>NC_090813.1:94201930-95669430 GCF_000390325.3 Nicotiana tomentosiformis | reverse complement strand
GGCCGGCCCGTAGATCTAAAAGGATCCAGCCATAGGCCTGATCGGATATAGGAGCTATTCATAGGGTCGATTCCTGGTTCACCACTCATTCCCGAGCCCGAGAAAGCACCTCATTTTAGGTTAGCTGTACTTACTTGTCGTGTACCAACACGTTTTCGTAGGCGCCAACTCCAAGTTCCTTCTCTTCTTTCTTTTTTCAAGTCACGATCAGAATGATGACATTCTTTTTTGCTTTAGAAAGGAGAAGGGAAAAGGCCAATTTGCACCACCATCCTTCCCCAAAGATTCGGTTAGTGTGCAATCCAAATGATCTCTGGATTGATCAGAAGATCCTTTCAGTTGGATAGAATCCGTTACTTGAATGAAACTAGATCTTGTGGAATCATATTGAATATTTGACGATATATTGCTAAAAACCGATCCTTGTTTACCAACCACACATTGTCTAACCAAATCCAATTCTCTCTCGATACGTTCCTCAAAAAATCCGGTTCGGGCGGATTCTTCCCCCAACTAACGAAGAGATCTTGGTGGAATTGCCACATATGAAATTGAGTACAGTTTTCCAAAGAAATAGCCCACTTATTTCTCAAGAAGAAATGGGAAAGATGCTCAATATCATTTGATTTAATAGTTGACCCAGCCCCTTGTTGTTTGAAGAAACCCTCCACTTCAATTGGTATTTTTTCACGAAAAGCAGGCTTAGGCTCTGACCGCGTGCCTGTTGAAGAATGAGTCGGCGACTCATAGGCAGTGGCTTGGTTAAGGGAACCCACCGAAAGAGAAGACGTCCCTCAAAGCCCCATTAACGCAAAACAAGTCGATTCCTACGTTTTTAAATTACCAGAAGCTCTTAGCTACTCAACTATACTATAGGCTCTAAAGGCATTACTTGACTGAAAGAGTGCTTATATTATGGGGGCTTCCCTTTCCAACATCTGACTTATATACAGGTCAACATCGACTTAAGAAGCACGAAAAAAAAGTAGCTACCTCGGGAAGACGCTACCGATCCCTGAATCGAGGGACTACGCGCTTTCAATCCCTTACAGCTGCCTTCCAAGCCCTTCCACTGCCCGAACTACCTGCCGTTCAATCTCTAAGGCGGGTTTCTGCTGAGAACGGAATATTGTTCGTGTCCAAAGGTGAACAAAGCCCTAGCTTCTAGAGTTCGCTGCTTTTCCCAGGCCGGAGAAGGGCTTATACTGCTCGCCTTTATTTTTTCTATTTTTCGCTTAGATGTGCTCGGCAGATGCTAAAGCCAGAGCGTGATGGCAAGAATTGATCAAGCGAAGAATCACAGTTCTCAGCTATCACATTCAGAAAGACTACTGGACTAATTTCACTCAATTAAATAAACTATACCCTTACAAAACTTATTAGTACTCCTACACAGTTGTTCAATTTTAATGTCATTCTTAACTCTATCCTTGACTGGGTCCCTGTAGTTCTTTAATTTAGGAGTTTCTGATTTTAGGATACCAGCTTCGTGGGACCGTAGTCCAACTCAAGGCTAAGCTTTACGGTCCTGCCGCTTTCTCGATCAACTAACCGCACTCTTAAAGACAAGGAAAGGGACTGATTCACAAAGGAGTCCGGCAGAAAGAGTCTCCGTCCTGAACACAGAAGGAAGGCGGGTTTGTCAATGCTTGAACTGATTGATCTAAGTGAGCTACGAAGTTAGTCTTCTAGGATCAACTTGCTTCAAAGTGCCCATTAATGATTTGTTAATTTCAGGAAGATATTAGTGATCCCTATTAGTGACTATAAAGGCAAGTCCTAGTTAATGACCTGAAAGAAGCAATAGTTAGGAGAGGTGCGCCAGCGGCGAGCAGAAGCAAGCTCACCTCTCTCCCCCTTTTTTAGCTAACTCGCTCCTGAACTCTGCGGCGAGTTCAGCCACCACCTCCGGGTCTGAGCTCTGCTCGAGCGTAGTCAGCCAGCTTTGCTTGGAAGATTATTCTTTCCTCCTCGGTAAAAGAGGGCAAAAAAAGGTGTGTGGGAGAAAGAATTCTAAAAGGAGACTTTTTTGTTCCTATTAACAAAGCATCCCCTTTTTCTTCGCTCTTCCGGAACCGGTACAGAAATAGGTGCTTTTTCTACATTGTTTACCTTAGTTACTGGGGGGTTTCGGGGAAAACAGGCGGGTTGACATTCAATTAGAATAACCGCTGTTGTCTCTTTCCTGCTCTCCTCTGCTACAGAATCTTTCTTCAAGATACGAAACGAGCAGGCGAAAACGGCTATCCCTATTGTATTTTAGATGGAGTCATCTACAGGGTGTTTGCTCTTGGATTGGACTAAGCGGGAATCCTTACTGTGGAAGCAGACCTTGTCATTCTTCTCCTTCAATGCCAGTGGATAAGTACACTAGGGCTGGAAGCTCAGTAGCAAGGCCGTCTCATAGTCACCACTTGTCTGTCGTTTCAAGCTTCCAAAACAAGCAGAAAAACACGTTGTCGGTTCAGCAGCTCGAATTATCTCAGCAATAGTGTCCCTACCCATGATGAACTAAAATTTTTGGGGCCTCCAAATTTGATATAATCAACCTTTCGAGCAGCTCTTTCAACTGCCGCCTAATCCCCCAACATGCTCAAGAACCGAGAGCCGTCCAGGGACTGGACGGTGGCTTGCTCTGACCAAGACTCCACTTTTTGCTCTGTCCGCGGAGCGTATGAATTTCCTGGAATATAGATAGACCAAAAGAGTACTGAGTTTAGCGTCGACAAGGCAAGTAGTGGATCTTTATTATCGAATGATATGGGAGACAGTCAAAGCATCAGTCTCAGCATCGACCGCCCGTAGGGGGTTTACTGCACAAGGCCCCTACAAAGGAAAGGCTTTATCCCAGCGAACAGAAGTAGGCAGAATTGGCATAATTATTACTGTGAGGATTGAGCTGCCAAAAGAGATTATCCTCCTTTGGGCTGGAAGAGAAGATTTATGCAGTCCATAAAAAAATAAAAGTAATATTTAAATAGGCAAGGAAATGGCTCATTCATAAAGCAAGGGATGAGCGCTAGCGCTAAAGCCGTTGTTGTCTTCCTGAATTTCATAGCGGAAGGTTGACTTTTGGGTATTCAACTTTGTGTTGCAGCTCAGTGAGACGACCCTGACATAGAAGGTTTAAGCTCAGCCTCAGGGCGGCAGTCTCTCTATCAGGCCCCGCTGCTTCAGTCTCTTTCTCTTTATCCGCATTCCCATACGGATTAACAAGCCTTTCTGTACTCTCTTCCTAGCATTAGAAAAGCAAAGATTCGATACCTCTTTTATTATTAATTAATAATAGGCATTCTCTGATCGGCCTAATCTCGTAATACATGGCTATGTCCCTGACCTGAGACTAATGCAATCAGTTCCTTCCTCCGCCTTCTCTTTCGACGTTCGCCAATCGGAGAGGACAACCGATTGAGTCTGAACCTTAATTTAAAGATGGAAGGAAGACCCGGATGGATGCAGTGGAGGCAGTCCTTCCAGAACCGGATCTTCCAGAACCGGATATGGATTGTATGAGGGGTGTCATCAAGCGGAGGTTACTTGTGCACCACTTGGGTCAGAAGAATTTCTCGGTTTCCGATCATGAAATAGACCAAATTATAAATCTGAAGAACGACATGTTTTTTTTAGCACGCGTGCCTCCGTCCCAAAAAAGATGTATATTCCGAACATTTTGTCGTGGGTGCTACTAGAAAAATTGTTATCCGACCGATGGATTTCCCGATTTTTAGATTTTCATTTCTTTATGTAAAAAAGAGTTGGATCAAAGGCCTCGTCTCTGTACCCTTCCGTAGAGGAGGGGCTTATGCAATTTGGGATCCTCATTTTGGTCAACCGGCCATGGAAGCTTTTACTCGAGGGGGTGCTCTTGGCCCAGTGAATATCGCTTATTCTGGTGTTTATTAGTGGTGGTATACAATCGGTTTACGCACTAATGAAGATCTTTATACTGGCACTCTTTTTCTATTATTTCTTTCTGCCATATCCTTAATAGCAGTTTGGTTACACCTACAACCGAAATGGAAACCGAGCATTTCCTGGTTCAAAAATGTCGAATCTTGTCTGAATCATCATTTGTCAGGACTCTTTGGCATAAGTTCCTTGGCTTGGACAGGGCATTTAGTTCATGTTGCTATTCCTACATCCAGAGGGGAGTACGTTCGGTGGAATAATTTCTTAGATGTATTACCGCATCCCCAAGGGTTAGGCCTACTTTTTACAGGTCAATGGAATCTTTATGCTCAAAACCCCGATTCAAGTAATCATTTATTTGGTACCGCCCAAGGGGCGGGAACTGCCATTCTAACTCTTCTCGAGGGATTCCATCCACAAACGCAAAGTTTATGGCTGACTGATATTGCCCATCACCATTTAGCTATTGCATTTATTTTTCTCGTTGTTGGTCATATGTATAGAACCAATTTTGGAATTGGGCACAGTATGAAAGATCTTTTAAATGCACATATTCCCCCGGGGGAGGATTGGGGCGTGGACATAAGCATCATCTACTACCCGTCATCTTCCACTATCCTAGTTTTAATTCTGGAACCCTAACCCATTAAATGGCACTATAAATAGGGTTTTAAATACTCTCACTTAACATACCTAAGAGACTGAGCAACGGCGCATGCAAGAACTCGGTTGGGCTCTGAAATATCCAACCTCACAAGTCTGTTAGCCAAGGACTGAATGTCCAAAGCTAGTAGCCTCTCCTCTGCTGAAATGAATGTCAAACTACCCATACTCTCCGCCTTTCTGCTCAAGGCATCCGCAACTATATTCGCCTTACCCGGATGATAAAGGATGGTAATGTCATAATCCTTTAGTAACTCAAGCCACATGCGCTGCCTCAAATTGAGATCCATATATATTATTTGTTTGTTACTGATATTATTTTTTCCATTTATATTATGTCGCCACCGTCTAGTTTTCATTAGAAGAATGTTAGAGTATTTAAGAGTTTGTTAGGGTCTATGGGAAAAAGTTTCATTTGGAAAGGTAAAACATTCTCTGACAACTCAAACTCGAAACTATTTACCGCGTACAAGGCCACAACCTTTTGTGATCTAAGACCTCCTCATTCTGCTTGTCCATCTTCTTACCCTTTTCTGTAAAACCCTACCAAGAAAAATGTTTGAAATTGAATGATATTTACTTCTACTGTTTTGTCTCTATGTACCCAAATTTCCTACGTTAGATATGTTTGAGTAAGTCTAGTTTGTCTTTATGTACCCAATTTCTGCTATTGATCAGTTGCATACTTGCATTGTCACATGCACCTGTCAATTTCAAAAAAACAAAACAAATATTGTATAATTTCAATTACTCATTTTTGGACGATGGCAACGTAAATTAACTAAAATCATGTAACCATTATTGTATATACTAAGAATACCATACGAGCAAAATTAGGCACATATAAATTCGTCTTGTTAATTAATCTCCTATCAATAGAACGACAATTTAATTTCAACGAGGCAGTTGTTAATTATAACACTCATGCTCTATCCATCAACTATATGTATTTTCTCGAAAGGCAAAGTGTTTTCCACCAAAAAAATCCTTTTTCTTAAGATTTAAATCCGAAATTACTGATCACGGAGAAATCACAAACTATTTCACCACATTTTTTCGTGGTCCCGATTTCTTATTCAAACAACCTTAACACTTTGCTTGCCAGCGTGTTATCAGAATCAATCAATGCACTATTAGTCTAGTTGTAACAGACTAGTTCATTAGTGATATTGTCCGCTTTGAGCCTAGGCTCGCACGGCTTTACTTAAAACGCGTCGCTAGAGCCTAAGGTCTGTCTACTTATATACCCAACATCTCTCCCGTGTTTTGTCGATGTGGAATTCGCCTAAGGTATCACACTAGTACTCAATCAAACATTGTTATAACACGAAGAAAATAGATGAAAAAAAAATCAAAAAATCAATTTGAAATAGAAGAATAGTACAATTCTAGGGTTAAATGGATTTTAATTAATATACAAGAAGGATTATCACGGGATGTGGTATTGAACAAGATTTGAATATTTTGGGAGACATTTTATCGACAAAATATAACACGCTTGAATACATGAATTGTCACGACCCCAATTTCCCTCCGTAGGATGTCGTGATGGCACTTAGTCTCTAAGACTACGTAAGCCTACTTCTTTGGTAGCTCAACACATGTACTCTTTACCTGCTTATGCATTCATAGCACAAGACTTTACTACTCAAGCTGCATTATATACCCACCACCAATATATCGCAGGATTCATCATGACAGGAGCTTTTGCTCATGAAACTATATTTTTCATTAGAGATTACAATCCGGAGCAAAATGAAGATAATGTATTGGCAAGAATGTTAGAGCATAAAGAAGCTATCATATCTCATTTAAGTTGGGCCAGCCTCTTTTTGGGATTCCATACCCTGGGACTTTATGTTCGTTGTGTGTGCTTTCAAGCAATAAGATTGCTTGCTAAACGAACCACTGCTGATGAAGTGCCCCATACCCGCACTAAGGGGTAACCTGAGATAATGTATGGAAGCAGTCTGATTATTTTCACTTGAGTCGAAATGATGAGGAACATCGTAATAATGAAATTAACAAATTGGCTAGTAGATTAGTAGCAACACTGTGTATCACTGTCAGTGGCTATACCCTTATTCAACTCAGCCAAACCTGAGCCAATCTCAGTCCAACTTCAACCTGTCTCAACCATAATGATTTGAAGAAATGTTTATTTTTGTGAAAGTTTAAGTCTGTTAGTATCAGAACTTATTTGTAGGTTATTTTGTGGAAGATTTGATCTGAAATATTCAGAACTTAGTTAATGTTGTTTCGGTTTGGTTTTAGACACAGTAGTAAACTGGTTTCTGCTAGTGTGTAGATTTGATGGCCTACTATTGACAATCAAAATGGTTGTTTTGAACTTGTTTAATTGTTCAGATGTTAATGCCCAGCATAACTTTTCATTGCAGCAAAATACTTCATACACTTGACATTGTTAGTGTTTGTTAAGAATAAACATACAATACAAAGATCCTAAGCTAAGAATAATACTACAAAGAGCAGTGCAGCAACAACAAACATAATTACATATTGTTTTTCCCTATTCCTTCGCTGCTCATTGACGCTAATTCTTGATAGCAGTCCCGAAATTACTTGTTTGTAATGATCTGGAAGAGGTGGGTCAACCCACCTGAAAATATTACAGCAACTAGTTGTACCATAATTTGAGCATCCTAAGAACCTTCTACCTGGATTGGTGGGCTTCCAGGTTATGCACACAACATCGTCAAATCCACAATGACAAACTACACGACTTTCCATTTCATTCTTGGCCTGAAGAATAAAATATCGACTTAGAGAAGAAAAAAAAATACTTGAATCTGTAAAACATTTGAAGAAAAGAAGTGTTGCAGAGCTTGTTAGGCATCAATAACGGAGGTTGTTAAACATTGAGTAAGAAGAAGCCCTCTAAATAGATGGGCCCTTGTGTTTTATTACCATTAGGCAGTGAAAATATCTTAATCACGCTCCTGCCAGGCGTGTCTTACACGCACAACAACTGACTAGGAATAACTAATGCCACGTAGATTGAGTCATAGGTCGGAGGTGTTTATTAGTTCACCTATGCTCAAGTATAAGTGTTCATATAGGGATTTTGAAAGTTCATTTACCGGCATGACAATCGGGTACAAGTTTAAGTGGCCAGGAGGTCATTTTGCCAACTTTAAATTGATACGTAAGTTCCAGCGCCGGAGAAAAGAGGAACTGGAAATCTATTGGACCTTCCATCTAGCCTTCTTCATTAAAAGAAGAGAAAGTAGAACATGTAAAGAACTTCTAGAGTTCGAAAAAGATAAAAACAAACACTACGGAACATCTTTTAAAACGTATTTAAGAAAATGATATTAATTCTTGTTTATTCCATATATAGCATATTCTTTTACAATATTAGCATACCGTAAAGATTATGTGAACAATGAATGAGTAACATAAATTATGGGATTAGTATTATCCTTATTTATCTTTTTATATTCTCTCTCCTCCTATTTTCTAAATTTTAGTTGCTTGAATTAGGATTCAAATCTCTCTCTCTTTCTATTCTAAATTTCTTTCCTTTAATTTAGCATTCAAATAGTCTTTGAATATTTTTTTAGTACTTTGAATATTTATATGAATAGTATAAATAAAATATGTTATTTATATATAAAAGATATATTTTCCAAAATGAAATAGAGTCCATTACTGTCACGATCCAAAAATCACAAGTCGTGATGGCACCTAACTCGACCCGCTAGGTAAGCCAACTAACAAAACAATACAAGCCAAATGAAATTATGAAAAAATAGTGAAGGATTGTCCGAACTTTTACAAATTAACCCAAGAACTGGTAGTACAACTCATGAGCTTCTAAGTCTTAGAATTTACAAAGATGATACAAAATTTTTTTTTTACACGATCTATTTGAAGGCTACATAAAGAGATTAACAAAATCTAAAGCTACTAAGGACAAGTGGCAGCTACATCCGGAACGCACGAACATCTTCAGGGTCCGCTCCCGATATCACCAACAGCTCCACTCCAAAAGTCTGCACGCAAGGTGCAGAAGTACAATATGAGTACAACCGACCCCATGTACTCAGTAAGTATTTTGTCTAACCTCGGCGAAGTAGTGACGAGACTTTTTAGTTAAAAGATGCTCACTAATAAAATTTGTAAAGTAACTAACAATAGAACTATACTATAATATAACAGAATAGAGCACACAAACGAATGTACAAAGCAATAACAGAGTACTAGAAGAGATCACAATCCAACAATTTCCAATATCTCGACCAATCCTTTCCTTAGAGCGAAACCCAATGAACCACAGTAAAACTTTCATAGTGTGAGAGAAACACTCAAGACATCAAATTCAACGGTACGACAACACCCTTCGTGCATTTATCTCATCCTCACCAGATATGCGTAAAACAGTACCAACTGAAGGGCAGAAATACATATAAGAGAAATGACAAAGTAGGAAATACGCAAGTAGTAATAATGAACGAGAATGTACATAAGGACATCAGTAACAGACTAGGCGGAAAGCATAAAGGTAATGACAATAATTAGGAAAAGGAATGTAACTTCAACTAACTAGCATGGTAGAGGCATGAAGATAGATATAACAAATAAAAAAGGGGACACATGATCTTTATAAGTTAACAAGTAGAGACATGAATGACTAACATGGAAGAAGACCTGTACCTATGTGCAACAAAACATATATGACATGGATGCAATTATAACAACAGGAAGTAGGCATGATATTTACAAGTTAAGCAAGTAGAAGGCATGGGCAACACAATAGTAATTGAGATATCGAATAAAGACAGAACAGTAACGACAAGTCACATAAGAACCGTAAGTACGACAGTAACAATTCAAGGTAAAGACATGAAGATATCTGCAAGAAAAGGATATCATAACATAATGCATGTCCCTCGTCCTCACTTGCACGGAAACACCCTTCGTTCCATGAACTCGCAATAACACAAAAGCATGATAATATAAATTCATTGGCACGGCATCATCCTTCGTGCTTTTACTAACATAACATGGCACGGCATCACCCTTCGTATTTTTACTCACAAATGATATGGCACGGCATCACCCTCCATGCTTTTACTCTCAATAATATGGCACGGCATCACCCTTCGTGCTTTTACTCTCAGATAATATGCCACGGCATCACCCTTTGTGCTTTACACTCTTACTTACCAGGCATATGTATATCAATAACAAACAAGGCAGGAAGCATAAATA
Organism: Nicotiana tomentosiformis; assembly: GCF_000390325.3. Classification (NCBI taxonomy): domain Eukaryota; kingdom Viridiplantae; phylum Streptophyta; class Magnoliopsida; order Solanales; family Solanaceae; genus Nicotiana; species Nicotiana tomentosiformis. The sequence goes on along the minus strand of NC_090813.1, from coordinate 95,659,623 downwards.
ACGTCAAGGAGAGTGTTTAAACGAATATTCCAAATGAATCCTAATCACAACTTTCCAAGCCAACAATAGCTCAATAAACCTGCAAGAACCTTATTATTCATGTATTCCAATAAATCTCACAAATGATCCACTACACAAGTATAGAATCTAGTATCTCAAGAATATCGTCCGTACCAATGTGTCACAACCCAAAATCCATTAAAGGTCGTGATGGCGCCGGATACCGCGGTTAGGCAAGCCAAAAATAAATACTTAATTTGGTTCTCACTTTTTTTTTAATATTCCTAAAATCATATTTCCTTCAATTAGTAAAAGATGGAGTTTACAAAATAAATAATAATATCTTTAAAAATTCCAATACAGTGCAACCCATAATCGCCCAAAACCCGGTGTCACAAGTGCATGAGCATCAACTAGGAATATAAAATAAAATACAACATCTGTTCGGAAGATAAATTGGATAGAAAAATATAAATACTTTGAAGGAGACTCTGCTGGCTGCGGACTCGTAACGAGGAATGCAGCTCACCTAAGTCCCTGCAATAATCGCGCCTCTGCGCCCACGAAGCCACTAGACATATATACACCTGCACAAAAACGTGCATCAAGTATAGCATGAGTACGTAAATCAACGTGTACCCAGTAAGTATCCCGCCTAACCCCGAAGAAATAGTGACGAGGTGTCGACTCCGACATTTACTAAGGGCCAACAATATGATAATATGAAATTCTAATTAAGCAAGATATATATATAACAATAAAACTCAGAACAAGAAATAACTGAACAAGTCTTCAGAAATATTTAAGATCTTGAATCACTTCCTTCCTTTAAAACATATGATTACACAAATAATGAATTTATACCGATTATGAAAGAAACATCCAGTTCTATTATTACACACGAATACCACCGAGGACTTTCGGCCCGATCCAACATAAATGTAAATTGTGCACTGCTGAGGGTCGAACGGCGCGAACCATAGATGCATCTATTACCCCGCTTGCAGATCATACATGCGACACGGTCAAAAAGAAATTTATAAATAAATCATAACCCTTTCTTGATTCTTTTCAAAATAAAGACAATTCGACTTGAAGCTTTTAAATCCTTAAAAATTCTCAACTCAGTTTCATTTGATACATTTAACAAATATAATCAAATAACGGTATCCACAAGCATAGTGTAAACCCAAAACTACTCGAACATAAACATGAATAGTAGCTACGTACGAAGTCTCGTCACTTAGTACTTATGTAGCCCCCCACAAATAACAACACATATTAATTAAGTTCACCTATGGGGTAAGTTCCCTCTTACAAGGTTAGAAATGAGACTTACCTCGCTCCGAAGATCCGTCACCGGCTCCCAAACCCTTCCAATAACTCAAACCGATGTCCAACGCTCCAAAACTAGTCAATAAACATGCAAATCCATAAATACACACTCTAATACTGATTATAATCCAATTTATAACAATTCCTAACTCCGCTTGAAAAATCGATAAAATTACCCTCGGGCCCACGTGCCCGGATTCCTTAAAATTTTCGAAGATAAACCTTACCCATATCGCCAAAAACTCAAATATATAATTTATTCCAGGTTCCACGTCCAATTTCGTGGTCAAAATCCAAAATTAAAATTTCTAGGTTTTCTACCAAAAACTCTACAATTTCTACCAATTTCCATGCTTAAATCCTTATACAAATCATGTATTTAACTTGAAATAGGTGGGAATCACTTACCTTGTGTTGCTTGATGAAAATTCCTCCTTGAATCTCTCCAAAATCGACTCAACCAAGTGGAAAATGAGAGAAGAAGAGCCAAATCTCGCTTTTAAAACAATCTGCCCAGCGACCTCTCGCACCTGCGGTCCCTTGACCGCTTCTGTGGTTCCGCAGGTGCGGCTAAATTACCGCTTCTGTGGTCCTCCTTCATACCCTCAACTCCGCATCTGCGGCCCCCATCCGCTTCTGCGCCTTCGCTCCTATGACTCCACGTGCGCAGGTGCGGTCCCGCTTCTGCGGAACTTGACCGCATTTGCGGTCCCATCCTTCCCCAGCCTAAGCCGCTTCTGCGACCCTCATGGCCGATTCTTTCCTCCGCACCTGCGGCCCTAACCTTGCAGGTGCGGTTACACCAGAACTGGTGCACTTCAGCCAATCCCTAAGTCCAAAACTTGCTCCGTTAACCATCCGGGACCCACCTGAGGCCCCCGGAACCTTAACCAAATATACCAACATGTCCGAAATCATATTACGAACTTAGTCCAGCCTCCAATTCACATCAAACAACGTTAAAAACACGAATCACATCCCAATTCGAGCTTAATGAACTTTAGAACTTCAAACTTCTACCTTCGATGCCGAAACCTATCAAATTACGTCCGATTGACCTCAAATTTTGCACACAAGTCATAATTGACATTACGGACCTACTCCAATTTCCGAAATCGGAATCCACCCCCGATATAAAAAATTCTACTTCCGGTCAAACTTCTCAAAAACCTTCAAATTCCTAACTTTCGCCAAATTATCCCAAAATGACCGACGGGCCTCCGAATCCACTTCCGGACACGCTCCCAATATCAAAATCATCACACAGAGCTATTCCCATACTCGAAATCCCAAACGGACATCGATAACATTGAAATGCACTTCAACCCAAATTTATGAAATTCTTTTAAAATGCCAATTTCCCCAATAGGCGCCGAAACGCTCCCGGGTCATCCAAAACCCGATCCGGGCATACGCCCAAGTCCAAAATCATCATACAAACCTGTTGGAACCTTCAAATCCCGATTCCAAGGTCGTTTAATCAAAAATCAAACTTTAGTCTATTCCTCCAACTTAAGGTTTTCGAAATTAGAATTTTCTTCCCAAACTAACTCCGAACTTCCCGAAATTCAATTCCTACCATACGTACAAGTCATAATACCTTAAGTGAAGCTGCTCAGGGTCTCAAACCGCTGAATGACACGCTAGAGCTCAAAACGACCGGTCGGATCGTTACACAATGTATTAATGACTATCCATATTAATGACCGAATTAGACACATCAACGTTTTCTCAGAATTTCCATCAAATTTTATCAAGTTATAACAAGCTAAGTCTTAGTTCCTAACATTTAATACTATGATCTTAGTATCTAGGAGTCAAGTAAGGCATGAAACAAGAAGGTCACGTGATTCTACAAGACACAATTTATAACAATTTACCCTCGAGCATGGTTAACCCTTGGCACATGCATATATACTCGTCACCTCATATATGTATCACCCTGCATGTAACAAACAATGTCAAATAGTAGGAAAATTTTCCTCAACAAAGTTAGGCAAGACACTTACCTCAATTCAGCTAACTCAATACTGAATTTAGCTTATTCCTTTACAAATTCACCTTCGCTCGGCTCAATCTAGCCAAAGAAGATTTAAATACATCACACAATGCAAGGGAAAACAATTTCAATTAATAAAGATGTGATTTTTATTCAATTTCTAAAACGTCAACAAAAGTCAAACCTCGGGCCCTTCCGGTCAAAACCCGGGTCCATGGGTAAGTCTTGACTACCCATAGCCTCACGAGTCCAAATACGTATTTTGTTTTCAAATACGAGTCCTATTCGACTCTCAAATCCCAAATTTTTATTTTTCAAAGTTTTGACAAAATTCCCAAATATTTCCCTAGATTCCCATGAATTTGATGTTAAATCTTATGTAAAATCATGAAATGTAGTTGAGAATTGATTAGAGGTACTTACCCAATGATTTGGTATGAAAATCCCTTCACAAAATCGCCTCCCATCGAAGCTAGGATTCAAAATATAACAAAAATGAAGCTAAGACTCGGAATTCTCAACATTAGCAGGCTGCAGATGTCGCATTTGCGAAAGGGGGTTCGCAAATGCGACCCCCGCAAATGCGAACAACTTATCGCAAATGCGAATCAGAAGGTTTTCTGTCAGGGTCGCATTTGCGACCATATACTTCGCAAATACGAAGACCAACATTTTGCAAAAGCGGCAGGGTCCATCGCAAATGCGGATATCCCCACATCGCAAATGCGGAGCGTTTCTTCGCAAATGCGATGGCTCATTTGCGACAAAAATATCGCAAATGCGATGACACCAGTACCAACACTCAAAAATTATGGAAAAGCATCTGAAACCAAGTCGAAACTCACCCGAGCCCACGAGGCTCCAAACCAAACACCCACAGAAGTCTAAAAATATAACACGAACTCGCTCGAGCAATCAAAACACTAAAATAACCTATAGAATCACGAATCGGATGCCAAAACGCATGAAGATCAAAGAAAACTTCAAGAACTTTTAAAATCACAACCAAGCGTCCGAACCATATCAAATCAACTCCAAATGGCGCCAAATGTTGTATACAAGTTCCATATGACGAAACGAACCTACTCGAAGCTTCAAATCATGCATAGAAACCTCGAAATGATAAATCGCACATCAAGTCAAAATCAATGAACTTTGAAACTTCAACTTCTACAACCGATGTCGATATATGGCACGGCATCACCCTTTGTGCTTTACACTCTCCCTCACATGATAATGTATAAACAATGGCATGGCATCACCCTTCGTGCTTTACGCTCTTCCTTATGAGGCATATATATATATATATATATATATATATATATATATATATATATATATATATATATATATATCAATGACAAACAAGGTAGGAAGCATAAATAACGTCAATGAGTGTTTAAACGAATATTCCAAATGAATCCCAATCACAACTTTCCAATCCAACAATAGTTCAATAAACCCGCAAGAACCTTATTGTTCAAATATTCCAACAAATCTCACAAATGATCCACTACACAAGTATAGAATCTAGTATCTCAAGAATATCGGACGTAGCAATGTATTAATGATTATGCATAGTGATGACCGAATTAGACGCCTCAATGTGTTTTTAGAATTCCATCAAATTTGATCAAGTTATAACAAGCTAAGTCTTAGTTTCTAACATTTAATACTATGATCTTAGTATCTAGGAGTCAAGTAAGGCATGAAACAAGAAGGTCACGTAATTCTACAAGACACAATTTATAACATAATTTACCCCTGAGCATGGTTAAACCTTGTCACATGCATATATGCTCGTCACCACATATATATATCAACCCCGCATGTAACAAACAATGTCAAATAGTAGGAAAAATTTCCTCAACAAAGTTAGACAAGACACTTACCTCAATTCGGCTAACTTAATACTCAATTTAGATTTTTCCTTTACAAATTCACCTCCGCTCGGCTCAATCTAGCCAAAGACGACTTAAATACATCACACAATGCAAGGGAAAACAATTTTAATTAATAAAGCTGTGATTTTTATTCAATTTCTAAAAAGTCAACAAAAGTCAAACCTCGGACCCTTCCGGTCAAAACCCGGGTCCATGGGTAAGTCTTGATTACCCATAGCCTCACGAGTCCAAATACGTGTTTTGTTTTCAAATACGAGTCCTATTCGACTCTTAAATCCCAAATTTTCATTTTTCAAAGTTTTGACAAAATTCCCAAATTTTTCCCTAGATTCTCATGAATTTGATGTTAAATCTTAATTAAAATCATGAAATGTAGTTGAGAATTGATAAGAAGTACTTACCCAATGATTTGGTATGAAAATCCCTTCACAAAATCGCCTCCCATCGAAGCTAGGATTCAAAATATAACAAAAATAAAGCTAAGACTCGGAATTCTCAGCATTTAGCAGGCTACAGATGTCGCATTTGTGATAGGGGGTTCGCAAATGTGACCCCCGCAAATGTGAACAACTTATCGCAAATGCGAACCAGAAGGTTTCCTGTCAAGTTTGCATTTGTGACCATATACTTAGCAAATGCGAAGACCAATATTTCGCAAAAGCGGCAGGGTCCATCGCAAATGCGAATAACCCCACATCGCAAATGCGGAGGGTTTTTTCGCAAATGCGAATCTTCCCCAGCAGCCCAATTTTCGCAAATGCGATGGCTGCTTCGCAATTGCGACTGCTGCATTTGCGACAAAAACATCGCAAATGCGATGACACCAGCACCAACACTCAAATATTATGGAAAAGCATTCTGAAGCCAAGTCGAAACTCACCCGAGCCCACGAGGCTCCAAACCAAACACCCACAGAAGTCTAAAAATATAACACGAACTCGCTCGAGCGATCAAAACATTAAAATAACCTATAGAATCACGAAACGGATGCCAAAACGCATGAAGATCAAAGGAAACTTTAAGAACTTCTAAAATCGCAACCAAGCGTCCGAACCATATCAAATCAACTCCAAATGGCGCCAAATGTTGTATACAAGTTCCATATGATGAAACGAACCTACTCGAAGCTTCAAATCATGCATAGAAACCTCGAAATGATAAATCGCACATCAAGTCAAAATCAATTAACTTTGAAACTTCAACTTCTACAACCGATGTCGAAACCTATCAAATCACGTCCAATTGACCTTGAATTTTGCACACAAGTCACACTTGGCATTACGGACCTAATCCAACTTACAAAATTAAAATTCGACCCCGATATCAAAAAGTTCACTCCCGGTCAAACTTCCCAAAAATCCAATTTTTGTCATTTCAAGACTAATTCGACTACGGACCTCCAAATTACAACCCGGGCGCGCTTCTAAGTCCAAAATCACCCAACAGAGCTAACAGAACTGACGGAACCCCATTCTGAGGCCTCAAACTACCGAGCGAAGTGCAGATGCTCAAAACGACCAATCGGGTCGTTACAATTATAATGGTATTTTTAAGTATATTAATATACAGAGTATACTGAATCCTTCAGTCATTGTATGTATATATTGTGTTTTAATGTAATAATAGTAGATAATTAAATATATACATGGAATACGTATATTCATGGTATTATAATAGTGTTTGTGCGTGTATATATACTAGTATCTATGAACGTGCGTTGCACGTTAATAATGTCACGTGATGATTTAAACATTTAATTATATGAAGGAACAATAAAATTTAATTAATGAGAGAAATTTTATATATAATAATACAACAATCATCTAAATGTCGAAAAATATTATTACATTAGCATAGTACATGAATTTAAAATAAAAGGACATAATCAAAACTTACACAAATGATCAATTTTGTCATATTAGTTAGATAATTAAGTATTATATTTTAAAAGTATTTAATGTGATGGTATCTTAACGAACACTTCTTTGTGGACTATATTTTTTTGTATTTGTTTTCTCCTAATGCTTTGGTTGCTCTACCTTAACCATACAGACATAAACATAAAAAATACCGCACAGAGCGCCCGCTCTAAAAAGCTGCCCTCCAAAACTCTTGTTGTCGATCTTGATATCCCTCTTGAAAGTGCAACATACAGTTGTTTGTGCAAAAAAATATATTGCGGTAAATATAGTCCAATATTTAGGATATTTGTCCTTATACTTTATTTGTTATATTTGCAAAACATAAACATACTAAAAATTATTTTCACACAAATTTAAAAGAATATACCTTAGTTTCGGAAGACGAAAATTGAATTCAGGGATAATAATATACTTAGAAGCACATTGATCAATATCATAATTTTTGTGTATATGACGTTATTGTCAAAACCTTTATACCATATGTGTGCTATTACATAAGCTATTCGGCGTATCTAAATTTTTCAGTAGCATGACGTATATTGTTTTTTTCAAAATTAACCTATATACAATGGAAGATCAATTTTAACGTAGTCTATTATATATACGGTGATACTAACATACGTAAGAAATAATAAACTTTACAATAAATATGTATGGTAGAAGGACATTTGGTATTAAAGTATTTAAGTATTCTTCTTGGTAGTAATTATTGGTATCATTTTCTGATGAGTCAAAAACTGAAAAATATTTTATTTTTACTATAAAATTTTGCAATCAACCTTTTATTTAGTTGATTAACATATTCATTTCTGCTAGCTAAGATATCTTTTTAATTCTATCATGCGATTTGCACAAATTGCGTTTTAATCTAATAATAGAAATATTTCTCTTATTAAATGCACTACTATTACCATTGGGATCGATAACCAAGTGTTCAGGAAAAAATAAATCATCTTTTATTGGATGCTCTTATTCGTTTCCGACACAAAGCAAGAAGACGCTGAATACTAGATCTGTTCTTACTTTATATTTCTTGTCAGTTCAATCTTTTTCATTTGAGGCTAGAAGTATAACTTTGGCAAGTTAGCTTTTACAGTCTCTATTTTTGTCGATTTTGGAACTACTGATAGTACTTGACAGAAATCACCTCCCAAACCATTAATTTTTCACCAAACGGTTTATTAATATCCAATATATCTCTAGAACTTCGTTTGACACTTAGCCATAAGTACTTCATTCCATATTATTAATTGTTTTTCCTTATAAATTTAGCATCATTGCTCTGCTTTGATATATTTGTGATGGTTATTTAAGTTGTTTGAAAAGGTATATCAAATTTAAAGTGAGTGACCTCATAATAAAATCGTTGTTGGTACACCACTTGCTATTACTGCTAACATTGTCATGCCTCTTGATATGATATTTGCAAGTAATATATGACATAGAAATATTATTTCGATTCTGTCAAAGGCATCTACAAAGAATAATTATATTATAGCAGTGTCAACTCTTTATAATATAGTCTTGAAAGCTTGTTCTTGTTTTGGATTTAGTTTTGATTGTACTTCCTCAGACACTTGTATATCATTTTGATTCTTAATAATATGTTAACCTTTTTAATTTTATTCTAACGCTCTTTTTATGGAATAAGTTTATGTATCCTAAGGTTTTTTTTAACTTGAATAAGAATTTTACTCATATAATAAATTTAAAAAATAATTTAATTGGATTATCTTGCTAAATAATTAATTAAAAAATTTAATTATTTGATTTTAACATAAAAATAATTTACACTATGTTGATTCAGATATTAATATTAGTTCATCTCTTGTTTTGAATATTTAATCTTAAAATTAATTTTATCCACCATAACTTTTATTTTCAAAGAGTAAAAAATTGATATGACATGTCACTTTTAGATCCTTATATCTGTAGAATTATTAGTGGTATTGACTCTTACCAGCCATTTTTTTCTCTTTCACACATTTATATTCTTAAATATCTTTTAGTTGTTGTTTAATAATTGGGTATTTTTTAATATTACGCGAAAAATTGATAAAACATATTATTTGAGTAGAAAAATAGTTCAAATATAATATAATAATATATTATCGTGGGGGTATTTTTCCTCAATTTTAATTCTTTATGCAGTTTATTTAATATTACTTTTAATATTTTTGGTATTGGACATTATGGAGTGCTAATGTATTGCCAATATAGAGGATTCTGATAAAATTGATTTTATTAAACTTTCCTACATATTTTTAATAAGATTTTAATAGATAAATTTTATTAATTTTAAAATATTAAATATTAAAAATTAGCAGAGAAAGTATTGTAGTCCAAAAAATAAGTCATTGCAGTTATGCCCTTACCTATGAGTTCTTATGTTTACTATTTTAGGAATATTTTGGTATATTAATATTATATCTATACTTTTATAATAATATAGGCTCTCATTTTTCTAAATTAATTTTGACAATATAATACATTCTCAAATTAAATTAGTAAGAGGACATTATAATACGTTTTCGAATTAAATTAGTAATAGAAATTTTTAAAAAGTATATCCTAAAAGTAATAGGATTACATGACTAAAGATATTTACTTGTTCAATTTTATATGAATTAGACAGCCCGAAAGTAATTATACTAATAGGATTCCTAAAGGTAATCATGTAGGATTCCTAACATGTAATATTATGTCCTAAAACTAATAGGATTATAAGGCTAATATCTAGAATTGCAGTCTTTTATTATGAGTTATTATGCTTAATATTATAATATTATTTTTGTAAACCAACATTGTATTCATGCTTTTATAATATATATATATATATATATATATATATATATATATATATATATATATATATATATATATATATAGTGTGTGTGTGTGTGTGTGTGTGTGTGTGTGTGTGTGTGTGTGTGTGTGTATATGTATAAGTGGTATAATGTTATAAACTATTAAAACCATCATTATACTGTATAAAAATTTATATTGACATGCAATAAAAAATAAAACTTTATACCAATGGTATATATAATTATACCATTTGTATACACATACTGTACAATTCAATATTGTTTGACAAAAACTTGCAGAGTCATGCTAATTTGGGGTCATAAAAGTTTTAGAAAATAAATATAAGATATGTATTCCAAAATGAAATATAGTCCATTAATCTCATATATGCACGTAGCAACAAAAAACGCATTAACTTCTCTTCGTCATTGTTCGGCGCTAATTTAGGAAGTTAAGGAGAAGAATCGGAACAGCTTTGGATTTTTATTTTTTATTTTTTATTTTTTTTGGAATGGAATGCTTTAGATTTTTCAAATCGTGATTCTGGGTCGATATTTATAGCTTCCTGCTAAAAATATAATTATTTTTGTAGAATACCTACTGCTGCTAGGTAACTAAAAATATTTCCTAAATATTGCCACTTATTTTTTTTCCCCGAAAAAGCTTAAGGGAAAATGGAACGAAATGGATTGTGAAAATTCCAAATAGCCGACCCAACTAACATGCAATAGAGTTTACATATGGTTTATCAAGAGTTTACCACGATCAAGAGGAGCCATACTTCTAACCCCTCTTTTCCTTTTCTGGCAAGGGTATTGCTTAACTCGTTTGAAATCCAAAAATGCAATATTTCTGAGATGATTAAGATTCTGACAAGAAAGCTATGGAAGCCTATGTTGCTCGGACTCTGCAAAAATGGTGCCGGGTGCGCTTCGGATCCTCCAAAAGTAGTGTATTTTTGGAGGATCCGACACGGGTGTGGCAACATTTTTAGAGAATCCGCGCAACATAGATGGAAGTAAAGAGGAAAACCAACATCTAGTTTCCCCCGTTCGTGTTTCCATTATTAGGGGATCATAAGACTTACTACAATATATAGCTCGATTTCCCAAAGCTTAAAAGGGATAACATTACGTGAACGTGGTCAGGGAACTCAAGCAAGAAGATGGACAGCACTTCACTGGACTAGGTACTGTCCGATTAATTAGTTCCAGCTTTCCATTCCAATTCTTTCCTCCTGCATAAGAATATTAATGGGTAAACATGCGATTAAGCATGCCTCTCTTTGTGCCTCCTGGACCCTGGCAGCGAAGCACACAGGCTGAACTAAATTGCCAGAATAATTGTAGAAAACTTTATCAAAATCTGACAATAAAATGGAGGCTCAAATTTATTGAGTAAAGCCCAAGCATTCAGGTTTTCTGGGAGTTATCCCGGTTGCAGCATCACCCAACCTGCAAACTTAGAAGTTAGAACTCAATGCATGATCCACCGGATTACTTCCGCCATTGCAGGTCTAGACCGGCACCAGTTATCATGATGTATATAATACATCAGTGACTAAACAAGTAAGTTATGACAAATTCATATAGTACATTTTAGTTCATTTCCACAGCCAAGCAGGCATGGAACAGAGAACAAGTCCGAGACATGTAATTACCGGCTGAAGTCATTTGACAGGAGATATTGTCTTGCTATAAAGATTATATGTTCAGCTGCATAAATACACAACACCAACTGTGGACCTGGGCATGGAAGTAGCACTGGCGGTTTGGGGTAGGATGACTCCGTCTCAAATTTAACTTCCATAACTCCACAAATCTCCCTCTTCTTTTTAAAAAAATCTCTCAGACAATAACGCATTCTCACCAGTCTCGCTATAAACTGTGGCTCATGCTCAGCATGTTCTCAGTTATTCAAGTTTCGGGGGTTTAAACCCCTATCATGATTGATCATTCTATTTCGATGGGGAAACTGCCATCATCAGACATCAGCAGAGGCTGTGAAAGGATATCATACCAATTCCTAAAAGAAACATATACATAAAAACTGTTCATTTTGCTTGTAGGTGATTTCTTGCCATTCGGAGGTACAACTTTGACAATAGTAGAGCTTAAACTTTTACCAGAAAAAAGAGTTTTCAAACCATTCTGTTGGAAAACAATTGGAGAACTATGAACACGTATTATGACTCCAATAGATTTTTTATGCGGATTCTTGTTGAAAATTTTGAGAGAGGCGCCAAGTATAAAAGTATAATAGACTATTGCTAATGTCAAATATTCAGGCAATTTCTGATAGTCAGTTTCTAGACAAGTGAAATACGAAGTCATGACCTTGTGGTAGTAATTGCGAATGAGCAAACAGGAGGAAGTAATTAGCTTAAATGGTGCAAAATGTGTTGTTAGATATTAGACAGAGAATAGCGTATAAAGCTCACTATATATCATTAATTTGACCAAATTCCTTTAGGTCTGGTCTTATTTATCCCCAGTATCTGTTTGCAGTTCAAAAGGCAGAACTTGCACTATACTCTTGACTTGTCTTCTCTAAACAAATTTTACAAATGTGCTCCGAAACATGCGGCCTTTTTACAAGTTATTAACAAAATAAATATTTCAAAACACAATTTTGCATATGCAACTAGCCAATTTCTAGCACTATCCTTTTCTGGGTAATGCACAAAACTTTTTTGATAACCGAGAAATCCACGAGGGCCAGTGATGCATGGTTCAAAACTCGATGGATAATGGGCTCGCCCCTCTACCCTTCTCCACTTAAATATCAGGCTCTTTTCTGCACAAACTTTAGGGTAATGCACAAAACTTTAGGCCTCTTGCTCCATAAAAGATGATTGTATTATATGTACTTTTCTATAATAACTGATTTTATATGTATTCCATCTCCCTTCTCCTTAAGCACATATACATACATCACATCTTCTGCGTGCGTGCTTCTGTCATCTTCATATTCTAACTTCTAAATCCCCACATCTAAAAGTGAGAGATATAGGCTTATTGATATAAAGCTCCATCAACTTTCATGGACTAGATTTCCCTTTTCCTCACATTTCATCGCCTCCAGCCCTCCACAAATTCTGATCCTGTTCTTCCATAGTTTTCTGCACTATAGCTCCCGAGACTTGGTAATTCAATTCCTTTGGTTTCCTCTTACTAACCAAACAGCAACCCATTTTAGGTCCTCAATTCATCCTTGGAAGCACAGCAATACCAAAATCAACAACTGAAAGTCTCAGATCAGCCCTCTAGGCCCTAATATTTCCAGGCCCTACACTTCTCGTATGTCATCACATTTGGTGGATGGACAAGTAAATGTAAATGAGATAAATTATTCAGACTTTTAGAGTAAAGATGAAAACAGTGGATTCATCCTTTTCTTCACTTTTTTTTAATTATTAGGATATTCCATTAGTTAACACGAAAGAAGTGGATCCATCCTAAATTTTTCCTGTTAAGTAGGATATTCCATTGCTTAAAACATTGTAGGATAAGATGGAGGTTTTAAAAAGTTATGCTTAAGGTTGAAGGGGTTTCTCCACACATAACTACAATAACCTTAAGTATTCAAAGTTTCAAACAACAAACACTCATCAAGGAAAAATAAATAAAAAGAGATGTCAACAAGGCCATTTCTTGATTTTCAAGCTTGATCAAATGTACTTACACCCTTTTTTCAATTCATTACTGTGGTAATCCATTCCTAAGCAAAATGGTATTAATAGAAGGATAAACCTCAGGACACACTTTTGGAAAGTTTCAAGATATCAAAGCACAAGTGTATCGTACCACATCTCTGCAAAAGCTGGCATTCCCAGTTTGTGCTTCATCACACAAATAACCTGCATACATCACATAGCAAGTATTAAGCACATGTAGTAAGATAATAAACAAATGAAATTAAGATAAGGCACCAAAAACCTGAGTTTTTTGGTAGATTTCAGTAAACTCATGATTTGCCAAATCCAGCAGGAGCCTTCTTTAGTTTCCGTGTAGTTATGCTTTCAGGGGTCGGCAACCCAGTCTTCTCCTCATATTTCTTTTCCAGAGCCTGTGAAATCCAGTTTCAAAGATAAACAACAAAAATCTTGGTTCCCAAGTGTACCATCTGCTAGATGTATATCTGCCAACTTTAACAATCATCCACTAACCACTAAATCTTCACGGATGGTGTCCAGGACTTCATCAGTCATTTTTTCAAAGAAAAGAACTCCCTGCACATTGCTGACTTACGTTAAAGGGAAATGTCCAACTGGAACTAAGTATAGCAGTTAAAGCAAATTGTGCATCCATGCGCTTTCTAATTAACATTCATCAAAGACTGTATATGCTACTCCAGATTTTTTAACTCAACAGCAGCACTGTTGAGCAGTCCAATAAAAAGAATCAAAACTGGGAAGACTACTGAACTCAAGTCTTCCAGCTCTTATTCTTTTTATTGGACTGCTCAAAGTATAGTTACTGCAATTGGAAAGATTTATAGAATATTTTATCTGGAATCAAAGTAAACGAAAAGTGGAAATGTGTGAGGGGGAGAACCTGAGAGTTCCAAACAACCATAAATTTTTGGGGAAGTACAGTTAAACATAACTCTTGCATGAATGGAATTAAAAAGCACCTGTAGGTGATCAAATTCATGCTGGAAGACTCGTGCGGGAAGTGCAGACAAGGTTATCTCAAACCTTGCACCATTAATGTCCTGAGCATCGACCTTCACTGAGTCTGGTCTCTGCAAGCACACAAATGTGTATAAATAGTCTAGTGAGTGAAAATTCAGAACATCAAAAATCTTCAGAATCTGATAGCAAATTCAGGTTCTTAGACGCAAAAGCAATTAGCAAACAAAGATCTACCAGGTAAGCAGTCTTAGAGTGCAAAGTGTTCTAGGCTTGAATTTCCACTTCACACACAGTCACACTATTTGGACAAGCCAACCATATTCCATCATCCAAAAGATGGAAGAGTAAGCAGCTCTATTTTGTAACCTCTTTACCGGGTTAATGAGCCAGAAGAAAACTAATGCCATATAAATTGGAAGCTCCTAGTTGGATAGGGACACGCTTGCCAACTAGAGAATTAGGAGTCTCTTGATATTAAGTTCTTGAGATGCAGTCACTTTGTGGGATAGACACAAGCCTAAAGCACAACCAACAATTGACCATTTGTTGAGAAGTTTGAAATTGAGTGACTGAAGGACTTCGAAGAATCGAGGAAGTTAGATGCATGTAACTTTAACTGCTGATAGTTAGAACCAGCTCACTAGTGCAATTTTTCCCAGAGCAAGAGTCAGCAATTCAAATTCTTCACAGAAGTGTAGCATACCAAATTCAAGATAAATGCTAGGAAAGACTTGCACAAGGTTGGAAATGTAGCAACCTTACCATCCTTTCAGATATAATTAAGACTAACCTCGTCATGTCATGAGCTGGTAATATTTTGGGTCCGGCTATATAAATCCTCACTTACTATGTCACTCTATTAAGGCTCATCTTATACCAATATTATACAAGATAGAAATGAACACTACTAGGAGTTCTCCACATTTTCTAAATCTTTTTTTTATGATACACACACACACACACACACACACATATTTTATTTATAATAAAAGTATCAACTGCATGGCAGCTTCTTGAGAGATTCGAACGAATTACCTCAATCATATTTGATCCATTCGATCACGGGGTTCATATTGATCTCACACACACATGAACATAACATATAGTAAGGCAGTAGACTTACTTGAGGTCATAAAAAATGGTTAATAGGTCCAAATACCTCAACATCACCATATATCTCTGGAAAAGATAAGCAGCCTTCGTCATAAAGTATGATCCTCCTAGAATATCTACTAACACGTGGATTGACGAGAACAATCTCCTCTCCTTCTCCACGTTCACCAGCTGCATTAAATACCATTAGTTGAACGTTCATTCCAACTTGTGGTGCAGACAGCCCAATTCCATCAGTTCTGCGTAAAAACAAAGCCAACACATCCTTTACAGTCCTCTGAATAGCAAGCTTTTCTTATAAACAAAAAATAATTACATATCCACTAACTAAAACATTACAATCCAGCTTACTGACAGGGCCGGACCTAGCTTAGAAGTTACGGGTTCATGGGAACCCGGTAGCTTTTGCCCAAAGTCTGTATATATATTAAAAAATCCATTGAATATCTATTAATATTTGACTGTCAACCTAGTTATTATTGTTTATTAACTTGAGTTCGTTGTAGTAAACCATAAACTTCAAATCCTGAATCCACGGTGCAATTACTAATTCAATAAATCAATCAATTACACCTCAATTCTAAACTAGTCTAATTCCGTTATACAAAATCTAGGTCACCCTTCCATTCTATTTTCATTTCCGTAATACTGATTGAACACCTAATTTTTGTATTAAAAATAAGTTATCAAAAGGATAAGAAACTATCAATTTTAACAAACAGATGGACTCACTTGTACATAATATCGAACATTTCATCAACTAGCTTCTTCAAATTATCGTCAAATGTGCCAATCCTTTTGTTCTTTGCTCTCAAGATTGGGTCTGGATATTCTACAATTTTCAGAGGCCCCTCGAAACACAAATCAGCAGCTAACAAAAAGAAGAAATTTCAATTTTTGCCAAAAAGAAAAGTGATTATAAATAAAATTTGGTAATAATTTGAAGGATGCTTACGAGAAGCCAATTCATCTCCTTTGGTTTTGGAAGGTAAAACCCGTCTAGCTTGAGCGTAAACAGTAAATTTTGGAGGTTTATTACTGCTTGTGGAGAAAAATAAACAACCAGCTGATTTAAAGCGACGGAGACCATAGTCGAGCGGTGAGAGAACTGTGTGCCGAGTGAGGAGAGGCTGGAGAGCGCGAGCGAACGAATAAGAGGAGGCCCAAGTTGCGGCAGCCATTGCCACACAACAGAACGGGCGATTTTTAGTGCAAATACTGTAGTAGTAGTAGTAGTAGTAGTAATATTTTTGTCTCGGGTTTGTGCAGCAAAAGCAATTTTGGTCCTTTGCTTGTTACACTCGAATTTAGTCCCTTGTGGCCTTATCTATTGGGTTCCACTTTTTAGTTGCCAAATATTTGGTGATATATAAAGCTTGGTATTTCTTAATTAACAACCATTTATCATCCAAAATGTATTTAGTCCGATTAATGTTTTATTATTTTATCACACTCCTCGGCGTTATAAAGCTTAGTATTTTAAATTTGCAAGAAGAGTGTATCGCCTTTTGTGTGTTAGTTAATAATAAATGCAATTTCAGATTATCTTTGCTCTTGTTTAAAGTGGTCCCTCTGTTGTACCTTATAACCTCCACGATGGTCTTTTAACTATGCTACATGAATGAATGTAAACAATAGTAATGTTCAATAATTTGAATAATAAATCATAGCTACTCGTTAATTTCTGCTCTTAAACCATAATTACTCTGTTCTGTAACTTTGAAAACATAATTAACCGTTAACTCAAGAAATGTGTTATAAAATATAACTCAAAGTAACAATATGGAACAAGGAAAAATAAGTTAAGAGACATATAGAGAAAGAGAGAAGAGATTCTTATTTCTTCTTCAATTGTGTGTATTTTCCTATCTATTACAAGGCCTTTATATAAGCATGAAAAGTGAACAAAATATGTCATTGAATATGTCATTAAGCATTTGAGATGAAGATCGTGGAGGAAGAGTAGACATACACCATAATTTGATATTTCTTATAACACTTCCCCTTGGATGTCCATAGATAATGTGCCTCGTTAAAACCTTATTAGAAAAAAAAAATACCAGTGAAGAAAAAAGAGTACACATATTTAGAAATACGCTTTTTGGTTGTCTTATTAAAAATTTTGCAAGGAAAACCCAGTGGGATAAAATCTTATAAGCGAAAAAGAGTACAACGCGTATTAACTCCCCCTGATGAGAGTATCAGTTCACATCCTTGAGCCTTTGCATCCCAATTTTATACATTAGTTTCTTGAAGGTTGACGTCGGTAGAGATTTGGTGAACAAATCAACCATATTATCACTTGAACGAATCTGTTGCACATTGGTATCACCATTCTTTTGAAGATCATGTGTAAAAAATAATTTTAGTAAAATGTGCTTTGTCCTATCTCCTTTTATGAATCCTCCATTCAATTGGGCTATGCATACTGCATTGTCTTCATACAAAATTGTGGGTAGTTTGTCACGCTTTAAACTACATTTATCTCGAATAAGATGTATTATAGACCTTAACCAAATACATTCTCGACTTGCTTCATGAATAGCAATTATCTCAGCATGATCAGAAGAAGTAGCCACGATTGATTGCTTAGTCGATCGCCAAGATATGACAGTGCCTACACATGTAAACACATAGTCTGTTTGAGATCGAGTCTTGTGCGGGTCAGATAAATATCTAACATCAGCATAACCAACAAGATCGGGATTGCAGTCATTGCCATAAAATAAGCCTATATCGGTAGTCCCTTTTAGATACCGCAATATGTGTTTGATTCCATTTCAATATCTCCTTGTAGGAGCAGAGCTATATCTTGCTAAGATATTAACTGAAAAAGTTATGTCAGGCCTTGTAGTGTTAGCAAAATACATTAGTGCAACAATTGCACTAAGATATGGTACTTCAGGACCAAAAAGCTCTTCATTCTTTTCTTGAGGTCGGAACGGGTCCTTATTCACATCAAGTGATCGAACAACCATCAGAGTACTTAATGGATGTGCTCCATTCATGTAAACCCATTTTAATACCTTTTCTATGTAGGCAGATTGATGAACAAAAATTCCGTTTGCTAAATGTTCAATTTGCAAACCAAGACATAATTTTGTTTTTCCGAGATCTTTCATCTCGAATTCCTTCTTTAAATAATCAATTGCCTTTTGGAGTTCCGTAGGAGTTTCAATAAGGTTTATGTCATCAACATATACGGCAAGTACAACAAACTCCGATATTGTTTTCTTTATAAAAATACATAGACAAATGGCATCATTTATATAACCTTCCTTTAATAAATATTCACTAAGGCGGTTATACCACATTCTTCCTGATTGCTTTAGACCATACAAAGATCTTTGCAATTTGATTGAAAATATTTTCCTAGACTTTGAATTATGTGCGACAGGCATTTTCAATCCCTCGAAAATTTTTATGTATATCTCATTATCAAGTGAGCCGTAAAGGTAGGTTGCAACCACATCCATTAAGTGCATGTCAAGCTTTTTATGGACAACAAGACTAATGAGATAACGGAACGTTATAGCATCCATAACAGGAGAATACGTCTCTTCATAATCGATACCAGGCCTTTGTGAAAATCCTTGTGCAACAAGATTTGCCTTATATCTTTGTACCTCATTTTTCTCATTCCTTTTTACGTACAAAGACCCATTTATAGCCAACAGTCTTAACACCATTAGGTGTTTGGACTACATGCCCAAAAACTTCACGTTTCGCAAGTGAATCCAATTCAGATTGGATTGCTTCTTGCCATTTTGGTCAATCACGTCTTTGTCGATATTCTCCAACATATTGAGGTTCAAGATCCTCATTATATTGCATAATACTAGATGCAACATTGTATGCAAAGACATAATCCACCACTATATTTAATCGATTCAAATATGTCTCAATATCGATTGGATTTATTGATAGTTCCTTATTTTCTTGAGTCGCAGGCTCATTGATTTCCTCATGAATCTCAGGATTGGTTAAATCATGGGTTTCTTTATGAGACTCTTTCGTAGTGTCATCGTGATCATTTCTTTTTCTTTTTCTAGGATTTCGATTCTTAGAACCTAATGGTCTGCCACACTTTAGGCGTGCTTTTGACTCATTAGCTATGACACTAGAAGATTGTCCAACAGGGACATCAATACGGATTGGAACATTCTCTGCATGGATATGTGATTTCGTTATCCTTTTCAGATCCGTAAATGCATCTGGCATTTGATTTGCTATTTTCTGCAAATGGATAATCTTTTGCACCTCTTTTTCATAAATAGAAGTACGTGGATCAAGATGAGACAATGATGGATTTTTTCACGAAATTTCTCATTTGATTTCACCAATTTCTCCCCCTAATTTTGGGCAAAATGCTTCATCGAATCGACAATCTGCAAATCGAGCAGTGAACAAATCTCCCGTTAATATTTCGAGGTAGCGAATAATGGAGGATGATTCAAACCCAACATATATTCCTAACCTTCTTTGGGGACCCATCTTGGTGCAATATGGCGGTACTACAGGCATATATACAGCGCATCCAAAAATTCTTAGATGGGATATATTAGGTTCATAACCCAAAACTAATTGCAACGGGGAATATTTATGATAATTTGTCGGTCTGAGACGAATTAGCATTGTTGCATGCAAAATGGCATGACCCCAAATAGAAGTGGGTAATTTCATTTTCATAAGTAACGGTCTTGCTATCAATTGCAGATGTTTAATCAAAGACTCTGCAAAGCCATTTTGAGTGTGAACATGAGCTATAAGATATACACTTTTATCCCGATTGATAAGCAATAATCGTTAAATGATTGGGATGAAAACTCAGTGGCATTATCAAGTCTAATATACTTAATTGGATTATCGAAAAATTGTGCCTGTAATCGAATTATTTGTGCCATTAAATTTACAAATGCCAGGTTATGAGATGACAATAGGCATACATGAGACCATTTAGAAGATGCAGATATTACGACCATAAAATATCTAAACGACCCACTAGGTGGGTGAATAGGTCCACAAATATCCCCTTGTATATGTTCTAAAAACGTAGGGGACTCAATCCAACCTTTGTTAGTGATGGTCTAATAATCAACTTGCCTTGATAACAAGAAGTGCACGAAAATTCATTATTTAAAAGAATCTTTAAATTCTTTAATGGATGCCCATTTGAGTTCTCTATAATTCGCCTCATCATAATTGATCTGGGATGTCCCAATTGATCATGCCAAAGTACAAAAGTATTGGAATTAGTAACTTTTTGGTTTACGATAGAATGTGCCTCAATTGCACTAATTCTTGTCCAATACAGGCCACAGGATAAAGATGGAAACTTCTCAATAACCCTTTTCTTGCCAGAGACATTCTTGGTAAGGATGAGATATTCGAGATTATTCTCATCTATTGTCTCAATATGAAATCCATTTCGGCGGATATATTTAAAACTCAACAAGTTCCTCTTGGACTTGGAGGAGAACATTGCATTCTCTATGATAAATATTGTTGCCTTAGGCAAAGTTATAGTAGCTCTTCCAGAGCCTTCAATTAATTTTGTACTACCATATATTCATCAACATCTATATGGTGAATATCTCTTTTAAAGAGAAAGATATATCATTATGGTCATGGTCAAAATTAGATGCAAGATCTGTTTCTTGCATTATTGTTGTCCTTTAATAATCACATTGCCAAAATATTTTGGCGTACAATAGGTATATGACCAATGACCATTCATGCCATAATAATGACATTATTTTCTTATTTTATCTCAAACCCCCTTCTCGAGATGAGTGTGGTATATTTACTACCACTAGCACGTTCATATTTTTCCAAGAATGAATATATATTCATAATGATTATCACATTGTTTTCATATTCACTTCAGAAACGGAACATAATAATCCATGCGTGCTTTATAAAATCTCCTGCCATATCAATGGCAAACATCACTTTCACAAAGTGAAGGATTATTTTGAGAGCCATTATTGTTCTTATTACCATAATGATGACAATTATAATTTCGTCCATTACCACGTCCACATCCATTCATACCTCCATGGTAATATCATGTCTTATTTTAGACTTATGGGACAGGTTTTCACTATTGGTGGCGATTGAATTTAATTTGCATATACAAACTTTCATTAACTGAACTCAATCAAATAAAAAGTATCAAGCAAATATAGAAAAACACATAATCAATTAAAATCTAAGTGTCCTTTGTGATAATTATCCCACTTTAAGATGGAAGAAATATGTGATAAAATAGAAAGGAAAAATATGTGCTCTCTCAAAAGTCTTCACTTCGTGTTTCTTAATATTAACGCATAGGAA
Source organism: Nicotiana tomentosiformis (assembly GCF_000390325.3). Classification (NCBI taxonomy): domain Eukaryota; kingdom Viridiplantae; phylum Streptophyta; class Magnoliopsida; order Solanales; family Solanaceae; genus Nicotiana; species Nicotiana tomentosiformis. The sequence continues at coordinate 95,637,570 of NC_090813.1, read as the reverse complement.
CATAATACTTGTTATAGGAAAAATATTTATCGTTCTTTACACCAAAAATCCTTACATGATTTGATGAACTTTCAAGAAAATTTTTTTCGTAAAGCAAGTTTATTCATGTATGGAAACATAAATAGCAAAGTGTAAAAAAAACTTGAAAACTAATTAGAAAAGGCTAACCGTGATGGCCGAATATATGATGGCGTTGTACACCTTATACCGTCATCGTTCTTACCATATTATTAACATTAAATAACGCTACCAGCACTGGCCGCATCATAATAACTCAGTTGGCTAGAACTTCGTGTTGATAACGTGTTATAAAATATAACTCAAAGTAACAATATGGAATAAGGAAAAACAAGCTAAGATACATATAGAGAAAGAGAGAAAGATTCTTATTTGATAACGAAAAGGTCGGGAATCCAAACTAGAGTAAGAATTTGAAAAGTAAATGCGGAAGCAATAACAATAAGGAATTGAGCAACTAGAACTAAATGGCAGAAAATAAAGGATATGGAAAAATTCAAGGAAAGAATTCCAAGAACTTCCAAGAACGCAAGTTCTATAGCCTTGACAAGATCAAAGCAACAACGTCTTGATTTATTGAAGAAATCAAACGCCTTTACTTAAAAGCAAATCAAAACAATAGATTCGGATCTTGACCGCTTTACGAGTAACTTGAGACAACAATTAATAACTAGTATTAATCGCCTTCTAAGAATACCACAAAGGAATCAAAGATATCACAATAGAGAAGTAATCTTACTACCTTGAACTATGAACTAGTAAAGGTTGAAAGATAAATCTCAAAGCACAAGTAACAAAGGTTCAAAAGAACTCTCAAAGTATGATATACTTAATCAATAATGAAGTGTCTCAATGAATGAGAAGAACTCCTTATTTATAGGAGTACTAAGGCATAAAAAGTCATTATAATTAGGTAGGGGGCTGCTAAGGGGTAACAAAGTCATCAAAATTAGGTAGGGTAGCTGCTAAGAAATAAGAAAAGTCACAAAATTAGGTAGGGGCGGCCAAATCCCTTTGGGGCAGATTTGGGCCTTAAAACTACTAGTTTGGGCCATTGGTTTGGACTCCAATTGGGCTCCATTTCAAACACCCCCATTTGGACCTCTTTTAAGCTCATTTTGGGCTCTTCTGGGTGCCCTTTTGCTAGATTTCAAGGGCCGAGTTCGGGACTCAATCTTCCTCCTCTTGGACTTCAATTTGGGCCACCAAATAATTGTAAAACTTATATAATTTATCTCCTTTGGTCTTGAGCTTGTCCTCCACAATTAATAGCTTCTTTATTTGCACTTGAAGTCTAATGGTCTTATTTTGCAACTCTTTAGCTTGACATATTGTTAAAGGCCATCTTTGAGATTTCAAAACTTCATCCTTGTACTTGAATAGAGTTGAGCTTCCTATGATACTATCATTTCCCTCTTCTTGAAGAAAATTCGTCCTCGAATTTCGACCTTGCAAGAAAAAGAAAACACGCCCTTGTAATTGGCATCCACTAATCTGAAAAACTAGTAGGAATAAAATAAGATAGTGACCATGTATCCATTTAACCCAATTAATCCTAATAGGTGTAAATAAAGCATATGGATATCATCATCCTAACAAAATTTATGCCTACCTAGATCAATACAATAAAAACCTCTCGTAGATGCGCCATGCAATGGAACTTGCAATTCGATCTTGTCGGTAAGGTAGTCCATAGGTATACATGACAAAGAAATTATAAAAGATTGACCACACATCCATTTAGTATAAGTATCTCTATCACATGTATCAAAGAAGATACTTTCATGATATAGCCAATTATCTACAATTAAAAATCTCATGGATTCCTCTACATGAAAGAGTATTTGATCACAAGTGTTACAACAATCATGCATATCATCTTTACTAGTAACAAATACTTTTACAAGCTCACATTGAACATGACTTGAAGAATGACTCCCCATCACACAACAAAAATCACATTCTAGCAATTTATCACATGAAAACTCATTAGCCACTTGAATAAGAGAAGAAGAAATATTTAACTCATTCACAAGCCTCTTCTCATAAATTTCATGCCTCTTTCCACCAAGTTGGAATACATAATCATTTATGTCATAAACAATTTCAAAAGGAAGCAAATTACTCTTGCACTTTAACTTAGATCTTACAGTTAATGACTTGATGTGCATCAATATATCATCATCCACAAAAATTATAAAGTCACCAATATAAGAAATAAGAGTATAATTCATTACCTCCAAAAATACCTTAGGTGTTCTAGAAAGGCCAAGAATGCAAATAAACTAATTATACATACCATACTTGGACTTATTTACCAATGGAACATCATCACCTTGTATTCTTTTATGCAATGGCTCCAACTTAGCAATGCTTTTAGGAAACTCCATGTCATATACTGTAAATAAGAATGAAAATAGTCAAAAGGTTCAATAACAAAGAATTTAACCAAGCTTCTATCTCCCACCATCCAACAAGAATAGATATCGCCAAATTCATGTTGGAATCCAATTGGATCTTTTGCTACCATCTCCTGCGCCTCACCACCCCTTTCAAAAGGTATTTCAACACGTGGTTGCACAAAATCACAAGAACTAAAACAAGAAAGAGTTAATGGGTTAGGAAGTAAAGAAACTTTTTTCTTGCTTACACTCTCTTTGGCTTTTATCACAAGACTAACATTTTCCTCACCCTTAGCCTCTTTTCTCTCACTAAAGAGTTTTTCTTTGCTTTCACTCAATCCCTCTTGCTTTTCTCTCTCTACCTCACAAACTTTGTTCATCTCATTACCTTCTCTCTTTTCTTTTCTTTCAATATCACTCTTTACCTTACTTGACATCCCACTCTTTTCACTCAAGATAACCTCTCATTTTCTCTCTCTTGGAATGTCAACATGCACTCCCTTACTCCTCTCATTGTTTTCTCTCTCATATTTTTTCATATTCTCTTTAACAATCTTTTCATCTTCACAAATTTGTGAGGGAGTCAAAGGCCCAAGAATGAGTTTCTTCCCATTAATCTCAAAAGAGTATTTATTTTTTTTAATACTATATGAAGCACTTCTATAGACATACCATGGCCATCCCAACAAGATATAAAAACTATTCATCGGAATGACATCACACCAAATCACATCCTCATATCTTCCAATAGAGAATGGCAAGAACACTCTTTTATCTACTTTTACCCCTTTCAACATGTAGGGTTCAATATGTTCAACACAAGGCAAGTTCAATTTCTCAACCATATAAGTGCTAATTAAGTTATAGCCAAATGCTTTGTCAATTCTAAGGGCATAAATTGCAGACATTACTTTAGCTCTTGTTTGAAAAATAACTTTACCATTGTCTTCCTTCCATTCGGTATACTGTAAGTTTGACTTTTCAAGTTGTTGAGTCATAGATTTCCTCCTTCCACTGTAACTACATGTTTGAGACATCTTGACATAGATTAAGGAAAATATGTATCTCTCAAATTTGACTTTTTCCCTATAATGCTCTCACCTCTCTTGCCTTTTTTCCTCTCGAAATAACCTTTGAACAAAATACTTTGTAAATTTATGGTTAAACCCAACTCATATAAAGTTCTTAGTAGTAAAATATAGATTTTTGGGGAACAAATGAAAGAAGAACCAAATCCTAGAACTATTAGGCTCGGTTGAAACAAGACACGAACAAAAAGGAAATGATTATATATTTAGATTAGAAAGAGTAAGAAAAATTAAATTTTTGTCTTATCTTTGAAATCTGGGATCCCCTCTTCTTGTTTCCTTTGATAGTTTTTGGAAACAAATTAGTTACAAAAGAAAGTTCCTGGAGAGCAAGCAATTTTTTTTTAAAAAATTGATTTTCGTTTTTTTTTTGTTTTTTTTTTAACTTATTTTTTTTTTTGCTCTTAGTATTCAAGAAATCCCCAAAATTATCAAGAACGAAACTTTGATAGAACCGCTCTGATACCACTTGATAACGACAAGGTCGGAAATCCAAACTATAGTAAGAATTTGAAAAGTAAATGCGAAAGCAATAACAATAAGGAATTGAGCAACTAGAACTAAATGACAGAAAATAAAGGATATGGAAAAATTCAAGGAAAGAATTCCAAGAACTTCCAAGAACGCAAGTTCTATAGCCTTGACAAGATCAAAGCAACAACGTCTTGATTTATTGAAGAAATCAAACGCCTTTACTTAAAAGCAAATCAAAATAATAGATTCGGATCTTGACCGCTTTACGAGTAACTTGAGACAACAATTAATAACTAGTATTAATCGCCTTCTAAGAATACCACAAAGGAATCAAAGATATCACAATAGAGAAGTAATCTTACTACCTTGAACTATGAACTAGTAAAGGTTGAAAGATAAATCTCAAAGCACAAGTAACAAAGGTTCAAAAGAACTCTCAAAGTATGATATACTTAATCAATAATGAAGTGTCTCAATGAATGAGAAGAACTCCTTATTTATAGGAGTACTAAGGCATAAAAAGTTATTACAATTAGGTAGGGGGCTGCTAAGGGGTAACAAAATCATCAAAATTAGGTAGGGTGGTTGTTAAGAAATAAGAAAAGTCACAAAATTAGGTGGGGGCGGCCAAATCCCTTTGGGGCAGATTTGAGCCTTAAAACTACTAGTTTGGGCCATTGGTTTGGACTCCAATTGGGCTCCATTTCAAACACCCCCATTTGGACCTCTTTTAAGCTCATTTTGGGCTCCTCTGGGTGCCCTTTTGCTAGATTTCAAGGGCCGAGTTCGGGACTCAATCTTCCTCCTCTTGGACTTTAATTTGGGCCACCAAATAATTGTAAAACTTATATAATTTATCTCCTTTGGTCTTGAGCTCGTCCTCCATAATTAAAAGCTTCTTTATTTGCACTTGAAGTCTAATGGCCTTATTTTGCAACTCTTTAGCTTGACATATTGTTAAAGGCCATCTTTGAGATTTCAAAGCTTCATCCTTATACTTGAATAGAGTTGAGCTTCCTATGATGCTATCATTATTTCTTCTTCAATTGTGTGTATTTTTCTATCTATTACAAGGCCTTTATATAGGCATAAAAAGTGAAGAAAATATGTCATTAAACATAGAAAATATGTCATTGAATATATCATTAAGCATTTGATATGAAGATCATGGAGGAAGAGTAGACATCTACCATAATTTAATATTTCTTATAACAAAATGAGCTATGAATTTGCCCTTGTATATGTTTTCATACATACTATTTGATATCTCTAGCTCATTTATAAATATTGGTGGTTAAACTACCTTGTTACGATTGCAAAATGTAAGACAAAAGAGTGAGAGAAAAGCAAAAGAGAAGAGATGACGATCAGTTGAGGCAAGGTAGGAGTTGCACCTACTGTTGAGTGACGTTGTTATTTTTACACTTTCAATGTTAGTTGGTCTTGTTGAAGGATCGAATATGAGTCACGGCTGTTAAGTAGGGGTGTCAATGGTTCGGTTCGATCGGTTATTTTATAAAATTGGTACCAAACTAATTTTTCGGTTATTCTATTATGTATAACCAAAATTAGACTTTTCGAAACCATCTCAATCATATCGGTTTCTCTTCGGTCGGTATCGGTACGGTTCGGTTAATTTTTGGTAATTTTTAAATATTATGTAAAATTCTCCAGTAGAAGCAGAATGCAATAACATACGTTCTTTTATAGGACTTAACAAAATTCTCTAGACATTTTTACTATTTAAAGGGTGATGAATTAAAAAAAATGAAAGATGGTTAGAGTATAGATCCATCAATTATTCTACAACAACGTAAAAGAAACCAAGCAAAGACAAAAAAAATATAAATCACATGAGTGGAAAGATGTTAACCAAGTTGGAACTCAAGAATAAAGTATATAGAAGATTAAATATTAAAAAAGATAAATCTAAATTATATGAAAGGAAACATATTCAATACATTGTAGTTTGCTACTCGTTATCGCTAGAATACTTTGTGTCTTGCTAATAAAGATACTTGAAATAACTTAGTTTAAGTAGATGTAGCATAATATGTTTTAGGAATTAGTATTTTGAGCTTAATTACTTGTTGGCTTGTAATAGCTTGCATAATTCCAAGGCCTAAAGAAAAATTTAATGCATTATTATTTTTAAACTTACTAGATAAATATATTTTTCACATGTAAAATTTATTCGATACGGTTCGGTATTTTTTCGATTTATTTTTATAAAATAAAAAACCTACCCTAATTATCGGTGCGGTTATAGATTTATATAAAACCTACGATTTTTTTTAAAAAAACCCTAAAAATCGGTTCGGTGCGGTACAATTCAGTCGGTTTAGTCGGTTTTTTAATATCCATTTACACCTCTAATGTTAAGTGGCTTCATTAGTTAATCCTGTCAGTCAGTTAAAGTTGTTAGGTGATAGCTGTCACAAGCTAAGCTAATAGAGAGAGTTAGTGGAAGTTAGTTAGAGTTAGTTACTTGTACATACATATATACATAGCTACTGTACACAAGTGAGGTACGGTTGATTTCAATGATAGAAAAATGATTTCATTCTCTGCTCAATTCAACCTTTCTATTTCTACTCCTAAACTTGATTGCAGGTTCTAGATGTCAACATGGTATCAAAGCTCGCGAAGACGATCGATTCGAGCAGATTACTTACAATTGATTTATGTATCTAGAACTTTGTTTGTCTTGTGATTGCTTCGATTCACCTCATCTTAGGTTGAGTGGTCTTTGAGAAATTAAATATTTTTTAAAAGTGTTTTACTTTCATCTAAGCTCTCGATTTTTGGTCTTCAATGGCGGTCGGAGCTGTTGGTGCTAGTACAGGGACATGAGTTGAAGATACTCCTGCTAATACAATCCAATTTCGATCCAGCAGTACAATTCCAGTGGCATATCCAAGTCGCGTTGGTGTTACAGTTGTTGATCAACATCATCCAATAGTCCTTCAACCTCCTGATACTCCAGGTATCTCTTTAATCTCAATTAAGCTAACTGGACATGAAAACTATGCTCTATGGAGTAGTTCTATGCGTATTAGTTTACTAGGTAAAAACAAACTAGGTTTTGTAGATGGAAGGAATACTAAGGAGAAATTTGATACCTCTCTTTATGATTTGTGGGAAAAATATAATGCTATTGTTCTTTCATGGATAATAAACTCTGTGAGCATTGAGTTATTAAGTGGAATGGTGTATGCCACAAGTGCTCACAAGGTGTGGAGTAACCTTAGATAAAGCTTTGAAAAGGTGAATGGTTCGAGAATCATGTACTTGCATAAGCATATTGCTACCTTGTCATAGGGCATCTCATCAGTGTCTTCTTATTTTTCAAAACTGAAGGAGTTTTGGACTGAATTTGATGCACTCATGCCTTGCCCTGGGTATGGTTGTGAAGAATCAAAAAGATATGTAAAACATTTTGAGTATCAAAGGCTTCTACAGTCTTTAATGGGACTGAATAAGTCTTATGCACAGTCTAGTAACCAAATCCTGAATATGTCCCCTATTCCCTCTATAAACAAAGACTACTCTATGATCATCTCAGAAGAAAGTAGAAGGTTCTTGGCTAATCATACCTCAAATGTAGCAGAAATTCATGAGGGAACAACCATGTTCACCTATTGGAGGGACATATGGCACTTCAACCAACCTTGTACAAATATATGGAAATCTACCAGCATCCTCACAGGTACCCAATCTTACGAACAACCAACTTGCTCAAGTTGCAGCAAGTGGAATCCCTCAATTTACATATGAGCAGTATAACCAAATTATGCAGATGTTAGGAAAAGGAAATGAGAACAGTGGTTTACCCATGACAACAGGTATGGCGCATCATGTAACTCTTTCTGAAGATAAGCTTAAGTGGATAATTGACATGAGCTTCTAATCATATGGTGCATAAGATTGATATGTTGTTTTATTTAAAACACTTGGGACAGTTTAAAGTAGGAAAATTGTGTCTACCTACAAGAGATGTAGCCACTGTAAAACACATAGGTTCCACGTACATATTTTCTGGACACAAGATAACTAATGTAATGTATATACCAGAGTTCAGATATAATCTATTATCTGTCTTAAAGATTACAAAGGAGCTGAAGTGTGTAGTTATGTTCTATCCTGATTTTTGCATATTACAGGATCTCTTCGGTGGACAGGTGAAAAACATTGGTAAGGAAGGCAGTGGATTGTATGTGCTCACATCTAAGAGTATAATAAAAGCAATTGATAGTATATCTACTACAAGTAACTCAAGTTTGTTTCCAAGATCCCTCACTGTAAATACCAATGAGTATACTAGAATAAATGTAGTCTTGTAGCATAGGAGGCTAGGTCATGTACATTTGGATATACTGAAGAAAGTAAGTGACTTTCAATTTGTGAAGATTGATGATACTGGACAACATTGTACTGTCTGTCCAGTTGCTAAGCAAACAAGGTTACCATTTTCTTTAAGTACATTAACTGCTCATTCCAATTTTGATATTATTCATGCTAATGTATGGGGTCCCTACAGGGTTCCTACTTATGGTGGGAAGAGGTACTTTTTATCCATAATTGATGACCATTCCAGATTTACTCGAATTTATCTTTTACCCTCAAAATCCGAAGTAATTGTTGTTCTTTGGAATTATTTCTTAATGGTTAAAACTATTCATTCTTCTATTGTTAAAAGTCTAAGAATAGATAATGGCTGTGAATTCTTCAACACTCAAATGACATAACTGCTCCAATCACTAGGCACCATTCATCAAAGTTTGTGTGTTTACACTCCATAACAGAATGGAGTGACTGAGAGAAGGCACAAGTATATACTCAATGTAGCAAGGAGACTCATATTTCAAGCTTCAGTTCTACTCAAATTCTGGGGAGAGTGTGTTATTACTGTGGTCTATATTATAAACATGCTACCTACTTCAACACTCAAAGGTAGGACACTACATGAAATACTTCATAATGCTCCTGTTTCTCTCACTCATTTGAGAGTGTTTGGATGCCTAGATTATGTGTCATAGGTAAGAAGGACAGACAAATTTACTCCTAGAGCTGTTCCTGCAGTATTCCTTGGGTATTCTGTGGTTTAGAAGGGCTATAAGATGTATACATTAGCCTCCAAGGAGTTTATAGTCAGTAGATGTCATGATCCAAAACCCACTATAGGTCGTGATGGCGCCCAACATCGCCGTTAGGCAAGCCAACGGTGAACTACCAACTTAATTATTCATTTTATTAATTTTGAGATCATGAATTTTATTAAATAAAGAAATTTGTACATTTCAAATCATGGATGCATACACAATTAGTAAGATATAAAGATGAAAGGTGACAATGTTGTGCAAACCTATAAAATGTCATTTAAAATATCCCAAAATCTGGTGTCACAAGTGCATGAGTGTTTGCTAAGGAGTGAAATACTTATACAACAACTGTTTGGAAAATAAAATAGGCAGGATAAAGTAAATAAATGAGATGGAGACTCTGAGGGCTGCAGTGTGTAGCATAGGAAGCAGTTCACAATAAAATCCTCTCAGCAGTTGCGCCTACGTGCCAGGATGATCACCAAATGAACCTGTCAGATCCTGCACGTTCAGTGCAGAAGTGTAGTGTGAGTACGTAAATCAACGCGTACCCAGTAAGTATCTAGTCTAACCTGGAGAAGTAGTGACGTGGGATCAACATCGACACTTACTAGTGGTCTAATAAATAAAATGCAGGAATCATAAGCAGGAATGAAATACAATAGGATCAATAGAATTAGGAATAGTAGATAATGAAATCTATTAAAGAATATCATCAATTTAAAAATCCCCAAGTGCCACACGCTATCTCGACAAATAAAAACTATCAATTAAATATTCGATCTCAGTTCATAAAGAGAATATCACGTAATTTACAAGTTTAATCAATAGGGTAATCTCATGGGTATTCGGACTCCTAGCGATTTTATGTATAAATTATGCCGAGGTCATTCGGCCCGATCCATATAGTCGTGTACATACACTGCCAAGGTCGTACGACCCGATCCATGGATGCATCTCATATTTACATATACTATCGAGGCGTTCGGCCCGATCCCTAGGAAGAGAAGAAACTTATCGACTTACAAATCGTGTATTTACTATACAGGGTTAGAGACATAACGTAAACATGATATTTACCATCAATCGATTATCCTGCCAAATAGCTCACGGAAGTGAGATTCGTTCTAACATGATCTTTATCAACTTTTACTTATAGTCTTCAAATAATTTAGCTAACAATTAAATTCAAGTAATACAATTTATTGCATGGTAAAGTCCTATGTCTACCCGGACATAATCATGAATCTAGCTATGTATGGACTCTCGTCATCTCGTGTGTATGTAGCCTCCACAACAAGTAGCACATATCAAATACATCACCTAGGGGGTAGTTTCTCCCTCACAAGGTTAGACATGAGACTTACCTCGCTCCGAAGTTCCATAACCGGCTCCAACGCCTCTCTAACACCTCAAACCAATGCCCATCAATTCGAAACTAGTCAAACAATGTGCAAATCAATCAAAATATACTCCAATGCTTATAATTTAACAATTTATAACAATTCTCAACTTCGCTTGAAAAGTCAACAAAGTCAACCCTCGGTCCCACGTGCTCAGATTCCGAAATTTTTCAAAAATAAACATTATCCATAATACCACGAATCCAAATATATCATTTATTCTTAATTTCATGTTAAATTTCGTGGTCAAAATTTAAAAATACCAATTCTAGGTCTTCTACCAGAAATCCCACATTTTTCACTTAAAATTTTGAATTAACAAGCCTAAATTCGTGTATATGACTCACAACGTGTAGAAATCACTTAACTAATGATTGATGATGAAAATGGCGCTCCAACATTACTCCAAAAGTCGGCTCCCATGGAAGAAATAAAGTGAAAATGAGCCAACCCCCCGATTTAAAACAACACTGCCCAGCCCGATCTTCTTCCCGAACGTGGCCTTACCCTCGTGTTCGCGAAGAGGAACCTGCTCCAGCTCCAATACTCCTCTACGTGAACGCGAGAGAGGAGTTTCAAACGTGATGCTTCACCAGGCCATATCTTCACAGACACGACCACTACAATGAGAACGCGAAAGCCAAGCTTCCAGGCCCAGCCTTTTCCCCTATGCGAACGCGATAACCTGTCGCGAACGCGGTGCACATCCGCCCACACCTTCACGAACGTGGGATCCAATCGCGAACACGTTGAACAAAAGTCCTCCAGCTGAAATCCTACTTCGCGAATGCGAGCAGCCCTACGCGTTCGTGATGAACAACACCAGAACCAGCAACAACAAGCAGCAAAACATCGATAAATAATTTGAAAATACCCCGAAACTCACCCGAGGCTCCCGGGACCCTGTCCAATCACACTAAAAAGTCCCAATACCTTATCTGAACTTATTCAAAGGTTTGAAACTTCATGAATAACATCAAAATTACAAATCGATGATCAAAATTCTTCTTTCAACTTTCAAATACTCAAACTTCGACGAACGCATTTGAATCATACTTAAACATTCCGGAATGACGCCAAACTTTACATACAAGGCTTAAATCATGATACGAACCTATTCCAAGGCTCGTAATCCCAAACAGACATCAATCACATCAAAATCCATTTCAAATCAAACTTAGAAATTTCTAAAACCTTCAAATGCTAACTTTTCACAATAAGCGCCAAAATGCTCCCGGGACACCCGAATATACGCCCAAGTCCAAAATCATCATACGAGCCTATTGGAAGCTTCAAATCGCAATTCCGAAGTCGTTTACTTAAAAGTCAAACCTTGGTCAACTCTTCCAACTTAAAGCTTCCGAATTGAGAATTTTCCATCCGAATCAACTCCGATCTTCCCGAAATTCATTCCCGACTACGCGTACAAGTCATAAAACATGAAGTGAAGCTACTTGAGGCCTTAAACCATCAAACAACGTGCTAGAGCTTAAAATGATCGATCAGATCATTATAGTAGAGATGTGGTATTCAAGGAAGATGTTCTATACCTTCAAACACACTACCTATCCTATATCATCAGTATTTCCTATCTTAAAATTTTCTCCTGACACTAGTTCTGAAAGCAGCATAACAATACCCCCTTCAAGTTAGCAGTGTTTCTCACTCTCCTACTGCTGAGCAATCTATTGAACCATCTGTTGATTCATTAGCTTCTACTGAGGTTTTAAATTCATCAACTGCTTCAGACACCAGTACACCATTTGCAGAGATTCCTGCTGAAACTTCGGCACCTGTGTTACCTACTGAAGCTTCTAAACCAAGCAGAAAATCTCTAAGAGTGTCCAAACCACCATTATGGATGAAGTATTATGTTCTTCCAACCCAAGGAAAGTCCAACTGTTGTTACCCTCTATCAAACTATGTAAGCTATGACAACATCTCTTCTGCCTATAGCTCTTCACTCAGTGCCTATTTAGCCATCATTGAACCAAAGTTTTGCAATGAAATAGTTCAGAATCCCAAATGGATTGCATCTATGAAGTCAGGAATTACAGCACTAGAGGAGAACAAGACTTGGAGCATTGTTGACCTTCCAGATGGTAAGGTTCCTATTGGATGCAAATGGGTGTTCAAAGTTAAATACACAGCTTTAGAAAAAGTAAAAGGTATAAAACAAGGCTAGTGGCTAAAGGTTAGACTACACAGAGACATTTTCTCATGTGGCCAAGATGGTCACAGTCAGGTCAGTTATAACAGTTGCACCAGTCAAGCATTGGCACATCTTTCAAATGGATGTGCACAATGCCTTCCTTCAAGGGGATTTATTAGAAGAAGTCTGTATGGATATCCCACAAGGCTTTTCTAGTTAGGGAGGGAAAAGTAAGGTCTGTAAGTTACACAAGTCCTTATATAGCCTCAAACAGGCACCAAGGTAGTGGAACAAGAAGCCGACTGATGCTTTACTGAAGTTTGGTTTCACCCAAAGCCATTTTGATTACTCATTATTCACTAAGAAAATGCAGACCAGGTTGGTGCTTGTCTTAGTTTATGAAGATGACCTTTTGGTTACAGGTAGCTGCCCTCAGTTAATTCTGCAAACTAGATGTGATCTGCAATGTCTCAAATTCAAGATGAAGGATCTTGGTGAGCTCAAGTTCTTCTTGGGCATTAAGTTTGTCAGATCAAGGAAGGGTATTGTCATGAATCAGAGAAAATATGCTCTGGAGCTAATTGCTGAGCTGGGACTTGGAAGAGCCGAACCTGCTGATGCTTCATTAGAGCCTAATCAGAAACTTACCTCTACTAACTATGATGACTTTATCAACTCTCAGTCTACAAGGAACACTTAGAGCACAAATGCAGACAATGCAGATGCAGACCACCTGCTATCCGATGCTAGCCAATATCAAAGGCTAATAGGGAGACTCCTGTATGTGACTATGACCAGGGCAGGCATTGCCTTTGCTGTTCAGGTCCTTAGTTAGTTTATGCATAATCCCATGCAATCTCATATGGAAGCTGTACTGAGGGTAGTAAGGTATATCAAGAGTGCTCCTGGACTGGGATTGCTGATGCCCTCTGAAGGATCTAGGAAACTAGAAGTCTATTGTGACTCAGATTGGGGAGGCTATCTAGTGAAGTTTGGAAATGCCTTGGTCTCTTGGAAGTCAAAGAAGCAAGACACAGTGGCAAGAAGTTCTGCAGAAGCAGAGTTCAGAAGCATGGCTTCAGTAGTGGCTGAGTTAATAACCTGGTTAACAAGCCTATTGATAAGTAGGGATTTTGACTGCTTATTTGCTCTCTTTTACTTGCGTTATAGCTAAAAAATACTTAAAGGTATTCTCGAGAACTAATAAAATATCCTTTCGTGCAGGAATATTGGGAGACGAGCCAAAGAAGTAAAAATTAACTCATTTTTCATGAGTAGCTAAATTTCTAGCTAGGATTGTCGCCCAACCCTAGTGTGGGTACTTAATGGGTGTTTGATTTAGGACTTGTTTGTGATTAGATTAGTGATATTTAGCCTAGTTCTTGCTTGAATTCAAGAATTAATAGTTGCAAACATTGATTCATGCCTAATTGACTTAGTCTCTACTTGAGAAAGAGAGACTAAGTCTAGGAAAACTTGGCTAACAAGAAATTGGGGTGAACTCAAGAAATTGATAGCCCCAATTAAAGGGTTGAATCTAGAGATAGTAAGACCCGACTTGAGCATTTATCACTTATTTTGTGCAATACCCATTTGGACTTGAGAAATCCAAATTGGGCAAAATCAGTCAAAATACCGAGAGGTATAGAGTGGGTAATTGCGTGTAATTGCTATATTACAATCCCGACCAATAAAACTTGCCCTAGAATTTACAACCCATTAGGTGACCACCTGGGTAGAAGTCACAGCCCTAGATCTTTTATCATTTGGAAAACAACCAAAATAAAAAATATTGTCTTCTAGTTTTATAATTGTAATCAATAGTTTAAAGGAGAAGTAGAAACAACAAACAAGAATGTGGAAGTGTAATCTAAGGCATATTGTACAATTATACTAAATATATACCTAATCCCAATTCTAACTCCCTGAGGATTCGACCCCGACTTGCGTTGGATTTTATTATTGCTTCTACCACCTCACTACCTATAATTGTGGTGTGAGTTTGGACGACATCAATTTTTGGCGTTGTTACCGGGGAAGTTAAACGGATTTAGCTATATATCTAGGTTTTTGTGTGATTTGTCTTCTTTTCCTTCCGAGTCACTAATTTTGTTTTTGAATTGCTTATAGGTACGAGAATGGCTCTCAACAATGAGCCCATTAGTAATTTTCCATTGGGGTAGGAAGTGGACGATGGTCAAGGAGATGAGGTTCTTCCCGAACCTCAAGCAAATAGGCGTGGTTGACCGCCTCATGATAATGTTCCCATCCCTCCCCCACCTCCACCAAGAGCGGTAGCACTCCGGGTGTTGCCGAACGAAGGTTATGCAAGTGCTATAGTCCTGCCCCGCATTAGGGCGGGCAACTTCCAAATCACCAACGTGATGCTTACACTACTTGAGCAACGTGGATTCTTCACCGGGGCTCCAAATCAAAATGCTTACAAGCATCTCAAGGGGTTTGTCGATACTTTTTGGGGGAGCAAATAAACCAATGTTTTTGAGGACGCGCTGAGGTTGAAGCTATTTCCCTTTTCTTTACGGGGAAAAGCATTAGACTGGCTAGAGAGATTGCCCAATCATTCCATCCATACATGGAATGAGTTGGCCGAAAAATTCATTGCCAAATTCTTCTATCTGGGGCACATGGATACACTATGGGATAAAATTCTAGCGTTCAAGCAAGAGCCCAATGAGCCCTTGCACGAGATTTGGGAAAGATGTCGTACTATAGTTAAAGAGTGTCTGAATAATGATATGACCGAGGCCATGATCCAACAAACCTTCTACAGGGGGATCAACACAACAAATCAATGTGTGGTAAATCATCTCGCCGGCGGGAACTTCATGAACACACCTTATGCCGAATCTTGTGATATTTTGGATCAGATAGCGGATACCTCATCGGCATGGCAAAGTAGGGTCAATGTTCCGCAAGGCGACCCCAATGTCATTCACCTACACAAGGAACTACATGATCATGGGCAATCTATCGCAAAGTTAACAACCATAATGAACCAATTGGCCAAAGCTCAGCTGCAACAAATTCAAGGGCCAAAACAAGTGAATGCGATGGAAAGCGTAAATATGATGATGAACAAGAGATGACAAAAAGGTCAATAAGGGCAAAGCCATCCGAACAATTCATGCAAGATGATAGTGGGTATGACTAAAGTGATTCGTATAATGAGCAAGGAGAAGAAGTGCAATACGTCAACAATTATCAAGGTCAAAGAAACAATGCTCAAAATCAACAACAATGGAGGTCACAAGGAAATCAAGAAAATTGGAACAACCAAGGCCACCAAGGCAATTAGAGTGGTGGCAACAATAATCAAGGTAATTGGGGAAATAATAATAATCAAGGACACCAAGGCAATTGGGGTGGCATCAATCAAAGTAATTGGGGAGGTAATCAAAGAGGGTGGAACAACAACAACAACCGGGGGTTGGGTTTTCAAAGGCCCCCGATGTTCCAACAATCGAGCAATCCACCTCCCTATTCTTCTCAAGGCCAGAGTTCTTCTAACAATGAGATGAGATGGATTGAAAATATGTTCAAATAAATGATGGAGAAAAATGCCGACTCCGATACTCAATTAGCCTCCCACAACACTTCAATCCGCAATTTGGAGGTTCAACTTGGCCAAATCTCACAAGCATTGAACACTCGTCCTAAGGGGGCACTACCAAGTGATACAATAGTGAACCCAAAGGGTCGGAATAATTATGCGATCGCATAATAGTTATGCGGTTGGCATGCTATGGCCGTGACTATGAGAAGTGGAAAAGGTGGAGATACAACCACCTCAAATTAAAGAAGAATTACGGATGATGATGTTGTGGTTCAAGAAGATGAAATTCCAAGCAATGTGGTTCAAGCTAATGGCGAAGTGAGAATTGATATTGATGAAAATGTGGAGGAGACGCAAGAAGAGGTGAACCCGTATGGGGAGCACGTGATTGACATACCGGAACCAGTAGTGCCAAAGGCTAAGGCACCAAGGCCAAGGCCTCCTCCTCCATACCCTTAAATGCTTGCAAAGCAAAATAGTGAGAACCAATTCAAAAAGTTTATTGACATGATGAAGAGTTTGTCTATCAATGTACCATTGGTTGAGGCGTTGGAACAAATGTCGGGTTATGCAAAGTTCATGAAGGACTTGGTCACCAAGAAGAGGTCGATGAAGTGTGAAACTATCAAGATGACACATCAAGTGAGTGCTATTGTGCACTCAATGGCTCCAAAATTGGAAGATCCGGGTGCTTTCACAATCCCTTGCACTATTGGGAGCGCCGACTTTGCCAAAGCTTTATGTGATTTAGGGGCAAGTAGCAACTTGATGCCCTACTTTGTGTTCAAAACTTTGGGAATTGGGCAACCAAGACCCACATCTATGAGGTTACAAATGGAGGATCGAACTATGAAGAAGCCATTAGGAATTATTGATGATGTGTTAGTCCGTGTTGATAAATTCATCCTTCCAGCGGACTTTGTGATCCTTGATTTTGAGGTTGACTACGAGGTGCCTATTATCTTGGGTAGACTTTTCCTTGCTACGGGGAAGGCTCTTGCTGATGTGGAAGCCGGTAAGCTCACTTTCCGGGTGGGTGACGAAAATGAGGTTTTCCATTTGTGGAAATAGATGAGGCAACCAAATAGCAACGAAGTTTGTTCATTCGTGGATTTAGTGACCGAAGTAATTGTTGATGATGCTAGTGCCACAATGAATGTTGAGGATAATTTGGAAGCCGTATTGCTCAACCTTGATGTTGAGGAGAAGAAAGAAGGCTATGTGGAGTGTGTGAATGCATTGCAAGGGATGGGATCGTACACTTATGATCCCTGCAAGCTATCTTTGGATCTTGAAAACCGGAAGACTCCTCCAACAAAGCCCTCAATTGAGGAACCTCCCACTTTGGAGTTAAAGCCATTGCCTTCGCATCTCAGGTATGAATTCCTTGACCCTTCTTCTACTTTACGGTTATCCTTTTTTCTTGTTTGACATGCAGATAGAGTCCACATTGGAGGTGCTACAAAGGAGGAAAGAGCAATCGGATGGACCTTGGCGGATATCCGGGGCATAAGCCCCGCCTTTTGCATGCACAAGATTATATTGGAGAAGGGTGACAAACCCTCCGTTGAACATCAAAGGAGGCTAAATTAAGAAATGCAAGAGGTGGTCAAGAAGGAGATCATAAAGTAGTTGGATGCCGGGGTTGTTTACCCCATTTCCGATAGCTCATGGACTTCTCCTCTGCAATGTGTCCCAAAGAAAGGGGGCATGACTGTGATAATAAATGACAAGAATGAATTAATCCCCACAAGAACTGTCATCGGGTTGAGAGTGTGCATGGACTATAGGAAGCTCAACAAAGTCACTCGGAAAGATCATTTTTCGCTTCGATTTCTTGATCAAATGTTATTGCTTCCTGGATGGATACTCCGGCTACAATTAGATTCTTATTGCTCCTGAGGACCAAGAGAAGACCACTTTCACTTGTCCATATGGTACCTTTGCATTCTCGAGGATGCTAATTGGGTTATGTAATGCACCGATGACTTTTCAATGGTGTATGATGGCTATTTTCACCGATATGGTGGAAGATATTCTTGAGGTCTTCATGGATGATTTCTCCGTCATTAGGAATTCTTTTGATGATTTCTTGAACAACTTGGACAAGGTATTGCCAAGATGTGAGGAAACTAACTTGGTTTTTAATTGGGAGAAATGTCACTTCATGGTCGAGGAAGGCATTATCCTCGGTCACAAGATTTCAAAGTATGGTATTGAGGTTGATAAAGCCAAAATTGAAGTGATCTCCAAACTCCCTCCCCTACATCTGTGAAGGGAGTGAGAAGCTTCTTGGGTCATGCGGGGTTCTATCACCGATTCATCAAAGATTTTTCCAAAGTGGTGAACCCTTTGTGTAAACCTTTGGAGAAGGATGCCAAGTTCCATTTCAATGAAGATTGCATGAAGGCATTCGAGTTGCTTAAGTTCAAGTTGACTACTACTCCTATTACTACCGCACCAGATTGGAGCTTGCCTTTTGAGCTCATATGTGACGTAAGTGATGTGGCGGTTGGAGCGGTGATGGGGCAACGTATCAATAAAATCTTCCATCTGGTCTATTATGCAAGCAAGACCATGAATGATGCCCAAGTCAACTACATAGTGATCGAAAAAGAGCTCATTGCTATTGTCTTTGCTTTGGAGAAGTTCCGCCCGTACTTGATGGGTACAAAGGTGATTGTTCACACCGACCACGCGGCGCTTCGATATTTGATGAGCAAGAAAGATTCTAAGACAAGGTTCATGTTGTGGGTGCTTCTATTGCAGGAGTTTGATCTAGAGATTCAAGACCGCAAGGGTAGCGAGAATCAAGTGGCGCACCACTTGTGCCGATTGGAGGAGGAGGGGAGGCCACATAAAAGCCTTGAGATCAATGATTCATTTCCCGACGAGCAACTACGAGCCGTTTTAATGATCGGGATGCCATGGTTTGTCGACTTAGCAAACTATATTGTGAGTGGCATTGTACCGAATGAGTTCTATTCAAACCAAAGGAAGAAGCTCAAACGGGATTGCCTTGACTATTATTGGGATGAGCCGTATCTTTTCTGAATATGTACCGATGGTGTGATCCGATGATGTGTGCCAGAGGAAGAACAAATGGGTATTCTTGAGGCTTGCCACTCTTCACCGTATGGTGGTCACCATGGTAGAGCAAGAACGGCAGCAAAAGTTTTGAGTTGTAGATTCTATTGGCCTACTCTCTATAAGGATGCTAGTGAGCTTGTCAAGCGGTGTGATGAATGCCAAAGGGCCGGTGGGATCTCAAAGAAGAATGAAATGCCTCTCACCACTATTTTAGAGATAGATATCTTCGATGTGTGGGATATTGATTTTATGGGTTCGTTTGTTAGCTCTTGTGGGAACACCTACATTCTAGTTGCGGTGGATTATGTATCTAAATGGGTTGAGGCCATTGCTTTGCCCAACAATGAAGCAAGGAGTGTGGTGGCATTCTTGAAAAAGAACATCTTCACGAGGTTTGGTACCCCAAGAGCCATTATTAGTGATGGGGGTTTGCATTTTTGTAACAATACTTTTGATACCTTACTCACAAAGTATGGTGTTACTCACAAAGTATCAACTCCCTACCATCCTCAAGCAAGCGGACAAGTTGAAGTCTCCAACCGGGAGATAAAGAGTATTTTGTCAAAGACAGTCAATGCTAACCGGACGGATTGGTCAAGAAAACTTGATGATGCTCTTTGGGCTTATAGAACGGCCTACAAAACACCGATCGGGATGTCTCCATACCGGTTAGTGTTCGGGGAGGCATGCCATCTTCCGGTAGAACTTGATCATAAGGACATGTAGGCTTTGAAGAAGTTGAACCTTGAATGGGATGTCGCGACAAATCTAAGGATGTCACAATTGAATGAGCTTGAAGAATTCCGGTATCATGCCTATACAAGCTCGTCTCTTTACAAGGAGAATATGAAGTACCTCCATGACAAGTATATCCATAACAAGGAATTTAAAGAGGGGTGATCTTGTACTATTGTTCAATTCTCGGTTACGGATGTTTCCGGGCAAGTTGAAGTCAAAATGGAGTGGCCCCTTTGAAGTGGTGAATGTAACCCCCTTTGGTGCTCTAGATTTGAAAAATAAGAAAGATAAGGTGTTTAGAGTCAATGGGCACCGGGTTAAGCATTATTTTGGCAAGGTTGATGATGGCCACATTGTGGCGGTTCTTCAGTTCAAATGATTGGTAATCTGCATTGTGCTGCGGCGTTAAATCAGACGCTTCTTGGGAGGCAACCCATGTATCTTTTTCTTTTTCTTATTTTTCTTCTTTGTTAGATAGCTTTGTTTTGTGCTTACTAGTTTTGAAGTGTATGCAAAAATGGGTGTGCATTGCAGGGACTGTGCAAGAAAAATTGGCTAAGTGTCATAAAAGTACGGACCGTACCAAAATTATGCGGACCGCACAATCACTCTGCGGCCGCACAATTCTGTCTGCGGTCGCACAACTAGTAGATAAAAAATGCATGGGCTCTGAAGTTTGGCCTGTCAAACTTCCTTACCAATTTGCGGCCGCACACAAAATTGTGCAGTCCACACAAATTTTGCGGCCGCACTACCTCTTCTGTTTTTCCACAACTTGCCTGCAACTGTCATGCATATATATGTGTCCTATGTACCTGAACTCTAACTGATTCTTATTGTTATGAATTGCAGACAATGGTTAGATCACGCGGTGGAGGAGATACATCAAAAAGGAGGGCAGAACCCTCCTGAGGCAGAGGCCGAGGCAAGAGTAACCTACCACTTGCCATTCAGAGGACCATAGGCAAGAAACAAACTGCCAACAGAGTTCCTGAACCCTCCGAGACCAGTGAGTATCTCCCATCTGGGAAAGCTTCTGAGGGTAAATCCGTGCAAGCACAACCGGAAGCCTAATCACAACAAGTCCTGGGTAGATTCTACTTGGTAGATGAGTCGTCTTCCGCTGCTAGTTCTTCTGAAGGTTCGAAAAAGGGTAGCCCAGATTCTAAGCCCTCTTCCTCACATGCCCCGGCTGCACCAATCAATGTTGATGATGATGATAATGTCCCGTACGATGGTAGAGGGGGTGATGCTACAATGGGGGATTTAGAGAGGTCGAGGAAAAGGGAGATGTGGGAAGACAAATTTGTCAGCTTGACTGCCTTCAACAGATTTAGAGAGTGGTGGCCCCAGAGATCGCTCACTCTTGAGCGACAATTCTTGATGAAGGATTTGGACAAGCATAACCCAAATGTCCTCAAACAGTTCCAGGAGATAAAAGGATGGAAATGGTTCACCCAAAGCGTCCTCGATGCAAATGAGCACTTGGTTAAAGAATTTTATTCCAATGTGGCTCACATTAAGAAGGGTACCAAGGTGACAAAAGTGCGAAATCTGAAAATCCGATTCGACTCCTGTGCTTTGAACTCTTATGTTGGATTTGAAGAAGTAGAGGCAGTCTAATGCTTGGAAAAGCTAACTATGGGTGATGCAGCTCGCCCGTGGCTAGCTGATATTTTTGGCTATTCGAGGATCAACACCTCCGTGGCTTACAACAGGGGTTCCCATAGTTCGGGCCACCCTAAATTTTGAAGCAAAAGGGTGGCAAACATTTGTGTGCAGCCGCATTGATCTGTTCCTATATGAGAACAACCTCCCACTTACCCGTGCAGTCCTGGTGGCTTCGATTATGGCTGGGTATCCGATTAATATTGGTGCCATCATGTCCACCAACATCACATTAGCTATCTAGAAAGATGAGAGATCATACCCATACCCGAACTTCCTCACAAAATATTTCAAAGACCAAAAGGTGGAGTCGAGGCAATATGATACAGAAGTAAAGGCCAAGAATCCTTTCTCATGGTACCACCTGCAGGGTGCTGACAACCCGAAGTTCAAGAGTAAGACAACTACCTCCGCTGGCCAGTCTGAGGAGCCAATGATAGTAGTTACTGATTCAGCTGCTTAGCCTTCCACAGCAGCTGGTCCTTCCACAGGGACAATAGCCATGCCGCCATTGTCGTCTTCTAGACCAACAACTTCATTACCAGTGCCATTATCAATGCCAGCTTCATCCACTTATCCACAGACTACGCTGCGAGTCTCCCAAACATTGGCGAGTCTCAACAACTAGATGCAGGCAACTACTTCAAAGCTGTCTGAAATATCTAGTGTTGTTGCAGCACAGTCAGCAGCCCCAGCAGCACCACAGGTACCTCCGTCAGTGGAGGAAACATTGAAGAAGATTCTGGACAACCAAAAAACTATTATAGAGATTTTAGTGGCGCATGGGGAGGTCATTGAGTAGTTGGGAAAGCAAACAAAGAAGATGCGGAAGTCTCAGGCATCGAAGAGGTCAGTGGACAAGTTGAGAAAAGTGATTTCCAAAATTGCATCTGCCAGAGATCTACCACTAGACTTACTTATGGAGGGAGCACCTTCAGACCCAGCAGCACAGGCAGCACCAGCAGTACTAGAGGTATCACATATAGCAGCCAGCCAGTCTGAGGAGCCGGTTGCGACTGCCCACACCGCTAAGGAGATGATCCAGATGCTCAGCAACCCTGTTGTCCCTCAGCCAGGTGATGATGAGATATAGCTAGAGAAGATAGAGAGTGCTGCGGATCCCATGCAGATTGAGACCACATAGGGAGTTCTCTTAACTCTCTACCCTTCCCTGTTCTTATTTTTGTTAAGCATTTGGGACAATGCTTATTTTTATTCGGGGGTGGTCTATTTTGATTGATTGACATTAACATGTGGCCTGTAATAACTCTTATACTATTTTTTTTCCTTTATCTTTATTTCTCTTTGGTATGTATATATTCTCCCCCTTCGTTTGATGTATATATTCAGTCTTCCTTATATATATATATTCATTTTACTTTGGTTTGTATATTCATTTATCTTGCTTTCCGTAGTTTATTTCGTAGCTTCTTTACTTTGTCTTTCTTAGTAGTATAACTTCTTATTTACTTTAGTAGTTTCTTTTTTATTTGTTAGCTTCTTTTACGTTTGAGTGATCAATAAGCCTTTGGTTTTCTTAATGTCGCGGTTCTTTCCAAAGGTGGATTTTGTGTGAACCGGGTGGCTCATCCCAACAATGGATGACGTGACAACCTTCTTAAGGGATTGAGTCCATTTTCTTTTATGTTTAGGCAAATATAGTAGTAATGAATAAAAGGGTCTCAAGCATGATTCACTTGGTACCAACACATTTACCTCCGAACTTATGGTTAAAAACAAAGTTGTTGGCATAAAATAGCTCTAGTTGTGACCTTTTGACTCTTGTGTTGACTTAAACAGTCATTGAGTGGTTCAGTCGAGCCATTTGTGATTCTCAATCTTAACTAGGGTTGTTGTGGGCCCTCGACTCCGTTCTCTTTAGCAATCCAACAACGTGAAAGGGGAGGTATTGAATTGCAAGTCCAAGTTCCCGTGCTAATAGTCTAGAACTTGCCCCGAATATGTTTTTAGGCGAAATTCTAAGTGTAGCTTGGCTTGAGAAATGATTGTAGGCTCTCCCTTGATCCGATTTGAAGTTTGAAATCTTCCATAGCCTACTAATGTGATATCCTTAGTCAACCCATTTGAGCCTAAGTATTTTTTTTCTTTCAATAACCACGTTACAAGCCTATATCTATTTTATAATGACCTTCTCTTGGCACCCAATCTTTCCTTAGTATTCTTGAGAAATAATTGGCAAAAACATAAGTTTGGGGGAGAGACGTGGAGTTTAAAAGTGATAAAAGGTACAAAGAAGAGAAAGAAAGGAAGAAAAGGGAAGGCAAAGAAAATAAAGAAAGAACAAAAAGAAAAACACAAAAAGAAAGTGAATAATGTGAAAGGGTTGAAAAGATGCAAAAGAAGGCAAAAGTTCAAAGCATGGACAACAAATAAGGAAAGTATGAATAGCATGGCAAAGAAAGAGTGATGTCAAGTCCCTCTAATCCCCATAAGGGAAAAGAAAATGACTCAAAGAGTCGGCAAAGTAAGAGCCAAAAAGAGAATATGAAGTGCTAAAGGGAAGATGAACCAATTCTATTCTGATATTTCCCTCCTTAGTCCAAAAGCGTTCATTACATGCCGAAAAAGCCCTATGTGATTTCAAGCGAGCGAGCTTTCATTAGTGGTGATCTACATGATGGGCAAGCTTATGGTATTTAGAGCCGGACTTATGACATTCTTTTGAGAGAGATGAGCGAACTTTTCACAATCCTTGCATCGAGTGTTACATTCTAAAGTGAGATATGTTAATAGAGAGTAGAGGATGAGGAGTTTGGGATCCACAATGACCTACATGAAAGAGCGAGCTTCCTTGATGAATAAAGTCAACTCTTGCTGCTCTAGTGTCATATTAGAACTATTGTACTCAAAAAGTCAAATCATTGCATTGTTGATAATTTATACGTGTTGTGGGTAATTGTTGGTCCCAATTGATGTGTGATTGATTCATCTTAGGCCAGCTGGAATATCCCTTTTTCTAGTGGAGGTGAGAATTGCCTTAATTGCTTGAGGACAAGCAAAAGCTTAAGTTTGGGGGAGTTGATAGGTAGGGATTTTGACTAATTCAAACTCGAATAGCTTATTGATTCAAGATATTTCTAACAAAATATATAATTTTCTAACTTACTACCTACGGACGATCAAATAATGAATCGCTAAGAATTCAACACACACTTAAATAGTTTTGTTCAACAATCAATAGGATATAATATTCCAGGGTCACGGGTCATCTAACATTCATGTTGCATTCGTATTTTAAAATAGCTAATTGATTTATCTGAATTGTTGATTCACAGGGTTAATTTCACTCGTAAGAATCTGTCGAGTTCTTACTCGCATGCTCAAGTTAACTTAATACCTATATGTCTATGGAATTAAGTTTAACAAGAACTCATTTACAATTCCTGTATTTTAACCGAGTAAGGCAATTAGGTATATGTCTATCCTAATCGCGAATCCTTTCCCCGATGCCCGGGTTTTGAAAACTTACTCTATTTACTTCTATATGCAATCTAGGGTTCCCACTTTCGAGTTCAACTCTAGATTCGTAGATAGTATTTCACTGTTAATTACTCAGCAAAATAATTAGAAACAGAATTAAATAAACAACCCAATATGATAAACCCAACGTCGTCAAATTAAACTTCAAACATCAACATTCATGTATACCCATGACCCTAGAATAATAGGGTTCTTAGCCACTCATATTCAGGCAATCATCCCAAATTTCATAAGATTGCATAAAAATCAATCACTCTATGTAGTGTTCGTTCGATTTCTGGATCAAGAGGAATGAGGTTGTTTGCACTTCTACTCCTCTGCATTCGAGAGAAGACCCTGCGTTGACACAAACCAGGCAAACTGAAAATTAAAACTTGAAAACAAATATCTAATAAAAGCTTAACTTAGTCACGTAGCTAATTTCTAAGTCCCCGGCAACGGCGCCAAAAACTTGTTACGGCCAAACACACTCACGCAAGTATACGTGGTCGTCAAGTAATAAAGTAGTGAATAAAGTATCGTTCCCACGAAGACTTATGATTAACTTTGACTAATTCAAACTCGAATAGCTTATTGATTCAAGATATTTCTAACAAAATATATAATTTTCTAACTTACTACCTACGGACGATCAAATAATGAATCGCTAAGAATTCAACACACACTTAAATAGTTTTGTTCAACAATCAATAGGATATAATATTCCAGGGTCACGGGTCATCTAACATTCATGTTGCATTCGTATTTTAAAATAGCTAATTGATTTATCTGAATTGTTGATTCACAGGGTTAATTTCACTCGTAAGAATCTGTCGAGTTCTTACTCGCATGCTCAAGTTAACTTAATACCTATATGTCTATGGAATTAAGTTTAACAAGAACTCATTTACAATTCCTGTATTTTAACCGAGTAAGGCAATTAGGTATATGTCTATCCTAATCGCGAATCCTTTCCCCGATGCCCGGGTTTTGAAAACTTACTCTATTTACTTCTATATGCAATCTAGGGTTCCCACTTTCGAGTTCAACTCTAGATTCGTAGATAGTATTTCACTGTTAATTACTCAGCAAAATAATTAGAAACAGAATTAAATAAACAACCCAATATGATAAACCCAACGTCGTCAAATTAAACTTCAAACATCAACATTCATGTATACCCATGACCCTAGAATAATAGGGTTCTTAGCCACTCATATTCAGGCAATCATCCCAAATTTCATAAGATTGCATAAAAATCAATAAAAGAAAGAAAGGATAAAACTCCAGACGAATTCCGTGGTCTTTGAACTTGGTTATAGCCTTTTTTCTTCTCTTCCCCCATCCCCCTCTCCTTGCCAATTATGGTCATTAGCAGTGAAATTATTTAGCAAGAGTTGTATTTCACTATACGGTCTTGCCATGCAACTACCCCCACAAGCTGAGTCAAGATTCATCTTTGATGCTTCATCTAACCCATCAACAAAAGTGTGACCCAATACCTCATCAGTTTGACAATGATGCGGGCAGTCTCTGAGTAGCTTCTTGTATCTTTCCCAAGCTTGACGAAGTGTCTCGCCATCCCGTTGTTGGAACCCAAGAATTTGGCTCCTCAGCGACTTTGTCTTCTTAGTTGGGAAAAACTTGATCAGGAATTTCCTTGCTAGATCATCCCAAGTGTGGATAGAGTTCGCGGGCTCCTTTTGCAACCATTCTTTAGCTTCCCCCAACAGTGAAAAAGGGAATAGTGTCAGCCTGACATAGTCCTTGGAGACGTTCGGATAATTGTAAGTGTCCGTGATTTCCAAGAAGTTCTGAATATGCCTCTGCGGGTCCTCATGAGATAGACCCACATATTGTCCTGTGGACTGAATCAGCTGTACCATGTACTGTTTGAGTTCAAAATGCCCAGTGATATCAGGCTTCACAATAGCCTGAGTCATATTCGCAAGATTGGGCCTTGCGGCTTCAATTACCGGACGCTCTTCATTGCCTGCCATATCTATTGGCTGTGGTTGGACTGCGATGTCCAACTCTCTTTCTATTCTCGTTCTAGCTTCGTGTTCCCTTCTCACTCTATGTAGTGTTCGTTCGATTTCTGGATCAAGAGGAATGAGGTTGTTTGCACTTCTACTCCTCTGCATTCGAGAGAAGACCCTGCGTTGACACAAACCAGGCAAACTGAAAATTAAAACTTGAAAACAAATATCTAATAAAAGCTTAACTTAGTCACGTAGCTAATTTCTAAGTCCCCGGCAACGGCGCCAAAAACTTGTTACGGCCAAACACACTCACGCAAGTATACGTGGTCGTCAAGTAATAAAGTAGTGAATAAAGTATCGTTCCCACGAAGACTTATGATTAACTTTGACTAATTCAAACTCGAATAGCTTATTGATTCAAGATATTTCTAACAAAATATATAATTTTCTAACTTACTACCTACGGACGATCAAATAATGAATCGCTAAGAATTCAACACACACTTAAATAGTTTTGTTCAACAATCAATAGGATATAATATTCCAGGGTCACGGGTCATCTAACATTCATGTTGCATTCGTATTTTAAAATAGCTAATTGATTTATCTGAATTGTTGATTCACAGGGTTAATTTCACTCGTAAGAATCTGTCGAGTTCTTACTCGCATGCTCAAGTTAACTTAATACCTATATGTCTATGGAATTAAGTTTAACAAGAACTCATTTACAATTCCTGTATTTTAACCGAGTAAGGCAATTAGGTATATGTCTATCCTAATCGCGAATCCTTTCCCCGATGCCCGGGTTTTGAAAACTTACTCTATTTACTTCTATATGCAATCTAGGGTTCCCACTTTCGAGTTCAACTCTAGATTCGTAGATAGTATTTCACTGTTAATTACTCAGCAAAATAATTAGAAACAGAATTAAATAAACAACCCAATATGATAAACCCAACGTCGTCAAATTAAACTTCAAACATCAACATTCATGTATACCCATGACCCTAGAATAATAGGGTTCTTAGCCACTCATATTCAGGCAATCATCCCAAATTTCATAAGATTGCATAAAAATCAATAAAAGAAAGAAAGGATAAAACTCCAGACGAATTCCGTGGTCTTTGAACTTGGTTATAGCCTTTTTTCTTCTCTTCCCCCCGTCTCTCCTCTCCTTGCCAATTATGGTCATTAGCAGTGAAATTATTTAGCAAGAGTTGTATTTCACTATACGGTCTTGCCATGCAACTACCCAAAAACTTGTTACGGCCAAACACACTCACGCAAGTATACGTGATCGTCAAGTAATAAAGTAGTGAATAAAGTATCGTTCCCACGAAGACTTATGATTAACTTTGACTAATTCAAACTCGAATAGCTTATTGATTCAAGATATTTCTAACAAAATATATAATTTTCTAACTTACTACCTACGGACGATCAAATAATGAATCGCTAAGAATTCAACACAACACTTAAATAGTTTTGTTCAACAATCAATAGGATATAATATTCCAGGGTCACGGGTCATCTAACATTCATGTTGCATTCGTATTTTAAAATAGCTAATTGATTTATCTGAATTGTTGATTCACAGGGTTAATTTCACTCGTAAGAATCTGTCGAGTTCTTACTCGCATGCTCAAGTTAACTTAATACCTATATGTCTATGGAATTAAGTTTAACAAGAACTCATTTACAATTCCTGTATTTTAACCGAGTAAGGCAATTAGGTATATGTCTATCCTAATCGCGAATCCTTTCCCCGATGCCCGGGTTTTGAAAACTTACTCTATTTACTTCTATATGCAATCTAGGGTTCCCACTTTCGAGTTCAACTCTAGATTCGTAGATAGTATTTCACTGTTAATTACTCAGCAAAATAATTAGAAACAGAATTAAATAAACAACCCAATATGATAAACCCAACGTCGTCAAATTAAACTTCAAACATCAACATTCATGTATACCCATGACCCTAGAATAATAGGGTTCTTAGCCACTCATATTCAGGCAATCATCCCAAATTTCATAAGATTGCATAAAAATCAATAAAAGAAAGAAAGGATAAAACTCCAGACGAATTCCGTGGTCTTTGAACTTGGTTATAGCCTTTTTTTCTTCTCTTCTCCCCGTCTCTCCTCTACAAGAGGCGTTTTAAAGCTTATATATTGCGTCCAAAAGTTGTAATCTAGAGTTCTCCTAACTCTAGTCCAAATCGGCTTCAGGGGTTGATGCTAAGGCGGATGCGACGCATCCACCTCGTCCTCCATTTCTTAACTTTGCATGTGAGGGTAGACGCGACGCATCCAGCCTTCTCTTCTACTTCCCAGTTTCGCACGCGATGGCGAACGCTATGGCCCAACTTCATTGCTAAGGTTGCACGCAGGATGATGTTTTCCTAGGTTGGATGCGACGCATCCAACCCTTCTTCCTCTGGCTAAACCACCTTTTCTTCATATTTTGCACTCCGAACACCTTAAATCGTCACACATAACTTAATTAGTCATCAAACCAATAATTACACCATGTTGGGAGTTTTAAAGATTAAATAACATCAAGAAGTGGTTAAAACATGGGTAAAGTAACATCAACACATATCGAAATATGCCAAACATCACTACCCCACACTTAAACCTTTGTTCGTCCTCGAACAAACCATCACTATAGTAAACAAAATAAAATTAAGCTCTTATCATTCAAAGTACACTACATCTATGACCATGGTTATTTGCTACAATTAGGCTCTAGACTATGCATCAACACACTTCCCTTTTCTTATGCCCTTCTTTAAACATATTCGAACAAAGACAACATGCCCACAACAATCCTAACCTCAAAAACCGACTCAATGTCACAATGCACTCATGGCTTGAACAACCAACATCATAGAGAAGTCTAATAACGTTACCTATCCCTCGTGAAACCATGTGCCCTCACAACAAAAGCAGAGAGAGTAAAATCAATCCACACATTCGAATCTCATGCTCACAAAGAAAATTGCTCACTCTCACAAAAGAAGTCACATGCATGTAATTGGTACCATAGGCTTGCCCTTAATGTAAATCTCTACTAATGTAAGCTCGCTCGATCTAAAATCAATTAGGACTTTTTCATGGTTGTAATGTGGGCTAAGGGACGGGTAGGATATATTTAAGGAATAGTGACTCACCCTCCTAAGCACTTTAACACATCATCAAATAACTTAAGCGCGAATTCTTCAACACCCTTTCAATTTCACCAATAATATCACTCCAAACAATATTTCCTCTTTCTTTAAGCACTACTTTAATTCATACCCACTAGCAAGAACAAGACAACAATTTATTCATTTATATTTTTCTTTCTTTTTTTTCCAGATTTTTCTCTTTTTTTTTCTTTCACTTTCCGTTAGTGGTGTATTATTTTACAAAATAAGTGCACCCTTCTTTCTTTCATTGGTTCCACTCAAAAGTCACCCCACACTTAGTCGCTTCTTACTTCTTTTAGCGCTCATCTAACAATTAAAGTGCTTGACGAGGTAAAAGGATCAAAACAATGTCAATTAAGAATAAAAAGGGTATAGGCTTGTAATGTGGGTACCAAATAAAAGGTCTACAGGCTCAAAAGGGTTAATTAGGGATAGATTTTATTTGTGATAAGTAATAAGCTCAAAAAGATCAAAGAAAGCCTAAAATTATTTTTCAAACCGAGCATCACCTAAAATTTCGCTTCAACTCACATACCGGGCAAGTTCTAGACACAAGTACACTACATGGACTACACAAAAACCTTACCACACATGGCACATGACTCATTAAGGACGGTCACATTCCGACTCTCAAACAATGCAAGTATTCACGGAGCAACGAGATATTAAGCATTAAGCGCAAAGTGAACACAAGTCAAGAAAATGAGAAATAGGCGCCACAAAACATGCTATCCATTTTAACAAGGCATCATCATTAATTTCAGAGTGAGAAGGGAAGATATTACATATGTAAAAGCCTAAATATGCCATTATCAACCAAGTCAAGGTCACCTAGGTTCATCATTCTTCCTCCTTTTATTCCCTACATTCCTACTCTACTCTAAAAAGAAAACAAAATTACCCGGTTCAAACTACATCCCATGGAAAAGAACCGAGGCACAAAGAAAAACCACAGGGGATTATTACTATCTACAAAGATACTATATATATATATATATATATTTCATTTTTTTTTTCTTTTTTTTTCTTTTTTTCTTTTTTTTAATAATGATAAACTGATAGTTACTCCATATAGATGAATTTACTGCTATTTTATGCCATTAATCCAGTGAATATATTAGTACATTCATCCATACATCAAACATAAATCACCCCCACCCCACACTTAGGACTGTGCGTTGTCCCCAACGCACACAAACAAGGTAAAGTAGGGTGAGAAGAACTCCCTCAAGTCAAGGTGGAGGGCTCATCCGCAGTCTGTGGAGGAGCATCTGCATCCATAGCATTCCTATCATCAACAACTGGTGCTGATTCTGTAGCAGGTGTTACAGCGACCTCAGTAGGCCTGTTGAGTGGAGCCTCAGTGACTATGGGAGGAACAGGAGTGGATGGTCCGGCAGTGGATGATGCAATCAGCTGGGAGATGTCTGTACCTGCACATTGAACCAGAGCTCTGAGGAGTAATGATATCTCCTTCATCATCGTGGCCTGCTCGGTCTGAACTCGGCTTAGATCCGCACGAGTCTGTCTCAACTCATCCCTGGTGGCACTCAACTCGACACGAGTCGCTATCAGCTCAGCCCTGTTCTCTTGCATATCTGCTTGCATTTGCTCAAATAATTGTTGAATGGTGAGCTTAGAAGACCTTCCCTTGTTCGGCTCTAGAACATGAGTGACATCATATGGTCCTGGAGCTTTAGCCTCAATGTCGTCATTCTCCTTGTCCCATAGTACTCCCATCTCTGTTAAAAAAGCCGTTAGGGTATTAGCAAAGAACAGCCTCCACTTGTAATTCATCCTGGTTCGCTGCATTTGATCATGCATGATGGCTCCTAAGTTGAGTGGTATCCCCTCTAATAAAGCATATAATACGAGTGCGCGGTAACGAGGGACATCAGTTTTATGTTGGCATGGCATCAGGCGGTTACATATGAAATTTAGAGCCACACGTGCTAACGCACTCATGAATTCCTTGGCTATAGAGTGGTACTCCATACTCCCATGCTTCCATTCTACATCCTTCCTGGTAGGGCATAGGACAGACTTAATGTGTGCATAATCTGGTGTTTTGCATATGGAGTCAAACCTATCTGTAAGTGTGTGTGGCACCCTTAAGAAGTTATTCAGAGCTTCAGCTGACACATTAATATCTACCCCTCTTACTCGCACAATGTTTCCCCTGGCGTGACGCCAATTGGCGTAGAGCTCTCTAACAATGGTGAGGTTGGCTTTGCCGTGACCTTTCAAGATGGGTCCCCATTTTTGCACCTCTCGAATTGACTTTAGAAACTCTGAGTACTTTGTCTTAAGTGGTCCGATGTTTATCGGCTTTTCCGGAATATACTTCTTTGAAACCAGTATCTTCTTATAGGCTCGGAATGCCTTCTCATTAACAAAGTATTTCTCCCAATCAACTCGGTCTATGGGTTCACCCTCGTCTTCATCACTCATGTTGACATGTAGGTGGTCATTGTCCGAATCGGAATCGGATTCAGATTCTGTAGTAATCTTCTCCTTCCCTTTATCAGTCGGATCACTCATTTTCGAAGCTTTTCTTTGGTATGTCACAGGCTCTCTTATCTCTATTCCTTTGCTTGGTGTAATACCCTTCTTCACTGTCCTCCTGACTAATGTTTCCTCCTCCTCTTGCTCTGAATCATCACTTAACTGCCTAGGCAGCAGTTCCATTTCCTTCTCCGTCCGCTTCCTTTTTTTCTGTGGATTTGGACCGCCCGCTGCCCTTCCGGTAGGCTTTTTGGGCGGTTGCTTGTCACCATCTTTGTCTTGTTGCTTGGATGGTTTACTCACTGCTGTCATTTTACGAATCTAAGTACCTGCAATGCAAAGAATTCAACAATTAGCAGATGAAACAGCGAAGATCAGCTTGAAAGCAATTGCAACAGCTTGCCCTTCCAATTATTCGTAAAGTCATGCCATTCACTACTTCATGGAATTGTAGCTCATGACTTTCAGCAAGTATGTGATAACTCTCTTCAAAAATTCAATTTCACATAGCCCCTCACTCGACCCCACACTTATTCTCAAGCATACACCAATGTTGCTCGGTTACTCAGACTTCACCGACGCCTAAATTTTCCTCAGGGACAATTCGTCGAACATGTGGTATGCAACAAGTGTGCCTAGTTCATTCTATCAGTTGAGCAATGCAACTACCCTCCCAAAGTTTGACGAGATGAAGGGAATTATAGTTTATCATCTCGCAACCATTACAACGACCAAGAACGACAGCCCTAAAAAATTTTGAAATTGCAAAACCTACTTGTTGCTACCATTGAGGGAGGGAAGAGAGAAGAATTAGGAGAGAAGCCAACGGAAGAACGAAGAGGATGATGTGTACCTGTCGCGTTTGTATGCGTTGCAATTTCGATTAAAGAAATCTGTTCTGCGTTCGTAGGCGTCGCAAAAAGAGACGAGTGGATGCGTCGCAAGAAGAGTTTTTAACGAATTCGTTATCTTAAGATGTGTTAAAATATATAGTACTTACCTGTGCGTGCGAGCTTTGACGCGACGCATCCCCTTGTCTTCCTTCAAAAAATTTTCGGACGCGACACGGACGCGATAGGCAGACTTCACTGCCTTGAGCAATTGGCCCGTCAAAAAAAAAAAAATTTTGCTGAGGGGGATGCAACGCATCCGCCTCGTTTTCTCATATCTGGGGAACTTTTTATTTATTTATTTCCTACAAAAAAAATAAAAATAAAAATAAAAATAAACTAACTAACTTGGGTGGCCTCCCAAGAAGCGCCTGATTTAACGTCGCGGCACGACGCAACATGTTCTTCATGCCTCCACTAAATCCATTGTGGTCTTGTGACGTGCAATGTCACCACCCCAATAGTGTTTTACTCTTTGGCCATTTACCAAGAATGTCGTATTGGACCCCTTATCACACAATTCTATCGCACCATGAGGTTTCACACTAACCACTTCAAACGGACCCGACCATCGAGATTTAAGCTTTCCTGGAAAAAGCTTTAGCCTTGAATTAAACAGTAGAATTTCTTGACCTGGTTCAAACTCACGATGTTGGATATGCTTATCATGCCATCTTTTGGTCTTCTCTTTATACAATTTGGCATTTTCATACGCATGCAATCGAAACTCATCAAGCTCGTTGAGTTGTAGCAATCTCTTCTCACCGGCCAAGTCCATCTCCATATTTAGCTTTTTAATCGCCCAATATGCTTTGTGTTCAAGCTCGACGGGCAGATGGCAGGCCTTCCCATAAACCAACCTGTACGGAGAAGTGCCTATTGGGGTCTTGTACACAGTGCGATATGCCCATAATGCGTCATCCAGCTTCCCGGCCCAGTCCTTTCTATTCATACTTACTGTCTTTTCCAAAATCTGCTTGACCTCTCTGTTGGAAACTTCTACTTGACCACTCGTTTGGGGATGATAGGCAGTGGAAACTTTGTGCTTGACTCCGTATTTTGCAAGAATATTATTCAGCAGTTTGTTACAAAAGTGAGTTCCCCCGTCGCTTATCAACACTCTTGGAGTCCCAAAACGTGTGAAGATGTGCTTCTTTACAAAGCCTACCACAACCTTTGCGTCGTTAGTAGGAAGAGCAATGGCCTCTACCCACTTAGAAACATAGTCGACCGCCACCAAGATGTATCTGTGCCCGTTAGAATATGGGAATGGTCCCATAAAATCAATCCCCCAAACATCAAAAAGTTCTACCGCCAGAATATTTTGCAAGGGCATCTCGTGCTTCCTCGTGATAGTTCCAGTTCTTTGGCATCTATCACAATTTTTAACGAAGGCATGTGCATCCTTAAACAATTTTGGCCAATAAAAACCTGATTGTAGCACTTTTTGGGCGGTTCTATCCCCGCCGTGATGACCTCCATATGGTGACGCATGGCAGTCATGTAGTATAGCCTTCATCTCTTCCTCAGGAACACACCTTCTCACCAACTGATCTGCACACTGCCTATATAGGAATGGCTCATCCCACACGTAGAACCTTACATCATGTAGGAATCTTCTTCTATTGTCAGCTGTCCATTCTAGTGGCGTCACCCCACTTGCGATAAAATTCACATAATCTGCATACCATGGGGCTTCACCTGAGGTGACTGCTAATATTTGCTCATCCGGAAATGTTTCTTTAATTGACCCTCCTTCAGCTACATGGTCCCGACTTTCTAATCTGGACAAATGATCGGCCACTTGATTTTCTGTCCCTTTTCGATCTCGGATCTCTAAGTCAAATTCTTGCAAGAGGAGGACCCAACGAATCAGCCTCGGCTTGGCGTCTTTCTTTTCAAATAAGTATCTGATAGCTGAATGATCTGTGTAGACGATGACTTTGGTTCCCACTAGATAGGATCTGAACTTGTCAAACGCCCACACCACTGCAAGCAACTCCTTTTCAGTCACTGTATAATTCATCTGAGCTGGATTCATAGTTTTGCTTGCATAATAAATGGAGTGAAAGATTTTATCCCTCCTTTTCCCCAACACCGCTCCAATTGCTATGTCACTTGCATCGCACATCAACTCAAATGGTTGTGCCCAATCGGGGCCAATGATAATTGGTGCAGTCACCAATCTTCCCTTCAGCTCCTCAAATGCTTTCAGACATGCATTATCAAACTTGAAGGTAACATCTTTCTCTAGAAGCCTGCACAAAGGGGAAGAAATTTTCGAAAAATCTTTAATGAAACGACGATAAAAACCTGCATGACCCAAGAAACTGCGAATGCCTTTGATGGATGTCGGCGGGGGCAATTTTTCAATCGTCTCCACCTTTGCTTTATCCACCTGTAGACCATCTTTTGAAACCTTGTGCCCCAAAACTATACCTTCACGTACCATGAAATGGCACTTTTCCCAGTTTAGCACCAAGTTCGTCTCTTCACACCTAGCTAGCACTTTATCAAGGTTCATCAAACAACTATCAAAAGAACATCCAAACACAGAAAAATCGTCCATGAATACTTCTACAAATCTTTCAACCATGTCAGTGAAAATAGCCATCATACACCTTTGAAAAGTCGCAGGTGCATTACAAAGACCGAAGGGCATTCTCTTGAACGCATACGTGCCATAAGGACATGTAAATGTAGTTTTCTCTTGGTCTTCTGGGGCTATAGCAATCTGATTATACCCCGAATAACCATCCAAGGAAACAGTAGTATTCCTGGCCAGCTAATCTATCAAGCATTTGGTCAATAAAAGGAAGGGGAAAGTGGTCTTTCCGGGTGGCATTGTTCAGTTTTCTGTAATCTATGCAAATTCTCCATCCAGTGACAGTTCTTGTAGGAATTAAGTCATTATTTTCATTAACTACTACGGTTATCCCCCCTTTCTTCGGCACACATTGAACGGGGCTTACCCATTTACTATCAGAGATTGGAAATACAATACCTGCATCAAGCCACTTAATCACTTCTTTTCTTACCACTTCTTTCATGATTGGATTTAGTCGGTGTTGGTGTTCTACACTTGGCTTGTGTCCGTCCTCCATGAGGATTTTGTGCATGCAGAAAGCTGGACTAATGCCTTTAATGTCAGACATTGTCCACCCAATTGCTCGCTTGTGCTCACGTAGCACCCTTAATAGCTTTTCTTCCTGTAATTTAGACAAGTGAGCAGAAATAATAACAGGTAAAGTGTCAGAACTTCCCAAATAAGCATATTGAAGGTGAGGGGGTAGGGGTTTAAGTTCCAAATTTGGAGCTTTTTCAATTGACGGCTTTGGTGGGGGGCCACTTGGCCTATTCAGGGGCTCAAACGGGATTATTCCTTGCATGTAACCACATGATGTATCTAGGATATGCATCATCTCCTCAACCTCATCATCCATCTCCAAGCTATCAAACATCATGATTGCTTTTTCTAAACAGTCGTCTAGATATACACTCGTGTCAAGAAGTTTCTCATCCACCTCCACCACAGATATCATAGAGAGCTCCTCATAGTGGCGGGGAAGTTGGATTGCTTTGTAGACATTGAAGACTGCTTCCTCGTTGTCCACTCTCATAATCATTTTCCCCTTCTCTCACTTTAATTATTGCATCGCCAGTAGCCAAGAGAGGTCGTCCCAATATGATTGGAACTTGTTCATCAGCCTCGAAGTCTAGAATAATGAAGTCAGCTGGGAAGATGAATTTTCCAATTTGCAGCAGCACATCTTCAATCACTCCTTCGGGGTAGGCTATGGACCTATCAGCTAATTGCAACATCACGGTGGTTGGTCTCGGAGCTCCCAGACCTAATTGCTTAAACAAGGATAAAGGCATCAGATTTATGCTTGCACCCAAATCACACAGAGCACGTCCCACGTCAATATTACCGATTTGTACTGGAATGGTGAAGCTGCCAGGATCCTTAAGCTTTTGGGGAAGCTTGTTTTGGACCCTTGATGTGCACTCCTCAGTAAGTGCAACCGTCTCGAACTCAGTCAATTTCCTCTTATGAGCCACTATGTCTTTTATGTACTTAGCGTACTTTGGAATTTCACGAAGTACATCCACTAATGGAATATTTAATTGAACCTGACTCAACATGGAGAGAAATTTGTTGAACATGCGATCGTCATTCCTTTTCTGCAATCTTTGGGGGAAAGGTGGTGGTGGCCTTGTAACCTCCATTCGCTCTGAACTTGCATCATCTTCCTTTGACTCTTGTGTTGCCTTAGGTGTCAACTCCCCCCAGGTATAGGTTTTTCTTTTATCTTCCTTGGCACTTCCTCTAGTTCCCTCCTGTTTCTAAGTGTAACTGCATTAACTTGAGGGTTCTTCTCTGTATCACTGGGAAGTGAGCCTGTAGGTCTAGTATTTTGGTTTGCTGCTAACTGCCCCATTTGCCTCTCAAGATTTCTGAAATCGGTCCTGAGCTGTTGATTGTCTAGCAACAACTTTTTCAGCAAGTCATTCGTACTTTCTTCCATTTGTTGGGGTGGCTTCTGAGGTTGAGTAAAATTCCCTTGAGGCCTATACTGATTCTGTTGACTTCCGCCCCATGAGAAGTTAGGATGATTCCTCCAGTTTGGGTTGTAAGTGTTCCCATATTGCGCATGTTGATTCATAGGACCTCTGTTTTGTTGCCCCACATAGTATATAGATTCAGGATTCGTGGGGCACATGTCAATCATATGACTGTCTCCGCATAGTTCGCAACAAATAGACATCTGCTGTACATGTTGCATTTGTTGTGTTGTCATTCTATTCATCTGATTTGCCAATTTTGCTATATCGGCTCTCATGGCGGAAAAGTCATCAAGCTCAATCAAACCGGCGGCCTTCTGTTTAATTCCCCTTCGTGAATCCCCCTCTCCTTGCCAATTATGGTCATTAGCAGTGAAATTATTTAGCAAGAGTTGTATTTCACTATACGGTCTTGCCATGCAACTACCCCCACAAGCTGAGTCAAGATTCATCTTTGATGCTTCATCTAACCCATCAACAAAAGTGTGACCCAATACCTCATCAGTTTGACAATGATGCGGGCAGTCTCTGAGTAGCTTCTTGTATCTTTCCCAAGCTTGACGAAGTGTCTCGCCATCCCGTTGTTGGAACCCAAGAATTTGGCTCCTCAGCGACTTTGTCTTCTTAGTTGGGAAAAACTTGATCAGGAATTTCCTTGCTAGATCATCCCAAGTGTGGATAGAGTTCGCGGGCTCCTTTTGCAACCATTCTTTAGCTTCCCCCAACAGTGAAAAAGGGAATAGTGTCAGCCTGACATAGTCCTTGGAGACGTTCGGATAATTGTAAGTGTCCGTGATTTCCAAGAAGTTCTGAATATGCCTCTGCGGGTCCTCATGAGATAGACCCACATATTGTCCTGTGGACTGAATCAGCTGTACCATATACTGTTTGAGTTCAAAATGCCCAGTGATATCAGGCTTCACAATAGCCTGAGTCATATTCGCAAGATTGGGCCTTGCGGCTTCAATTACCGGACGCTCTTCATTGCCTGCCATATCTATTGGTTGTGGTTGGACTGCGATGTCCAACTCTCTTTCTATTCTCGTTCTAGCTTCGTGTTCCCTTCTCACTCTATGTAGTGTTCGTTCGATTTCTGGATCAAGAGGAATGAGGTTGTTTGCACTTCTACTCCTCTGCATTCGAGAGAAGACCCTGCGTTGACACAAACCAGGCAAACTGAAAATTAAAACTTGAAAACAAATATCTAATAAAAGCTTAACTTAGTCACGTAGCTAATTTCTAAGTCCCCGGCAACGGCGCCAAAAACTTGTTACGGCCAAACACACTCACGCAAGTATACGTGGTCGTCAAGTAATAAAGTAGTGAATAAAGTATCGTTCCCACGAAGACTTATGATTAACTTTGACTAATTCAAACTCGAATAGCTTATTGATTCAAGATATTTCTAACAAAATATATAATTTTCTAACTTACTACCTACGGACGATCAAATAATGAATCGCTAAGAATTCAACACAACACTTAAATAGTTTTGTTCAACAATCAATAGGATATAATATTCCAGGGTCACGGGTCATCTAACATTCATGTTGCATTCGTATTTTAAAATAGCTAATTGATTTATCTGAATTGTTGATTCACAGGGTTAATTTCACTCGTAAGAATCTGTCGAGTTCTTACTCGCATGCTCAAGTTAACTTAATACCTATATGTCTATGGAATTAAGTTTAACAAGAACTCATTTACAATTCCTGTATTTTAACCGAGTAAGGCAATTAGGTATATGTCTATCCTAATCGCGAATCCTTTCCCCGATGCCCGGGTTTTGAAAACTTACTCTATTTACTTCTATATGCAATCTAGGGTTCCCACTTTCGAGTTCAACTCTAGATTCGTAGATAGTATTTCACTGTTAATTACTCAGCAAAATAATTAGAAACAGAATTAAATAAACAACCCAATATGATAAACCCAACGTCGTCAAATTAAACTTCAAACATCAACATTCATGTATACCCATGACCCTAGAATAATAGGGTTCTTAGCCACTCATATTCAGGCAATCATCCCAAATTTCATAAGATTGCATAAAAATCAATAAAAGAAAGAAAGGATAAAACTCCAGACGAATTCCGTGGTCTTTGAACTTGGTTATAGCCTTTTTTCTTCTCTTCCCCCCGTCTCTCCTCTACAAGAGGCGTTTTAAAGCTTATATATTGCGTCCAAAAGTTGTAATCTAGAGTTCTCCTAACTCTAGTCCAAATCGGCTTCAGGGGTTGATGCTAAGGCGGATGCGACGCATCCACCTCGTCCTCCATTTCTTAACTTTGCATGTGAGGGTAGACGCGACGCATCCAGCCTTCTCTTCTACTTCCCAGTTTCGCACGCGATGGCGAACGCTATGGCCCAACTTCACTGCTAAGGTTGCACGCAGGATGATGTTTTCCTAGGTTGGATGCGACGCATCCAACCCTTCTTCCTCTGGCTAAACCACCTTTTCTTCATATTTTGCACTCCGAACACCTTAAATCGTCACACATAACTTAATTAGTCATCAAACCAATAATTACACCATGTTGGGAGTTTTAAAGATTAAATAACATCAAGAAGTGGTTAAAACATGGGTAAAGTAACATCAACACATATCGAAATATGCCAAACATCAACCTACATGAAAGAGCGAGCTTCCTTGATGAATAAAGTCAACTCTTGATGCTCTAGTGTCATATTAGAACTATTATACTCAAAAAGTCAAATCATTGCATTGTTGATAATTTATACGTGTTGTGGGTAATTGTTGGTCCCAATTGATGTGTGATTGATTCATCTTAGGCCAGCTGGAATATCCCTTTTTCTAGTGGAGGTGAGAATTGCCTTAATTGCTTGAGGACAAGCAAAAGCTTAAGTTTGGGGGAGTTGATAGGTAGGGATTTTGACCGCTTATTTGCTCTCTTTTACTTGCGTTTTAGCTCAAAAATGCTTAAAGATATTCTCGGGAACTAATAAAATGTGCTTTCGTGCAGGAATATTGGGAGACGAGCCAAAGAAGTAAAAATCAACTCATAAAGGAGTCAAAAATGGGCAAGGACCAAAACAAGGCAAAAAAGCTCACAGTGCAGACCGTACAATACTGTGTGCGGCCGCAGAACAATGAAACATCACCTACACAAAGAGCTAGGAGTGGAGATTCAATTGGCTATTGATCTATACTGTGACAGCAAGGCTACAATCCAAATTACAGCCAATCCCATATTTCATGAACGCACCAAACACATTGACATAGATTGTCACTTTGTTAGTGAAAAAATTGTTCAATGAATGGTGAAGACGCAACATGTTTCTACAAAAGAACAGCAAGCTGATCTACTTACTAAGAGTCCAGGAAAGCCACAACATGATTATCTGCTATCCAAGCTGGGGTTGAAAGATGTATTTCAACCCTCAGCTTGAGGGAGGGTGTTGAAGGATCGTATAGGAGTCACGTCTGTTAAGTGGCTTCATTAGTTAATTCAGTTAGTCAGTTAAAATTGTTAGGTGACAGTTGTCACCACCTAAGTTAATAGAGAGAGTTAGTGGAAGTTAGTTACTTGTACATAGCTACTGTACACGAATGAGATACGGTTGATTTCAATAAAAGAAAAATGAGTTCATTCTCTGCTCAATTCAACTTTTCCATTTCTGCTCCTAAACTTGATTGAAGGTTCTAGATCTCAACAGGTCTTTTGTCTTGGTTAAATTTCCTGCAGTCATTCCATAGAAGAGTGATCTGATCAAAGGTTGTGTTCATCCATCTTTGTGCATGTCTGAGTTGCTCAATCGGCAGATATGCCATCTCTCTTACCTTCTGACTGCAACTAATCGTGTTGTCACCTTGCCTGCAGATGTAGTTTTATACCTATGTCGTTAGTCATTTATGTAATTTGACGCAATATAAGTACTTAAAATGGGAGAGGTATCAACATTCTACAGTGAATAGGTGAAACGGCAAACCTACATATATAGACTCCACTGGGTGCTCAATCACTTCTTATTTTTAGACAGAAGCACTATGTTTTTCATATAGGAAAAAGTATCATATATACAAATTGATTGATTGAGCACCCTTCTTTGATTAGTAGGAATTCCAGATATAAGACATAGGTGGTAATCTCCATCCTTAGGTTTGGCGTATTCTTTCCACTAGGTTGGTTGTATTGGCATGGTAATGAACTGGTAAAAGGGCTTAAATAAGAATGAATTCTAATAAGGCCCATGACCTTGTCACATGATGAAGCAAGGAATGCAAATTTGCTTGTGTATTGCTAACAAGCAAGATCTGCCTACTGGGTTAAGTAAATCTATATATGCATATTTACTGATCAATTTTATATGTACTTGCCTACTTGCAACAGGTCAAATATGAAAATTTTAAAAACTATATCCACATGTATTGGAAAACTTGCTTCTCTAACTATAAAGCAGTTTTGATATGAAAACACATATGAATAAACATGCACCAGAGGAATGAGCAATGAGCTCCTCTAATCTTCTTTCTTATTGTACCTCATTTTTTCTCTACGGTGAGTTTCTAAATTAACTTCTTTGACTTAGAAAATAATTGAGTTATGATGCATAGGTTTCATTATGAGTGACTTCTAGAAGACTATATTTAATTCTTTGGACACGTTGAAGTGTTGATGTGAACCCAAAGTGAGAAATCATACAAAGAAACGTCGAGAGCTAGTTCTGTTTTTATGCTAAAAATTTGACTCTTGAGAGCGGCCACGGCACCAACAACTTCACTCTTGAGATAATTAATACTTGCATAGTTAAAATCATATTTCAACGCAATCAACATAACAATCAATCAACTATATTTCAATTCAAAATCATTGGAGGTAGAGGATCCTCTATAGAAAGCTCTTTGTAGTATTTCAACACAATGAACATAATAATCAATCAACTATGTTTCAATTTGAAGACTACTTGAATCTTCTATATCTGTTTCTTTCAACATAATTTTTACAAATTGCCATCATAAAGTGTTCTTCATCTCCTTATTAGAAGGATGACTTCTACGTCTCGATACTAATTAAATACTTGACATTTAAGAGTTAACCAGCAAAAAGCTCAATTAA
Source organism: Nicotiana tomentosiformis (assembly GCF_000390325.3). Taxonomy (NCBI): domain Eukaryota; kingdom Viridiplantae; phylum Streptophyta; class Magnoliopsida; order Solanales; family Solanaceae; genus Nicotiana; species Nicotiana tomentosiformis. The sequence goes on along the minus strand of NC_090813.1, from coordinate 95,594,170 downwards.
TTAGAGACTTCTTATAGCTTGTGGTTTATAGTTCCATTCTTAATTGTCCATGTGCTTTCTTCAATTCCACTGAATATTCCAACTCTTATATACATGTAAAGCGTGTATTAGCTTAGCCACAAAATATATAAGAGGCCAAGATTAAAGACTTCATATTGCAAAATTTTAGGCAAAATACATAACTTAACCCCCGAACTATGACCCAAATCCCTGTTACATACTTTTTGGGAACGAATATTACTTTACACATTCAACCTTTTCAAAGTGTATCTAAGACATACTACTTTGCCCACGTGGACAATGCGTGTTTTCCCAACGAATGAGTCGCGTGAACAGAAGAATTTTGTGTCAGATGTCAATTTTTTAAGTTTTTTAATATTTTAAATTGAGTCATCTTCTTCCTTTTTTTAAATTCTGCCATGGCTACTCCTTGAGCTCCACCACCCGATCTTCTTCTTCTCAAATAGACATAGCACGATTTCTTATATCTCTTCTCGTTGATTAATTTTTAATTTTTTTTTTCCAGATCTTTTATCGAGAAATTTAGATTAGATTCAGCAGTTAAAACTTTATGTAACTCCGCCAAAAGCTTGCCTCAACCTTTTGCATAAAAGATCTTTTCTTTTTTTGAAGAGAAGCTTAACTTGAGCTTTACCTATGGCGAAGCCGAATTTTTCGGAAGCAAGAATTTTTCGAAATTATTTCCAACCATTAAAGCTTGATTCAATTTCAGCGGAAAAGTTGAAGTTTTGGGTATGTTTTCTGGTGATTTTTGTTAGTTAATGATGGCTTTGTTATTAAGTAAAAGGTGGAGGAAGAGGCTATGTTGTTTGATGGTGAAGAGAGGAGTAAGACAACCATGGTAGTTTAGATGGGAAGATGAGAGGTATAACTGTAATTTTAATTATTTTATTTTTAAAATAACACGTGTCACTGTTTGATTGGTGCGTGATATTACACATATTCTGAAAAACTGGTTAAGAAAAAAGTATTGTGTTTTAGATACACTTTGAAAAAGGTTGGATATGTAAAGTAATATTCGTTCCGAAAAAATATGTAACGGAGATTTGGGCCATAGGTCAGAGGTGACAACTTATGTATTTTGCCCAAACTTTTACAATATCTTTGAATTAAAGGCAAATGCAGTGTGCACCCTTATCGATTAAACATCTCATTTTCTATGGCCTTACTTTATTTATGGGTTTTATTTCGTTCGCTTTATATCTAAGGACACCCCAATTTCTACTTAACCGCTACAAAGCACTAAGATAACGTTAAAATTTGCATGTATTAAGGTTAAGATGTAATCTTAGTAACACTCCAATTCGAGCTTTGCTTCATTCGCTTCGCGGGAGCCGCACAACACATAATTGGAAATCAGAGGGCCCATACTACCTACCTAACCCTTCGCTCCAAGGGACCGTAGATCCAACTAGCAGAACCGATTCGGGAATTGGTGGGATGTCGTAGCTTTAAGAAATAGGGGCGGAGAGGGGAGAGGGCCGGCTGAGCCTGCCTTTTCAATCAATCTCCGGCCGCTCAGTGCCGCTATTGGTACGAGTTGTAAGCCGCTATTGGTACGAATTGTAAGTAGTCTTGGTCTCGAGTGCAACACGTCATATCATCCACGTGTCAGCCTCACGCTGACCTTCACACGCTTTTGCTGCTTTATCCCCATTTCTATTTCTTTTTTTCTCTTCTCCTTTCCCTTCTCGAATTTGTCAAAACAAGTCATGATTCGTTTACTCAGAATTGCTTTATCTTTATTTATCTTTTTAAAAATAATAATTTTAGATAAACTCATTCCTCAGAGCAAAAAAGTTTTTTCTTTTTTTTTTAACCTTCATGTTGCATGCTTTCTGCCCCAAACTAATTTTTATTTTCTCTGTTTTCTTCTTGCTTTGTCAAAATGTGTCCGTTACTCAGAATTGCTAGTCCTTAAATTTTAGTTATATTTAAATAAACGCATTCATCAGAGTTAACAAGCAATTGGAAAAAACAAACTCTTATAATGTGTCGTTTTCAAGCATTAAAGGTGGATTTCTTCCGTGATTTAGTCATTTTTCTTTTCCCTTTAAACTGGCTTAAGGAAAGATAATTCAACAAAACTTTTAATATATAAAAAATTGTTATTAGAGAAATATGTGGCCTTAGTTATATCCAAATAATAATCGCATATCCTACAAAGACATCACATTAAGTTATGGTCACCAAAAAAAAAAAAAAAAAAGGCTTAGCTGAGAGTAGTATTGCTTCCAAAAAACTTTAGAAAGGAAGTGTCAAGCTCTATATAGTTTGGAATAGGAAGATTAAGAAGATAGGTCCATACGATAATTTTAAAGTTAATGAGTGGTTGATGATGTATTAATTATCCAAGGGGAGGACCATTTAAGGGGTGAGATTTGTTAGGAACTAGTCTTGTAATGAAGATTCATTAATTTAGTGTAAACCATACTTTTGTCAATTGTATTGTTTCTATTTTGTCCCTTTCTTGTTTTTCTTTGATAAAATTTCTGTGTGGATGACAAATGATTATACCTAATTCCACAAACTCCAAGTGCACTTAATCAATCATCTAAAGATCTACTAGGACTAAGACTGCTCAAGAGAACTTACCACTGAACTAAATTAGAAAGATTTTATTTCATTGGAGAAGACTTTTAAGTCACTTGTCAAAATTTTAAAAGTTTGTTAGAGTAGTATGAAGACATGAATTATCTAACTCTAACTAAGGGTCGTCTCGTCGCTAAAGAAATATTGACCGATCAAGTTGAAGTCTTCAAATCTAATTATTTTTTGAGAATTCCGGAAAAAATAAAAAAATAGTTAGATTTACCATTGGTAATTGAAAAATAGCCACAGTTTCAAAAGTAATCAAAATTTAGTCACTTTTTCATGTAAAAATAAAATCTGAACAAAAACACCCATAAAAATCCGGAAATATTCCAGCATAATGTGCTAGAGTTCGAATTTTTTACGTATGAGCTTCCAGCATAAAGTGTTGGAGTTCCAACATAATATGCTGCAAGTTTATAAGCATGAGCTTCATAATCTCGCATATTATGCTGGAACTTTTCGTGTTCCAGCAAAATATTGACTATTTTCAATGACTTTGTAAACGCTAACTATTTTTTAATTATCAGTCCGAAAGCTGGCTAGCCTGTGTTATTTGCCGCATCTACAGGACCGAAGGTCTTAGATTTTACCTTCTATGGGCCTTCGTTAAGTGGTTGTACTTTAAAACACAGCTAACGTTAAATAGGTTAAAGTAAGTACTATAAAGACGCAACTAATTAAGGTTTTAATTGAAAGCAATTTATGTTTATTTCTTAATTCATATGGCGGAGAAAGATTGTTAAGCAACATAAATTATACTCCAATACTTTTCATGCATGCCAAACTTTATTTTAAGGAAAACGAAAATTTAGAGAAGCGAAGGAAACATGGTTTGCCACAAAATTATATATCAAAATCAAGCTTTCTTCTTCATTTCTCTTGTCCCCTTAATATAATTGCCAGCACTTAGATGAGGAATTGGCTGTTTCTGTGCTGATCATCAATCAATATCTTAAGTTAGTCCTGGTAAAGTTCCCAGAGGGCGTACATTTTTTGAAACGGGTAAAACGACATAAAGATTCCTTTATTTTTGTTTCTTATTTAGTATTTTGAATTAAGAAAAATAGGACATATTATTCCTACATGTTTTATTAGTAAATGACAGTAAATAAGGAAGATCCAAACTGTTAATAAAGAACATCTTTTCCTTGCTTTCTATTATGTATGCTCTTACATCTGTGTTTAGTTTCCTTAAATATTTCCTACCGTCCACTTTAATTGATTTTTTTTTTGTTTTTACACATATTAAGAAATTCACTTTTTAGAATTAATTAATAATGAAATTGACCATATTAGCCTTAATTAGTTCATTGAAAATATAATAAATACTCCTAAGTTAATTTTTTCTTGATATTTGAAAAATCAAATATTATGAACCACACAATAAAATACTAAAAAATTAATTAAATTGAACCGAAGGAATTATCGTTTTATCAAAAAGTATCAATGTATTTTCGTCAGAAAGGTATCATTAGGCTCAGCTGTTTCACTAAAGGAAAACTAAAATTCTTCAAAATGCTGACTTTCTCTCCCTTGTGAAGCCACCCAATAAAATAGAATTTCAATTATCCTTAATCAGCGAAACTCGACACTTAAATAGGGACGTCGACAGAATGTTTGTTTGTCTAAATGTAATTTCAAAAGGACTGTCCCCAATTAATTATTGGGCACTGTTCAATGAAGGACGAATGAGTTTCTTTCAAATCCATGATTTGTTTTAGTAGTGGTGAAAAAAGTTGATGTTGACTCTACAGACACTATTTTTGACGGGATGTACCAGGAGAAGAAACTTATGATGGATGCAAACTAGGTCAAATTATAATCCAAAAAATTTAACTTTAAATAATTAAATTTATACGCGGTTTTAAGGATATGTGGACCAATTCAATACAAGTGATTAGCAGCGTTAAATGATTCAAATTAAAGATAGAATAAATGGCCAAACCAGTAGTAGTACCGAGTTCGGGCTCGGTTGCGAGCCAAACAATTAGGGTAGTAGAGCAGTTGGGTCTACAAGACCAAATAGTGCCGGTAGACCGGGTTTTGAAAGGATTCAACATGGCATGCGAAACTACTAAAGGGGAAATAACCCTACCAGTGAACACAACCGAGACCATTCAGGAAACAAAATTCTATGTGATCAAGGAGGATATGACATATAATGTTCTATTCGGTAGACCATGGATTCACAACATGAGGACAGTACCATCGACACTACACCGGGCACTGAAGTTCCCCACACTGGGAGGAATCAAGACGGTTTACGGGGAGCAGTCAACCGCAAAAGAAATGTTCGCGGTCGATGAGGTGATTTCGCTGTCCGCACTCTCGACATCAAAGAACACGAAGTCGGTTAGGAAGGAAGAAACTAAATAGCAATCACCAATACCGGCCCCGACCGAACTGGAGAAGCAAGAAGCAGGCGAGGATGATGATTACGGAATCCCTAGGTCGTTCATCACCCCTCATGATTCTGATGCCATAAAATCAACGGTCGAGGAGCTACAGCAAGTCATATTGATCGAACACTTGCCAGATCGGAAGGTATACATGGGCACAGGTTTAACTCTCGAGCTCAGAAAAAAACTCATTGAATTCCTTATAACTAACATAGATTATTTCCTTGGTCCCATCTTGATATGACAGGGATCCCGCCAGAAATAACCACTCATAAGCTGAGCTTGGATCCGAAGTTCTACCCGGTTAAACAGAAGAGGAGTCCTCAGTCCGTAGTCAAGCATGCATTCATCAAAGACGAGCTATCCAAACTCCTTAAAATAGGTTCCATTCGGGAAGTTAAGTACCCGGATTGGTTAGCTAACGTAGTGGTAGTGTCTAAAAAGGGGAATAAGTTAAGAATGTGCGTAGATTACAAAGACTTGAACAGGGCATGCCCTAAGGACTCTTTTCCTATGCCTAACATCGATCTCATGATCGATGCGACGGTCGGGCACGAGATACTCAGCTTTCTCGACGCCTATTCCAGGTACAACCAAATCCTGGTGGGCACGGGCGATCAAGAAAAAACTTCCTTTATCACTAAATTCGGCACTTATTGTTATAACGTAATGTCGTTCGGACTAAAGATCGCCGGTGCCACCTATCAACGTCTAGTAAATCGGATGTTCGAAGAACAAATAGGAAAGTCAATAGAAGTTTATATTGACGACATGTTAGTTAAGTCCCTGCGAGCAAATGACCATTTGAAACATTTGCAGGAAACCTTTAACATACTAAAGAGATACAATATGAAGCTGAACCCGGAGAAATATACATTCAGGGTCGGATCCGGAAAATTCCTTGGATTCATGGTGTCCAACCGAGGGATTGAGAACAATCACGATAAAATCAAAGCTATAGAAGACATCACCGTGGTGGACAGTGTCAAGGCCGTTCAAAGGCTAGTCGAGCGCATAGCCTCCCTGGGCTGCTTCATATCGAGGTCTTCCGATAAGAGCCACCGGTTCTTCTCATTATTGAAGAATAAGAATAACTTATCTTTGACCCCGAAATGCCAACAAGCTTTAGAAGAACTCAAACGATACCTTTCGAGTCCACCCTTGCTCCATACTCCGAAGGCGGATAAGCAGTTGTACCTGTACTTAGCGGTATCCGAGGTAGTGGTAAGTCAAGTCTTAGTCCGAGAAGAGGAAGGTACGCAATTTTCTATCTATTATGTTAGTAGAACTCTAGGCGAGGCCGAAATAAGGAATCCTCACATGGAAAAATTGGCGCTCGCTTTGCTAAGAGCCTCCAAAAAGTTAAAGTCATATTTTTAATGCCACCCCCATATGTGTCGTAACTTCTTACCCACTAAGGAACATAATGCACAAACCCGAGCTTTTGGGCTAGTTGGCTAAATGGGTCGTAGAAATTAGCAGGTACAATATCGAAAATCGACCCCGAACTGCCATCAAATCATAAAATTTGGCAGACTTCGTGGCCGACTATAATTTACGTCGGCCTTAAGACCCGAAGTCAAAAAGGAATTATTGTTATCCTCGGGGACTTCCTAGGGGGTCTAGACCCTCTTTACGGACGGTGTCTCGAACGCAAAAGGGTCCGGACTTGGCATCGTGCTGAAGTCGCCTACGGGTAACGTAGTTAGGCAATCTATTAGAAATGTAAAATTAACTAACAATGAGGCCGAGTATGAGGCCATGATTGCAGGTCTCGAATTGGCTAAAAACCTTGGGGCGGAGGTGGTCGAAGCCAACTACGACTCCCTCCTTATGGTAAATCAAGTCAAAGGGTCGTTCGAAGTAAAAGACGAACGAATGCGAATGTATTTAAACATATTATAGGTAATGCTGCATCAATTCAAGGAGTGGACCCCACATCACGTACCCCGAGATCAAAATAGCGAGACCGATTCTTTGGCTAACTTGGGGTTATCGGTTGATGAGGATCAATTCAGCTCAGGAATGGTCGTACAACTCATAAAATCGGTAGTGGAGGAAGGTCATGCCGAAATAAACTCAACACGTTTAACTTGGGATTGGAGAAACAAATACATAGACTATTTGAATACTGGGAAGTTGCCCCCGGATCCTAAAGAATCGAGAGCTCTACGCACGAAGGAGGCCAGGTTCAGCCTGTCTGAAAGGACTATGTTAGAAGAACATTCGACGGCCCGCTCGTCATATGCTTGGGACCGGGAGATACCGAATATGTTTTGAGAGAAGTCCATGAAGGCACCTGCGGAAACCATTATGGGGCAGAATCTTTAGTTCGTAAGATAATCAGGGCCCGCTATGACTAGATCGACATGGAGAAAGATGCAAATGACTTTGTACGAAGATGCGACGACTGCCAAAGACACACACTGATGATCCATCAACCTAGAGAGCTACTTCATTCGGTCTTGTCCCCATGGTCATTCATGAAATGGGGAATGGACATCGTCGGTCCCCTACATGGGCACCTGGTAAGGCTCAATTCATACTGTTTAAGACTGATTATTTCTCTAAATGGGTCGAAGCTCAAGAATTCGATAAAGTCCGGGAAAAAGAAGTCATTAACTTTATTTGGGACCACATAATATGCCGGTTCGGGATACCTGCCGAGATCGTGTGCGATAATGGGAAAGAATTCATCGGCAGCAAGGTAAACAAGTTTTTCGAAGACCACAAAATTAAAAAGATACTCTCCACACCCTATCACCCTAGTAGGAACGGACAAGCAGAATCTACAAACAAGACCATACTCCAAAACTTGAAAAAGAGATTGACCGATGCCAAAGGGAAGTGGAAAGAAATTGTGCCCGAAGTCTTGAGGGCATACCATACAACCTTGAAGCGCTAATACCGATCAAAGTGGGAGAACCGAGCCTCGGGTTCTGATATGCGACAGAAGAATCAAATAGTGAGGCCATGAGCATGAGCCTGGAACTATTGGATGAAAGGCGCGAGGCCGCCCTAGTCCGGTTGGTCGCCCAGAAATAACAGATAGAAAGATATTACAACCGAAAAGCCAACCTCCAATACTTCAAGATCGTGGACTTAGTGTTAAGAAAAGTAACACTACATACCCAGAATCAGAACGAGGGGAAGCTGGGCCGAATTGGGAAGGACTATATCGAGTCATCGAGATTACAGCTCGAAACAGGAAACGATGCACAACTACCGAACAACTGGAACGTGAAGCACTTAAAACGGTACTACTACTAAGGTACGATCTCATTTAGCTTTTTATAAAATTATGAATCGGACTAACACTTGCAGGCAACGACCAAAGAAGAATGTGACTATTAGGTCTTAAATCACGCGTAACACTCTTTTTTTCTTGAACCGGTTTTGTCCCAAAAGGGTTTTCCTGCAAGGTTTTTAACGAGGCAATAGTAAATCGTGCTAACTTAGATTCGAAGACCAGTTTTAAATCGGAGTCAATGGTTGAATTAATAGTATCCGAGCCCTCTCAAGATCGACCTCGAATACTGGGGGCCATCACCCTCTGGTTAAGCTTCTTAGCAAGAAAAGAAAACAACTTTATACTTAAACAACCTAGGCTTGGTGGGTAGGATTTATTGTAAAGGCCAAACGGTCAAGTGAATAGTACCCGCGTAGGCCACTTTAGCCATAATACAAGTTTTTACATGCTTTCGATCATGTAGTTTACACACAAAAATGAAAGAATGGTTCCACCTTGCTATTACGTATTTTTTCCTCTTAAAGCATCGAGCCTAAGGGCTATCCCTATTCGGGGACTATCAAGCCCAATGGCTACCCCTACCCGAGCCTAAGGAATATCCCTATGCGGGGATTATCGAGCCCAAGGGCTACCCCCACTCGGGGACTGTCGTCTGAAATACGTTCGGGAAACTCAGGCTATCAAATCCCCAAAGCACAAAAACCATTACGTAGTGCCTAAACCTAAAATGCTATGACAACCCTAAAAACGGCTCGGAGACGTCTAAAACCCGTGATCAAAACATAAGGCCTTCAATAAAAATTCAAAACCTGCCAAAAGGTTACCCTCGGCAAAAGCATCGTCTAAAAATACTTAAGCATCTTAGGAAAAATTCCGGTCTCTCCGAGTTTTCAAAGCTTCGAGCAAATAAAAATTGCATCGAAGTCAGGCTCTGTTCGGACCTCCGAAAAACAAATGACTTATTACTACATTAGATTCTATGTTAAGGCATTTGCAAGAATAGAAATTATGAAAAGATGCTAATGAAGTAGAGACTTGAAATTGCCAAAAAGGAAAAATTTATATATTCCGGAATGTCTTTACAAAGGCCAATAAAAAATGACATCAAAATAAATAAAAAATATACACAATACAAGAACTAAAAAAGTTCTGAGGCATTTATGCCTGATCTTCGTCGGTGCCCGATTCGCCGCCAGAACCACCGGAGCCTTCGGATCCCTCTGCACCTTCGGGCTCGAAAAGTTTCTTTGCCTTGGCCTCGAGCTTTATTTCTTCCTTAATCTCGGCCGACAAATCGAAGCCTCGGGCGTGAATTTCTTCGAGGGTCTCCGTTCGAGGCACACGCCTCACATATTCGGTATTGGTCTTCAGGAGGACCTTTGCTGCTTCAATATCGGCCTTGTATTGGGCCACTATTTCTTTGGCATCGGAAGAGGTTTTCTCCAGCTTGGACCTTGTTGTTTCGAGCTCTCTACCAAGGGCATCCTGTTCTGCGGAGGCCGAGCTCAGTTGTGCTCGGAGATCTTCATTTAGCTAAGCCTGTTTATCAGCCTTCTCCTTCACCACCCGATGTTGAACCTCTACTGAAGACAGCTTTGCCTAGGCGGTTTCCTTCTCTGAGGCCAGCATATCAATCTTGCTCTTCCACCCATCGAGCATGACTTGGATCTCATCCATCTCCTTTCGGAGTTGGTCGATTTGGTCGATCTTCTGCTGGACCTGCGATATTTTGTCATTAGCCACTACGACTAGTTCCTCGTTTATAACTTCAAAGACATTTACCTTTTTAACCAAATCGGCATGCTCATGCCTCAGGACCGATGCCTCTTTCTGAGCTCTATCCAGCTCGGCCTGAAGGTCCTTAATGACCCCGTCTTGTTGCTCGATGAGGATCTTGTACGTATCCCTTTTCTGAGCCTGCTCCTTGAGCTCAAGCTCGAGTTGATTGACCTTGACACAGTACCGGAGGAATCTTTCATGATGAAGTACCGAGGCCTTCAAAACAAAGAAAGTCGTGAGAAATATCCAAACCTAAGTAAATTTCAAAAAGATGTAATGACGCCTTACCCAGTTCAGCGCCTGCTGCACCTCGTTGAAAAGACACGGCACGTCCACCTTTTTCATTTTTTCCTGGTCCTCCTCGATCGTCATGCATCGGAGGTAACTGGCTACTCTCACGGGAACAGATAAAACCCGGGCATCCTCCAGAACAGTGAGGATAACCGATCTCTTGCGACCGAGGTCCACACTCAGAGCAAGGAACTAATTAATCAGTTTTGGGCTCAAACTCGTCTCCAGCTTCTGATGATGTATCCTTCTTCAGGTCTTCCAGGTCTCCCAGCCTAGAAAAATCTTCCAAAGTAGACGAATCTACGCCATCAAAGAAAGAATGAAGAGGATCATCCACGCCATGAACCCCTTTATTGGATTTCTCTTTCCCTGCTTGGGCCTCCTCGAGCATGGACTCAGTGTAGGAGGGCGCCCTTATAATCTCTATTACATTGGGCGCTTCCTTCGGAGTGGGCCAGCATCTCGGGGGGTCCCACCCCCGGTCTCCATGTCGACCTCTCGAATCTGAGGGAGGTCGGCCTCACGAGTCTCCCCCTCGGCTGCCTCCTGCTCCCCGGGAGGGGGCGATCCGTGGATAATAAAAATGTCGTTTTCTTCCGGCTCATCCCTGAGCTGGAGAAGCGAATCGGAGTCTGGCACCCTGGAGCTGGTGCTCTTCTTGGGCTTGCGAGCCACCCTCTTCTTTGATTTCACCTCAGGACCCGGGGAGCCCAAAGCTTTTCTTTTCCTTTCCTTCTTTTCCTCCGCGGCAGCCCCCGGCTGTCCCGTAATGGGGGGATCAACGGACTAGGATACGTCCTCGTTCCCTTCCAAAGGCCTAAGATCGAACTTAGGCAAACCTATAAAACAAAGAGGAGTTAGTATGATGTGAGTATTATCGTTACACTCATTACCAATAAGCTATATCAGCTCTTATCTCTCAAATCGATTCGTCAATCAGATCGACTTTGGCATGTAGAATAAAATATGTAATCAACACGAAAACTTCTCTTAAATAGTAGGAGGCTTTTGCACATGGAGTAGAAAAACTCACAAAACTCAAAAGCATAATGATAGAAGGAACAACGGCAAATCACGGAGAGGAATTTGGTTTGTACAAGATTACCAGAAATAGGTCTTGATTGGAGTTCAATGCATCATTTGCAAAGTATATATATAGAGTCATCACAAATCATTTGGATCTTTTGCAGCACTACGCGTGTCTGTATAATTTTTACTCGGTTTTTAATATTCTCATTGGATCTGACTAATCCGGATTCTACTTCCATAACTCGAATTTGAGACTTTTATTTACGAGTGGAGGGATTTTATCCATCCCATTGCAAATTTTAGTGGTGCGTGTCTGTAAATTAATTCAATTGCAGGTTACTACGAGCTTTAAAAACAAATTAAAGGGAATCTTATTTAATTAACATGCACCTCTTACCAAAATTTTCCTGTTTTGAACACAGACTGTCAGATTCTTTATAACCTCTCAACTAATACCTCAATCATTTTATTAACAGACAAAGACTAATAAACATTTTGGAGAGTACGAACCTTATATACTGCATAGTAATTGCAATTATTATTAATCAATACGACTTTGGTCCGTTGTGTTTTTAGGATCTAAATCTAAATGATGGGGATCGATTTCAAAAAACTGACAAAATTTGGGCTTATTGGTAGATTTTGGTGCATTTGCGGTCAACGAGTATCTTTATCCGTTTAATTCCTGTTAGCAATATTTTAATTGAGGCTTTGTTTGCGTTGGATTCTATATAGTAATAATCTAATGTTCTTTGGGAACTTCAAATTTTCTCCAATTCATTTAATTCCTGTTAGCAATCTAGTGAGACTAAACTCTTGAAATGTAAAACATGATAAAGAACAACAATAGATACATTTCGAATGCAATTGAATAACGTAATATGCTACAATAAAATATAAGTTGGGGCATCAAATTTGGCGATCATATATATATATATATATATATATATATATATATATATATATATATATATATAGAACGCGCTGTCACTTTATTCTTCGGAAACTAGGAAACTATGGTTGGACGAAGTTTTAATTTGCACCGCGATCAATGATGAACTAACACGTAGGCATAAGCATGCACGTGCAGAGTTTTATTTATTCTGATATTGATATAACTTAATGAAAGACTACTTCAAAAGTATGTGTATATATATATATATATATATATATATATATATATATATATAGTAAAAATAAAAAATTAAATTATCAGAATATTGTTTTAATTTGTTTTGTGTTTAGTAATTAAGCTCAGACCATGCATGCACACATCAATGACTGTTATTTATGCACGTATAATTTAATTCTATATTTTAGCAGTATCAATTAAGTATATTAAGGCACCTAGAAATTTATTTAGAGCAACTTAGGCCAAAAGTTATTTTGTGCCTGGCTGATTAAAGACTGAATTACTAGTACAAAATCTCATCTTAGTTGGCCCCTATAAATATCAGTCCAACTAACATTAGTTCCTCGTCAAAATCCCACATCTAAAAACCACCCTATCTCTCTTCTCTCCTTTATTTTCCCCTTTTCCCAATCTCATAAAAAATGGATAAAAGAACATGCAATTCTCAAGATGTTGAAGTTAGGAAAGGTCCTTGGACTATGGAAGAAGATTTGATTCTCATCAATTACATAGCTAATCATGGTGATGGTGTTTGGAATTCCCTTGCTCGATCTGCTGGTAAATTAATTAACTAGGACTAACTTTTTTTTTTATTAAAAAGAACCCTAAATACCGTTTCGTCATGTACACTTGTTCTTCCTCTCTTTTATTTCTTCCTTTTATTAAAAGAAAATTTTCTTACACGAGAATCAGGGTTGGGTAAAGGGAAAGAATAGTGTAAATAGGAGACAGATCAAGGATTTGAAATTTATAGGTTCTTACAACGGCCTCAAGTTAATCTACAATAATAATTGAATTTACAACTAAATATATTTAATGAATATCTTAATTGGTATATATACAAGATATAGACGAAAGTTATTGGATTCCCGTGAATTCATATATACTCTGGCTCCATCTCTGGTGTAAATTGAACTTACACCTATTATGTGGCTAGAAGACTCCCTCCCACTAATATATATACCTCTAGACCATAACTTTAGTAGTTCCTAATATTTTTTTCTTGAGTTTACATATATTAAATGTTACTTTTTTAAATTGTGGTAGGTCTCAAGCGTACTGGAAAAAGTTGTAGACTCCGGTGGCTAAACTATCTCCGGCCGGATGTTCGGAGGGGAAATATTACACCTGAAGAACAACTCTTGATTATGGAACTGCATGCCAAATGGGGAAATAAGTGAGTTAATTAATAAATTTGCTTCTAGTGTTTTGATTATTACATCAAGTGAAATATATATATATATATATATATATATATATATATATATATATATATAGTTGAGTAGAAAATTATAAAAAAGTGGTGGAATTTTCTCCTTCAAGTTTTTTGATTCTCCCATATGTGTGTCTTTTGTGTTGAGTGGACAAAGAGAAATTTTCCCAATTTGGTTATGAACTCGTAGCCTAAAATCTCTTAAGTCCATAACCTGTTCATAGAACTAGATTCGGCATGTGAGAGAGTGAGGAAGAATTCGCAACGTGCGGAATCTAATACCAAGAAATTGTTTTTTTTTAATTTACAGTATGAAAAAGAATATACATATAACTTCTGACGGACTTAATTATTAGTCATACGACGTGTAAGTTGTGTTCAAAGATTTTATTCTACAGATGTAACTTCGTACATCGATCTTCTAATATTTTCTATTTTTGGGAAGATTTGAATTACTTTTCCTCAACCATTTTTGGGATTACGGCTTGATTTGACAGTCTAAAATGCTTTAAGATTAATCACGTAAAGGGTATTCCGTCCAGGTTGATTAACATGAAAGTACAAACCGTTGTCACTTTTGCAGTAATTACATTAATTTATTACTATGCTTTACAATATACAAAGAAAAATAATATGATTAATTACAAATTCATTTGGCCACTATAAATACTAAACAAAGACAGGGATACAGCCTTGCATTATACCAGTGGATATGACTTATTGATTTCATACATTTTTACACTATCAGTATATTTTTGTATTATCATCTTATGTTTTAGATTACTAATCTCACTTTTTAATGCATAATTACATATGATTATTTTTTAAGTGCCCCAAAGTTCTCTAATATTGTTAGTATTTTAATTAAACCCATGACATATTGTGAACGAGCTGAGCCAAAGGATAGTAGTTTCCATTTAAAGAAGAACCCATTGAACCACATGCTACGGCCTTTGATCTATGAGTTGAAAGATCGAAGCAGCAGCTCTTTCTCTAAGTTGCTTTGATTGAAGCAGACAGCTACCTTATTCTTTTGGCTTTTTATGAAGACAAGGGCCCCCTCTTCCTACCCTAGGTTTTTTCAGTCTCAGTTTAAGTTATATACACGTGGTTGTAAAGAATTTATGTGTTGTAGGTAACATATTTTACTTTCAAGATTATAATTCTCAGGACCAGTGGCGGAGCCACATTAAATCAAGGGTGTCAGACACCCTTTTGCCGGAAAATTACAATATATTGCTAAATAATATTTTTTATTTGATATATATTTACTATACGTTGACTCCCCTTAACTTTTAGATATATCTAACTATTTATATTTTGACACCTCTTGATAAAAATTCTAGCTCTGCCAATATGAACCGGGTCCTAGAAATGAAGTAAAAAAGAAAAGCAGTAAGTTTCAAAAATAGTAGATCGTTAGCTGTTAAATAAGAAACCTTTAGCTCGAATGCCTGGGGTGGGAAGATTGGATAAAACTAGCTAAAGCTCAGATTAAGGCGAGATTAGGAAGAGTCACATTGACTTCTTGCTTTGATATTCTTGAAAGAGAAGATAGAAAAGTGGAGAAAGAATTAACAAGATTGACCCACAAAAATCATTCAGTGTGAACTAAATTTCTTGCTTGGCTTTCTATTAATGACAGGTTAGTTATTATTTTTATTAAATTATCAATTAAGTAGTAATTATCAAAAAATTAATTGATTATATTAATATTGTTTATTGTTAATTAGCACTTAAACTCTTTTTACTTATCGGTGAAAGTATTCTTTTCCTTTGTGTTGTCGGGAGCCCCAAGGAGGTTCATTAATTCTTCATTTTTTAATTGTTCGCAGATCATTCTATTTCCTAGTTTTTGGACCAATATTTTAAGTGGGTGGCCGGTATTACTAGGATGCGTTCTATTCTTACCTTCACATATTATAAAAGAAATTTCACGTGCTTAGTGCCATGAAATATTCAAGCTCACACGTGAAAGGATGTTTAAGACGTAATTAAATAACTAAAAATATATCTTCTCTAATATTATATGTTTTTAGATAAAACACTAGAACTAATTATCGTATCATGTGTCTAGTACTAATGTATAATTTACGTTACCAAAAGGTTATAAGCTAACCAATTTATATTGTCTCCATTGCTGACGTTCATCAACCAGGGCCGCTGACTCTTATCGTAATGTATTTTGTTGAACTCTTTATTCTTCTGGAGGAATAAGAGAATATAAGAAGTGAGAATTTACTTGGAAGTTGGGGTTTTTGTGGCTTTCCTTAGTATCAAAGTTATTTTGATTGTTGAGTTTCCTTTATATATAAGAAGTGGAGGCAAAATTAGACTTGAATTTCAGCCACAGAACATGGACACACCCTTAATTTTCAACAACAAATTAAACGTGACTGAAAACACTTACTCCGTCCGTTACAGTTTATATGAACTTATTTTCTTTTTGGTCCGTTCCAAAAAAAATGATTCATTTTTAAATTTGGAAACAATTTAGCTTAAACTTTCAATTTTATCCTTAACGAGAAGCTTTTATAATCACACAAATACTCAGGACCCCCTTTTTGACTTGTTTAGGACCACAAATTCCAAAAATCTTTATTTTTTCTTAAACTTCATACTCAGTCAAACAAACTCACATGAATTGAAACGGAGGGAGTGTATCAATGTGGAGTATTCTAGTGTTCTAATTTCCATTCCACAGCCATATTGCTATAAATAATTACCAAAATCTTAGAAGATCCCATATATTGGTGGTGGATTCATAATTTTTAAGTCATGGGTGCTTAACTATTTTTCCTCTAAATTTGCTATTGACATTGGGTGTTCAGTTAATATATTTAGATAAATTACCAATTTCTTTTATATCTAAATATTAGTGTTTAGTTCCAAAGTTAATGGGTGCTTGAGCACAACCACCCATAACCTTAAACGTAGATCCACCATATATATATATATATATATATATATATATATATATATATATATATATATATATATATATATATATATATAAAACCTAGTACTATGACATGTTATCGGGTTACCAGCGTAACTATGTAACGTTTATCATACAGGTTTATCTGTAATTACCTTATAATTAAGTGACTTTTGTACAAATACTTTATAATATTTTTGACACTACTAATGTAATTAAGTTAACCTAGTACTATGACATGTTATCATTTTTATCGGGTTACCAGCGTAACTATGTAACGTTTATCATACAGGTTTATCTGTAATTACCTTATAATTAAGTGACTTTTGTACAAATACTTTATATACTTATATAGTGTAAAGAATTTAAACTAATCCTTTTGAATAGGTGGTCAAAAATTGCAAAGCATTTACCAGGAAGAACAGATAATGAGATAAAGAACTACTGGAGGACAAGGATTCAAAAGCACATTAAGCAAGCAGATCAAAGCATGAATATTAGACCATCATCAAATTCTGAGCACAACCATCATCAGCAAGCAAGCACAAGCCAAGCTTCTACTGGAAATAATACCATTGAAACCTACTCTCCACCATCTTACAATGGAAATAATATGGGCACTACTAATTTTCAGGCCAATTTTCCAGCTGAAACAAATGAAAATATTTGGAGCATGGAGGACCTTTGGTCCATGCAATTGCTTAATGATGCAACCAACTAATATATAGCTATATATGTAAAGCGTTAAAAATTCCGAATCATATTCCCATGTCTCTCCTGCTTCATGAGTCACTGTGTAATACAACTATAAAACTTATGAGTTTAACTTTTATGTTTTAACAGTATTGTAAATAGATACACAATCAAGTTACTTAAGTACAAGGTAATTACAGATAAATTTCTATGATAAGAATTACTCCACTATTTTGTAACTTGATAAAAATGATGCACAACTAACTTGCTATCACATGTTAAACTATACATTAGTATTATTGTAAAATATCTTTACAGTATTGTGTATCGAGCATGCTAGAGGGGGATTCTAGAAGTAGGGAAAATGTAATTAAGGGAAATGACGGTGATCAGCTAATCCATCAAATCATGAACACTTGGAAAAGGGTTTAGTTCCTTCCTTTTTTTTCTAATTATACTATGGATAGTTTTTCCTAAAACAAACATGCAATAATTATGTTTGTCTTAATCTGCCTCTAGATCGAAAATGTGATGCGAACCTGTGGTAATCACTTGAGAGGTTTAATTTGATCTTGTTTTATTTCTCGGGACCTCTAGAGTTAGTTTCTGTAGAAGGAATGGTAGCTGTGCACGGTATCCATTTGAATGGGCGCAGGGACACATGCATGCATCATGATTCATGCACATGGGCGTAGCTAGAATAGACGCTATGAGTTCCACCGAATCCATCATTTCGGCTTAAACTTTGTATATATATTTTAAAAAATTATTTAATATGTACAAATAATATATTTTGATCGAATTTGAACTCATTAAATTCGATGGGATGTGATAGAATTCTAAATTTAAACCGATAAAGTTTAAATTCTGAATCCACATCTATTCATACATGCATGTCTGCAAAAGAAGTATGGGACATGTATTATATGTTGTCATTGTAAAAGAAAATTGTATTACCATCCATCAAAATGAAATTAGTAAACTAAAAAATAAAACAGGAAATGAACGGGGAAAGGCAATAAAGAGTAAATTACAAAAAGTGAAATACGTTACCTAGAGTAAAATTTTCGTACAGTATCAATATATAAATTAAATTCAACGTAAAATCACTCATAATTACTAATATGTACGGGCTGCCAACATATACCGAACTGAATTCACAAGAAATGGACGTGTGGAAAGGCAAGCTATTTTGAGAAATTTCAATCTTTGGCTTTCCACAATTAACTATATCTGTGCATGGCTTTGCATGTATGAAGTCCGACGTGAGCCTAACTTTTAAGTATTTAGAAGGAAGTCTTCACATGGTCTCTATCAGTTCACATCAACTTTCATAACACGTTGCTTCATCATTTTGATTAGTAAGTAATTAGGGGCAGAGATAAGGTTATGTATGGTACATCGAATTCAATAGCTTTAGTTTAAATTCTGTATTGATATTAAGAAAGTCATTAAATATGTACAAAAATTAAATTTAGAATCCAAATTAAATACCTAAAGTCACTATCCTACACTTTAGAACTCGTAACGTTTAAATCCTTATTCCACCCTCAAAATTTGCATGCCCTATTAATCAAAAGTATGCTTATCCATCAGTGTAACTTTTTTACGCGCAGCTAATGTACTAATGGAAAAAACAACCCACTTTGGCACTTCATTGACTTACACATACTTGATGTTTAGTTTGATACTTATTTAGGAAGGATCTTTCACGTCATTTGTCGTTTTATGTAGCATAAGTTGATCATTGTTGGACAATTGTCTTGATTCATTAGTTGTTTCTTTTTACATTATTGTCGTATAGTCTATCTACACAAGAATTGGCTGGCTGTTAGAAGATGAATTTGATTAGCATATACACTTTCCACAATGCGTATACTCCCCTTAATTACACTCACATATTTAGAAAAAAGGAAATTTTAGAGTTTTCTTTGTTAAAGGTATAATAATTAAATTAATTACAGTTGCTTTTGATTTTCAATAATTTAAATTTTTAAAGAAATAGTCACACAAATCAACTATGATACCAGAGAAGAGCAGGTAATTAAAAGTGACCATGCATTCGAATCTCACTACTGCATAAAAAGAATTTTCGAATGTTTGGCGTATGAAAAGCTTTAAGCTTCCGGATAAGATATTCACATATTTCAACGTTCTTCATTTAGGAAAGAAGAGGCAAAGTGGAAAAAGAAAGAGAATTCAAGATCACAGCTAAACTTTTCATTGAAAGAACACAGTTTGAATGAGAAGAAGACATGGAAAAGTTACGAATCTTGGTAGGTCATACCACAGAAAATGAAAGAGGAATATTGTTGTGGGCTTTCACAGTGCGAAAGTCATACGAAATAAACTCCACACAATTTTGGTCCACTTGTTGTATTTCATCACATGTTTCAAGTGTAAAATGTGAAGCAATAAAGGATAACTCCCCACGTGAATGATATAAATCACATGCTGGGTCAGCCATGGTACTCTTATCATTCAAAAAAAAAAGTTTAATTTTATGTATAGACAAAATAAAATAATTTTTTATTATCACATCACATAAATGATAATTATGTGTACGTAACTGTTCATAATAAATAAGATTAGTAACTTGACAGACATATAACTTGGCATAACGAGTAAACTCACTGATAATATAAGGGTAAGTTGTTAGTGTATATAAATTAAGTCCTTTAAAAAAATAATGACAAAATTTGAAGTACGAAAATCAATATACTATAAATAGTACTACATAATAGTACTATAAATAACCTTTTTTTTATGATTAAAATTATTTTAAAAAGTGTTTTAAAAATTATATAATAATAATAATATTGATTAACAAATTATGCGACACAACAAACATATACACTGAATTTACCATTTATAACTATATTTTCGAAAAAAATTTTATTCGTATTTAAATTTAAATTTTATAACAAATCTACGTATACTAATAAAACAAAAAATCAATTATTTTGAACCACAACAAACTGTTCGTTTCACAGTTTGTTATAGCGCCCGTTTAACAAGACGTTGTAAAGCTCTCCTATCAGCTTTTTCTAGCTCACTTCCCCAGCCCACTTACTACTGTTTCCTCACCAACCCAAAAGCCCAGTCTTAAATGAAATTCAGGGAAAGAGAGAAAAGGAACAGAAAATAAAAAAGGGAAAAGGCCCAAAAATGACCTTGTGGTATTCGAAATGGATCAATTATAATCCCCGGTTAAATTTGAATTCAAAAATAACCCTACCGTTATAAAATGGGTCTAATAATGCCCTTGTGTTATTCAAAATGGATCAATAATGCCCTGGAATTTTATTTTCTAAAAATACTTTTAAAAACTGAAAAATATATATTATGTAAAAACTAGAAAAAGAAAGGAATTTGCAAAATATATATTTTTAAATCTTTTCAGTTTTTTTTAAAGTATTTGTTTTGTAAAAACTGAAAAAAAAAATAATTAAAAAACTGGGAAAAAAAACTATTTGTTTTGCAGTGGACTACATATGCATTAGTTTTAAAAAAATAAAAAAAATTTGCAAAATCTTTTTTTTTTCAATTTGACGGTTCAATATTTTTTTTGATTTATTTTTATAAAATAAAAAATCTACCATAATTATCGGTACAGTTATAGATTTATATAAAAAATATACGGTTTTATTAAAAAAAACTAAAAATTGGTTCGGCACGGTACTATTATGCCGGTTTAGTCGGTTTTTAAATATTCATTTACAGTTATATGTCGGTATAAAAATAAACCGAAAAAATATTGAACCGTCAAATTGAAAAAAAAAGATTTTGCAAAATATTTTTATTTTTTTAAAACTAATGCATATGTAGTCCACTGCTTTAGTAGAGTTTTTTTTTTAGTTTTTTTAAAAAATATTTTTTTTCTAATTTTTACAAAACAAATACTTTAAAAAACCCGAAAAGACTTAAAAATATATATTTTACAAATTTCTTTCTTTTTTTAGTTTTTACAGAATATATATTTTTCAGTTTTTAAAAGTATTTTTAAAAAAAATAAAATTCCAGGGCATTATTGATCCATTTTGAATAACACAAGGGCATTATTAGACCCATTTTATAACGGCAGGGTCATTTTTGGATTCAAATTTAAACGGGAGTTATAATTGATCCATTTCAAATACCACAAAATCATTTTTGGGCCTTTTCCCAATAAAAAATACAAAACACACACTCCCAAAAGGTATCCTAAACTCACCTTATCTATAGAACGCCACTCAAAGAGAGGTCCGCGAAAAAAAATTCCTCTGTCATTCGCTCATTTCCTGAAACTTTATTTAAATGACATTAAATTATATACACTAACGACTTAAAAATATTTTTACCCAAAGATAACTATAAGTACTTTTTCATCATAAATGAAATATATAGTCTTAGAAATAAGGTAGGTCACCTATTACAAATCTTGTTTACCGTTGGTAACTCATGGGCGGATAGTTCGATGGGACTACTATTTTGGGCGGTTCAACAAGCACTTGTAAGCAGACCTTTCAAAGAAATTACAGATTAAATATGAAACGCTTTGATATTGACTGGCGTAAACACTTCAACAAAAGGGCAACATCCCTTCTCTGGACATTTCTAAATTCGTAAACTTTAACATAAATCTGATGAAGAGCAGATTTATCATCAGGTTGCTCATCTTCACCAAGCAGATTTAATTAGATGATTAGAAACAGAATCCGAACTCTAACTACTAGATCCTGACCATGCGCAAACAAATACCTATAAGCTAGCGATGCGACAAGGCTCATCAGTCATCACATTCGAGGCCACAAGAATTTGTAGTAAGTTCATTTTCAAGTTTTTAAGCTATTATTTTATTTTTCAAGTTTTAAACCTTGTCTAATATTTTAGAATTTTGAATTAAACTACTCAAATCTTCGTATCTATATCAATAAATTTTTTGACAACAGAACCAAGGTATTGTATTGACACAAATGACTGGCTTGAATAACACAAGCGACTAGCTTATAGTACATATTAAACTTAGAATCCTGAATTTGCCTGCAATGAGCAAATACACCTAAATATTGGTCATCAACTAAAACAAGTAAACTAAATATTATAATGCATTTGTTCATGATAAGAAATATTTTATTATTATCTTCCTCCAAACTTATTAAACTTAACTATTGTTCTAAAAATATGTTTTCTTAAAAAGCTTCTTTTTTATGGAGTCGGACACTTTCAAAATAGAGGTTGATAACTGGTGCAAGAACTTTTTTGTCCAAGCTAATAATATCATATATAATCATCAACGAGAAATTTTCTTGACAGAAAATCAAATGGTGAAAGCGTGCACAAAATCCACTGACTTATTCCTACTCAACTGAGAAGGGAAAGCAAAACCTCTATAAGCCACGTAAAATCGATAAGGAGTTTTCATAGCAAAAAGTTTCTAATCTAAGAAAATGAAATAAAGAAACAAGGGAATAGGCCAAGATGAAGTCATTCTCAAGAGAGAAAAAAATAGGCGTGATAGAAGTGAAAGAGAAGAAGAATGCCATTTTGGGCTTCAAACCTGATTGAAATGACAGTCATGTCCATTAGCATTTGCTCTCTCGGTATCAAACTGTGGTAATGGGACAAAATGTACTTTTTTCAAACTAGAAGGGAGTATGTTTTAATAAGTTCTCTTTTCTTTTTCGATTTGTTATGTGGTTTCCCAAATTTTCTCCTTTTACGAACCAACATAATAAAGCAAATAATTAATGATCTTATTTGAAACATATTAAAGGTGCGTTTGGTAAAATATTTATTGGAAACAAATAATTTTTTATCTTTTTTTTAGTGTTCGGTAAATAAGCAGAAAACATTATTTTAGAAATATTTATATATATAATATAGGTAGAAACTATGGGATAGAGGTGGAAGCAAGGTAGGGTGAGGGGAGGTGATAGGGTGGTGTGAGGGGGCTGGGGTGAGTTGGGTCGCGGTTGAAGGGGTTGGCATAGGGGATTCGATTTAAGATCATTGAGAGGTAATATTCATCCACTGAATTTACATGCCAAAGATTTATCATCAACATGGGATTAAATCATGAGTTATTGCAAAATAAAAAATCGATGAGATTATGGAAGTAAATATTTTTTGCATTTGTTACCACTGCACTATTTATTTTGGTCCGTATCACTTTTCTACTTATCATTTATCAGGGGTGGGTGAAAGGGGTCGGGTAGGGGTGTTGGGAGTTGTGATGACCCGATAGGTCATCTTATATTTTAAAAACCTAATTCTGTGATGCGAAGTTTTAAAATTTTTATTTTTATCCTTCTCGATTTGCGCGCGCAGTCCGGGCATGTGTCCGAAAAGTTTTTATGTTAAAAACTGTGAAAAATATGAAATTTTGCTTTGAAAACTGTTTGAGTTGATTTTGATCAACGTTTTGAGCAAACGGACCCGGATTTATATTTTGACGGTCTCGGTGGGTCCGTATCGTGATTTGGGACTTGGGCGTATGCCCAAAATCGAATTCGAAAGTACCTAACCTGAGATATCGGACTTTGGCTTAATGAATTTGAAATGTTTGACCCATAGTTGACTTTTAGATAAGGGGTCTGTATTTTGGTTCCACAACCCGATATAGGTCCAATACCATATTTTTGACTTGTCTGTAAAATTTGGTGAGAAACGGAGTTGGTTTGACGTGATTCAGACGTCCAGTTGTGAAAATAGAAGTTTTAAAGTTTTCTTGAAAATTTTCTTTGATTTGGTGTCCGATTCGTAGTTCTAGGCATTATTTTGATGATTTGATCGAGGGAGCGAGTTCGTATGATGCTTTAGGACTTGCGTGCATGTTTGGTTTGGAGCCCCGAGGGCTCGAGTGAGTTTCGGATAGGTTTTGACTTAAAACATTACTAGTGTGCTTCAGTTTTTGGTGCAGGCATCAGATCTCGCAATTGCGAGATCAATCATCGCATTTGCGACCATTGTTGGGTTCGCATTTGTGATCTACTCATCGCATTTGTGAAGAGTAGCTGGGGAGGCTAGAGTTCGCATTTGCGAATAATGTTTCGCATTTGCGATGGGAGCTGGGAGGGGGATTCTTCGCATTTGTGATCACTGGGTCGCATTTGCAATCAAGCGAGATTTCGCATTTGCGAACTATTCTTCGCATTTGCGAAGAAAGCAGAGGTGTGATGATTCTCGTATTTGCGATGAGTTCTTCGCATTTGCGAACCCTAGGTCGCAAATGCGACATCTACAACTAGTCAAATATGACGTAAACGGGATTTTTGGTTCATTCTTCAAATTTTCAAACTCAAGAACCCTAGAGGCGATTTTCCAAAGAACTTTTTTCCCCCAAAATATTGGTAAGTGATTCTAAACTAGTTTCTTTCAATCTTTCACTACTTTTCTTAAGATTTCAACTTAAAATCTAGAGTTTTCACGGTAGGAATTGGTGAGTTTTTGATAGAATTAGGATTTTTTGAAAAATAGGGATTTAAACCTCAAATTGAGGTCGGATTCCAAAACAAATTATATAACCGGGCTCGGAGGTGAATGAGTAATCGGGTGTTGGTCCAAATTTCGGGTTTGGACTAAGCGAGCCCAAGTATTGACTTTTGTTGACTTTTTCAATAATGACCTAAATTAAATCTTTTGCAATTGTGAGTGATTCCTAAGGCTTATTTTGAATCGTTTGGTTGATAATTTGCTTAGATATTGTTGGTTCGGAGGCTGGTTTGAAAGGCAAAGCTGTGGTTGAGCTTTGAATGGTCTTTAAAGCGAGGTAAGTATTGTGTCTAATCTTGACTTGACGGAATTAGGAACCCTCAGACTATGTGCAATGTGAGCGGCGTATATGCGAAGTGACGAGTGTTTATACGCTTCCGAATTATTTGTTTTCCCTGATTTACCATTTTTCCTTAATTATTTCCTTTCCTATCTTAACTGTTATATGCTCTAAATGCCTTCCATGCTTAATTGCTACTTGTTATTCAAAATATTCTCCTGTCCACGACGTTAGTTCTTCCATAGTTTTATGATTCCCTGCTATTTGCTTAAATTGACTTACTTGCACCTTCTAATTGTCAACTACTAGATTCGTCTCGCTGTGTAGAACTCGTGTAGATTTTTTATATTGTACTAGGTTTTCATTTGGTTCAGTTTGGTATTTGTTGATCGTAAAGATTATTGTGGTCTGAATTGTTGATTTGACTGTTTACTGAGTACATGGTACTGATATGGTGGGATCGGGTTGCACGCCGCAACAGGTGTAATAAGGGTGGATTGATGTGGTAGAATAAGGGTGAGTTTGTACTATACGGTAGGATCGGGTTGCACGCCGCAACAGGTGGAATAAGGGTGGATTGACATGGTGAAATAAGGGTGAATTATGATACTGATATTGACATATGGTGGGATCGGGTTGCGCGCCGCAACATATATATATATATATATATTATTTACTGTTGTTGATATCGTTACGGTGAAATAAGGGAGAATTTTGTGTTGTTTGGTGGGATCGGGTTGCGCGCCGCAACAACCTATATGTTTCCATTTCTTGAGCTATGTTGGTTTTTTCGGTATTTGTATCTGAATTATTAAAGATTGGTAAATTCTGTAGGACACTGGTTTATTCTTGAGGCTGTGGCTATTATTTTCAGTTGACTGTTTAATTCTGTTCAGTTCTTTCCATTTTCTGTCATTATTATATACTGCGTTCAGGTGGTAGCGTAGGTGACCCGCCTTAGCCTCGTCACTACTTTGTCGAGGTTAGGCTCGGCACTTACCAGTACACGGGGTCGATTGTACTGATACTACACTCTGCACACTTGCAGATTTTAGAATCGGTCCTAGCGGCGGCTACTAGAGAGCTCGAATTGGACAGCCTCCGGAGATTTGAGGTATAACTGCTCAGTGCCCGCAGCTCCTGAAGTCCCCGTCTTTATTTTTATTTAGCTATGTATTTTCATTCAGACAAATTTGTATTTATTCCAGACCCTTGTATGTATTACTCTAGAAGTTCGTGCACTTGTGAAACCGGATTTAGGAATTTGTAACAAATGTTTTTTTTACGGTTTTAGCTTCCGCATTTATATTTGGATTATTGTAGTTAAATCAGTTCTTCTTCGTTAATTAAATTTAAATCGTTAAAATGGATAAATTGTTCCAACGTTGGCTTGTCTAGCAAGTGAAATGTTAGGCTCCATCACGGTTCCGACAGTGGAAATTTCGGGTCGTGACAGTTGGTATCAGAGAATTAGGTTACATAGGTCTCACGAGTCATGAGCAAACTTAGTAGAGTCTGGAGGATCGGTACGGAGACGTCTGTACTTATCTTTCGGAGGCTATGGAGTTAGGAACAATTTCACTTTTATTCTTCTATGTCGTGCGATTTTATTCTATCATTGCTGATTGGACCCTTATATTCTGTTCTCTCGCAGATGGCGAGAACGCATACCGCATCTTCAGCTGAGCAGCAGCCAGAGCCCCCAGTGGCAGCTCCTACGAGGGGGAGAGGTCGAGGCCGAGGTCGTGCTAGAGGCTGAGGCAGGGGCAGAGCTCAGCCAAGAGCTCGAGCAGCAGCACCAGCAGTGGAGCCTCAGATAGAGTTTGATGAGGAGGTTCCAGCCCAGGCTGTGCCTGACGGACTAGCTCAGGTCCCAGAGGGGTTCATCGTCACCCCAGTGCTTCAGGATGCTTTGGTCCGTTTGGTGGGCCTTATGGAGAGTGTGGCCCAGGCCGGTACATTTCTTGTGGCACCAACCGTCTCTCAGGCTGGAGGAGGAGCACTGACTCCTGCTACTCACACTCCGGAGCAGATGGCTCCCCAGTATCAGACTCCAGTAGCTCATCCAATCGGAGTAGTTCAGCCGGTTGCTGCATTTCAGATGTCAGGTTCTGCCAAGAAATGGTGGAGAGATTATTTATTGACCAGACCAGCTGAATTGCCTGCTCTTACTTGGGACCAGTTCTCTCAGCTCTTCTTAGAGAAGTTTCTCCCTATCACATTGAAGGGGGAGCATCATCGTCAGTTCGAGCATCTCCAGCAGGGCAGTATGACTGTTAGTCAGTATGAGACTCGTTTTGTAGATTTGGCCCGTCATGCTCTTCTTCTACTTCCTACCAAGAGAGAGAGAGAGAGAGAGAGAGAGAGAGAGAGAGAGAGAGAGAGAGAGAGAGAGAGAGAGGGTCAGGAGGTTTATTGAGGGGATTGCTCAGCCTATCAGATTGCAGATGGCTAAGGAGACTGGGAGTGAGATTTCTTTTCAGGCGGCTACTAATGTCGCCAGGTGAGTCAAGATGGTTCTTACACAAGGAGGTCAGGGGTTTGACAAGAGTTCTCGTCATTTCGGTGGGTTCAGCGGTGCCTCGTCTGGAGGCAGGGGTACTTTTGGTAGAGGCCATCCTCCCAGGCCATTTCATTCAGCGCTTCAGGCATCCCACAGTGCTTCAAGGAGTCGTGGTCCTTATGTGCCTCATTCTGGACACCCAGCCTACAGTGCACCACCAGCTCCTATCAGTGCACCTCCTATTCAAAGTTACTACCGTGGTTATCCGGCCCGTTCAGGTCAGTCTCAGTTTCCGCAACCACAGTAGCAAGATGGATGCTTCGAGTGTGGTGGTTATGGTCATATCAGGAGGGCCTGTCCGAGATTATTAGGCATCCCATCACAGCATCAGGGCTCTCGTGCCATGGTTTCGGCACCAGTTGCTGTACTACCTACTTAGCCAGCTAGAGGCAGGGGTCAGGCAGCCAGAGGTAGAGGCCAGAATGTTAGAGGTGGAGCTCAAGCCGTTAGAGGTAGAGGCCAGCAGCTAGAGGTTGTCCCCGGGACGTAGTTCAGGGTGGTGGGGCCTAGCCTCGATTTTATGCTTTTCCAGCCAGGCCTGAGGCTGAGTTATCTAACGCTGTTATCACAGGTACTGTTTCAGTTTGCAGTAGAGATGCTTTAGTTCTATTTTATCCAGGTTCTACTTACTCCTATGTATCATCCTATTTTGCTTCATATTTGGTTGTGCCTCACGATTCTTTTAGTGCTTCTGTGTATGTGTCCACACCTGTAAGGGATGCTTTTATTGTAAATCGTGTTTATCATTCGTGTGTGGTCACCATTGGGAGTCTTGAGACTAGTGTAGATCTTCTACTTCTCGATATGGTCGATTTTGATGTTATCTTGGGTATGGATTGGCTGTCACCTGATCATGCTATATTGGATTGTCATGCTAAGATGGTAACCTTAGCCTTGACGGGGTTGCCTCGATTAGAGTGGAGGGGGAATCTTGGCCATTCTACTAGGAGGGTTATCTCTTATATGAAGGCTCGGCGTATGGTCGAGAAGGGGTGTCTAGCTTATTTGGCTTATGTTCGCGAGTCTAGTGCGGAGGTTCCTTCCATGGATTCAGTACCAGTTGTTCGTGAGTTTCCAGAGGTGTTTCCTGCAGACCTGTCGAGGATGTCACCCGACAGGGATATTGATTTGGCTCCGGGAACTCACCCCAATTCTATTCCGCCATATAGTATGGCTCCGCCGGAGTTGAAAGAATTGAAGGAACAGTTGCAAGATTTGCTTGATAAGGGCTTCATTAGACCTGGTGTCTCGCCCTGGGGTGCACCTGTGTTGTTCGTGAAGAAGAAGGATGGATCGATGAGGATGTGCATAGATTATCCGCAGTTGAACAAAGTCACCAGCAAGAACAAGTATCCATTGTAGAGGATTGATGATTTATTTGATCAGCTTCAGGGTGCCAAGGTATTTTCGAAGATTGATTTGAGATCTGGCTACCATCAGTCGAGGATTAGGGCATCCGATGTCCCTAAGACAGCCTTTCAGACTCGGTACGAGCATTATGAGTTTCTAGTGATATCCTTTGGGTTGACAAATAACCCCGCAACATTCATGGATTTGATGAATCGAGTGTTCAAGCCTTATTTGGACTCCTTTGTGATTGTGTTTATTGACGATATATTGATCTACTCCCACAGTCAAGAGGAGTATGAGCACCATCTTAGGATTGTACTTCAGACTCTGAGAGCCAACAAGTTGTATGCTAAGTTTTTAAAGTGCGAGTTTTGGTTGGATTTAGTCACTTTCTTGGGGCACATTGTATCAGTAGAGGGAATTCAGGTAGATCCTAAGAAGATTGAGGCAGTTCAGAACTGGCCTAGACCCACTTCAGCCACGGAGATCAGGAGTTTCTTGGGTTTGGCAGGCTGTTACCGTCGATTTGTGGAGGGGTTTTCATCTATAGCAACCCCGTTGACCAGGTTGACCCAGAAGGGTGCCTCGTTCAGATGGTCAGACAAGTGTGAGGTGAGCTTTCAGAAGCTCAAGACTTCTTTGACTACAACGCTGATGTTGGTGTTGCCCACAGGTTCAGGATCTTATACAGTATATTGTGATGCATCCCGTGTAGGGCTCGGTGCGGTTTTGATGCAGGAGGGCAGGGTGATTGCATATGCATCACGACAGTTGAAGGTTCACGAGAAGAATTACCCTGTCCATGACTTAGAGTTGCCAGCCATTGTTCATGCACTGATGATTTGGAGGCACTATCTTTACGGCGTGTCGTGTGAGGTTTTCACGGATCATCGGAGCCTTCAGTATGTGTTCAAGCAAAAGGATCTCAATTTGAGGTAAATGAGGTGGTTGGAGCTATTGAAAGACTATGATATCACCATCTTGTATCATCCCGGGAAGGCCAATGTGGTGGCCGACGCCTTGAGTAGAAAGGCAACGAGTACGGGCAGCCTTGCGTTCATTCTAGTCGGTGAGAGGCCGCTTACATCAGATTTTCAGACTTTAGCCAACCAGTTTGTGAGGTTGGATATTTCTAAGCCCAGCCATGTTCTAGCTTGTACAGTTGCTTGGTCTTCTTTGTTTGAGCACATCAGAGATCGGCAGTATGACGACCTTCATTTGTTGGTCCTTAGGGACATAGTGTGGCACGGTGGTGCCAAGCAGGTTACTGCTGGAAATGACGGAGTTTTGAGGATACAGGGTCTTGTTTGTGTGCCTAATGTGGATGGACTTCGTGAGTTGATTCTTGAGGAGGCCTACAGTTCCCTGAATTCTATTAATCCGGGCGCCGCCAAGATGTATCAGGACTTGCGGCAGCATTATTGGTGGAGGAGGATGAAGAAGGATATAGTTGCTTATGTAGCTCGCTGTCTAAATTGTCAGCAAGTAAAGTATAAGCATCAGAAACCCGGCGGTTTGCTTCAGAAAATAGAGATTCCTGAGTGAAAGTGGGAGCGTATCACTATGGATTTCGTTGTTGGACTCCCACAGACTCAGAGGAAGTTCGACGCAGTTTGGGTCATTGTGGATATACTGACCAAGTCAGCGTATTTCATTCCTATGGCAGTTACCTATTCTTTAGAGCGGTTGGCAGAGATTTACATCCGTAAGATTGTTTGTCTTCATGGTTTGCCAGTGTCTATCATTTTTGATATGACGTAGACAAGATTTTTGGTTCATTCTTCAAATTTTCAAACTCAAGAACCCTAGAGCCGATTTTCCAAAGAACTTTTCTTCCCCAAAATATTGGTAAGTGATTCTAAACTAGTTTCTTTCAATCTTTCACTACTTTTCTTAAGATTTTAACCTAAAATCTAGAGTTTTCACGGTGGGAATTGGTGGGTTTTTGATAGAATTAGGATTTTTTGAAAAATAGGGATTTAAACCTCAAATTGAGGTCGGATTCCAAAATAAATTACATAACCGGGCTCGGAGGTGAATGAGTAATCGGGTGTTTGTTCGAATTTCGGGTTTGGACAAAGCGGGCCAGGATGTTGACTTTTGTTGACTTTTTCAATAATGACCTAAATTGAATCTTTTACAATCGTGGGTCTTTCCGAAGGCTTATTTTGAATCGTTTGGTTGGTAATTTGCAAGATATTGTTGGTTCGGAGGCTGGTTTGAAAGGCAAAGCTGTAGTTGAGCTTTGGGTGATCTTAGAAGCGAGGTAAGTGTTGTGTCTAACCTTGACTTAAGGAAATTAGGAACCCTCGGACTATGTGCTATGTGATTCCCATGTGAGCGACGTATATGCGAGGTGACGACTGCTTACGCCGTCGAGTTATCTGTTTTCCCCGATTTACCGTTTTTCCTTAATTATTTCCTTTCATGTCTTAACTGTTATATGCTCTAAATGCCTTCCATTCTTAATTGCTACTTGTTATTCAAAATCTTCTCCTGTTCACGACGTTAGTTCTTACATAGTTTCATGATTCCCTTCTATTTGCTTAAATTGACTTATTTGCACATTCTAATTGTCAATTACCGGATTCGTCTCGCTGTGTAGTACTACTCATGTAGATTTTCTATATTGTACTAGGTTTCCACTTGGTTCAGTTTGGTATTTGTTGATCGTAAAGATTATTGTGGTCTGAACAGTTGATATAACTGTGCATTGAGTACATGGTACTGATATGGTGGGATCGGGCTGAACGCTGTAGCAAGTGTAATAAAGGTGGATTGATATGGTGGAATAAGGGTAAATTTGTACTATACGGTGGGATCGGGTTGCTCGCCGCAATATGTGGAATAAGGGTGGATTGACATGTTGAAATAAAGATGAATTATGATACTGATATTGATATATGGTGGGATCGGGTTGCGCGCCGCAACATATATATATTATTTAATGTTGTTGATATCGTTACGGTGAAATAAGGGAGGATTTTGTGTTGTCTAGTATGATTGGGTTGCGCGCCGCAACAACCTATATGTTTCCATTTCTTGAGTTGTGTTGGTTTTTTCGGTATTTGTCTCTGAATTATTAAATATTGGTAAATTCTGGTCGACACTGGTTTATTCTTGAGGATGTGATTATTATTTTTAGTTGGCTGTTTAATTCTGTTCAGTATTCTCATTTTCTGTCATTATTATATACTGCGTTCAGGTGGTAGCGTAGGTGACCCGCCTTAGCCTCGTCACTACTTCATCGAGGTTAGGCTCGGCACTTACCAATACATGGGGTCGGTTGTACTAATATTACACTCTACACACTGTGCAGATTTTAGAGTCGATCCCAGCGGTGGCTACTAGAGAGCTCGGATAGAACTGTAATGACTCGATCGGTTATTTTGAGCTCTAGCACGTCGTTCAGGCGGTTTGCGGCCATGACAACTTCACTTCAGGTATTATGACTTGTACGCGTAGTCGGAATTGAGATTCAGGGAGTTCAAAGTTGATTTGGAAATAAAATTTTTATTTCGGAAGCTTTAAGTTGGAACAATCTGACTAAGGTTGATTTCGAGTAAACAATCTCAGAATCGGGATTTGAAGGTTAAAACAGGTTTGTATGATGATTTCGGACTTGGACGTATATCTGGATCGGGTTTTGGATGACCCGGGAGCATTTCTGCGCCTATTGTGGAAATTGGCATTTTGGAATAATTTCATAAATTTGAGTTGAAGTGCATTTCAATGTTATCAATGTCCTTTTGGGATTCCGAGCCTGGAAATAAATCCGTATGGTGATTCTGGTGTTGGGAGCGCGTCCGGAAGTGGATTCGGAGGTCCGGAGGTCATTTTGGGGCCATTTGGCCAAAGTTAGAAATTGGAAGATTTTTAAGAAATTTGACAAGAAATGGACTTTTTGATATCGGGGTCGAAATCCGATTCTGGAAGTTGGAATAGAACCGTAATGTCAAATGTGACTTGTATGCAAAATTAGAGGACAATCGTACGTGATTTGATAGGTTTCGGCATCAATTGTAGAAGTTGATGTTTCAAAGTTCATTAAGTTTGAATTGGGGTGTGATTCATGATTTCGATGTTGTTTGATGTGATTTGAGGTCTCAAGCAAGTTTGTGTTGTGTTATGGGACTGGTTGGGGGTCCCCGGGGCCCCTGGTGTGTTTCGGCATGTTTTCAGACCAAATTCCCCTTGTTTATGATTGCTGGATTCTGGTGTTTGGGTTGTTCATCGCGATAGCGTAGATGGGCACGCGATCATATAGTGCTGACTGGGAGCTAGCGAAGTTGTTCTTCGCGATTGCAGGGGAAAGTACGCGATCGCGGAAGGCATTGGTCTGAGGCACGATGGTTTGGCCTTCGCGTTCGCGTAGGTTGATCAGGCAGAGGTTCGCGATCACATCTCAGTTGTCGCGTTCGCGTAGAAGAGAAGTTGGGACAACTGAATTTGGTCTTCGCGATTGCGAAGGTGTTCCCGCGATCGCGAAGAAGGTCGCCTGGGCAATGGAGTTTTTTAAAAAAGGGGTTTTTGGCCATTTTTACTTCATTTCTTCCATGGGAGCCGGTCTTGGAGCGATTTTGGAGCTCCATCTTCATCATCTATGTCAAGGTAAATGATTCCCACCTATTGCAAGTTAAATACTTGGTTTATATATGGATTTAGATATGAAACTTTTTAGAAATTTTGAATTCTGAAGAAAAACCTAAAAATTGGTATTTTTGGAATTTGACCACGAATTTGGGTAAGGAACTGAGAACAAATTATATATTTGAGTTCGTAATGCTATGGGTGATGTTTAACTTCGAAAATTTTCGGAATCCGGGCACGTGGGCCGAGGGTGATTTTACCGATTTTTGAGCGGAGTTAGAAATTGTAGTAAATTGAAATGTTATGAGTATTAGAGTATATTTTCATTGGTTTGCGCATTGTTTGGTTAGTTTTGGAGAGTTGGGCATCGGTTTGAGGTGTTAGAGTGGCGTTGGAACCAATTACGGAACTTCGGAGCGAGGTAAGTCTCCTTTCTAACCTTGTAAGAGGGAATTAACCCCATAGGTGAACTAAATTATTATGTGCTTCTATTTGTAGGATCTACGTACGCACGAGGTGACGAGAGTCCTTACATAACTACTAGCTATGCCTACGTCCGGGTAGTTTTAGGCCCACATCATGCCTTGTTGATATTATTATTGATTTATTTTTATTGTTTGCCTTGAGAGGGAGCGAGATTGAATCTGCTTATTAAATGTTTTGAAAGGAGTTGAAATTGAAGAACTTAAGATTTAAAAGTTTTCATTTGGACTTCGTAATTTCGAAAAGAATTGAGAAATAATATAATTACTGAAGAAATCTATGTGTAACCTCATCGCATGTATGTTTCGCGAGCGGGGTAATTTTCTCAAAAAGCTACAAGCTGAATTTCCCTTATTTTGAAAAGAATCAAGAAAGAGATATGATTTTAATGTTAAATTATGTTTGACCGTGTCGCACGTATGATTCGCGAGCGGGGTATTTCCTACTACTCTCATGGGAGCGGGCCATTCGCCTCGACAGATTAAATAGATGCATCTATGGTTCGCGCCATTCGACCCACTAGTAGTGCACAGTTTAAATATTTGTTAGATCGGGCCGTACGACTATGGCATGATTTGTGCATGCTTGTATTGTTTGCCTTGAAATTTATAAATAATGATATTGCCTCCCTGGTCGGAGATAAATTGATAAATGATGAAATGTGAATTTGGAAACCTCTTATTAACAAAGGAATTGTTTACTTGATTCATGATTTTCTTGAGTTTACTGCCGTTTTTAATAAATCTACGACCAATTATATTATTGATGACCGCAGTTAGTGTCGAAGTCGACCCCTCGTCACTACTTCTTCGAGGTTAGGCGGGATATTTACTGGGTACGCGTTGATTTACGTACTCATACTACACTTGCTGCACAAATTGAGGGCGCAGAGGCGCAGTTATTATGGGGACTTAGGTGAGCTGCATCTTATGTATGACCCGCAGCCAGCAGAGTCTCCTTTAGAGTATTGTATTTTTTTTCCTGTCCAAATTCGTATTCCGAACAGTTGTTGTATTTTATTTTAAATTCTTAAAAAATGCTCATGCACTTGTGACACCTGGTTCTGGGATGATTATGGGATGTTCAGTATTGAAATTGGAAAACATTGTTATCATTCTGTAAATTCATCTTTTACTAGATAAATTGAAGTAAATTTACGATTTCAAAAATATTAAAATGAGAATTTAATTAACTATTTAGTGTTGGCTTGCCTGACAGTAGTGTCCGGCGCCATCATAACCTTTAACGGATTTTGGTCGTGACAACATGGTATCAGAGCACTAGGTTCACGTAGGTCTCACGAGTCATGAGCGAGTCTAGTAGAGTCTTGCGGATCGGTACAGAGACATCTGTACTTATCTTCGAGAGGCTACAGGGCTGTTAGGAGCACTTCCCTTCTTGATTCCTCATCGTGCGATTTGATTCCTTTGAGGCTTATGCCTTCATTTCCTTTTCATTCAATCTTATGCGACGTGAAGCGCTTGCTATCGATCAAGAATTGATGAATTATAATGGTACTACAGATGTGGTGCGGGATGTTCCTCCCTGCGTAGTTGATTGGACTATTGTCGTCGCCTTATGGAAGGATATTCTGTCATTTCAGCTCAGTAGCTGTACTTTTGAGAGCTTTGAGGCTATGCACAGGTTTCTATGATGCTCATAAGTTGTTATCGCACAGTATTGATGTGATGGTAGGATGCTTGCCTATGTCTCGGGGCAGTGAATGACTTGAAAGGAGGTTTGCTCGGTGCATGGTTCAGAGATTCAGTATTTTACTTCTGACGAAGGAAAGGCAATCGAACTAAGAATGTTCAGACTTGGGTTGATGGAGTAGCGGGACTCGATATTTTCAAGTGTGGTGGAATCTTCGCCTGTGACGTGGCGTCATCGTCCTTGATTGGTTTTAATGTGTTAAGTTCGCCGGTGTTATGGTTTCCTTCAATTCTCCTTGGGGCAGAGTATTATAAATGGTATTGAGATAGCAACTATCAGAGGTCGCAGTGTGCAGGGGTTCTGGATCGAATCGGCATTCCTGGTATTGACGGCTCGAGAAAGATGATTTTCGAAAAGGTTTAAAGTTGGTAGCGATCTATCGGTTCAAGTGCTACAGAGGTAGATTTTCATTTAAGGCAACAACTAGGCAGCGAAAGATGAGGAAGGACATGTGGGAGGTGCCTTGCGGTGGATAAACTTATTGAAGGCCAAGTGTGAGAAACAGAAGTCGAGTAGTTGCTTAAAGGAGAGTGTTTGACCAAAGTGGTAAGGTAGCATATGGGTTCGGTGGTAGGATGATCTACTGATTTCGTAGTAATTATACCAGTGCAGCGACGTTGGAATATGTCGGCATATAGTTTCCATGGGTGGGTCATATCCTGTGAGCGGGTTAGCAGTTGCATGGTGTTGACGAAGCTCCTACGGAGAATTTCTACTGACTATCTAGGAAGAGGTCAAATATGTGCATGTGGCTAGTGATTCAGAGTATTCATGAAGTGTTTAACAAAAAGAATTTTGAGGAATTTGGCGGGTTGATTGTGCTAGATCATGTCGATGAAGGAAGAATCTTGGTGGGTTTCAAGTTTATGCAATAGTAGCTTCAAGCTAAGTGGGAGAATCCCACCGCCCACAATTGGATTGCATGGTCGTCTATTTGTAAGATTTCTGGTTATCGGCATATTGATGGGTTATTACGACTAAGGAAAGAGAACATCAGTGGTAATTTGAGCAAGCGATTTGAGGAATGTGTGCTATAGTTGGCCTTATCGATTCATGCTCAGGCTTTGGGAAGACTCAAGATTTTTGCTTCGTGTAGAGGCGAGTTACAAGGAAGATGATTCGGCCATGTGCTTCTTTGAGAGGGTGCTCATGTGCTAGCAGAGCCTTGGAGTTGATTATATTCGGGACCAAGTCAGAGTGGGTGACTTTCAATAACGGTCCTAGTAGATTCAAAAGTTAAGGTGTGGTTTCTAAGAATTTCGAGTCCATAGTATGGTTGAATATCGAGCCTTTGCAGCGGATTATGATAAAGGAGCTTGGAGTGTTCCGTGTTATCTTTGGTCTATGGGGTATCATGAGAGGAATGGGAGTATGTAACTTTGGATTTATAGAAAAAAAAATCACCAGAATGGGTATATCAGTTGAAGACACGATTATGCGTACAAGGAGGGTATGAAATGGTTCGTGGGCTTTGAGATAATGTGGTCTTGTGAAATGGGGTCACTCGGGATGAGTGCGGATTGAGTTTGTTATATTGATAAAGGAGCTGTTATATTTCTAAGGAAGATCCAGATTAAATTAAGAGAAGTCGGGTTTGGTTAGCAATGATTGAAATGGCATGATGATGGCAATGATCAGCTCCTTCAGCGTGTTGAGTTGTGCATGTTATTTGTGGCGGTACGTGCGAGGTTTGACGGCCGCCGTAATTGATTTTATTTGGGGACATTCGAGCATTATGGCATGTTATGTGTAGACGGATCCCGAAAGGATTATGGTGGTTTAAACCACTACTCGAGGTTTGTATTTTCTGTGGTCATGGGAATTTGGTTGCGTATTGCAATGGTTCTCTTGAAATGAGCTAAGTAAAATATTTCTATATGATGAAGTGTTTACCCTATTAGTAGTTCCAGAGTTATGATGAAATTTTTGGTGCTCTTGCGCAATGGCACGATTAAGTGCGGTGATTAGCATGGGATTTAGAAGTTGAGGATCAAGGTTGTGGTTCGGTGTTGACAAGAATGTCACAAGCTCAGATGGGCGAGAAATGACTGAGATGGTTAGAGTCAGCTGGCATTGTTTTTGGCGTCACCTGAGATAGGTGCCTGGTGTGAAGAGGCTTTACATACTGAATACAGATTCTTGAATCACTTTACAACGTTGGTATGGCCGGTAGTATGAATGTACAGACTTGTTACCTGGAGCGGAACGTCATGGGAGCATATCCCACGGGAAGATTGTATAAGTGTGACGTGTAGTCACTTGATTGATTGAAGAATGGAAACCAAGTATGAAGATTGTGGTAATATCGCTAATTGGGAATTCGTGCCTGGAGGACGCTCAGTTCGTCTGGTGGTGGACTGTGGAAGCTTGTCCCGGTTATGATGGTTGTTCTTATGTGTTATGGGAAAACGTGTTATTATGGACCGTTGAAAGGTTATTAGCCTGGTACGGTGCGGTCAGAATCGACTTGAGGTCCATGAAAGGACTTAAATATGAATATGGACTCTGTATCAGACTGGATGTGTTCATTTTAGCATAGTGCTCCTTATGGAGGAGTATTCGGATGTTGGATGTCATTTCATCGTCGGCTTTTTCATGTAATGCTATATTGTGCCGTGTGAGTTGTGAAATGGCTTGATACATTTCACATGTGCTGAGGTTCTGCGTAACAATGATGTTATGTGAGCAGGATGGCTCGCGAGATTCAGATCATATATCGCACCTTAGTTGTGCCTGAAATTTGTAGCGTATGGCGCTATCTGTCTCCCCAGGGATGATATTATGCACTTAGCATGCTTGTGGCCAATATTCGTGTATTTTGTAATAATGAGCATTCTAGCTCGGTAAGTATCTCCTTATTTAGATTTTATGTATGGATCGGGTGGCACGCCACCATGGGTATGTTGTTTGGATCGGGTTGCACACCGCAATAATGTGGTATTGAGTACAGTTTCCCCTATCTATTATTGTTTGTTTTGCTTCTCATTTTCTGAGGAAGATTCATAACATCCTTACGGTTATTTAAATTAGTTACGTGGGTTGAGTGGTTCCTTCCAGAGTTCGATTCCTTATGTATCACATTCGGGTTTGTAGCTTGTTGGCACATTGTGGCATCATATGAGACTTTTGGCAGTGTCTGAGGTGGCTTATTGCCTGAGCAACTTGTACTGGGTGAGACTAGATTATTGGACCTGAGATCAGTGCGATCAGATTTATATGAAGCATATTAAAGAGTAAATATTGTTATTCAGTCCAGAGTGAGGTAATGGTTCTTGTCGGCAGGAGATACTCCATAAATTGTAATTCGGCAGGTGGCTATGAGTTCTACACATCTCCTCTGTCGTAGCATTTCAAGAGTTGGAACAAGACTTATATATGCCATGAGGTGCATTGTGAGCATCGGATTCGTGAAATTTCGGCTATTGTTGTCAGGGGATGTCATTGTGGGCATGTGAATAATGTGTGCATGGTGTGAATTCAGTGAGAGTATACAATCATATATTGGTACATCGTGTAGTGATGGATACGGTGTTCGTATGTTGGAAACAGACCTGGTAGATGATTCAGATGTTGGAATTTGGCTCTGAGGCTTATTTGACTAGATAAAAAGGAGGATTTTTGGGTTTGCTCAAGCTAATGTGCTCAGCTGGGTCGTGGTAGCATAGGTAGGTGCACGAGGTATTAAACAATGATTTCAGACAACTCCAACGCAGTTCTTAGCACGTTCGAGGACGAACGTATGTTTAAGTGGGAGAGAATGTAACGAACAGCTTGAGGCCATGAACAACTTCACTTCAGGTATTATGACTTGTACGCATAGTCGAAATTGAGATTCAGGGAGTTCAGAGTTGATTTGGAAAGAAAATTTTCATTTCGGAAGCTTTAAGTTGGAAGAATATGACTAAGGGTTGATTTTGAGTAAACGATCTCGGAATTGGGATTTGAAGGTTCTAACAGGTTCGTATGATGATTTCGGACTTGGGCGTATGTCCGGATCAGGTTTTGGATGACTTGGGAGCATTTCAGCGCCTATTATGGAAATTGGCATTTTGGAAGAATTTCATAAATTTGAGTTGAAGTGCATTTCAATGTTATCAATGTCTGTTTGGGATTCCAACCTGGGAATAGCTCTGTATGGTAATTCTGGTGTTGGGAGCGCGTCCGGAAGTGGATTCGGAGGTCCGGAGGTCATTTTGGGGCCATTTGGCGAAAGTTAGAAATTGGAAGGTTTTTAAGAAGTTTGACAGGAAGTGGACTTTTTGTTATCGGGGTCGGAATCCGATTCGGCATCGATTATAGAAGTTGAATTTTCAAAGTTCATTAAGTTTGAATTGGTGTGCGATTCATGATTTCGATGTTGTTTGATATGATTTGAGGTCTCGAGAAAGTTTGTGTTGTGTTATGGGACTGGTTGGTATGATTGATTGGGGTCCCGGGGGCCCCGGGTGTGTTTCGGGATGGTTTCGAACCAAAATTCCCATTGTTTATGATTGCTGGTTTCTGGTGTTTGGGTTGTTCATCGCGATCGCGTAGATGGGCACGCGATCGCATAGTGCTGAATGGGAGCTGGCGAAGTTGTTCTTCGCGATCGCAGGGGAAAGTACGCGATCGCGAAAGGCATTGATCTGAGGCACGAAGGTTTGGCCTTCGCATTTGCGGAGCTGGGCTCGCGTTCGCATAGGTTGATCAGGCAGAGGTTCGCGATCGCATCTCCGTTGTCGCGTTCGCGTAGAAGAGAAGTTGGGACAACTGAATTTGGTCTTCGCGATTGCGAAGGTGTTCCCGCGATCGCGAAGAAGGTCGCCTGGGCAGTGTAGTTTTTAAAAAACGGGATTTTGGCCATTTTTACTTCATTTCTTCCATGGGAGCCGGTCTTGGAGCGATGTTGGAGCTCCATCTTCATCGTTTATGTCAAGGTAAGTGCATCCCCTCTATTGCAAGTTAAATACATGGTTTATATATGGATTTAGACATGAAAATTTGTAGAAATTTGGAATTTTGAAGAAAAACCTAGAAATTGGTATTTTTGGAATTTGACCACGAATTTGGGTAAGGAACTGAGAACAAATTATATATTTGAGTTCGTAATGCTATGGGTGATATTTATCTTCGAAAATTTTTGTAATCCGGGCACGTAAGCCGAGGGTGATTTTACCGATTTTTCAAGCGGAGTTGGAAATTGTAGTAAATTGAATTCTTATGAGTATTAGAGTATATTTTCATTGGTTTGCGCATAATTTGGCTTGTTTTTGGAGCGCTAGGCATCGGTTTGAGGTGTTAGAGTAGCGTTAGAGCCGGTTATCGAACTTCAGAGCGAGGTAAGTCTTCTTTCTAACCTTGTAAGAGGGAATTAACCACATAGGTGAACTAAATTATTATGTGCTTCTATTTGTGGGGGCTACGTACGCACGAGATGACGAGAGTCCATACGTAGCTACTAGCTATGCCTACGTCCGGGTAGTTTTAGGCCCACATCATGCCTTGTTGATATTATTATTGATTTATGTTTATTGTTTGCCTTGAGAGGGAGAAAGATTGAGTCTTCTTATTAAATGTTTTGAATGGAGTTGAAATTGAAGAACTTAAGATTTAAAAGGTTTCATTTGGACTTCGTAATTTCGAAAAGAATTGAGGAATAATATAATAACTGAAGAATTCTATGTGTAACCGTGTCGTATGTATATTTTGCGAGTGGAGTAATTTCCTTAAAGAGCTACAAGTTGAATTTCCCTTATTTTGAAAAGAATCAAGAAAGAGATATGATTTTAATGTTAAATTATGTTTGACCGCGTCGCACGTATGATTCGCGAGCGGGTTATTTCCTATTACTCTCATGGGAGCCGGTCGTTCGCTTCGGCAGATTAAATAGATGCATCTATGGTTCGCGCCATTCGACCCTCTAGCAGTGCACAGTTTAAATATTTGTTGAATCGGGCCGTACGACCTCGACATGATTTGCGCATGCTTGTATTGTCTGCCTTGAAATTTATAAATAATGATATTGCCTTCCTGGTCGGAGATAAATTGATAAATAATGATATGTGAGTTTGGTAACCTCTTATTAACAAAGGAATTGTTTACTTGATTCATGATTTTCTTGAGTTTACTGTCATTTTTAATAAATCCACGACCAATTATATTATTGATGGTCGCAGTAAGTGTCGAAGTCGACCCCTCGTCACTACTTCTTCGAGGTTAGGCGAGATACTTACTGGGTATGCGTTGATTTACGTACTCATACTACACTTGCTGCACATTTTGTGCAGGTATATATATGACTAGTATCCTTGTGGGCGCAAAGGCACGATTATTACGGGGACTTAGGTGAGCTGCATCTTATGTACGACCCGCAGCCAGCAGAGTCTCCTTCAGAGTATTGTATTTTTTTTCTTGTCCAAATTTGTATTCCGGATAGTTATTGTATTTTATTTTAAATTTCTAGAAAATGCTCATGCACTTGTGACACCGGGTTCTGGGATGATTATGGGATGTTCAGTATTGAAATTGGAAAACATTGTTATTATTCTGTAGATTCATCGTTTACTAGATAAATTGAAATAAATTTACGATTTCAAAAATATTAAAACGAGAATTTAATTAACTATTTAGTGTTGTCTTGCCTGACAGTGGTGTCCGGCACCATGATGACCTTTAACGGATTTTGGGTCGTGACGGACAGCCTACAGAGACTTGAGGTACAACTGCTCAGCAACCGCATCTCCTGAAGCCCCCGTCTTTATTTTTATTTAGCTGTGTATTTTCATTTAGACAACTTTATATTTATTTTAGACCATTGTATGTATTACTCTAGAAGCTCGTGCACTTGTGATACCGGATTTAGGAATTTGTAACAGATATTTTTTTTTACGGTTTTAGCTTCCGCATTTATATTTGGATTATTGCAGTTAAATCAGTTCTTCTTCATTAATTAAATTTAAATCGTTAAAATGTATAAATTATTCCAACGTTGGCTTGCCTAGCAAGTGAAATGTTAGGCGCCATCATGATCCCGACGGCGAAAATTTCGGATCGTGACAGGAGTTGGCAAGGAGACAATCAACATAAAATACCACTTATGGAGCTTATTTACCGTACTCCCACCGAGTTTTATGATTTTTAAGAAATTTTATTTTCTTAGAGAAAGAATAATTTTGACCAAACAAATATAAAAAATAAAAAATAAAAAGATCCAAAAATATTTCCCCCCATACCAAACAGGCAAAACACTCTAAGGGATTGGTCTTCTCTCTTCATCATCTTAGGCAACAGGACTTCAAATTTGCCAAGGAGTTCAAGTTATTCACAGTTTCAACAGTCTAGGAGTTGGGTTGAAACAAGACCATTCTACATAAGAATTGTGTTGAATAGCAAAATCAGGACTCTTGTATGTTAATTAGCCAATGCATTGATCGGTGTAAATCAATCAAATTTTCAAGCTTCAATACACACCTTTGTCTTTCGTTTGATAATCAAACTTTTCACTATTATTATATTTCCAG
The DNA here is from genome assembly GCF_000390325.3 of Nicotiana tomentosiformis. NCBI lineage: Eukaryota > Viridiplantae > Streptophyta > Magnoliopsida > Solanales > Solanaceae > Nicotiana > Nicotiana tomentosiformis. The sequence continues at coordinate 95,550,879 of NC_090813.1, read as the reverse complement.
AAAACACACTGGACTCATGGGATTAGAGACATGATATCACATAGTGATTATTATTGAATAAATGGCAGGCTCAATTCATCACGAATTGGAAAGACGACATAAAGAGTGTTTGGATAAGCTTATAAGCTGGTCCAAACTATCTTTTAAACATATTTTGATTTCAGTACTTTCAACATAAGCTGCTGGCGAAGATAGCTCGAAGAACTGATCGACTCCCCTAATCATTGAGTGGAACGGACAAAATGGGTGAAAAGTCAACAATGAGTAAAATTTCATTTCAATTCGTCTTCATTCTATAAGAAAGTAATTATTATTCAAGAGGAGAACATCAAAAATTTTAAGAGGTTTATTTCTCTCTTTAAGTTGAGACGTGTATCCCTTATTCAATTTTTTTAACAGACAACGACGTACTAATACGATTCTAGATAGCCCGAGCAGAACCGAGAATATTGAAGATGACTCCGAATTATCTAGTAGATTGTTGACTCGCTCCAAGTTCAAGAATACCCGAGGGATGCATGTGAGCTGCATGATCTTGAACAATTGACTAGAAGATGTTTGGAGAGCCACTTGGAGGATTCATGCAAAGAATACCATATTTAATTTGGAGTCTTGAGAATTGAAGAATCAAGACCCCAAGCCAAACCGTGTGACATGGTTTCAAAGGTTCAAGAGGGCCTGAAGAGCTAAAGACATTAAGCTTCTGGAATTCGACACGGTTTAGCTGTGTGTTACGGTTGAGGTTACAATGTGTCCTGGCGAGTTTATTTGGAAAATTAACTTTGGATCTTTTCCTATTTTACCCATTTGGTATTTATAATAGCCTAGAGTGATTTCATTAGCAACTTAGCATATTTTGACATAAGAAAACTCTTGAGAGAGATTTGGAACCTCTGGTTCGAGTTCAACTTTGGATTACCTGTGTAACGACCTGGCCGGTCGTTTTGAGAGTAATAGCCCCGATACCCTATTAACTGCTTTCCCCATATCTTTTCCGTTTATGTGACTTGCCGGGAGGTCTTGTTTTTAGTTTTGGAGTGAGTTGGGACACTTAATCCATAAAACGGAAGCTTAAGTCTTAGGATTTTGACCGTAGTCAGAACTGTATGAAGACGACTCTGGAATGGGGTTTCGTCGGTTCCGTTAGCTCCGTTGGGTGATTTTAGACTTAGGGGCGTATCCGGATTGTGTTTTGGAGGTCGGTAGCTGATTTAGGCTTGAAATGGAGAAAGTCAAATTTTTGGAGATTTTGACCGGTAGTGAACTTTTTGATATCGGGGTCGGAATCTTATACCGGAAGTTGGAGTGGGCCCGTAATGTCGAATATGACTTATGTGCAAAATTTGGAATCAATCGGACGTGATTTGATAGGTTTCGGCGTCGGTTGTAGAAGTTTGAAGTTTCAAAATTCATTAAGTTTGAATTGGAGGGTGATTCATGTTTTTAGCGTCGTTTGATGTGATTTAAGGGCTCGACTAAATCCGTATGGTGATTTAGGATTAGTTGGTATGTTTGGTTGAGGTCCCGGGGGCCTCAAGTTGATTTCGGATGGTTAACGGATCAAATTCGATTTTGGAAGAATAGCTGAAGCTGCTGCACCTGGTATGATCGCACCTGCGCAACATTGACCGCATGTGCGAGCCCGTAGAAGCGAGCCAATTGACGCAGGTGAGGTTTTGAAGGAAGAGACCAGGGGTCGCAGGCACGGAGGTATAACCACATTTGCGCATCCGCAGATGCGGAAGATGGAGCATAGAAGCGGAAGGGGGCCAGGGCATAATGGATCGCAGAAGCGGAAATATTCCGCAAGAGCTGGCACGTAGGTGCGGCCCATTGCTCGCAGATGCAGACCCAGTCCCTTTAAGTCATTTCTACACCTACGATAAAAATTCCGCTGGTGCTGCATCGTAGGTACAACTAGAGGTCCGCAGGTGCGAAATTTCTGGACAGAACACTTAAATGTAAGGGTTTGCGATTTTTGCTCATTTTTGACATTTTGAGCTCGGGTTTGGCGATTTCTTAAGAGCATTTTTGAGGGATATCTTGAGGTAAGTCCATTGTGCTTATTTTTGATCAATAATCTTGCTTCCCCATTTATTTTTTCACCTAGTTAGTGTGTATTTAAGGTGGAGTTTGGGAGTTTGAGGCTAGGGATTTGAAGAGTTTGATTTTGGATTTTGAGTGGTCATTCGAGGTCGTATTTTGATAAATTTGGTATGGTCAGACTCGTGCGTGAATGTGCTTTTGAATTTTGTAATTTTTGCCCGATTTTGAAACGTGGGCCCGGGTCGACGTTTTAGGATGAATTTTGGAATTTTTGTTAAAGTCTTGATTTAATTAATTAGATTAGTCTATTATACTTGTATTTATGATATGTAATTATTTTTGGCTAGATTTGGGATATTCGGAGTCGGATATTCATGGAAAAGGCATTGTTACCGATTGATTGAGCTTGGTTCGAGGTAAGTGGCTTGCCTAACCTTGTGTGGGGGAAATCCCCTTAGGATTTGGTAGTGTCGTGATATGTGAGCGCCGTCTACGTGAGGTGACGAGTACGTACACGGGCTATTTATTGAAAAACCTGATTTATTTTACTGAGTAGTAACATGTTTTTCCTTTAATTTGAGTTATATCGTTTAAATGAATATTAGTCTGTTTTCATTCTTAATTGAGCTATTCCAACATGCGTAGTTATCCTGATTAGCCTAATATCGCATGTCTACGTGCTTTAACTGCTTATTTGAACTCTGTAAAGCATGCCTAGTTGATTTCCTATTTTTCCTTGTTCTTTATCAGCCTTAACTGTAGAATTCTTGCTGTTAACTTTGGTATTTATCGGTTGAGCTATGTGTTTACTTTTGAGACTACAAGGTGGTTCCTCGGGAGTTCTCCCTGCATATTTAATTTTTAGACTACGAGGCAGTTTCTCGGGAGTTCTCCCTGCACATTTACTTTTGAGACTACGAGACGATTTCTCGGGAGTTCTCCCTGCACATTTACTTTTGAGACTACGAGGCGGTTCTTCGGGAGTTCTCCCTGTATATTTACTTTTGAGACTATGAGGCGGTACCTCGGGAGTTCTCCCTGCATATTTATTTTGGGACTACGAAACGGTATCTCGGGAGATCCCCTGTTGTTTATCCCTGTGTGTTGCATTGTTATATCATTGTATTTTCTTTTTGTTAAATTCCAGTCTCTTGTTATACTGTTATATTTTTCTGCTCTATTTATTATATGCCAGTGGGCCTGACCTGACCTCGTCACTACTCTACCGAGGTTAGGCTTGGCACTTACTGGGTACCGCTGTGGTGTACTCATGCTACTCTTCTGCATATATTTTTGTGTGCAGATTCAGGTGCTCCTTATCAGCCCTGCTACTTGCTGAGAGTGCTTGCTGTTGTACAGAGACTTCAAGGTACATCTGCCGTGTCCGCAGACCTCGGAGTCCCCCCCTATTCTCTTCTATGTCATTTACCTTTCGTACTTCTTTTGTTAGACTCTGGTGTATAGAGATACTAGTTTTCTTCTGTAACTTGTGACTTACGATGTTCCGAGTTTTGGGAAGACTGTGTATTATAGAGTATTGGTTATTGTACATGCCGAGCGGCATTGTTATTAGTTATTTAGTTATCCACTGTTGTTAGTTGTCAAGTTTTACTTTCGTTTTTGTTATATTTACGCAATTTATTAGGCTTACCTAGTCGTAGAGACTAGGTGCTGTCACGACGTTATACGGAGGGAGTTTGGGTCGTGACAACCTGTTTTCAAGAATTAGGTTCTTGAGGATAATCTTATTCTCCTTTCTTTATATCTAGAGTTTCTAATTTGTCGTTCTTGGAAGGCGATCCGATAGTTTTTCGATTGTTGCTTGAGACATTCACTTAGGGTTCTAGATTGTCTTCTATATTTCATTACTCAGGCTACTTTCGATTATCTTAATTAAACCTACCATTAATTTTACTTCAATTATTGTTATTTTCATATTCCATTGCTTTGCTTATCTCGGATCGTATCAATATGAGTTTGTGCTTTTAGGAAGACATTTATATTGCATTACGTTTTGAAATGGAGTTGAGTTCAGACATTTATATACCATAAAGCATTGCTTTTATGTTTAGATCATTACAAAGTGTACACAATTTTTACAGACTTGAATTCATTAAGATTTTAAATTATAAACTTTGGTGTGTGATGCTTCTTTAACCAAAATTAGCTAATAAATTATTTAAATATTTTTTTAACTATTACTAATAGGAGTAATATATAAGTTACATTAATATTTTAAGAAAGCCAACCTTACTCAACAAGATTACTAAGGTTGCTTTTTTTCACCCTTTAAAGCCTAGCTAAAAAAGCCAACATGTGATACTCATTGCTCTCAATGACAGAAGAGAAGTTGATGTCGCCTTTCTTTCTCGCCGCCGTACGATCCGCCTTAAAGCCTTAAGGAAAAGATAAGGGACAATTATCTATGTAATTAAGATCTTTATTGGTAGTTGCTTCTAGGGTTGTGCATAATTTGATAAATAATGAATTATCGTACCGAAATTGAAAATTTTGGTATTTGGTATTCGATATTTTGGTATTCAGTATGGTATTTGGTTTAAGTTTTTAAAAAATATGGTATTAGGTATGGTATTTGATATTTTTAAATGAAATACCGAAATATCGATACCGTACCGAAATATATATTATATTACACAAAACACATATTATTAATTATAATATAAATATAAAAAATCGAAATTTTACTTTCCTTTATTCTCTAAGTTCATCAATTAACTCTAAGCAAGTAAGAAACATTTCTAATGATTAAATTTATTCCTCTATGTGCAGTTTTCTCTCTGTAGGTTGATATTTGCTGGTTTTGGACAAAACTTTTATCAACAAACGTTTTCTGTTTTGTACCTTTGAGTATATTAATTAAGAATATTATAGTCTATGACTCTATGCACTTGTTAGTATTCAAACCGAATAAACCGAAACCGAAAAGAAAAAAATCGAACCATACCGAATTTAATTAGGTACAGTATTGGTATAGCATTTTAAGAAATCGAATATCGAAAATACCGAACCAAAATGTCTAAATACTGTACCGTACTGACCGACGAACACCCCTAGTTGCTTCATTCAAGCACTCACTTTATATTCAACCTAATTAGTGTTAAGCGATGCGCGGATAGTTTGATAGAATATTAATTTTATAAAATTATAATTTAATATGTCATATTATTTTAATAAATCATAGTTGTTGTTTTATTATTTAATATAGTGCGTAGAAATATAACAAAATTTATACAAAATCAAAGGATACACATCATATAGTAATCAAATAAATTGTTTGTTCCTTATTTATTCTTGATTAAATTAGCAAGTACATAGTACTATATATTTATTAATGTAACTTTATATTAACTTGTCATTGACTTATTTTGATACTATTTCTCTCTTAAAATAACACACACACACACACACACACACACACACACACACACACACACACATATATATATATATATATATATATATATATATATATATATATATATATATATATATTTGCTCTGAAAATATTTTTATTTTTTTAATACTTATATTATATTTTTCAAAATTCTTCATTAGTCTAAATTTATCAATAATATTTTTGAGTTTTATTTATTTATCTTTTATTTTTATAACAACAACAACATACCCAGTATTATCCCACATTGTGGGGTTTGGGGAGGGTAGTGCATGCGCAGACCTTACTCTTACCTTGTAAGGATAGAGATGATATTTCCAATACACCCTCGGCTCAGGAAAGCATAAGCACCATATTAATGAAAATATAGATAAGAAGGGACAACACCAAAAAGCCATATAAAAGCAGAATAAAAACAAAAGATAGTAATGTGATCAACAATGAAAGAAAACAACGGTTAGTCATAAAAACATACTACCAACAGAAAGCGAGACTGCGTGCCAATACTACTGTTATGAACACTCGAGATTACCTACTCTACTACCCTAATCTTCGACCTCCATACCTTCCTATCAAGGGTCATGTCCTCGATCAGCTGAAGATGCGCCATGTCTTGCCTAATCACCTCTCCCTACCTCTTCTTTGGCCTACCTCTACCTCTCTGTAGGCCCACCAATGTCAACCTCTCACACCTCCTCACCGGGGCGTTTGTGCTCCTCCTCCTCACATGGCCAAACCACCTAAGTCGCGCTTTCCGCATCTTGTCCTCAATAGTTGCCACACGCACCTTGTCGTGAATAACCTCATTCCTAATCCTATCTAACCTAGTGTGCCCGCACATGTATCTCAACATCCTCATCTCTGCTACCTTCATCTTCTCAACATGAGCGATCTTGACTAGCCAATACTCAGCCCTATAAAATATTGTCGGTCTGACCACCACTCTTTAGAACTTACCTTTAAGTTTCAGTGGCACCTTTTTTTCACACAAACCACTTGAAGCGAGTCTCTATTTTATCCATCCCGCCCCAATACGATGTGTGACACCTTCATCAATCTCCCCACCCAAGGTACTTAAAAATCTCTCTCCTAAAGATGACTTGCGAGTCTAGCCTCACCTCCCCTTCCCCTCCTTGAGTCTCACCACTGAACTTACACTCAAAGTATTCAGTCTTGATGCTGCTCAACGTGAAACCTTTAGACTCAAGGGTTTGCCTCCATACCTCTAACTGCGTGTTTACATCGCCTCGCGTCTTGTCAATCAATGCAATATCATCTGCAAATAGCATGCACTACGTTACCTTTCCTTGGATGTGGCGCGTCAGTACGTCCATCGCCAGGGCAAACAAAAAGAGCTGAGTGTCGACCTGTCACGACCCAAAATTCATAAAAGGTCGTGATGGCGCCTAACACCATTGTCAAGCAAGCCAATAATAAAAGTTTAACTTAATTACTCATTTTAGTATTTTTGAAATCGTAAATTTCCTTCAATTAAATAGTAAGAGATAAAATTTTACAGAGTAGATGATAATATCTTCACAACAACAATACGGAACAACCCATAATCATCCCCAAAATCTGGTGTCACAAGTGCATGAGCATTTACTAGCAAGTAAAATAAAATACAACATCTGTCCGGAATACAAATTGTACAGGAGAATATAAATAACTCTAAAGGAGACTCTGCTGGTTGCGGATCATAACATGAAATGCAGCTCACGGTAAGTCCCCACATCATCCGCGCCTCCGCAGCCAAAGGACCACCAGACAGAAAAGTAGCTGCACAAAGATGTGCATCAAGTGTAGTATGAGTACGTAAATCAACGTGTACCCAGTAAGTATCTAGCCTAACCCCGGAGGAGTAGTGACGAGGAGTCGACATCGACACTCACTAGTAGTCTAATAATATCAGGTACGGTAAAGAGGTGAACCAATATGAGGCAGAGTAAGTAAATAAAATAAACAAGTAAAAATACATGGTACAATTCTCCTCTTTACAATAGGCTCAAGCTCTCAATTAGCAAATTTCCTCCTCAATCGGAGAATATATATAAATATATAGTGGACCTCACTAAAATGGGTCGTTATACTTCAAATCAGGAAGAACTCACAGATACACTGGCTTCTTGCCAAATGTTACGCACAATTTCATGAGGATATTTTATAGAAATGCCGAGGCGTACGGCCCGATCCCATCATAATTTGTGCACTGCTGAGGGTCGAACGACACGAACCATAGATTCATCTATTAACCTGCCGAGGTGAACGACCCGCTCCCATGAGAGTATGGTACATAAATTCTGCCGAGGCGAACGGCCCGATCCCATTAGAATATGAAGCTTTAACGGGTCCTTGACCCCACTCACGAATAAACGTGTGAGTTATAATTTCTTTAATGAAAAACCTTTCAATGAAACATACATACATATATATATATATATATATATATATATATATATATATATATATATATATATATATACACACACACACACACATATATATCGCAGACACAATTTCATAAGAGGAGTACAATTATTTCGTGACAAATCATAAAACTCGTGAAGCCTCTACAATAACGAGTCTATCACTTTACGCATGTCTAGTTTCAAGTCATAATGCGAAATAAAAGAATTAAACGAGCAAAGATAATCTCTATAGTGCAAGTATAGCATGGTGTTTTCACGACCCAAAATTCCTCCTCATGCGTCGTGATGGCACCTAGTCTCTAAGACTAGGTAAACTGATTATAATCATATTTCAAGCCATTTTGTTTTTGAAATAGATAATCGAATTCACATGTCGAAACCAATAGCGGAAATATTCAAACAACCTCCCAAGACTGGTAATACTGAGTCACGAACTCTAACTGAATACATGAAATGATCTCAAGGATCGAATACTCAATACTGTTTGAATAATAATTAATAGTACAATAAAAATGAAAAGACTCCAAGGAACTGCGACGACCAAGCAGCTCTACCTTGAATCCTTGCGATCCCACTCTAACTCTGTCTGAGTCCAATATCTTCAATACCTGGCTCTACATATAAATGTGCAGAAGTGTAGTATGAGTACACCACAGTCGGTACCCAGTAAGTATCAAGACTAACCTCAGTGGAGTAGAGATGAGGTACAGTCAAAACACTCACTAGTCTAATAACATGTGCAACATAGTATACAGAATAATAGGAAACAAATAACAATAAGGGCAACACAAATCAATCAGTGATATCCAGAGCAGGGCAACAAGAACACCATTAATATTGCTCAACAAATAGTAAATACAAGTACATCCAATTAAATCAAGTCCTTCAAATAAATATCTTTCACCTATAATTCTTCCAAATAACTCTTTCAATTATAATTTTCTCAAATAAATATCTGTCAAATATAATTCTTTCAATAAATCTAATTCTTCCAATAAGTATCTTTCAAATATAATTCTTTCAACAAATCTCTTTCAAATATAACTTCCTCAAATAAATATCTTTCAAATATAAGTCACCCGGTGACACCTCATTTCAAAATCATAAAGTACGAGTCTCAACCCAATTTCATATTTTTCGTAAACAAGGGTCTCAACTCACTTTCATATTTTTACGGCATTCCGTGCCCATAATCAAATCATCATATTTTCCCAGCACCTCGTGCCCACTTTTCATATCACATCTGCACAGACAATTCACGTGCCAATAATAAAACCATCATATTTTCCCCGGCACTTCGTGCCCACGTTTCATATCTCAACTACACGGACAATTCACGTGCCAACATCATCATTATTTACTCACGGCACCTCGTGCCCACATTTCTTTTCATAATCTGCCTGGTAATAGCCACATGCTCCCAATTTCAACATAAATCAGACTATTATCAATTTACTAACAACAAGACAAATTGCACAAGATATAAAAATAAACACAAGAAAAATCACAACATCACATAAAAATCACCAATCCAACCACTCCACATCATCACATATCATCCCTGACAGTAGCCACCCTTATCTCTCCTATAGCCACCCTTATCACTCCTATAATAGCCTCCCTTATCCCTCAGCCCTGACAATATCAATAGCCACTCTTATTGCTTCTATAGCCACCCTTTTCTCTCCTATAGCCACCTTTATCGCTCCTATAGCCACCCTTATCTCTCCTATAGCCACACTTATCGCTCCGTCCAGACAATATCCCAACACACACAACAACAGTAAAATGCCACCCTTATACCCACATTATATCAACAGTGGAATTCCACCCTTATATTCTCAAAATAATAACTGAAATAGCACAACAATTTACACGGAATATTCTCACGGCAACATAACAAAATCAATTCATATCACGATTTGCCCAATGACAACAATCAATTCCAAAGATATAACAAAATCAATTAATTTCACAACAAATAGCCCAAGGCTCCACACAATGTGTATAAAACCTTAAAAACAATCAACAGCGATAGAAAACTAATCAGCATAAGGCAACGCCTTCATTAAATCCAAATTTTGATAATTATACTAACACTCCTTCTTAAGCTTGTTTAATTAATTATTTGAGACGGAAAATTCGTAATTCCAAGAAATATCTGTCACGGCCCGGAATTTTCCACCGACGGGACCGTGATGGCGCGTAACGTTAGAGAATCATTAAACCAATTCCTTATTTCCATTCAGTGATAAACAATAATTAACTAAGATAAAATATAATAAGTGTGGAATATCATAAAACTGTATTCATTACTATCACCCGGATCTGGAGTCAAAATTCACGAGCATTCTAGAGTTTACTACAAGTAATAGTCTGAAATAAATACAACTGTCTGAATGAAAGAAACAGTAGAACACAAAAGATAGACGGGGACTTCAAGGTCTGTGAACGCCAACAGATCTACCTTGAATCTCCGGACAGCGGACCAATAGAAAAATCTCGATCAACCCGAGCCGGTATCAAAATCTGCATAAAAAGTGCAGAGTGCAGTATCAGTACAACCGACCCCATGTACTGGTAAGTGTCGAGCCTAACCTCGACGAAGTAGTGACGAGGCTAAGGCAAGGCACCTACAAATCAACTTGTACAATTAAACAGTGTATATACAAATAACAGAAATGAAGAACTAAACAGGAAATGTCGGGAGGGGAACATACTGAGGGAAATACGAGATAAAGAACTACAGTAGAATGATAACCGGAGCAGTCAATATACCATGAATCAACAGGAATCGTGAAAACAGTAAAGGAAAAATGCACGGCATCACCCTTCATGCTTTTACTCTCAATCTCGCCATAAAATTAATAAAAATGGCACGACATCACCCTTTGTGCATTAACTCTCATATCATGGCATGGCATCACCCTTCGTGCATTAACACTCACAATATGGCACGACATCACCCTTCGTGCATTAACATTCACAATATGGCACGGCATCACCCTTCGTGCATTAACACTCACAATATGGCACGGCATCACCCTTCGTGCATTAACACTCTCCCTTACCATAATGCAATGCAGAAATAACAATACAGAGATAGAATAACAATTATAAACCTTACTTCAACATTTGGTTCCATAACATCAATCTCAACTTTGAAATAAAAACTCAATTATCACCAAAAAATTCGTAAACATGATAAGAACGATAAATTGAACAACACTAGTATAACACATAGCAATTAGGCATAGAAATGAGACAATATAAGAAAAACTGAGAAACATGGAAAAAATAGGTAAATTGGCGGCGCATAAGTACTCGTCACCTCACATATACTCCGCTCACATGAATTTCACTTAGCAAGTAATCTAAAGTTCCTAATTTCCTCAAGTCAGGGTTAGACACAACACTTATCTTGCTCCGAAGGCCATTTAATTCTCAATCACAGCTTTTCCTTTGGAATTCACCTCCAAACCACTCGTATCTATTAAAAAATGACTCAATAATATCAAATTTTGCTAAAGGAATCAATTACATTGCATAAATTTAGATTTCCTAAATTTTCCTCCAAAAAGTCAAAAGTCGACCCCGGGCCCGCTTGGTTAAAACCCGAGGTTCGGACCAAATTCCATTTACCCATTCACCCCCGAGCCCGAATATATAATTAGTTTTGGAATCCGACCTCAAATTGAGGTCTAAATCCTCAAATTTTGAAATTACTAAGTTCTACCCAAAAATCCTAATTTCACCATAAAAATTCCAGATTCTAGGTTGAAATCTTATTATAAGATGTAAAATATTGAAAGAAAAGAGTTAGGAATCACTTACCTATGATTTGGGGAAGACTTGGTCTTTGAAAAATCGCCTCTTAAGGTTTAGGGTTTTGAAAATATGAAAAATGGATGAAATATCCCGTGTAAGTCCCTTTTACTCAGCTGCAGATGTCGCAATTGCGACCTGAGCTTCGCAAATGCGAAGTTCGCAAATGTCAAACCATTTGTGATTTGGAGTTTTGTACAAAACGTTATGACCATTATACTAGAGGATGTCTGAGAAGAGTTTGAAAATGGCTTTTGAGAATTTTGTTCATCGCGAACGCGATGGGGGGCTCGCGAACGCGAAGAAGGGTCGCCTGGGTAGTGTATAAGTTTGGAAAAATGGGTTTGGCTCATTTCATCTCATTTCCTCCATGGGAGCCGACCTAGGAGCAATTTTGGAGCTCCATCTTCATCATCTATGTCAAGGTAAGTGATTCCTACCTATTGCAAGTTAAATACTTGGTTTATATACGAATTTAGGCGTGAAAATTAATGGAAATAAGTAGACATTTGGGATTTTGAAGAAAAACCTAGAAATTGGTAGTTTTGTATTTTGACCACGAATTTGGCCATGGGATTGAGAATAAATCAGATATTTGAGTTCGTAATGCTATGGAAAATGTTTATCTTCGAAAATTTTCAAAATCCGGGCACGTGGGCCCGAGAGTGATTTTATCGACTTTTCGAGCGAAGATGGAAATTGTTGTAAATTGAATTATAATAAGTATTAGAGTATATATATTTATGGGTTTGCATATTTATTTGACTAGTTTTGGAGCGTTGTGCATCGGTTTGAGGAGTTAAGAGGCTTTGGAGCCGGTTACGGAATTTTGGAGCGAGGTAAGCCTCCTTTCTAACCTTGTAAGAGGGAATTTACCTCATAGGTGAAATAATGCTTCTAACCTTCTATTTGTGGGGGCTACGTACGTATGAAGTGACGAGAGTCCGTGCGTAGCTACTATTATGCTTATGTCCGGGTAGTCTAGGACCCAAATCACGTTATATTTGCGATGCTTGCATCCTACTTATTAATTTAACCGTTTAAAACATATTGGAACTTGATAAAGGAATTTCAAAAGGTTAAACTTCACCTACTTAGGTTTCGGACGGGTCACTTGACCGTTAATGAGAATTGATATTTCTTTGAACATCAAACCTAAATAAATCCTTGATTTGGTTGTTTGAATGTGTTTATCTTTTATGGAACGGGCCGAACGCCTCGGTAGATTAAATAGATGCATCTATGGTTCGCGCCGTTCGACCCTCCGGCAGTGCATGGTTTAATATTATGTTGGATCGGGCCGTACGACCTCGGCATAATTTGCGCATGACATAATTGATTGTTTTGGAATTATTGATAATTGATATGGCCTCACTGGCCAGAGAGATAAATTGTTAAAAGATGAAAATAATTTTGGAAATCCCCTATTAACAAAAGAATTATTTACCTGCTTCATGTTACTGAGTTTACAGTTGCCTTATAAAATCCATAATTTATCATATTATCGGTATATTATTGTTGGCCATGGTAAGTGTCCAAGTCGACCCCTCGTCACTACTTCTTCGAGGTTAGGCGGGATGCTTACTGGGTACACGTTGATTTACGTACTCATACTACACTTGCTGCATATTATTTTGTTCTGCAGGCACCTATTTATTAGTGGCCTTGTGGGCGCATCGACATGGTTAATGCGGGGACTTAGGTGAGTTGCATTCCATATTATGACCCGCAGCCAGCAGAGTCTCCTTCAGAGTACTTGTATTTTCTTTTCTGTCCAAATTTGTATTCCGGATAGTTATTGTATTTTATTTTATTTCCTAGTAAATGCTCATGTACTTGTGACACCGGGTTCTGGGAGGATTATGGAATACTCAGTTTTGAAATTGGAAAACATTATTATTATTCTGTAAAGTTCACTTTTTTACTAGTTACAATAACAACATTCCAGTATAATCCCACTAGTGGGATCTGGGGAAGGTAGTGTGTACGCAGACCTTACCCCTACCCTGGAGTAGAGATGCTGTTTCCAATAGACCTTCGGCATCCTTCCCTCCAAGAACTCCCCACCTTGCTCTTGGGGTGACTCGAACTCACAACCTCTTGGTTGGAAGTGGAGGGTGTTTACCATCCACTAGTGAAGTTGAAGGAATTTATGATTTCAAAAAAAAATATTAAAATGCGAATTTAATTAACTATTTAGTGTTGGCTTGCCTGACAGTAGTGTCCGGCGCCATCACGACCTTTAATGGATTTTGGGTCGTAACTACATGGTATCAGAGCACTAGGTTTACTTAGGTCTCACGAGTCATGAGCAAGTCTAGTAGAGTCTTGCGAATAGGTATGGAGACGTCTGTACTTATCTTTAAGAGGCTACAGGGCTGTTAGGAGCACTTCCCTTCTTGATTCCTTATCGTGCGATTCGATTCCTTTGAGGCTTATGCCTTTGTTTCTTTCCTATTCAATCTTGTGCGACGTGAAACGTTTGTTATCAAATGGGAATCGGGGAATTTGTATGGTACTGCAGAGGTGGTGCAGGATGTTTCTCCCTGCGTATTCGATTGGGCTAATATCGTCGCCTTGTGGAAGGATGTTCTGTCATCTCAGCTCAGTAGCTGTATTTCTGATGGTTTTGAGGATATGCACCAATTGCTATGATGTTCATGAATTGTTATCGCACAGTATTGATGTAATAGTAGGGTGCTTGCCTATGCGTCGAAGTAGTGAATGAATTGAAATAAGATTTTTCTCAATACGTGATTTAGAGGTTCAATATTTAATTCCAGCGAAGGAAAGGCAATGTGACTATGAATGTTCAGGTTTGGGTTGATGGAGTAACGACACTTGGTATTTTCAAGCGTGGTGGAATCTTCATGGTGATGCGGCATCGTCGTCCTTATTTGAACGCATTACGGTTCGCCGGTGTTATGATCTTCTTTGATTTTGCCTTCGAAGCAGGGTGTTGTGAAATGGTGCTTGAGGGACGGTTGTTAGATAGCAGTGTGCAACAGACATAGCAATGTGCAGTGGTTCAGGATCGAATCGGTGTTCCTAGTGTTGATGGCTTGAGAAGGATGATCTTCGGAGAGGTTTAAAGTTGGTAGTGATCTATCGGTTCAAGTGCTCCAGACACAGATTTTGAGTTAAGGCAACGACTGGGTAGTGAAGGATGAGAAAGGAATGTTAGAGGTGTCTTGTGGTGGCTAGGTTCCTAGAAGTCCAAGTGTGAGGAGCAGAAGTCGAGTGTTTGCTTAAAGGAGAGGGATCGACCAAAGTGGGAGAGTGGCAGAGTATCATATGGGTTCTGTGGTAGGATATTTACATGCCTTGAGGAAAGTTTAAAGTGATTTGGGATTCATGGTGGACAGTGACTAGGTCTACGGACTAATTCGGAATATTGGCTACTACACTGAGAAAGAGTGAATATGGCAGAAAGGAGTTTGCTTGGAATGAAGAAGGGTGTGACGATTTGACTATTGTTTCAACTGCGATATGACTGGAGTTTGGATGATATTGTTGAACTCTCAGTTGATGTTAATGAGGAAGGAACAGACCTATACAACGTCGTGGAAAGAGGTCGGATATGAGATCGTGGCTGATGATTCAGAATGTTCATGAAGGGATTTAACGAAAGGCTTCAAGAAATTTGGCGATTAACGGTGCGGGGTCATGGTAAATGAAAAAGAGGAATCGTTGTGGGCTCTATATTATGTAATAGTATATTAAAGCTAAGTGAGGGAGCCCCACCGTCTACGATTGGATCGTGTGTTGTTGGCTTGTGCAACCTTTGGTTATCGGCGCATTGGTGGATTATTTGTACCTAATAAAAGGGGAACATCGGGGGTAATTCAAGCAGAGAAATTGATAAATATGTGCTATATTTCGTCTTATCGATTCAGGTGCATGTTTTTGGAAGACTCAGAGTCATGCTTCTTGTGGAGGTAATGTGCAGATTCAGCCGATTGCTTCTTTGTGAGGGTTTCATATACTAGCAGGGTAATGAAGTTTGGTTATATTCGAGACCAGGTCAGAGTGGGTGACTCTTAACAACGGTTCAATGAGTTCAAGAAATTAAGTCTGGTACTTAAAGATTCGGGTCTGTTGTATGGTTGAGGATCGAGTTCTACAGCGGATTGCTAACGGGACTTGAAGTGTTCTATGTTATTACCGGGTAAGCGGTGCAGTATTGGAGAAAAGTAAGAAATAATTCCGAAATTTTGGGAAGTGTTGTGGTAGGGGTATACCAGTTGGAGACGCCATTGTGCGTATGATGAAGGCATGCGGTGATTTATGGGTATTGATACGATGTAGTCTCACTATTTGGGTCACTTAGGATGAGTCGAGGGAGGATTTAGTTCATTGTGCTTTGATTGGAGCTGCTAGTATTTCCAAGGTAAGTCAAGAGTAAATTTAAAGGAATTGGGTCGGTTAGTAACGGTTGAATCAACATGATTGTGGAAGTGATCAGTTCCTTTAGCGTGAAGTTATACATATGGTTTGTAGTTGTACTCGTAGGCTTGACAGCCACCATAACTTGATTGATTCGGGAGGTATTTAATTCAAACGGTCTTGTTGTGTAAACGGATTCCGAAAAAGTCATGGCAGTTTAAATTGCGACTTGAGGATGGTATATCTTCGCGGTCTGGGAATTTAGTTGCGTATTGCATTGGTTCTTCGGAAATGAGCTAAGTGAAAGGTTTCTAGCCAATGGAGTGACTTATTCCACTAGTAGTTCAAGGGTTATAGTGAATACGTGTATTATCGCGTAGCAGCATGATAGGTGCAGTGAGCGGCATGGAAACTGGAAGTTAAAGGTCAAGGATGCGGTTCAGTTTTGATAAGAACGTCACGAGCTCGGGTGAGTAGGGAAGAAAATTTAGATGTTTAAAGCAAGTTGGTATTATCTTCAGCGTCACCTAAGATTGGTGTCATATGTAAGAGGCTTTGTGCATTGATTTGCGGGTTCTTGATTCACTTTACAACATTAGTATGGCCGATGGTATGGATGTACAGACTTGTTATCTGGCGCGGAAGGTTGTGGGAGCATATCCCACGGGAAGATGGTATAAGTGTGACATGTATTCACTTAATTGATTAAGGATGGAAAACCAAGTATGGAGATTGTGGCACTATCGCTAATGTGAGAATTTATGCCTGAAGGGCGCTCGATTTATTTGGTTGTGGACTGTGAAAGTTTGTTCCGGATTGATGGTTGTTCTTATGTGTCGTGAGTAGGTCATAGTGGGTCCTTGAAGGGTTATTAGACCAGTGCGGTACGATCAGAATCGGCTTGAGGTCCGTGGATGGATCTAAATGTGAATATGGGCTCTATATCGGGATGAATGTGTTCATTTCAACATAGCATTGTTTTCGAAGGGGTCTTCGGGCCATGGACGATATTTCTGTTGTCGGCCTTTTCGTGTAGTCTCTATTGTGCTATGTGGGTTATGAGATGGTTTGATTATTCGCACTCGTTTTGAGATCCCGTGTAAATTGTGGTATTGTGAGAGTAGAAAGGCTCTCAAGATACAGGACATTTATTGCACCTTACTTGTGCTTGAGTTTTGCAGCGTAGGGCGCTATTCGTCTCCCCAGGATTTGTATTATGCACTTGGCGTGCTTATGGTTGATATTCGGGCATTTCGTGAGTATAAGTGTTACGGTTCGAGGTGTATTTTCCTTAGATTATTAAGTGTGGATCGGATGGCATGCCGCCACGGGTATCATAGGTGAATTGGGTTGCACGCCGCAATAGCATGACGTTGAGCACAGTTCCCTATATCTATTCTTGTGTGTTTTGTCCCGCATTTGCTGAGAAAGATTCATGACATCTTTTCAGTTGTTAAATTAGTTACGCGGGTTGAGTAGTTCTTTCCAGGGTTCATTTTTACTTATGTATCGCATTCGAGTTTGTAGCTTGTTGGTGCATTGTTGGCGTCATACGAGATCTTGGTCAGTGTTTGAGGCGGCTTATTGCATGTGTAGCTTATATTGGGTGAGACGAGACGATTGGACCTGAAATCAGCACAATCAAATTTATATAAGGTATATTAAAGAACAAATATCACTATTCAATTCAAAATGAGGTAAT
The DNA here is from genome assembly GCF_000390325.3 of Nicotiana tomentosiformis. Classification (NCBI taxonomy): domain Eukaryota; kingdom Viridiplantae; phylum Streptophyta; class Magnoliopsida; order Solanales; family Solanaceae; genus Nicotiana; species Nicotiana tomentosiformis. The sequence goes on along the minus strand of NC_090813.1, from coordinate 95,533,076 downwards.
GGTCCTTGTCAGGAGGAGAGACTCCATGATTTGTTAATTCGGCAAGTGGTTATGACTTTCTACGCATCTCTTTCGTCGTGGCAGTATTTCGAGTATTGGAGTAGGGCTTATATGTGTTATGGGGTGTATTATAGGCTATATATTCGTAAAAAAATTTAAAGTTATAGGGCTCGGAGGATGTTATTATGGGCAACTGACATATGTAGTGCATGGGGTGATTTCAGCATGAGTGCACAATCATGTTTTGGTACAGTGCGTGGTGATTGGTACAGTGTTCGTGTTTTAGAGTCAGGTCTTGTAAAGGAATTCAAAAGTGGGAACTTGGTTTTTCTAAAGATTGTCAACTAAGGTTATAGGGAGAGTTTTCAGTCTAGCTAGAGCTACTGTGCTCAACTGAGTTGTGGTGGCATAGGTAGGTGCACGAGGAGTTAAACAGTGATTTTGGACAACTCCGGAACAGTCCTTAGCATGTTCGAGGACGAACGTATGTTTAAGTGGGAGAGAATGTAACGACCCGACCGGTCGTTTTGAGCCCTGGCGCGTTATTTGGCGGTTTGAGGCCTTAAGTAGCTTCACTTCAGGTGTTATGACTTGTACATGTGGTCGGAATTTAATTTCGGGAAGTTCGGAGTTGGTTTGGAAAGAAAATTCTAAATTTGGAAGCTTTAAGTTAGAAGAGTTGACCAAATTTTGACTTTTGAGTCAACGACCTTGGAATTGGGATTTGAAGGTTCCAACAGGTTCATATGATGATTTCAGACTTGGGCGTATGTCCGGATCGGGTTTCGGATGACCCGGGAGCGTTTCGGCGCCTATTGTGGAAGTTGGCATTTTGGGAAGGATTTCATAAATTTGGGTTGAAGTGTATTTCAATGTTATCGATGTCCATTTGAGATTCTGAGTCTGGGAATAGCTACGTATGGTGATTCTGGTCTTAGTACATCCGGATGTTAATTTGGAGGTCCGTAGGTAATTTCGGAGTCATTTGGCGAAAGTTAGAAATTTAAAGGTTTTTAAGAAGTTTGAGCGAGAGTGGACTTTTTGATATCGGGGTCGGATTCTGATTTCGGAAGTTGGGGTAGGTCCGTAATGTCAATTACGACTTGTGTGCAAATTTAAAGGTCAATCGAATTTGATTTGATAGGTTTCAGCGTCGAATGTAGAAGTTTGAAGTTCTAAAGTTCATAAAGCTTGAATTAGGGTGCGATTCGTGGTTTTGAAGTTGTTTGATGTGATTTAAGGCCTCGAGCAGGTTCGTGTTATGTATTGGGACTGGTTGGTACGATTGGACGGGGTCCCGGGGGCCTCGAGTGTAACTCGGGGAGGTTTCGGACCAAGTTTGGGTGTTTTGATGTTGCTGGTTCTGGTGCTGTTCTTCGCGTTCGCAAGGAGCCTCTTGCGTTCGCGAAGAAAGATTTTGCTGCTGGGACTTTGTTCTTCGCGTTCGCGAAGAAGGAATTTTTTATGTCCGTCGTCTAACTTCGGAAGCTTATATCTCTCAATCTATAACGAATCTGGAGATAATCCGAAACTAAAAGTTGTAGCCCTTGGTGTCTAGTGTTTAGAAAGGTAAACTATTTCTCATTTGGAGTTGTGTACAAAAGGTTATGATGGCTACACTACAGACTGTCCGAGAAGTATTTGGAAATCTCTGATACATAAGGCTAACTTTGGAAGCTTATATCTCGCAATCTACAATGAATTGGGAGATGATCAACATATAAAAGTTATAGTCCTTGATGTCTAGTTTCCATAAAGTCAAACCATTTGTGATTTGGAGTTTTGTACAAAACGTTATGACCATTATACTAGAGGATGTCTGAGAAGAGTTTGAAAATGGCTTTTGAGAATTTTGTTCATCGCGAACGCGATGGGGGGCTCGCGAACGCGAAGAAGGGTCGCCTGGGCAGTGTATAAGTTTGGAAAAATGGGTTTGGCTCATTTCATCTCATTTCCTCCATGGGAGCCGACCTAGGAGCGATTGTGGAGCTCCATCTTCATCATCTATGTCAAGGTAAGTGATTCCTACCTATTACAAGTTAAATACTTGGTTTATATACGAATTTAGGCGTGAAAATTAATGGAAATAAGTAGAAATTTGGGATTTTGAAGAAAAACCTAGAAATTGGTAGTTTTGTATTTTGACCACGAATTTGGCCATGAGATTGAGAATAAATTAGATATTTGAGTTCGTAATGCTATGGGAAATGTTTATCTTCGAAAAGTTTCGGAATCCGGGCACGTGGGCCCGAGGGCGATTTTATCGACTCTTTGAGCGAAGATGGAAATTGTTGTAAATTGAATTATAATAAGTATTAGAGTATATATTTATGGGTTTGCACATTTATTTGACTAGTTTTGGAGCGTTATGCATTGGTTTGAGGAGTAAAGAGGCATTGGAGCCGGTTACGGAAGTGCACGGTTCGCGCCGTTCGATCCCCGGCAGTGCACGGTTTAATATTATGTTGGATCGGGCCGTACGACCTTGGCATGATTTGCGCATGACATAATTGATTGTTTTGAAATTATTGATAATTGATATGGCCTCACTGGCCGGAGAGATAAATTGTTAAAAGATGAAAATAAATTTGGAAATCCCCTATTAACAAAAGAATTATTTACCTGCTTCATGTTACTGAGTTTACAGTTGCCTTATAAAATCCATAATTTATCATATTATCATTATATTATTGTTGGCCATAGTAAGTGTCCAAGTCGACCCCTCGTTACTACTTCTTCGAGGTTAGGCGAGATACTTACTGGGTACAGGTTGATTTATGTACTCATACTACACTTGCTGCACATTGTTTTTTGTTGTGCAGGCACCTATATATTAGTGGCATTGTGGGCGCAGCGGCGTGGTTAATGCGGGGACTTAGGTGAGCTGCATTCCCTATTACGACCCGCAACCAGCAGAGTCTCCTTCAGAGTACTTGTATTTTCTTTTCTTTCCAAATTTGTATTCCGGACAATTATTGTATTTTATTTTATTTCCTAGTAAATGCTCATGTACTTGTGACACCGGGTTCTGGGAGGATTATGAAATACTCAGTATTGAAATTGGAAAACATTATTATTATTCTGTAAAGTTTGCTTTTTTACTAGTTAATTTCAAGAAAATTTATGATTTCAAAAAAAAGAATATTATAATGAGAATTTAATTAACTATTTAGTGTTGGCTTGCATGACAGTGGTGTCCGGCGCCATCACGACCTTTAATGGATTTTGGGTCGTGACATTGAATCCTTGCGATCCCACTCTAACTCTGTCCTAGTCCGATATCTTCAATACCTGGCTCTGCACAAAAATATGTAGAAGTGTAGTATGAGTACACCACAGTCGGTACCCAGTAAGTATCAAGACTAACCTCAGTAGAGTAGAGACGAGGTATAGTCAAGACACTCACTAGTCTAATAACCTGTGCTACATAGTATACAGAATAATAGAAAACAAATAACAATAAGGGCAACACAAATCAATCAGTGATATCCACAACAGGGCAACAAGAACACCATTAATATTTCTCAACAAATAGTAAATACAAGTACACCCAATTAAATCAAGTCCTTCAAATAAATATCTTTCACCTATAATTCTTCCAAATAACTCTCTTTCAATTATAATTTCCTCAAATAAATATCTGTCAAATATAATTCTTTCAATAAATCTAATTCTTCCAATAAGTATCTTTCAAATATAATTCTTTCAATAAATCTCTTTCAAATATAACTTCTTCTAATAAATCTTTCAAATATAAGTTACCCTGTGACACCTCATTTCAAAATCATAAAGTACGGGTCTCAGCCCAATTTCATATTTTTCGTAAACAAGGGTCTCAACCCACTTTTATATTTTTACGGTACTCCGTGCCCATAATCAAATCATCATATTTCCCCAGTACCTCGTGCCCACTTTTCATATCACATCTGCACGGACAGTTCACGTGCCAATAATAAAATCATCATATTTTCCCCGTCACTTCGTGCCCACGTTTCATATATCAACTTCACGGATAATTCACGTGCCAACATCATCATTATTTACTCACGACACCTCGTGCCCACATTTCTTTTCATAATCTACCTAGTAATAACCATATGCTCCCAATTTCAACATAAATCAGACTATTATCAATTTACTAACAACAAGATAAATTGCACAAGGTATAAAAATAAACACAAGAAAAATCACAACATCACATAAAAATCACCAATGCAACCACTCCACATCATCACATATCATCCCTGACAATAGCCACCCTTATCTCTCCTATAGCCACCCTTATCACTCCTATAATAGCCTCTCTTATCTCTCTGTCGTGACAATATCAATAGCCATTCTTATCGCTTCTATAGCCACCCTTATCTCTCCAATAGCCACCCTTATCGCTCCTATAGCCACCCTTATCTCTCCTATAGCTACCCTTATCGCTCAGTCCAGACAATATCCCAACACACACAACAACAGTGAAATGCCACCCTTATACCCACATTATATCAACAGTGGAATGCCACCCTTATATCCTCAAAATAATAATTCAAATAGCACAACAATTTACACGGAATATTCTCACGGCAACATAACAAAATCAATTCATATCACGATTTGCCCAATGACAACAATCAATTCCAAAGATATAACAAAATCAATTAATTTCACAACAAATAGCCCAAGGCTCCACACAATGTGTATAAAACCTTAAAAACAATCAACAGCGATAGAAAACTAATCAGCATAAGGCAACGCCTTCATTAAATCCAAATTTTGATAATTATACTAACACTCCTTCTTAAGCTTGTTTAATTAATTATTTGAGACGGAAAATTCGTAATTCCAAGAAATATCTGTCACGGCCCGGAATTTTCCACCGACGGGACCGTGATGGCGCCTAACGTTAGAGAATCATTAAACCAATTCCTTATTTCCATTCAGTGATTAACAATAATTAACTAAGATAAAATAATAAGTGTGGAATATCATAAAACTGTATTCATTACTATCACCCGGATCTGGAGTCACAATTCACGAGCATTCTAGAGTTTACTACAAGTAATAGTCTGAAATAAATACAACTGTCTGAATGAAAGAAACAGTAGAACACAAAAGATAGACGGGGACTTCAAGGTCTGTGAACGCCGACAGATCTACCTTGAATCTCCGGACAACGGACCAATAGAAAAATCTCGATCAACCCGAGCCGGTATCAAAATCTGCATAAAAAGTGCAGAGTGCAGTATCAGTACAACCGACCCCATGTACTGGTAAGTGTCGAGCCTAACCTCGACGAAGTAGTGACGAGGCTAAGGCAAGGAACCTACAAATCAACTTGTACAATTAAACAGTGTATATACAAATAACAGAAATGAAGAACTAAACAGGAAATGTCGGGAGGGGAACATACTGAGGGAAATACGAGATAAAGAACTACAGTAGAATGATAACCGGAGCAGTCAATATACCATGAATCAACAGGAATCGTGAAAACAGTAAAGGAAAAATGCACGGCATCACCCTTCATGCTTTTACTCTCAATCTCGCCATAAAATTAATAAAAATGGCACGACATCACCCTTTGTGCATTAACTCTCATATCATGGCATGGCATCACCCTTCGTGCATTAACACTCACAATATGGCACGACATCACCCTTCGTGCATTAACATTCACAATATGGCACGGCATCACCCTTCGTGCATTAACACTCACAATATGGCACGGCATCACCCTTCGTGCATTAACACTCTCCCTTACCATAATGCAATGCAGAAATAACAATACAGAGATAGAATAACAATTATAAACCTTACTTCAACATTTGGTTCCATAACATCAATCTCAACTTTGAAATAAAAACTCAATTATCACCAAAAAATCCGTAAACATGATAAGAACGATAAATTGAACAACACTAGTATAACACATAGCAATTAGGCATAGAAATGAGACAATATAAGAAAAACTGAGAAACATGGAAAAAATAGGTAAATTGGCGGCGCATAAGTACTCGTCACCTCACATATACTCCGCTCACATGAATTTCACTTAGCAAGTAATCTAAGGTTCCTAGTTTCCTCAAGTCAGGGTTAGACACAACACTTATCTTGCTCCGAAGGCCACTTAATTCTCAATCACAGCTTTTCCTTTGGAATTCACCTCCAAACCACTCGTATCTATTAAAAAATGACTCAATAATATCAAATTTTGCTAAAGGAATCAATTACATTGCATAAATTTAGATTTCCTAAATTTTCCTCCAAAAAGTCGAAAGTCGACCCCGAGCCCGCTTGGTTAAAACCCGAGGTTCGGACCAAATTTCATTTACCCATTCACCCCCGAGCCCGAATATATAATTAGTTTTGGAATCCGACCTCAAATTGAGGTCTAAATCCTCAAATTTTGAAATTACTAAGTTCTACCCAAAAATCCTAATTTCACCATAAAAATTCCAGATTCTAGGTTGAAATCTTGTTATAAGATGTAAAATATTGAAAGAAAAGAGTTAGGAATCACTTACCTATGATTTGGGGAAGACTTGGTCTTTGAAAAATCGCCTCTTAAGGTTTAGGGTTTTGAAAATATGAAAAATGGATGAAATATCCCGTGTAAGTCCCTTTTACTCAGCTGCAGATGTCGCAATTGCGACCTGAGCTTTGCAAATGCGAAGTTCGCAAATGTGAAGGAACAATCACAATTGTGATACCCTTCACAATCCCGCTTCCTTCGCAAATGCGAGGAAAGTGTCGCATTTGCGACCACTGAACCTCGCAAATGCGAGTAAATGTTCGCATTTGAGAACCTGCCCTTCCCAGACTCCCATCGCAATTGCGAGAACATGCTGGCCCAGGCCTTCTTCGCAATTACAATAGATACCTCGCAATTGCCAGGCCTGCTTATTTCACATTTGCGAAGCCTGATCTCGCAATAGAGGTTTGCAACAGGTTCAGTTATACCAGCAAAATTTTCTAAGTTCAAAACATCCCGTGGCCTATCCGAAACTCACTCGAGCCCTCGGAGCTCCAAACCGAACATGCACACAAGTCTAAAAATATCATACGAACTTGTTCGCGTGATCAAAGTCCAAAATAACACCTAGAACTACGAATTTAGTACCAAATCAAATGAAATTCTCAAGAACACTTTAAAATTCATATCTTCTCAACTGGACGTCTGAATCACGTCAAATCAACTCTGTTTCTCACCAAATTTCACAGACAAGTCTTAAATATCATAATGAACATGTACCGGGCTCCAGAACTAGAATACGGACTCGGGACTAACAATGCCAAACATCAATCAATTCTTAAAAATAATTAATTTTCAGACTTTTTGCCACGACCCCAAATTCCCTTCGTAGGAGGTCGTGATGGCACCTAGTCTCTAACACTAGGTAAGCCTATCAATGTGGAATAATAATAAATATCTGAAATAAATAAACTACAATTCAAAAAATTTCAACTCCCAAAACTCGGTAGAAATAAGTCACAAGCTTCTAAGAATTTATTCTCTATGTCTCTATACATCAGAGTCTAAAGCAAATAAGGAAGACAACATAGTAAGATAGAAAGGGACTACGGAGTCTGCGGACACTGAAAGATATACCTTGAAGTCTTCTCGTACAACTAGTTTATTGATGCCTGGTATGATAAGGTGTACATGGATCTGCACAAAACGATGTGCAGAAATGTAGTATGAGTACACCATAGAGGTACCCAGTAAGTGCCAAGCCTAACCTCGGTAGAGTAGTGACGAGGTCAGGTCAGGCCCTACTGGAAAATAATAATTGGCATAGTAAAAGGTTTAACAATATAATAAAATAAAATGACAATGGAAATGAATCAAGTAGCATGTTACCGTTTAATTACACAAAATAATGGCAAATAACATCTCGTGTAAACAAAACAAAATTTTCTTTCAACTTCAAGAAAAATCACAACAAATAATCAAAGCCAACTGCGGCCATAAATCAATATCAACAAGGGCACTCCCGAGGTACCACCTCGTAGTCCCAAATCATAAATAAATTCATAATATCTCATTTCCTTATCTCACCGCGGGAGCCTTCACAATTTATTTGAAAGAAAGTATTTTTTTCCGAAATAGCATCCCGCGTTTTAGCCATCTTATCACACCGCATGACTTCTAGTAGTTCTCCCTACTAGCCACGCGTATCAAGCCACCCTTATCTCACCGCATGCATTTCAATACCCAGTTCTTATACCACCGCATGCGTATCAATATCACAATATATCATAATTTGTACCTCAGGTGCTCAAATAGTTTAACTTGCCAAAATAATTCAACAACAATATTTTTTCACAATAAATAACTCACGTCTCATGTCAAAATAATTCAACAATAATATTTTTCCACAATAAAGAGCTCACGGCTCATGTCAAAATAATTCAACAATAAAGAGCTCACGGCTCATGTCAAAATAATTCAACAACAATATTTTTCCACAATAAATAGCGCACTGCTCCATCACAATGAGTACGAAAATCTTACAAAAATATTCAGGAGTAAATAATTCAGGAAAATAATATTTTAAAATCTTTAATACGCTGCTTCAATATCAAGTTTAAAAATGTCAAATACTTCATATTAATAATATTTAATTTAAAGAAAATCAACTTTCAAATAATGCACAGAATAAAAGAAACCAAGTTCCAACTAAACAGATAAAACAATTAGCAGGAAAAGATCAAGCAAATTTAAAATATAAACATTAAATCAATAATGAAGAATATAACAAAATGAAATATTTAATTAATGCTCAACAATGATCTACACAATTTAAAATATAATCTTTCACATTTAGCCCGTGTACACACTCGTCACCTCATGTACACGACTTTTCACACATTACAATTATCAATCCTAGGGGGAATTTCCCCCACACAAGGTTAGACAAGTCACTTACCTCGATTTGCTCTAATTTAACCAAGTATTATGCTTTTCTCTCGATTTTCCGGCTCCGATCGACTCGTATCTAGTCATAATTAATTCGATACAGTCAACAAAAATTATAATAATCATTTTCATAAGAAAATATTACATTTTTCAATAAAATCCAAAATTAGCTCAAAATTTATCAGTGGGGCCCACATCTCGGAATCCGGCGAAACTTACAAAATCCGACAACCCATTCAATTACGAATCCACCCATACCAATTTTACCAAATTTCGATAACAACTCGACCTCCAAATCTTAAATTTTCGTTTTTGGAAGATTTTGCAAAAATCTTGATTTTTCTTCCAGAAATTCATGGATTCATGATGTAAATGAGTGTAGAATCATGAAATATAATCAATATAGGATAAGGAACACTTACCCCAATGTTTTTCCGTGAAAATCGCCCAAGAACCGTGCTCCAAAAATCCAAAACGAAATGAAGGAAATGATAATTTTTGGTCCTTAAGTTTCTGCCCATCCGTCACTAAAAGTCCATTTTCCGTCACTAAAAGTCCACCAGAACTTGCTTGTACCAGCCTTCCTTCAATCGATCATAACTTTTTGTACAAATGTCCAAATGATAAATGGTTTAACTTTCTGGAAACTAGAATCAAATGACTACAACTTTAATGATTGGAACATTTTCTGATTCCTTATGAATTGCGAGATATAAGCTTCCAAATTCGACTCCATGCATCAAAAATATCTAGCGAAATTTCTGCAACAGAAATTTCTAGGAACCCTCTTTGTCCGAAATCCATTCTGTTTACCTTCCGAAATCCACCCGAGACCCTCGGGATCTTAACTAATTATTCCAACATGTCCCAAAATACAATACGAACTTAGTCGAGGTTTCAAACCACATCAAACAATATCAAAACGACGAATCACACCTCAAATCAAAATCTAGGAACTTTGAACTTTCACATTCTATATCTTGTGCCGAAACCCATCAAATCAATTCCGAATGTCTTCAAATTTTGCACACAAGTCATAAATGACCTAACAGACCTATTCCAATTTCCAGAATCGGATTCCGACCTCGATATCAAAAATTCAACCCCCCGGTCAAACTTCCCAAAAAATCAACTTTTGGTATTTCAAGCCTAATTCCACTACGGACTTCCAAATAAAATTCCGATCACGCTCCTAAGTCCAAAATCACCATACGGAGCTGTTGGAATCATCAAAATTCTATTCCGGGGTCGTTTGCACATAATTTGACATTCGGTCACTATTTGAACTTAAACTTTTAATTTTTCATCAAAATTCTATATCTCGGGCTAGAGACCTCGGAATTTGATTCCGGGCATACGCCTAAGTCCCAAATCATGATACGGACCTATCGGAACTATCAAAACACTGATCCGAATCCATTTGCTCAAAATGTTGACCAAAGTCAACTCAGTTGAGTTTTAAAGCTCTAATTCACATTTTAATCCATTTTTCACCTGAAAACTTTTCGGAAAATTTTATGGACTGCACACGCAAGTCGAGGAATGATAAATAGTGCTTTTTGAGGTCTTAGAACACAGAATTAATTATTGAATTTAAAGATGATATTTTGGGTCATCACATTCTCCACCTCTAAAACAAACGTTCGTCCTCGAACAGAGTTAGAAAATGTACCTGAGCTGGTGAATAAGTGTGGATAACAGCTGCGCATATCATGCTCGGTCTCCCAAGTTGCCTCCTCGACTGGATGACCCCTCCACTGAACCTTTACGGAAGCAATGTTCTTTGACCTCAGCTTTCGAACATGCCTATCCAAAGTAGCCACTAGTTCCTCAACATAAGATAGATCCTTGTCCAACTGAACCGAACTGAAGTCTAACATATGAGATGGATCGCCGTGATATTTTTGAAGCATAGAAACATAGAATACCGGATGAACTGCAGAGAGACTAGGTGTTAATGCAAGTCTGTAAGCCACCTATCCAACTCTCTCAAGAATCTCAAAAGGCCTAATATACCTAGGGATCAACTTGCCCTTCTTCCTGAACCTCATCACACTCTTCATAGGCGAAACCCGGAGCAATACCCGCTCACCAACCATGAATGCAACATCACGAACCTTCCAATTTGCATAACTCTTCTTTCTAGATTGGGCTGTACAAAGTCAATCCTGAATCAACTTAACCTTTTCCAAGGCATCCTAAACCAAGTCTGTACCCAATAGCCTAGCCTCGCCCGGTTCAAACCAACCCACTAGGGACCGGCACCGCCTACCATACAAGGCCTCATACGGAGCCATCTGAATGCTTGACTGTCAACTATTGTTGTAAGCAAACTCCGCAAGTGGTAAGAACTGATCCCAAGCACCCCCAAAATCTATCACACACGCACGAAGCATATCCTCCAGTATCTGAATAGTGCGTTCGGTCTACCCGTCCGTATGAGGGTGAAATATTGTACTCAACTCCACACGAGTACCCAACTCTCGATGTACAGCCCTCCAAAACCGTGAGGTAAACTGTGTACCCCGGTCAGAGATGATAGATACCGGTACGCCGTGAAGTCTGACAATCTCGCGAATATATACCTGAGCCAGCTGCTCTGAAGAGTAAGTAGTAATCACAGAAATGAAATGAGCTGACTTGGTCAATCTTTCCACAATCACCCAAACTACATCGAACTTCCTCCAAGTCCGTGGGAGACCAACAACGAAATCCATAGTGATCCGCTCCCATTTTCATTCTGGAATTTCCAACTTCTGAAGCAATCCACCCGGTCATTGATGCTCATATTTTACCTGTTGACAATTTAAGCACCGAGCTACATATTCCACTATGTCTTTCTTCATCCGCATCCACCAATAGTGTTGTCTCAAGTCTTGATACATCTTTGCAGCACCCGGATGAATGGAGTACCGCAAACTGTAAGCCTCCTGGAAAATCCAAGTCGCGCAAACCATCTATATTTGGCACACATAGCCTGCCCTGCATCCGTAATACATCTTCATCTCCAATAGTGACTTCCTTGGCATCGCCGTGCTGAACTGTGTCCTTAAGGACAAGTAGATGGGGTCATCATACTGACGTTCCCTAATACGGTCATAAAGAGAAGACTGAAAAACCACAAAGCCAAAACTTGGCTTGGCTCGGAAACATCCAGTCTAACAAACTGGTTGGCCAAGGCCTGAACATCCAAGGCTAAAGACCTCTCTGCTGCCGGTAAATATGCTAAGATGCCCAAACTCTCCGCCTTATGACTCAAGGCATCCGCCACTACATTGGCCTTCCTAGGATGATAGAGAATGGTGATATCATAATCCTTAAGCAACTCCAACCATCTTCGCTGCCGCAAATTAAGATCCTTCTGTTTAAACAGATATTGTAGACTTCGGTGATCGGTGTAGACCTCACAATGGACACCGTACAAATAATGTTGCCAAGTCTTTAAGGCATAAACAATAGTTGCTAACTCAAGGTTGTGTATAGGATAATTCTTCTCATGCACCTTTAACTGTCTGGACGCGTAGGCAATCACCCTACCGTCTTGCATCAACACTGCGCCGAGGTCAATACGCGACGCATCACAATACACAATATAAGGCCCTGAACCTGTAGGTAATACCAACATTGGTGTTGTAGTCAAAGCTGTCTTGAGCTTTTGGAAGCTCTCCTCACATTCCTCGGTCTATATGAACGGAGCACCCTTCTGGGTCAATCTAGTCTTAATAGTTGTTCATAATCAATTACAAAATCGTCAATTGACTTCATGTTAACAAAAATCTCGTTTCAGACCTTCACAATACTGATAACGAGATACGAGGCATGAAGACCTCATAATTATTTACCCGAATTAATGAGTCACATTTAACATCACCTGGGCGGGAACCTACCTCGTAGGTTAAAACTCAATAATTACAACACAAAATTGGCAAGTATGCACAAAGAATTTCATATAGAATTTTCAAATAAGCCTAACAGGCATGACTCCCTATTAGTACTATAGTAAAAATTAAAATTCACAAGGGAGAACTTAAACACAAGAATTTTCCTCACAAGGATCTCGTCCTTATATAACTTCCACCGTAGCTCGTAGCCCAGTTTAAACATATCAGTTTATGTTAAAATGCGAGGATCTCGTCCTCGGTTCTGAATCACAAGTAATATGCACATCGTGCCAATCGAAACTTTTCATTTTCTCCTTCTAAATAATTTCTGTTAAATAAAATCACAACACATAATGAACCCCACACCGGTAGGGCATATAATTCACAATTTGTAATTAATTATCCATAAATTACATCAAAACTTACCGAAATGAGTAACAGAAAGCCACATTTAGCCTCACGGGTCTTATTAGTGACCAACATGGAATGATAGGCATAGTTATCTCCATGGAATCTCCCAACAGGAGTAAACACATAAGTAGATTATAGAATTATGAAACTCACTCATAAGTGGAGCACAATAGAAGGACTCGTCTCGATATTTAGAACCAAATCAAGTTAAGGAAATTATTCCTTTATATTATATCAAGGTCATACCTGTAATGACACCAACAGATGTAGCGACCTCCGTCATACCATAAAACAAATATGTCAACGGCTGGGTCTCCACCTCTAGGACGCCTTCTACCCGTCTGTCCTTCACCCCTAACTGGTCATGTGGGTGGTGTAGTAACTGCAATAGGGCATATAGCCTGAGTGCTTTGATGAAATAAGTCTCTCCCAAGTTTGGGACAATTTTCTCATGATGTGCCTAGTATCACCATATTCATAACAACCCCTTTGCGGGTTAGGCTACTCATATTGAGTCTGTGCCAGATAACTAGAATAACCATTGTAGGAACTAATGTTGGTGGTGCATTAAAAGAACTTACTGGAGCACCCCCGAGTAATCCGATGTGCGGACTGGGTTGGCCGACTGCCTGAGCCCCCGCCATAATGATTTATATCAACAAGGGCACTCCCGAGGTACCGCCTCGTAGTCCCAAATCATAAATAAATTCATAATATCTCATTTCCTTGTCTCACCGCGGGAGCTTTCACAATTTATTTGAAAGAAAACATTTTTTCCCGAAATAGCATCCCGCGTTTTAGCCATCCTTATCACACCGCATGAATTCTAGTAGTTCCCTCTACTAGCCATGCGTATCAAGCCACCCTTATCTCACCGCATGCGTTTCAATACCCAGACCTTATACCACCGCATGCGTATCAATATCACAATATATCACAATTTGCACCTCAGGTGCTCAAAAAATTTAACTTGCCAAAATAATTCAACAACAATATTTTTTTCACAATAAAGAGCTCACGTCTCATGTCAAAATAATTCAACAATAATATTTTTCCACAATAAAGAGCAAACGGCTCATGTCAAAATAATTCATTCCGAAATAAAGAGCTCACGGCTCATATCAAAATAATTCAACAATAATATGTTTCCACAATAAATAGCTCACTGCTCCATCACAATGAGTACGAAAATCTTACAAAAATATTCAAGAGTAAATAATTCAGGAAAATAATATTTCGAAATCTTTAATATGTTGCTTCAATATCAAGTTTAAAAATGTCAAATACTTCATATTAATAATATTTAATTTAAAGAAAATCAACCTTCAAATAATGCACAGAATAAAAGAAACCAAGTTCTAACTAAACAGATAAAACAATTAGCAGGAAAAGGTCAAGCAAATTTAAAATATAAACATTAAATCAATAATGAACAATATAACAAAATGAAATAATTTAATTAATCCTCAATAGTGATCTACACAATTTAAAATATAATATTTCACATTTAGCCCGTGTACACACTCGTCACCTCATGTACACGACTTTCCACATATTACAATTATCAATCCTAGGGGGAATTTCCCCCACACAAGGTTAGACAAGTTACTTACCTCGACTTGCTCCAATTTAACCAAGTATTATGCTTTTTCCTCGATTTTCCTACTCCGATCAACTCGTATCTAGTCATAATTAATTTGATACAGTCAACAAAAATTATAGTAATCAATTTCATAAGAAAATATTATATTTTTTAATAAAATCCGAAATTAGCTCAAAATTTGTCTGTGGGGCCCACATCTCGGAATCCAGCGAAACTTGCAAAATTCGACAACCCATTTAATTGCAAGTCCACCCATACCAATTTTACCACATTCCGATAACAACTCGACCTCCAAATCTTCAATTTTTGTTTTTGGAAGATTTTGCAAACATCTTGATTTTTCTTCCTTAAATTCATGGATTCATGATGTAAATAAGTATGGAATCATGAAATATAATCAATATAGGATACGGAACACCTACCCCAATGTTTTTCCTTGAAAATCGCCCAAGAACCGTGCTCCAAAAATCCAAAACGAAATGAAGGAAATGACAATTTTTGGTCCTTAAGTTTCTGCCCATCCGTCACTAAAAGTCCATCTACCGTCACTAAAAGTCCACCAGAACTTGCTTGTACCAGCCTTCCTTTAATCGATCATAACTTTTTGTACAAATGTCCAAATGATGAATGGTTTAACTTTCTAGAAACTAGAATCAAATGACTACAACTTTAATGATTAGAACATTTTTTGATTCCTTATGAATTGCGAGATATAAGCTTCCAAAGTAGGCTCCATGCATCAGAAATATCTAGCGAAATTTCTGCAACAGAAATTTCCAGCAACCCTCTTTGTCCGAAATCCATTCCGTTTACCTTCTGAAATCCACCCGAGACCCTCGGGACCTTAACTAATTATTCCAACATGTCCCAAAATACAATACAAACTTAGTCGAGGCTTCAAACGACATCAAAACGATGAATCGCACTTCAAATCAAAATCTAGGAACTTTGAACTTTCACATTCGATATCTTGTGCCGAAACCCATCAAATCAATTCCGAATGACTTCAAATTTTACACACAAGTAATAAATGACCTAACAGACCTATTCTAATTTCCAGAATCAGATTCCAAGCTCGATATCAAAAAGTCAACCCCCCGGTCAAACTTTCCAAAAATTTAACTTTTGGTATTTTAAGCCTAATTCCACTACGGACTTTTAAATAAAATTCCGACCACGCTCCTAAGTCCAAAATCACCATACGGAGCTTTTGAAATTATCAAAATTCTATTCCGAGGTCGTTTGCACATAATTTGACATCCGGTCACTATTTGAACTTAAACTTTTAATTTTTCATCAAAATTTCATATCTCAGGCTAGGGACCTCTGAATTTGATTCCGGGCATACGCTTAAGTCCCAAATCACGATATGGACCTACCAGAACTGTCAAAACACTGATCTGAGTCTGTTTGCTCAAAATGTTGACCAAAGTCAACTCAGTAGAGCTTTAAAGCTCTAATTCATATTTTAATCCATTTTTCACCTGAAAACTTTTCGAAAAATTTTATGGACTGCACACGCAAGTCGAGAAATGATAAATAGTGTTTTTCGAGGTATTAGAACATAGAATTAATTATTGAATTTAAAGATAATATTTTGGGTCATCACACTTTTAAATTTTCATCAAAAATTCATAACTTGAGCTAGGGACGTCCGAATTTGATTCTGGGCATACGCCCAGGTCCCATAATTCGATACGGACGTACTGGGATCGTCAAAACATGGATCCAGACCCGTCAAAACATGGATAAGGCATAAATTCTTATTTTCATCAATTTTCAACATAAAAGCTTTCCGGAACCTGCCCAGACTGTGCACGCACATCGAGGAGGATAAAATGAGATTTTTAAGGCTTAAGAGCGTAGATTCGAGTTCTAAAACATAAGATGACCTTTTGGGTCATCACATTCTCCACCTCTTAAACAACCGTTCGTCCTCGAGGGCTGGTGAAAAGGTGGGGATATCTACTCCGCATATCGGACTCGGACTCCCAAGTAGCTGCCTCAATAGGCTGACCTCTCCACTGCACTTGAGCTGAAGGGTAACTCTTTGATCTCAACTGGCGAACTTGCCGAGCTAGAATTGCCACCAGCTCCTCCTCGTAAGTCAAATCCTTGTCCAACTGGACAGAGCTGAAATCTAACACATGGGACGGATCGCCGTGATACTTTCAAAGCATGGACACATGGAATACCGGATGAACAACTGCTAAACTAGGTGGCAACGCAAGCCTGTAAGCCACTTCTCCCACTCTCTCCAGATTCTCAAAAGGTCCGATATACCTAGGGCTCAACTTGCCCTACTTTCCGAACCTCATTACACCCTTCATGGGTGATACCCGAAGTAACACTCTCTCTCCGACCATGAATGCAACATCACGAACTCTACGGTCGGCATAACTCTTTTGCCTGGTCTGAGCTGTGCGAAGTCGATCCTGTATAATCTTGACCTTGTCCAAGGCCTCCTGAACTAAATCTGTACCCAATAACTGAGCCTCCCCCGGCTCAAACCACCCAACTAGCGACCTACACCATCTACCATATAATGCCTCATAGGGAGCCATCTGAATGCTCGACTGGTAGATGTTATTGTAGGTAAAATCCGCTAACGACAAGAACTGATCCCAAGAACCTCCAAAGTCAATAATACAGGCGCGAAGCATATCTTCCAAGATCTGAATAGTATGCTCGGACTGTCTGTCCATCTAAGGATGGAATGTTGTGCTCAATTCAACCCGCGTACCTAACTCACGTTGTACTGCCTTCCAAAAGTTCGAGGTAAACTGCGTACCTCAATCAGAAATGATAGACACGGGCACACCGTGAAAACGGATGATCTCACGAATGTAAATCTCTGCCAACCGCTCCGAGGAATAGGTAACTGCCACAGGAATGAAATGCGCTGACTTAGTCAGCATGTCCCCAATAACCCAAACTGCATCGAAATTCCTCTCAGTCCGTGGGAGTCCAACAACAAAATCCATAGTGATACGCTCCCACTTCCACTCAGGAATATCTAACCTCTGAAGTAAACTACCAGGTCTCTGATGTTCACATTTTACCTGCTGGCAATTTAGGCACCGAGCTACATATGCAACTATGTCTTTCTTCATCCTCCTCCACCAATAATGCTATCGCAAGGCTTGATACATCTTGGCGGTGCCCGGATGAATAAAATACCGGGAACTGTGGGCCTCCTCAAGAATCAACTCACGAAGTCCATCCACATTAGGCACACAAATACGACCATGCATCCTCAAAACTCCGTCATCTCCAACAGTAACCTGTTTGGCACCACTATGCCGCACTGTGTCTTTAAGGATAAGTAAATGAGGATCGTCATCCTGCCGATCTCTGATGTGCTCAAACAAAAAAGACCGAGTAACTGTACAAGCTAGAATATGGTTGGTCTCAGAACTATCTAACCTCACGAACTGGTTGGCCAAGGCCTGAACATCCAATGCAAGCGGTCTCTCACCAACTGGAATATATGCAAGGCTACCCATACTGACTGACTTTCTACTTAAAGCATCGGCCACCACATTGGCCTTCCTGGGATGATACAATATGGTGATATCATAGTCTTTCAATAGCTCCAGCCACCTCCGTTGCCTCAAATTGAGTTCCTTATGCTTGAACAAATACTGCAAGCTCTAATGATTAGTGAATACCTCACATGGCACGCCGTAAAGATAGTGCCTCCAACTCTTCAGCACGTGAACAATGGCTGCCAGCTCTAGATCATGAACAGGGTAATTCTTCTCATGAACCTTCAGCTGCCGCGAAGCATATGCAATAACCTTGCCACCCTGCATAAATACCGCACCCAGACCAATACGAGATGCGTCGCAATATACTGTATAAGATCTTGAACCTGTGGGTAACACCAATACCGGTGTCGTGGTTAAGGCAGTCTTGAGCTTCTGAAAGCTCGCTTTACACTCGTCTGACCACCTGAATGGGGCACCCTTCTGGGTCAATCTGGTCAACGGAGCTGCTATGGATGAAAACCCTTCCACAAATCAACGGTAATAGCCCGCCAAACCCAGGAAACTACGGATCTCTATAGCTGATGTGGGTCTAGGCCAGTTCTGGACTGCCTCAATCTTCTTAGGATCCACCTAAATACCCTCTGATGATACAACGTGACCCAAGAAAGCAACTGAATTCAACCAAAACTCATATTTTGAGAACTTAGCATATAACTGGCTGTCTTTCAGAGTCTGAAGAATGATCCGAAGGTGCTACTCATGCTCTTCTCGACTGTGGGAGTAGATCAAGATATCATCAATAAACACAACCAGAAAGGAATCCAAGTAGGGTTTGAACACCCGGTTCATCAAATCCATGAATGTTGCCGGGGCATTTGTCAGCCCAAATGACATCACTAGAAACTCATAATGCCCATACCGAGTCCAAAAAGCTGTCTTAGGAACATCGGATGCCCTAATCCTCAACTGATGGTAGCCATATCTCAAATCAATCTTTGAAAACACCTTGGCACCCTAAAGTTGATCAAATAAATCATCACTCCTCGGCAATGGTTACTTATTCTTGATGGTGACTTTGTTCAACTGTCGATAATCTATACACATCCTCATCGATCCATCTTTCTTCTTCACAAACAACACAGGTGCACCCTAGGGCGAAACACTAGGTCTAATGAAGCCCTTATCAAGTAAATCTTGCAACTGCTCCTTCAATTCTTTCAACTCTAGCATGGCCATGCGATATGGCAGAATGGAAATAGGCTGAGTGCCCTGAGCCAAATCAATGTAGAAATCAATATCCCTGTCGGGTGGCATCCCTAGCAGGTCTGCAGGAAACACCTCTGGAAACTCACGAACAACCAGCACCGAATCTATGGAAGGAACCTCCGCACTAGAATCGCGGACATAAGCCAAATAAGCTAGACACCTTCTCGACCATATGCCGAGCCTTCACATAAGAGATAACCCTGCTGGAAGAATGGCCAAGATTCCCTCTCCACTCTAATCGAGGCAACCCCTTCAAGGCTAAGGTCACCGTCTTGGCGTGACAATCTAATATAGCATGATAAGGTGGCAGCAAATCCATACCTAGTATGACATCAAAATCAACCATGTCAAGAAGTAGAAGATCTATACGAGTCTCAAGACTCCCAATGGTTACCACACACGAACGATAAAGACGACCTACAATAATAGCATCTCCCACTGGTGTGGACACATACACAGGAGCACTCAAAGAGTCACGGGGCACAACCAAATAGGAAGCAAAATAGGATGACACATAAGAGTAAGTTGATCCCGGATCAAATAGAACTGAAGCATCTCTACTGCAAATTGAAGCAGTACCTATGATAATAGCGTCAGATGACTCAGTCTCAGGGCTGGCTGGGAAAGCATAACACCGAGGATGGGCCCCACTACCCTGAACTACGTCCCTGGGATGGCCTCTAACTGGCTGGTCTCCACCTCTAATGGCTTGACCTCCACCTCTAATAGTTTGGCCTCATCCTCTGGCTTCCTGACCCCTACCTCTGGCTGCCTGACCCCTGCCTCTGGCTGGCTGAGCAGGTGGTGCAGCAACTGGTGCCGGAACCATGGCACGAGAAATCTGATGTTGTGAGCTGCCCGTTGCTCGAGGGAAAAATCTAGCAATCTGTCTCGGATCACCACAAGTATAACATAACCTCGTTTGTGGTGACTGCTGACCCTGAAATCGACCATGTCGACCCGAATAACCACCCTGATAACTCTGGAGTGGAGGTGCACTAATAGGAGCTGGTGGTGCACTGTAGGCTAGCTGGTAGGAATAATGCATCTGAAGTCACGACCACCTGAGGCACCGTGGGATGCCTGGAGCGCTGAATGAAACGGTTTGGGAGGATGGACTCTACCAAAAGTACTCCTGCCTCTAGATGAGGCACCACTGAACTCACCGGAATGACGAGGTCTCTTGTCAAACCCCTGACCTCCCTGAGTAAGAACCATTTCGACTCGTCTAGCGACACTAGCAGCCGCCTGAAAAGAAATCTCACTCCCAATCTCCTTAGCCATCTGCAATCTGATAGGCTGAGCAAGTCCATCAATAAACCTCCTCACCCTCTCTCTCTCGGTGGGAAGCAGAAGAATGGCATGACGGGCCAAATCCACAAAACGGGTCTCATACTGAGTAACAGTCATACTACCCTACTGGAGACGCTCAAACTGACGGTGACGCTCCTCTCTCAATATGATAGGTAGAAACTTCTCTATGAAGAGCAGAGAGAACTGGTCCTAAGTAAGAGCAGGTGACCCAGCTGGTCTGGTCAACAAAAAATCTCTCCACCATTTCTTGGTAGAACCAGTCATCTGAAATGCAGCAAAATCAACCCCATTGGTCTCCACTATACCCATGTTTCGTAGAACCTCGTAAAAGCTGTCAAGATACTCCTAGGGATCCTCTGAAGGAGCACCACTGAAGTGAACAGGAAAGAGCTTGGTAAACCTGTCCAATCTCCATAAAGACTCATAAGACATAACTGGCCCATCTCCGACCTGTGCCGCAATAACCGGCTGAACTAATCCGACTAGCTGAGTAGCTGGAGCCTGATACTGGGGAGCTATCTGCTCTAGAGGGGGAGTGGTGGGAGTCTGGGGTCCTCCTCCAGCCTGAGAGACTACTAGTGCCATGGGAAATGCGCCAGTCTGGGCCACACTCTCCATAAGGCCCACCAAACGGACCAAAGCATCCTGAAGTACTGGGGTGGAAATGAACCTCTACGGAACCTCAGCTGGTCTGGTAGGAACAGTCTGGGCTGGAACCTCCTCGTCAAGCTCTATCTGAGGCTCCACTGCTGGGGCTGCTGCTCCGGCTCTAGGCTGAGCCCTGCCCTACCTCAGCCTCTGGCACGACCTCGACCTCTCCCCCGCGTAGGAGCTGCCACTAGAGGCTCTGGCTGTTGCTCAGCTGAGGAAGCGGTACATGTTCTCGCCATCTGCGAGAGAATAAGAGTAGAAGAGTTCAATTAGTATTGAGAAAGAAAATTCAGACGACAGAGAAGAATAGAAGTGAAACTTGTTCCTAAACTTCATAGCCTCTGGAAGATAAGCATAGACGTCTCCGTACCGATCCTCCAGACTCTACTAAGCTTGCTCGTGAATCGTGATACCTAGGCAATCTAGTGCCCTGATACCAACTGTCACGGCCCGGAATTTCCCACCAACGGGACCGTGATGGCACCTAACATTTCACTTGCTAGGCAAGCCAACGTTAGAGAATCATTAAATCGATTCCTTATTTCCATTCATTGATTAACAATAATTAACTAAGATAAAATATAATAAGTGCGGAATATCATAAAATTGTATTCATTACTACCACCTGGATCTGGAGTCACAATTCACGAGCATTCTAGAGTTTGCTACAAGTAATAGTCTGAAAGAAATACAACTGTCTGAATGAAAGAAACAGTAGAACAGAAAAGATAGACAGGGACTTCAAGGTCTGTGAACGCCGACTGATCTACCTTGAGTCTCCGGATAGCGGACCAATAGCAAAATTTAGATCAACCCGAGCCGGTATCAAAATTTACACATAGAGTGCAGCGTGCAGTATTAGTACAACCGACCCCATGTACTGGTAAGTGTCGAGCCTAACCTCGACGAAGTAGTGACGAGGCTAAGGCAAGGCACCTACAAATCAACTTGTACAATTTAACAGTGTATATACAAATAACAGAAATGAAGAACTAACCAGGAAATGTTGGGAGGGGAACATACTGAGGGGAATACGAGATAAAGAACAACAACAGAATGATAACCGGAGCAGTCAATATACCATGAATCAACAGGAATCGTGAAAACAGTAAAGGAAAAATGCACAGCATCATCCTTCGTGCTTTTACTCTCAATCTCGCCATAAAATTAATAGAAACAGCACGGCATCACCCTTTGTGCATTAACTCTCATATCATGGAATGGCATCACCCTTCGTGCATTAACACTCATAGTATAGCACGGCATCACCCTTCGTGCATTAACACTCACAATATGGCACGACATCACCCTTCGTGCATTAATACTCACAATATGGCACGGCATCACCCTTCGTGCATTAACACTCACAATATGGCACGACATCACCCTTCGTGCATTAACACTCACAATATGGCACGGCATCACCCTTCGTGCATTAACACTCTCCCTTACCATAATGCAATGCATAAATAACAACATGGAGATAGAATAACAATTACAAACCTTACTTCGACATTTGGTTCCATAACATTAATCTCAACTTTAAAATAAAAACTCAATTATCACCAAAAAATCTGTAAACATGATAAGAACGATAAATTGAACAACACTAGTATAACATATAGCAATTAGGCATAGGAATGAGACAATAGAAGAAAAGCTGAGAAACATGGAAAAAACAGGTAAATTGACGGCGCACAAGTACTCGTCACCTCACATATACGCCTCTCACATGAATTTCACTTAGCAAGTAATCTAAGGTTCCTAATTCCCTCAAGTCAGGATTAGACACAACACTTACCTTGCTCCGAAGGCCACTTAATTCTCAATCACAACTTTTTCTTTGGAATTTACCTTCAAACCACCCGTATCTATTCAAAAATGACTCAATAATATCAAATATTGCTAAAGGAATCAATTATATTGCGTAAGTTAAATTTTTCCAAATTTTCCTCCAAAAAGTCAAAAAATTGACCCCGGGGCCGCTTGGTCAAAACCCGAGGTCTAGACCAAAATCCTTTTACCCATTCACCCTTGAGCCCGAATATGTAATTAGTTTTGGAATCCGACCTCAAATTGAGGTCTAAATCCTCAAATTTCAAAATTCCTAAGTTCTACCCAAAAATCCTAATTTCACCATAAAAATTCCAGATTCTAGGTTGAAATCTTGTTATAAGATGTAAAAGATTGAAAGAAAAGAGTTAGAAATCACTTACCTATGATTTGGGGAAGACTTGGTCTTTGGAAAATCGCCTTTTTTAGGGTTTTGAAAATATGAAAAATGGATGAAAAATCCCGTCTAAGTCCCTTTTACTCAGCTGCAGGTGTCGTAATTGCGACCTGAGCTTCGCAAATGCGAAGGAACAATCGCAATTGCAATGCCCTTCACAATCCTGCTGCCTTCGCAAATGCGAGGAAAGTGTCGCATTTGCGACCACTGAACCTCGCAAATGCGAGTAAATGTTTGCATTTGCGAACCTGCCCTTCCTAGACTCCCATCGCAATTGCGAAGAAAATCTCGCAATTGCGAGAACATGCTGGCCCAGGCCTTCTTCGTAATTTTGATAGATACCTCGCAATTGCTAGGCCTTCTTATTTTGCATTTGCGAAGCCTGATCTCGCAATTGCGAGATCAGAGGCCTGCAACAGGTACGGTTATACCAGCAAAATTTTCTAAGTTCAAAACATTCTGTGGCCTATACGAAACTCACCCGAGCCCTCGGGGCTCCAAAACGAACATGCACACAAGTCTAAAAACATCATACGAACTTGTTCGCGCGATCAAATCGTCAAAATAAGACCTAGAACTACCAATTTAGTACCTAATCAAATGAAATTCTCAAAAACACTTTAAAATTCATATCTTCTCAACTGGATGTCCGAATCACGTCAAATAAACTCCGTTTCTCACCAAATTTCACGTACAAGTTTAAGTATCATAATGAACCTGTACCGGGCTCCAGAACCAGAATACGGACCCGGCACTAACAATGCCAAACATCAATCAATTCTTAAAAACAATTAATTTTTAGACTTTTAAATTTTTATCAAAAATTAATAACTTGAGCTAGGGATCTCCGAATTCGATTCCGGGCATACGCCCAGGTCCCATAATTCGATACGTACCCACCGGGACCGTCAAAACACGGATCCGTGCCTGTTTACCAAAAATGTTAACCGAAGTCAACTAAAATCAACTTTTAAGGCATAAACTCTTATTTTCATCAATTTTTAACATAAAAGCTTTCCGGAAACCTGGCCGGACTGCGCACACAAATCGAAGAGGGTAAAAATGAGATTTTTAAGGCTTAAGAGCACAGATTCGAGTTCTAAAATATAAGATGACCTTTTGTGTCATCACAATATCAAATCATCAAATTCACGGAATCCACATAAATATACAAGTAATAATCACCTCAAATTGTCATACAAAAACAAATTCAACAAATGCGAATTGAGGCATGGCAAGTAGATGATTTTATAAATGCCAACAATTATCTAATTTACTACACAATATGCCCAAGATTTTAACTTAATACATTTTGCACATATAAGCCCGAGTACGTACTCGTCACCTCGTGTACACGGCTTTTCATATTTCACAAATGGCACATAAGACTCGATGCCTAAGGGGTAATTCCCCCACTCAAGGTTAGACAAGATACTTACCTTTTTGAACTTAGGCCGATATTCCAAAATAGCTTTCTCACGTGAATTGACCTCCGGACGGCTCCAATCTTTCTTGAGTCATCCTTACATTACTACGAGGTTCCGAAAATCCTAGAAACAACAATCTATTTAGAAACATAAAAAAATTGAATAATAATTAGGAAGATTTTCATGGTTTCAACTCATTTGAGCATTTTATCAAACAGTAGGTGTGCAAATTTGGTTACAAGGTTCTTCTACAAGATTTTCTTCATTCCACAACACAATCTTTACTTATTTGATCTCAACAATCTTCCCACAAACCTTATTGGTACAAGCATATATACATAATACTCTTACACCCAAGAATCATACTCCCAATCACCAATCTTTTACCCCAAACTCGAAATTGAATGCTAGGGGTTGAATCTTACCTCTTTGATGAAGATCTTGTGATTAGCTTCCTTGATTCTTGAAGATTGGTACAAGATTGGATGATTAGAATGTTAGGTTTACTCCATCTCTCTCTAAAATGCTCTTATAACTCTCTAAATTATCAGGTTTTTACATAAAAAATGACTTAACCCCTCTCTCTACCCGGCCTTGGGGGTTATTTAATGGGTTCTTACATGCGTGTCCGCGCACCTGGGCAAGTGGCCGCGCACCGGAGGCAGAAACTCTCAAATATGCGCAGCCGAGTATCTGGGCATACATATGACACAGGTCCAGTAAAATGGCCATAACTTTCTGTATACATATCCAAATGAGGAACGGTTTGATGCGTTGGAAACTAGACTCCAAGAGCTTTGATTTGATAGGTTATACACCATATAACTATTCATATCTTGAGAGTTACGCTCATTTGAAGTTAGGTCTTGTGCGAACTCACTTGAAACTTTAGTCTATTATAAAATTTCCAACTTCTACATTCGATGCCGAAACCTACCGAATCAAGTCCGATTGACCTCAAATTTTGCACACAATTCATAAGTTACATAATGGACCTATTCCAATTTCCAGAATCAGATTCCGACCTCGTTATCAAAAATGCAACCTTCGATCGATCTTTCTGAAAATCGTCTATTTTCCAACTTTCGCCAAAATGCGTCGAATTGTCCTACGGACTTCCAAATCCAAATCCGGACATACGCCTAAGTTCGAAATCACCATACGAAACTATTAACAGCACCAAAATTCCATTCCGTGGTCGTTTGCTAAAAAATTAACTCTCTGATCAACCCTTTCTATTTAAGCTTCTAAATAAGAATTGTTCTTTTAATTTATTTCCGAATCTTTCAAAAATCAAACTCGACCACACCCGCGGGTTATAATACATATTACGAAACTGCTCGATCCCTTAAGTCACTGAACGGGGCGTTAATTCTTAAAACAACAAGTCGGGTCGTTACAGGTGTGAACCTAAGTCAACTCGGACAATAATATGAATCTAGCTACGTACGGACTCTCGTCACCTCGTACGTACGTAGCCCTCGCATCAGGTTACACATACTAAATATATCACCTAGGGGTAGTTTTTCCCTCACAGAGTTAGGCAGGAGACTTACCTCGTCTCAAAGCTTACTTTCCGGTCTACAATAAACCCTCAACTCGGTGCCAAATGACCCGAAACTAGTCAAATGACATATAAAATAACCAATAAATGTTTAAGAGTTCATTTCCTAACTATTAAAGTGATTTTTCAACCCAAATTGAGGAATTCCTAAAATTCACCCCCCGGTCCCACGTTTTCGAATTCCGAAAATATTTGAAGAAAATTATTACCCATAACCTCATGAACTCAAATATATAATTTTTTTCTAACTCTATAATTATTTTCGTGAGTTAATCCCATTTTTATCAAAACCCTGGATTTTCTATCTAAACTCTTGATTTCACCAATTTTTACATGTTAATCTACCTTTAATCTATGTATTTAACTCATATTGTGTAGAAATTACTTACCTCAAAGTGCTAGGCGAAAACCCTCTTCCAAGAGCTCCAAAAATCGCCCAAGAGATGAAAGAAATGAGCTAAATGGCCTATGTCCCGCATTTAATAAAGTTGTGCACAGGATGTCGCATTTGCGACATCTGATTCGCAAACGCGACAAATCCATTGCAAATGCGAACCTGGGCTTCTACTGCCAAGGACGCAAATGCGACCAAGGAATCGCAAATGCAGACACTGCTGAGATCGCAAATGCGACCAAAGTATCGCAAATGCGAACATTGCCCAGGTCAGGCTTCTTCACAATTGCGAAGCCTTTCTCGCAAATGCGAATAAATTCTCGCATTTGCGAGACCTGCAACAGCTGCCAAGAAACACAAGAAAAACTGAAGTTTTTCTCATCCTCCCGAACGTCCGAAACTCACCCGAGCCCTCGAGGCTCCACTCCAAACACACACATAATTTTAACAACATCATACGAACTCGCTCGAGCGATCGAAACACTGAAATAACATCAAAACCCACGAATCGGACGCCAAAACGCATGGATTAACTCAAGCACTCAATAATTTCTAAAAATACTTCCGCGTGTCCGGTTCCTATGAAATCAACTCGGAATGACGCCAAATTTTACGTACAAGTCTTAAATGACATTACGGACCTACTCCAACTTCCAGAACCGGAATCCGAACCCGATTTCAAAAAGTCCACCCTCGTTCAACCACTTCCGGTGGTGTCTTAAATCCGTCCTAATTTCTAAACCAACTAAATTAGGTGTCTTAAATCCGTCCTAATTTGAATTGTTTCATATAACAGATTTGTAAAAAAAAAAAAATTAACTCATAAAAATCAAATTATTTTATAAAGTCGTTTACATCACCCCTGACCTCCTTTTAGTCGTAGGAGTCTTATTGTTTGTTATTAAATTTTAACCGATTAATTCTTTAGATTATTTTAGGTAAAATTTGGAGCACTTTTGAATTCCTTTAAGGTTTAGGACTGGAACACTTTGAAATTCTTTTAGGTTTAGGAGACTCAAAAATTTCATTAATTCTTTACGTTTTAAAAGTTTCACTTTTCTCCGTTAGTGATTGGCCACAATATTTATAAGTCTCTGATGAGCGTTTCTCCTTAATTTGTTTTATGTAAGTAGTTTCTTTTACGAATTAGAGCTTTATTTTTTTTCTATTGTGTATTAGAGAGAGTAAAAGAAGTTATTTAAATTTGTGGCAGAAGAAAGAAGACGGGGAATAAGAGGAAAGACAGTGAAAGAGAATTTTCTTTTTCTATCTCTTCATACACTAATGTTATTGTTAAATTTGCAACAGGTACAACTTTGGAGAGAATCATATTTGAGCAATTATCAAGTTTGTCTTGCTATCTACAACTTTGTATTCTCCTGCTTTTACTTAATTTCTTTTTTGTTTTTTTTATCTTTGCATGGGTAAAGATAGATTTTTATAATTTGCATACAAGTAGAATGTATTTATGTGAATAACTTAAACGTAAAATACTCTGACTCGAATGAATGATATGAACTGTTCTTATTTGATACTTTCGTTAGAGCTTGAATTTCACAAGTTATAAAGCTCAAAACATAGGTCTTTGGAGGAAACTTATAGTAGATATATAATTTTACGGACCTCCAAACACAAGTTATAAAGTTCAAAACATAGGACTTGCACGTCTTAAATCCGTCCTAAACCAAAGGACCCCGAAATGACCTACGGACCTCCAAATCCACTTCCGGACGCGCCCCTAAGTCCAGAATCACCATACGGAACTATTCTCAGGCTCGAAATCCCAAACGGACATCGATAACATTGAAATGCACTTCAACCCAAATTTATGAAATCCTTCCAAAATGCCAACTTTTCACAATAGGCGCCGAAATGCTCCCGGGTCATCAAAAACCGATCCAGATATACGCCCAAGTCCAAAATTATCATACGAACCTGTTGGAACCTTCAATTCCCGATTCTGAGGTCGTTTACTGGAAATCAAACCTTAGTAAATTCTTCCAACTTAAAACTTCCGAAATGAGAATTTTCTTTCTAAATCAACTCCGGACTTCCCAAAATTCAATTCCGACCATACGTACGAGTCATAATACCTGAAGTGAAGCTACTCATAGCCTCAAACTGCCGAACGATGCGCTAGGGCTCAAAACGACTGGTCGGGTCATTACCCGACCCCTGATGCAACTCCATCATAACCGAAAAATGGTCCGAGTCCCCACCCACCGTCCTCACTTGGGTCTTTGCTCCATCATACATGTCCTTAATCACCCTAACGTAGGCAACAACTACACCTCTTGCCTCCAAACATCTCCTTAAAACCTCCCTCGGAACTTTATCGTACGCCTTTTCTAAGTCGACGAATACCATATGCAAGTCCTTCTTCCTCTCCCTATACTGCTTCATCAATCTCCTAACAAGGTGGATGGCTTCTGTAGTTGAACGCCCCAGCATAAACTCGAACTGATTTTCGAAAATAGACACACTCCACCTCACCCATATCTTTTATTTTTAATTAATTCATAATATAAATATCATAAAATTATCTTATCCCCCTCTTTTCGTATATTCTTTTCTACTGTAATATTTGTTTAGTTTTCTTATTTGTACTTTACTAAAAATTTAAAAATATAATATTTGTTTACTAAATTATAATTTTGAATTCATCAAAAGTATAAAGAGATAAGCCTTTTATTATTTTTATAAAAAATTACTAATATTTTTAATATTATTAATTTGTGTTATATATAATATGCTTATCTTATGTATAATATCCTAAAGTATCTTTATGTTTTTATATTTTTCATAATAAAATTATGAGTTCTATTTATTAACTTAAATTTCCTACATGAGAAATTTAATTAGTATATACATTTTTATGCTATCGCTTGAAATTCTTTTATTTATAGTATTCTTCCTTTATAACTATTTGTTTATTATGATTTTAGTTATGTGTATATGTATGACTTTTCTCATCATAATTCTAATAATAAGTCTTATTTTTTTATATTTTTTTATAAATTTATATATCTATACTATATTAAAAGCACGAATGCCTTTAGCGAAATGTCGTTCGCCTTTTTTACCCTTATAAAATAAAATTTATATTGGACAAAATTATAATTTAAGTTATATTCCTAATATTTAGAAATAGTTATTTAATTATTTACCTAATATTTAGGATTTCTAAACCAACTAAATTAGGTGTCTTAAATCCGTCCTAATTTGAATTGTTTCATATAACAGATTTGTAAAAAAAAAAAAAAAAAAATTAAGTCGTTTACATCACCCTGACCTCCTTTTAGTCGTAGGAGTCTTATTGTTTGTTATTAAACTTTAACCAATTAATTCTTTAGATTATTTTAGGTAAAATTTGGAGCACTTTTGAATTCCTTTAAGGTTTAGGACTGGAACACTTTGAAATCCTTTTAGGTTTAGGAGACTCAAAATTTTCATTAATTCTTTACGTTTTAAAAGTTTCACTTTTCTCCGTTAGTCACAATATTTATAAGTCTGATGAGCCTTTCTCCTTAATTTGTTTTATGTAAGTAGTTTCTTTTACGAATTAGAGCTTTGTTTTTTTTTCTATTGCGTATTAGAGAGAGTAAAAGAAGTTATTTAAATTTGTGGCGGAAGAAAGAAGACGGGGAATAAGAGGAAAGACAGTGAAAGAGAATTTTCTTTTTCTATCTCTTCACACACCAATGTTATTGTTAAATTTGCAACATGTACAACTTTGGAGAGAATCATATTTGAGCAATTATCAAGTTTGTCTTGATATCTACAACTTTGTATTCTCCTGCTTTTACTTAATTTCTTTTTTGTTTTTTATCTTTGCATGGGTAAAGATAGATTTTTATAATTTGCATACAAGTAGAATGTATTTATGTGAATAACTTAAACGTAAAATACTCTGACTCGAATGAATGATATGGACTGTTATTATTTGATACTTTCGTTAGAGCTTGAATTTCATAGGTCTTTGGAGGAAACTTATAGTAGATATATAATTTCGGTAAATCATGTTTTACTCCTTTAATTTTTTTATTGCATTCAAACTACCAATATTTTCACGACCCAATTTCACCTATAGGCCGTGATAGTCCCCAACACTACAGTTAGGCAAGCCAACTTAATAAATTAAGCATATATTGACAAAATTTAAAATCAAAAAAATAATAAAACCCAAATTCTACCAATGTGTGTGCCAAGACCTGGTGTCACAAATGTATGAGCATCTAGTAGATTATACAAAACCTTAAACACTGTCTGAAATAAAAATAGACAGAATAAATAAAAAATACAAGGATAGACACTAGTAGCTGCAGAACGAATCAGAAAGGTAACTCATCACTATGCCCCTGAATAACGTGGGTGTAAGACGATAGGTCCCCCACTAGTACTTGCCTCAGGTCCTGCACAAAAAGTGCAGCAAGTGTAGTATGAGTACGTAAACAACGTGTACCCAGTAAATATCGCGCCTAATCTCGAAGTGGTAGAGACGAGATGACCGACTTTGATACTCACTATGGGTCAATAATAATAATTGAAATACAAGTAGGATATTTAAATTAACATAATTTACAGAATTTAAAATAATTTATTTAATCGGCGGAAATAATCAAATTCCTTCAAACGCAACAATTCTCAATATATTAATTAAATTCCTTCAATTCAAATAATTTTTAATTTATCAATTAAATATCATTTACAGGAATAACAATTAATTCTTTAACAAGCAAGAATAATAATTCATTAAATTTCAAGGATTTTTTAATTTATCAATTAGCTTCGCAAGCTGAAATAAACTATTAAAGTATCGTGTAATTATTATTATTAAGCACGATTTCTGCCGAGGACGTACGGCCCGATCCAGAGTGTCGTGTATACTGCCGAGGGACGTGCGGCGCGATCCATAGATGCTTCTATCCTGCCGAGGCGTGCGGCCCACTCCACAAGAAAAGAGGACATTTTCTTATGTACCTCCGGAAGAAGAGTATATTTATTATAGGATAAATTCGGGAGGAAGAACAATTTCTTTTAATAACTAATTAATTTAAACAGAAAATCAAGCATATGAGATTTTTATTCTTTAATATCTTTATTTAATAATTCACAATATATTCATATATATCAATTAATATTAATTAAATAAAGAATACAATTTACACAAGTAATTCATGCTTTGAGTCCTAAAATACCCGGACTTTAGCATTAATAGTAGCTACGCACGGACTCTCGTCACCTCGTGTGTACGTAGCCCCCCGCAATTAGCAACAATTATTCAATTTAATCCCTATGGGTTAATTTTTCCCTCACAAGACTAGACAAGAGACTTACCTCGTTTTGCTCCAATTTAATCCACTAGAAGGCCTTTTCCACGATTATCCAACTCTGTCTGGCTCGAATCTAGCCAAAATAATTCGATACAATCATTAAAAATTATTGGAATCAATTCTATAAGAAAATACTACTTTTTCAATAAAAATTCCGAAATTAATTAAAAATTCGTATGTGGGACCCACGTCTCGGAATCCGGCGAAAGTTACGAAATATAAACAATCACTCAACCACGAGTCTACCCATGCCAAAATCACTAAATTCCGATAATAATTCGTCCCTCAAATCCTTAAATCCATCCAAAAAGGTTTTCAAACTTTTCCAACTCAATTCACCAATTAAATGATAAAAATAGTGATGGATTCGGGTAATTTAACCAATAATGAGTTAAGAACACTTACCCCGTTGTTTTCTCTGAAAATCTCCCCAATATCGCCTAAATCCGAGCTCCAAATCGTTAAAAATGGTTTTTCAGAACTTAAACTCTCTGCCCAATGATTTCTTCTACGTGATCGCGAACTTCCTCACGCGGTCGCGTAGCACAAATTTTACCGCCCAAACATTAACCCTACGCGATCGCATCAAGTCCCACGCGATCGCGAATGCACCAGGTTCCGACTCTACGCGATCGCACCCCTTTTCACGTGATCGCAAAGCACAATGCGTGGCCCAGCTTCCTCTCAAGTTTCCCCTACGCGATCGCAAACACTGAAACGCGATCGCGATACACACTGGCCAACCCTACGCGATTGCGGATGTGCCCACACGATCGCAGTGAACAAATTCCCAGCTGCCCAAATTAACCCTACGCGATCGCATAGAATAAATCCACCTCTGCCTAAATTACTCTACGCGGTCGCAGACCAACTTACGCGATCGCGTATAAGGATACCAGAAGAAAATACCAGTAGTTATCAGCAGTGTTCCAAAGGCCAAAAATGATCCGTTAGCCGTCCGAAACTCACCCGAGCCCCTCAGGACCTCAACCTATTATACCAACAAGTCTTTAAATATCATACGAACTTAGTCGAAACCTCAAATCACATCAAACAACGCTAAAACCACGAATCATCCTCCAATTCAAGCTTAATGAAACTTAAAATTTTTAGCTTCTTCATTCGGTACCGAAACCTATCAAATCAAGTCCGATTGATCTCAAATTTTGCACACAAGTCATAAATGACATAACGGAGCTATAAAAATTTTCAGAACTGAATTCCGACTCCGATATCAAAAAGTCAACTCCCCGGTCAAACTTCCAAACTTAAATTCCTATTTTAGCCATTTCAAGCCTAATTTAACTACGGACTTCCAAATAAAATTTTGAACACGCTCCTAAGTCCAAAAATTACTATACGGAGCTGTTGGAATCGTCAAAATTCTATTCCGGGGTCATTTTCTCAAAAATATTGGCCGAAGTCAAACTTAGCACTTTAAGGCCAACTTAAGGAACCAAGTGTTCCGGTTTCAACCCAAACACTTCCAAATCCCGAACCAACCATCCTCGCATGTGATGACCCAAAAGGTCATCTTATGTTTTAGAACTCGAATCTGCGCTCTTAAGCCTTAAAAATCTCATTTTTTTTTACCTTCCTCGATTTGCATGCGCAGTCTGGGCAGGTTTCCGAAAAGCTTTTATGTTGAAAACTAATGAAAATAAGAATTTTTATCTTAAAAGTTGATTATAGTTGACTTTGGTCAATATTTTTGGTAAACAAGCCCGGATCCATTCTTTAACGATCTCGGTAGGTCCATATCGAATTATGAGACCTGGGTATGCCCGGAATTGAATTCGAAAGTCCCTAGCTTGAGTTATGAATTTTTGATAAAAATTAAAAGTTTGGAAATTATTTATTTTTAAGAATTGATTGATATTTGGCATTGTTAGTATCGGGTCCATATTTTGGTTCCAGAGTCTGGTACAGGTTCATTATGAAATTTAAGACTTATCTGTGAAATTTGGTGAGAAACGGAGTTGATTTGACGTGATTCGAACGTCCAGTTGAGAAAATAGAAATTTTAAAGTGTTCTTGAGAATTTCATTTGATTTGGTGCTAAATTCGTAGTTTTAGGTGTTATTTTGGCGATTTGATCGCGCGGGCAAGTCCGTATGATATTTTTAGACTTGCGTGCATGCTTGGTTTGGAGCCCCGAGGGCTCGGGTGCCATTCGGGCGATGCGCGAGTTGAGTTCAAACCTCAACAAGGCTGCTGGTGCACCAAATCTGGTGTGCCCGCACCTGCGAGTCTTTGGTCGCAGGTGCGAGCGATAGCCCTGCAGGTGCGACCCAGGCTTGGACTTTATTTTTTCGTAGATGCGGACTTCTCTCCGCAGGAGCGAGACCGCAGAAGCGAAACCCTGTCCGCAGGTGCGGCCCTAGTTTGCCCAGTCCTTTTCTGCAGAAGCGCACATTCTGTCCGCACGTGCGGATGCGCAGGTGCAACCAAAGCACCGCAGGTGCGAAGGTCGCGGGGCAGTGAGTTCATTTAATTCGGACTCCAGCCATTTTTCTTCTCGTTTCAAAATGATAGGAGGCCTAGGGCGATTTTTCAAAGACATTTTCTTCCCCAAATCATAGGTAAGTATTCCTTAACTCGTTTCTTTCAATCTTTTACTTCATTTTATAAGAATTCAACCTAAAATCTAGAGTTTTCATGGTAGAATTAGGGGTTAGGGTAGAAACTAGGAATTTCGGAAATTTGGGGATTTAGATCTCGATTTGAGATCGGATTTCAAAACCAATTACATATTCGGGCCCGGGGATGAATGGGTAAATAAATTTTGGTCCAAACCTCGGATTTTGACCAAGCGGGCCCGGGGTCGATTTTTGACTTTTTAGAGAAAAATTTGGGAAATCTGTAATTATTCATTAAAGTTGATTCCTTTAGCGATAATTGATGATATTAAACTAATTATGATTAGATACGAGTGAGTTGGAGGTAAATTCTAAAGGGAAAGCGGTACTTGAGCAGTCAGTGGCTTGCGAAATTGAGGTAAGTATCGTGTCTAACTTTGGCTTGAGGGAATAGGTATTATGTGTTCAATTGCTACGTGTTTGGTTGTTAAATACGATGTATAGGTGAGGTGACGAGCATCTATGCGTTGTTGTCGAGTCATAGCATGCGAGTGAAATTCTATTCTTGTCTATTTTGTAGCCTTAAATTCTACTACCCATGCTTAGCGGGTCATTTGAAATGTTGGGTGACTCATATCTGGTTTCACTGAGATTTGATAACTTTAGAATATTGATTCAAGGTTAAGATTACATTGTGCTATTGATTATGGGTAAAATACTGGTTTCTTTGTGATACTCTTATCTATCCGTTGTTATTGATTCTATAATTGGTGAGGCGGAGTGTAAAGCAAGAAGGGTGATGCCGTGCATGCATTATTTATAATGAGAGGAAGAGCGTAAAGCACGAAGGGTGATGTCGTGTATATTATGAGAGGTTTAAAGCACGAAGGGTGATTCCGTGTATATCATGAGAGGTTTAATGCACGAAGGGTGATGTCGTGCCGTTTTATTTATTTATTTGGTGAGGTTGAGAGTAAAAGCACGAAGGGTGATGCCGTGCAGTTTTTCTTGCTGTTTTAATTGCTCAATTCGTTTAAGGATTTTCGGTTTAATTCTGTATTTTCATTATTCTCACTCTTTACCCCCACTGTATGTTTCCTTCCCATTATTTCTATGTTATTTCTTTATTTACGGTTGTTGCCACTAGCAGGATTTTATTGTTCAGGTTATATGTGGGTGTCTTGTCCTAGCCTCGCCACTACTTCACCGAGGTTAGGTTCGACACTTACCAGTACATGGGGTCGGTTGTACTGATGCTGCACTCTGCACTTTCTATGCAGATTTTAATACCGGCTCAGGCTGATCGAGATTTGTTACTGGTCCGCTGTTCGGAGACTCAAGGTAGATCTGTCGGCATTCACAGACCTTGAAGTCCCCGTCTATTTATGTCCTACTGTTTTCTTTCATTCAGACAGTTGTATTTCTTTCAGGCTATTACTTGTAGTAAATTCTAGAACGCTCGTGAATTGTGACTCCAGATCCGGGTGATAGTAGTTAATACAGTTTTATGATATTCCGCACTTATTATATTTTATCTTAGTTAATTATTGTTAATTATTGAATGGAAATAAGGAATTGGTTTAATGATTCTCTAACATTGGCTTGCTTAGCAAGTGAAATGTTAGGTGCCATCACAGTCCCGTCGGTGAGAAATTTTGGGTCGTGACACCGCACATCCTAAATCATTAAAAGCACATACGTGAAGTTTTATTTTAGGGAAGGGGGTTCTAAAAGCTAAAATGACCGGTTGGGTCATTACATTCTCTACTTCTTAAACAAACGTCCATCCTCGAACGGGTTTAGAATTATACCTGGAGTGCTGAATAGGTGTGGATATCTGCTCCGCATGTCTTCCTCGGCCTCCCAAGTCGCTTCCTCGATTGGTTGGCCCCTTCACTGGACCTTTACTGCAGAAATCCTCTTGGACCTCAACTGGCAAACTTATTTATCAACAATGGCAAATGGCTCTTCTTCATAACCCAAACTCTTATCTAGCTGAACTGTACTGAAGTCCAACACATGTGATAGGTCGGCATGATACTTTCGGAGCATAGATACATGAAAAATCAGATGAACTCCCGATAGACTGGGAGGCAATGCAAGCTCATAAGCAACCTCTTCAGCTCGTCTCAACACCTCAAATGGGCCTATAAACCTTGGGCTCAACTTACCCTTCTTCCCGAATATCATAATTCCCTTCATCGGCGAAACCTTCAAGAGAACTTTTTCACCTACCATAAATGATAAATCACGCGCTTTCTGTTCTGCGTAACTCTTATGTCTGGACTGTGCTGTACGAAGTCGCTCCTGAATCAACTTTACCTTTTCCAAGGCATCCCTTACCAAATTAGTACCATATAACTTAGCCTCACTGGGGTCAAACCATCCGATAGGTGAACGACATCGACGGCCATATAAAGCCTCAAATAGAGCCATCTCGACGCTGGATTGGTAACTGTTATAATAAGCAAACTCGGCCAAAGGCAGGAAACGATCCCACTGACCTCCAAAGTTAATCACACATGCCCTGAGCATATCCTCCAAAATCTTAACTGTCCGCTCTGACTGCCAGTCGGTCTGTGAATGAAAGGTTGTGTTGAGCTCTACACGGGTCCCTAATTCACTTTGTACTGCTCTTCAGAAATGTGAAGTAAACTGAGGGCCTCTATCTGATATGATAAAAATTGGCACACCGTGCAACAGAACTATCTCCTGAATATAAATCTGGGCCAACCTCTCTGAAGTATACGTAGTCACAATAGGAATAAAATGTGCCGACTTGGTCAACCTGTCAACAATCATCCAAACTTCCTCAAGGTCCGCGGCAACCCAACTACAAAGTCCATATTAATTCGTTCCCATTTCCACTCCGGTATAGTCATCTGCTGAAGTAGGCCACCTGGCCTCTGGTGCTCATATTTAACTTGCTGGCAATTTAGACACCTGGCTACATACTCAACAATGTCCTTTTTCATTCGTCGCCACCAATAATGCTGCCTCAAATCACGATACATCTTCGTAGCACCTGGATGAATAGAATACCGAGAACTATGTGCCTCCTCTAGGATCTTTTTCCTCAGTCCATCCACATTAGGAACACATAGATGATCCTGGAGTCACAGAACACCATCCGCTCTAATAGTAACTTCCTTGGCACCACCTCGTAGTACCGTTTCTCGAAGCACCATCAAGTGTGGATCATCATACTGGCGAGCCTTGATCTGCTCAAATAGTGAAGACTGAGCTACGACACATGCAAGAACTCAGCTGGGCTCTGAAATATCCAGCGGCACAAGTCTGTTGGCCAAGGATTGGATATCCAAAGCTAAGGCCTCTCTTCTGCTGAAATGAAAGCCAAACTACCCATACTCTCCTCCTTTCTTCTCAAAGCATCTGCAACTACATTTGCTTTACCTGGATGATATAGGATAGTAATATCATAATCTTTTAGTAATTCCAGCCATCTGCGCTACCTCAAATTTAGGTCCCTCTGCTTGAACAAATGCTGCAAACTGTGATGATCAGTATAAACTTCACAGGACACCCCATAACGATAATGCCTCCAAATCTTAAGGGTGTGAACAATAGCAGCTAACTCCAAATCATGTACCGGATAATTCCTTTCGTGGGGCTTCAGCTGACGTGAAGCATATGCAATAACTTGCCTTTCCTGCATCAATACACAACCCAAGTCGACGCGTGAAGCGTCACAATACATTGTATACATTCCCGAACCGGAAGGTAACACTAACACTGGTGCTGTAGTCAATGCTGTCTTGAGCTTCTGAAAGCTTAACTCACAATCATCGGACCATCAAAACTGAATACCCTTCTGGGTTAATTTGATCAAAGGTGCTGCAACAGATGAAAAACCTTCCACAAACCGACGATAATAACCTGCTAAACCAAGAAAACTCCTGATCTCAGTCGCCGAAGTGGGACGATGCCAATTCTAAACTGCCTCAATCTTTTTAGGATCAACTTTAATACCTTCGCCCGATACAATATGTCCCAAAAATGCTACAGACTCTAGCCAAAACTCACATTTAGAGAACTTAGCATATTGTTTTTATTCCCGCAATGTCTGAAGCACTACTCTCATATGCTACTCATATTCCTCCTTGCTGCGCGAGTAGATCAAAATGTCATCAATGAAGACAATGACAAACGAATCAATATATGGCATGAATACCCTGTTCATCAGATCCATAAACGTTGTCGAAGCATTAGTTAAACCGAAAGACATTACCAGAAACTCATAATGACCATATCTAGTACGGAAAGCAGTTTTCGGAACATCCGAATCTCGAATCTTCAACTGATGATACCCCAACCTCAAGTCGATCTTAGAGAACACCCTAGCACCCTACAAGTGGTCAAATAGGTCATCAATATGCGACAACGGGTACTTGTTCTTAATAGTAACTTTGTTCAATTGGCGATAGTCAATACACATCCGCATTGTGCCATCTTTCTTCTTCACAAATAATACTGGTGCACCCCAAGGCGATACACTCGGTCTGACGAACCCTTTGGCTAGTAACTCTTCAAGCTGTTCTTTCAACTCTTTCAATTCTTTCGGAGCCATGCGATACAGTGGAATAGATATAGGCTGAGTATCTGGAGCCAAGTCAATACAAAAATCAATATCACGATCAGGTGGCATACCTGGAAGATCTGAAGGAAATATATCGGAGAACTCCTGAACTACTGGCACTGAATCAATAGTCGGAGTCTCTGTAGTAGTATCCCGAACATAGGCTAGATATGCCAAACAACCCTTCTCAACCATGTGTTGAGCCTTTATAAAAGAAATAACTCGATTAAATGAACTAACCGACGAACTCTTCCACTCTATCCTAGGCAAAGATGGAATAGCCAAGGTAACAGTTTTGGCATGACAATCTAGAATAACATGATATGGAGATAACCAGTCCATACCTAGAATAATTTCAAAATCGATCATCTCGAGCAATAAGAGATCTGCTCTAGTTTCATAACCACAGAATGTAATAATACAGACCGGTAGATCCAGTTCACAATAACAGAATCGCCTACAGGAGTGGACACATAAACAGGAGTACTCAAAGACTCACGAGAAACACCCAGGAATAGAGCAAATAGAGATGACACATATGAATACGTGGATCTTGGATCAAATAATACCGAGGCATCTTTGCCGCAAACAGAAATAATACCTGTAATTACAGCATCTGAGGCCTCTACATCTGGTCTAGCCGGAAAAGCATAGAACCGAGCTGGAGTGCCAACAGGCTGACCTCCGCCTGGCTGACCTCCACCTCTAGGACGGCCCCTTCCCACCTTTCCTCCACCTCTTGGTGGTCGGACTACTGGTT
The DNA here is from genome assembly GCF_000390325.3 of Nicotiana tomentosiformis. Lineage (NCBI taxonomy): Eukaryota > Viridiplantae > Streptophyta > Magnoliopsida > Solanales > Solanaceae > Nicotiana > Nicotiana tomentosiformis. Next base: position 95,492,664 of record NC_090813.1, on the reverse strand, counting down.
GAGCAACTATTCCGGCAAGCATAGGCTATCGACCCTGTTGTACTGGTCTACCCCGAAGCCTGGGGCAAAACCTCCGCATGTAACTGGGATCCCCGCACTCGTAACAACTCTTCGGTGCAATGCGCTGCTGACTAAGTGTCTAGCCCTGGGGAATTGAATACCCACTGGGAGGGCCCTGAATAGCTGGTGGGCGGTAGGAACTATCTGGTATAGCACTGAGATAAGGTCGCACTGGAGCACCTCGAGGAGGTGGTGGTGCTGGAAATGGGGGTCTGCTGGACTGCCCCCTCACGAGCTGACCTCTGCCCCCAGACGGAGCACCTCTGAACTCTCCAGAGTACCTGAACCACTTATCTCTCATAATCTGCTCTCGGCTCCGCTGATGCACACCCTCAATCCTCCGGGCTATCTCCACAACTCGCTTATAAGAAGTAACCATCTCAACCTATCGAGCCATAGTGGCCTGAATACCAGTATGTAAACCGGCTACAAACCTCCGCACTCTCTCCGCCTCAGTAGAGAGTATCATAAGTGCATGGCGAGATAATTCAAAAAACCTCGCCTCATAATTAGTCACTGATATCTGACCCTGCTGGAGCTGCTCAAACTGAAACCGCAACTCTTCCCTCTAGGAGGGTGGAATATACCTGTCCAGGAAGATACGGGTGAACCTGTCCCAAGTTATGGGAGGAGAATCTGCTAGTCTGCCAAGAGCATAAGACTGCCACCATCTACGGGCTCTGCCCTCTAGCTGAAAAGTAGCAAAGTCTACCCCATGAGACTCTAATATCCTCATGTTGTGCAGTCTGTCCCTGCAACGATCAATGAAGTCCTTTGGATCCTCATGTCGCTCACCCCCAAAGACAAGAGGATGTAGTCTAGTCCATCGGTCCAATAGCTTCAGAGGATCGGCGGCTACAGCTAGCCTGGGCTCAGGTGTAGCTGCTGCCACTCGCTGGGCTCCTCCCACGGGTAGTGCACCCTGGGTCTGATATACAACAACTTCCTGTACATGAGCCTGCGTGGTAGGGGTCTGTGCTCCTCCGCCCCGTCTGATATGTGGCTGGGTCTACCAGAAATAAACCGGTCTGAGTCATATTGTCCATGAACCGCAACATACGACCCATGACATCCTGAAATCCCAGTTCAGATGGGAAATCCACCGGATCTGGCTCTGCCACAGACACCTCACCCTGCTCCTCAATAATGGGATTCTCTGTTGGACCCACTGGCGGCATAACTGGAACAGTCCTGGGACATCCTCGCCCTCTACCACGAGCTGGAGCCCTCCCTCGGCCTCTTCCTCGGCCTCTAGCAACTGAGGGAGTAGCTCTTCCTGGTCTGGAACCTCATTCGAGCACGTTCTCACCATCTGAGAGAGAATAAGAGAAGGATATTTAGAACTACATCAATTGCACGATGGAATATGAAGAAAGGAAATTTCCTAACACCCTATAGCCTCTCGAAGATAAGTACAAACGTCTCTGTACCGATCCGCAAGACTCTATTAGGCCTGCCCAAACTTGTGAGACCTACGTGAACCTAGTGCTCTGATACCATGTTGTCACGACCCAATTTCACCTATAACTCGTGATGGCGCCCAACACTACAGCTAGGCAAGCCAACTTAATAAATTAAGCATATATTGACAAAATTTAAAATCAAAAAAATAATAAAACCCAAATTCTACCAATGTGTGTGCCAAGACCTGGTATCACAAGTGTATGAACATCTAGTAGATTATACAAAACCTCAAACACTGTCTGAAATAAAAATAGACAGAATAAACAAAAAATACAAGGATAGACACTAGTAGCTGCAGAACGGATCAGAAAAGCAGCTCACCACTATGCCCCTGGATAACATGGGTGTAAGACGATAGGTCCCCCACTAGTACTTATCTCAGGTCATGCACAAAAAGTGTAGCAAGTGTAGTATGAGTACATAAACAACGTGTACCCAGTAAGTATCAAGCCTAATCTCGAAGTGATAGAGACGAGATGGCCGACTTTGACACTCACTGTGGGTCAATAATAATAATTAAAATATAACTAGGATATTTAAATCAGCATGATTTACAGAATTTAAAATAATTTATTTCATCAGTGGAAATAATCAAATTCCTTCAAATGCAACAATTCTCAATATATTAATTAAATTCCTTCAATTTAAATAATTTCTAATTTATCAAGTAAATATCATTTACAAGAATAACAATTAATTCTTTAACAAGCAAGAATAATAATTCATTAAATTTTAAAGATTTTTTAATTTATCAATTAGTTTCGCAAGTTGAAATAAACTATTAAAGTACCATGTAATTATTATTATTAAGCACGATTTCTGCCGAGGACGTACGGTCTGGATTCAGAGTGTCGTGTATACTGCCGAGGGATGTGCGGCTGCCGAGGGACGTATGGCGCGATCCATAGATGTATCTATCCTGCCGAGGCGTGCGGCCCGCTCCACAAGAAAAGAGGACATCTTCTTATGTACCTTCGGAAGGAGAGTATATTTATTATAGAATAAATTCGGGAGGAAGAATAATTTCTTTTAATAATTAATTAATTTAAACAGAAAATCAAGCATATGAGATTTCCATTCTTTAATATCTTTATCTAATAATTCACAATATATTCATATATATCAACTAATATTAATTAAATAAAGAATACAATTTACACAAGTAATTCATGTTTTGAGTCCTAAAATACCCGGACTTTAGCATTAATAGTAGCTACGCACGGACTCTCGTCACCTCGTGCATACGTATGCCCCCGCAATTAGCAACAATTATTCAATTCAATCCCTATGGGTTAATTTCTCCCTCACAAGATTAGACAAGAGACTTACCTCGTCTTGCTCCAATTTAATCCACTAGAAGGCCTTTTCCACGATTATCTAACTCTGTCTGGCTCGAATCTAGCCAAAATAATTCGATACAATCATTAAAAATTATTGGAATCAATTCTATAAGAAAATACTACTTTTTCAATAAAAATTCCGAAATAAATTAAAAATTCGTCCGTGGGACTCATGTCTCGGAATCCGTAAAAGTTATGAAATATGAACACCCACTCAACCACGAGTCTACCCATACCAAAATCACTAAATTCCGATAATAATTCGTCCCTCAAATCCTTAAATCTATCCAAAAGGGTTTTCAAACTTTTCCAACTCAATTTACCAATTAAATGATAAAAATAGTGATGGATTCGGGCAATTTAACCAATATTGAGTTAAGAACACTTATCCCGTTGTTTTTTCTGAAAATCTCCCAAATATCGCCTAAATCCGAGCTCCGAATCGTTAAAAAGGAAAATGGGACGAAGTCTCATTTTCAAAACATAAACTCTCTGCCCAATGATTTCTTCTACGCGATCGTGAACTTCCTCATGCGATCGCGTAGCACAAATTTTACCGCCCAAACATTAACCCTACGCGATCACATCAAGTCCCACGCGATCGCGAATGCACCAGGTTCCGACTCTATGCGATCGCACCCCTCTTCACGCGATCGCGGACGTGCCCACCCGATCGCAGTGAACAAATTCCCGGTTGCCCAAATTAACCTTATGCGATCGCAACCCTATTCACGCGATCGCGTAGAACAAATCCACCTCTGCCTAAATTACTCTACGCGATCGCAGACCAACTTACGTGATCGCGTATAAGGATACCAGAAGAAAATAATAGCAGTTATCAGTAGTGTTCCAAAGTCCAAAAATGATTCGTTAGCCGTCCGAAGCTCACCCGAGCCCCTCGGGACCTCAACCAATTATACCAACAAGTCCTGAAACATCATACAAACTTAGTCGAAACCTCAAATCACATCCAACAACGCTAAAACCACGAATCATCCTCCAATTCAAGCTTAATGAAACTTAAAATTTCCAACTTCTTCATTCGTTACCGAAACCTATCAAATCAAGTCCGATTGACCTCAAATTTTGTACACAAGTCATAAATAACATAACGGAGCTATAAAAATTTTCAGAACTGGATTCCGACTCCGATATCAAAAAGTCAACTCCCCGGTCAAACTTCCAAAGTTAAATTCCTATTTTAGTCATTTCAAGTCTAATTTAACTACAGACTTCCAAATAAAATTCCGAACATGCTCCTAAGTCCAAAAATCACCATACGGAGCTGTTGGAATCGTCAAAATTCCATTTCGGGGTTGTTTTCTCAAAAATGTTAACCGAAATCAAACTTATTACTTTAAGGCCAACTTAAGGAACCAAGTGTTCCGGTTTCAACCCAAACACTTCCAAATCCCGAACCAACCATCCCCTCAAGTCCTAAATCATTAAAAGCACATACGAAAAGTTTTATTTTAGGAAAGGGGGTTCTAAAAGTTAAAATGGCCGGTTGGATCATTACAAATATAAACTCTCCGAGAAAGACCAAGAAAGAAATAATAACTAAAGTTCAATTTTTCTTATTCTTACTCATAAATTTATTACAACTGGTTGTAGAATTAAAACCAATTAGTTTTGTATAATTTAATTATCTTAGTAAAAAAATAAGAAAAAATAGAGAGAAAGACTTTTTTTGTGAAAGACCGTTTGATTGTTTGGGTACACAATAAGATGTATATTATAATAATTAGATATAAAATATACTTTTGACTCAATATTAAATTTTAGAAATACTTTTAAAATGATATATAGTTTAATAATATTTACATAATTTTTTAAATTTTTATATTTATGAATATAGAGTACACGCGCAAAACGCGTACCCTAAAACTAGTATATATATATATATAGGGGGTTTGCTAACCTACTACATAATTGTTATAGGTTAACATTACACATATATTTGGTTTACCCAAATTACCCTCAATATATATATATATATATATATATATATATATATATATATATATATATATATATATGGGGTTTGCTAACCTACTACATAGTTGTTATAGGTTAACATTACACATATATTTGGTTTACCCAAATTACCCTCAATAGTCTTTTAAGAAAACATTAGTGAGATGGGCTTTTTGGTCTTTCTGTCAACAAAACTAAACCCCTCTCTTGTTCCTCCTTTCTCGATCTATCGTCTCTCTGTGTGTTGATATCTTCTTCTCTCCCATCTGTGAAGCATCCAGTTCAATGAGATAGCAACAACTTCAAAATAGCTTTGGCTAATTTTTGTAAAGTAGAGTGTCCCTAAAGTTGAAAAACCTGAAAGCGCTTCCTTGTCTTGTTTTGACGAAAGGACACACTCTTTTGCTCTCTCCACATTTTATAAAGCTCTATTGCTTCTTCTTCCTCTTCCGCTTCACTCGCTTTTGCAGGTTTAAGTACAGATTGAGAAAAGGGCTATGAAACTCTCTCGGCGCATGATAGCTAACGTGCGCACACCATGGATAAAAGGGATCGGATTCCTACTCAGAAGGTGCTGATGATGCAAACAGCGACTTCGCAAGGAGGTATTCAGGTTGGGAAGAGAGGAAACAATGCAAAAACAACTTTAATTGAAAAGGAAAGCATAATCGAAGAAGAGATTAGCCAATTTGAGGAGTTAATCGTAGAAGAAAAGGAAATCCCCAAATCCCCCTTGTTAACAGAATGGGCTCGAATTGTGCAATCCCCGACGAGTAGCCGCAAAATCTCATGGGTGGAAGAGGTGGAGGCAGCAGAAACCCAGGTGAAACGACCATCGATTTGGGATATTTTTTATGTTACAAAAATTTCAAACGCGGGTTTCAAATAGAGTATGTTCAACCGGAAGTACATGGACAAACGACTATCTGCGCCATTGATGTTGAGGATATCAGTTCAGAAATAGAATACTGGACTACTGCTGTTGTATGTTACGTACTTGGTGCCCACCCCCCATTCTCTATTTTGAATGGATTCATCCAGCGACTGTGGGCAAAACATGGTATAAACAAAATTGCAATGCTGAAGAATGGCATAATTTTGGTGAGGTTTGACTCAGAAGCAGGGAAAACTGATGTCCTTCAAGGAGGAATTTATCACTTTGACAACAAGTCGTTCATTGTCAAAGTATGGAGTGCCGACATGGAATTCACAAAAGAGGAATTACAAACGGTACCAATCTGGATTAAGCTACATGGGTTTGATTTCAAATATTAGAGTCCAAAGGGGCTTAGTAAGATAGGAAGCTTAATTGGGAAACCATTAATAGTGGATCATAACACTGAGAAGAAGATGGGTTTAAATTTTACTAGGCTGCTGGTTGAAGTAGAACTAGACTCCAATCTACCGGACATAATATTTTTCAGAAATGAAAAAGGGATGGTGATTGAACAAAAAATACAGTATGACTGGAAGTCAATCCTATGCAAATTTTGTCATAGGTATGGACATTCAGAGGATAAGTGTAGGAGGAAGAAAGCTCCAAAACCAGTGGTGCCCAAAGAGCAAGGGGCACAACCTGATCAAGCTAATGATGGGAATAAGGGAGTCGAGCAAAAAGAAGGTACAGAGACAGTAAAGGGGGAAAAACAGGTGGAAGTTAATGAACAAGGGCGGGTACACAGAGCACAAATAAATAGGTTGGCAAAGGCAATACACCAACAGTTGGTTGGGTTACCCCTGTGAATAGGCATGTAGCAAGACAAAATCCACAATTGGCAAAGCAAAGTCAGTTAGTGGTAGCACATAATTCATTTCAAGCACTTGGAAGAGGAACAACGAGGCCAACAGCTGGTGAGTCAAGTTATAAATGAGGGAGGACATGATTTGTAACGACCCGACTTGCCATTTTAAGAATTAACGCCCTGTTCAATGACTTAAGGTCCCGAGCAATTTTGTAATATGTATTATGACCCGCAAGTGGGGCCGAGTTTGATTTTCGGAAGATTTAGAATTTAATTGAAAGAGAAATTCTCACTTTTGAAGCTTAAATGGAAAGAGTTGACCAGAGAGTTGACTTTTGAGCAAACGACCTCGGAATAGAAATTTGATGATGTCAATAGCTTCGTATGGTATTTTCGGACTTAGGCGCGTGTTCGGATTTGGATTTGAAAGTTCGTAGGACAATTCGATGCATTTTGGCTAAAGTTGAAAAATAGATGATTTTCGGAAAGTTCGATCGAAGGTTAAATTTTTTATAACAAGGCCGAAATTTGATTATGGAAATTGTAATAGGTCCGTTACGTCATTTATGACTTGTGTGCAAAATTTGAGGTCAATCGGACTTGATTCGATAGGTTTCGGCATCGAATGTAGAAGTTGAAAATTTCATAATAGACTAAGATTTCAAGTGAGTTCGCACAAGACCTAACTTCAAACGAGCATACCTATCTTGGTATGAAGAGTTATATGGTTTATTACATATCAAAAGAAAGGTCTATGTGTCTAGTTTCCAACGCTTCAAACCGTTCATCATTTGGACATTCCTACAAGAAGTTATGACCAAATTACCAAAGGCTGTCAGAATGCGATTATGCGACCATTATGCGATCGCAAAATGGTTATGCGACCGCAAACTGGTCGCAAAATGGTCCAGAACAGTCCAGTTCCGGGCACCGATTTGTGCGATCATTTTGCGACCCGCACAACAATTGTGTGGTCCATTGTGCGACCGCATAACTGAGTTCGGAGGGTTAATTTTTTTATTTTCATAACCCGACCCCATTTTGATAAATAGGCTTTGGGGTTTATTTTGGGGCAATTATCTAAGGTTTTTTAGAAAGAAGTGAGAGTGTTCTAGAGAGAGGAAGTAGATGAAGTGTTTTGTTCATCAGGATCTTGTCCAAACTTTGAAATCCAACAAGGAAATCTCACAAGTTCTTCATCTAAGAGGTAAGGTTCCATACCCTAGTTTTCAATTTCGAATTTGGGTAGAAGATGGTTGATTAGGAGTATGATTCTTGGGTATGAGAGTATTATTTATACATGTATGTACCAATAAGATTTGTGGGAAGTTTGTTGGGCTAAAATAAGTAAAGATTGGGTTGAGGAGTGAAGAAAATCTTGTAGAAGAACCTTGTAGCCGAATTTGCACACCTAGTGATTGATAAAGTGCTCAAATGAGCTGAAACCATGAAAATCTTCCTAATTATGGTTCACTTTTGTTATGTTTCTAAATATATTAAAGTTGCTAGGATTTTCGGAACCTCGTAGTAATGTAAGGAAGGCTCAAGAAAGATTGGAGCCGTCCGGAGGTCAATTCACGTGAGAAAGCTATTTTGGAATATCGACCTAACTTCAAAAAGATAAGTATCTTTCCTAACCTTGAGTGGGGAATTACCCCTTAGGCATTGAGTCTTAGGTGAAAATTTGTGTAATTGAAAACCATGTACGTGAGGTGACGAGTACGTACTTGGTTTATATGTGCATATTATATCGATTCAAATTCGTAGACGCCCTTAAGTATTAAATTGGAAAATTGTTGTAACTATTAAATTTCTTATTTGTCATGCCTCATTCCTTATTTGCCGAGGTTTTTTATATATGATAATTTGGTGTGATTGGCACTTGACTTTTACGTGAACTATGTGTTTGTTTGAGTTGCCATTTTTATGGAAAACACTTTCATTATTGATTTTTCCTACAGATAATTTAAATGGAAATTTCAGTTAATAAGATGAATAAATCTATTTATTTCTTGAAGTTGTGATTTAAAGGAGGTGTTGTTCCTTGATGAATTACTTCTCAGTTCACGTTGTTGAAAATTTGGTTTTTACTTATAAAGGTCGTGAATCATGTTGAGGCAAAGTGCCAAATTGTGAAATATTATTCAGTTGAGTTGTTCACTCCCGAACATTTTGTTAAGATGTTGTACACATTATTATCGAGTCATGGGCTCCTTATGGTGAAAAAATAAGGTATTGATGATTTATGTGAAAAGTTGTAATATTTGAGCACTTGATGTGCAATTTGTGATATGTTGAAATGTTTGAGCACTTGATGTGCAATTTGTGATATGTTGAAATATTGGAGCACTTGATGTGCAATTTGTGATATGTTGAAATATTTGAGCACTTGATGTGTAATTTGTGATATGTTGAAATGTTGGAGCATTTGATGTGCAATTTGTGATATGTTGAAATATTTGAGCACTTGATGTGCAATTTGTGATATGTTGAAATGTTGGACCACCTGATGTGCAATTTATGATATGTTGTAATATTTGAGCACTTGATGTGTAATTTGTGATATGTTGTAATATTTGAGCACTTGATGTGCAATTTGTGATATGTTGTAATATTGGGACACTTGAGGTGCAAGTTGTATTATGCTGTGATATTTGGGCACTTGAGGTGCGATTTGTGAAATATTGTAATATTGATACGCATGCGGTGAGATAAGGATGACTTGAAACGCGTGGCTAGTAGGGGAACTACTAGAACTCATGCGGTGATATAAGGTCAGGGTGTTGAAACGCATGCAGTGAGATAAGGATGACTTGAAACGCGTGGCTAGCAGGGGAACTACTAGAAGTCATGCGGTGTGATAAGGGTGGCTAAAACGCGGGATGTTATTTCGGAAAAAATAATTTCTTTAAAAAATTAAATGCGAAGGCTCCCGCGGTAATATAAGTAAATGAGATATTGTGAATTTATTTATGATTTGGGACTACGAGACGGTACCTCGGGAGTGCCCTGTTGATATATCTTTATTTATGTTCTTGTCTGGGGTGATTTTGTTCCATTTAATATGTAAATTCTTGTCTTCTTCCGTGATGTACTAGTTGACTTTATTATTATGTGTTTTGTCTTCCTAGTTGTATCGTGTTGGCTTTGGCTTTTTAGTACGAGACTCTGAAGAAGTATATTTCTGGGTTTTCTTACTGATTTTCGATGATTGAGTTTATTTAAATAACATAAATTATTATTATATTTTAAATTAAATAGTTTTACATCCAAATCAGTAGTTTAACTGATGCTTTAATTTAAGTGCAGTTTTATTTTCTTCACCCAACTAATTTCTAAAATAAATTTATTTCTTTGTTGATTTTTTACTTGATTTAAAAATTGTAAACTCACTTTAGTGGAATAAATTGATCATGTGGATCTTATATACATTGATATTATTGGCACGTGAGTTGTCCGTACAGTTGTGATAGAAATATGGGCACGAGGTGCCGTGGAAATATGGAAGTGGGTTGAGACCCGTATTTTTATGATTATGAAATGAGGTGTCACAAGATGACTTTTATTTGAAGGGAGTATATTCGAAATATATATTTATTTGACAAGGTTATATTCTAAGGATTTTTATTGAAAAACTTATATTTGAAAGATTTATACTTGAAGTACTTACATTGGAAAGACATTTATTTGAAGAACTTGATTTAATTGGGTATACTTGTATTTATTACTTGTTGAGTGATATTAATGATGTTCTTGTTGTTTTGCTGTGCACATCACTAGTTGTTCTATGTTGCCCTTCTTGTTATTTGTTTCCTATTATTTTGTATATTATAGTGCACAGGTTAATAGACTAGTGAGCGTCTTGACTGTACCTCATCTCTACTCCACTGAGGTTAGTCTTGATACTTACTGGGTACCGACCGCGGTGTACTCATACTACACTTCTGTATATTTTTATGCAGAGCCAGGTATTGGAGGTATCGGACTCGGACAGAGTTAGAGTGGGATCGCAAGGATTCAAGGTAGAGCTGCTTGGTCGTCGCAGTTCCTTGGAGTCTTTCCATCTTATTGTATTGTTATTTATTATTCAAACAGTATTGGGTATTCGATCCTTGAGATCATTTCATGTATTCAGTTAGAGTTCGTGACTCAGTACTATCATTCTTGGGAGGTTGTTATATTTATATGTGTTTCGCAGTTGGCTTTGATTACCTATTTAATTGATAGAAAAAAAATAGCTTCGAAATATAATAGAAATCAGCTTACCTAGTCTTAGAGACTAGGTGCCATCACAACGCATATGGTGGGATTTTGGGTCGTGTCATGATTTTCCTCCTTTATCTAATGGTTATTATCCTAGCATGGAATGTTAGGGGTCTCAATGCCCCTAACAAACAAAAGGAGATCAGGCTCCTTTGCAATGAACACATTATTGGTCTAGTAGGATTATTGGAAACTAAAGTTAAGTTTAGTAAAATTGATAATGTGATTAACAATATGTCAGGGGGTTGGCAGTACATCACAAATTTGGAGCAGCATCAGAATGGAAGAATTTGTATCGTGTGAAGGCAATATAGTTATCATGTTATAGCTATATCTAAGTCAGCCCAAGTTATAACATGTAAGGTGACTTGTATAGCTGAACATGTGGAGTTTTATTTAACTTTTGTGTATGCTTATAATCACAGAAGTGAAAGAAGAGAATTATGGGAATACTTAATTAGACAAAGGGTGGTATGTACTGGTGCTTAGATGGTATTATGTGACTTTAATTCAGACCTTGATTTAGAGGATAGATTAGGAGGGAATCCAGCTACGGTGGATGAGGTGCTGGAGTTTAAGGAATGTGTGGAAGACTGTGAGATCATGGAACTTCCACATCATGGGAACACGTACACTTGTAATGACAAGCAAGGTGATCACACAATATTTTCCAAGATAGATTGGGTGTTTGTTACTAATGATTGACTAGATACAATGGCTCCTCATGTTACCACTTACCTGAGGGACTGAGTGACCATTGTCCAGTGAAAATAGTAGCACTAAGTAACTCCTCAAGAAGAAAGAGAGCCTTTTAGTTCTGTAATATTTGGGCCAGTCATCCTCAGTTTTTGGAAAGGGTGGAATATGTGTGGGATACAAAGATTCGGGGGTGTAAAATGTTTCAAGTTGTCAATAAATTAAAACTTCTGAAGGGGAGCTTAAAGAAGCTAAATGGTCAGCATTTCAGGAGCATCATAACTGATGCTGAAGAGAATAGAGATAGCCTACTAAAAATTCAAAGGGCCTTGCAAGAGGATCCTATGAACGTGCAATTGCAACAAGCAGAACAAGCAAAATATCATATATACAGAAGAACCTCTTACTTGGCTGAAATATTTTTGAAGCAAAGAAGCAAGGCTAGATGGATACGACTTGGGGATGATAACACTAAGTACTTCTTCTCTGCCTTTAAACATAAGAAATTGCAGTAGGCCATTGTACAACTACAAGATAAGAACAATATCACTCAGAATGATCCAGTAGCTATTGAAAACATATTTCTTGAGTATTATGAAGAACTTCTGTGCAAAAGGGAGGAATCAAGATGTAAGGCTAATGTAGGTGTGCTGAAAAATGGGTACATACTAACAGTGGAGCAGCAGGTAGAGCTATTACAAAAGTATAATGCAAATGACATTAAGAGGGCTATGTTTGAGATATATAGCAAAAAAAGTCCAGGTTCGGATGGTTATGGAAGTGGCTTCTATAAGGCTGCTTGGAATGTTATTGGTCAGGACATCTCAACAACAATTTTGGAGTTCTTTGACAATGGGCAGTTGTTGACACAATTTAACTCCACAATGATAGCACTCATCCCTAAGGTTAAAGTTCCTATTAAAGCCATCCAATATAGGCCTATTTCATGCTGCAATGTTATATACAAATGCATCTCAGCCAATACAAATGCGTTTGTTGAGGGGATATCTTTGGTACATAATGTCCTAATATGCCATGATTTACTTAGGCATTATAATAGGAAACTTCTCCTAGATGTCTAATGAAAATTGATCTTCAGAAAGCCTATGACATGGTTAGTTGGGAGTTTGTAGAAGAAGCTCTGAAAGGGTTTGGGTTTCCAGATAAATTTGTGTACTTGTGAAGTCTTGTGTTTCATCCACAAAATTCTCTATAAAGGGCAATGGTGAGCGGCATGGATATTTTGAAGGCAAGAGAGGTCTTAGACAAGGTGACCCAGTGTCACCCCTGCTATTTGTGATTGTTGTGGAGTGCCTGTCCAGAACTCTTAAAAAATGAGTCATTTACCTGATTTTAAGTTTCATCCCATGTGTAAAATACTTAGACTTACTCACCTGATATTTGCTGATGATCTTATGATCTTTTGTAAAGGTGATCATACATTAGTAACTAGAGTTATAGAGGTACTACAACACTTCAGTCATGCTACCGGGCTAAATGCTAACTTAGACAAGTCGAGTATGTTTCTTGCTGGAGTGGATGAACAAACAAAGCAGGTGCTACTAGCTCAAATAGGTTTTACCTTAGGTACATTTCCCATAAGATATTTGGGATTTCCATTGTTCTCGAAGAAATGGAGTAGAATGAAATGTCATCAACTGGTGGAAAAACTCACACACAGGATAAATGTCAGTTACTCTAGGCAGTTATCATATGCTGGCAGGATGCAAGTTATAAATGTTCTGTTATCATAAATGGTAACGAGCTATTGGTATCAACTACATGAATATTCATCCTAACCATTCTATCATTGGTTAATAATTTGCTTTATACTGCTAACCATAAAATAACTCTATGTTTAGGTTGCATAACTCTGCACCAAATTAAATATGCCGCCTTCATTTTGCTCAGAATCCCTTGCAAAGTAATGTAGCTATTTCTAACATAGTAGTTCCTATTAGGTGTCAATTGGTATTTGTCTTGTACATAATCCGTCTCTGTAGCACTTGAACCAATAGCTCGTTACTAGCTTTAAACCTTTCTGACGATCATCCTTCTCGAGATATCATACTAGGAACGCTGCTTCGATCCTGAATCACTGCACACCGCGATCTCTAACGACTGATTCCCCTATACCAATTCCTAACACCCCGTCGTGAAGGCGATGTCGGTCCTTCCAGGGATGATATTATGCACTGAGCGTGCTTGTGTCCGATATTCGGATATTTTATAGTAATGAGCATTCTAGCTCGGTAAGTATTTTTTTTATAGATTCTTTTCGTGCGGATCGGGTTGCACGCCGCAATAGTGTGATGTTGAGTACAGTTCCCTATATTCTATTTTATGTGTTTTGTGTCCCATTTTCTGAGGAAGGTTCATGACACCTTTTCAGTTGTTTAATTAGTCACGTGGGTTGAGTAATCCTTTCCATAGTCTGTTTTCCTTATGTATCGCAATCGAATCCGTAGCTTATTAGATCATTATGGCGTCATATGAAACTTTTTGTCATGTCTGAGGTGGCTTATTGCCTGAGCAGCTTATACTAAGTAAGACGAAGTTATTGGATTCGGGATCAGTACGATCGGATTATATGAAATATAATAAAGAGCAAATATCATTATTTGGTCCATAATGAGGCAAATGGTTCTTGTTATAAGGAGAAACACAATAATTTGTTGACTCAGCAGTTGGTTATGAATTTCTGCATATTTCTTCCATCGTGGAAGTAGATCAAGAGTTGGAACAAGAATTATTTGTATCATGAGGTGTGTTGTGAACATCAGATTCCTGGAATTTCGACTATTGTTATCGGAGGATGAGATTATGATCATGTGAATGGTGCGGTGCATGGTCTAAATTCAACCAAGGTATGCAACCTTGTATTGGTACATCGTGTAGTGATTGATACGGTGTTTGTAGTTTGGAAACAGGCATGGTGGAGAATTTTGAATGTTAGAATTGGGCTCTAAGGCTTAATCGCCTAAATAAAGGGGAGAATCTTCAGATTGGCTCGAGCTAATGTGCTCAATTGGGTGTGGTAGCACGGGTAGGTGTTCGAAGTGTTAAACAATGATTTTGGACAACTCTGGAACAGTCCTTAGCATGTTCAAGGACGAACGTATATTTAAGTGGGAGAGAATGTAACGACCAAATCGGTCGTTTTGACTGTTAGAACCACGTTCCCCTAAATAAAACTTCCCGAATGTGTTTCTAATGATTTATGACTTGCGAGGATGGTTGGTTCGGGATTTGGATATGTTTGGATTGAAATCGGAACACTCGGTTCCTTAAGTTAACCTTAAAAGGCCAAGTTTGACTTCGGTTAACATTTTAAGAAAACGACCCCGGAATCGGATTTGACGGTTCCAATAAGTTCGTATGATGATTTTGGACTTGGGCGTATGTCCGAATCAGATTTTTAATAACCCAGGAGCGTTTTGACGCTTAATAGTAAAAATTAACTATTTGAAGGTTTAAAATTCTTTAAATTTGGTTTGGAGTAGGATTTTGAGTAATTGAAATCCGTTTGGAATTCAGAGTTTGGGAATAGTTCCGTATAGTGATTTAAGACTTGCACGCAAAGTTTCGTGTCATTCCGAGTAGTTTAAGTATGTTTCGGCGCATTGGAAGTAAATTAAAGAACTTGAAAATTTTAAGTTTGAATCAATGTGGTTTGGGGTATGATTCTTAGATTTGATATTGTTTTACACATTCTGTGAGTTTGAGCGAGTCCGTTTTATGGTTTCAAACCTGTAGAAATTATATATTCAAGTTCTTGAGATTATGGGTAACATTTTCATCCAAATATTTCCAGAATCCGAGCACGTGGGCCCGGGATGAATTTTAGAAATTTTACCATTTTGTATAAGGTAATTTATTTAATAGATAAATTTCGAATCATTTAGCATATATTAATTATTTTGTATAATATTTGGATAGTTTCGAATTTTTCGGCGTCGAATCGAGAATTCAACGCGATGTGGTAATCGGAAAGTGGACTTTGAGACGAGGTAAGTCTCTTGTCTAATCTTGTGAGGGGGAAATTACCCCATAGGGATTAAATTGAATAATTATTGCTAATTACGGGGGCTACGTACGCACGAGGTGACGAGAGTCCGTGTGTAGATATTATTAATGCTAAAGTCCGGGTAGTTTAGGACTCAAAGCACGAATTACTTATGTAAATTGTATTCTTTGTTTAATTAATATTAATTGATATGTATATATGAATATATTGTGAATTGTTAGATAAAGATATTAAAGAATGGAAATCTCATATGTTTGATTTTCTGTTTAAATTAATTAATTGTCAAAAGAAATTATTCTTCCTCCCTAATTTATCCTATAATAAATATACTCTCCTTCCGGAGGTATATAAGAAAATGTCCTCCTTTCTTGTGGAGCGGGCCGAACGCCTCGGCAGGATAGATGCATCTATGGATCGCGCCGCACTTCCCTCGGCAGTGTACACAATACTCTGGATCGGGTCGTACGTCCTCTACAGAAATCATGCTTAACAATAATAATTACACGATACCTTAATAGTTTATTTCAGCTTGCGAAGCTAATTGATAAATTGGAAATCTTTGAAATTTAATGAATTATTATTCCTGCTTGTTAAGGAATTATTGTTATTCCTGTAAATGAGACTAATTGATAAATTGAAAATTTATTGAAATTGAATTGCAGCTTGTAAAGTTATTTGATAAATTGGAAGTTTTATTGAAATTCCATGATTTAATTAATAAATTGGAAAATTGTTGCATTTGAAGGATTCTTATTATTTCTACTAATTGAATAAAATTATTGTTAACTCTGTGAACTATGCTGATTTGAATAATTATAATTTATTCTAATTATTATTATTGACCCATAGTGAGTGTCAAAGTCGGCTATCTCGTCTCTACCACTTCGAGATTAGGCTTGATACCTACTGGGTACACGTTATTTTCGTACTCATACTGCACTTGCTGTACATTTTATTGTGCCGGTACATATATGTATAGCGGCCTTGTGGGCGCAGAGGTGTGGTTAATAATTGTGGGGACATGGGTGAGCTGCATTCTATATTACGATCCGCAGCTAAGAGAGTCTCTTTCAGAGTTATTATATTTTCCTGTCTAATTTATATTTTGGACAGATGCTGTATTTTATTTTTAATTCCCTAGTAAATGCTCATGCACTTGTGACACCGGGTTTTGGAAATGGTTGTGAATTGTTTAGAAATTTAGTTGCAAAAATATTTATCATTTACTCTATGAGTTTTATCTCTACAATTTTATTAAAAAAAATTTTATTTCAAAAATACTAAAATGGATAATTAAGTTAATTGATTATGGTTGGCTTGCCTGATAGTGGTGTCTGGCGCCATCGCGGCTTTTTTTTTTTGGATTTTGGGTCATGACAAGCATGATCTGGAATCAATGGACAACGACAATAAGTGATGCATAGGCTAGAATGGTTGAAGAGGAGGAGATGTCCTCAGTTCAAGAAGGAAGTCATTGCAGTTGTTTGGAGTGCTACAATATATCACATCTAGAGAGCTAGGAATTGGAAGTTATTTAGAGATCAATATGTAAATAGCAGTTGTGTAGTAGCACAGATAAAAAAGAGAGGTCGTAGATAGGATTATATTTTTGATAGAGACTAGGAAAACTCATAGATGTAGAGAGTTGATACAAAGACTTTTGTAACGACCAGACTTGTCATTTTAAGAATTTACGTTCCGTTCAGTGTCTTAAGGTCTCGAGCAACTTTGAAATTTGTATTATGACTTGCGAGGGTGGTCAAGTTTGGTTTTCGGATGATTCAGGATTTAATTGAAAGAACAATTCTTGTTTTGGAAGTTTAAGTTGAAATAATTGACCGGATAGTGAATTATGTGTAAAGGACCCCGAAATAAAGTTTTGATGATTCCATTAGCTCTGTATGGTAATTTTGGACTTATGAGCATGTCCGGAAAATTATTTGGAAATCTGTAGTGAAATTTTGCGTGAAATGACGAAAGTTGAATTTTTAAAAAGTTTGATCGGGGAGTTGACTTTTTGATATCGGAGTCGTAATCCAGTTCTGAAAATTTTGTTATGTCATTTATGACTTGTGTGCAAAATTTGAGGTCAATCGGAATTGATTTTGCAGGTTTCGGCATCGAATGTAGAAGTTAGAAATTCTTAAGTTCCTTAAGCTTAAATTGGGTATGATTAGTGGTTTTAGCGTTGTTTTATGTGATTTGAGTTTTCAAATAAGTTTGTATGATATTTTAGGACTTGTTGGTGTATTGGGTTGAGGTCCCGAGGGCCTCGGGTGAGTTTCGGAGTGGTTTCGGATCATTTTTAACTGCTGGTTTTTTCGACAGCAATGTGGGAAATTTCTGATGCGCAAAGCTGAATTTGAAAGCTTATATCTCGAAATCTTTAAGGAATCTGGCAATTATCAAAACATTAAAGTTGTAGCACTATAATTCTAGTTTCCAGAATGATAAACCATTCATCATTCGGACATTTGTAAGAAAAGTTATGATTGATTGACTGAAACTGGTACTTTACAGCAGTGTGCATCCCCAGAAATTTCTACTGCACATGGCTGACTTTGGGAGCTTATATCTCGCAAACATAAAAGTTGTAACCCTTTGTATCTAATTTTTAGAAATTTAAAATATTTGGCAGTTGGAATTGAGTACAAGAAGTTATGATTGATACACTACAGATTGTCGGGGAAGAGTTTTGGAAGAGTTCGATATTTTCAGTATAAGCATGTAATGATCCAAAGGTCCATTTTTAGTTTTAGAGATCGAAATTCGATTTCGAGACTTCCGAAATTTTGATAATGAATTATAGGAGTGATCTGATAAGTTTGGTCTAATTTTATCAAGTCGCGGTTGGGTTTTTAGCGCAAAATATGAGTTAATTTTTTAACGAGAAAAATTGGTATCGTATTGAGCAAATGAGCTTTGAGTTGAGTTTCGATTGAACGACTGGGTTTGTATTATTATTTGTGACTCATAGGAACAAGAATCGTCGAATTCCGAGTTCGTATGATGGAGTTAGAGCCTTTTTAGTGAAGAAAATAATTGTTGGTGCAAGCAAGTTCTGGTGTGGACTTTTAGTGACGAAAAATGGACTTTTAGTGACGGAAAATGGGCTTTTATTGACGGATGGGCAGAAACTTAAGGACGAAAAAATGGTCATTTCTTTCATTTCGTTTTGGATTTTTGGAGCACGGTTCTTGGGCAATTTTGAGGATTTCTTCACGACTTCGACTTGGGTAAGTGTACTATATCCAAAAGTGATTATATTTCTTAAATCCATGGTTATATTCATCATTTATTTCGGATTTAAAATGGAAGAAATCAAGATTTTTGCAAAACCTTTCAAGAACGAAAATGTTAGATTTGGAGGTCGAGTTATTATCGGAATTTGATAAAATTGGTATGGGTGGATTCGTAATTGAATGGGTTGTCGGATTTTATGAGCTTTGTCGAATTCCGAGACGTGGGCCCCACGAGAGATTTTTTAGTTAAATTTCGAATTTTGTTGGAAAATTAGTATTTTCATATGGAATTAATTCCTATAATTAGTATTGACTGAATTGAATTAATTTGGATAGAATTGAGCTGTCCGAAGGTCAATTCAAGCAAGAAGGCAATTTTGGAATATCAGCCTAATTTCAAAAGGGTAAGTATCTTGCCTAACCTTGAGTGGGGGAATTACCCCTTAGGCATCGAGTCTTATGTGCCATTTATGAAATGTGAAAAGCAGTGTACGCGAGGTGATGAGTACGTACTCGGGCTTATATGTAAAAAATTTATTGAGTTAAAGTCTTGGGTATATTGTATAGTAAATTGAATAATTATTGGTATTTATTTAATCATCTATTTTCCATCTTAACTTCAAATATTATTATTTTTCTTCCAAATTCATGTCCAAATGCTAACTTGGCTTCACAAGAGAAAGCAAGTCCAGAAACATCAAGGAAAGGAAAGCTAAGATGCGATGTGAAAGCAACATAGAAATATGTACTTACACCTAGTGTTGTACCAATAATGATAATTTAGCTCTGAGAAGTGAAAGTCAAATGTTTTGTGAACCATACTCTAATTTTATTACTTCTTTGTTAGTAGTCTTACTAGTCACTATGCTTAGTCATTCCATCAGTTACAGAAGTAAACATGGATAAAATCTTGGCCAAATACATAGACAGCCCATTTAACTTGGCACTATTTTCTATTTTGGTATTCTATCTCAACCTTGTTTCATTTTGACACTCCAACCCTATTTCTTATGTGTCACTTTAACACAAAAGCTAACTAGTCACATAGTGTGAGTTGCCTCACCTGGTAGGCGCGTGAGGCAGCTTTGTTTTGGCAAAAACTCCTTCTCCAACGTCAATAAAATTATTGTTGGCCACATATTTAATCCCCCAACTTCCTTCCCCATTATTTCATCTTGACAGAATACCCTAATAGACACTCATACTTGGACCGTTTTGACATTCTGGTCCTCATACTTTATGAGTTTTCATCTAGGCACCTCCACTTGATCAAAGTCAATCCTTTAAACACCTCTAACCGAGTGTGTACCTCAATCGCGCTGAGTGGATAACACATCAGCAGCCACCTCAGAAAAAGACTATGCCACATCATTTATTTTCTCAGCAAGTATTTTCTTGTAGAGAAAAGAAGAAAAATCCCAAATGACTCCTTTACCAACAAGAACCATTCCATAGCTCAATCCTTATCTCACTACCGTGAATCACTCCATAACCCCCACTAAAGATCACCCTTCCATATCTCATCAGGCAGAACCCTTCTTCATCCATAAGTACACCCTCACCCATTAACTTCTCCCCAATGTTACCGCTGGTAACCACATAAAAAAATATTAGCCGCCAAAAAACTTTTACTTCACTGTACGGCGGCCAAGACTGCAGCTTTTAGTCATTGGTATTAGGAACTCGAGAGCCGAGATGGGGATAAGAGGTTGTTCAGGTTAGCCAAGGCGCAAGAAATGAAGGCTCGTGACTTGAACCAAGTGAAGTGCATCAAGGACGAAGAAGGTAGAGTTTTGTTGGATGAGGGGCTTATTTGTCGGAGATGGCAGACCTACTTCCATAGTCTCTTGAATGAGGAGGGGGACAAGAGCATTGTACAGGGTGATTTGGAACTCTCCCGGAGTCGTTGTGACTTTCGGTATTGTAGGCAGATTAGAGTTGATGAAGTTGAGGGGGCTATGCGTAAGATGAGCAGGGGCAAAGCGACCGGGCCGGATGAAATTCCGGTGGAGCTTTGGAAGAGTGCGGGCAAGGTAGGCTTGGAGTGACTCACTAGGATATTTAATGTCATTTTTAGAATGAAGAAGATGCCCGAAGAGTAGAGGAGGAGCACGATTGTTCCTGTACACAAGAACAAGGGTGATATCCAAAATTGCAATAACTATCGGGGTATCAAGTTGCTTAGCCATACTATGAAAGTCTGGGAGCGAGTGGTAGAGCTAAGGTTGAAGAGGAGTGTGTCTATTTATGAGAACCAATTTGGGTTTACGCCAGGGAGTTCGACTACAGAAGCCATCCACCTTGTTAGGAGATTGATGGAGTAGTATAGGGAGAGAAAGAAAGACTTGCATATGGTATTCATCGACTTAGAAAAGTCGTACGATAATGTTCCGAGGGAGGTTTTGTGGAGATGTTTGGAGGCTAGAGGTGTACATATTGCTTACATTAGGTTGATTAAGGACATGTATGATGGAGTAAAGACCTGAGTGAGGACAGTGGGTGGGGACTCGGACCATTTTCCGATTATGATGGGGTTACATAATGTCACAATCCAATTTCACCTATAGGTCATGATGGTACCCAACATTACAGCTAGGCAAGCCAACTAGTGATTTAAACATATATTCTACTCTTTGAAAAATTACCGAGTAATTAAACTCTCTTTACATGCAAGAATTAAGATAATATGAAAAGATCTAGTAAATTAAAATAACCAAAAAAATAATTATATCCCAAAAAATTCTACTAGTGTGTGTCAAGACCTGGTGTCACAAGTGTATGAGCATCTAGTAGATTATACAAAAATTCTAAATATTGTCTGAAATAAAATAGATAGGATAAAATTTCAAGAAGAGGCACTAGTTGCTGCAGAACGACTCAGAAAGGCAGCTCACCACTAAACCTCTGGATAACATGGGTGCGCGCTGATAGGTCCAACTATAGCACCTATCTCAGGTCCTGCACAAAGAGTACAGCAAGTGTAGTATGAGTACGTAAACAACGTGTACCCAGTAAGTATTAAGCCTAATCTCGAAGAGGTAGTGACGAGAGGTCGACTTTGACACTTACTAAGGGTCAATAATAATAAATATAAAAAAATAGAAATATTTAAAGCAACATGATTTATAGAATTAACAATAATCTTCTTTAACCAGCAGAAATAATTAAATTCCTTCAAATGCGACAATTTCCAATTTATTTAACTTCACAAGCTGCAATTAAAATATCAAGGTATCGTGTAATTATTATTATTAGGCACGATTTCTGTCGAGGTCGTACGGCCCGATCCAGAGTGTCGTGTACACTGCTGAGGGACGTGCGGCGCGATCCATAGATGCATTTATACTGCCGAGGCGTTCGGCCTGCTCCACAAGAAAAGAGGACATTTTCTTATGTACCTCCGGAATGAGGATATATATATATATATATATATATATATATATATATATATATATATATATATATATATATATATATATATATATATAATAAGATTAATACAAGATGATGTATAATTTCTTTTAACAATTAATTAATTTATAAAAAAATTCAAGTATATGAGATTTCAATCTTTTACTATCTTCCCTAGCAATTCACAATATAGTTCAAATACATTAATTAAATAAAGAATACAATTAAGACACGTAATTCATGATTTGAGTCCTAAACTACCCGGACTTTAGCACAAATAGTAGCTACGCACGGACTCTCGTCACCTCGTGCATACGTAGACCCCACAATTAGCAACAATTATTAATTTAAATCACCTATGAGATAAATTCCCCCTTACAAGGTTAAAAATGAGACCTACCTCGACTTGCTCCAATTTAATCCACTAGTAGGCTTTTTTCTTGATTATCCAACTCTGAATGGCTCGAATCTAGCCAGAATAATTCGATACAGTCACCAAAATTATAGGAATCAATTTCATAAGAAAATACTATATTTTTCAATAAAAATCCCAAATTAACTCAAAAATCAACCGTGGGGCCCACGTCTCGGAATCCGGTGAAAGTTACAAAATATGAACGCACACTCAACCACGAGTCTACCCATACCATAATTACTAAATTCCGATAACAATTCGGCCCTCAAATCATCAAATTTATCCAAGAGAGTTTTCAAACTTTTCCAACTTAATTCACCAATTAAATGATAAAAACAGTGATGGATTCGGGTAATTTAACCAATATTGAGTTAAGAACACTTACCCCGTTATTTTCTCTAAAAATCTCCCAAAACTCGCCTCAATCCGAGCTCCAAATCGGTAAAAATGTAAATTCGTCCCATTTTAGAACTTAAACTATCTGCCCAGTCATTTGCTCTACGCGATCGCGGACTTGTCCACGCGATCGCGATGAAATATTCTCCCACTGCCTAAATTTGCCCTACGCGATCGCGGACTTGTCCACGCGATCGCGAAGCTCAAACTCACAGGCCTACGTGATCGCGAACTCATCCATTCGATCACGAAGCACAAACGCGTGACCTCCACTTCTGCTCCACTACCTCTACGCGAACGCGACCTTCTTCACGTGTTCGCAAATAACAAACTCCCATAGCTACGCGATCGCGACTCTCTTCACGCGATCGCGAAGAACAAAATCATCACTGCCTCAAACAAGCCTACACGATCGCAAACCATCTCACGCGATCGCATAGAACAAAGTCACCTCTGCCCCAAATTAGCTTACGCGATCGCGAATGAACTTATGCGATCGCGTATAAGGAAACTAGAAGAAAAATACCAGCAGCTATCAGCTATCTCCCAAAGGCCAAAAATGATCCTTTAGCCCTCTGAAACTCACCTGAGTCCCTCAGGACCTCAATCAAATATACCAACAAGTCCTATAACATCATACGAACTTAGTCGAAACCTCAAAACACATCAAACAACGCTAAAACCACGAATCATACTCCAATTCAAGCTTAATGAAACTTAAAATTTCCAACTTCTACATTCGATGCCGAAACCTATCAAATCAAGTATGATTGACCTCAAATTTTGCACACAAGTCATAAATGACATAACGGAGCTATGAGAATTTTCGAAACTGGATTCCGACCCCGATATCAAAAAGTCAACTCCCCGGTCAATCTTCCAAACTTAAATTCTTGTTTTAGCCATTTCCAGCCTAATTTCACTACGGACTTCTAAATAAAATTCCGAACACTCTCGTAAGTCCAAAATCACCATACGGATCTGTTGGAATCATCAAAATTCTAATCCAGGGTCATTTACGTATAGTTGGACATCCAACCAACCTTTCAACTAAAGTTTTAAACTTTGGAACTAAGTGTTCCAATCCATTCTAAAAAAAATTCATCGGACCCGAACTAACCACCCCGGTCAGTCACATAATAATTATAAAGTATAAATTGAGCAGTAAATGGGAGAACGGGATTCTGAAAGTCAAAATGACATGTTGGGTCATTACATTCTCCACCTCTTAAACAAACGTTCGTCCTCAAACGGGTTTAGAATTGTACCTGGGGTGCTAAATAAGCGTGGATATCTGCTCTGCATGTCTTCCTCGGCCTCCCAAGTCGCTTCCTCAACTGGTTGGCCCCTCCACTGGACTTTTACTGTAGATATCTTCTTGGACCTCAACTGGCGAACCTGTCTATCAATAATGGCAACTGGCTCTTCTTCATAACCCAAGCTTTTATCTAGCTGAACTGTACTGAAGTCTAACACATGTGAGAGTTCGTCATGATACTTCCGGAGCATAGATACATGGAAAACCGGATGAACTCCCGATAGACTGGGAGGCAAAGCAAGCTCGTAAGAAACCTTCCCAACTCATCTCAACACCTCAAATGGGCCTATATACCTTGGGCTCAACTTGCCCTTCTTCCCGAATCTCATGATTCCCTTCATCAGCGAAACCTTCAAGAGAACTTTCTCACCCACTATAAATGATAATTCACACGCTTTCTGATCCGCGTAACTCTTTTATCTGGACTGTGCTGTACGAAGTCGCTCCTGAATTAACTTTACCTTTTCCAAGGCATCTTTCACCAAATCAGTACCATATAACTTAGTCTCACCGGGCTCAAACCATCCGATGGGCGAACGACATCGCCGACCATATAAAACCTCAAATTGAGCCATCTCGATGCTGGATTGGTAACTTTTGTTATAAGCAAACTCGGCCAAAGGCAAGAAATGATCCCACCGACCTCCAAAATCAATCACACATGCCCTGAGCATGTCCTCTAGAATCTGGAATGTCCGCTCTGACTGCCCTTCGATCTGCGGATGAAAGGCTGTGCTGAGCCTTACGCGGGTCCCCAATTCACTCTATACTGCTTTCTAGAAATGTGAAGTAAACTTAGGGCCTCTATCTGATATGATGGAAATTGGCACACCGTGCAACCGAACTATCTCCTGAATATAAATCTGGGCCAACATTTCTGAAGTATACGTAGTCACAATCGGAATAAAGCGTGCCGACTTGGTCAACCTATCGACAATGACCCAAACTGTATCAAACTTCCACAAGGTCTGCGGCAACCCAACTACAAATTCCATAGTAATGCATTCCCATTTCCACTCTGGTACAGTCATCAGCTGAAGTAGGCCACCTGGCCTTTGGAGCTCATATTTAACTTGCTGGAAATTTAGACACCTAGCTACATACTCAACTATGTCCTTTTTCATTCGTCGCCACCAATAATGCTGCCTCAGATCACGATGCATCTTCGTAGCACCTGGATGAATAGAATACCGAGAACTGTGTGACTCCTCTAAGATCTTTTCCCTCAGTCCATCCACATTAGGAATACATAGACGATCCTGGAGTCGCAGAACTCCATCTCCGCCTATAGTAACCTCTTTGGCACTACCTCGTAGTACCGTTTCTCGAAGAACTAATAAGTGCGGGTCATCAAACTGGCGAGCCTTGATCTGCTCAAATAGTGAAGACTGAGCTACAACACATGCAAGAACTCGACTGGGCTCTGAAATGTCCAATCTCACAAGTCAATTAGCCAAGGATTGAATATCCAAAGCTAATGGCCTCTCCTCTGCTACAATAAAAGCCAAACTACCCATACTCTCCGCCTTTCTACTTAAGGCGTCTATAACTACATTTGCTTTGCCCGGATGATACAGGATAGTGATATCATAATCTTTCAGTAACTACAGCCATCTGCGCTGCCTCAAATTTAAGTCCCTCTGCTTGAATAAATGCTGCAAGCTGCGATGGTCAGTGTAATCTCACAAGACACCCCATAAAGATAATGCCTCCAAATCTTAAGAGTGTGAACAATCGCAGCTAACTCCAAATCATGCACTGGATAATTCTTCTCGTGGGGCTTCAGCTGACGTGAAGCATATGCAATAACACCCCCCCCCCCCGCATTAATACACAACCCAAACCAATGTGTGAAGCATTACAATGCACCGTATACATCCCCGAACCGGAAGGCAACACTAACATTGGTGCTGTAGTCAATGCTGTCTTGAGCTTCTGAAAGCTCACCTCACAATCATCGGACCATCGAAACGGAGCACCCTTCTGGGTTAATTTGGTCAAAGGTGCTGCAATAGATGAAAATCTCTCCACGAATCGACGATAATAACCTGCTAAACCTAGAAAACTCTCGATCTCAGTCGCCGAAGTGGGACGATGCCAATTCTGAACTACCTTGACCTTTTTGGGATCAACTTTAATACCCTCGCCCGATACAATATGCCCCTAAAATGCTACATAATCTAGCCAAAACTCACATTTAGAGAACTTAGCATATAGCTTTTGTTCCCGCAGCGTCTGAAGCATTACTTTCATATGATGCTCGTGCTCCTCCTTACTGCGTGAGTAGATCAAAATGACATCAATGAAGACAATGACAAATGAGTCAATATATGGCTTGAATACCCTGTTTATCATATCCATAAATGCTATCTGGGCGTTAGTCAAACCGAAGGATATCACCAGAAACGCATAATGACCATATCTAGTCCGGAAAGTAGTCTTCGGAACATCCGAATCCCGAATCTTCAACTGATGGTACCCCGACCTCAAGTCGATCTTAGAGAACACCCTAGCACCCTGCAACTGGTCAAATAGATCATCAATACGTGACAACGGGTACTTGTTCTTAATAGTGACTTTGTTCAATTGTCGATAATCGATACATATCCGCAAAATACCATCCTTCTTCTTCACAAATAATACCGGTGCACCCCAAGGCGATACACTCGGTCTAACGAACCCTTTGGCTAGTAACTCTTCAAGTTGTTCTTTCAATTCTTTCAATTCTTTCGGAGCCATGCGATATGGTGGGATAGATATATGCTGGGTATCTGGAACCAAGTCAATACAGAAATCAATATCATGATCTGGTGGCATGCCTGGAAGATCTGAAGGAAATACATCGGAGAACTCCCGAACTACATGCACTGAATCTGTCACGACCCAAAATCCATTAAGGTCGTGATGGCGCTGGACTCCACTGTCAGGCAAGCCAACAATAAATACTAGATTTGGTCATCATCTTTAATATTTTTGAAATCATATTTTCCTTCAAATTAAATAGTAAAGGATGAGATTTTTTAGAATAAATAATAATATTTTTATCAATTTCAATATTGAATGCCCATAATCAATCCCAAAATCCGGTTTCACAAGTGCATGAGCATTTACTAGGGGATAAAGTAAAATACAATAACTGTCCGGAATACAAATTTGGACAGAAAAGAAAATACAATACTTTGAAGGAGACTCTGCTGGCTGCGAATCGTCTCACAAAATGCAGCTCACCTAAGTCCCTGTATCAACCACGCCACTGCGCCCACAAGGCCAATAATATATATGTGCCTGCACAACAAAATGTGCAGCAAGTATAGTATGAGTAAGTAAATTAATGCATACTCAGTAAGTATCCCGCCTAACCTCGAAGAAGTAGTGACGAGGGGTCGACTCGGACACTTACTAGTGGTCCAATAATATCAGGTACAGTAAAGAAGTGAATAAATATGAAACCAAGTAAATGTATGAAATAAACATGTATAAAATACGTGGTATAATTCCCCTCTTTACAAATTTACTCAAGCTCTCAACTAGCAAGTTCCCTCCGTAACCGGAGCATATATATATATAGAGAGAGATAGTGGATCTCATCAAAGAGGTTGTCATAATTCAAGTCAGGAAAAAAGCTCAGATACACTGGCCTCTTGCCAAATATTACGCACGATTCCATGAGGATAATACATATAAGAAATGTCGAGGCGTACGGCCCGATCCAACATAAAAGTAAATTGTGCACTGCCAAGGGTCGAACGGCACGAACCATAGATGCATTTATTAACCTGCCGAGGCGAACGGCCCGCTCCTATGAGAGTGTGATACATAAATCCTGCCAAGGCGAACGGCCCGATCCCATAAGAGTAGTAGGCAATACTCTGCTCGCGAATCATACATGCGGCGCGGTCAAACATAAATTTAAGGAATCACCCCGCTCGCGGATCATACTTGAGACGCGGTCAAATATAAATTTATTATTAAAATCATATTTCTTTCTTGATTTTTTTCAAAATAAGGGAAATTCAGCTTGTAGATTTTTAAGAAAATTACCCCGCTCGCAAAACATACATGCGACGCGGTTACACATAGATTTCTTCAGCTATTATAATACTCCTCAATTCTTTTCGAAATCTCGAAGTTCAGATGAAACCTTTTAAATCCTAAGTTCTTCAATTTCGACTCCTTTTGAAACATTTAATAAGCAGACTCAATCTCGCTCCCTCTCAAGGCAAACAATAAACATAAATCGATAACAATATCAATAAGGCATGATATGAGCCTAAAACTATCCGGACGTAGGCATAGCTAGTAGCTATGTACGGACTCACGTCACCTCATGTGTACGTAGCCCCCACACATAGAAGCACACAATAATTTAGTTCACCTAGGGGGTTAATTCTCTCTTACGAGGTTAGAAAGGAGACTTACCTCGCTTCGAAATTCCATAACCGGCTCCAAAGCCGCTCCAACAACTCAAATTGAAGTCTGTTGCTCCAAAACTAGTCAAATATGACGCAACCGAATCACAATATACTCTAATACTCATAATTAATCATTTTATAACAATTTCCAACTCCGTTCGAAAAGTTGATAAGATCACCCTCGGGCCCACGTGTCTGGATTCCGAAACTTTTCGAAGATAAACTTTACCCATAACCCCACGAACTCAAATATATAATTTATTTCCAATTCCATACCCAATTTCGTGATCAAAATACAAGAATATCAATTTCTAGATTTTTCTTCAAAATCCCAACTTTCTACAAATATTTCATATCTAAATCTGTGTATAATCCTTGTATGTAACTCACAACTAGTAGAAATCACGTACCTCATGCTTGATGATGAAATCCCCTCTTCAAAAGCTCCAAATATCGCCCCAGGTCGTGTGAAAAATGGGTGAAATGAACTCAAACCCCGCTTAAAATTATTCTGCCCAGCCCATGTCCGCTCTTCTTCGCTTTCGTGACCAAAGGATCGCGTTCGCGAAGGCCAAAGGTTCCTGACCAAAATTTCCTCTTCGCGTTCGCGTCATACCGGTCGCGTTCGCGAAGGCCAGCTGCCCATACCCCTCGCGTTCGCGTTCGTGTTCGCGTTCGCGTTCACGTTACACTCTACGCGTTTGCGTAGGCCAAATGGCCTTAGGCCCAGCTCATCATTTCTTCTACGCGTTTGCGATTGCCCCTTCGCATTCGCGTAGTTTACTCAGTCAACCTCACCGTGTTTGCAGCCTACACCTCGCGTTCGCGATGCGTAATTCCTCCAGCCCCCAAATCCTTATTCGCGAACGCGATCTCCTCCCCGCGTTGGCGATGAAGGATACCAGAACAAGCATCATGAGCAGAAAAACATGGGAAAATTGACCCGAAACACACCCGAGGCCCTCGGGACCTCAACCAATTATGCCAACACGTTCCAAAACACATTACGAACTTAGTCGAGCCTTCAAATCACATCAAATAACATCAAAATAATGAATCGCACCCCAATTCAAACTTAATGAACTTTGAAATTTTAACTTCTACAATCGATGCTGAAACCTATCAAATCATGTCCGATTGACATCAAATTTTGCACATAAGTCACATTTGACATTACGGACCTACTCCAACTTCTGGAATCGGATTCCGACCCCGATATCAAAAAGTTCACTTCCGGTCAAACTTCTCAAAAACCTTCAAATTTCTAACTTTCGCCAAATGGCCCCAAAATGACATACGGACCTCCGAATTCACTTTCGGATGCGGTCCCAATACTAGAATCACTATATGGAGCTATTCCCAGACTCGAAAATCTCAAATGGACATTGATAACATTGAAATGCACTTCAACCCAATTTATGAAGTTCTTCTAAAATGCCAACTTCCACGATAGGCGCCGAAACGCTCCCAGGTTATCCAAAACCCGATCCTGGCATACGCCCAAGTCCGAAATCATCATACGAACTTGCTGGAACCTTCAAATCCCGATTCCGAGGCCGTTTACTCTAAAATCCAATTTTAGTCAATTCTTCCAATTTAAAGCTTTCGAAATGAGAATCTTCTTTCCAAATCAACTCTGAACTTCCGAAATTTCAATTCCAACCACGTGTACAAGTCATACTACCTGAAGTGAAGCTGCTCATGGTCCCAAACCGCTGAACGATGCGCTAGAACTCAAAACGACCGGTCGGGTCATTACATTCTCTCCCACTTAAACATACGTTCGTCCTCGAACGTGCTAAGAACTGCTCTGGAGTTGTCTGAAATAACTGCTTAACACCTCGTGCACCTACCCGTGCTACCACAACTCAGTTGAGCACACTGGCTCGAGCAAATCTGAAGATTCCCCTTGTGTTTAGTCAAACTAGCCTTAGAACCAAATTCCAACATCCGGAATCTTCTGCTAGGCCTGTTTCCAACATACGATCACTGTATCAATCACCACATGATGTACCAAAACATGACTGCATATCTTTGCTAAATTCACACCATGCACCGCATAATTCACATGACCATAATAACATCCTCTGATAACAATAGCCAAAATTCCTCGAATCTGATGTTCACCATGTACCTCATGACATATATAAGTCTGGTTCCAACTCTTGCAATACCTCCACGACGGAAGAGACGTGTAGAAATTCATAACCAACTGCCAAGTCAACAAATCATTGAATCTCCTCTTGACTAGAATCATCACCCCATTATGAACCGAATAATGGTGTTTGCTCTTTAATATGCTTCATATAATTCGATCTCATTGATCCCAGATCCAAAAATTGCGTCTCACCCAGTATAAGTTGCCCAGGCAATAAGCCACCTCAGGCACTGCCAAAAGTCGCATATGATGCCACAATGTGCCAATAAGCTACAAACTCGAACGTGATACATAAGGAAAACGAACTCTGGAAGGGACTACTCAACCCGCGTAACTAATTAAGACAACCGAAAAGGTGTCATGAACCTTCCTCATAAAATGGAAAACAAAACACACACAAAAATAGCTATAAGGGACTGTACTCAACATCACACTGTTGCAGCGTGCAACCCGATCCAAACAACATACCAGTGGTGGCGTGCCACACAATCCACAAATAAAATCCATAAGGAAATACCTACTGAGCTAGAATGCTCATTACCACAAAATACCCGAATATCGGCCACAAGCATGCTAAGTGCATAATACCATCCCTGGGAGGACAGACAACATCATACGCTACAAAACCCAAGCACAACTAAGGTGCGATATATTATCTGAATCTCGAGAGCCATCCCGCTCACATAACACCATCGCTACGCGGAACCTCAACACATAGGAAATTAACAAGCCATTTCATAACTCACACAGCACAATATAGTATTACATAAAGTAGCCGATGACGAAATAACATCCAATGTCTGAATACTCCTCCACAAGGAGAGCTATGCTAAAATGAACACCTCCGGCCCGACATAGAGCCCACATTCATATCTAGATCCACCCACTGACCTCAAGCCGATTCGGATCGCACCGTACTAGTCTAATAACCTTTCAAGGGTTCATAATAACCCTTTTCCCCAAAACACACAAGAACAACCATCATATCCGGAATAAACCTCCATAGTCCACAACCAAATGAACCGAGCGCCCTCCAGGCATAAATTCTCACATGAACAATAGTACCGCAATCTCCATACTTGGTTCCAATCTTCGATCAATCAAGTGACTACATGTCGCACTTATACAATCTTCCTGTGGGACGTGCTCCCACGACCTTCCGCACCAGATAACAAGTTTGCACATCCATACCACCGGCTGCACAAATGCTGTAAAGCAAATCAAAAATCCGAAATCACTACTCAAAGCCTCTTATACAGGACACTGATCTCAGGTGACGCTAAAAACAATACCTGCTTACTCTAACCATTTGAATCCTTTCCCGCTCATCCGAGCTCTTGACATTCTTGTCGACACCAAACTGTAACCTTGATCCTCAATTTCCGAATCCCATGCCGATCACTGCACTTAGTCATGCCAATGCGCAAGAGTACAAGAATTTCATCATAACTCCGGAACCACTAATAGGGTAAACACTTCATCATATAGAAACATTTTACTTAGCTCATTTCAAGAGAACCATTGCAACACGCAGCCAAATTCCCATGACCACAGAAAATACAAACCTCAAGTAGTGGTTTAAACCACCATAATCCTTTCGGGATCCATCTGTACATAACAGGCCATAAGACTCGAAAGCCTCCAAATAAGATCAGTTATGGCGATCGTCAAACCTCGCACGTACCGTCACAAATCACATGAATACCCCAACACACTGAAGGGGCTGATCATGCCATCACTATGCCGATTCAACCATTGCTAACCAAACCCAACTTCTCCTAATTTACTCTGGATCTTCCTTAGAAATAACAGTAGCTCTTTTATCAATATAACGAACTCAATCCGCACTCATCCTGAGTGACCCCATCTCATGAGACCACATTGTCCCCAAAACCCACGAACCATCTCACACCCTCCTTGTGCGCACATCCGCATTTTTAACTGGTACACCCATTATGATATTTCCTTTACGATTCCGAAGTTATTTTCTCCCATTCTACCATTGCTATACCGCATACCGAAGATAACATAGAACACTCCAAGCCACTTTTATAATCCGCTGCAACTGCTCAATACTTAACCATACTACGGACTCGAAATTCTTAGGCACAACACTTTAACTTTTGAATCCACTAGGACCGTTGTTGAGAGTCACCCACTCTGACTTGGTCCCAAATATAATCAAATTCCCAGGCTCCACTAGCACATGAACACCCTCTCAAGAAGCACTCGGTCAAATTATCTTCTTTGTAACTCGCCTCTACACGAAGCATAAATCCTGAGTCTTGCCAAAGCCTGAACACGAAGCGATAAGGCCAATTATAGCACACATTCCTCAAATTCTTTTCCCAAATCACCATTGACGACCCTCTTTCTTAGTCGTAATATCCACTAATATACCGATAGCCAGAAATCTCACAAATATACGACCATGCAATCCAACTGTAGGTGGTGGAACTCTCCCACTTAGCTTGAAGCTACCATTGCATAACTCTAGAACCCGCCAAGATTCTTTCTTCACCGTTGAACCGATCTTGCACAACCAACTTGCCAAATTCCTCGAAATCCTTCCATTTGACCTTTCATGAACACTCTGAATCACTAACCACATTCATATATTTGACCTCTTGCCGGATAACCAGTAGAATTCTTCGCAGAGATTCGTCAACCACGCGACCGCTAACCTGCTCACAGGAGATAACCCACCTGTGGAAATTACATGCCGACATCTCCCAACGTCGTTGTACTGGGTAAAACTACTACAAAATCAGTAACCCACCCTAAGCCCGTGCTCATTCATCAGCTGAACAAGTCCGTTCACACCTCATGGAC
Organism: Nicotiana tomentosiformis; assembly: GCF_000390325.3. Classification (NCBI taxonomy): domain Eukaryota; kingdom Viridiplantae; phylum Streptophyta; class Magnoliopsida; order Solanales; family Solanaceae; genus Nicotiana; species Nicotiana tomentosiformis. The sequence continues at coordinate 95,458,911 of NC_090813.1, read as the reverse complement.
ATCAACTAAAGATGCGATAATACATTTCAACCCAGAGTCATGTTGTATCCTTTTTCATAACAAGCAACTCATCTCTGTTGCATCAAATCTCCCGCCGCCTAATAGCCAATATTCCAAATTGAGTCCGTAGACCCCGTCACTGTCCACCCTGAACCCCAAATCACTCTAAACTTTTCTCAGGGTGTGTAGTCATCCTACCGCAAAACCTATATGATACCCTGCCACTCTCCCACTTTGGTCAAACCCTCTCTTCTTTAAGAAACTACTCGACTTTTGTTTCTCACACCTGGCCTTCTAGAATTTTAACCACTGCAAGACACCTCCCACATGTCCTTCCTCATCCTTCGCTGCCTAGTTGTTGCCTTATATAAAAAATCTAACTCTGTAACACTTGAACCGATAGATCGCTACCAACTTTAAACCTTTCCAGAAATCATCTTTCTCGAGCCATCAATACCATGAATACCGATTCGATCCTGAACCACTGCACATTGCGACCTCTGACAGCCGCTTCCCTGGCACTAGTTCGCAATACTCTGTCCCCAAAGGCGAATTGAAAAAGACCATAACACCGGCGAACTTAACAGATTCAATCAAGGGCGACGACACCACACGACAGATGAAAATTCCACCACACTCGAATATGCCAAGTCTGGTTACTCCGTCAACCCAAACCTGAACATTCATAGTCGAATTGCCTTTCCTTCGCCGAAAATAAAATACTGGATCTCTGAATCATGCACTGAGTAAACCTCATTCCCAGTCATTCACTGCCTCGATGCGTAGACAAGCATCCTACCATTACACGAATACGGTGCGATAGCAACGCATGAATCATCACAACAATCAATGTCAAACCTCAAAAACTTAGGTAATACTGATACTGATCTGCAACGACAGAACGACCTTCCGCAAGGCGATGACAATAGCCCAATCAAATACGCAGGGAGAAACATCCTGCACCACATTTGTAGTACCATTAAAATTCCTCGATTTCCAATTTATAACAAGTGTTTCACGTCGCATAAGACTGGATAGGAAGGGAATGAAGGCATAAGCCTCAAAGGAATCGAACCGCACGATGAGGAATCAAGAAGGGAAGTGCTCCTAACAGTCTTGTAGCCTCTCGAAGATAAGCACATACGTCTCCATACCGATCCGCAAGACTCTACTAGACTCGCTCATGACTCGTGAGACCTATGTGAACCTAGTGCTCCAACACCATGTTGTCACGAACCAAAATCTATTAAGGTCGTGATGGCGCCGGACACCACTGTCAGGCAAGCCAACAATAAATACTAAATTTGGTCATCATCTTTAATATTTTTGAAATCATATTTTCCTTCAAAATAAATAGTAAAGGATGAGATTTTTCAGAATAAATAATAATATTTTTATCAATTTCAATACTGAATGCCCATAATCAATCCCAAAATCTGGTGTCACAATTACTAGGGGATAAAATAAAATACAATAACTGTCCGGAATACAAATTTGGACAGAAAAGAAAATACAATACTCTGAAGGAGACTCTGGTGGCTACGAATCGTCTCACAAAATGCTGCTCACCTAAGTCCTCGTATCAACCACGTCGTTGAGCCCACAAGGCCAATAATATATATGTGCCTACACAACAAAATGTGCAGCAAGTATAGTATGAGTACATAAATCAACGCGTACCCAGTAAGTATCCCACCTAACCTCGAAGAAGTAGTGACGAGGGATCGACTCGGACACTTACTAGTGGTCCAATAATATCAGGTACAGTAAAGAAGTGAATAAATATGAAACCGAGTAAATGTATGAAATAAACATGTATAAAATACGTGGTATAATTCCCCTCTTTACAAATTTACTCAAGCTCTCAACTAGCAAGTTCCCTCCGTAATCGGAGCATATATATAGAGATAGTGGATCTCATCAAAACAGGTTGTCATAATTCAAATCAGGGAAAAACCTCAGAACCACTGGCCTCTTGCCAAATATTACGCACGATTCCATGAGGATAATATATATAGGAAATGTCGAGGCGTACGGCCCAATCCAACATAAAAGTAAATTGTGCACTGCCGAGGGTCAAACGGTGCGAACCATAGATGCATCTATTAACCTGCCGAGGCGAACGGCCCGCTCCCATGAGAGTGTGGTACATAAATCCTGCCGAGGCGAACGGACCGATCCCATAAGAGTAGTAGGAAATACCGCGCTCACGAATCATACATGCGACGCAGTCAAACATAAATTTAATAAATCGCCCCGCTCGCGGATCATACTTGCGACCCGGTCAATTATAAATTTATTATTAAAATCATATCTCTTTCTTGATTCTTTTCAAAATAAGGGAAATTCAGCTTGTAGCTTTTTAAGGAACTTAGTCGAAACCTCAAATCACATCAAACAACGCTAAAACCACGAATCATACTCCAATTCAAGCTTAATGAAACTTAAAATTCCCAACTTGTACATTCGATGCCGAAACTTATCAAATCAAGTCCGATTGACCTCAAATTTTGCACACAAGTCATAAATGACATAACGAAGCTATGAGAATTTTCGGAACTGGATTCCGACCTCGATATCAAAAAGTCAACTCCTCGGTTAAACTTCCAAACTTAAATTTCTGTTTTAGCCATTTCCAGCCTAATTTCACTACGGACTTCCAAATAAAATTTCGAACACGCTCCTAAGTCCAAAATTACCATACGGAGCTGTTGGAATCATCAAAATTTTAATCCGGGGTCGTTTACGCATAGGTCGACATCCAGCCAACCTTTCAACTTAAGTTTTAAACTTTGGAACTAAGTGTTCCAATCCATTCTAAAAAAAAAACTCACCAGACCCAAACTAACCACCCCGGTCAGTCACATAATAATTATAAAGCATAAATTAAGTAGTAAATAGAGAAATGGGATTCTAAAAGTCAAAATGACTTGTTGGGTCATTACACATAAGGGGTCGGCACTCAGCTCTTTTTTGTTTGCTCTAGTGATGGATGTACTGACGCACCACATCCAAGGAGAGGTGTCGTGGTGCATGCTATTTGCAGATGATATTATATTGATTGACGAGACGCGAGACTGTGTAAATGCGCAATTAGAGGTATGGAGACAGACCTTGGAATCTAAAGGTTTCAAGTTGAGAAGGACCAAGACAGAATACTTGGAGTGTAAGTTCAGTTGCGAGACTCAAGAGGGGGAAGGGGAGGTGAGGCTGGACTCACAGGTCATCCCTAGGAGAGGGAGTTTTATGTACCTTGGGTCGATTATTCAAGGGGATAGGGAGATTGATGAAGATGTCACACATCGTATTGGAGGGGGAGAGATGAAATGGAGACTCACTTTCGGTGTTTTGTGTGACAAGAAGGTGTCACCGAAATATAAGGTTAAGTTCTATAGAGTGGTGGTCAGACCAACGATGTTGTATGGGGCTAAGTGTTGGCCAGTCAAGATCGCTCATGTCCAGAAGATGAAGGTAGCAGAGATGAGGATATTTAGATGGATGTGCGGTCACACCAGGTTAGATAGGATCAGAAATGAGGTTATTCGTGACAAGGTGGGCGTGGCCCCTATTGAGGACAAGATGCGGGAAGCGCGGCTTAGGTGGTTTGGTCATGTGAGGAGGAGGAGCACAGACGCCCCGGTGAGGAGGTGTCAGAGGTTGACATTGGAGGGCCTACGGAGAGGTAGAGGTAGGCCAAAGAAGAGGTGGGGAGAGGTGATTAGGCAAGACATGGCGCAACTTCAGCTGACCGAGGACATGACCCTTGATAGAAAAGTATGGAGGTCGAGGATTAGGGTAGTAGAGTAGGTAGTCTAGAGTGTTCATAACAGTAGTATTGGCACGCAGTCTCGCTTTCTGTTAGTAGTAGATTTTTGTTGTTTTCTTTTATTGTTGATCACCTTACTATCTTGTTGTTTTTATTCTGGTTATATATAGCTTTTTGGTACTGTCCTTTCTTGTCTATATTTTTATTAATGTGGTGCTTATGCTTTCTTGAGTCGAGGTCTATTGAAAACAACATCCCTATCCTCACAAGGTAGGGGTAAGGTCTGCGTACACACTACCCTCCCCACACCCCATGATGTGGGATAATACTGGGTATGTTGTTGTTGTTGTAACTAAATAATTGGTAGCCACCACCTTCCTCTAAAATTCACCAGTGGGAATCACCATAAAATACCCCATCTCATCTTCATCCCTTGTTAAAATGAAAAAGGAAAACCCCAAATCATATAGAAAATGAAAGAATAAATAAAAGGTTATTTTATTAAAAACATAGAAAGTTAATATATTTCTATCTGTTTTTGAAATTTTGAAGCCTTAGCCATTGTTTTCGGTGGTGTCGGGGAAAAAAGGAGGGGGGCAAAGTGTTTGGAACGATATGGAGGGGGGAGAAACTGAGGAAGAGCAGAAAATGGGGGAGGGGGAGGAGATTGGGTTTTCAAAATTTATTTTTGATTAATTTTATAACTGTATTTCTTTTCAATTTTTTAAATTTTAATCCTTTTATAATAATCAAAATTTGTAGTATCACTCTCTTTGCACTCGTGAATTACACGCAATTTGTCCATCTCAGACATATCAAAGCCACACAAGTTCGGTCAACGGTCAGAGGGGTTTAAAAAATTAGTTTTGATCACGTGGAGGTGTCTAGAAGAAAACTCGTAAAGTATGAGGACCGGGATGTCAAAACGATGCAAGTATGAGTGTCTATTACGCTATTCTGCCTTTCATCTTTATTATTTCCTTCCCCATTTACTGTTGCCTCATCTTCATTCTCAAAGTTCCAAAGCTTTCATCTGATTTCATACATGGCCATCCAGAAAGCTTCAAGCTTTTGCAATTTTGTTGTTCCGATTAACTTTTTTTGTGGGTTTATTTCATCTAAGATTGAAGTGAATCCATGTCTCAAAGAGAATTATGGACAAATCGAAACTTATCAGTACAAGAACCACGTTAATAAACAGTAGTTACTTCTAAGGCCGACAACAATCAAAACTACTCTTCAAATCAGTCTCGAATGTTGATGAATATAAGAAATAGTTGATGAATATGGGATTCTCGTCTTCACCATGTGCGATTAGGTATTTGGGAAGGAGCTTAGGGTATTATTACGACACTTAGGTTGATGCGGAATAAGCCATTTTTCCCTTGTTTACATGGAAAGGTGTCGAAGGAATAGGCACATTTAGAGCTGTGGGACTTGAAGGAATAGAATGCCCCGTTAGAATGGGCAGGGACAGTCGATCATTGGCTTAATTTCCTGGGGGACTGACGTATCAAAAATTCCCGGTATTTCGTCGTGAAAGTGTCACATTTAGATTGTTCTTATTAAAGGAAAGAGCTGAATAGACAAAGGGTTTACATGACCGCTCGCTTTGGACAAGATAAGTGAGAAAATAAGAAGCGGGACCTTAATTTTACCCAAATACAGACGGTTTCGGGTATTTTAGTATTGACTCATTTGACATGGATGAAAAAAATAGGTGACAACATTTAATTGGATATTTATTACACCTCAGATTTGTGTATACACACGCACTATATTTTTTGCACTGGGTTCAGCTTTTGTGTTAAAAGAACACATAAGAAATAGAGTTGAAGTGCCAAAATGGAACAAGGTTGAGATAGAGTGCCAGAAGGGAAAATGGTACCAAGTTTGAATGGGTTGTCTATGTATTTGGCCTAAAACCATTCAACAGTTAATGCATTTCATACAATCAACTTATTTTGACAGCCAGAAACCAAAATGAGAGAACCTAACTCACATAATTAAACTCAGTTAAACAGCTTAAACGAAGGGAAGGAATACAATGGAGTTGCATCTTCTTGAGATTGGCCAACATAAAGAACCAATTTTTCTTGGAACAAAATTCAAGCATAGAGTGAGCTCAATTGGTTATATTACTGACTAACATTATCTAGCAATCTTTTCCCCTTCTAAATTTGGAAAAAGAAATAAGCAGAAGCTAAACAGGGAACATCTAATGAACTTACAGACATGGATTTATGTGAAGCAATTGTACATAGATACTAGTTCTGCATGAAATGAAAAGAAAGAAAGCAAAAATAGACACTAACGATATCAGAAACGGATTCTGAATTTAAACTTAATTAGTTTAATCTGTCATAACTCATTGTACTTTGAAACTATGGTTCAGAATCTAATATTTGTTGAAATATTGTGACTTTTCACATATATATCTATGCTTCTTATTGAAAACATTGAGTTCAATTGAACCCACAACACCAAAGCTCCATAGGCCACTGTTAGCAGAACCATAAGCAAATACGAGTAAAAAATCTTGATTTTAGAAAATTGGGAAGAAACTATATCTAACAACTGAATTCTCTTACAAAAACACAAAAAAAGTACAACAATTTTCCCAAGATAATCAAAAACAAAATAAGAATTAAACATTTACCACAAATTCAATTTAAGCAATAGAAACTTTAGCACCAGCTTCTTCAAGCTGTTTCTTAGCATCTTCAGCCTCATCCTTAGACACACCTTCCTTAAATTTCTTAGGCAATCCTTCAATCAATTCCTTTGCCTCTTTCAAAGCCAAACTAGTTAAAGCCCTAACAGCCTTAATCGTAGCAATTCTCGCATTACTCGGAACTTCGTCAATAACAACGTCAAATTCAGTCTTCTCCTCCACCACAGCAGGAGCTTCGGCGGCGGCGCCAGGAGCGGCGGCGACGGCGGCCGGAGCGAAGGATGCGGCGGTAACACCAAGCTTATCCTGAAGGTACTCGACGAGTTTCTGAGCGTCAGCGAGAGTTAAATTGGAGATTTCATCTCCGAGCTGGACTACCTTCTCAGGTGCTTCAACGGCGGCGAGAGGGCGGAGGAAAGTGGCTCGGCGGTGGTGGAGTTTGGGAGTGCGAATGGGGAATTCTAGGGCTTTTTTGGGGAATGGAATTGAGGCGTGTGTTGAGGAAGCGGTAGAAGGAGAAGGAGAGCGAAGAGTAATTGTGGATAAAGTGGAAGCCATTGTAGCAGAGAGTTGAAGAGAATGAGAGGAGAGGAGAAGAGAGTGTGATACAGCAAATGAGAGAAAACGGGATAAGGGGATTGAAAATTGTGTTGATAAGGTTATTTATAGCTCCTCTCATGGTTCTTTTTTTTTTTTTTTTTGGGTCCCAATTATTATTCAAATAAATTTATAAAGAAATTTTCAAAAAGAAATTAAATACATATATTTTGGGCCAATATTTTTTTTCATATAGAGAGACAATTTAGATGAAGATTTAAATGAATATGCTGAAAAGATTATCTTTATCTAATCTTGAACAAGAGGGGAGTATAACAAGCTTTGTGGTGAATTACTTCTAAAGTTGGACGCTAGTTAAATCCTAAATTAAGAGTTTACTAATTAAAAACTCTCATATATAAAATTTATGACGGAATGCACCTATTAAATGAGAAGTATGTCGCAAGAACCCAAGTGTACAAGTAAACTCCTAGTTCATTAGCCTTCTTTTCACTTAAACATCAATCGTTTGTTAACTAATTGATGATCCTTGGCCATTTGGATGCTTGTTAAAATGATTATGTTTGATTAATGCAATCTTGTTACAATGTTTCTTTTCTCTTACACAAATTATCTTTTAACTTTTCTGATTCACATGGAGGTTCTGTAAAGAAAAATAATATAAAACAAGGGGCATTCCGAGAATCGAACTCGGGACCTCTCGCACCCAAAGCGAGAATCATACCACTAGACCAAATGCCCTGCTTTGGGATTCGTGTACTAAGTTAATATAAAGACTAAATGAAGTACAAATTGTTCATTAGATTAAATTCTCATTTTTAGTAACCTCACTATATTACTTTTACCAAAATTCGTCCATTATTTTAGATGGAAACATCTGCCATTTTGCGAATAGCATTGTATTCAAAACGAGGTTACAACATGATGAGAATTACACGTTTAAGTATTTTTGTCTTCAAACTTGAATGTACCTTTTAAGCATGATATTTAGCATTCAAAATGCCTGATATGTAGCCTTCAAAAAAGATGCATGAATTCATGGAGTAAGTTTCTAATGGAAGTTCCAATTCTCCAACAGCATCTACCATTAACAGTCTTTTTCTCCTATTATCTGTACCACTGTTAAACATAAGCAATATGAACACAACAGAGCATGATGAGAAATTGAGGAGAAAATGTGTATTAATATATACTGTAAAGACAGAATACATGTTTGTAAGATCGGTATTGAAGCCATTCTCAGGCTAAGTATTTCGAATTCTCTAAGCTAAAATGATACAACAAAGCTGGAATCATCGTGTAAAAATCTTCCACGCTGGAAATGCTTCTTGAACAAGACATTTACCACCTTCTACGCCTCCGACCATACCAGTATGCAAATGCAGCAATTGATGCAGCCAATATGACTCCAGCTGTTGCATGCCAAGCATGTAAAGGTTTCTCCATTACAAGAGTGGAACCCGAACCACTGCTGACAACAACAGCCTCCTCCGATGGCTCTGGTATACGACTCAATGTCAAAGCAAATCCTAACCCTTGTTTTTCAAGATCAGCCAAGTCCTCAATTGCTGGTTTGAGCCTTGTGATCTTTGCAATAGCCTCATACTCCTCTTTCGTTCCACCCTCTAGAAAAGACCCAACAACTTGACCCTTGTTCACCCAGTATGCCCCGAAGCGATTTCCAGAGAAATCTCCAAAATGGACTACATCACCAGTATTGTCTCCATAGAACTGCCAAGAGAGTGTAAACACTCTGGAGTAAAAGAATGGCAAGTAGTCAAACTCGGTTGTTTTCTCTGGTTCTATGATTGCAGCTACTGCATGCCTTGCCGCCTTCCTTGCAGAATCAACATGCTCAAGTCTCCGTGTTTCACTGAAAATTTTGACAGGAAAAGTAGCAACATCCCCAACAGCATAGACTGAGCTGTTGCTTGATTGCATTCGGCCATTGACTTTTATCCCTCCTTTCTCGAGAGTAAGTTGCCCTTCAAAAAGGCTGGTATTTGGTCGGATTCCGATGCCAACTATGACCATGTCAGCAGGTAGCTTGGTTCCATCTCTCAGATTCACTGCAGTGACCTGCATAACAAGTTCACGCATTTAAGCATCATGCTCAGTATAACTTCAGTGATATATATAATTGGGAAATGCAACAGCTGGTCAACGTTGATGAATGTTTGTTCCAGCTTAACAAAGTGACTAGTCAGACTGAGTTTGGAAATCTTCAGTAGAAGTTTAACCTTATATTTTGCAAAAGAGGATCAAACAAAAACTTTTTTCAAGAACTAATAAACTGAGTTTGCATTAACAAAGTAACTAGTCAAATTGAGGTTGGAAATCTTCAAAAATAAGTAAATGCCAAAGCAGGTCCAACAAACACTTACTCGGAAAGCTTTTCAAACAAACACCGACTAAGTAAAGCAAGCAACAGGCTTTACCTTCTGATCAGAGTCAAAATCAAATGATGTCAAGACCGTTCCCTTGACAAACTGAACTCCTTTTGACTTGTAAAATTCTTCGTAGTAACTTGCAATCTTAGGAGTAAATAGGCGGGCCACTAGCAATAAAAGAAAAGGAACGAAAATCAAACGCTTTACATAAATAATAGAAAAAACACCAGTTTGCTGCTGATGAACTTAAGATAGAATAGCAAAATGGATGCACATTTGTGGTTTATAACTATAACTTACTGGTGGACCTTAGGATTTAAGAATTACGAGAAAGAAAACATAAGCTCTCAATATCTGATTTCATGTTTTGAGGAAATATGTGGGTGGAAGTCCCACATTTTGTACAATTTTCACATCTTTAAATCATTTATTGATTACTGGGATCACTGTTTCTTTATCTACTAATAGCATGGTTTGGAGAGTACGACGCGTGATAGATTTAAAATAGCCATTTCTACTTTCTGGATGAAATGCAACTAATAAAATTATACTAATGTTCCTTATCAAAAATAAAGTTATACTAATGAATTATTCTTAGGAGAGGGAAAAAGCAGTTTTGACGTCTGATATCATTTACAAGCAACATAAAGAAAGAGTAAGAAACAGAGAAGAAAGTTTTCCATCTTCACAAAAGAATACTTACTACAATGTGCTTCTGGAAAGACCATGGTAACATTTATGTTGCTGATCACCAAAGAAGCAGCACATTCCATTCCTATGTAGCCACCACCAATTACAACAGCATTCCCACCACTGCTGGATTGCATCACATTAACCAGCCTGTTTGCATCAGCCAAATCTCGTAAATAACATACACCATCAGCATCTGATCCACTCACTCCAAACTCTTCAAGCTTCAAAGCCTAACAGTACATGCCAACAAAAAGTCAGAGCCTTTTTTTTTTTGATAAGAAAAGTCAGAGCCTTTATATATTTCTTCCTTCATTGTCCGCTAGGGACTTGGTCTTCGAGGTTGAACTTTGTCCATACCAAAGAAAGCCTTTGGCATGAACCTCCAAAGCTCACTCATTAATCCAATTCTGTTTCAAACTCTCAATGCTGAACTAAAAGAAATCTACACATCTGAATGTCCATGAAGCCTAACATCTATGCTAAGAAGCCTGACACCTAGTTTCTGCAACAGAGTGGAAGCACAGGACACATATCAAAATGTTGTATTCAAATTTCATGCTACTGATTCTTGACATTCTTCTCAAGACGTGAAGAAAAAGAATGTACCTCCAGAGGCTGATGTACCAAATAATATGTTCGCTTGTATATGTTTACTTTTAAAATCACATGCACAAGATAATGCAGAAGCAAGGCACTGCTATAAAGCAGAATTTTCATTATTCTTTTAATAAGTGCAGCACAATTGCCTGTCACGTTTGGTCAAAATCCACTGACCTCTCTACAGATCACTTAAAACAAGCTACTAGTCCTTGTTCACTCCATCAGAAGATCACACTGCTCTAATACTTTAATGCATGATAATATACAACAAAATATGGTGCTACAATAGAAAAGACCAAGGATAAATTAGATACCCGAGCACCAGTTGCCACTATGAGAATCTTGTAGGTTATGGTCTCACCAGTTGCAGTCAACAGTGTCTTCCGTCTCATGTCAGCTGATTTTACACGAGTTCCAAGGACCAATTCAATGCCTAAAGGGAATAGCACAATGAACGAGTTATCAATATCCTAAGGAAGATATCCCCATTCCTTCGCACTGAAAATTATCATTAGAACTAAAAGTAATAGCTTAAAATAATTACATATTCTAATCACTGACACCAGTTGCCAGCAGTTTTTTCCTCATTGCCATCCGAAGCTAGAGCATTCCATGAAAACAGATTTACAGCCTCGTGATGTTTACAGTTATTGAAGCTTTTTTTTAGTGCCTCAAAATCAGTATTGCTGCTGTAAAAGCAGACTAATTTCAGCTCTAGAAAAGCAAGAATGTCACTCCCAAAATCTTCTGCCCTGATTCTAATCTTTCAAAGCGTGTGGTAAAGATAAAATATATTGAGATATTTCAACTCTCTTGGTTCCACCATTTATTCCAGTTTATCAGGAAATAGTTCATGTTCTTCTTATATAACAAGGTTTCCACTACGCCATGCAAAGATGAACTTCTGAATGCAAAGACAAATCACTAATCACATCATCTGTACGAAACGGAAATCCTCTAAATAGGAAGTCCTAAAAAACATCAAACGTAGCTCTGAAGACATCCACATCTGATGAGTTAAACTAGTTGGTACAGTCTGCTTAAGCTCTTAGTTTGTGATCCTTATCACATTTTTTTAGATGAGTTGCATGGGCAAGTAGTCAAAGTTATGTGAACGCTTCTGGGGATTTCGACCCTTAACCAAACACCAATAACAAAGTTATGCTGCTACATTAACTACAATAGAATAACACGTAGTGTGATTCTATAGCTCTATGCAAGTAATTCAATAGCCCTTTATAAGCTCAAGGCAGTCAGTAGCTGCAATGGGATGTGATCACTTTGGACACTTTTACACATATCTATGACACCATAAATTCAAATTGATGATGTATAGATGCCTACTAAAACATTAATATTAAAAGTTAAGGCAGCAAAAGATCTTAAAAAATTACCATGTTCCTTGTACCACTTCGGGGTCAACCTTTCCTCATTCGTACCGACACAACAATGAAAAGCAGGCAGACGTGCAGGATCTGCATAGAATAAAATCTCAACAAGTATAAACAAAAGCATATAGGAGAGAAGAGAAAAAAAGAAACTGCAGAAACAACTCATCCAAATAACAGGTTAAGTGACCGTAAAGATAGCACCAGTTCGTTTGTAACTAGTGTAATCAGGACACTACAATTAATCTTACATGCTTCCAATATAACAAGATGTCCATGATAACACCCAGCAAGATAGGAGTCAAAGAAACATAAAACTGCTAAATGAAAATTGCAAACAAGGAGCTTCAAAATATTGGAAAAGATGGCTACATGCTATTAACTGTATTAAATGTGAACCGTGCTATTTGCCGTAATAAATGTGCATTTCATGTTTCCTTCAGGAAATCCTCCCAACTCTTACCATCCTCCCCACCACAAACTCTTGAATACACCAATTTCCCGTGGTATCATGTCTAGCTTAACAGTAGCTAGATCCAGGGAGGATTCCCACTACTAATGATTGGAGGATGTTGCCAAAATCAAAGACAGAATGCACAAGCAAACTTTTCTTTGAATCTAGAGAAAGCATGATCATCAGCTTGGAAGAAATTTAAGATAAAATCTGAACAGAGATGAGGTGACTAAGATGTACCTTCTGGTAGTAAATAACCCTTGCTTAATGCAGGTCGTTCATAAGGAGCAACCTGAAAAAAGCAGCAGAAGTTTAGAAGATGACGTAGGAAAAATATGGAAGCTCCAACAAGAGAGAGCCATAATGTGTTACCATCCATTGAATGATTGTCTCCATAAGGAAGCATCTGATCAATTTTGGTCTTATTTTGTTTAATCACGGAAGGTAAGATTTCATGATAAATGAAAGGGGCAGATCACTCGAAGCAATGGTCTTCGTTTTGTCTAATGACATTAAATTGGATGGGGACAACAGAATATGGAATTAGAACAATAAATAGCTTATTTATATGCATGTTTTGCTCCTACAGAATGAATCCTTGAAAAAAGGGGAACGAGGAGAGGGAGGAACAGAATAAAGAGATAATCATTCCGGCATAGCTTCAAGTAGGCAGTATGCACCGTGTACTAAAAAAGTCAATAGCAGATCCACACATTGTTAGCATTTTTATCATGTGACATTGTTATTGGAATCAGAACAGCTTTTCGCTATTCCCCCTAGCAAATCAAATAGCCACCCCCTTCCTCCTAAAATTTTCTAAAAGCTAATAAACAGAGGCTTGGGAAAAATACTTGTTATTCACATCTCCTTATAACCCAAAAGTCTTAGAATTAATGAAAATTCTAACCAAAGATACTATTTTTAAGTATCCTCAGGTATATTCTATGTCATCAGTTATTCTAGACCAAAATATTAGCTACTGCAAACATATAATTTCCATCAACATTATTCAGCTCAGATATGGAAAATAACACAAATTGGTCACAATTCAGAAGAAGAAGACAAAAAAAGTTAAATTTTTTAAAATACTGCAAATAAATTGGAACTAAAACTGAGCTTGAATAAGAAAAAGTAGCCAATTTTAACATTTAACAGTCAAAACAAGATAATAATACTAAAATAGAACTGAAGAAAATGAATGAAGAAAGTGAAAAAAGTAGAAATTACAGGTTCTTCAGAGATGATGCAGAGTTCACCATGAGAGACACCTCGTTTAACAAATTCATGAGCTGCGTAACCAGCTGCAACTCCACCACCCAATATTACATACACAAACGCCCTTCCCATTTCCCAATTTTTCGTACGAATTCTAAGGACCAAACACAACCCAAAGGCCTATTTCCTATTTTCCTTAGCCTTAAAAAAAGAGATTACAGGATAATTCAATTAACGTGGGGCTGTGGCGCTGTGCCAATTCTATTGCTCCTTTTACCATTTTACCCTTTTTGATAAGTAATGTCTTAAATCCTTCCTTTGTAGTGTGTACCACATCAAAGGCCCTTCAAATTTGGATAGTATGCACTTTTATACCCTGACATAATAACAAGTTTTGATTTGATCCTTGTCATATTAAGTAAAATCACATCAACCTTAAATTAATGAGATTTTTTCACTTTTAGCCCGCGCCAGAAATTATGTACATTTGATAGCCGAAAAAATTATATAATTTTTGTATATAACATATAAAATATGTGTGTGTATATATATATATATATATATATATATATATATAAGTGGCTATACAGTGTCATATCTCCTAAATTTAATTGGTAGGTGTACTTTTAACCTTCTTCTTGTGAATCTTGACAAAATTAACATACTATTAATTGTTAAATTATTTAACTATATGTGTATTATTTTGAGTTTGTATTGTTACTTTATATTTTAGGGTAATATAGATCTAAAATAATCTAATACAATATGTTAGGTATTAGCAAGTAGGTGTGGCTCATATGGATGCAAAGATGCAGGAAGCGAGGTTTAAATGGTTCGGGCACGTACGGAGGACAAGTCTGGATGCCCTAGTTAAGAGGTATGAGCGGTTGGTTTGGGCGGGTACGAGAAGAGGTAAAGGGCGGTCTAAGAAGTATTGGGGAGAGGTGATTAGACAGGACATGGCGTGGCTTCAGATTTTCGACGACACGGCCCTTGATAGGAAGGTGTGGAGGTCGCGCATTAGGGATGCAAGTTAGGAGGTGGTTGAGGCTAGTCTGATAGGGTTGTGTCTCCGACTGCTAGTGGTTAATGTTGTGTTCACACTATTCTCCGTTTTCATTGTAATGGGCTTTATTTACTGGTTATTGTTATTGCTTTTTATTTATTTTTTGATTTTTATGTTGCTGTAATTATTTCTTGATTTTTCTGTTGATGGTATTGATATAATGTTTGTTTTCGTCGTCTTGAGCCGAGGGTCTTTCGGAAACAACATCTCTATCCATCGGATAGGGGTAAGATCTGCGTACACACTACCCTCCCCAGAACTCACTTATGGGATTTTACTGGGTTGTTGTTGTAATATGTTAGGTATGAGACTAAAAACACACATTTTAATTAAACCAAGATTAAATATGCTTCGTAAAATATTATAAGGACCAAAATAAAAAGTTACTAATAAATTGAAGGATAAAAATGCAATTATTCCTTTATTATTATTCAGATTTTAAAGTTTTCTTCTTCTGGTTTGATAGGTGATTTTTAGGACATTCCTTGTAGAGAAGCTATGTAGCGGGACCCACTGAAGGAGACAAAAAGCAGTAATAGTAATACACGTTGAGTAAGATATGATCTTTTTGCATAGGGGTGCGTGAAGGAAGGTTGATGGATTAAGTTGACTCTGAGGTGGCGGTTTTGCAAAGATCGCGTTACCCGTTTGCTGTTGAGCGAAAATTTTCGATCCGATCCAGCTGATATTCCCCTACAGGAAATTAAAAAAAAGGCTTTTAACATATTTGGCCGGTCGATCGAAAATAATTATAATTATTAGTTAAATATACAAAAAAATATATATTGATTATGTATAAAAAAATATATTTTATATACATTATATATATTAGTAATATATAAAAATTATATACTTTTCGGTTATTATTTTTAAAGGTGACTATACATGTAAATTGTTTTTAAAAATACTAGCTAGGTCCCGGATTTATTGGACCTCAACAACTAGTTATTTCATTTTATGCAATACTATATATATGTCATCTACTTAAGCCAAGTGGTAGCTTTAAAATTAGTGTCACGGTCCGAAATTTTCACCTTCGGGACCGTGATGGCACCTAACATTTCACTTGTTAGGCAAACCAACGTTAGAATAAATTTTAACCATTTTTAACAATTCATCTTAATTAAATAGTAAAGAAACCAAACAACTGGAATAATATCTGAATTAAAGTAAACAAACCAAAATGATAACGATGTCTAAATGCCATCCCAGAACTGGAGTCACAAGTGCACGAGCTTCTAGAGTAATACAAACAAGGGTCTGAATAAAAATAAAGCTATCTGAGAGAAAGCACACAGGTAAAATAAAGTGGAATGGGACTTCAGAGTTGCGAACGTTGTGCAACTATACCTCAAGTCTCATCTGATAGTTGAATCCGAGCAAATCTACAGTACGTCACTGGGACCAACTCCGGTATCTGCACAAGAAGTGCAGAGTATAGTATGAGTACAACCGACCCCATGTACTTTGTAAGTGTCGAGCCTAACCTCGACGAAGTAGTGAAGAGGCTAAGGCAGGCCGCTTACATTAACATGTACGCAACAACAACAACAACAACAACAACAATAATAATAATAATAATAATAATAATAATAATAATAATAATAATAATAATAATAATAATATAATAATAATAATAATAATAATAATAATAATAATAATAATAATAATAATAATAATAATAATAATAATAATAATAATAATAGGAATAAAGTTAAGACAGGTAAATCATATCAATAATTGAAGTCAATTCAACAGTCATAATCCTTCAATTTATTTTTGTTGCGGCGTGCAACCCGCTGCAACAATATAAACTTAACATAAAATCCGTTGCGGCGTGCAACCCGGTCTAACAATATAATCTTTCGAATAAATTCCGTTGCGGCGTGCAACCCGCTCCAACAATATAAACTTAAAATAAAATCCGTTGTGGCATGCAACTCACTCCAATAATATAAACTTAACAACTCTTAAATGTAAAAATACTCTAATAAATATCATATTTAATAAAAAATTATTAGGCAACAAAGCATACAATTATTATGATTTATTCAGAAAACAAGTAATGACAAGTAGCAATAAATTGTGGAAATCAGGGAGAAAGATAGCCAATTTAATATTTAATATGTTAAATGTCAAGTAGCAATTAAGATACATAAGTCAAATAAACATGTAGCAATTGTCGCGCCACATTTTCTCACAAAAGTGAGTTTCGACATATGACAACTCTTTTAAATGGGTATTAAAAGAGAAGAGTCGACACCTAACGATTTAGGGTGCGTTAGGACACCTATTTGCAAATAAATCTGATTTAACTAGTCTACATCATCAAAGATCGGGTAAGGGTTCAAATTACCTCGAAGAGAAGGTGTTAGGCACTCTTCGAGGTCCATAATTATGGTTCCCGGCCGAATTCTAGACTATGTGGGATTATTGGGTTAAACTAAGTTGTAGGTTGCTGAGTTATGAATTAATCCTAAGTGGTCAAAGCAAATAATTAAAACTAGTAACGGAAAAATGTAAGAATTGTAAATCGTAAAAAAAACCTACTTAATTACATAAAAGAGGGACCTAAATTTTTAAGCCTGATGGATCAACTCCCGTGCAAAGTCAGCTAAGACTTTTATAGCCAAAAGTGCAATGGCTATTTGGGCAATTTGTGTATCATGTCCGCTACCCTCATTACTATCTTTAAGTTGTTAGCCTAAGAGCGCACTAATCAATTCTAAATTACGTCTTAATTTAAGACTACCCGCCCCTTCTTATAGTCCAGGAGGCTTTGGACACTATTCTAAAGGGATGGTTTTAGACTTAAGAAAAATCTCAAGTTTCTATTTTCATTCTTATTAGCGTCACATAAAAGGAGCACATTGAAATTTACACAAGTAACACATAAGGCAAGTAAGAGCTCATGTTGGCCTCCGAATTAATTAAGTAATTGTTAATGTACGTGCTAAAGTACAAAGGTAGTTGTAGAAAATGAGAGCGAAAAATGGACTAAAGTATTTCACTAAACCCATAAAGATTAGGCAAACAGGAAACGATAGTTATGTTAAATCAACTAATAGCTTATTTAAAAGATTGTTCTCCTTTTATAGAAAGACCGAAAAATGAGAAAGAAATTCAAAGTACAAAGAGAACATATGCAGACTTCGTTTCAAAATAATAGGTAAAAAATGGAGACTCGCATTTGGATATATAAACTTCATATTTGTGCGAAATAGCATATAAAAGTTATTTAGCTAAAAAAAACTTAGTTTTCCAGAAACGGCAAAAACTCAAAATACTAATAGTTAAATCCTTGACACACGACATTTAGCACACAACCTGGCATAAACCAATAATTAGAACATACTAGTAATTAATTCCCTTCTCCAATTGCCCCATTCTACTGTATATAAAGTCTTTACAAATTACATATCAGATAGGATGAATTACAAAAGAGAAAATAAGCTATCAAATGGGCTTCACTCCAACTTGAACGACTAGTGACATTTCTCACGTTCTTATCCTCTCGCGAAACTCACTATTATGGCTCAAATAATCATATATAGCATTTCTCCAATCTGATCTGAAACAAATAAAGAGACACACGAACCTCCCAACTAGCCAAAGAAAACACGATCCAGCACATTGGTGAGAAATTAGAAAACTGATTTGGAATTCTATTAGCTTTAGAGTGGGACAAAATGTAGCCTAAACTTTTAAGACATGATGGTCAAATAGACAAAGGTTCATAGGCATGTATCAGCCTCTTACTTATGAAAGATAAATTAATGTATCCTAAAAGCATGGCTTCTATGTGACACACGCTTAGCAGTAGAGATCATGAAAACATAACGATATTATTCATGATTCTTTAGGAAAAGTTTGTGAACAAATTCACTAAATGTGGAGTATTAACAAATCAGGTGGTATCACTCTTATTGATGTGATCTTTTAATCCTAAATATGATAACGAGATGAGCTTTAAAAAATCATTTAGGAGATGAATATCACAAATAGAATACAGGCAAATACAGACTAACACTCACATCTGTGTTCTTAATTAGTAGTAGTTTCTAAGGTCGTTTTTTAAATATACCACAGAACTCAATCAAAGGTAGAGATGGCAGCACATACGGTGATTAAGAGACGTACCTGGACATTTTATCTTGATATGCATTTTAAAGGAATGCTGCACGACATTCAGCATAACCGAATGCGAACAAAACGCAAAGGAAAGCAAAGAGAGACAAAAACTAAAGAAGACAACTACTCTATTCTAACAAACAATTAGCACGTCAAGGGATAGTAATGCGTCGTTTAAGAAACTAACCAGTTGTTGGGATTTTAAGCTTGTGTAACTTAAAGAGGGTGAATGAAAAATGGAGGAAAAATGAAATATTTGAGTTTCCCTTGGGAAAGGGACATTGTCTCATATTGGAGGAAGAAAAGGCTTTTGATGGGTATATATATAATTGCTCTTCTTCTAGCTCTTAAAGAGTTAAGAAAAAGGCAAGCCTCGCGCCGTCGTCGCTCGCTCGGCTTCGGCTTCGGATTCGATCAAAAATTTATTGATTAATCTTTTTGGACAAAATTCTTTTCAATTAATTAATTAATTAATTAAATAATTAACGAAAAATTCAATCCGGAATAACCTATGACCCGCGACCCGGTTCGGTCAGGCCCGTTTTCTATATATTTTTCCCGCAATATTTCAAACACCTCTTTTCAACAGCCATGGCTGTTTCTGAAAAGTTGCAAACCTTTTCAGAAACATTGTCATCAACTCTATAAATAGAGTTTGAATCCCAGAATCTTTCCTTACGAAATTTTCTGAGCTTCTTCTTCTTCTTCTTCTGCACAATATTTTTCAGTGTGTTTTACGACGATTGAGTGGTTCGCAGTTCATCAGAGTTTTGGTACCTATACACTATTATCGTTTTTTTGTAAAACAGTATATAAAAACTTCAGTTTTTATACATACTGTTTTTTTTGTTAATAACAGTATTGTGTACTGTTCTGATTTTGTCATTAATTGAACTCTTCTGTTGTTTACAGTGAGAAATGGCAATTGATAACGGAAATTCTTCTGCGACTATTGCGGTAACGATGATAGCCTCGTCAAGCCGGACTGCTGTTCCACCGGCAGAGAAATCGGGGAAATTTTTCGGAGCCAACTTCAAAGGATGGCAGCAAGGGTGTTCTTCTGTCTTACCACACTTGGTATGCAGAAATTCACTGGTGAAGAACCTCCAGTGCCTGCTGCGGACATGCCGGACAACGAGAAATTCATGATTGTTGAGGCGTGGAAGCAGGCAGATTTTCTTTGCAAAGGCTATATCTTAAGCGCTTTAGAGGATGACTTGTACAATGTGTACAGTGCGATGAATACTTCGAAAGAATTATGGGACACACTTGAGAAGAAGTACAAGACTGAAGATGCATGCTTGAAGAAGTTCGTGGTTGCCAAGTTTCTAGACTATAAAATGATAGACAGTAAAACTGTTGGAACCCAAGTTCAGGAGCTTTAACTTATTTTTCATGACCTTATTGCTGAAGGTATGGTCGTGAATGAAGCATTTCAAGTGGCTGCAATGATTGAAAAATTGCCTCCTTCGTGGAGAAATTTCAAGAACTATCTTAAGCACAAGCGCAAAGAAATGAAGTTGGAAGATCTTGTGATTCGTCTCAAGATTGAGAAAGACAACAAAACAGCCGAGAAGAAGTCTCGTAGAAATTCAACGATCATGGGAGCTAATATCGTTAAGGAGACTGCTCCAAAAAGTAAGAAGAGAAAGAGGTCTTCTGGACACACTAAGGAGCAGAACAAAAAGAAATTCAAGGGCAGCTGCTACAATTGTGGAAAAACCGGTCACAAAGCCCCTGATTGTCGTCTCCCGAAAAAGTATAAGAATAAGGGACAGGCCAACATAGTGAAGAAGAATTATGACACTGATGATCTAGGTGCAATGCTTTCGGAATGCAACCTAGTTGGAAATCCGAAGGAGTGGTGGATTGACTCTGGAGCCACTCGATATGTTTGTGCTGTCAAGGAAGCATTTGCGACTTACTCTACTGCTGGTCCCGAAGAAGAGCTTTGCATGGGAAATACTGCAACAGCCAAGATTGAAGGTTATGGGAAGATATTCCTGAAGATGTCTTCCGGCAAGGTGTTAACGCTCAACAACGTTCTTTATGTTCCTATTATTAGGAGGAATTTAGTTTCTACTTCTTTGCTTGTTAAGAACATATTCAAATGTGTATTTGTTTTTGATAAAGTTGTTATGAGCAAGAATGAAATGTATGTTAGAAAGGGCTACCTCACAGAGGGCCTCTTCAAACTAAATGTAATGGTTGTTGACAGTATGAATAAAATTGCAGCTTCTTCTTATTTATTGGAGTCAAATGATTTATGGCATATTCGTTTAGGACATGTCAATTACAAAATCTTGCGAAAGTTAATTAATTTAGAAGTGTTGCCTAAATTCGAGTGTAATAAATCAAAATGTCAAATATGTGTTGAGTCTAAGTTTGTAAAACATCCTTATAAGTCTATTGAAAGGAATTCAAATCCTTTAGACTTAATTCATACTGACATTTGTGATATGAAGTCGACACCATCTCGAGGTGGGAAAAAGTATTTTATTACTTTTATTGATGACTGCACTCGATATTGTTATGTTTATTTGCTTAATAGTAAGGATGAAGCAATTGAAGCATTTAAGCAATACAAGAATGAAGTGGAGAATCAATTGAATAAAAAGATCAAAATGATTAGAAGTGATAGGGGTGGAGAATATGAATTTCCATTTGCAGAAATATGTTCGGAATATGGAATTATCCATCAAACTACTGCACCTTACACACCTCAATCCAATGGAATTGCGGAAAGGAAAAATCAGACATTAAAGGAAATGATGAATTCTTTATTAATAAGTTCCGGATTACCGCAGAGTTTGTGGGGCGAAGCTATCCTTACAGCTAACCGAATACTCAACAGAGTACCCCACAGCAAAACGCAATCTATTCCATATGAAAAATGGAAAGGAAGAAAACCCAACTTGAAATATTTCAAAGTGTGGGGGTGTCTAGCAAAGGTACAAGTTCCTTTACCTAAAAGGGTTAAAATCGGACCAAAAACTGTTGATTGCGTTTTCATTGGATATGCTACAAACAGTAAAGCATGTCGGTTTTTGGTTCATAAATTTGATAATCCCGAAATTCACATTAATACGGTAATGGAATCAGATAATGCTGAATTCTTTGAAAGCATCTATCCGTATAAAACTGAATGTGAGTCGTTAAGTGAAAGACCTAAACGACCTCGGGAAGAACCAAAGGAAAATACTCCAAGTATAGAAGATCCAAGGCAAAGCAAATGTCAAAGAATATATACTTCCTTTGGACCAGATTTTGTGACATTCTTGCTTGAAAATGAGCCTCAAACTTTTAAAGCAGCTATGTCATCTTCTGATTCAGCGTTTTGGAAAGAGGCAGTCAATAGTGAGATTCAATCAATTTTGGATAACCATACATGGGAATTGGTAGATCTTCCTCCAGGAAATAAGCCTTTAGGTTCGAAATGGATCTTTAAACGGAAAGTGAAAGCTGATGGCACTATTGACAAATATAAGGCAAGACTTGTTGTCAAAGGTTATAGACAAAAGGAAGGCCTTGATTACTTTGACACTTACTCGCCAGTAACGAGGATAACATCTAATAGTGTGTTAGTGGCAATAACGGCCGTGTATGGTCTTGAAATCCATCAAATGGATGTTAAAACAGCTTTCTTAAATGGAGAATTAGAGGAAGAGATTTACATGGAACAACCTGAGGGTTTTGTGGTAACTGGTAAAGAAAAAAAAGTGTGCAAACTTGTTAAGTCACTTTATGGACTTAAACAAGCACCCAAACAATGGCATGCCAAATTTGACCAAACAATGTTGGCAAGTGGGTTTAAAATCAACGAGTGCGACAAATGTGTTTACATTAAAAACACTCCAGGTCATGAAGTCATTATTTGTTTATATGTTGATGACATGTTGATAATGAGCAAAAACATGGCAGATATAAATGCTACTAAGCGCATGTTGGTTAGCAAATTCGATATGAAAGACTTAGGAGTTGCTGATGTGATCTTAGGAATCAGAATTCACAGTCTCACTATATTGAAAAGGTACTTGATAAGTTCAAGTATTTGGATTTCAAAATTGCCAAGACTCCAATTGACGTGAGTTATGCACTTCAAAAGAATGAAGGTGAAAGTGACTCACAATTGGATTATGCAAGGGTATTGGGAAGTTTGATGTATATCATGAATTGTACAACCAGATATAGCATGTGCTATTAGTAAACTGAGTCGGTTTACAAGTAATCCCAATCACATACATTGGATGGCAATGAAACGAGTTTTGGGGTATCTCAAACATATCCAAAATTACGCTTTGCATTATAACAAATATCCCTCCGTGATCGAGGGATATAGTGATGCAAATTGGATCACTGGATCATCTGAAGTTAAATCCACGAGTGGATATGTTTTCACAATTGGGGGTGGAGCAGTGTCTTGAAAATCATCCAAACAAACGTGCATCGCCCGTTCTACAATGAAATCTAAATTCATAGCTTTAGATAAGGCCGGTGAAGAAGCTGAATGGCTCCGGAATTTCTTAGAAGATATTCCATTTTGGCCCAAATCTTTGGCACCTATTTGTATACATTGTGATAGTCAAGCGGCAATAGGCAGGGCAGGGAGCATTATGTATAACAGAAAATCTCGTCATATACGACGGAGACACAATACCGTTAGACAACTACTCTCTAGTGGTGTTATCACAATTGAATACATAAAGTCAAGAGATAACGTGTCGGATCCACTTACAAAAGGCCTATCTAGAGAGGCAATTGAAAGATCATCAAAGAGAATGGGGTTAAGGTCTAGGACAAGTCATCATGACGGTAACTCTACCTAGCAGACTGGAGATCCCACGAGCTAGGTTTAAAGAGATCAAACAAAGTTATGAATGACGGTTCAACATTGTCAAATAACTCAACCTATTCTCGTGATGAAGACAATGTTCAGAAATTGAGGTAAAGCATTAAGGCTTTTTGATGAGTCAACAAAGCTTAAAGGGTTTTTAATGATTTGCTAAGTCTGGCAGAATATGACCAGATAGTGTGTCTATAGGATTACACGTTTAGAAATCACCTATGTGAGTGTGAAGTATAAGCCGCTTCAAGGGGAATGAAAGTAAAGGCCCATTCTCTAAGCATTCATGAAACCATGCGGTGTTCATGGCTGAAACGAACACAACCGTGAGAACCATAGATGGTTAAAGATTGATTGTGTGACTTATATTGTCTAGGTATACAACAAAGCTCGACGGTTCAAAGATATCAAATCTACCGATTGACCGAGTATATCCGATATAAGTTCACTACGAAAAGTTTAAAGGGAAACCTACTTATCCAGATGCAGTTAATTCTTGCATGTAAAACACACACGCGTCCGTGCATTCCTTTATTTTATAGCCATTCCCCATTCATGTGGGGGATTGTTGGGATTTTAAGCTTGTGTAGCTTAAAGAGGGTGAATGAGAAATGGAGGAAAAATAAAATATTTGAGTTTCCCTTGGAAAGGGACATTGTCCCATATCGGAAGAAGAAAAGGCTTTTGATGGGTATATATATAATTACTCTTTTTCTAGCTCTTAAAGAGTTAAAAAAAAGGCAAGCCTCGCGCCGTCGTCGTCGTCGTCGCTCGCTCGGCTCGGCTTCGGCTTCGGCTTCGGCTTCGGATTCGGTCAAAGATCGATTGATTGATTAATCTTTTTGGACAAAATTCCTTTTAATTATTTATTTAATTAATTAAATAATTAACGAAAAATTCAATCCGGAATAACCCATGACCCGCGACCCGATTCGGTCAGGCCCGTTTTCTATATATTTTTCCCGCAATATTTCAAACACCCCTTTTTAACAGCCATGGCTGTTTTTGAAAGGTTGCAAACCTTTTCAGAAATATTGTCATCAACTCTATAAATAGAGTTTGAATCCTAGAATCTTTCCTTACAAAATTTTCTGAGCTGCTTCTTCTTCTTCTTCTTCTGCACAATATTTTTCAGTGTATTTTACGACCATTGAGTGGTTCGTAGTTCATCAGAGTTTTGGTACCTATACACTGGTGAGTTAAATCGTTCTATCCTGGGAGGATATATTCCAGCACCTCGGGTACTTGAGGGGAATAATTTTCTTAAGGATACATTGTGTATTCAGTGGGCTCGATTTATTCCTATACTGTTTTCTTGTTTTCTAGAATCTATTTCGTTAAACAAGTATTACTAACTTTCTGTTTTATTTTTTTAGAAAGTTTAATTGTTTATTATAGCAATACAGAATAATAACACCAGTTGTGCAGAGCAGAATTGATAATAGAAGATAAGAAAAATCAGAATTTTGAGCGTGGACAGTAATAAATAACACGAATATTCTCCAAAGTGTGCAGCAATATATGCGAAAACTCGCACAACAACAATAATAAAATCGATATCCGAATCTCGACACTTCAAGATCACACAAATATCAAGAGTTCCGAGTAGTGAATATGTCAAGTGTATATAAGGAATTAAGCTTTGCCTGGCTTGTAGCCGGCAAAGCAGAGGATTAGTAAAAGCGGAAAATTGCTATAGGAGTAGTGAAAATCGTGATTCCCCGTCCCCATAAGCTCAAGATGCAAAGTATTTATAGTGCATCAAGGTGTATGATTTCATTTGAAATTCCCACAGAGAAATCAATGGAGATTGATTTTGCTAAAAGAAGGGGATGAATCTAGTTGAATCCATGGGAAGGTGCATGAGAGTAGCTAAAAATGGTAAAAATAAATTAGAGCAAGATTTGGGAAAATCTTGTATAAGAATCTGCCATGGCAATTGAAAAATAAGGAGTAAAAATCTTACAGAAGAGGGACAATTGAACTAAAGAGAAAAATAGGAAAAGGAAATAAATAATAGTAAGATTTAAGGAAAGAAACTATTATGTAAAGAATTAAAGTAAAAATAATGGGGGAGATAGACGTTGGCGAGATTTGAAGGAGACGAATTTGACGGAAGATTTCGTTGGGAAATTTTTGAAAAGGTTCTGGCAAAGAAAACTTAGAAAAAGGTTTTTAAGATTAATTTGCTGAAATTTAGTCTATTAGAGTGTGGTAGGCTTAGGGAATTTTGGGTTAGATGTAAGGTTGATAATTGAGCTACTATTAAATTAGAATACCATAGTAATAAAGTAATTAGGAATGGTAATTAGTAAATAAAAAATAAGATACAAGAAGTTGGAAAACAAATACTATTTTGTATAAATATTTGAACAAGCTAGAAAATAATTCGTAAATATTTTATATTTTTTAAATAAAATGTAAAAATTGTAAAAGTAATAATAATAATAATAATAATAATAATAATAATAATAATAATAATAATAAAAAAAAAGTTGTAGTGCTTGTAATAATACACAAAAATGTTATAAATAGTGTTATGACTCTTAAATAAAATAGTAGTTCATTAGAATAATATGTTGCAAGGATGGACAAAATTGGGTGTCAATAGGAATTATAGCATGAATTCAAGATATAATATTGGACATGGAATATGAGAGAAATAATTAATATAATAATTAATTCATGATTTAAAATAATTTATAATTTTTAGATAAATATGCAAACAATCAATTTGACGACGTATAGGCACTCGTCACCTCGCCTATACGTCGTTATACATGAAATTCACGTAACAAATAATTCAAGGTTCTATTCCCTCAAGTCAAGGTTAACCACGACACTTACCTTGTTTTATAATTTCAAGTGATCACTCGACCACAACTTTCTCTTTCGAATTAGTCTCCAAACCAATAAAACCTATCAAATTATTGGCCAACAATTGAGTTGGAACTTTAAAAATTATTCATAATTCGAAAGAGACTTAATTTAAGTCATTTTCGGAAAAGTCAACCAAAAGTCAACGTGGGGCCCACTTTTCGGAACCCAACAAAAAAATTACGGAATCCGGATACTCATTCCGATACGAGTTCAACCATACTAAAATTATCGAATTCCGACATAAAATTGTCTTTCAAATTCTAAATTTTTGTTTTATGAAATTTCTACTATTTTTTCCAAATTTCTATCTCAAAATACTAATTAAATGATGAAAATAATGATATATTCATGTATATTAACCAAATCCGAGTTAGAATCACTTACCCTGATGAATTTCTTGAAAATCTAATGAAAAATCACCACAAACCGAGCTCCCAAAGTCCAAATATAAAATAATACTCTAACCTTCGTTCATATAGTACAAAATCTGATCTCCCATTGTGCTGACCGCAAAATATTTGTGCGGTCCGCATATTTAAGGTCTCTGCGGCCACAACCCAAATTGTGCGGTCGCAGTCCAACAGTGACTGCACTACCAGGTTTCAGTAAATTGACCATAAAGTATTGTACAAATGTCCAAATAATGAATGGTTTAACTTTCTGAAAACTAGATTCAAAGGGGTACAACTTTTATTTTTAGATCATCTCCAA
Organism: Nicotiana tomentosiformis; assembly: GCF_000390325.3. Lineage (NCBI taxonomy): Eukaryota > Viridiplantae > Streptophyta > Magnoliopsida > Solanales > Solanaceae > Nicotiana > Nicotiana tomentosiformis. Next base: position 95,431,542 of record NC_090813.1, on the reverse strand, counting down.
ATTCCTTATAGCTTAAAAGATATAAGCTTTCGAAGTCAGACCATTGAACCTGCAGATACTCCTTTCTGCGGCCGCAAGAGGATTTCTGCTGTCCGCACATTTCCTCTGCGGTCCGCAATTTTTCTCTAAGGTCCACACATGAGGCTTTGCCTCAGCACTCCAAAATGTGCCCCCTGCGCTCCAACTATTCCCAAACTCATTCAAAACTCGCCCCGAAACATACCCGAGGCCCCCGGGACCTCAACCAAATATACCAACAAGTCCTAAAACATCATACGAACTTAGTCGAAGCCTCAAATCACATCAAACAACGCTAGAAACACGAATCATACCCCAGTTCAAGCCTAATAAAACAAAAATTTCCAACTTCTATATTTAATGCTGAAACCTATCAAATCAAGTCCGATTGATCTCAAATTTTGCACACAAGTCATAAATGACGATACAGACCTATTCAAATTTTCAGAATTGGATTCCAACTCCGATATCAATAAAAGTCAATTTATGGTCAAACTTTGAAATTTTTAAGCTTTCAAACTTCCAATTTTCAATAAATGGCGATAACTCAAGTTGGGGACCTCCAAATTAAATTTCGGGCATACGTCCAAGTCCCAAATTACGATACGGACCTACCAAAACTATCAAAATACTGATCCGGGTTTGTTTGCTCAAAATATTGACTGAAGTCAACTTAAGTGAGTTTTAAATTACTATTTTATATTTTAATCCATTTTTCACATAAAAGCTTTCCGGAAAAATTTACGGACTACGCATGCAAGTCGAAAAATGCTAAATGGTGCTTTTCGAGGTCTCAGAGCACAGAATTGAATGTTAAATTTAAAGATGACCTATCGGGTCATCATAATTAGCCACATGTACATATTAACTAATTAACTACTTCTTAATTAATAATTAATTCAGCCATATGACATAACCAGAAAAGCCACAAAACTCTTATTTCTTAATTAATTAATAATAAAGAACTAAATCAAAATATCAAAAATTTATATATATATATATATATATATATATATATATATATATATATATATTATTAAAAGAAGAGGATAAAATACTCTCCTTAAGCCAAGTGGCAACCTTAAATTAGCGACATGTACATATTACCTAATTAACTAATAACTAATTTACCATATGGCATAACCAGAATAAGTCACATAACTCTTATTTCTTAATTAATTAATAATAAATAACTAATTCTATACCATCCATTTAGAAAAATTATAATAATTATTTTTGTATTATAGATAAACACTATATGAAAAAAAATTAAAATATTGCAGAACAAAAATTAATATATAAAGAGGAGAATAGATATAATGTGATTCTATCCTAACTTTAAGTGATAGAATTAAGCAAATAAATAATCCTCGAAAATATCATTATAAATTTAAATATCAAAATAATTATGATAAAGTCATACAGGATCAAGTCAAGTTAAATTTCAAGAGTAATACAAAATTATATTCATTGTAATATATTAAACTGGTAATTTATTAAAAATTTATATGACAATTTAATAATATTGAGTAATGGATACAATTAGATAAGCAAGGGACAAAAAATAAAAAAATATTTGGTTTACCTAAATTACCCCTACCATTCTTTGCTACCTTACATTAGCTTAGACTATTTTGTCTTTTAAACCCACCACCCTTCGCTGCCCGCTCCATGAATAGATTCAAGATTTCAAGACATCTCAATTCTTTGATTTCTCACAAATCTAAGCTCTCGAACACCATGTACGAAAAATACTCTTCAAAATTTTGAGCTGATCTTGGAAAGATAAAGGAACCCATTTATTATAACCAAAAAGTTACTTGTTGAAGATTAAATTTAAGAAATGGGGAAAAATGGCTTATCTTCAAATCATGTCTTCTGTGAGGGTTAAGCCCCATGAACGGAGCTCCTTAACTATTTTAATGATTTTCAAGGACTCCAAATTAAGTTGCAGAAACGGGAGAGAAGGAGCTTAACAGTAAATCAAAAAGGTAGAAAGAACGTTTCTTGATTCAAGAAAATATGCGTAAGAACACAGTCTTCGATTCATTGAAATCTTCGGCGACTTCGATTAATCGTTACTTTAAAAAGATATTTCATTTTATTTCTCATATTTTTTGGAGAAAAGAGTCAAAATAGTCCAATAACTTTGGGCTTTAACTCAAAATAGTCATATTTCTTTTACATGAAACACTAATAGTCTACATTCTTTAATAAAGTGATGCACTTTTAGTCTCCATCAAAACTTCTATTAGGGTTTTAACGGAAAAAACCTCACATTCCAACATATGAGATTTATTTCCTTAAAAAACAAATACTACTACACTATTAATCTAGTCGAGTTATTCTTTATTTTGAAAAAGTGTACGGTAGTAGCAGATCGAAGACATTTCAAGTGATCATTCAGTAGGTGTTGCATTCTTGAGTTTCGTGCTCTTCCTCTTATTTTGCTCGTTAATAATTATGAGATGCCATGTTATTGAACTAACATTTAACTGTAAAAATCCTAAATTCTTTTATCAAGAATTTCATTAATGTATATAGCCTTTTAACCGCCTTACTTCCTTATCATGGCTATATACATTGTGGTAAATCATTGAGATGGTAATCAGAAACTACTTTGAATGCACTATCATACCCCTTTCCGTTCTCGTGAGAGCTTTGCAACTTACAAGCTGAGAACTGCTATCTGTCCAGTTTAGATTTTATGTTTATTATAGGTACTGTGTGTAAAATCTTATTTTTTTTTTATTTATTGGAATTTTTTCCCCTTAATTATCAACTTCAAAAGATAACAAGAATCAGATAAGATGCAATTCCATACAGCCCACTGGAAGTTCCCTACTTTTATTTAATTTAGTATCACGAGCAGAAGAAAAAGTGCACAACTTCAACTACACACATTACCAAATTGCATTAGACAATTTGATTGAGCCTGACTTATGCAGCAGAGGTTTGACTATTTGGAGAAGAATGTGTTTGATCGAGTTCTTGCTCAATAAAAAGAATAATATTTTTTTCCAAGAAATTAAATCTCATATGATGGCATATGAGGTTCCTTCCATTAAAAAACTAACAGAAGTTTGGATGGAGATTAAAAATGTACCACTTTATTAAAGAATGTGGACTACTAGTGCTCCATGAAGAAATATGATTATTTTGAGTTAAAGTCCAAAGATACTGGACTATTTTGTGCCTTTACTCTATTTTTTGAGATAACCAAAATAGAGAGAAGAAGAGATTAATACACATAAAATTAGCCAAAGCTTTATTTTGGTAATAATTGTGAATTACCATTAACAAACCACAAAATACATCTAAATAGCACCTACTAACTATATCCACCTTCCAGGAAGGATAATATAGCTAGCTAGGCCTCCGTTATAACATCCAACTAGTTACAAAGTGTAACGACCCAACTTGTCGTTTTAAGAATTAACGCCCCGTTCAGTGACTTAAGGTCTCGAGCAGTTTCGTAATATGTATTATGACCTGCGGGTGTGGTCGAGTTTGATTTTCGGAAGATTCAAAAATAAATTGAAAGAACAATTCTTATTTAGAAACTTAAATGGAAAGAGTTGACCAGAGAATTGACTTTTGAGCAAACAACCCCGGAATGGGATTTTTGGTGATGTCAATAGCTTCGTATGGTTATTTCAGACTTAGGCGTATGTTCGGATTTGGATTTGAAAGTCCGTAGGACAATTCGATGCATTTTGGCGAAAGTTGGAAAATCGACGATTTTCGAAAAGTTCGATCGAATGTTGAATTTTTGATAACGAGGTCGAAATTCGATTCTGGAAATTTGAAATATGTTCGTTATGTCATTTATGACTTGTGTGCAAAATTTTAGGTCAATCGGACTTGATTCGATAGGTTTCGGCATCTAATGTAGAAGTTGGAAATTTCATAATAGACTAAAGTTTCAAGTGAGTTTGCACAAGACCTAAATTTCAAGGAGCATAACTCTCAAGATATAAAGAGTTATATGGTGTACAACCTATAAAATTAAAGCTCTTTGAATCTAATTTCCAACGCATTAAACCGTTCGTCATTTGGATATGTATACAAAAAGTTATGGCCATTTTTCTGGACCTGTATCATATGTACGCCCAGATGCGCGGCCGCGCATATTTGAGAGTTTCTGCCTCAGGTGCGTGGCCAATGCGCGGCCCCACACGTAGGAACCCATTAAATAACCCCAAGGAAGGGTAGAGAGAGAGGCTAAGTCATTTTTTCAAGACTAGGGCTTTCTCTCCATCACCCATCCAGCCAAGGCTTCCAATACGTACCTAAGGTGAGTTTTTAGTGTATTTTTCTGATGATTCCACTTCTAGATCACTAGTTACAACAAGGTTTTGTATTGGATTCCATAGAATTTCTTCAAAATCTCAAGAACACTACAAGTTGGGATTCTCAAGAGTTTCACTATAAGAGGTATGTCTACCATCTCTAACTAATCTATGATGATTATTTATGTACGAAATATATGTTAGGACTTATGGGATGGTGATTGGAAGAAATAAGTGCCCAACCTAGGTGTGTTGGTATTGTAGAGATTGTAAAATGAATTAATTGATAAGATTTGCGGGTTGAGAGTGAATTGTTGGGCATGTATGTGCTAAGGGAAGTTGTGGATGACCTAGAGATGATTGTGAGATCAATCATTTGTGTGGAAGTGATTGTTAGGTGAAGAAATTCCATTGAAGGAGGTTGTAGGAAAATATGCACATTAGATGTTTGATAAAATATCTAAATGACTTAAAGCATAGAAATCTTGCTAATATTGGCGCAATTGTGTTGCATTGTTGTAGATTGAAATTTGTTTAGTGTGGTGGACCATCGTTGTCACGACCCAATTTCACCTATAGGTCGTGATGACGCCCAACACTACAGCTAGGCAAGCCAACTTAATAAATTAAGCATATACTGACAAAATTTAAAATCAACAAAAATATTAAAATCCAAATCCTACCAAGGTATGAGCCAAGACCTGGTGTCACAAGTGTATGAACATCTAGTAGATTATACAAAACCTCAAATACTGTCTGAAATAAAAATAGACAAAATGAAAAATACAAAAAGAGACACTAGTAGCTGCAGAACGGATCAGAGAAACAGCTCACCACTATGCCCCTGGATAACGTGGGTGTAAGACGATAGGTCTCCCACTAGTACTTGCCTCAGTTCCTGCACAAAAAGTGCAGCAAGTGTAGTATGAGTACGTAAACAACGTGTACCCAGTAAGTATCAAGCCTAATCTCGAAGTGGTAGAGACGAGATGGCCGACTTTGACACTCACTATGGTTTAATAATAATAATTGAAATACAACTAGGATATTTAAATCAGCATGATTTACATAATTTAAAATAATTTATTTAGTCAGCGGAAATAATCAAATTTCTTCAAATGCAACAATTCTCAATAAATTAATTAAATTTCTTCAATTCAAATAATTTTTAATTTATCAATTAAATATCATTTACAGGAATAACAATTAATTCTTTAACAAGCAAGAATAATAATTCATTAATTTTTAAGGATTTTTCAATTTATCAATTAGCTTCGCAAGCTGAAATAAGCTATTAAAGTATCATGTAATTATTATTATTAAGCACGATTTCTGTCGAGGACGTACGGCCCGATCCAGAGTGTCGTGTACACTGCCGAGGGACGTGCGACACGATCCATAGATGCATCTATCCTGCCGAGGCGTTCGGCCCGCTCCATAAGAAAGGAGGACATTTTCTTATGTACCTCCGGAAGGAGAGTATATTTATTTTGAGATAAATTTGGGAGGAAGAATGATTTCTTTTAACAATTAATTAATTTAAACAGAAAATCAAGCATATAAAATTTTCATCCTTTAATATCTCTATCTAACAATTCACAATACATTCACATATAACAATTTAATATTAATAAATCATGGAATACAATTTACACAAGTAATTCATGCTTTGAGTCCTAAACTACCCGGGCTTTAGCATTTATAGTAGCTACGCACGGACTCTCGTCACCTTGTGCGTACGTAGCCCCCGCAATTAGCAACAATTATTCAATTTAATCCCTATGGGGTAATTTCTCCCTCACAAGATTAGACAAGAGACTTACCTCGTCTCAAAGTCCACTTTTCGATTATCGCGTCGCGTAAAATTCTCGATTCAAAGCCGAAAAATCCAAAACTATCCAAAAGTTATATAAAATAATTAATATATGTTCAATAAATCAAAATTCATCTATTAAATAAATTACTCTATCCAAAATGGTAAAATTTCTAAAATTCACCCTGGGCCCACGTGCCGGATTCTAGAAATTTTCGGATGAAAACGTTACCCATAATCTCAAGAACTCAAATATATAATTTCTACCCAATTCCATAACTATTTTCGTGGTTAAAATCTCACTTTTATAAAAATCTAGGTTTTTCATCTAAATTTTTGATTTCTAAGATTTACTAGTTATAATCTACTTATAATCTATGTATTTAACTCAAGGAGTGTGGAATTGACTTACCTTTCAATTGCTAGTTGAACTCCCTTCTAAAAGGCTCTGAAATCTCCCGAAAATGAAGGAAAAATGGGCTCAAAATGTCTGAGCCCCGATTTTTAACCATTCTGCCAAGCAGTGGTTTTGCACCTGTGGAAGGGGTACCGCACCTGCGGCTTTCGCACCTGCGGAAATTCCTCGCAGGTACGAGTTCCACTCGCTTGGGCCACGGTCGCATCTGCGTAAAAATTCTCGCACCTGCACGTTCGCAGGTGCGCCCAATGTTCCGCACCTGCGATGGTAGGCCTTCTTTCCCCCTTCCGCTTCTGCGATTGAAGCTCGCATCTGCGAGGGTCGCACCTGTGGCTGTCCAAGCACAGGTGCGAACGTACCAGAAGCAGAAAGCTTCAGCATTTTTCTCCCAAGTCCAAAATTGGTCTGAGCCTTGTCCGGTTAACACTCGGGACCCCCCGGGCCCCGCCCCGAACATACCAACAGGTTTGAAATCATAAAACGGACTCGCTCGAACTCTCAAAACGCGTAAAACAACATCAAATCTAAGAATCATACCCCAAACCAAATTGATTCAAACTTAAGAATTTCAAGTTTTTCAATTTACTTCTAATGCGCCGAAATATACTTAAACTACTCGGAATGACATGAAATTTTGCGTGCAAGTCTTAAATCACTATACGAAACTACTCCCAAACTTGGAATTCCAAACGGACTTCAATTACTCAAAAATCCTACTCCAAACCAAATTTAAAGAAGTTTTAAACCTTCAAATAGTTGATTTTTACTATTAAGCGTCAAACGCTCCCGAGTTATCCAAAACCCGATTCGGACATACGCCCAAGTCCAAAATCATCATACGAACCTATTGGAATCGTCAAATCCCGATTCCAGGGTCGTTTTCTAAAAATGTTGACCGAAGTCAAACTTGGCCTTTTAAGGCTAACTTAAGGAATCAAGTGTTCCGATTTCAACCCAAACGCTTCCAAATCCCGAATCAACCATCCCCGCAAGTCAATAATCATTCAAAGCACATACGGGAAATTTTATTTTAGGGAACGGGGTTCTAAAAGTTAAAATGACCGGTTGGGTCATTACATTCTTCACCTCTTAATAAAACGTTCGTCCTCGAACGAGTTTAGAATAATACCTGGAGTGCTAAATAAGTGTGGATATTTGCTCCGCATGTCCTCCTCGGCCTCCCAAGTCGCTTCCTCGACTGGTTGGCCCCTCCACTGGACCTTTACTGCAAAAATCCTCTTGGACCTCAACTGGCGAACTTGTTTATCAATAATCGCAAATGGCTCTTCCTCATAACCCAAACTCTGATCTAGCTGAACTGTGCTGAAGTCCAACACATGTGATAGGTCAGCATGATACTTTCGGAGCATAGATACATGGAAAATCGGATGAACTCCCGATAGTCTGGGAGGCAATGCAAGCTCATAAGCAACCTCCCCAACTCGTCTCAACACCTCAAATGAGCCTATAAACCTTGGGCTCAACTTGCCCTTCTTCTCGAATCTCATAATTCCCTTCATCGGCGAAACCTTCAAGAGAACTTTTTAACCTACCATAAATGATATATCACGCGCTTTCTGATCCACGTAACTCTTCTTTCTTGACTGTACTGTACGAAGCCGCTCCTGAATCAACTTTACCTTTTCCAAGGCATCCCTCACCAAATCAGTACCATATAACTTAGCCTCACCGGGCTCAAACCATCCGATAGGTGAACGGCATCGACAGCCATATAAAGCCTCAAATGGAGCCATCTCGATGCTGGATTGGTAACTGTTATTATAAGCCAACTCGGCCAAAGGCAAGAAACAATCCCACTGACCTCCAAAGTCAACCACACATGCCCCGAGCATATCCTCTAAAATCTGAATTTTTTGCTCTGACTGCCCGTCGGTCTGCGGATGAAAGGCTGTGCTGAGCTCTACACGGGTCCCTAATTCACTCTGTACTGCTCTTTAGAAATGTGAAGTAAACTGAGGGCCTCTATCTGATATGATGGAAATTGGCACACCATGCAATCGAACTATCTCCTGAATATAAATCTGGGCTAACCTCTCTGAAGTATACGTAGTCACAACAGGAATAAAATGTGCCGACTTGGTCAACCTGTCAACAATCACCCAAACTGCATCAAACTTCCTCAAGGTCTGCGGCAACCCAACTACAAAGTCCATAGTGATGCATTCCTATTTCCATTCCGGTATAGTCATCTGCTGAAGTAGGCCACCTGGCCTCTGGTGCTTATATTTAACTTGCTGGCAATTTAGACACCTAGCTACATACTCAACTATGTCCTTTTTCATTCGTCGCCACCAATAATGCTGCCTCAAGTCACGATACATCTTCGTAGCACCTGGATGAATAGAATACCGAGAACTGTGTGCCTCCTCCAGGATCTTTTTCCTCAGTTCATCCACATTAGGAATACACAGATGATCCTGGAGTCGCAGAACACCATCTACACCAATAGTGACTTCCTTGGCACCACCTCGTAGTACCGTTTCTCGAAGAACCATTAAGTGTGGGTCATCATACTGGCGAGCCTTGATCTGATCAAATAGTGAAGACTGAGCTATGACATATGCAAGAACTCGGCTGGGCTCTGAAATATCTAACAGCACAAGTCTGTTGGCCAAGGACTGGATATCCAAAGCTAATGGCCTCTTTTCTGCTGAAATGAAAGTCAAACTACCCATACTCTCTGCCTTTCTACTCAAGGCATCTGCAACTACATTTGCTTTACCTGGATGATATAGGATAGTATCATCATAATCTTTTTGTAATTCCAGCCATCGGCGCTGCCTTAAATTTAAGCCCCTCTGCTTGAACAAATGCTGCAAACTGTGATGATCAGTATAAACTTCACAGGACATCCCATAAAGATAATGCCTCCAAATCTTAAGGGCGTGAATAATTGCAGCTAACTCCAAATCATGTACCGGATAATTCTGCTCGTGGGGCTTCAACTGACATGAAGCATATGCAATAACTCGCCCTTTCTGCATTATTACACAACCCAAACCAACGCGTGTAGCGTCTCAATACACTGTATACATTCTCGAACCGGAAGGTAACACTAACACTGGTGTTGTAGTCAATGCTGTCTTGAGCTTCTGAAAGCTTGACTCACAATCATCGGACCATCGGAACTGAACACCCTTCTCGGTTAATTTGGCCAAAGGTGCTGCAATAGATGAAAAACCCTCCAAAAAACGACGATAATAACTTACTAAACCTAGAAAACTCGTGATCTCAATCGTCGAAGTGGGACGATGCAAATTCTGAACTGCCTCAATCTTTTTGGGATCAACTTTAATACCTTCGCCCGATACAATATGTCCCAAAAATGCTACAGACACAAGCCAAAACTCACATTTAGAGAACTTAGCATATAGCTTTTGTTCCCACAATGTCTGAAGCACTACTCTCATATGCTGCTCATGTTCCTCCTTACTGCGCGAGTAGATCAAAATGTCATCAATGAAGACAATGACAAATGAATCAATATATGGCCTGAATACCCTGTTCATCAAATCTATAAACGTTGCCGGGGCATTAGTTAAACCAAAAGACATTACCAGAAACTCATAATGACCATATCTAGTACGGAAAGCAATTTTCGGAACATCCGAATCTTCAACTGATGATACCCCGACCTCAAGTCGATCTTAGAGAACACCCTAGCACCCTGTAACTGGTCAAATAGGTCATCAATACATGGCAACATGTACTTGTTCTTAATAGTAACTTTGTTCAATTGGCGATAGGCAATACACATTCGCATTGTGCCATCTTTTTTCTTCACAAATAGTACCGGTGCACCCCAAGGCGATACACTCGGTCTGACAAACCCTTTGGCTAGTAACTCTTCAAGTTGTTCTTTTAATTCTTTCAATTCTTTCGGAGCCATGCGATACGGTGGGATAGATATAGGCTGAGTATCTGGAGCCAAGTCAATACAGAAATCAATATCATGATCAAGTGGCATACCTGGAAGATCTGAAGGAAATACATCGGAGAACTCCCGAACTACTGGCACTGAATCAATAGCCGGAGTCTCTGTAGTAGTATCCCGAACATAGGCTAGATAAGCCAAACAACCCTTTTCAACAATGTGTTGAGCCTTTATAAAAGAAATAACCTGATTAAATGAACTAACCGGTGAACCCTTCCACTCCAGCCTAGGCAAAGATGGAATAGCCAAGATAACAGTTTTGGCATAACAATCTAGAATAGCATGATATGGAGATAACTAGTCCATACCCAGAATAATTTCAAAATTGATCATCTCGAGCAATAAGAGATATGCTCTAGTTTCATAATCACAGAATGTAATAATACAGGACCGGTAGATCCGATTCACAATAACAGAATCACCTACAGGAGTGGACACATAAACAAAAGTACTCAAGGACTCACGAGAAACACCCAAGAATGGAGCAAATTAAGACGACACATATGAATACGTGGATCCTGGATCAAATAATACTAAGGTATCTTTGCCGCAAACAGAAATAATACATGTAATCACAACATCTGAGGCCTCTACATCGGGTATAGCCGGAAAAGCATAGAACCGAGCTGGAGCACCAACTGGCTGGCCTTCGCCTGGCTGACCTCTAACTCTAGGACGACCCCTACCCACCTGTCCTCCACCTCTTGGTGGTCGGACTACTGGTGGAGAAACTGGTCCGGTAAGCATAGGATGCTGACCCTGCTGTACTGGTCTACCCCGAAGCCTAGGGCAAAACCTCCACATGTGACTGGGATCCCCGCACTCGTAATAACTCTTCGGTGCGATGGGTTGCTGACTAAGTGTCTGGCCCTGGGGAACTGAATACCCACTAGGAGGACACTGAATAGCTGGTGGGCGGTAAGAACTCTCTAGTATAGCACTGAGATAAGGTCGCAGTGGAGCACCTCGAGGAGGTGGTGGTGCTGGAAATGGGGGTCTGCTGGACTGCCCCCTCACGAACTGACCTCTGCCCCCAGACGGAACACCTCTGAACTCTCCAAAGTACCTAAACCGCTTATCTCTCATAATTTGCTCTCGGCTCCGCTGACGCACACCCTCAATCCTTCGGGCTATCTCCACAACTCGCTCATAAGAAGTACCCATCTCAACCTCTCGAGCCATAGTGGCCTGAATACTAGTATGTAAATCGGCTACAAACCTCTGCACTCTCTCCGCCTCAGTAGGGAGTATCATAAGTGCATGGTGAGATAATTCTGAAAATCTCACCTCATAATCAGTCACTAACATCTGACCCTGCTAGAGCTGCTCAAACTGAAACCGCAACTCTTCCCTCTGGGAGGGTGGAATATACCTGTCCAGGAAGATACAGGTGAACCTGTCCCAAGTCATGGGAGGAGAATCTGTTGGTCTGCCAAGAACATTAGACTGCCACCATCTACGAGCTCTGCCCTCTTGCTGAAAAGTAGCAAAGTCTACCCCGTGAGACTCTAATATCCTCATGTTGTGCAGTCTGTCCCTGCAACGATCAATGAAGTCCTGTGGATCCTCATGTCGCCCACCCCCAAAGACAGGAGGATGTAGTCTAGTCCATCGGTCCAATAGCTTCTGAGGATCAGCGGCTACAGCTGGCCTGAGCTCAGGTGTAGCTGCTGCCACTGGCTGGGCTCCACCCACGGGTAGTGCACCCTGGGTCTGATATACAATAACTGCTTGTCCATGAGCCTGCGCGGTAGGGGTCTGTGCTCCTCCGCCCACCTGAGATGTGGCTGGGTTTGCCAAAAATAAACTGGCCTGAGTCATATTGTCCATGAACCGCAACATATGACCCATGACATCCTGAAATCCCGGTGCAGATGTGAAATCCACCGGAGTTGGCAGGCGCCTCACCCTGCTCCTCAATAATGGGATTCTCTGCTGGACCCACTGGCGGCATAACTGGAACAGTCCTGGGACGTCTTCTCCCTCTACCACAGGCTAGAGCCCTCCCTCGGCCTCGGCCTCTAGCAACTGGGGGAGCAGCTCTTCCCTGGTCTGGAACTTCATTCGAGCGCGTTCTCACCATCTGTGAGAGAATAAGAGAAGGATATTTAGTACTACATTAATTGCACGATGTAATATGAAGAAAGGTAATTTCCTAACACTCTATAGCCTCTCAAAGATAAGTACAGACGTCTCTGTACCGATCCGCAAGACTCTATTAGCCCTGCTCATAACTTGTGAGACCTACGTGAACCTAGTGCTTTAATACCATGTTGTCACGACCCAATTTCACCTATAGGTCGTGATGGCACCCAACACTACAGCTAGGCAAGCCAACTTAATAAATTAAGCATGTACTGACAAAATTTAAAACCAAGAAAAATATTAAAACCCAAATCCTACCAATGTATGTACCAAGACCTGGTGTCACAAGTGTATGAGCATCTAGTAGATTATACAAAACCTCAAATAATGTCTGAAATAAAAATAGACAGAATGAAAAATACAAAGAGAGACACTAGTAGTTGTAGAACTGTAATGACTCGGCCGGTCGTTTTGACTATTGCAATCCCGTTTCCATATTTACTGCTCAAATTGTGAATTACAGTTGTTATTTGACTTGCCGGGGTAATTGGTTTGGGTTCGGTGAGGTTTTGAAATGATTTGGAGCGCTTAGTTCCAAGGTTTAGAATTTAAATTGAAAAGGTTGACCGGATGTTAACTTAGGTGTAACGACTCCGGAGAAATTTTGCTAAGGAAATTAAGATTTGGTGGTGCCGAGGTAGATCAATTAGTACAAACGTGGCTCGGACTTTTTGGGTTGAACAATGCACCGATGTGTAAAGGAAAATTTTGTCGGAAAATGGTCATTTCTGCGATCACTATGCGGTTGCAGAATAACTTTGCGGACCGCATAATGGTCGCAAAGTGGCTTAGGAGAGGGGCAAGATTTGAGGAAAATCTGCGGTGCACTATGCGATCGCAGAACTATTTTGCGGTGCATTATGAGACCGTAAAACAAGTATGCGGACCGCATAATGACCGCAGGCCGGGTCAGTAAAGCCCAGCTTTGGAGGCCAAATTATACGGCGGGTATGCGGATCACATACCTATTATGTGATCGCATAACTGCGTCGGAGCTTCCATTCTTTCTAATTTTTGACCCGACCCAACTTCGATTTATAGCCCTTGAAGCTCATTTTTGAGCCAAAAAATCTGATAATTTAGAGAGAGGTGAGAGCATTTTAGAGAGAGAAAGTGAAGACTTAGTGATTTATCCATCAATTCTTGTTCAAGGTTTGAAGATTTCACAAGGATCTTGCTAGGGCTTCAAAGAAGTAAGAATTTCTTTCCCTAATTCTTCAATTTCGGGTTTGGAGTAAAGATGGGTGATTAATAGTATGATTCTTGGGTGTAGAGTATCATATATACATACCAATAAGGTTGTGGAAAGATTCTTAAGTTCAAATGGGTAAGGATTGGGTTGAAAATGGTAGAAATCTTCATAGACTTTAATTGAAGATTTGAGGGTCGAGCTAGTGTCAGATTTTGGTAAAATTTGCATGGTTGGATTCGTGGTTGGATGAGCGTTCGTATTCTATAAGTTTTGTCGGGTTACGATACGTGAGCCCCACGAGCAATTTTTGAGTTAATTTCGGATTTTATTAAAAATATTAGTATCTCCTTATGGAATTAATTACAATAATTGGTATTGACTGAATCAAATTACTTGTGGCTAGATACAAGGCTTTCGGAGACCAATTCTCGTGGAAAGGGCATAGCGGAATAAAGAATTATACGGGTTGAGGTAAGTAACAATTATAAGTCTGGTCCTGAGGGTATGAAACCCCGAATTTTGGTATCATGTGATTATTTTGGAGGTGGCGCACATGCTAGGTGACAGGCGTGTGAGCGTGCACCGAGGGGATTGTGACTTGGTCCGTCCCGGGAAAATGTAAAGTTTAATAATTTATTGTTAGCTATATGATCTCTATGTGTTGAAGAAATTTGACTATAAATCATGTTAGAAATCATGCTTAGGCTATGTTATAGTACTGTTGAGACCCGTAGAGGTCGCGTACTTATTGAATTATTTGCTAATTGATGTCTTGTACTCAATCATGATTTTTCTTGCATATTATACCTCAGTCTTTCTGGATATTTGTTGATATACTATGTTATCTTTGTTTGGGCTGATCTTTGTGATTTCTGAGAGCCCGAAAGACTTGAGAGGTTGAGGACTGAGTAAGGCCTATGGCCTGTCGGTGAGGTAAGGATATTATGGCACGTGAGTTGTCCATGCAGGATATTATAGCACGTGAGTTGTCCATGCAGATTATGGCGCTTGGGTTGTAGGAGCCCTTCTGGAGTCTATACACAGCCCCAGTGAGCGCGGGTACCCATTGAGTGTGAGTGCTGAGGGCTGAGAGCCGAGTGGTTGAGCTGTTGTGATGAGCTTAGTGACTGTTGCCTGAGAGGCTGTACTTGCTTTGCATTTGTTGTTGCACTTGGTTGCTATCTGTCATTGTTGTTAAATCTATGAAAGATTTTATATCCGGATTACATGAAATTGAATTGTATAAAATTAATTTGACTTAAACTGCCGGATTTGAAAGCATGTCTATTCTTTGCTGGAATTACTGAAAGTGAACTATAACTGTGTAGCTCGTCATTATCTTCAGTTCCTTAGTTATTTTTGTTACTTGCTGAGTTGGTTGTACTCATACTACACCCTGCACTTCGTGTGCAGATCCAGGTGTTCCCAGACATAACGGGTGTTGATCATTTTGCGCAGTTGATTTTCGGGAGATTTTTAGGTAGCTGCTGTGTTCCGCGGGCCTTGTCTCTCCTTCTCTATATCCTTGTATACTGTATTTGGTCTCAAACTATTATAGACCATATTTTCCAGACTTGTATTCATATTAGATGCTCATGTACTCAGTGACACCAGGTTTTGGGGAGTGTTCATGTCAGTATTTGTGAGATTTTGTATTGTATAATTGTATTTTCAAACTTAAGAGAAATTATGGTTTATCGAGATGTTTGGATTGCCTAGTATCGAGATAGGCGCCATCACAACAGGTTTGGATTTTGGGTCGTGACAAGTTGGTATCAGAGCCTAGGTTACATAGGTCTCATGAGTCATGAACAGGTTTAGTAGAGTCTTGTGTATCGGTACGGAGACGTATGTACTTGTCTTCGAGAGGCTGCAGAAACCGTAGGAAAACTTCACTTTCTTGTATTCCGTCATGCGAAATTGTTGATTCCTGAAACTAAATTTATGTTATTCTATTATCTCACAGATGGTGAGAACACGTACTACCGAATCGGACGGTCAGCCACCAGTGCTACCAGTTAGGGCCGCGAGAGGCCGGGGCCGTGGTAGAGGCCGGGGTCGAGGTAGAGGTCGAGGTCGAGGTGTAGCTCGTACCACAATTGGACCAGCAACTGTAGTACCACCAGTTTCTCCAACTCAGGAGCAGATTCTAGATATAGCTGAGCCGACAGGATCAGCTCAGGCACCAGCTGTGCCCATTGAGATTCCAGGCCTTCGGGAGACTTTGGCCCAGATATTGGTAGCTTGCACTGGTCTGGCTCAGGTGGTTTCAGCTCTGGCCGCACCTGCCGCTTCTCAGGTCGGGGGAGGTACTCATACCCCCGTTGCCCGTACTACAGACCAGGTAGTACAGGGACGTCAGATACCGGGGGCACTACCAGCCTAGCCGGTTGCAGCTGCTCAGGCCCCGGTAGTTCCTCTTATGGCAGATGATGATCATAGGAGACTTGAGAGATTTGAGAGGCTTCGACCTCTATCTTTTAGCGGTGCTGAGTTAGAGGATGCCCAGGGTTTTCTGGATAAGTGTTAGCGCGGAGACCAGTGGGGTCTCATTCACTACTTTTTAATTTTCTGGGGCTGCCTTCAGATGGTGGTAGTCTTACGAGAGGTGTAGGCCGGTCGGTGTAGTACCCTTTAACTGGCAGCAGTTCTCCGGTCTATTCCTGGAGAAGTTTGTACCTCAGTCCCGCAGAGAGGAGTTGCGCAAGTAGTTTGAGCAGCTTCGTCAGGGTGATATGTCTGTGATGCAGTATGAGATGAGATTTTCAGAATTGACCCGTCATGCTATCTGGTTGATTCCTACAGACAAGGAAAGGATTAGGAGGTTCACAGATGGCCTCACTTTTCAGTTGCGATTACTCATGACTAGAGAGAGAGTGTCTGGTGCTACTTTCGATGAGGTTGTTGACATTGCTCATCAGATTGAGATGGTTCGCAGCCAGGAGCGGGTTGAAAGGGAGGCTAAGAGGCCTCGTAGTTCCGGTGATTTCAGTGGTGTTCCTTCAGGGGGTCAGTTTTGCTGTGGTAGGGGCCGTTCTTATAGACACTCTCAGGCAGGTCGTCCAGTTCATCTTGGTGCATCAGCTAGCCATGGTTTTTATAGTGCTCACTCAGGCTAGTCTTCATTCAGTGCACTACCAGTGCAGAGTTCTCATCAGGCCTCGTCCGCTCAGGCTTCTACAGGTAATTCTTCGGGTTATCAGGAGCAGTAGTTCCGTCAGAGGAGGGGTTATTTCGAGTGCGGAAAATTGGGTCATTTCAAGAGAGATTGTCCTAGGCTGTTGGGTGGGGCTCCACAACAGAGTTCTCGACCAACATCACCAGCACCAACAGTTACACCACCTGCCCAACCAGCTTGGGGTAGGGGTCAGGCATCTAGGGGTCGCCCAAGAGGGGGAGGCCGATCAGGTGGTGGTCAGGCCCGATTCTATGCTTTTCCTGCCAGGCCAGATGCTGTTGCTTCAGATACAGTGATCACAAATATTGTTTCAGTGTGCCACAAAGAGGCTTCTATATTATTTGACTCTGGTTCTACTTATTCATATGTATTATCGTATTTTTCTCATTATCTGGATATGCCCTGTGAGTCCTTAGTTTCACATGTTAGTGTATCTACACTGGTGGATGATATTATTACTGTGGACCGTGTGTATCGGTCGTGTGTGGTAACTATTGGGGAACTGGAGACTAGGGTTGATCTTTTATTACTCGGTATGGTTGATTTCGATGTAATCTTGGGTATGGATTGCTTGTCTCCATGTCATGCTATTCTGGACTGTCACGCAAAAACCGTGATGTTAACCATGCCGGGGTTGCCAAAGGTTTAGTGGAGAGGTTCTCTAGATTTTGTTCCTAGCAAGGTAATTTCTTATTTGAAAGCCCAACGTATGGTTGGGAAGGGGTGTTTGTCATACTTGGCTTTTGTGAGAGATGTTGATGCAGATACTCCTACTATTGATTCAGTACCGGTAGTGAGAGATTTTCCTGATGTATTTCCTACAGACCTGCCGGGTATGCTGCCCGACAGGGATATTGATTTCGGTATTGACTTGGTGCAAGGCACTCAACCCATTTCTATTCCTCCGTATCATATGGCACCAGCTGAGTTAAAAGAATTGAAAGAGCAATTTCAAGAACTCCTTGAAAAGGGTTTTATTAGGCCTAGTGTGTCACCTTGGGGTGCACCAGTTCTGTTTGTGAAAAAGAAAGATGGTACTATGCGGATGTGCATCGATTATAGGCAGTTGACCAAAGTTACAATCAAAAATAAATATCCCTTGCCACGTATTGATGACTTATTTGACTAGCTTCAGGGAGCGATGGTGTTCTCCAAAATCGATTTGAGGTTTGGATATCACCAATTGAAGATTCGGGATTCGGATATTCTGAAGATGGAATTCAAAACTCGTTATGGCCACTATGAATTTCTTGTGATGTCTTTTGGGCTAACCAATGCTCCAACAACATTTATGCATTTGATGAATAGTGTATTCCAGCCATATCTTGATTTATTTGTCGTGGTATTTATTGATGATATTCTGGTGTACTCACGTAACCAGGAGGAGAATGCACGACACTTGGGTATTGTATTACAGAGGCTGAGAGAGGAGAGACTTTATGCTAAATTCTCTAAGTGTGAGTTCTAGCTTAGTTCGGTGGCATTCTTGGGACATATAGTGTCCAGTAAAGGAATTAAGGTGGATCAGAAGAAAATAGAGGCAGTTCAGAATTGGCCCGGGCCCTCTTCAGTTACTGAGATTCGGAGTTTTCTCAGCTTGGCCGGTTATTATCGTCGCTTCGTGGAAGGATTCTCGTCTATTGCATCACTTATGATTAAATTGACCTAGAAAGGTGCTCCATTCAGGTGGTCGGATGAGTGTGAAGAGAGCTTTCAAAAGCTCAAGACAGCTTTGACTACAACCCCAGTATTGGTATTGCCTACAGGTTCAGGGTCGTATATTGTATATTGTGATGCGTTGCGTATTGGTCTCGGCGCAGTACTTATGCAAGACGGTAGGGTGATTGCCTATGCATCTAGACAGTTAAATGTACATGAGAAGAATTATCCAGTCCACGATCTTGAGTGCAGCTATTGTTCATGCCTTAAAAATCTAGCGGCATTATTTGTACGGTGTCCAGTGTGAGGTATATACAGATCATCGGAGTCTACAACATTTGTTTAAACAGAAGGATCTTAATTTGCAGCAGCGAAGATGGTTAGAGTTGCTTAAGGATTATGATATCACCATTCTCTATCATCCCGACAAGGCCAATGTGGTGGTCGATGTCTTGAGTCGTAAGGCGGAGAGTTTGGGCAGCTTTGCATACTTACCGGTAGCTGAGAGGCCTTTATCCTTGAATGTTCAGGCCTTGGCTAATCAGTTTGTTAGATTGGATGTTTCCGAGCCAAATCGAGTTTTGGCCTGTGTGGTTTCTCGGTCTTCTTTATATGTTCGCATCAGAGAGCGCCAGTATGATGATCCGCATCTGCCTGTCCTTAAGAACACGGTTAAGCACGGTGATGCCAAGGAAGTCACCATTGGAGATGACGGTGTATTACAGATGCAGAGCAGGCTATGTGTGCCTAATGTAGATGGTTTGCGTGAGCTGATTCTCCAGGAAGCTCACAGTTCGCGGTACTCTATTCATCTAGGCGCCGCAGAGATGTATCAGGATTTGAGACATCACTATTGGTGGAGGCGGATGAAGAAAGATATAGTTGGGTTTGTATCTCGGTGTTTAAATTGTCAACAGGTAAAGTACGAGCATCAGAGATCGGGCGGATTGCTACAGACACTTGAAATTTCGGAGTGGAAATGGGAGCGTATTACCATGGAATTCGTGGCTGGGCTCCCACGGACCTTGAGAAAGTTTGATGCTGTTTAGGTGATTGTAGATCGGCTTACCAAATCTGCGCATTTTATTCTAGTTGGTACTAATTATTCTTCGGAGCGGTTGGCTGGGATTTATATTCGCGAGATTGTTCGCCTACACGGCATGCCAGTGTCCATTATTTCAGATCGTGGTACGCAGTGTACCTCACAGTTTTGGGGGGCAGTGCAGCGAGAATTGGGCACACAGGTTCAGTTGAGTACAACATTTCACCCTCAGACGGACGGACAGTCAGAGCGCACTATTCAGATATTGGAGGATATGCTACATGCTTGTGTCATTGATTTTGGGGGTTCTTGGGATCAATTTTTGCCACTCGCGGAGTTTGCTTACAATAATAGCTACCAGTCAAGCATTTAGATGGCTTCGTATGAAGCTTTATATGGGAGACGGTGTCGGTCTCCGGTGGTTTGGTTTGAGCCGGGTGAGGTTAGACTATTGGGTACTGACTTGGTTCAGGATGCTTTAGAGAAGCTTAAAGTAATTCAGGAACGGCTTCGCACGGCAAAGTCTAGACAGAAGAGTTATGCCGACAGGAACGTTCGTGATGTTGTTCACATGGTTGAGGAGAAGGTTCTGCTAAAGATTTCACCCATGAAGGGTGTGTTGAGGTTCGGGAAAAAGGGCAAGTTGAGCCCTCGGTATATTGGGCCTTTTGAGATACTTAAGAAAATTGGAGAAGTGGCTTATGAACTTGCCTTGCCACCCAATCTATCAGGTGTTCATCCAGTGTTCCATGTATCCATGCTCCAAAAGTATGTCGGGGATCCGTCTCATATTTTGGATTTCAGTACAGTGCAGCTGGATGGTAATTTGACTTATGATGTGGAGCCGGTGGCTATTTTAGACCGACAGGTTCGAAAGTTGAGATCAAAGAACATAGCTTCGGTGAAGGTACAGTGGAGAGGCCAGCCAGTCGGAGAAGCTACTTGGGAGATTGAACAGGAGATGCGGAGCAAATATCCACATCTATTTGAGACTCCAGGTATGATTCTAAGCCCGTTCGAGAATGAATGTTTGTTTAAGAGGGGGAGAATGTAACGACTCGGCCGGTCGTTTTGACTATTGAAATCCCGTTCCCCCATTTACTGCTCAAATTGTGAATTACAGTTGTTATTTGGCTTGCCGGGGTAATTGGTTTGGGTTCGGTGAGGTTTTGAAATGATTTGGAGAGCTTAGTTCCAAGGTTTAGAATTTAAGTTGAAAAGGTCGACCGGATGTTAACTTATGTGTAACGACCCCAGAGAAATTTTGCTAAGGAAATTAAGATTTGGTGGTGCCGAGGTAGATCAATTAGTACAAACGCGGCTCAGACTTTTTGGGTTGAATAATGCACAGATGTATAAAGGAAAATTTTGTCGAAAAAAGGTCATTTCTGCGACCGCTAAGCGGTCGCAGAATCACTCTGCGGACCACATAATGGTCGCAAAGTGGCTCAGGAGAGGAACATGATTTGAGGAAAATCTGCGGTGCACTATGCGACCGCAGACCTGTTTTGCGGTGCATTATGCGACCGCAAAACAAGTATGCAGACCACATAATGACCGCTGATCGGGTCAGTAAAGCCCAGCTTTGGAGGCCAAATTATGCGGCGGGTATGCGGACCGCATACCTGTTATGCGATCGCATAACTGCGTCGGAGCTTCCATTCTTTCTAATTTTTGACCCGATCCAACTTAGATTTATAGCCCTTGTTTTTGAGCCAAAAAATCTGATAATTTAGAGAGAGGTGAGAGCATTTTAGAGAGAGAAAGTGAAGACTTAGTGATTTATCCATCAATTCTTGTTCAAGGTTTGAAGATTTCACAAGGATCTTGCTAGGGCTTCAAAGAGGTAAGAATTTCTTTCCCTAATTCTTTAATTTCGGGTTTGGAGTAAAGATGGGTGATTAATAATATGATTCTTGGGTGTAGAGTATCATATATACATACCAATAAGGTTGTGGAAAGATTGTTAAGTTCAAATGGATAAGGATTGGGTTGAAAATGGTAGAAAGCTTCATAGATTTTACTTGAAGATTTGAGGGTCGAGCTAGTGTCGGATTTTGGTGAAATTTGCATGGTTGGATTCGTGGTTGGATGAGCGTTCATATTCTATAACTTTTGTCGGGTTACGATACGTGGGCCCCACGAGCAATTTTTGAGTTAATTTCGGATATTATTGTAAAAATTAGTACATCCTTATGGAATTAATTACAATAATTGATATTGACTGAATCAAATTAATTGTGGCTAGATACGAGGCTTTTGGAGACCAATTCTCGTGGAAAGGGCGTAGCGGAATAAAGAATTACACGGGTTGAGGTAAGTAACAATTATAAGTCTGGTCCTGAGGGTATGAAACCCCGGATTTTGGTATCATGTGATTATTTTGGAGGTGGCGCACATGCTAGGTGACGGGCGTGTGAGTGTGCACCGAGGGGATTGTGACTTGGTCCATCCCGGGTAACTGTAAAGTTGAATAATTTATTGTTAGCTATATGATCTCTATGTGTTGAAGAAATTTGACTATAAATCATGTTAGAAATCATGCTTAGGCTATGTTATAGTACTGTTGAGACCCGTAGAGGTCGCGTACTTGTTGAATTATTTGCTAATTGATGTCTTGTACTCAATTATGATGTTTCTTGTGTATTATACCTCAGTCTTTCTGGATATTTGTTGAAATACTATGTTATCTTTGTTTGGGCTGATCTTTGTGATTTCTAAGAGCCCGAGAGACTTGAGAGGTTGAGGACTGAGTAAGGCCGATGGCCTGTCGGTGAGGTAAGGATATTATGGCACGTGAGTTGTTCGTGCAGGCTATTATAGCGCATGTGTTGTCCGTGCAGCACGTGAGTTGTCCATGCAGATTATGGTGCTTGGGCTATAGGAGCCCCTCCGGAGTTTGTACACACCCCCAGTGAGCGCGGGTACCCATTGAGTGTGAGTGCTGAGGGCTGAGAGCCATGTGGTTGAGTTGTTGTGATGAGCTGAGTGACTGTTGCCTGAGAGGCTGTACTTGCTTTTCATTTGTTGTTGCACTTGGTTTCTATCTGTCATTGTTGTGAAATCTTAGAAAGATTTTATATCCGGATTACATGAAATTAAATTGTATAAAATTGATTTGACTTAAACTGCCGGATTTGAAAGCATGTCTATTCTTTGCTGGAATTACTGAAAGTAAACTATAACTGTGTAGCTCGTCATTATCTTCAGTTCCTTAGTTATTTTTGTTACTTGCTGAGTTGGTTGTACTCATACTACACCCTGCACTTCATGTGCAGATCCAGGTGTTCCCGGACATAGCGGGTGTTGATCATTTTGCGTAGTCGATTTTCGGGAGATTTTTAGGTAGTTGTTGTGTTCCACAGGCCTTGTCTCTCCTTCTCTATATCCTTGTATACTGTATTTGGTCTCAAACTATTATAGACCATATTTTTCAGACTTGTATTCATATTAGATGCTCATGTACTCAGTGACACCAGGTTTTGAGGAGTGTTCATATCAGTATTTGTGAGATTTTATATTGTATTAAATTATTTTATTTTCAAACTTAAGAGAAATTATGGTTTATCGAGATTTTTGGCTTGCCTAGTATCGAGATAGGCGCCATCACGACAGGTTGGGATTTTGGGTCGTGACAGGAACGGATCAGAGAAGCAGCTCACCACTATGCCCCTGGATAACGTGGGTGTAAGACGATAGGTCCCCCACTAGTACTTGCCTCAGTTCCTACACAAAAAGTGCAGCAAGTGTAGTATGAGTACGTAAATAACGTGTACCCAGTAAGTATCAAGCCTAATCTCGAAGTGGTAGAGACGAGATGACCGACTTTGACACTCACTATGGGTCAATAATAATAATTGAAATACAACTAGGATATTTAAATCAACATGATTTACATAATTTAAAATAATTTATTTAGTCAGTGGAAATAATCAAATTTCGTCAAATGCAACAATTCTCAATATATTAATTAAATTCCTTCAATTCAAATAATTTCCGATTTATCAATTAAATATCATTTACAGGAATAACAATTAATTCTTTAACAAGCAAGAATAATAATTCATCAAATTCCAAGGATTTTCCAATTTATCAATTAGCTTCGCAAGCTGAAATAAGCTATTAAAGTATCGTGTAATTATTATTATTATTAAGCACGATTTCTGCCGAGGACGTACGACCCGATTCAGAGTGTCATGTACACTGCCGAGGGACGTGCGACACGATCCATAAATGCATCTATCCTGCCACGGCGTTCGGCCCGCTCCACAAGAAAGGAGGACATTTTCTTATGTATCTCTGGAAGGAGAGTATATTTATTTTGAGATAAATTCGGGAGGAAGAATGATTTTTTTTAACAATTAATTAATTTAAATAGAAAATCAACCATATAAATTTTTCATCCTTTAATATCTCTATCTAACAATTCACATTATATTAACATATATCAATTTAATATTAATAAATCAGGGAATACAATTTACATAAGTAATTCATGCTTTGAGTCCTAAACTACCCGGACTTTAGCATTTATAGTAGCTACGCACGGACTCTCGTCACCTCGTGCGTACGTAGCCCCCGCAATTAGCAATAATTATTCAATTTAATCCCTATGGGATAATTTCTCCCTCACAAGATAAGACAAGAGACTTATCTCGTCTCAAAGTCTACTTTCCGATTATCGCGTCACGTAAAATTCTCGATTCAAAGTCGAAAAATTCGAAACTATCCAAAAGTTATATAAAATAATTAATATATGTTCAATAATTCGAAATTCATCTATTAAATAAATTACTATACCCAAAATGGTAAAATTCCTAAAATTCACCCCGTGCCCAGATTCTGGAAATTTTCGGATGAAAACGTTACCCATAATCTCAAGAACTCAAATATATAATTTCTACCCAATTCCATAACTATTTTCGTGGTTAAAATCTCACTTTTATAAAAATATAAGTTTTTATCTAAATCTTTAATTTCTAAGATTTACTAGTTATAATCTACTTATAATCTATGTATTTAACTCAAGGAGTGTGGAATTAATTTACCTTTCAATTGCTAGTTGAACTCCCTTCTCAAAAGCTCTGAAATCGCCCGAAAATGGAGGAAAAATGGGCTCAAAATGTGTGAGCCCCGATTTTTAACCATTCTGCCAAGCAGTGGTTTTGCACCTGCGGAAGGGGTACCGCACATGCGGCTTTCACACCTGCGGAAATTCCTCGCAGGTGCGAGTTCCACTCGCCTAGGCCACGGTCGCATCTGCGCAAAAATTCTCGCACCTGCGCGTTCGCAGGTGCGCTCAATGTTCCGCACCTGCGATGGCATGCCTTCTTTCCCCCTTCCGCTTCTGTGATTGAAGCTCACATCTGCGAGGGTCGCACCTGCGGCTGTCCAAGCGCAGGTGCGAACGTACCAGAAGCAGAAAGCTTCGACATTTTTCTCCCAAGTCCGAAATTGGTCCGAGCCTCGTCCAGTTAACACTCGGGACCCCCGGGGCCCCGCCCGAACATACCAACAGGTTTGAAATCATAAAACGGACTCGCTAGAACTCTCGGAATGCGTAAAACAACATCAAATCTAAGAATCATACCCCAAACCAGATTGATTCAAACTTAAGAATTTCAAGTTCTTCAATTTACTTCCAATGCGCCGAAATATACTTAAACTACTCGAAATGACACAAAATTTTGCGTGCAAGTCTTAAATCACTAAACGGAACTATTCCCAAACTCGGAATTCCAAACGGAATTCAATTACTCAAAATCCTACTCCAAACCAAATTTAAAGAAGTTTTAAACCTTCAAATAGTTGATTTTTCTTATTAAGCGTCAAATGCTCCCGGGTTATCCAAAACCCGATTTGGACATACGCCCAAGTCCAAAATCATCATACGAACCTATTGGAACCGTCAAATCCCAATTCTGGGGTCGTTTTCTAAAAATGTTGACCGAAGTCAAACTTGGCCTTTTAAGGCTAATTTAAGGAACCAAGTGTTCCGATTTCAACCCAAACGCTTCCAAATCCTGAACCAACCATCCCCGTAAGTCAATAATCATTAAAAGCACATACAGGAAATTTTATATTAGGTAACGGGGTTCGAAAATTTAAAATGACCGGTTGGGTCATTACAATCATAGTATTATGAAGGGGCGAATTTTAGATTTGAGCAGTCCGGAGTTGGCTTCACTCGCGAATATCATTTAAAGCATTGGCTTAGTTTTGTCGAGGTAAGTGTCTTGCTTAACCTCGAGTAGGGGAATTGCCCCTTAGGCATCGAGTCTTATGCTATTTGTAAAATATGAAAAGTCGTGTACGCGAGGTGACGAGTACGTACTCGAGCTTATATAAGTAAATTTTATTGGTTAAAGTTTTAGGCATTCCTATGTATTAAATTAGATAATTGTTGGCATTAGTAAATCCTTGAATTATTACGCCTCGTTCCTCATTTGTCAAGTTTGTATTTTATATAATAATTTGGTGTGGAGCCTTGGGCTAATTGTTAAGAAATTTATTGATTCTGCTACATACTTGGAATTTGGTTGTGGTTAGTGGAAAATTGTGATATGAATTGTTGTATTTTGTTGTGGTTTAAAAACTCTCCTTGATGTTATTGATGCTTCCTACCTTGCTTGTTAATGATATACATGTGCTTGGTAAGGAAGAGTGTAAAGCACGAAGGGTGATGCCGTGCCATTTGAGAGTGTAAAGCACGAAGGGTGATATCGTGCCATTTGAGAGTGTAAAGCACGAAGGGTGATGCCTTTCCATTTGAGAGTGTAAAGCACGAAGGGTGATGCCGTGCCATTTGAGAATGTAAAGCACGGAGGGTGATGACGTGCCATTGAGAGTGTAAAGCACGAAGGGTGATGCTGTGCTATTTCATTTATATTATCAGGTGAGGATGAGAATAAAAGCACGAAGGGTGAAGCCGTGCAATTATTGTTATATTATCATATATTCATGGCACAAAGGGTGTTTCCGTGCAGGCGAGGACGAGGGATATACATTATATTGTGATATCGTTTTGTTGTGTATACATTCATGCCTTTATCTTGAGATGTTATTGTGCAACTATGTTTTATATGTGACTTGTAGTCGTTGTTGCTTTCTGTGTGCTTTCGCTTTATTTCTTTTATTGTTATTGACATTTCTCAAATTTAGATAGTACTATTATATGTATGCACGGTGAGAAAGATGTAAATACACGAAGGGTGTTGCCGTGCCAATTGAGTTGATCTACGTATATATATATATATATATATATATATATATATATATATATATATATATATATATATATATATATATAGGTGAGAATGAAATAAGTGCACGAAGGTATTACCGTGCCAATTGAGTTGTTATGTTGAAGATATTTCTCATACGAGGAAAGTTAAATGATGTGTCACATGGTGATATTTATTTGAAAGAATTATATTAGAAGAATATTTATTTGAAAGAATTATATTAGAAGAATATTTATTTGAAAGAATTATATTAGAAGCAATATTTATTTGAAAGAATTATATTAGAAAAATATTTATTTGAAAGAATTATATTAGAAGAATATTTATTTGAAAGAGTTATATTAGAAGCATATTTATTTGAAAGAATTATATAAAGAAAAATATTTATTTGGAAGAATTATATTAGAGAGATATTTACTGGAAGAAGTATATTTGAAAGATATTCACTTGAAAGAAGAATATTTGAAAGATATTTACCTGAAAGAATTACATTCGAAAGATATTTATTTGAAAGAATTTTAATGGAAGGGTATTTATTTGAAGGAAGTATATACGAAATCTATTTTTTGAAAATGATTATATTCTAGAGACTTTTATTGAAAAACTTATAGATAAAAGATGTATATGGAAGGGACTTGGTTAATTGGTTGTACTTGTGTTTATTATTCGTTTGAGTAATATTTATGGTGTTCCTGTTACCTTGCTGTTTAAATCAATAGTTAATTGGTGTTGCTATCACCGTTATTTATTTTCTATCATTTTGTATATCATATTGCACAAGTTATTAGACAAGTGAGTGTCTTGACTGTACCTCGTCTCTACTCCAATGAGGTTAGTCTTGATACTTACTGGGTACCGACCGTGGTGTACTCATACTACACTTCTGCATATTTTTGTGCAGAGCCAGATATTGAAGATATCGGATTCAGACAGAGATTTGAGTATGATTGCAAGGATTCAAGGTAGGACTGCTTTGTCATCGCAGTCCCTTGGAGTCTTTCCATTTTATTGTACTGTAAATGTTTTATTCGAACAGTATTGTATATTTGATCCTCGAGATCATTCAATGTGTTCAGTTAGAGTTCGTGACTCAGTACTACCAATCTTGGGAGGTTGTTATATTTGTTTCCGCTTTTGGTTTCGACACTTGTTTTAATTTATATTAAAAAAAATGGCTTGGAAATATAATTGAAATCGGCTTACCTAGTCTTAGAGACTAAGTGCCATCACGACGCCTGTGGTGGGATTTTGGTTCGTGACAAGTTGGTATCAGAGCTCTAGGTTCATAGGTTTTATGAGTCACGAACGAGTTTAGTAGAGTCTTGCTGTCACGACCCAATTTTAACTATAGGTCGTGATGGCGCCCAACACTACAGCTAGGCAAGCCAAGTTAATAAATTAAGCATAAATTGACAAAATTTAAAACCAAAAAAAAATAATAAAATCCAAATTCTACCATGTGCGTGCCAAGACCTGGTGTCACAAGTGTATAAGCATCTAGTAGATTATACAAAACCTCAAATACTGTCTGAAATAAAATAGACAGAATAAAAAAAATTAAAGGAGAGACACTACTAGTTGCAGAACGGCTCAGAAAGACAGCTCACCACTATGCCCCTGGATAGCGTGGGTGTACGACGATAGGCCCCCCACTAGTACTTGCCTCAGGTCCTGCACAAAAAGTGCAGCAAGTGTAGTATGAGTACGTAAATAACGTGTACCCAGTAAGTATCAAGCCTAATCTCGAAGTGGTAGAGACGAGATGGCCGACTTTGACACTCACTATGGGTCAATAATAATAATTGAAATACAATTAAGATATTTAAATCAACATGATTTACAGAATTTAAAATAATTTATTTAATCAGCGAAAATAATCAAATTCCTTCAAATGCAACAATTCTCAATATATTAATTAAATTCCTTCAATTCAAATAATTTCCAATTTATCAATTAAATATCATTTACGGGAATAACAATTAATTCTTTAACAAGCAAGAATAATAATTCATTAAATTCCAAGGATTTTCCAATTTATCAATTAGCTTCATAAAAGTATCGTGTAATTATTATTATTAAGCACAATTTCTGCCGAGGACGTACAACCCGATCTAGAGTGTCGTGTACACTGCCGAGGGACGTGTAGCGTGATCCATAGATGCATCTATCCTGCCGAGGCGTTCGGCCTGCTCCACAAGTAAGGAGGACATTTTCTTATGTACTCCGGAAGGAGAGTATATTTATTATAAGATAAATTCGGGAGGAAGAACAATTTTTTTTAATAATTAATTAATTTAAACAGAAAATCAATCATATAAATTTTTCATCCTTTAATATTTTTATCTAACAATTCACAACATATATATAAATATATCAAATAATATTAATTTAACAAGGAATACAATTTGCACAAGTAATTCAAGCATTGAGTCCTAAACTACCCGGACTTTAGCATTAATAGTAGCTATGCACGTACTCTCGTCACCTCGTGCGTACGTAGCCCCCGCAATTATTAACAATTATTCAATTTAATCTCTATGGGGTAATTTTCCCCTCACAAGATTAGACAAGAGACTTACTTCGTCTCAAAGTCCACTTTTTGATAATCGCGTCGTGTAAAATTCTCGATTCAATGCCGAAAAATCCGAAGCTATCCAAAAGTTATATAAAATAATTAATATATCTTCAATAATTCGAAATTCATCTATTAAATAAATTACCCTATCCAAAATGGTAAAATTCCTAAAATTCACCCCGGGCCCACGTGCCCGGATTCTGGAAATTTTCGAATGGAAACGTTACCCATAATCTCCAGAACTCAAATATATAATCTCTACCCAATTCCATAACTATTTTCGTGGTTAAAATCTCACTTTTATAAAAATCTAGGTTTTTCATCTAAATCTTTGATTTTTAAGATTTACTAGTTATAATCTACTTATAATCTATGTATTTAACTCAAGGGGTGTAGAATTAACTTACCTCCAAGTTGTTAGTTGAAATCTCCTCTTAAAAACTCCAAAATCTCCCATGTATGGAAGAAAATGGGCAAAAATGGTGAATTCCCATTCTTTTAAGCTTTCTGCCAAACATGTCTTTCGCACCTGCGGAGGTTGGAATGCACCTGCGGCTCCGCACTTGCGAAAAAATCCTCGCAGGTGCGAGTTCCACTTGCCTGGCCAATTCTCGCATTTGCGCACACAATTTCGCATCTGCGCGTTCGTAGGTGCGCAAATCATCCGCATTTGCGGTCGATTGCTACTTTCCCTTTTCCGCTTCTGCGCACAAAAACTCGCATCTGCGAGGTTCGCTTCTGCGAGCTACTGCTGCACCTACGAGTGTCACAGCTGTGGCTGGCCAAGTGCAGGTGCGATTCTGACAGTAGCTGGGAGCTTCAGTTTTGGTTTCCAACTTCGAACTTGGTCCGAGCCTTGTCCGGTTGACACTCGGGGCCCCGCCCGAACATACCAACAAGTTTGAAATCATAAAACGGACTCGCTCAAACTCACGAAATATTTAAAACAACATCAAATCTATGAATCACACCTCAAACCAAATTGATTCAAACTTAAGAATTTCAAGTTCTTCAATTTACTTCCAATGCGCCGAAATATACTTAAACTACTCGGAATGACACGAAATTTTGCGTGCAAATCTTAAATCACTATACGGAACTATTCCCAAACTCGGAATTCCAAACGGACTTCAATTACTCAAAAACCTACCCAAACCAAATTTAAAGAATTTTAAACCTTCAAATAGTTTATATTTACTATTTAGCGTCAAAACGCTCCCGGGTTATCCAAAACCCGATTCGGACATACGCCCAAGTCCAAAATCATCATACGAATCTATTGGAACCGTCAAGTCCCGATTCCGGGGTCCTTTTCTCAAAATGTTGACCGAAGTCAAACTTGGCCTTTTAATGCTAACTTAAGGAACCGAGTGTTCCGATTTCAATCCAAACGCTTCCAAATCCCCAACCAACCATCCCCGTGTCACGCCCCAAAATCCAAAAGGCCATGCTGGCTCCAGACACCACTGTCAGGCAAGCCAACCATAATTCGAATAAATTAATTACCCATTTTAGTATTTTTTTTTTGAAAAACATTTCTTCAATGATATAGTAAAGATAAAACTCGTAGAGTAAATGATAAATATTTTTAGCAACTAAATTTCTAACAATTCACAACCATTCCTAAAATCCGGTGTCACAAGTGCATGAGCATTTACTAGGGAATTAAAAATAAAATACAGCATCTGTCTAGAATACAAATTAGACAGGAAAAATATAATAACCCTAAAGGAGAATCTGTTGGCTGCGGATTGTAATACAGAATGCAGCTCACATATGTACCCACAATTATTAACCATACCTCTACGCCCACAAGGCCGCTATACATATATGTACCTATACAATAAAATATGCAGCAAATGCAGTATGAGTACAAAAACAACGTGTACCCAGTAATTATCAAGCCTAATCTCGAAGAGGTAGAGACGAGATGGACGACTTTGACACTCACTATGGGTCAATAATATTAAATAATCATGAAATAGAAATATCTCTATCAACGTGATTCACAGAGTTAATAGTAATTTTCAATATGTTAATTAAATTCCTTCGATTTCAATAAATTTCTAAATTTATCAATTAGTCTCACTTACAGGAATAACAATAATTCTTAACAAGCAAGAATAATAATTCAATAAATTTCAAAGATTTCCAATTTATCAATTAGTCTCATTTATAGGAATAACAATAATTCTTAACAAGCAGGAATAATAATTCAATAAATTCCAAAGATTTCCAATTTATCAATTAGCTCACAAGCTGCAATAAACTATTAAGGTATCGTGTGATTATTATTATTAAGCACAATTTCTGCCGAGGACGTACGACCCGATCCAGAGTGTCGTGTACACTGCCGAGGGACGTACGACATGATCCATAGATGCATCTATCCTGCCGAGGCATTCGACGCGCTCCACAAGAAAGGAGGACATTTTCTTATGTACCTCCGGAAGGAGAGTATATTTATTATAGGATAAATTCAGGAGGAAGAACAATTTCTTTTGATAATAATTAATTAATTTAAACAGAAAATCAAGCATATGAGATTTTCATCCTTTAATATCTTTATCTAACAGTTCACAATATATTCATATATACATATCAATTAATATTAATTAAACAAAGAATATAATTTACACAAGTAATTCATGCTTTGAGTCCTAAACTACCCGAACTTTAGCATTAATAGTAGCTACGCACGGACTCTCGTCACCTCGTGCGTACGTAGCCCCCGCAATTAGCAATAATTATTCAATTTAATCCCTATGGGGTAATTTCCCCCTCACAAGATTAGACAAGAGACTTACCTCGTCTCAAAGTCTACTTTTCGATTACCACGTCGCGTTGAATTCTCGATTCGACGCTAAAAATCCAAAACTATCCAAATATTATACAAAATAATTAATATATGCTAAATGATTCGAAATTTATCTATTAAATAAATTACTGTCATGACCCAAATTAGCCCTCCGTAAGGTGTCGTGATGGCACCTAGTCTTTACGACTAGGTAAGCCTAATATTACAAAAAGAATATAAAGAAAACACATCATTTTAAAAGATAAACAGCATATACAAAATAATTTTCCAAGACCCGAAATATCATTGAGTCACAAGCTGCTATAATTTATGTAGCTCTATACAAAAGTCTGAAGATAATAAAGAAAGTCTCTAGGCGAGGGAGTAGAAGGGGAATCCGAAGATCTGCGGACGCAAGCAGAAGTACCTTGAAGTCTCCTAGAATCAGCAACACGCACTAACCCCAAGGCTGGTAGCTCACACCTGGATCTGTACACGAAAACATATGCAGGAAAGGGCATGAGTACACCACAATGGTACCCAGTAAGTGCCAAGCGTAACCTCGGTCGAGTAGTGACGAAGTCAGGTCAAGGCCCTACCGGAGTAAATATAATAAATTAAATAGTAAAAGATATAAGTAAAATTTACGGTAACACAGTTAAAGAAAAATTTCAAAAATTTAACAGTTAAGGGAGCCCTCGGCTCAGAACAAGGTAAACACAGTGGAAAATCTCCTGGAATACCGTCCCGTAGTTCCAAATGGATATGCAGTACAGGGGAATCTCCCGGAATACGTCCGTAGTCCCAAAGTAAATATGTAGTGCTGGGGGATCTCCCGGAATACGTCCGTAGTCCAAAGTAAATATGCAGTGCTGGGGGATCTCCCGAAATACGTCCGTAGTCCCAAAGTAAGTATGCAGTACAGGGGGATCTCCCGGAATACGTCCGTAGTCCCAAAGTAAATATGCAGTACAGGGGGATCTCCCGGAATACGTCTGTAGTCCCAATTTAATATGCAACGCAAGATGAAATGGCAGGTATGGCATCGAGTTCTACAGTTTATACTGAACACATATAAGGAAAGTAGGGACTTAACTAAGCATGGCGCACAGAGTGTCAAATAGGCAGTTAAAACACGTAAGCATGCTTCTCTAGTCTAAGTTTAACAATTAAACGTATTAGTGCAATTTAATAAGGAAAAACAGTTTATGATTTAGAATGGAAAAATGGGGTTTTTGCATTAATAGCCCATGTACGTACTCATCACCTCACGTACACGGCGCCCAAACATCAATTAATATCGAACATCTTAAGGGAAAAGTCCCCAACACAAGATTAGGCAAGCCACTTACCTCGAACCGCTCAAATCAACTCGATATCACGTTCTTGCCATGAGTATCCGACTCCAAATGACCCAAATCTATTCAAATTAATTGCATAATGTAAATATAACTACAAATAACTAATTTAGCTAATTAATTCGAAGCTAAAGCGTGAAATTAGGAAAAACGCCCAAAAAGTCTCCCCGGGCCTACGTGTCGAAATCGGGTAAGAATTACAAATTATGAACACTCATTCACTCGAACAAAAATCATCTAAATCCGACGTCAAATTCCAATTCAAATCTCAGATTTTCAATTGGGGAACCTTTTCCCCCATTTCCAAACTTCTACCCTTAATTTCCTTAATTAGACGAGGAAGACAACAATAGATTAATGTATTATGATCAAAATAGAGTTAGAATTAGTTACCCAATAGTTCTCCTTCAAAATACCTCAAGAAATTTTCTCCCACCGAGCTCTAAATCAAATTTTGTGTTATGAAATTTCAAACCCTCAAAATCCTCTTTTCTGCCCAGCGATTTCCACACCTGCGGACATAGGACCGCACTTACGGTCACGCACCTGCGGACAATCCATCGCAAGTCAAAGTCTACTTACTTGGGCCGGGTCTGCACCTGTGCGTATGAGTCCGCACATGCGGATGCGCTTCTGCGCTCAATCGGCCGCTTCTGCGAAACCTTTGGTACTTCTCACCTCCGCATCTGCGACTGCCCTTCCGCAGATGCGGCTCCGCTCCTGCGGCTCACTCGTCGCATCTGCGACCACTGACTCCCTAGCCTAAAAGCGCACCTGCGATCCTAGCCTCTCTTCTACGAGGCCGCACCTGCTGTGCGAAAACACCAGAACCAGCAACTCCAAAAATCCCTCTATGTCCAAGTTCATTCCGTTAAGCATCCGAAACACACCGGAGGCCCCCGGGACCTCAACCAAACATACCAACCAATCCTAAAATACCATACGAACTTAGTCGAGCCTTCAAAACATGTCAAACAACACCAAAATCATGAATTAATCACGGATTCAAGCCTAAGAATTTAAAATTTTCCAAATTCTACAAACGACGCCAAACCACATCAAATCTAGTCCGAATGACCTCAAATTTTACACACAGGTCACAAATGACACTATGAACCTACAACCACTTTTGGAATTCCATTCCGAGCTCGATACCAAAATTTCCACTATCGGCCGAAATCGCCGAAAAACTAACTTCCGCCAATTCAAGCCTAAATCTACTACAGACCTCCAAAACATATTCCGGACGAGCTCCTAACCCCAAAATCACTCAATGGAGCTAACAGAGTCGACGGAATTCCATTCCGGATCCGTTTTCGTATAGTTCCGACTACGGTTCAAACTCCAAGGCTTAAACTCACAACTAGGGACTAAGTGTCCCAAAACTCTCTGAATTCCATAACCAGTCACTCCGGCAAGTCCCAAAAGAAGAAACAAATATGGGGAAAGCAGATATTAGGGGATCGGAGCTCTAATTCTCAAAATGACCGGCCGAGTCGTTATATCCTCCCCCTCTTAAAACAATCATTTGTTCTCGAACGAGTATAAAGATATACCTGAAACTGTGAAAAGATGAGGGTACTGGCTGCGCATAACCTGCTCAGTCTCCCAAGTCGCCTCCTCGACCGGCTGACCCCTTCACTAGACCTTTCCTGATGCAATGTTCTTTGACCTGAGATTTCTGACCTGCCTGTCCAAAATGGCTACTGGCTCCTCAACATAAGATAGATCTTTGTCCAACTGGACTGAGCTGAAATCCAATACATGAGTCGGATCACCGTGATACTTCCAGAGCATAGACACGTGGAATACCGAGTGAACTCCTGCTAGGCTGGGAGGCAAGGCAAGCTCATAAGCAACCTCCCCAACTCGCCGCAATATCTCAAAAGGACCAATGAACCTCGGGCTCAGCTTGCCCTTCTTCCCGAACCTCATGACGCCCTTCTTAGGCAATACTCGAAGCAAGACCCGCTCACCAACCATAAATGCCAAGTCACGAACCTTCGGTCCGCATAACTCTTCTGCCTGGACTGGGCTGTGTGAAGTCTCTCCTGAATCACCTTCACCTTATCCAGGGCATCCTGGACCAAATCTTTACCCAACAATCGGGCCTCGCCTGGCTCAAACCATCCCATTGGGGACCGGCACCGCCTACCATACAAAGCCTCATACAGTGCCATCTGAATGCTGGACTGGTAACTATTGTTGTAAGCGAACTCTGCAAGCGGCAAGTATTGATCCCATGACCCTCCGAACTCCATCACACAGGCACAGAGCATATCCTCAAGAATCTGAATCGTGCTCTCGGACTGCCCGTCCATCTGAGGGTGAAAGGCTGTGCTTAACTCCACCCTAGTACCCAACTCCTACTGTACGGCTCTCCAAAACCGTGATGTGAACTGTGTACCTCTGTCTGAAATGATGGATACTGGAATACCATGAAGGCGGACAATCTCTCTAATATAAATCTCAGCCAACCTTTCAGAAGAATAAGTGGTCAACACTGGAATAAAATGAGCTGACTTGGTCATTCGATCCATGATCACCCAAATTGCATCGAACCTTCTCAAAGTCCATGGAAGTCTAACTACAAAGTCCATGGTGATCCGCTCCCACTTCCACTCTGGGATCTCTAACCTCTGAAGTAATCCACCCAGCCTCCAGTGCTCATATTTGACCTGCTGACAGTTGAGACACTTGGCCACAAACCCAACTATATCCTTCTTCATCCTCCTCCACCAGTAGTGTTGTCTCAAATCCTGGTACATATTTGCGGCACCGGGATGAATGGAGTACCGCGAGCTGTGGGCCTCCTCGAGAATCAACTCCTGAAGCCCATCTACATTTGGCAAATAGATCCGACCCTGCATCCTCATCACACCGTCATCACCAATAGTCACATCTCTGACATCACCTCGCCGAACCCTATATTGAAGAACTAGAAGATGAGGATCATCATACTAGCGCTCCCTAATACGGTCATAAAGAGAAGACCGAGCAACCATACAAGCTAATACCCGGCTAGGCTCTGAAATATCCAATCTCATGAACTGGTTGGCTAAGGCCTGAACATCCAAGGCTAAGGGCCTCTCAGCTGCCGGAAGATATGCCAAACTCCCCAAACTCTCTGTCCGGCGACTCAAGGCGTCGGCCACTACATTGCCCTTCCCCGGGTGGTATAATATAGTGATATCATAGTCTTTAAGTAGCTCCAACCACCTCCGCTGACACAAATTAAGGTCCTTGTGCCTGGACAAGTACTACAAACTCCGATGGTTAGTGTAAATCTCACAGGGAACACCGTACAAATAACGACGCCAGATCTTCAGGGCGTGAACAATAGCTGCTAACTCGAGATCATGCACTGGATAATTCTTCTCATGCACCTTCAACTGTCTAGACGCGTAGGCAATCATCCCACTGTCCTGCATCAATACCGCTCCAAGTCCAATCCTCGAGGCATCACAATAGACAGTGTAGGACCCCGAACCTATAGGCAATACTAATACTGGGGATGTAGTCAAAACTGTCTTGAGCTTCTGAAAGCTCTCCTCACACTCCTCGGTCCACCTGAACGGAGCACCCTTCTGGGTCATAGGTGCTGCAATGGATGAAAATCCCCCCACAAAGCGACGGTAATACCCCGCCAAACCAAGGAAACTGCGGATCTCCGTAGCTAATGATGGTCTGGGCCAACTCTGCACTGCCTCCACCTTCTTTAGATCTACCTTGATCCCATCACAAAATACTATGTGGCCCAAGAATGTCACTGAATCAAGCCAGAATTCACACTTAGAAAATTTTGCATACAATTTCTTCTCCCTCAAAGTCTGAAGTATGGTCCCCAGGTGCTGCTCATGATCTTCCTGAGACTGGGAATATACCAGGATGTCGTCAATAAATACAATGATGAAGGAATCAAGATAAGGCCGAAACACACTGTGCATTAAATGCATAAAAGCTGCTGGGGCATTGGTCAGCCCAAATGACATGACAAGAAACTCATAGTGACCATATCTGGTCCTGAAAGTAGTCTTTGGGATGTCCGCTCCCGAATCGTCAGTTGATGATAGCCAGAACGCAAGTCAATCTTGGAAAACACCCTAGCACCCTATAACTGATCAAATAAATCATCGATGTGAGGCAAAGGATACCTTTTCTTCACTGTAACCTTGTTCAACTGCCGATAATCAATACATATACGCATAGAACCATCCTTGTTCTTCACAAATAAGACCGAAGCACCCCAAGGTGATACACTGGGCATGATGAAACCCTTATCAAGCAACTCTTGCAACTGCTCCTTCAACTCCTTCAACTCAGGAGGAGCCATACGGTAAGGAGGAATAGATATGGGCTGAGTGCCCGGCAACAAATTAATGCCGAAATCAATATCTCTGTCAGACGGCATGCCCGGAAGATCAGCTGGAAACACATCTGGAAAGTCCCTCACTACTGGAATTGACTCAACTATAGGGGTATCAATACTGACATCTCTCACATAGGCCAAATACGCATCACACCCCTTCTCAACCATTCGCTGAGCCCTAAGAAATGAAATGACCCTGTGGGGAGTATACTCTAAGGTACCTCTCCACTCTAATCTCGGTAAACCTAGCATAGCCAGCGTCACGGTCTTAGCGTAACAATCAAGAATAGCATAGTGGGGTGACAACTAGTCCATGCCCAAGATAACATCAAAATCTACCATACTGAGTAATAACAAATTAGCTCTGGTCTCAAAACCACTAAGAGCAATCAAACACGAGCAATACACGCGGTCCACAATGAGAGAATTTCCCACGGGAGTAGATACATAAACGGGGGAACTCAAGGAATCCCGAGATATCCCCAAATGTGGAGCAAAATAAGAAGACACATATGAATATGTAGAGCCTGGGTCAAATAATACTGATGCATCCCTATGACAGACAGGGACGATACATGTGATGACTGAATCCGAAGCAACGGCCTCTGAACGGGCTGGAAGGGCATAGTACCTGGCTTGGCCTCCCCCTCTAGGGCGACCTTGACCTCCCCGACCTCCGCCTCGAGCTGGCTGAGGAGGTAGGGTGGCAGCTGGTGTTGGAAGAATGGCCGGAGGACCCGACGGAGCACGTGGAGGCTGATAAGTCTGTGAGGGTGCACCCCTCCTAGCCCTGGGGCAATCTCTAACCAGGTGACGAGTGTGACCACACTCAAAACAACCTCTTGGAGGATGCGGCAGCTGAGACTGACTCGGACCTGGCCTACTGGACTAGCCGGTAATAGCACCTCGAGTAGGAGGCATACTGGATACTGGTGGTGCATAATAGGGCTCCTGAGGTCTAGGAGGAGCTAGAACACCGCTGGCTGCTGGAAGAGCTGAATGAACATCACAAAACCCCTAACATAGCGTGCTGCTGACGCATGAACTCCTGAATAATGACCAGTCTCTCGAGACCTCTTGGCCTCTCTCTCCTCTCTGTCCCGAGCGAACATGCCCTCTACTCTCCTGGCAATGCTCACTGCCTGCTGATAAGTGATGTCCATCTCCAACTCCCTGGCCATACTGGTCTGAATACTGGGGTGGAGTCTCTCAATGAAGCGACGAACCCTCTCTCTTTAGCAACCAGAGCCGGTGCATGGCGAGCTAACTCACTGAAACAGACTACATACTCCGACACAGTCATAGCACCCTGACGCAACTACTCAAACTCTGCGCGCCAAGCATCCCTGAGGCTCTGAGGAACATATTCATGCAAGAACATCTCTGAAAACTGAGTCCAAATGAGTGAGGCTTCCTCGTCTGGACTACTCAGCTCATAGGCAAGCCACCACTGATATGCCGCTCCCCTCAGCTGGAAAGCGGTGAAAGAAACCCCACTCGTCTCCACAATGCCCATAGTGTGGAGAATACAATGACACTCCTCAAGAAAACCCAGAGCATCATCTGAAGCTAGTCCACTGAAAATAGGTGGGTAGTACTTCTTGTACCTATCAAGTCTAAGTTGCTCTGCCTCAGAAGCAGCTACCCTGATCTCATGCTGAACCGGAGCCACTAGGGGCATATGAATATACTCTGGGGCCTGATCAACCTGGACCCTCTGCTCAGGAGTGCGTGCTGCAGGAGTCTGTGCCCCTCCCCCAGCCTGAGATGTAACGGGAGCTCTCGAAAATAGTCCAGCCTGAGCCAGAGTGCTGAACATGCTCAAGAACTGAGCTAAAGTCTCCTGGAGAGCTGGAGTAGCAAATGGGATCTTCGGAGCTGGCCCTCCAGCTGGAGCTGCTGGGGGCTCCTCTGACGTAGCTCTCGTAGGTGCTCAGGCTGCACCACGTGGTCGTCCTCTACCCCGACCCCGGCCTCTGGAGGCTCTGACAGGGGGCTCGGGTACTTGATCGTCGGTCCTCCCGGTACGGTCCTCACCATTTGTGAGAAAGAATAGAATAGAGTTTTAGAATTTTGGTGTCAATAACTCGCACGACAGGGAAATAAAAGGAATATGATTGTTCTTAACAATTATATAGCCTCCCGAAGATAAGTACGGACGTCTCCGCATCGATCCGCGAGACTCTAATAAACAGGCTTGTGACCAGCGACTCCTATGAACCTAGTGCTTTGATACCAACTTGTGATGACCCAAATTAGCCCTCCGCAAGTTGTCGTGATGGCACCTAGTCTTTACGACTAGGTAAGCCTAATATTACAAAAAGAATATTAAGAAAACACAGCTTTTTTAAAGATAAACAACATATACAAAATAATTTCCCAAGACCCGAAATTTCACCAAGTCATAAGCTGCTATAATCTATGTAGCTCTATACAAAAGTATGAAGATAATAAAGAAAGTATCTAGGAGAGGGAGTAGAAGGGGACTCCGAAGATCTGCGGACGCAAGCAGAAGTACCTTGAAGTCTCCTAGAATCAGCAACACGCACTAACCCCGAGGCTGATAGCTCGCACCTGGATCTGCACACGAAAACATATGAAGGAAAGGGCATGAGTACACCACAATGGTACCCAGTAAGTGCCAAGCCTAACCTCGGTCGAGTAGTGACGAAGTCAGGTCAAGGCCCTACCGGAGTAAATATAATAAATTAAATAGTAAAAGATATAAGTAAAATTTACGGTAACACAGTTAAAGAAAATTTTCAAAAAATTAACAGTTAAGGGAGCCCTCGGCTCAGAACAAGGTAAACACAATGGAAAATCTCCCGGGATACCGTCCCGTAGTTCCAAATGGATATGCAGTACATGGGGATCTCCCGGAATACGTCCGTAGTCCTAAAGTAAATATGTAGTGTTGGGGGATCTCCCGAAATACGTCCGTAGTCCAAATTAAATATGCAGTGCTGGGGGATCTCTCGGAATACGTCCGTAGTCCCAAAGTAAATATGCAGTACAGGGGGATCTCCCGGAATACGTCTGTAGTCCCAAAGTAAATATGCAGTACATGGGGATCTCCCGGAATACGTCCGTAGTCCCAATTTAAATATGCAAAGCAAGATGAAATGGCAGGTATGGCATCGAGTTATATAGTTTATACTGAACACAGATAAGGAAAGTAGGGACTTAACGAAGCATGGCGCACAAAATGTCAAATAGGCAATTAAAACACGCAAGCATGCTTCTCTAGTCTAAGTTTAACAATTAAACGTATTAGTGCAATTTAATAAGGAAAACAGTTTATGATATAGAAAGAAAAAATGGGGTTTTCGCAATAATAGCCCATGTACGTACTCGTCACCTCACGTACACGGCGCCCACACATCAATTAATATCGAACATCTTAAGGGAAAAGTCCCCAGCACAAGGTTAGGCAAGCCACTTACCTCGAACCGCTCAAATCAACTCGATATCACGTTCTTGCCACGAGTATCAATCTCCAAATTGCCCAAATCTATTCAAATTAATTGCATAATGTAAATATAACTACAAGTAACTAATTTAGCTAATTAATTCGAAGCTAAAGCGTGAAATTAGGAAAAACGCCCAAAACGTCTCCCCGGGCCCACATCTCGAAATTGGGTAAAAATTACAAATTATGAACACCCATTCACTCACGAGTTCACTCAAACAAAAATCATCTAAATCCGACGTCAAATTCCCATTCAAATCTCAGATTTTCAATTGGGGAACCTTTTCCCCCATTTCCAAACTTCTACCCTCAATTTCCTTAATTAGACG
Organism: Nicotiana tomentosiformis; assembly: GCF_000390325.3. Classification (NCBI taxonomy): domain Eukaryota; kingdom Viridiplantae; phylum Streptophyta; class Magnoliopsida; order Solanales; family Solanaceae; genus Nicotiana; species Nicotiana tomentosiformis. Next base: position 95,389,689 of record NC_090813.1, on the reverse strand, counting down.
AGGAAGATAACAATAGATTAATGTATTATGATCAAAATAGAGTTAGAATTAGTTACCCAATAGTTCTCCTTCAAAATACCTTGAGAAATCATCTCCCACCGAGCTCTAAATCGAATTTTGTGTTATGAAATTTCAAACCCTCGAAATCCTCTTTTCTGCCCAGCGATTTCCGCACCTGCGGACATAGGACCGCACATGCAGACAATCCATCGCAGGTGCAAAGTCCATTTACTTGGGCTGGGTCCGCACTTGCGTGCATGAGTTCGCACCTGCGGATGCGCTTCTGCGCTCAATCGTCCGCTTCTGCGGAACCTTGGGTCCTTCTCACCTCGCATCTGCGACTCCCCTTCCGCAGATGCGGCTACGCTCCTGCAGCTCACTCATTGCATCTGTGACCACTGAATCCCTAGCCTAAAAGCACACCTGCGATCCCAGCCTCGCTTCTACGAGGCCGCACTTGCGGACTCCCCACCGCAGGTGCGAAAACACCAGAACCAGCAACTCTAAAAATCCCTCTAAGTCCAAGTTCATTCTGTTAAGCATCCGAAACACACCCGAGGCCCTCGGGACCTCAACCAAACATGCCAACCAATCCTAAAACACCATACGAACTTAGACGAGCCTTCAAACCACGTCGAACAACACCAAAATCATAAATTAAGCACGGATTCATGCCTAAGAATTTAAAATTTTCCAAATTCTACAAACGACGCTGAACCACATCAAATCTAGTCCGTATAACCTCAAATTTTACACACACGTCACAAATGACACTACGAACCTACAACCACTTTCGGAATTCCATTCCGAGCTCGATATCAAAATTTCCACTATCGGCCGAAATCGCCGAAAAACTAACTTCCGTCAATTCAAGCCTAAATCTACTACAGACCTCCAAAACACATTCCGGACACGCTCCTAACCCCAAAATCACTCAAGGGAGCTAACGGATTTGACAAAATTCCATTCCGGATCCGTCTTCACACAGTTTCGACTACGGTCCAAATTCCAAGGCTTAAACTGACAACTAGGGACTAAGTGTCCCAAAATTCTCTGAATTCCATAACCAGTCACTCCGGCAAGTCCCAAAAGCAGAAACAAATATGGGGAAAGCAGATATTAGGGGATCGGGGCCCTAATTCTCAAAACAACCAGCCGGGTCGTTATAATTACCTTATCCAAAATGGTAAAATTCCTAAAATTCACCCCGGGCTCTCGTGCTCGGATTCTGGAAATTTTTGGATGAAAACGTTACCCATAATCTCAGGAACTTGAATATATAATTTCTACCCAATTCCATAACTATTTTCGTGGTTAAAATCCCATTTTTATAAAAATCTAGGTTTTTCATCTAAATCTTTGATTTCTAAGATTTACTAGTTATAATCTACCTATAATCTATGTATTTAACTCAAGGTGTGTAGAATTAATTTACCTCCGAGTTCTTAGTTGAACTCCCATCTCAAAAGCTCTGAAATCGCTCGAAAATGGAGGAATAATGGGCTCAAAATGTCTGAGCCCCGATTTTTTAACCATTCTGCCAAGCAGTGGTTTCGCACCTGCGGAAGGGGTACCGCACCTGCGGAAAAGCCTCGCAGGTGCGAGTTTTTCCTCATTTGCCAAGCCTCGCATCTGCGAAAAATGCCCGCACCTGCGATGGCAGACCTCCCCTTCTCTTTCGCTTTTGCGCATAAACCTCGTCCGGTTGATCCGAGCCTTGTCCGGTTAATACTCGGGGCCCTCGGAGCCCCGCCCGAACATACCAACAGGTTTGAAATCATAAAACGGACTCGCTCGAACTCATGGAACGTGTAAAACAACATCAAATCTAAGAATCATACCCCAAACCAAATTGATTCAAACTTAAAATTTTCAAGTTCTTTAATTTACTTCCAATGCGTCGAAATATACTTAAACTACTCGGAATGACACAAAATTTTGCGTGCAAGTCTTAAATCACTATACGAAACTATTCCCAAACTCGAAATTCCAAACGGACTTCAATTACTCAAAATCCTACTCCAAACCAAGTTTAAAGAATTTTAAACCTTCAAATAGTTGGTTTTTATTTTTTTACTCTTAAGAGTCAAAACGCTCCCGGGTTATCCAAAACCCGATTCGGACATACGCCCAAGTCCAAAATCATCATACGAACTTATTGGAACCGTCAAATCCCGATTTCGGGGTCGTTTTCTCAAAATATTGACCGAAGTCAAACTTGGTCTTGTAAGGTTAACTTAAGGAACCAAGCGTTTCGATTTCAACCTAAACACATCCAAATCTCGAACCAACCATCCCCACAAGTCATAAATCATTAAAAACACATTCGGGGAGTTTTATATAGGGGAACGGGGTTCTAAAAGTCAAAATGACTGGTTGGGTTGTTACAATATAGAAACCTTCTACTTAACTTATTTAAAGGAAACCATTTCAACACGTGACTGAATTCCCATATCCGTAGAAAATACTGGCCTCAGGTAGTGGTCTAAACCACCATAACTCTTCTGGGATCCCTCTACACATAACATGTCATAATACTTGAATTCCTCCAAATAAAATCAATTACGGCGGCCGTCAATCCTCGCACTTACCGTCACAAATCACATGCATAATTCAATGCGCTGAAGGAACTAATCATTGCCACCATAGTGCCGATTCAACCATTGTTAGCCGACCCGTCTTTTCTCAATTTATTTTCAACTTGCCTTATAAATAATAATAGCTCCATTCATTACATCATGAACTCAAATCCGTACTCATCCCGAGTGATCTTATTTCACGAGACCACGCTGTTTCAAAATCCACTAATCATCTCATATACCTCCTTGTGCGCACTTTCACATCTTCAATTGGTACACCCATTCTGATACTTCTTTTATGAATCCGAAGTTATTTCTTCTATTTCTCTATTGCTACACCATAACCTGAAGATAATACAGAGTACTCCCAGCCCCGTTTCATAATCTGCTGCAAAAGCTCGATACTCAACCATACTACAAACTCGAGATCCTTAGACACCACACTTTAATTTTTGTTTTTTGAATCCACTAGGACCGTTATTGAGAGTCACTTGCTCTGACTTGTTCCCAAACATGATCAATTCCAAGGCCTTGCTAGCACATGGACACTTTATCAAGGAAACATCCAACTATTTCACTTTTCTGTGCATTACATCTACACATGCTGACATATTCCAACGTCGCTGTACTGGGTGCAATTACTACAAAATTAGTAGATCATCCTGAGTTCGAGCTCATTCACCAGCTGCACCAGTCCGTTCACTCCTCATGGACGTCAACTAGAGGTGCGGCAATACATTACAATCCAAAGTCATGTTGTGTCATTCTTCATATCAAGCAACTCCCTCCTGTTGTATCCAATCTTCCTCAATATAGCAACTAATATTACAACTTAAGTCCTTAGACCTAGTCACTGTCCATTTTACATCCCAAATCACTCCAAACTTTCCTCAAGCCGTGTAGTTATCCTACCACGTAACCCATATGCTACTTTGCCACTCTCCCACTTTGGTCAACCATCTCCTCTAAGCAACTACTCTGCTTCTGTTTTCTTACACTTGGCCTTTTCGGAACCTAACCACCGCAAGGCACCTTCCACATGTCCTTCCTCATACTTCGCTGCCCAGTAGTTGCCTTAACTCAAAATTCATCTTTGTAGCACTTGAACCAATAGCTTGTTATCCGCCTTAAACCTTTCTGACGATCATCCTTCTCGAGACATCAATACTAGAAACGCTGCTTCGATCCTGAATCACTGCATACCACGATCTCTAGTGACTGCTTCCCCTATACCAATTCCTAACACCCCGTCGTGAAGGCGAGTTGAAGAAAACTATAACACCGAAAAACCTTAGCATATTTAACAAGGCGATGACACCACATCAAAATTGAGAACTCTACCACGCTCGAAAAGATCAGGCTTCGTTACTCTATCAACCCCAAACCTGAACATTCATATCCCAATTGCCTTTTTCTCTGCTGGAAATAAAACATGGAACCTCTGAATCATGTACTGAGAAAAACCTTCTTTCAAGTCGTTTACTGCCCTGACACATAGACGGGAATTTTATCATTTCATAAACACTGTGCGATAACAACGCACGAATCGTCATAACAATCAATGCCAAATCTCAAAACCTTAGGTAGTACTGATACTTAATTTGAAATGACAGAGCGACCTTTCGCAAGGCGACGACAATAGCCCAATTAATTACACAGGGAGAAGCATCTTGCACTACATGTGTAGTACCATTAAAAACTTCCTCGATCCTCAATGTATAACAAGCGCTTCACGTCGCATAAGATTAAATAGGAAGGAAATGTAGGCATAAGCGTCAAAGGAATCGAATCACACGATGAGGAATCAAAAAGGAAAATATTCCTAACAGCCCTGTAGCCTCTCGAAGATAAGCACAGACGTCTTCGTACCGATCCGCAAGACTCTACTAGACTTGCTCATGACTCGTGAGACCTACGTGAACGTAGTGCTCTGATACCATGTTGTCACGCCCCAAAATCCAAAAAGGCCGTGATGGCGCCGGACACCACTGTCAGGCAAGCCAACCATAATTCGAATAACTTAATTACCTATTTTAGTATTTTTGTTTTATAATGAAAAACATTTCTTCAATGATATAGTAAATACAAAACTCATAGAGTAAATGATAAATATTTTTAGCAACTAAATTTCTAAACATTTCACAACCATTCCCAAAACCCGGTGTCACAAGCGCATGAGCATTTACTAGGGAATTAAAACTAAAATACAGCATCTGTCTAGAATACAAATTAGACAGGAAAAATATAATAACCCTGAAGGAGACTCTGTTGGCTGCGGATCGTAATACAGAATGCAGCTCATATATGTCCCCACAATTATTAACCACACCTCTGTGCCCACAAGGCCGCTATACATATATGTACCTGCACAATAAAATGTGCAGCAAGTGCAGTATGAGTACGAAAACAACGTGTACCCAGTAAGTATCAAGCCTAATCTCGAAGAGTTAGAGACGAGATGACCGACTTTGACACTCACTATGGGTCAATAATATTAAATAATCATGAAATGGAAATATCTATATCAACGCGATTCACAAAGTTAACAGTAATTTTTAATATATTAATTAAATTCCTTCGATTCCAATAAATTTCCAAATTTATCAATTGGTCTCATTTACAGGAATAACAATAATTCTTAACAAGAAGGAATAATAATTCAATAAATTCCAAAGATTTCCAATTTATCAATTAGTCTCATTTACAAGAATAACAATAATTCTTAACAAGCAAGAATAATAATTCAATAAATTCCAAAGATTTCCAATTTATCAATTAGTTCACAAGCTACAATAAACTATTAAGGTATCATGTGATTATTATTATTAAGCACGATTTCTGCCGAGGACGTACGGCCCAATCCAGAGTGTCGTGTACACTGCCGATGGACTTGCAGTACAATCTATAGATGCATCTATCCTACCGAGGCGTTCGACCCGCTCCACAAAAAAGGAGGACATTTTCTTATGTACCTCCGGAAGGAGAGTATATTTATTATAGGATAAATTCGGGAGGAAGAACAATTTCTTTTGACAATTAATTAATTTAAATAGAAAATCAAGTATATGAGATTTCCATCCTTTAATATATTTATCTAACAATTCACAATATATTCATATATACATATCAATTAATAATAATTAAACAAAGAATACAATTTACACAAGTAATTCATGCTTTGAGTCCTAAACTACCCGGACTTTAGCATTAATAGTAGCTACGCACGGACTCTCGTCACCTCGTGCGTACGTAGCCCCCGCAATTAGCAATAATTATTTAATTCAATCCCTACGGGGTAATTTCCCCCTCACAAGATTAGACAGGAGACTTACCTCGTCTCAAAGTTCACTTTCCGATTACCACGTTGCATTGAATTCTCGATTCGACGCCAAAAATCCTAAACTATCCAAATATTATATAAAATAATTAATATATGCTAAATGATTCAAAATTTATCTATTAAATAAATTACCTTATCCAAAATGGTAAAATTCCTAAAATTCACTCCGGGCCCACATGCTCAGATTTTGGAAATATTTGGATGAAAACGTTACCCATAATCTCAAGAACTTGAATATATAATTTCTATCCAATTCCATAACTATTTTCGTGGTTAAAATTCCATTTTTATAAAAATCTCGATTTTTCATCTAAATCTTTGATTTCTAAGATTTACTAGTTATAATCTACCTATAATCTATGTATTTAACTCAAGGTGTGTAGAATTAACTTACCTCCAAGTTGTTAGTTGAACTCCCATCTCAAAAGCTCTGAAATCGCACGAAAATGGAGGAAAAATGGGCTCAAAATGTCTAAGCCCCGATTTTTTTAACCATTCTGCCAAGCAGTGGTTTCGCACATGCGGAAGGGGTACCGCACCTTTGGCTTTCACACCTGCGGAAAAGCCTCGCAGGTGCGAGTTTTCCCTCGCATTCCAAGCCTCACATCTGCGAAAAATGTTCGCACCTGCGCGTTCGCAGGTGCGCCCGAGATTTCGTACCTGCGATGGCAGACCTCCCCTTCTCTTTCGCTTCTGCGCATAAACCTCGCATCTACGAGAGTCGCACATGCGGCTGTCCAAGCGCAGGTGCGAACGTACCAAAAGCAGAAGGCTTCAGCTCTTCTTCAGAATTCCAAAATTAATCCGAGCCTCGTCCGGTTAACACTCGGGGCCCCCGGGGACCCGCCCGAACATACCAACAGGTTTGAAATCATAAAACGGGCTCGCTCGAACTCACGGAATGTGTTAAATAACATCAAATCTAAGAATCATACCCCAAACCAAATTGATTCAAACTTAAAATTTTCAAGTTCTTTAATTTACTTCCAATGCGCTGAAATATACTTAAACTACTCGGAATGACACGAAATTTTGCGTGCAAGTCTTAAATCACTATACGGAACTATTCCCAAACTCGGAATTCCAAACGGACTTCAATTACTCAAAAACCTACTCCAAAGCAATTTTATAGAACTTTAAATCTTCAAATAGTTAATTTTCACTATTAAGCGCCAAAACGCTCCCGGGTTATCCAAAACCCGATTTGAACATACGCCCAAGTTCGAAATCATCATACGAACCTATTGGAATCGTCAAATCCCGATTCCGAGGTCGTTTTCTCAAAATGTTGACCGAAGTCAAACTTGGCATTTTAAGGTTAACTTAAGGAACAAAGTGTTCCGATTTCAACCCAAACATATCCAAATCACGAAACAACCATCCCCGCAAGTCATAAATCATTAAAAACACATTTGGGGAGTTTTATTTAAGGGAACGGGGTTCTAAAAGTCGAAACGACGGGTTGAGTCGTTACACCCTGCAAGTCATAAATTAATAAAAGCATGTTCGGGGAGTTTTATTTTAGGGAACAGGTTTATAAAAGTTAAAATGACCGGTTGGTTCATTACATTCTCCACCTCTTAAACAAACGTTCATCCTAGAACGGGTTTAGAATAATACCCAGAGTGCTAAATAAGTGTGGATATTTGCTCCGCATGTCCTCCTCGACCTCCCAAGTCACTTCCTCGACTAGTTGGCCCCTCCACTGGATCTTTACTGCAGAAATCCTCTTGGACCTCAACTGGCGAACTTGTTTATCAACAATGGCAAATGGCTCTTCTTCATAACCAAAACTCTTATCTCGCTGAACTGTGTTAAAGTTCAACACATATGATAGGTCAGCATGATACTTACGGAGCATAGATACATGGAAAATCGGATGAACTCCCGATAGACTGGGAGGCAATGCAAGCTCATAAGCAACCTCCCCAACTCGTCTCAACACCTCAAATGGGCCTATAAACCTTGGGCTCAACTTGCCCTTCTTCCCGAATCTCATAATTCCCTTTATCGGCGAAATCACGCACTTTCTGATCCGCGTAACTCTTCTGTCTGGACTGTGCTATATGAAGTCGCTCCTGAATCAACTTTACCTTTTCCAAGGCATCCCTTACCAAATCAGTACCATATAACTTAGCCTCACCGGGCTCAAACCATCCGATAGGTGAACGGTATCGACGGCCATATAAAGCCTCAAATGGAGCCATCTCGATACTGGATTGGTAACTGTTATTATAAGCAAACTCGGCCAAAGGCAGGAAATGATCCACTGACCTCCAAAATCAATCACACATACCCTGAGCATATCCTTTCAAAATCTGAACTGTCCGCTCTGACTGCCCATCGGTCTGTGGATGAAAGGCTGTGCTGAGCTCTACACGGGTCCCTAATTCACTCTGTACTGCTCTCCAGAAATGTGAAGTAAACTGAGGGCCTCTATCTGATATGATGGAAATTGGCACATCATGCAACCGAACTATCTCCTGAATATAAATATGGGAAAACATCTCTGAAGTATACGTAGTCACAACAGGAATAAAATTTGCCGACTTGGTCAACCTGTCAACAATCACCCAAACTGCATCAAACTTCCTCAAGGTCTGCGGCAACCCAACTACAAAGTCCATAGTAATTCGTTCCCATTTCCACTATGGTATGGTCATCTGCTGAAGTAGGCCACCTGGCCTCTGGTGCTCATATTTAACTTGCTGGCAATTTAGACACCTAGCTACATACTCAACTATGTCCCTTTTCATTCGTCGCCACCAATAATGCTGCCTCAAGTCACGATACATCTTTGTAGCACCTTGATGAATAAAGTACCGAGAACTGTGTGCCTCCTCCAGGATCTTTTTCCTCAGTTCATCCACATTAGGAACACACAGACGATCTTGGAGTTGCAAAACACCATCCACACCAATAGTAACTTCCTTGGCACCACCTCGTAGTACCGTTTCTCGAAGAACCATTAAGTATGGGTCATCATACTGGCAAGCCTTGATCTGCTCAAATAGTGAAGACCGAGCTACGACACATGCAAGAACTCGGCTGGGCTCTGAAATATCTAGCCGCACAAGTTTGTTGGCCAAGGATTGGATATCCAAAGCTAATGGCCTCTCTTCTGCTGAAATGAAAGCCAAACTACCCATACTTTCCGCCTTTCTACTCAAGGCATCTGCAACTACACTTGCATTACCTGGATGATATAGGATAGTAATATCATAATCTTTTAGTAATTCCAGCCATCTACGCTGCCTCAAATTTAGGTCCCTCTGCTTGAACAAATACTGCAAACTGTGATGATCTGTATAAACTTCACAGGATACCACATAAAGATAATGCCTCCAAATCTTAAGGTCATGAACAATTGCAACTAACTCCAAATCATATACCAGATAATTCTGCTCGTGGGGCTTCAACTGATGTGAAGCATAAGCAATAACTCGCCCTCCCTGCATTAATATACAACCCAAACCAACGCGTGAAGCGTCGCAATACACTGTATACATCCTCGAACCAGAAGGTAACACTAACACTGGTGCTGTAGTCAATGCTGTCTTGAGCTTCTGAAAGCTTTACTCACAATCATCGGACCATCGGAACTGAACACCCTTCTGGGTTAATTTGGTCAAAGGTGCTGCAATAGATGAAAAACCTTCCACAAAACCGATGATAATAACCTGCTAAACCCAGAAAACTCCTGATCTCAGTCGCCAAAGTGGGACGATGCCAATTCTGAACTGCCTCAATCTTTTTGGGATCAACTTTAATACCATCACCCGATACAATATGTCCCAAAAATACTATAGACTTAAGCAAGAACTTAAATTTAGAGAACTTAGTGCATCTATCATGCCGAGGCGTTCGGCCCGCTCCACAAGAAAGGAGGACATTTTCTTATGTACCTCCGGGAGAGTTTATTTATTATAGGATAAATTCGGGAGGAAGAACAATTTATTTTAACAATTAATTAATTTAAACAGAAAATCAAGCATATGAGATTTTCATCCTTTAATATCTTTATCTAACAATTCACAATATATTCATATATATATCAAATAATATTAATTAAACAAAGAATATAATTTACACAAGTAATTCATGCTTTGAGTCCTAAACTACCCGGGATTTAGCATTAATAGTAGCTACGTACAGACTCTCATCACCTCGTGCGTACGTAGCCCCCACAATTAGCAACAATTATTTAATTTTATTCACCTATGGGGTAATTTCCCCCTCACAAGATTAGACAAGAGACTTACCTCATCTTGCTCTAATTTAATCCACTAGAAGGCCTTTTCCACGATTATCCAACTCTGTTTGGCTCGAATCTAGCCAAAATAATTCGATACAATCACTAAAAATTATAGGAATCAATTCTATAAGAAAATACTACATTTTATTAATTTCGAAATAAATTAAAAATTCAATCGTGGGACCCACATCTCGGAATCCAGCGAAAGTTATGAAATATGAACACCCACTCAACCACGAGTCTACCCATACCAAAATCACTAAATTCCGATAACAATTCGGCCCTCAAATCCTCAAATCTATCCAAGAGGGTTTTCCAACTTTTCCAACTCAATTCACCAATTAAATGATAAAAATAGTGATGGATTTGGGTAATTTAACTAATATTGAGTTAAGAACACTTACCCTGTTGTTTTCTCTGAAAATCTCCCAAAAATCGCCTAAATCCGAGCTCCAAATCGTTAAAAATGGAAAAATGGGGCGAAGTCCCATTTTCAGAACTTAAACTCTCTGCCCAATGATTTCTTCTACACGATCGTGAACTTCCTCACGCGATCGCGTAGCACAAATTTTACTGCCCAAACATTAACCATACGTGATTGCGAAGCACAGTCTCCGCAAGCCTACACATCGCGAGCCTCCTCACGCGATCACGAAACATTAAGCGCGTGGTCAGCTTCAGCTTCGTTTACTCTTCGCGAACGCAGCCTTAGCTACGCGTTCGCATAGCACAATTGAATCCAACCTACGCGATCGCGGACTTGCCCACGCGACCGCATAGAATAAATTCCCAGCTGCCAAATTAAGCCTACGCGATCGCAACCCCATTCACGCGATCGCATAGAACAAATCCACCTCTGCCTAACTTACTCTACGCGATCCCAGACCAACTTACGCGATCGCATATAAGGAAATCAGAAGAAAAATACCAGCAGTTATCAACAGTGTTCCAAAGGCCAAAAGTGATTCGTTAGTCGTCCGAAACTCATCCGAGCCCCTCGGAACCTCGACCAATTATACCAACATATCCCAAAACATCATACGAACTTAGTCAAACCCTCAAATCACACCAAACAACCCTAAAACCACGAATCATCCCCCAATTCAAGCTTAATGAAACTTAAGATTTCCAACTTCTACATTAGGTACCGAAACCTGTCAAATCAAGTCCGATTGACCTCAAATTTTGTACACAAGTCATAAATGACATAACGGAGCTATGAAAATTTTCAGAACTAGATTTCGACTTCGATATCAAAAAGTCAACTCCCCGGTCAACCTTCCAAACTTAAATTCCTATTTTAGCCAATTCAAGCCTAATTTAACTACGGACTTCTAAATAAAATTCTGAACACGCTCCTAAGTCCAAAATCACCATACGGAGCTGTTGGAATTGTCAAAATTCTATTCCGGGGTCGTTTTTTCAAAATGTTGACCGAAGTCAAACGTAGCACTTTAAGGCCAACTTAAGGAACCAAGTGTTCCGGTTTCAACCCAAACACTTCCAAATCTCGAACCAATCATCCCCGCAAGTCATAAAGCATTAAAAGCACATACGAAAAGTTTTATTTTAGGGAACGGGGTTCTAAAAGTTAAAATGACCGGTTGGGTCATTACACTCTAGATCATTACACTCCAGAACTCAAATATATAATTTCTACCCAATTCCATAACTATTTTCGTTGTTAAAATCTCACTTTTATTAAAATCTAGGTTTTTAATCTAAATCTTTGATTTCTAATATTTACTAGTTATAATATACTTATAATCTATATATTTAACTCAAGGGGTGTAGAATTAACTTACCTCCAAGTTGTTAGTTGAAATCTCCTCTTAAAAAGCTCCAAAATCACCCAAGTATGGAAGAAAATGGGCAAAAATAGTGAATTCCCGTTCCTTTAAGCTTTCTGCCAAACAGGTCTTTCGCACATGCGGAGGTTGGAATGCACCTGCGGCTCCGCACCTGCGCAAAAATTCTCGCAGGTGCGAGTTCCACTTGCCTGGCCAATTCTCGCATTTGCGCACACAGCTTCGCACCTGCGAGTTCGCAGGTGCGCAAATCATCCGCATCTGCGGTCGATTGCCCCCTTCCCTTTTCCGCTTCTACGCGCAAAAACTCGCATCTACGAGGTTCGCTTCTACGAGCTACTGCCGCACCTGGGAGTGTCGCACCTGCGGCTGGCCAAGCGCAGGTGCGATTCTGAAAGTAGCTGGGAGCTTCAGTTTTGGTTCCCAACTTCCAACTTGGTCCGAGCCTCGTCCGGTTGACACTCGGGGCCCCCGGGACCCCGTCCGAACATACCAACAAGTTCGAAATCATAAAACGGACTCGCTCGAACTCACGAAATGTGTAAAACAACATCAAATCTATGAATCACACCTCAAACCAAATTGATTCAAACTTAAGATTTTCAAGTTCTTCAATTTACTTCCAATGCGCCGAAATATACTTAAACTACTCGAAATGACACAAAATTTTGCGTTCAAGTCTTAAATCACTATACGGAACTATTCCCAAACTCGGAATTCCAAACGGACTTCAATTACTCAAAAACCTACCCCAAACCAAATTTAAAGAATTTTAAACCTTCAAATAGTTGATTTTTACTATTAAGCATCAAAATGCTCTCGGGTTATCCAAAACCCGATTCGGACATACGCCTAAGTCTAAAATTATCATACGAACCGATTGGAATCGTCAAATCCCGATTCCAAGGTCATTTTCTCAAAATGTTAACCGAAGTCAAACTTGGCCTTTTAAGGCTAACTTAAGGAACCAAGTGTTCCGATTTCAACCCAAACGCTTCCAAATCTCGAACCAACCATCCTCGCAAGTCATAAATTAATAAAAGCATGTTTAGGGAGTTTTATTTTAGGGAACTGATTTCTAATAGTTAAAATGACCGGTTGGGTCATTACACTTGCGGATCGGTACGGATACGTCTGTACTTATCTTCGAGAGGCTACAGAGCTAGTAGGAAAAAAAATTCACTTCTTTCATTCCTCATCGTGCGACATTTATTCAGCTTGAAGCATATATCTTATGTTCTGTTGCATCCACTCGTATATGAAATTACGCATTCGGTATCAACTATGCACCAACGGTTCGTGATACTACTGAGGGGTTATAAGGGAGCCAGGGTTGCTCAACCTTATTACAACGTGTCGTCCAGATCGAGGATGCAGAAGTATTGAGAGATAATTCAGTTGTGCACATTGGGGTGCAACAGGTTCTGACATCTGGTTGATAAGTATGATATTAAGAAGGTTTAATTAATTGCCTAATCATCACAATTGTGGTAGGGTCACGAGGTGGATGTAGATCTAAAATAGTTGGTGGTATTAGAGACTATGTAGTTCGTATGGGATTTCTATTTAGTGAAGGGTACATACGCAACCAAGGCACTGGAGGAAGCGAGTTTAACTGTCACGAGGATGGCATGCACCAAATAAATGGCTTGAGGTGTCTTATGACCGGTGTCCTACGAGCGATGAAGGTTAGTATTGTGGATTATCAGAATGTGTCCTATGACTTCGCGCCAAGTGAGGGAGTCCACTATCAATGATCAGATTTCGGGGTCATGTGTTATATGCGTTTTGTCCTGAGATGTATATATATGGTATTGAAAGGTTCTCCAAAACTTGTATATGATTAAGAGCTGAGATTTGTATGGGATGATGCTATGACTTGCGGTATTCCCGCGTCGTTAATAATTCTACATTTTAGTATCAACGGGGTCATGGAAACAATTTTAGAATACTCGGGGTGTTGCAGTAAGTTCTTTTAATGCACCACCGGCACATGGTTCCTATAATGGTTATTTCAGTTATCCGGCATAGACTCAGTGTGAGCAGCCGAACCCGTAGAGGGGTTGTTATGAGTGTGGTGATACTAGACACATCAAGAGAAATTGTCTCAGACTTGGGAGGGGTGGATTTCATCAGAACACTCCAACTACAAGCTTTATTCTAGTTAATACTTCGCGTGCACAGTTAGTTAGAGGTGGAGGACAGGCGGGTAGAGGGCGCCTAAGAGGTGGAGACCCGATCCGTTGATAAAATCGCTATGATTTGGCTGAGGCCGATACACCAGATGGTGTCGTTACAGGTACGATCCCGATTTGTTATAAAAGGATATTTTCCTTTTATTTGATTCGGTTCTGAATATTGAGGTGAGTCCTCCTATTATGCTCCGCTTATGGGTGAGCTTCGTAATTTTTGTGACCCACTTATATGTTTATCCTTGTTGGGAGATTTGAAGATGTGAGCCTGTGTCTGTCATTTTATTTTTGTACACCATTGATGGCTATAAGTCCTAAAGTAATTTTTATTATTCATTACAGTGGGTTTGATGTGTTTCGGAATAATTAATTCCAATTTTTATGAATTATATGCCCTACCGGTATGAGGGTTCATTATGTGTTGTGAAAACTGTTTATGAAATATATTGAAAAGAAGAAAGAAAGGAAATTGAAATTTCAGTTGGCACAATGTGCAAAATACATGTGATTCGGAGTTGAGGACGAGATCCTCGCATTTTTATATGATGTGAAATATTTAAATCGGGCTACAAGCCGCGGTGGAAGTTATATAAGGACGAGTCCTTATGGTAAAATATTTATGAGTTTAAAATTGCCCCTATGTGAAATTTAATTTGTACAATAATATTAATAGGGAGTCATGCCTGTTAGGCCTATTTGATAATTTTTGTATATTTTTTGTGCATATTCAGCCCTTTTTGTGCTGTAAATATTGAGTTTTAGCCTACGAAGTGAGCGCCCAGGTGGCGTTAAATGTGACTCGTTATGTTGGGTAAATAGTTACGAGGTCTTCATGCCTCACATTTTGTTGTTAGTGTTGTGAAAATTCGAAATGAGGTGGTGGTTAATTTGAGATTTATTGATGATGCTGTAATTAATTATGAATAGCTTTTAAGACCAGGGATATGGTGATGGGCATATATATGATGTGTTTTATGTCCTGATATCATTATGATAATGCAGTGCTTGTAATGTTGAGATTAGTGTTATTGGTATATACCTTGTGGTATTTTGTTGGGTTGTGGATGTGTTGTTAGGAGTTATTTTGGTGTCACTCTGGCAGGTGGATAGGCCCAAGTACAGGAGAGACTCTGCCGAAATTTCTGAAAAATTTGGGAGTTAGTAAAATTTGGGGGATTGAGATTTGCAAAAGAAGAGATAAGTTATGTTATGTATTAGGGGCGAATGATCCTAAGCGGGGGAGAATGTAACACCCTGGAATAATTTTGAAGTACTTCAATACTATCAAGAAAGTTGATATGTGTGTAGGCATGAGTGGCAATACCCAGTTGAGACTAATACCATGCGATGATGTGAAAAATCATGCCTTTTGAAAATGTTTGAAGTATAAGAAATTGTTCTTAAAGTTTACAAATATGGATAAAAGAAATAATCTCAATTGAGATGGTGTTGTCGGGATTATCTCAAATGCGGTAACGTGGGATCAACCGTGAGTATATGTGTAAAAGTAAAATCATCAATTTGGTAACCTCAAAATAATTCTTAGAACGTTCGAGGACGAACGTTTGTTTAAGAGGTGGAGAATGTAACGACCTGACTTTTTGTTTTAAGAATTAATGCCCCGTTCAGTGACTTAAGGTCTCGAGCAGCTTTGTAATATGTATTATGACCCGCGGGTGTGGTCGAGTTTGATTTTCGGAAGATTCGGAAATAAATTGAAAGAACAATTCTTATTTAGAAACTTAAATGGAAAGAGTTAAATTTTGAGTAAACGACCCCGGAATGGAATTTTTGATGATGTCAATAGCTTCGTATAGTAATTTCGGACTTAGGCGTATGTCCGGATTTGGATTTGGAAGTCCGTAGGACAATTCGACGCATTTTGGCGAAAGTTGGAAAATCGACTATTTTCGGAAAGTTCGATCGAAGGTTGAATTTTTGATAACGAGGTCGTAATCCAATTCTGAAAATTTGGAGTATGTCCATTATGTCATTTATGACTTGTGGGCAAAATTTGAGGTCAATATGGCTTGATTCGATAGGTTTCGGCTTCGAATGTAGAAGTTGGAAATTTCATAATAGACTAAAGTTTCAAGTGAGTTTGCACAAGACCTAACTTTCAATGAGCATAACTCTCAAGATATAACGAGTTATATGGTGTACAACCTATCAAATTAAATCCCATTGAATCTAGTTTCCAACGCATCAAACCGTTCATCATTTGGATATGTATACCGAACGTTATGGCAATTCTTTTGGACCTATGTCTTATGCACGCCGAGATGCGCGGCCGCGCATATTTGAGAGTTTCTGCCTCAGGTGCGCGGCCAATGCGTGGCCGCGCACGTAGGAACCAATTAAATAACCCCAAGGACGGGTAGAGAGAGGGGCTAAGTCATTTCTTCAAGACTAGGGCTTTCTCTCTATCACCCATCCGGCCAAGGCTTCCAATACACACCTAAGGTGAGTTTTTAAGTGTGTTTTTATGATGATTCCACTTCTAGATCACTAGTTACAACAAGGTTTTGTATTGGATTCCATAGGATTTCTTCAAAATCTTAAGAACACTACAAGTTGGGATTCTCAAGAGTTTCACTATAAGAGGTATGTCTACCATCTCTAACTAATTTATGATGATTATTTATGTACGAAATATGTGTTAGGACTTATGGGATGGTGATTGGAAGAAATAAGTGCCCAACCTAGGTGTGTTGGTATTGTAGAGATTGTAAAATGAATTAATTGATAAGATTTGTGGGCTAGGAGTGAATTTTTGGGCATGTATGTGCTAAGGGAAGTTGTGGATGACCTAGAGATGATTGTTAGATCAATCATTTTGTGTGGAAGGTGATTGTTAGGTGAAGAAATTCCATTGAAGGAGAATGTACAAAAATATGCACATTAGATGTTTGATAAAATGTTTAAATGACTTAAACATAGAAATCTTGCTAATATTGGCGCAATTGTGTTGCATTGTTGTAGATTGAAATTTGTTTAGTGTGGTGGACCATCGTAGTATTATGAAGGGGCGAATTTCAGATTTGAACAGTCCGGAGGTGGCTTTACTCGAGAAGATCATTTAAAGTATTGACTTAGTTTCGTCGAGGTAAGTGTCTTGCTTAACCTCGAGTGGGAAAATTACTCCTTAGGCATCGAGTCTTATATGCTATTTGTGAAATGTGAAAAACCGTGTGCGCGAGTTGACGAGTACCTACTCGGGCTTATATGTGTAAATTTTATTGGTTAAAGTTTTAGGCATTCCTATGTATTAAATTAGATAATTGTTGGCATTAGAAAATCCTTGAATTATTACGCCTCGTTCCTCATTTATCAAGTTTGTATTTTATATAATAATTTGGTGTTATTGTCACTTGGATTTTATGTGAATTCCATGTGTTTGTTGATTTGAGCTTGGGATTAAATTCATGAAGGAATCCTTATCCGCAATATTTATTAAATAAGTTTAAATTGAGGAGTTAATATAATTATCAAGAATTTGGGTTAAGGAAGGCGTTGCCCTATATTGAGTATTTTTCATCTCTGTTGAATGTTTTGAGATTTATTATACGTTATGTGGAGCCTTGGGGTAATTGTTGAGAAATTTATTGATTCTGCTACATACTTGGAATTTGGTTGTGGTCAGTGGAAAATTGTGATATGAATTGTTGTATTTTGTTGTGGTTTAAAAACTCTCCTTGATGTTATTTATGCTTCCTACCTTGCTTGTTAATGATATACATGTGCTTGGTAAGGAAGAGTGTAAAGCACGAAGGGTGATGCCGTGCTATTTGAGAGAGTAAAGAACGAAGGGTGATGTCGTGCCATTTGAGAGTGTAAAGCATGAAGGGTGATGCCTTGCCATTTGAGAGTGTAAAGCACGAAGGGTGATGCCATGCCATTGAGAGTGTAAAGCACGAAGGGTGATGCCGTGCTATTTCATTTATATTATCAGGTGAGGATGATAGTAAAAGCACGAAGGGTGAAGCCATGCAATTATTGTTATATTATCATATATTCATGGCACGAAGGGTGTTTCCGTGCAAGCGAGGACTAGGGACATACATTATATTGTGATATCGTTTTGTTGTGTATACATTCATGCCTTTATCTTGAGATGTTATTGTGCACAAAGGTATTAACATGCCAATTGAGTTGATATGTTGAAGATATTTCTCACACGAGGAAAGTTAAATGATGTGTCACATGGTGATATTTATTTGAAAGAATTATATTAGAAGAATATTTATTTGAAATAATTATATTAGAAGAATATTTATTTGAAAGAATTATATTAGAAGCAATATATATTTGAATAAATTAAATTAGAAGAATATTTATTTGAAAGAATTATATTAGAAGAATATCTATTTGAAAGAATTATATTAGAAGCATATTTAATTGAAAGATTTATACTAGAATCATATTTATTTGAAAGAATTATATCAGAAGAATATTTATTTGAAAGAATTATATTAGAAGAATATTTATTTGAAAGAATTATATTTGTAACGACCCGGCCGGTGGTTTTGAGAATTTAAGTCTCGTTCGGCGGCATAAGGCCCTGAGCAGCTTCATATTATGTGTATTGACTTGCGTGCGTGGTTGAATTCGGTTACCGGTTGTTTCGGAGTGATTTGGCACACTTAGTCCCTAAAACGGAAGCTTAAGTCTTATGATTTTGACCATAGTCAGAACTATGTGAAGACGACTCCGGAATGGAGTTTCGTTGATTCCATTAGCTTCGTTGGGTGATTTTGGACTTAGAAGCGTGTCCGGACTGTAAATCCGAGGTCTGTAGCTCATTTAGGCTTGAAATGGCGAAAGTCGAATTTTTGAAGATTTGGACCGGAAGTGGACTTTTTGATATCGGGGTCGGAATGCGATTCCGAGAGTTGGAACAGCTCTGTTATGTTATTTGGGACTTGCCTGCAAAATTTGATGTCATTCCGGGTTGATTTGATAGGTTTCGACACGGTGTTTAGAAGTTGAAAGATTTGAAATTTATAAGTTCGATTCATGGTGCGATGCGTAGTTTCATCGTTAGTTGATGTGATTTGAAGGCTCGACTAAGTTCGTATGGTGTTTTAGGATTGGTTGGTATATTTGGTTGAGGTCCCAGGGGCCTCGGGTGAGTTTCGGATGCTTAACGGATTAAAAATTTGATTTGTGTTACTGCTAAGTCTTCAGGCTTCTGGTATTTTCGCACCTGCGAAGAATAGACCGCAGGTGCGAGAGCGCACGTGCGGAGAGGCAAGCGCAGAAGCGAAAAAGTGGAGGAGTGCCAGGGGTCGCAGGTGCGAGAAAAATATCGCATCTATGATGCCCGCAGATGCGAAGATTGAGGCGCATGTGCGAGAAGTGCTGGACTTGACAGTCTCCGCAGGTGCGGAGAAATTGTGCGCATCAGCGGCTCCGCAGAAGCGGATTTGGCGCGCAGAAGCGAGAGGAAGCGCATGTGCGGTTTGGACGTGCGCACCTGCGGTCGCGCAGATGCGGCTAATTATGCGCTGGTGCGGTCACGCCTGGGCAGAAAAGAGAAATCCGAGGGTTTGGTTTCATTCTCCGTTTTTGGACTTGAGAGCTCGGAATTTGGCGATTTTTCGAGGGTTTTTCAGAGGAAACTTTGGGGTAATGATTCCTAACTCGTTTTTGGTTGTTTTCCATTAATCAATAGTTGTTTTCTCCATTTATTTTCGGGTGTGGATTGAAAATTTAGGAAAAAATTGGAAGAACTTCTTCAATAAAGATTTTGAGTTTTGAAAGGGAATTTGTGGTCGGATTTGAGTAATTCTTATATGTTTGGACTCGTGAGTGAATGGGTGTTCATATTTTGTGATTTTTATCCGATTCCGAGATGTGGGCCTGGGTCGACTTTTTAGGGCAAATTTCGGAAATTTTATTAAATATTGATTTCATTGATTAGATAAGTCTATTATTGTTGTATTCATGTTATGCAATTGTGTTTGGCTAGATTTGGGCCATTTGGAGTCGGATAATTGAGGAAAGGGCATTCTTACAGACTGTTTGAGCTTGGTTCAAAGTAAGTATCTGGCCTAACCTTGTGTGGGGGATTTTCCCCTTAGGATTTGAGTTTTCTATGTTGATTTGTAGTCCATGCACGCGAGGTGACGAGTGCGTGCTCGGACTTATTTGTGAAAAGTTGGCCTTTTAGGATTCTTAGGTCCTTATATTCACTGAGTATGAAGTTGTTCTTGATATGATTAAGTTCCTATTTGCTAGTTTTACCTCTACATGCTTTAATTAGAATTAATTGCTTTCAAGATTCACTCTTATTGCCTATTTGACTCTTATGTGACTTAACTGAAGATTTTTACCTCCTCTATTGCCATGCTATCTTTTCATAACTGCTTATCTTTATTTAAAATTATTATTATATCATCTTATAATTTGTTCAGTCTTAGTTGAGGTTATGATTATCTTTCCGCTGCTTATCCTTAATTAAATTGTTGAAAATCCTTAGTAATTTCTCAACCTTAAAAGAAGTTTTAGATATCCTATATCTTATTCGACTTATTTTATTTGGAATTTTTTGACTCGTGTTAGTTTCCCTGTTGTTGAAATGTATATTGTGGGATCGTTGATACACATTAGTTTCCCTTTGTTGAGTTGTTCTCTTTACGCCTAGCATTCTTTACTGTGGTTATTCCTTGTGATTTGGTCCCATATTTTTCCTGTGATTTAAAAGTTCTTGAGTTGATTTACTTGTCGTACTTTGTATTATTGCCATTATTGTATTTGTTGTGGTGATGCACGAGGTTTCTGCCGTGCGGTTGTTATTATTGTGATGCACGAAGTTTCTGCCGTGCGGTTGTTGTTATGGGGTTGCATGAGATTTCTGCCGTGCTATTGTTACTATTGATATTTGCACATGCGGCATGACAAGGTAGGATATATATATGTGTGGGTTGCGCATGTGGCGAGACAAGGTAGGAACATTATTATGCATGTGTGGCGAGACAAGGCAGGCAATTATGTTACTATTGCACACGTGGCGAGACAAGGTGGGCTGTGTCTGGGATTGATTTGTGATGATTTGTAGCCTGGGGGCATTCTTGTTGTTTATATTTGTGAAGTGGTATACATACCTGTGTGAGCTTTATCTTGTGAAAGTTGTGAGAACATATTCTACGTGATGTTCGTTCTTTTTCCTTATGCTTTTTTTGCTGATATAGACTATGGTAGGACACTTGCACAAGCATACACGTAGTTAAGCACTCTTATCGGATAAGAGGTGTTCTTGATATTGTTGAGCATAGATGCTAACCCTTGTTTACTTGTCTTCTATGTGAGATTGGCTCTATTGGCACGTGAGTCGTCAGTGTGGTCATGAGGTGTTATGAGGGCACAGGATGCCAAGTGTTAGGGTTCAGGTATTGAGACCCGTGAGTTGTGAATTGTCCGAGGTTTGGTACCTCGTGGAGTTGTTAACTAAAACCTGATGTAAAAGCGGTTGCAATTACTGAGTTATTACTTGTCCTTGCTATATTCGTGATTCCGGATTTAGGTTGTGTTCCATTCACTTCGTCTGCATCATTTTCATGATATTCAGCTGATACTTGTTATTTTCTTGCTTTAATTCCATTACTGTATTGTGAGACATATTGCATAGTCTTTATGTATACGTCATACTTCTGTTATTTATGTGCTTATATCTGTTCAGTTTATTAGGCCAGTGGGTGTCTTGACTGTTCCTCGTCACTACTCCACCGAGGTTAGTCTTGATACTTACTGGGCACCGCTGTGGTGTGCTCATGCTACTCTTCTGCACATTTTTGTGCAGATCCAGGTACTTGTACGTTAGCTAGCTGTGTGGACTGTTGCTGTGGAGACTCAAGGTAAACCTGCTGCTGCGTTCGCAGACTTCGGAGTCACCTTCCAGTTTTCATTTTGCACTGTTTATACTTATTTCTGGACAATTGTATTTAAAAGTTTCTAGAAAATATTCTGTAGAGCTTATGACTTGTACTACCGGTTTTGGGATTTTAAGAGATCCTATTTAAATAACGTTTGTTTTAATTATTGTTAGGCTTACCTAGTCTCTAAGACTAGGTGCCATCACGATACCCAACGGAGGGAAAATTGGGTCGTGACAATCTTAGAAGCATATTTATTTGAAAGAATTATATTAGAAGAATATTTATTTGAAAGAATTATATTAGAAGAATATTTATTTGAAAGAATTATATTAGAAGCATATTTATTTGAAAGAATTATATTAGAAGAATATTTATATCATTTTGTATATCATATTGCACAGGTTATTAGACTAGTGAGTGTCTTGACTGTACCTCGTCTCTACTCCACTGAGGTTAGTCTTGATACTTACTGGGTACCGACCGTGGTGTACTCATACTACACTTCTGCACATTTTTGTACAGAGCCAGGCATTGAAGATATCGGATTCGGACAGAGATTTGAGTATGATCGCATGGATTCAAAGTAGGACTGCTTTGTCATCGCAGTCCCTTGGAGTCTTTCCATTTTATTGAACTGTAAATTTCTTATTCGAACAGTATTGTACATTCGATCCTCGAGATCATTTCATGTATTCAGTTAGAGTTCGTGACTCAGTACTACCAATTTTGGGTGGTTGTTATATTTGTTTTCGCTTTTGGTTTCGACACTTGTTTTAATTTATATTCAAAAAACAAATATGGCTTGGAAATGTAATTGAAATCGGCTTACCTAGTCTTAGAGACTAAGTGCCATCACGAAGCCTGTGGTGGGATTTTGGGTCATGACACAAAGTTATCACGACCCAAAATCCCACCACAGGCGTCGTGATGATACTTAGTCTCTAAGACTAAGTAAGCCGATTATGATTACAATTCAAGCCATTTTTTTCCAAACATTTAATTAAATACTAGTGTCAAAACCAACAATGGAAATAATTACAAACAACCTCCCAAGACTGGTAATACTGAGTCATGAACTCTAACTGAATACATGGAATGATCTCAATGATCGAATACTCAATACTGTTTGATTAATAATTAACAGCACAATAAAATGAAAAGACTTCAAGGGACTGCGACGACCAAGCAGCTCTACCTTGAATCCTTGCGATCACACTTTAACTCTGTCCGAGTCCGATAGCTCCAATACCTGGCTCTGCATAAAAAATGTGCAGAAGTGTAATATGAGTACACCACAGTCTGTACCCAGTAAGTATCAAGACTAACCTCAGTGGAGTAGTGACGAGGTACAGTCAAGACACTCACTAGTCTAATAACCTGTGCAATATAGTATACAAAATAATAGGAAACAAATTGTGATGACCCAAAATGTCATCTTAAAATTTAATAAATAATTATGTATTCTAAGACCTCAAAAAGCACCATTTATCATTCCTCGACTTGCGTTCGCAGTCCGTATAATTTTCCAAAAAGTTTTTATGTGAAAAATGGGTTAAAATGTGAAATAGAGCTTTAAAACCTCAACTGAGTTGACTTTAGTCAATATTTTGAGCAAACAGACCCGGATCAGTATTTTGACAATTCCGGTAGGTCCGTATCGTGATTTGGGACTGGGGCGTATACCCGAAATCGAATTCCGAGGTTCCTAGCTCGAGATATGGAATTTTAATAAAAAAATTAAAAGCTTGGAAGCTTAATAATTTCTAAGAAATTACTGATGTTGGATTTATTGATCTCAGGTCCGTATTTTGGTAACAGAGACCGGTGTAGGTCCACTATAATATTTATGACTTGTCTGCCGAATTTGGTGAGAATCGGAGTTGATTTGACATGATTCGAACGTCCGGCTATAAAAATATAAGTTTTAAAATTTTCTTGGAAAATTTTGTTTGTTTTGGTGTCCGATTCATAGTTCTTGGTGTTATTTTGGCAATTTGATCACGCGAGCAAGTTCGTATGATGTTTTAGGACTTGGGTGCATGTTTGGTTTGGAGCCCCGAGGGCTCGGGTTGATTTCGGGTGGTTAACGGATCATTTTCGGACTTAGGAAATCTGGTTTTCTGCATACTTCAGGCTTCTGGTGTGTTCTTCATCGCGTTCGCGAAGGTACTCTCGCGAACGCGAAGAGCAAATTGGGGCTGGCACGTTTTGTGTTTTGCGTTCGGAACAGAGTGACCGCGTTTGCGAAGGCTTGAGGTTCAAAGCATCGCGTTCGCGAAAGGAAAGAGGCTGGCAAGGATTATTGCCTTCGCGTTCGCGAAGGGCATCTCGCGTTCGCGAAGGCCAAGCTAGGCAAGCTTCGCGTTTGCGAAGTAGCCTTCGCATTCGCAAAGTGTATAATGGGACAACACAAATTTGTGCTTCGCGAATGCGAGGCACTGACCGCGTTCGCGAAGGGTAAAAGTCCCCAAAACAGAACTTAAGTTCTAGAAAAAGGAATTCGTCCCATTTTTAACCCTTTTCCATTTTTGAGCTCGGGTAAGGCAAGTTTTGGGCGTTTTTCACGGGAAAACATTAGGGTAAGTGTTCCTTATCCTATATTGATTATATTTCATGATTTCATACTCATTTGTGTCATGAATCCGTGAATTTATGGAAGAAAAATCAGATTTTTTTAAAATCTTCCAAAAATGAAAATTTAAGATTTGAAGGTCCATTTGACATCGAAATTTGATAAATTTTATATGGTTGGACTCGTATCGAAACGAGTGTTCGGATTTCGTAAGTTTTTCTGAGATTTGGGATGTGGGTCCCACTGCCGAATATTTTAATGAATTTCGGACTTTTATCTGAAAAATTGGTAAATTTATATGGAATGAATTCTTATGATTCGTATTGAGTATATCGAATTATTTGTGAATATATTTGAAGCTTTTGGAGATAAATTTAAAAGAAAAATCTGTGGTCGAGTAATTGATTGGAATTTGCAAAGTGAGGTAAGTGTCGTGGTTAACCTTGACTTGAGGGAATAGAATCCTTAAATTATTTGTTATGTGAATTGCATGTGAACGACGTATAGGCGAGGTGACGAGTGTCTATACATTATCAAATTAATTATTTGCCTGCTTACTTGAAAAATCATAAATTATTTTAAATCATGAATTAATTATTATAATAATTGTTTCTCTCCTATTCTTTGTTAAATATTAATTTTTGAATTCTTGCATTAATTGGTACATGCTATTTGAATTATGTGTTTTAATTATTATTTGACATTTAGCATATTAAATATTAAACTACCTATCTTTTCCCCGATTTTCATAATAATTTGCTATTTGTCATTGTTTGTTTAATAATTAAATCATAATTATTGTATGCTTGTTGTCTTATAATTTTATATTAATTATGGCATTTATTGGGGAAGTTTCTTATATAAGAATTGATTGAAATGGATATATTGGATGATCGGGTTGCACGCTGCAACATATTTATTAAAAAGTCCATATTGGAGGATCGGATTGTACGCCGCAACAGACTTATTAAAAAGTCCATATTGGAGGATCGGGTTGCATGCCGCAACAGACTTATTAAGAGTCAATATTGGGGGATCGGATTGCGCGCCGCAACAGAATTGAATGTGAATATATTGTGAGAGCGGGTTGCACGCTGCAACCGAATTGAATGTGAATATATTGTGAGAGCGGGTTGCACGCTGCAACAGAATTGAATGTGAATATATTGTGAGAGCGGGTTGTACGCTGCAACAGAATTGATGAAAATGATAATTGGTTATAACTGTTGAGTTAGCTTCAATTATTATAAATGAGTTACCTGATTTATTTCTATTATTGTTGTTGTTACTAATATTGCGTATAGGTAATGTAAGTGACCCGCCTTAGCCTCGTCACTACTTCGTCGAGGTTAGGCTCAGCACTTACCAGTATATGGGGTCGGTTGTACTGATACTACACTCTACACTTCTTATGCAGATTTTGGAGTTGGTCCCAGCGGCGTACCGTAGACTTGCTCGGATTTCAGCTACCAGAGGAGACTTGAGGTATAACTGCATGGCATCCGCAGTTCTGAAGTCCCCGTCTATTTTACTTTAGATGTGTGTTTATTTTCAGACAACTTTATTTTATTCAGACCTTTATTTGTATTTATTCTAGAAGTTCGTGCACTTGTGACACAAATTCTGGGATGGTATTTAGACACCATTATTTTTATGGATTATTTCGCCATATTTGAAACTTTGCTTCCGTTTTTGTTTCCTTGATTATTAATAATTTAAAAATTATTTAAAAATTGGTTAATATTATTCTAACGTTGGCTTGCCTAGCAAGTGAAATGTTAGGCGCCATCACGGTCCGAAGGAGGGAATTTCGGGTCGTGACAATTGGTATCAGAGCACTAGGTTACATAGGTCTCACGAGTCATGAGCAAGCTTAGTAGAGTCTGAAGGATCGGTACGGAGACGTCTGTACTTATCTCTCAGAGGCTATGAAGTTTAGGAACAATATCACTTCTTTCTTGTTCTGTCGTGCGATTTTGTTCTATCATCGATGATTGAACCATTCTACTCTTATTCTCTCGCAGATGGTGAGAACACGTAATACCTCTACCGATGGAAAGGGACCAGAACCCCCAGTGGCAACAACGGCCAGGGGTAGAGGTCGAGGCCGAGGTCGTACTAGAGGCCGAGGCAGAGGCCGAGGTAGAGCTCAGTCCAGAGTTCGAGTAGCTGCACCTGTTGTAGAACCTCAGGTGGACCTTTAGGAGGAGGTTCCAGTTCAAAATGTACCAGTTGGACCAGTTCAGGTCACGGAAGGATTCCTAGCCACTCTAGTACTTCAGGACGCTCTAGTCCGTTTGGTAAGTCTTATGGAGGGCGTGGCCCAGAATGGTACATTTCCGGTGGCACCACCCATCTCACATGCTGGGGGAGGAACACAAACTCCCACTACTCCCGCTCCGGAGCAGATAGCTCCCAGAATCAGGCTCCAGCAGCCCCACCAGTTGGGGTAGTTCAGCCAGTTGTTGCGGCACGGATCAGTGATAGGCCCGCCATGTCTTTTGAGGCCTTATTAAGACTGGATATGTTTACCAAGCTCTTTCCAGTTCACTTCAGTGGTACACCTTCTGAGGACCCACAAGATTATCTTGAACACTGCCATGAGGTGCTACGGAACATGGGTATAGTTGAGACCAATGGGGTTGATTTTGCTATATTTCAGATGACAGGTTCTGCCAAGAGGTGGTGTAGAGATTATACATTGACCCGGCCAGTTGGATCGCCTGCACTTACATAGGAGCAGTTCTCTCAACTATTTCTGGAAAAGTTCCTCCCTATCACACTGAGAGAGAAATTTCGCAAGCAATTTGAGCGTCTATAGCAGAGCAGTATGACTGTTACTCAGTATGAGTCCCGTTTTGTGGATTTGGCCCGTCATGCTCTCCTTTTACTACCTATGGAGGGAGAGAGAGTGAGGAGGTTTATTGAGGGACTCACTCACCCTATCAGACTTCAGATGGCCAAGAAGACCGGAAGTGAGATTTCTTTTAAGGCGATTGCTAATGTTGTAAGGAGGATCGAGATGGTTCTTGCATAGGAGAGAGGGCAGAGGTCCGATAAGAGGACTTGTCAGTGCGGTGGTTTCAGTGGTGCCTCATCTAGAGGCAGAGGTAATTTTGGTAGGGGTCATCCTCCCAGACCGTTTCATTAAGCACTTCATGTATCTCCCGGTGCTTCAGGGAGTCACGGTCCTATTATGCCTTACTCTGGGCAGCTGCTATTCAGTGCACATTCAGCTCCTATCAGTACATCACCACTCCAGAGTTACTATAGCGGTTATCCGGCCCATTAGGGTCAGCTTCGACTTCAGCAGCCACGGCATCAGGATGGGTGTTATGAGTGTGGAAACATTGGTCACATCAGGAGGTATTGCCCTAGATTGGTGAGTAACAGATCTCGGTAGGATTCGCGTGCCATCATACCGGCACCGGTTGCTTCATCGCTTGCTCAGCCAGCTAGAGGTAGGGGTCATGCAGCTAGAGGTGGAGGTCAGGCCATTAGAGGTGGAGGACAGTCAGTTAGAGGACGTCCCAGGGATGCAGTGCAGAGTGGTGGGGCCCAACCCCGATTTTATGATTTTCTAGCTAGGCCTGAGGCCGAGTCATCCGATGCTGTGATCACAGGTATTATTCCAGTTTGCAATAGAGATGCTTCAGTTCTATTTAATCAAGGATCTACTTATTCCTATGTGTCCTCCTATTTTGCTTCATATTTGGTTGTGCCTTGTGATTCTCTAAGTGCTTCTGTGTGTGTATCTACACCAGTGGGAGACTCTGTTGTAGTAGATCATGTCTATCGCTTGTGTGTGGTTACTATTGGAAATCTTGAGACTAGTGTGGATCTTCTACTTCTTGATATGGTAGATATTGATGTCATCTTGGGTATGGATTGGCTGTCTCCTTATCATGTTATATTGGATTGTCATTCCAAGATAGTGACCCTAGCTATGCTGGGGTTACCTTGGTTAGAGTGGAAAGGAACTTCTGGTCATTCGGCCAGCAGGGTTATTTCTTATATGAAAGCTCGGCGTATGGTAGAGAAAGGTCAATGTGGTGGCCGATGCTTTGAGTAGAAAGGTGGTGAGTATGGGCAGTCTTGCATATATTCCGGTTGGTGAGAGGCCATTAGCTACCAGTCGAGCATTCAGATGGCTCCATATGAGGCATTATACGGAAGGCGATGCCGATCGCCAGTTGGTTGGTTTGAACCGGAAGAGGCTCGGTTGTTGGGTACCGATTTGGTACAGGATGCCTTGGATAAGGTCAAGATTATTCAGGATCGACTTCGCACAGCTCAGTCTAGGCAAAAGAGTTATGCTGACCGTAAAGTTCGTGATATTGCATTCATGGTTGGAGAAAGAATATTGTTCCGGGTTTCACCTATAAAAGGTGTAATGAGGTTCGGAAAGAAGGGCAAGTTGAGCCCTAGGTATATCGGACCCTTTTAAATTCTTGAAAGGGTGGGTGAAGTAGCCTACAGGCTTGCATTACCACCTAGTTTATTAGCGGTTCATCCGGTGTTCCATGTGTCTATGCTCTAAAAATATCATGGTGATCCGTCCCATGTGTTAGATTTCAGCTCAGTCCAATTGGACAAAGATTTGACTTACGAGGAGGAGCCGGTGGCTATTCTAGCCCGGCAGGTCCGACAGTTGAGGTCTAAGAGTTGTCGTTCAGTTCGAGTGCAATGGAGAGGCCAGCCGGTAGAGGCATCTACCTGGGAGTCCCGAGTCGGACATGCGGAGTAAATATCCACACTTATTCACCAGCTCAGGTACTTTTTCTAACTCCGTTCGAGGACGAATGTTTGTTTTAGAGGTGGAGAATGTGATGACCCAAAATGTCATCTTTAAATTTAATAAGTAATTCTATGTTCTAAGACCTCGAAAAGCAACATTTATCATTCCTCGACTTGCGTGCACAGTCCGTATAATTTTTCGAAAAGTTTTTATGTGAAAAATGGATTAAAATGTGAAATAGAGCTTTAAAACCTCAACTGAGTTGACTTTAGTCAATAGTTTGAGCAAACAGACCCAGATCAGTATTTTGACAATTTCGGTAGGTCCGTATCGTGATTTGGGACTGGGGCGTATACCTGGAATCGAATTTCGAGGTCCCTAGCTCGAGATATGGAATTTTGACGAAGAATTAAAAGCTTGAAAGCTTAATAATTTCTAAGAAATTACTGATGTTGGATTTATTGACCTCAGGTCCGTATTTTGGTTCCGGAGACCGGTGTAGGTCCACTATAATATTTATGACTTGTCTGCCGAATTTGGTGAGAATCAGAGTTGATTTGACGTGATTCGTACGTCCGGCTATAAAAATATAAGTTTTAAAGTTTTCTTGGAAATTTTCCTTTGTTTTGGTGTCCGATTCGTAGTTCTTGGTGTTATTTTGGCGATTTGATCACGCGAGCAAGTTCGTATGATGGTTTAGGACTTGGGTGCATGTTTGGTTTGGAGCCCCGAGGGCTCGGGTTGGTTTCGGGTGGTTAACGGATCATTTTCGGACTTAGGAAATCTGGTTTTCTACAGACTTTAGGCTTCTGGTGTATTCTTCTTCGCGTTCGCGAAGGTACTCTCGCGAACGCGAAGAGCAAATTGGGGCTGGCAAGCTTTGTGCTTCGCGTTCGCGACAGATTGACCGCGTTCGCGAAGGCTTGAGGTTCAAAGATTCGCGTTCGCGACCGAAGCCTCGCGTACGCGAAGGGAAAGAGGCTGGCCAGGATTATTGCGTTCGCGTTCGCGAAGGGCATCTCGCGTTAGCGAAGGCCAAGCTAGGCAAGCTTCACATTTACGAAGTAGCCCTCGCGTTCGCGAAGTGTAAAATGGGACAACACAAATTTGTGCTTCGCGAACGCGAGGCACTAACCGCATTCGCGAAGGATAAAAGTCCCAAAAACAGAACTTAAGTTCTAGAAAATGGGATTCGTCCCATTTTCAACCCTTTTCCATTTTTGAGCTCGGGTAAGGCGAATTTTGGGAGATTTTCACGGGAAAACATTGGGGGTAAGTGTTTCTTATACTATATTGATTATATTTCATGATTTCATACTCATTTATGTCATGAATCCGTGAATTTATGGAAGAAAAATTAGATTTTTATAAAATCTTCCAAAAACAAAAATTTAAGATTTGAAGGTCCATTTGACATCAGAATTTGATAAATTTTGTATGGTTGGACTCGTATCAGAACGGGTGTTCGGATTTTGTAAGTTTTTTGGAGATTTGGGACGTGGGTCCCACTACCGAATATTTTAATGAATTTCATATTTTTATCCGGAAAATTGGTAAATTCATATGGAATTAATTCCTATGATTTGTATTGAGTATATCGAATTGTTTGTGAATAGATTTGAAGCTTTTGGAGACAAATTTAAAAGGAAAAGTTGTGGTCGAGTAATTGATTGGAATTTGCAAAGCAAGGTAAGTGTCGTGGTTAACCTTGACTTGAGGGAATAGAACCCTTAAATTATTTATTATGTGAATTGCATGTGAACGACGTATAGGCGAGGTGACGAGGGTCTATATGTTGTCAAATTAATTGTTTGCCTGCATACTTGAAAAATCATAAATTATTTTAAATCATGAATTAATTATTATAATAATTATTTCTCTCCTATTCTTTGTCAAATATTAATTTTTAAATTCCTGCATTAATTGGTACATGCTATTTGAATTATGTGTTTTAATTGTTATTTGACATTTAGCATATTAAATATTAAATTGCCTATTTTCTCCCCGATTTCCATAATAATTTGCTATTTGTCATTGTTTGTTTCATAATTAAATCATAATTATTGTATGCTTGTTGTCTTATAATTTTATATTAATTGTGGCATTTATTGGGGAAGTTTCTTCTATAAGAATTGATTGAAATGGATATATTGGAGGATCGGGTTGCACGCCACAACAGACTTATTAAAAAGTCCATATTAGAGGATCGGGTTGCACGCCGCAACAGACTTATTAAATTGGAGGATCGGGTTGCACGCCGCAACAGACTTAATAAAAAGTCCATATTGAAGGATCGGGTTGCACGCCGCAACATACTTATTAAGAGTTAATATTGGAGGATCGGATTGCGCGCCGCAATAGAACTGAATGTGAATATATTGTGAGAGCGGGTTGCACGCTGCAACAGAATTGAATATGAATATATTGTGAGAGCGAGTTGCACGCTGCAACAGAATTAATGGAAATGAAATTGGTTATAACTGCTGAGTTGGCTTCAATTATTATAAATGAGTTACCTGATTTATTTCTATTATTGTTGTTGTTACTAATATTGCGTACAGGTAATGTAAGTGACCCGCCTTAGCCTCGTCACTACTTCGTCGAGGTTAGGCTCAGCACTTACCAGTACATGGGGTCGGTTGTACTGATACTACACTCTGCACTTCTTGTGCAGATTTTGGAGTTGGTCCCAGCGGCGTACCGTAGACTTGCTCGGATTTCAGCTACCAGAGGAGACTTGAGGTATAACTGCATGGCGTCCGCAGTTCTGAAGTCCCCGTCTATTTTACTTTAGCTGTTTGTTTATTTTCAGACAGCTTTATTTTATTCAGACCTTTATTTTTATTTATTCTAGAAGCTCGTATACTTGTGACACTAATTCTGAGATGGTATTTAGACACCGTTGTTTTTATGGATTATTTCACCATGTTTCAAATTTGCTTCCGCTTTTGTTTCCTTGATTATTAATAATTTAAAAATTGGTTAATATTATTCTAACATTGACTTGCCTAGCAAGTGAAATGTTATGCGCCTTCACGGTCTGAAGGAGGGAATTTCGGATCGTGACACAAATAACGATAAATGCAACATAAATGAGCCAGTGATATGCACAACAGGGTAACAAGAAGACCATTAATATTTCTCAACAAATAATAAATACAAGTACACCCAATTAGATCAAGTCCTTCAATTTAATTCTTTCACATGTAATTCTTTCGAATAAATAACTTCTAAAATTATTTCTTCCGAATAAATATCCTTTGAATATAAAACTCTTTCAAATAAAGATCTTGCAAATATATCCCTTTCAAATAAATATCTTTCAAATATAATTCTTTTAAATTAATTTTTTTCTAATATAATTCCTTCAAATAAATATTTTCAATTACAATTCTTTCAAATAAAAGTCACCATGTGACACCCCATTTTATAATCATAAAATACGGGTCTCATCCCACTTTCATATTTTTCGTAAACACGGGTCTCATCCCACTTTCATATTTTCACGGCACTTTGCGCCCATAGGAAAAATCCATAATGAAATTAAATTCCAAGAAATATCAACCATCAAACCCACATAATTCACATAAATATACAGGTAACATTCACATCAAATCGTCATATAAAAACAAATTCAATAAATGTGAATTGAGGCATGGCAAATAGATGATTAAATAAATGCCAACAA
The DNA here is from genome assembly GCF_000390325.3 of Nicotiana tomentosiformis. NCBI lineage: Eukaryota > Viridiplantae > Streptophyta > Magnoliopsida > Solanales > Solanaceae > Nicotiana > Nicotiana tomentosiformis. The sequence continues at coordinate 95,356,640 of NC_090813.1, read as the reverse complement.
TTATCCAATTTATTACACAATATACCCAAGACTTTAACTCAATATATTTTTCACATATAAGCCCGAGTATGTACTCGTCACCTCGCGTATATGGCTTTTCACATTTCAAAAATAGCACATAAGACTCGATGCCTAAAGGGTAATTCCCTCACTCAAGGTTAGGCAAGATACTTACCTTTTTGAAATTAGGCTGATATTCCAAAATTGCCTTCTTGCTTGAATTGATCTCCGGACAACTCAATTCTATCCAAATTAATTCAATTCTGTCAATACTAATTATATGAATTAATTCCATATGAAAATACTAATTTTCTAACAAAATCCGAAATTTAACTCAAAGATCGCTTGTGGGGCCTACGTCTCGGAATTCGACGAAACTCACAAAATCTAATAACCCATTCAATTACGAGTCCACCCATACAAAGTTTATCAAATTCCAATAAAAACTCGACCTCCAAATCTAAAATTTTCGTTCTTGAAAGAAGTTTTGCAAATATCTTGATTTCTTCCATTTAAATCCGAAATAAATGATGAATATAACCATGGATTTATGAAATATAATCACTTTTGGATATAGGACACTTACCCAAGTCGAAGTCATAAAGAAATCCTCAAAATCGCCCAAGAACTGTGCTCCAAAAATCCAAAATGAAATGAAGGAAATGACCATTTTTTTTGTCCTTAAGTTTCTGCCCATCCATCATTAAAAGCCCATTTTCCGTCACTAAAAGTCCACACTAGAACTTGGTTGGACCAACAATTATTGTTTTCACTAAAAAAGACTCTAACTCCATCATACGAACTCGGAATTTGACGATTCTTGTTCCTATAAGTCACAAATAATAATGCGAACCTAGTCATTCAATTGAAACTCAATTCGGAGCTTATTTTCTCAATGCGATACCAATTTCGCTCGTTAAACAATTAACTCATATTTTGTGCTAAAAGCCTAATCGCGACTTGATGAAATTAGACCAAACTTTCCAGATCACTCCTATAATTCATTATCAAAATTCTGGAAGTCTCGAAATCGAATTTTGATCTCTAGAACTAAAAATGGACCTTTGGATCATTACATGCTTATGTTGAAAACATCGAACTCTTCCAAAACTCTTCCCCGACAGCCTATAGTGTATCAACCATAACTTCTTGTACTCAACTCCAACTGCCAAACAGTTTAAATTTCTGCAAACTAGATATAAAGGGCTACAACTTTCATGTTTTGCTCATCACCCAACTTCTTATAAATTGCAAGATATAAGCTCCTAAAGTCAGCCATGTGCAGCAGAAATTTCTGACGATGCACACTGTTGTAGCCAAAATCTCCAGTACCAGCTTCAGTCAATCAATCATAACATTTTGTACAAATGTCCAAAATATGAATAGTTTATCATTCTGGAAACTAGAATCAAAGGGCTACAACTTTCATGTTTGATAATTTCCAGATTCCTTACAGATTTCGAGATATAAGTTTTCAAAGTCAGCTCTGCGCATCAGAAATTTCGCACATTGCTGTCGAAAAAACCAGCAGTTAAAAATGATCTGAAACCACTCCGAAGCTCACCCGAGGCCCTCGGGACCTCAACCCAATACACCAATGTCACGACCCAAATTAGCCCTCCGTAAGGTGTCGTGAGGGCACCTAGTCTTTACTACTAGGTAAGCCTAATATTACGAAAAATATAAAGAAAACACAACATTGTTTTTAAAGATAAACAACATATTGTGAATAACCAAGAGTAGTACCACTCGGCATATACAAAATAATTTCCCAAGACCCGGAATATCACTAAGTCACAAGTTTCTATAATCTATGTAGCTCTATACAAAAGTCTGAAGATAATAAAGAAAGTCTCTAGGCGAGGGAGTAGAAGGGGACTCCTAAGATCTGCAGACGCAAGTAGAAGTACCTTAAAGTCTCCTAGAATCAGCAGCACGCACTAACCCCAAGGCTGATAGCTCGTACATGGATCTGCACACGGAAACATGTGCAGGAAAGGGCATGAGTACACCACAATGGTACCCAGTAAGTGCCAAGCCTAACCTTGGTCGAGTAGTGACGAGGTCAGGTCAAGGCCCTACCGGAATAAATATAATAAATTAAACAGTAAAAGATAAAAGTAAAATTTACAGTAACACATTTAAAGAAATTTTCGAAAATTTAACAGTGAAGGGAGTCCTCGGCTCAGAACAAGGTAAACACAGTGGGGAATCTCCCGGGATACAGTCCCGTAGTTCTAAATGAATATGCAGTACAAGGGGATCTCCCGGAATACGTCCGTAGTCCCAAAGTAAATATGTAGTGCTAGGGGATCTCCCGGAATACGTCCGTAGTCCCAAAGTAAATATGCAGTGCTGGGGGATCTCCCGTAATACGTCTGTAGTCCCAATTTAAATATGCAACGCAAGATGAAATGGCAGGTATGGCAGCGAGTTATACAGTTTATACTGAACACATATAAGGAAAGTAGGGACTTAACTAAGCAGGGCACACAGAATGTCAAATAGGCAGTTAAAACACGTAAGCATGCTTCTCTGGTCTAGGTTTAACAATTAAATGTATTAGTGCAATTTAATAAGGAAAAACAGTTTATGATTTAGAAAGGAAAACAGGATTTTTGCAATAATAGCCCATGTACGTACTCGTCACCTCACGTACACGGCGCCCACACATCAATTAATATCAAGCATCTTAAAGGAAAGTCCCCAATACAAGGTTAGGCAAGCCACTTACCTCGAACCGCTCAAATCAACTCGATATCACGTTCTTGCCACGAGTATCTAACTGCAAATGGCCCGAATCTATTCAATTTAATTGCATAATGTAAATATAACTACAAGTAACTAATTTAGCTAATTAATTCGAAGCAAAAGCGTAAAATTAGGGAAAATGCCCAAAAAGTCTCCCCAGGCACACGTCTCGGAATCGGGTAAAAATTACAAATTATAAACACCCATTCACTCACGAGTTCACTCGAATAAAAATCATCTAAATCCGACGTCAAATTCCCATTCAAATCTCAGATTTTCAATTGGGGAACCTTTTCCCCCATTTCCAAATTTCTACCCTCATTTTCCTTAATTAGACGAGGAAAACAACAATAGATTAATGTATTATGATCAAAATAGAGTAAGAATTAGTTACCCAATAGTTCTCCTTCAAAATCCCTCGAGAAATTGTCTCCCACCGAGCTCTAAATCAAATTGATGAAAAATGAGGGATGAACCCTCGAAGCTGCCTGTTCAACCCAACGATTTTCGCACCTGCGCAAATCATCGCAGGTGCGAAGGTCACTTATCCGGGCTGGGTCCGCACCTACACGCTTGAGTCCACACCTGCGGATGCGCTTCTACACTCAATCGTCTGCTTCTGTGGAACCTTGGGTCCTTCTCACCTCCGCATCTGCGACCACTGACTCCCCGGCCTAAAAGCGCACCTGCGATCCAAGCCTCGCTTCTGCGAGGCCGCACCTGCGGACTCCCCATCGCAGGTGCGAAAATACCAGAACCAGCAAAAATCAAAGATTCCTCTAAGTCCAAGCTTTCACTCGTTAAGCATCCAAAACAGACCCAAGGCCACCTCAACCAAACATACCAACCAATCCTAAAACACCATACGAACTTAGTCGAGCCTTCAAACCATGTCGAACAACGCCAAAATCATGAATTAAGCACGGATTCAAGCCTAAGAATTTTAAAATTTTTCAAATTCTACAAACGACGCCGAACCACATCAAATCTAGTCCGAATGACCTCAAATTTTCCACACAGGTCACAAATAACACTACGAACCTACAGCCACTTTCAGAATTACATTCCGAGCTGGATATCAAAATTTCCACTAGCGCCGAAATCGCCGAAAAACTAACTTCCGCCAATTCAAGCCTAAATCTACTACAGACCTCCAACACACATTTTGGATACGCTCCTAACTCCAAAATCACTCAAAGGAGCTAACCGAGTCAACATAATTCCATTCCGGATCCATCTTTACATAGTTTCGACTACGGTCCAAACTCCAAGGCTTAAACTCACAACTAGGGACTAAGTGTCCCAAAACTCTATGAATTCCATAACCAATCACTTCGGCAAGTCCCAAAAGCAGAAACAAATATTGGGAAAACAGATATTAGGGGATCAGGGCTCTAATTCTCAAAACGATCGGTCGGGTCGTTACATCCTCCCCCTCTTAAAACAATTGTTCGTCCTCGAACGAGTATAAAGACATACCTGGAACTGTGAAAAGATGAGGGTATTGGCTGCGCATATCCTGCTCGGTCTCCCAAGTAGCCTCCTCGACCAGCTGACCCCTTCACTGGACCTTTACTGAGGCAATGTTCTTTGACCTGAGCTTTATGACCTGCCTGTCCAAAATGGCTACTGGCTCTTCAACATAAGATAGATCCTTGTCCAACTGGACCGAGTTGAAATCCAAAACATGAGTCGGATCACCGTGATACTTCAGGAGCATAGATATGTGGAATACCGGGTGAACTCCTGCTAGGCTGGGAGGTGAGGCAAGCTCATAAGCAACCTCCCCAACTCGCCGCAATATCTCAAAAGGACCAATGAACCTCGGGCTCAGCTTGCCATTCTTCCCGAACCTCATGACACCCTTCATAGGCGATACCCGAAGCAAGACCCGCTCACCAACCATAAATGCCAAGCCACGAACCTTCCGGTCCGCATAACGCTTCTGCCTGGACTGGGCTGTGTGAAGTCTCTCCTGAATCACCTTCACCTTATCCAGGGCATCCTGGACCAAATCTGTGAACAACAATCGGGCCTCACCCGTCTCAAACCATCCCACTGGGGACCGACACCGCCTACCATACAAAGCCTCATATGGTGCCATCTAAATGCTGGACTGGTAACTGTTATTGTAAGCAAACTCTACAAGTGGCAAGTATTGGTCCCATGACCCTCCGAACTCCATCACACAGGCACGGAGCATATCCTCAAGAATCTGAATCGTGCGCTCGGACTGCCCGTCCATCTGAGGGTGAAAGGTTATGCTCAACTCCACCCTAGTACCCAACTCCTGCTGTACGGCTCTCCAAAACTGTGATGTGAACTGTGTACCTCTGTCTGAAATGATGGATACTAGAATACCATGAAGGCGGAAAATCTCTCTGATATAAATCTCAGCCAACCTCTCAGAACAATAAGTGGTCAACACCGGAATAAAATGAGCTGACTTGGTCAGCCGATCCACGATCATTCAAATAGCATCGAACCTTCTCAAAGTCCGTGGAAGTCCAACTACAAAGTCCATGGTGATCCGCTCCTACTTCCACTCTAGGATCTCGAACCTCTGAAGTAATCCACCCGGCCTCTGGTGCTCATATTTGACCTGCAGACAGTTGAGACACTTGGCCACAAACCCAACTATATCCTTCTTCATCCTCCTCCACCAGTAGTGCTGTCTCAAATCTTGGTACATCTTCGCGGCACCGGGATGAATGGAGTACCGCGAGCTGTGGGCCTCCTCGAGAATCAACTCCCGAAGCCCATCTACATTGGGCACACAGATCCAGACCTGTATCCTCATCACACCGTCATCACCAATAGTCACATCTCTGGCATCACCTCGCCGAACCCTGTCCTGAAGAACTAAAAGATGAGGATCATCATACTGGCGCTCCCTGATACGGTCATAAAGAGAAGACCGAGCAACCACACAAGCTAATACCCGGCTAGGCTCTAAAATATTCAATCTCACGAATTGGTTGGCTAAGGCCTGAACATCCAAGGCTAAGGGCCTCTCAGCTGCCGGAAGATATGCCAAACTCCCCAAACTCTCTGCCCGGCGACTCAAGGCGTCGGCCACTACATTGGCCTTCCCCGGGTGGTATAATATAGTGATATCATAGTCTTTAAGTAGCTCCAACCACCTCCGCTGACACAAATTAAGGTCCTTCTGCCTGGACAAGTACTGCAAACTCCGGTAGTCAGTGTAAATCTCACAGGGAACACCTTACAAATAATGACACCAGTTCTTCAGGGCGTGAATAATAGCTGCTAATTCGAGATCATGAACCAGATAATTCTTCTCACGCACCTTCAACTGTATAGACACGTAGGCAATCACCCTACCGTCCTGCATCAATACCGCTCCAAGGCCAATCCTCGAGGTATCACAATAGACAGTGTAGGACCTCGAACCTATAGGCAATACTAATACTGGGGCTGTAGCCAAAGCTGTCTTGAGCTTCTGAAAGATCTCCTCGCACTCCTCGGTCCACCTGAACGGAGCACCCTTCTGGGTCAGCCTGGTCATAGGTGCCGTAATGGATGAAAATCCCCCCATAAAGCGACTGTAATACCCCGCCAAACTAAGGAAACTGTGGATCTCCATAGCTGATGATGGTCTGGGCCAACTCTACACTGCCTCCACCTTCTTCGGATCTACCTTGATCCCATCACAAGACACTATGTGGCCCAAGAATGTCACTGAATCAAGCCAGAATTCACACTTAGAAAATTTTGCATACAATTTCTTCTCCCTCAAAGTCTGAAGCACGGTCCTCAGGTGCTGCTCATGATCTTCCCGAGACCGGGAATATACCAGGATGTCGTCAATAAATACAATGATGAAGGAATCAAGATAAGGCCGAAACACACTGTGCATCAAATGCATAAAGGCTGCTGGGGCATTGGTCAGCCCAAATGATATGACAAGAAACTCATAGTGACTATATCTGGTCCTGAAAGCAGTCTTCAGGATGTCCGGCTCCCGAATCTTCAACTGATGATAGCCAGAACGCAAGTCAATCTTGGAAAATACCCTGGCACCCTATAACTGATCAAATAAATCATCAATGCGAGGCAGAAGATACTTGTTCTTCACTGTAACCTTGTTCAACTGCCGATAATCAATACACATACGCATAGAACTATCCTTCATCTTCACAAATAAGACCGGAGCACTCCAAGGTGATACACTAGGCCTGATGAAACACTTATCAAGTAACTCCTGCAACTACTCATTTAACTCCTTCAACTCAGGAGGAGCCATACGGTAGGGAGGAATAGAAATGGGCTGAGTGTCCGGCAACAAATCAATGCCAAAATCAATATCTTTGTCAGGCGGCATGCCCGGAAGATCAGCTGGAAACACATATGGAAAATCCCTCACTACTGGAACTGACTCAACTGTAGGGGTAACAATACTGACATCTCTCACATAGGCTAAATACGCATCATACCCCTTCTCAACCATTCGCTGAGCCCTAATAAATGAAATGACCCTGCGGGGAGTATACTCTAAGGTACCTCTCCACTCTAATCTCGGCAAACCTGGCATAGCCAGCGTCACGGTCTTAGCGTGACAATCAAGAATAGCATAATGGGGCGACAACTAGTCCATGCCCAAGATAACATCAAAATCTACCATACTGAGTAATAACAAATCGGCTCTGGTCTCAAAACCACTAAGAGCTATCAAACACGACCGATACACGTGGTCCATAATGAGAGAATCTCCCACGGGAGTAGATACATAAACAGGGGAACTCAAAGAATCCCGAGATATCCCCAAATGTAGAGCAAAATAAGAAGACACATATGAATATGTAGAGCCTGGGTCAAATAATACTGATCCCTATGACAGATAGGGACGATACATGTGATGACTGAATCTAAAGCAACGGCCTATGAACGGGCTGGAAGGGCATAGTACCTGGCATGGCCTCCCCCTCTAGGGCGACCTCGACCTCCCTGACATCCACCTCGAGCTGGCTGAGGAGGTGGGGTGGCAGCTAGTGCTGGAAGAATGGTTGGAGGACCTGGTGGAGCACGTGAAGGCTGATAAGTCTATGAAGGTGCACCCCTCCTGGCTCTGGGGCAATCTCTAACCAGGTGATGAGTGTCACCACACTCAAAACAATCTCTCGGAGGACGCGGCAGCTAAGACTGACTCGGACCGGGCCTGCTGGACTGGCCGGTAATAGCACCTCGAGTAGGAGGCATACCAAATACTGGTGGTGCATAATAGGGCTCCTGAGGTCTATGAGGAGCTGGAACACCGCTGGCTACTGGAAGAGCTGAATGAAAAAGGCGACTCACAAAACCCCTACCATAGCGTGCTGCTGGTGCACGAGCTCCTGAATAATGACCAGTCTCTCGAGACCTCTTGGCCTCTCTCTCCTCTTTGTCCCGGGCAAACATGTCATCCACTCTCCTGGCAATGCTCACTGCCTACTGATAAGTGATGTCCATCTCCAACTCCCTGGCCATACTGGTCCGAATACTGGGGTGGAGTCCCTCAATGAAGCGATGAACCCTCTCTCTGACCGTAGCAACCAGAGCCGGTGCATGGCGAGCTAACTCATTGAAACGGACTGCATACTCCGACACAGTCATAGCACCCTGACGCAACTGCTCAAACTCTGCGCGCCAAGCATCCCTGACGCTCTGAGGAACATACTCACGCAACAATATCTCTGAAAACTGAGTCCAAGTGAGTGAGGCTGCCTCATCCGGACTACTCAGCTCGTAGGAATGCCACCACTAATATGCTGCTCCCCACAGCTGAAAAGCGGTAAAAGAAACCCCACTCATCTCCACAATGCCCATAGTGCGGAGAATACGATGACACTCCTCAAGAAACCCCAGAGCATCATCTGAAGCTAGTCCGTTGATAGTAGGTGGGTGGTACTTCTGGTACATCTCAAGTCTGAGCTGCTCTGCCTCAGAAGCAGCTACCCTGGTCTCGTGCTGAACCGGAGCCACTGGGGGCATAGGAATATACTCTGGGGCCTGATCAACCTAGACCCTCTGCTCAGAAGTGCGGATTTTGGGAGTCTATGCCCATCCCCCAGCCTGAGATGTAGCGGGAGCTATCGGAAATAGTCTAGCCTAAGCCAGAGTGCTCAACATGTTCAAGAACTAAGCTAAAGTCTCCTGGAGGGCTGGAGTAGCAATAGGGATCTCCGGTGCTGGCCCTCCAGCTAGAGCTGCAGGGGGAGGCTCCTCTGACGCAGCTCTCGCAGGTGCTCGGGCTGCACCGTATGGTCGTCCTCTACCCTAACCCCGACCTCTGGCGGCTCTGATAGAGGGCTCGGGTGCCTGATCGTCGGTCCTCCCTGTACGGGTCCTCACCTTCTGTGACAAAGAATAGAATAGAGTTTTAGAATTTTGGTATCAATAACTCGCACGACAGGGAAATCAAAGGAATATGATTGTTCTTAACAATTACATAGCCTCCCGAAGATAAGTACGGACATCTCTGCACCGATCCGCGAGACTCTAATAAACCGACTTGTGACCAGCGACTCCTATGAACCTAGTGCTTTGATACCAACTTGTCACGACCCAAATTAGCCCTCCGTAAGGTGTCGTGATGGCACCTAGTCTTTACGACTAGGTAAGCCTAATATTATGAAAAATATAAAGAAAACACAACATTTTTTTTTAAAGATAAACAACATATTGTGAATAACCAAGAGTAGTACCACTCGGCATATTCAAAATAATTTCCCAAGACCCGGAATATCACTAAGTCACAAGTTGATATAATCTATGTAGCTCTATACAAAAGTCTGAAGATAATAAAGAAAGTCTCTGGGCGAGGGAGTGAAAGGGGACTCCGAAGATCTGCGGACGCAAGCAGAAGTACCTTGAAGTCTTCTAGAATCAGCAGCACGCACTAACCCCAAGGCTGATAGCTCATACCTGGATTTGCACACGAAAACATGTGCAGGAAAGGGCATGAGTACACCACAATAGTACCTAGTAAGTGCCAAGCCTAACCTCGATCGAGTAGTCACGAGGTCAGGTCAAGGCCCTACCGGAGTAAATATAATAAATAAAACAGTAAAAGATATAAGTAAAATTTACGGTAACACAGTTAAAGAAATTTTTGAAAATTTAACAGTTAAGGGAGTCCTCGACTCAGAACAAGGTAAACACAGTGGGGAATCTCCCGGGATACCGTCTCGTAGTTCCAAATGAATATGCAGTACAGGGGGATCTCCCGGAATACGTCCGTAGTCCCAAAGTAAATATGCAGTGCTGGGGGATCTCCGGGAATACATCCGTAGTCCCAAAGTAAATATGCAGTACAGGGGGATCACCCGAAATACGTCCGTAGTCCCAATTTAAATATGCAACGCAAGATGAAATGGCAGGTATAGCATCGAGTTATACAGTTTATACTGAACACATATAAGGAAAGTAGGGACTTAACTAAGCATGTCACACAGAATGTCAAATAGACAGTTAAAACACGTAAGCATGCTTCTCTAGTCTAAGTTTAACAATTAAACGTATTAGTGCAATTTAATAAGGAAAAATAGTTTATGATTTAGAAAGGAAAAACGAGATTTTTGCAATGACAGCTCGTGTACGTACTCGTCACCTCACGTACACGGAGCCCACACATCAATTAATATCAAGCATCTTAAAGGAAAGTCTCCAACACAAGGTTAGGCAAGCCACTTACCTCGAACCGCTCAAATCAACTCGATATCACGTTCTTGCCACGAGTATCCGACTCTAAATGGCCCGAATCTATTCAAATTAATTGCATAATATAAATATAACTACAAGTAACTAATTTAGCTAATTTTTCGAAGCTAAAGCGTGAAATTAGGAAAAACGCCCAAAAAGTCTCCACGGGCCCACGTCTCAGAATCGGGTAAAAATTACAAATTATAAACACCCATTCACTCACGAGTTCATTCCGTTAAGCATCCGAAACACACCCGAGGCTCCCGGGAACTCAACCAAACATACCAACCAATCCTAAAATACCATACGAACTTAGTCGAGCCTTCAAACCACGCCGAACAACACCAAAATCATGAATTAAGTACGGATTCAAGCCTAAGAATTTAAAATTTTCCAAATTCTACAAACGACGCCGAACCACATCAAATCTAGTCCGAATGACCTCAAATTTTACACACAGGCACAAATGACACTATGAACCTACAGCCACTTTCGGAATTCCATTCCGAGCTCGATATCAACATTTCCACTATCGGCCGAAATCGCCGAAAAACTAACTTCCGCCAATTCAAGCCTAAATCTACTACAGACCTCCAAAACACATTCTGGACGCGCTCCTAGCCCCAAAATCACCCAACGGAGCTAACAGAGTCGATGGAATTCCATTCCGGATCCGTCTTCACACAATTCCGACTACGGTCCAAACTCCAAGGCTTAAACTCACAACTAGGGACTAAGTATCCCAAAACTCTCTGAATTCCATAATCAATCACTCCGGCAAGTCCCAAAAGTAGAAACAAATATGGGGAAAGCAGATATTAGGGGATCGGGGCTCTAATTCTCAAAACGATCGGTCGGGTCGTTACAACCAACAAGTCCTAAAAATCATACGAACTTAGTTGAAACATTAAATTACTTAAAACAACGCTAAAACCACGAATCATACCCCAATTCAAGCTTAAGGAACTTGAGAATTTCTAACTTCTACATTCGATGCCGAAACCTACCAAATCAATTCCGATTGATCTCAAATTTTGCGCACAAATCATAAATGACATAACGGACCTATGAAAATTTTCAGAATTGGATTATGACTCTGATATCAAAAATTCGACTCCCTGGTCAAACTTCCCAAAAAATCAACTTTCGTCATTTCAAGCAAAATTTTACTACGGACTTCCAAATAATTTTTCGGACACGCTCCTTAGTCCAAAATCATCATACAGAGCTATTGGAATCATCAAAACTCTATATCGGGGTCGTTTACATGTAATTCACCATCCGGTCAATTATTTCAACTTAAGCTTCCAAAACAAGAATTATTTTTTCAATTAAATCCTGAATCATCCGAAAACCAAACTTGACCACCCTCGCAAGTCATAATACACATTTCAAAGCTGCTCGAGACCTTATGCCACCGAACGGAACGTAAATTCTTAAAACGACAAGTCGGGTCGTTACAGCCTCCCCATCTTAAAACATACATTCGTCCTCGAACGTGCCAAGAATTATTCTAAGGACATTAAATTTCTAAGTGTATTATTACACACATACTCATGGTTGATTCCACGTCACCACAATTTAGTGTGGGTCCCACAATACCATCTCAGTTGAGATTATTTCTTTTGTCCTCATTTATAAACTTTAAAGCCAACTTCTTACACTCCCATAACCACATCTCTGATCATAATAGTTGTTTATAATTAATTCCAACATCCTCAATTAATCTCATATTAACTAAAATCTCATTTCAAATTTTTGCAACACTGACAGCAACATGCGAGGCATGAAGACCTCATAATTATTTATCCGAATCAACGAGTCGCATTTAACACCACCTGAGCACTCACCTTATAGGCTAAAATGCAATGTTTACAACATGAATATGGATAAATTTGCACAGAAAAATATAAAAGAATTATCAAATAAGCCTAACAGGCATGACTCCCCATTAATACTATAGTTCAAATTTAATTTCACAAAGGGAGAATTTAAACTCATAAATTTTTCTCCACAAGGACCTTGTCCTTATATAACTTCCACCGCGGCTTGTAGCTCCGTTTAAATATTTCACATCATATAAAAATGTGAGGATCTCGTCCTCAACTCTGAATCACAAGTATTTGCCAATTGAAATTTTTTCATTTCGTTTCTTTCTTCTTTTTAATCAATTCTGTAAACAATTTTCACAACACATAATGAACCCTCATACCAATAGGGCATGTAATTCATAAAATTGAACTCAATTATTCCGAAATCACATCAAAATCCACTATAGCGAGTAATAAAAAGCCACTTTTGCACTCATAGCTCTTAATAGTGTACAAAACAAAATGATAGACACATGCTAACACCATCAAATCTCCCAACAGGGATAAACACATAAATAGGTTTTGGAATTATGAAGCTCACCCATAAGTGGAGCATAATATGAGGACTCGCCTCGATACTCAGAACCGAATCAAACTAAGGAAAATATTCCTTTATAACAAATCATGATCGTACCTATAACGACACCATCTAGTGTAGAAGCCTCAGCCAAATCATAGCGATTATATCAACGGGTCAGGCCTCTACCTCTTAGGCGCACTCTACCCGTCTGTCCTCAACCCCTAACTGGCTGTGCACGTGAGGTAGTAGCTGCACTGGGGGCCATAATCTGAGTGTTCTGATAAAATCCACCCCTCCCAAGTCTGGGACAATCTTTCATAATGTGCCTAGTGTCACCACACTCATAACAGCCCCTCTGAGGTCGCGGTTGCTCATACTGAGTCTATGCCGGATAACTGGAATAACTATTATAGGAATCATGTGTCGGTGGTGCATTAAAAGAACTTACTGGAGCACCCCGAGTATTCTGAAATTGTTTCCATGACCCCGCTGATACTGAAATGTAGAATTATTAAGGACGCGGGAATACCGCAAGTCCAACATCATCCCATACAAATCTCAGCTCTTAATCATATACAAGTTTCGGAGAACCTTTCAATACCACATAAATACATCTCATGCCAAAACTAATATAACACATGACCCAGCAATCTAATCATTGATAGTGGACTCCCCTCACTTGGCGCTAAGCCATAGGACACATTCCGATGATCCACAATACTAACCTTCATCGCTCGTACGACACCGGTCATAAGACATCTCAAACCATTTATTTGGCGCATGTCATCCTCGTGACAGTTAAACTCGTTTCCTCTAGCGTCTTGGCTGCTAGTATGTACCCTTCGCTAAATAGAAGTCCCATATGAACCACATAGTCTCTAATACCACCAACTATCTTCAGATCTATATCCACCTCGTGACCCTACCACGATTGTGACGATTAGGCAACTAATTAAACCTTCTTAAGATAATACTTATCAACCAGAAGTCAAAACCTGTTGCACCCCCATGTGCACAACTGAATGATCTCTCAATACTTCTGTATCCTCGATCTGGACAATACGTGGTAACAATGGTTGAGCAACCCTGTCTCTCTTATAACCCCTCTGTAGTATCACGAACTGTTGGTGCATAGTTGATACTAAGTACGCAATTTCATACACGAGTGGATGCAAAAGAACATAATATATATGCTTCAAGCTGAATAAATGCCGCACGATAAGGAATTAAAGAAGTGAAATTTTTTCTATTAGCTCTGTAGCCTCTCGAAGATAAGTACATACGTCTCCGTACCGATCCGCAAGACTCTACTAAACTCATTCGTGACTCGTAGAACCTATGAACCTAGAGCTCTAATACCAACTTGTCATAACCCAAAATCCCACCACAGGCGTCGTGATGACACTTAGTCTCTAAGACTAAGTAAGCCGATTATGATTACAATTCAAGCCAATTTAGTTTTTCAAACATATAATTAAATACTAGTGTCAAAACCAACAACGAAAATAATTACAAACAACCTCCCAAGACTGGCAATACTGAGTCACGAACTCTAACTAAATACATAGAATGATCTCAAGGATCGAATACTCAATACTGTTTGATTAATAATTAACAGTACAATAAAATAAAAAGACTTCAAGGGACTGCGACGACCAAGCAACTCAACCTTGAATCCTTGCGATCACACTTTAAATCTGTCCGAGTCTGATAGCTCCAATACCTAGCTCTGCACAAAAAATGTGCAGAAGTGTAGTATGAGTACACCACAGTCGGTACCCAGTAAGTATCAAGACTAACCTCAGTGGAGTAGTGATGAGGTACAGTCAAGACACTCACTAGTCTAATAACGTGTGCAATATAGTATACAAAATAATAGAAAATAAATAACAATAAAGGCAACATAAATGAACCAGTGATATGTACAACAGGGCAACAAGAACATCATTAATATTGCTCAACAAATAATAAATACAAGTACACCCAATTAAATCAAATCCTTCAAATATAATTCTTTCACATGTAATTCTTTCGAATAAATAACTTCTGAAAATATTTCTTCCGAATAAATATCCTTTGAATATAAAACTCTTTCAAATAAAGATCTTGCAAATATATCCCTTTCAAATAAATATCTTTCAAATATAATTCTTTTAAATTAATTTTTTTCTAATATAATTCCTTCAAATAAATATTTTCAATTACAATTCTTTCAAATAAAAGTCACCATGTGACACCCCATTTTATAATCATAAAATACGAGTATCAGCCCACTTTCATATTTTTCGTAAACACGGGTCTCATCCCACTTTCATATTTTCACGGCACTTTGCGCCCATAATTAAATCATCATATTTATCCGGCACCTCGTGCCCACTTTTCATATCACAGTTGCACGGACAGTTCACGTGCCAATAATAAAACCATCATATTTTTTCGGCACCTCGTGCCCACGTTTCATATCCGTTGCGGCGTGCAACCCGATCCCTTATAACATTACTTGCCTGACAATAGCCACAGGCTCACAATTTCAACATCGATCAGGCTATTATCAAGTTTACCGAAATAACAAGACAAGTTGCACAAGATATAAAAATAAACACAAGGAATATCCCAACATCACATGAAAATTACCAACACAATAACTCCACATCATCACATATCATCCCTGGCAATAGCCACCCTTATCTCTTATATAGTCACCCTTATCACTCCTATAATAGCCTCCCTTATCCCTCCTCCCTGACAATATCAATAGCCACCCTTATCGCTCCTATAGCCACCCTTATCTCTCCTATAGCCACCCTTATCACTCCGCCCAGAAATATCCCAACACACATAACAATAGTGAAATTCCACCCTTATACCCACATAATATCAATAGTGGAATGCCACCCTTATATCCTCAAAATAATAACTCAACAATTTACACATAATATTATCACGGCAAGATAACAAAAATCAATTCATAACACAATTTGCCCAATGGCCACAACCAATTCTAAAAAATATAATAATTCAATTAATTTCACAACAAATAGCTGAAGGCTCCACACAATGTGTATAAGACCTCAAAAAAAATTAACAGAGATAGAAATTACTCAGCATAGGGAAACTCCCTCATTAATCCCAATTTTCAATAATTATAAAAACACCTCTTCTTAAGCTCATTTAATTAATTATTTACAGAGGAAAAATCCATAATGAAATTAAATTCCAAGAAATATAAACCATCAAACTCACATAATTCACATAAATATACAAGTAACATTCACATCAAATCTGCATATAAAAACAAATTCAATAAATGCGAATTGAGGCATAGGGTAATTAAAAGTTGTCCATATTGTGTTTGGATATGAAATACACAATTAAAGTTTTGTGAGTGAAAACTTGCAAAACTCCTAAAATTTGTTTTTCAAACATTTTATTAAGTCGAAAAATGGGATCAATTTGATAAACAACCACTTATTTGAAATAATCTCCAAGTATTTTTCCAATATTTTGAAAATATTATGTATGTCCGAGTGGGTAAAGGTTATAAGGTACTCATTCAAAGATCACAAGATCAAAAATCAGAATTTATCCATATTTTATGAAACTAGTATCTATAAACATGCGCTGCATGTTAATTGTAACGACCCGGCCGATCGTTTTGAGAGTTAGAGCCCCGAACCCCTATTAACTGCTTTTCCCATATCTATTTCTGCTATTGTGACTTGCCGGGATGATTGGTTTTGAGTTTAGGAGTGTTTTGGGATTCTTAGTCTCTAAATGAGAGCTTAAGCCTTAGGATTTGGATCATAGTCGGAACTATATGAAGACGACTCCGGAATAGAATTATGTCGGTTCCATTAGCTCAGTTAGGTGATTTTGGGTTTAGGGGCGTGCCCAGATTGTCTTTTGGAGGTCCGTAGCTCATTTAGGCTTGAAATAGCGAAAGTTAAATTTTTGGAGTTTTGGGCCGGTAGTGGAATTTTTGATATCGGGTCGTTTTTCGATTCCGGAAGTTGGAGTACGTCCGTAATGTTGATTATGACTTGTGCGCAAAATTTGAGGTCAATCGGACGTGATTTGATAGGTTTCGGCATCGGTTGTAGAATTTTGAAGTTTCAAGTTCTTTAAGTTTGAATTGGAGGATGATTCATGATTTTAGCGTTGTTTGATGTGATTTGAGAGCTCGACTAAGTTTGTATGGTATTTTAGGATTGGTTGGTATGTTTGGTCGAGGTTCCAGAGGCCTCGGATGTGTTTCGGATAGTCAATGGGTCATTTTTGGACTTAGAGAAGTAGCAGATTTCTTGTGTTTTATTGCAGAAAAATCCTTCATCGCATTCGCGAGAGGTGCCTCGTGCTCGCGTAGAGAATCTGGGAAAGGCAGCTAAGTTGTTCTTCGTATTCACGATGTTGTTCCTGTGTTTGTAAAGGTGTGGGACCTTAAGCCTATGCGTTCGCGATATGGTCCTTGTGTTCGCGAAGAGGAACGAGGCATAGGAAGCTTCGGGCATTAAGCCTACGCGTTCGCGAAGAGGTTCCCGCATTCGTGAAGGGTCCATCAGTGGAAGGTACACGTTCGCGAGAGTCCCCTTGCATTCGCGAATGAGGAATTTTGGGCCAGTGGAAGATTGTTCATCACGTTCGCGATCGTGATGTCGCATTCGCGAAGAAGAACGCACCTGGGCAGAATTTAAGGTTCAAAAATGAGGGTTGAGTTCATAACATAAAAATTTGGTTGAGAGCTCGGTAGAAGGCAAAATTTGGAGAGATTTTCGAAGGAAGTTTTTGGGTAATGATTCCTAACTCCTTTATGGTTATATTCCACTAATCTATGGTTGATTTCATCATTTAATTTCGGATTTTGGGGTTGAAATTGAGAAAAGATTGGAAGAACTTCTTCAACAAATATTTCGAGTTTTGAAAGGGGATTTGTGGTCGGATTTGAGAAATTTTTATATGGTTAGACTCGTCAGTGAATGGGTGTTCGTATTTTGTGACTGTTACCCGATTCTGAGATGTGGGCCCTACAAGCGATTTTTGAGTTATTTTCAGAATTTTTGTTAAAGTATTGATTTCATTAATTAGATGAGTCTATCATGGTTGTATTTATGATATGTTATTGATTTTGGCTAGATTTGGGCCATTCGGAGCCGGATATTCGTGGGAAAGGCATTGTGACCGATTGATTGAACTTCGTTCGAGGTAAGTGGCTTGCCTAACCTTGTGTTGGGGACTTTTCCCTTAGGATGTTTGATATAAATTGATGTGTGGGCGCCGTGTGCGTAAGGTGACGAGTATATACACAGGCTATTATTGTAAAAACCCCGTCTTTCCTTTCTAAATCATAAACCGTTTTCCCTTATTAAATTGTACTAATACGTTTAATAGTTTAGCTTAGATTAGAGAAGCATGCTTACATGTTTTAACTGCCTATTTGTCATTCTGTGTGCCATGCTTAGTTAAGTCCCTACTTTCCTTATCTGTGTTCTGTATAAATGTATAACTCGATGCCTTACCTGCCATTTCATCTTGCGTTGCATATTTAAATTGGGACTACAGACGTATTCCGGGAGATCCCCCTATCTTGCATATTTATTTTGGGACTACGAACATATTCTGGGAGATCCCCCAACACTGCATATTTACTTTGGGACTACAGACGTATTCCGGGAGATCCCCCAGCACTGTATATTTACTTTGTGACTACAGACGTATTTCGAGAGATCCTCCTGTACTGCATATTCATTTGGAACTACGGGACTGTATCCCGGGAGATTTCCCATTGTGTTTACCTTGTTCTGAGCCGAGGGCTCCTTTAACTGTTAAATTTTCGAGAATTTCTTTAACTGTGTTACTATAAATTTTATTTATGTCTTTTATTGTTTAATTTATTATATTTACTCCGGTAGGGCCTTGACTGACCTCGTCACTATTCGACCGAGATTAGGCTTGGCACTTACTGTGTACCATTGTGGTGTACTCATGCTACTCTCTGCACATGTTTTTTTTCGTGTGCAGATCCATGTGCATCTTATCAGCCGTTTATCAGCCGCACTATCAGTGAGCCGGGACAGTTTTGGAGACTTCAAGGTATATCTGCCGCGTCCGCAGACCTCGGAGTCCTCTTCTACTCTTTTCCATGTCCATTACCTTCTGTATTTTTCCTTGTTAGACTCCGATGTATAGAGACACTAGATCTTTCCTTCTATAGTTTGTGATTCACGATGTTTCGGGTTTTTGGGATTTGTTGTGTATTTTTGAAATTTGGTTAAATTTATATTTTTATTTCATTATTCCGCAAAATGTTAGGCTTACCTAGTTGTAGAGACTAGGTGCCGCCACAACGTCACACAGAGGGGAAATTGGGTCGTGACAAGTTGGTATCAGAGCTCTAGGTTCATAGGTGTCATGATTCACAAATCGGTTTATTAGAGTCTCGCCGATCGGTGCGAAGACGTCCGTACTTATATTCGGGAGGCTATGTAACTGTTAAGAAGAATCATATTTCTTTGATCTCCTTGTCGTGCGAGTTATTGATATAAAAAAATTCTAAAATTCTATTATATTCTTTCTCACAGATGGTGAGGACCCGTACCGGGAAGACCGACGATCAGGCAACCGAGCCCCCTGTCAGAGCTGTCAGAGGCCGGGGTCGGGGTAGAGGATGACCACGCGGTGCAGCCCGAGCACCTGCGAGAGCTGTCACAGATGGTGAGGACCAGTACCGGGAAGACCGACGATCAGGCAACCGAGCCCACTGTCAGAGCTGTCAGAGGCCGGGGTCGGGGTAGAGGATGACCACGCGGTGCAGCCCGAGCACCTGCGAGAGCTGCGTCAGAGGAGCCCCCAACAGCTCCAGCTGGAGGGCCAGTACCGGAGATCCCTATTGCTACTCCAGCCCTCTAGGAGACTTTAGCTCAGTTCATGAACATGTTTTGCACTCTGGCTCAGGCTGGACTATTTCTGATAGCTCCCGCTACATCTCAGGCCGGGGGAGGGGCACAGACTCCCGCAGCCCGCACTCCTGAGCAGAGGGTCCAGGTTGATCAGGCCCCAGAGTATATTCCTATGCCTCCAGTGGCTTCGGTTCAGCATAAGACCAGGGTAGTTGCTTCTGAGGCAGAGCAGCTCAAACTTGAGAGGTACAAGAAGTACCACCCACCACACCTACTTTCAACGGACTAGCTTCAGATGATGCTATGGGTTTTCTTAAGGAGTGTCATCGTATTCTTCGCACTATGGGCATTGTGGAGACGAGTGCGGTTTCTTTCACTGCTTTCCAGCTGAGGGGGGCGACATATCAGTGGCGGTATGCCTATGAGCTAAGTAGTCTGGACGAGGTAGCCTCACTCACTTGGACTTAGTTTTCTGAGATGTTGTTGCGTGAGTATGTTCCTCAGAGCCTCAGGGATGCTTGGCGCACAGAGTTTGAGCAGCTGCGTCAGGGTGCTATGACTATGTCGGAGTATGCAGTCTGTTTCAGTGAGTTAGCTCGCCATGCACCGGCTCTGGTTGCTACAGTCAGAGAGAGGGTTCATCGCTTCATTGAGGGACTCCACCCCAGTATTTGGACCAGTATGGCCAGGGAGTTGGAGATGGACATCACTTATCAACAGGCAGTGTGCATTGCCAGGAGAGTGGAGAGCATATTCGCTCGGGACAGAGAGGAGAGAAAGGCCAAGAGGTCTTGAGAGATTGGTCATTATTCAGGAGCTCGTGCACCAGCAGTATGCTATGGTAGGGGTTTTATGAGTCGCCCTATTCATTCAGCTCTTCTAGCAGCCAGCGGTGTTCCAGCTCCTCCTAGACCTCAGGAGCCCTATCATGCACCGCCAGTATCCAGTATGCCTCCTACTCGAGGTGCTATTACCGGCCAGTCCAGCAGGCCAGGTCCGAGTCAGTCTCAGCCGCCGCGTCCTCCAAGGGGTTGTTTTGAGTGTGGTGACACTCGTCACATGGTTGGAGATTTCCCCAGAGCCCGGGGGGTGTACCTCCATAGGCTTTTCAGCATCCACGTGCTCCACTAGGTCCTCCGGCCATTCTTCCAGCCTCAGCTGCTACCCCACCTCCTCATCCAGCTCGAGGTGGAGGTCGGGGAGGTCGAGGTCGCCCTAGAGGGGGAGGCTAGGCCAGATACTATGCCCTTCCAGCCCGTTCAGACGCCGTTGCTTCAGATTCAGTCATCACAGGTATCGTCCCTGTCTTTCATAGGGATGCATCAGTATTATTTGACCCAGGCTCTACGTATTCATATGTGTCTTCTTATTTTGCTCCATATTTGGGGATATCTCGGGATTCTTTGAGTTTCCCTGTTTATGTATCTACTCCCGTGGGAGATTCTCTCGTTGTGGACCACATATATTAGTCGTGTTTGATTGCTCTTAGTGGTTTTGAGACCAGAGCCGATTTGTTATTACTCAGTATGGTAGATTTTGATGTTATCTTGGGCATGGACTGGTTGTCACCCCATTATGCTATTCTTGATTGTCACGCTAAGACCGTGACGCTGGCTATGCCAGGCTTGCGAGATTAGAGTGGAGAGGTACCTTAGAGTATACTCCCCGCAGTGTCATTCCATTTCTTAAGGCTCAACGAATGGTTGAGAAGGGGTATGATGCGTATTTGGCTTATGTAAGATATGTCAGTATTGATACCCCTACAGTTGAGTCAGTTCCAGTAGTGAGGGATTTCCCTGATATGTTTCCCGCCGATCTTCCGGGTATGCCGCCCGATAGAGATATTGATTTCGGTATTAATTTATTGCCGGGCACTCAGCCCATATCTATTCCTCCTTACCGTATGGCTCCTCCTAAGTTGAAGGAATTGAAGGAGCAGTTGCAGGAGTTTCTTGATAAGAGTTTCATCAGGCCTAGTGTATCACCTTGGGGTGCTCCAGTCTTATTTGTGAAGAAGAATGATGGTTCTATGTGTATGTGTATTGATTATCGGCAGTTGAACAAGGTTACAGTGAAGAGCAGGTATCCTTTGCCTCGCATCGATGATTTATTTGATCCGTTACAGGGTGCCAGGGTGTTTTCCAAGATTGACTTGCGTTCAGGTTATCATCAGTTGAAGATTAGGGAGCCGGATATCCCGAAGACTACTTTCAGGACCAGATATGGTCACTATGAGTTTCTTGTCATGTCATTTGGGCTGACCAATGCCCCAACAACCTTTATGCAATTGATGCACAATGTGTTCCGACCTTATCTTGATTCCTTCGTCATTGTATTTATTGATGACATCCTGGTATATTCCCGGTTTCGGGAAGATCATGAGCAGCACCTAAGGACCGTGCTTCAGACTTTGAGGGAGAAGAGGTTGTATGCAAAATGTTCTAAGTGTGAATTCTGGCTTGATTCAGTGGCATTATTGGGCCACATAGTGTTTTGTGATGGGATCAAGGTAGATCCAAAGAAGGTGGAGGCAGTGCAGAGTTGTCCTAGATCGTCATCAGCTACGGAGATCCGTAGTTTCCTTGGTTTGGCGGGGTATTACCATCGCTTTGTGGAGGGATTTTCATCCATTGCAGCACCTATGACCAGGCTGACCCAGAAGGGTGCTCCGTTCAGGTGGACCGAGGAGTGTGAGGAGAGCTTTCAGAAGCTCAAGACAGCTTTGACTACAGCCCCAGTATTAGTATTGCCAACAGGTTCGGGGTCCTCCACTGTCTATTGTGATGTATCACGGATTGGTTTCGGCGCGGTGTTAATGCAGGACGGTAGGGTGATTGCCTACGCGTCCAGACTACTGAAGGTGCACAAAAAGAACTATCCTGTCCACGACCTTGAGTTAGCAGCTATTGTTCATACCTTGAAGATATGGTGACATTATTTGTACGGTGTTCCTTGTGAGATTTACACCGATCATCGGAGTTTGCAGCATCTGTTTAAGCAGAAATATCTTAACTTACGTCAGAGGAGGTGGTTGGAGCTGCTTAAGGATTATGATATCACTATTTTGTTCCACCCTGGGAAAGATAATGTGGTGGCCGATGCTTTGATTCACCGGGCAGAGAGTTTGGGGAGTTTGGCATATATTCCGGTAGCTGAGAGGCCCTTAGCCTTGGATGTTCAGGACTTAGCCATCCAGTTCATGAGATTGGATATTTCAGAGACTAGCCGGGTATTAGCTTGTGTGGTTTCTCGGTCTTCTCTTTATGACCATATCAGGGAACGCCAGTATGATAATCCCCATCTTCTAATTCTTCAGGACAGGGTTCGGCGAGGTGATGCCAAAGATGTGACTATTGGTGATGATGGTGTGATGAGGATGCAGGGCAGGATCTGTGTGCCCAATATAGATGGGCTTCGGGAGTTGATTATCGAGGAGGCCCATAGCTCGCGGTACTCCATTCATCCCGGTGCCACGAAGATGTACCAGGATTTGAGACAACACTACTGGTGGAGGAGGATGAAGAAGAATATAGTTGGGTTTGTGGCCAAGTGTCTTAACTGTCAGCAAGTCAAATATGAGCACTAGAGGCCGGGTGGATTACTTCAGAGGTTAGAGATCCCAGAGTGGAAGTGGGAGCGGATCACCATGGACTTTGTAGTTGGACTTCCACGGACTTTGAGAAAGTTCGATGTTATTTGGATGATCATGGATCGGCTGACCAAGTCAGCTAATTTTATTCCAGTGTTAACCACTTATTCTTCTGAGAGGTTGGCTGAGATTTATATTAGAGAGATTGTCCGCCTTCATGGTATTCCAGTATCCATCATTTCAGACAGAGGTACACAGTTCACATCACGGGTTTGGAGAGTTGTACAGCAGGAGTTGGGTACTAGGGTGGAGCTGAGCACAACCTTTCACCCTCAGACGGACGGGTAGTCCGAGCGCATGATTCAGATTCTTGAGGATATGCTCCGTGCCTGTGTGATGGAGTTCGGAGGGTCATGGGCCGCACTATCAGTGAACCGGGATAGTTTTTCAGACTTCAAGGTATATCTGCCGCGTCCGCAGACCTCGGAGTCTCCTTCTACTCTTTCCCATGTCCATTACCTTCTGTATTTTTCCTTGTTAGACTCCGATGTATAGAGACACTAGATCTTTCCTTCTGTAGTTTGTGATTCACGATGTTCCGGGTTTTTGGATTTGTTGTGTATTTTTGAATAGTTGGTTAAATTTATATTTTTATTTCATTATTCCGCAAAATGTTAGGCTTACCTAGTTGTATAGACTAGGTGCTGTCACGACGTCACACGGATGGGAAATTGGGTCGTGACATTAATAATGACACATGATGGTTTAAATATTTAATTTATATGAAAGAATAATAAATTTAATTATTGAGAGAAATTTTATATATGATACTACAACAATCATCTAAATGCCGATAAATATTGTTACATTAGCATACTACGTGAATTCAAAATGAAAGGATATCATCAAAACTTACATAAATGATCAATTTTAGTCATATTAAGTAGATAATTATATATTTTAGTTTAAAGGTATCTAATGCGATGGTATCTTACCGAATACTTCTTTATAGACGGTATTATTTTGTATATGTTTCTTTCTAATGCTTTGGTTACTCTGCCATAACCAGAGTTCTTGTTGTCAATAGTGATATCTCTCTTGAAGTGCAACATATAGTTATTCTTGTAAGAAAATATTGTGGTAAATATAGTTCAATATTTAGGATGTTTGTCCTTGTGCTTTATTTATTATAACTACAAAATATAAACATATTAAAAATTATTTTCACACAAATTTAAAAGGATATTCTTTAATTTCGAAAGACGAAAGTTGAATTCAGGGATAAACACATACTTAAAAGCATATTGACCAGTATCATAAGTTCTGCATGTATGACGTTATTGTCAAAACTTCTATATACCATATGTGTACTATTACATAAGCTATTCAGCGGATCTAAGTTTTCAGTAGCATGACATACATATTTTTCTTCAAAATCAACCTATATGCAATGGAAGATCAATTTTAACTTAGTCTATTATATATATGGTGACACTAACATACGTAAGAAATAATGAACTTGACAACAAACATGTACGATAGAAGACCATTTGGTATTAAAGTATTTAAGTTTATGCTGAGTCAAAACTAAAAAATATTTTGTTTTTATCATGAAACTTAGCAATAAACCTTTTATTTAGTTGATCAACATATTCATTTCTGCTAGCTAAGATAGCTCTTTAATTTCTATCATGTAATTTACACAAATTGCATTTTAATCTAATGATGAATATATATATATTTTTCTTATTAAGTGCACTACTATTACCATTGGGGTTGATAACCAAGTGTTCTAGAAGAACCGAACCATCTTTTATTGGATGCTCTTCTTCGTTTCCGACACGAAGCAAGAAGTCACTGAATGTTGGATCTGTTCTTACTTTTATATTTCTTGCCATTTGAATATTTTTCATTTGAGGCCATAAGTATAATTTTGGCAAGCTAGCTTTTACAGTTTTTGCTTTGGTCAATTTAGGAACTACTGATCGTACTTGACAGAAATCACCTCCCAAACTGTTACCTTTCCCCCAAACTGTTCATCGATATCCAATATATTTCTAAAACTCTAGGCGATTGTTTCGATCGTTTGATGCTTAGCCAAACGCGCTTCATCCCATATTATCACTTTTGGTTTCCTTATAAATTTAGCACTATTGCTCTGATTTGATATATTTGTGATGGTCATCTCAGTTATTTGAAGAGGTATATCAAATCTAAAGTGAGTTGTACGACCTCATAATAAAATCGCTGCTGGTACACCACTTGTTCTTATTGCTAACAATATCATGCCTCTTGATCTGACATTTGCAAGTAATGCATGATCTAGGAATACTATTTCGATTCCGCCGGAAGCATCTACAAAGGATAATCCCGCTATACCAGAGTCAATTTTTATAATATATTCTTGAAAGCTTATTCTTATTCAGGATTTAGCTTTAATTGTGCTTCCTCAAATACTTGTATGGCCTTCTTAATATTATACTAATATTTTTTACTTTTTGATCTATTTTTTTAAATCTCTAACACTCTTTTATGGAATAAATTTATGTACATTAAGATTTGTTTTAACTTGAATTTTGTTTTTACTCATATGATGAATTTAAAAAATAATAATTGGATTCTCTTGCTAAATATAATTGAAAGATTTATTTGGTTTTAACATAAAATATAATTTATTTTATATTGATTTAGATTCTTAATATTAGTTCTATCTCATATTTGAATATTTAACCGTGATTATAATTTTATCCACTATAAATTTTATTTTTAAAGAGTAAAAAGATCAATGATATTCCAAATTTAGATCTTTAGGTTTGCAAAATCATTAATGATATTGACTCTTACCAACCTTTTTCTTTTTTTTTCCTCACACATTTATATTCTTAAAAAAAAAATTTAGTTGTTCTTTAATAACTGGGTATATTTTTCTATATTACACGAAAAATTAATAATTAAAAAATATTATTTGAGTAGGAAAGCAGTTCAAATATAATATACTAAAAATATATTATCGTGGGAATTGTTTTCTCAATTTCAACGCTTTATGCAGTCCGTTTATTTTATTTTGGTATTGAATATTATAGAGAGGTAATGTACTACCAATATGGTGGATTCTTATGAAATTGATTTTTTTAAACCTCCCTACATATTTTTAATAATAATTCAATATACAATACTGTATTAATTTTAAAATATTAAATATTAAAAGAATTAACATAGAAGTTATTATAGTCCAAAAAAATAAATTATTACAGCTATGTCCTTTCCCCATGAGTTCTTCTGTTTAATATTTTAGAGCTATTTTGGTTGTAACGACCAGACTTGTCGTTTTAAGAATTAACGCCCCGTTCAGCGACTTAAGGTCTCGAGCAATTTTGTAATAAGTATTATGACCCGCAGGTGTGGTCGAGTTTGATTTTTTAGAAGATTCGGAATTAATTAAAAGAAACAATCCTTAATTAGAAGCTTAAATGGAAAGAGTTGACGAGAGAGTTGACTTTTGAGCAAAGGACTCCGGAATGAAATTTTGATGATGTCAATAACTCCGTATGATGATTTTGTACTTAGGAGCATGTCCGGAAAATTATTTGGAGGTCCGTAGTGGAATTAGGCTTGAAATGCCGAAAGTTAAATTTTTGGGAAGTTTGAAAGGGGGTTGACTTTTTGATATCGAGGTCGGAATCCAATTTTGCAAATTGGAATAGGTCCGTTATATCATTTATGACTTGTGTGTAAAATGTGAAGTCATTCTGAATTGATTTGATATGTTTCGGTACAAGATATAGAATTTAAAAGTTCAAAGTTCATAGATTTTGATTTGAGGTGCGATTCTTGGTTTTGCTATTTTTGATGTGGTTTGAAGCCTCGACTAAGTTCGTATTGTATTTTGGGACATGTTGGTATAATTGGTTAAGGTCCCGAGGGCCTCGGGTGGATTTCGGAAGGTAAATGGAATGGATTTCGGACAAAGAGGATTGCTGGAAATATCTGTTGCTGAGCTCTTCTGTTCGCCAGAAATTTCTGGTACATGGAGCCAACTTCGGAAGCTTATATCTCGCAATTTAAAAGGAATCTGAAAATATTTAAAACGTCAAAGTTGTAGCCCTTTGATTATAATTTCCATAAAGTTAAACCATTAAATATTTGGATATTTGTACAGAAAGTTATGATGGATTGAATGAAGGCTAGTAGAGCAGTTTCGCCAGAAAGTTTGCCAGAAATTTCTAATGCATGGAGCCGACTGTGGAAGCTTATATCTCGCAATTCATAAGTAATCGGAAAATTATCAAAACATGAAAGTTGTATTCTTTTAATTCTAGTTTCCAGAAAATTAAATCATTCATTATTTGGATATTTGTACAGAAAGTTATGATGGATTGAATGAAGGCTAGTAGAGCCATTTCGCCAGAAATTTCTGATGCGTGGAGCTGACTTTGGAAGCTATATCTCACAATTCATAAGGAATCAGAATATTATCAAAACATAAAAGTTGTAGTCTTTTGATTCTAGTTTCCAGAAAGTTAAACCATTCATCATTTGGATATTTTTACATAAAGTTATGATTGATTGAATGAAGGCTGGTGCAAGCAAGTTATGGTGTGGACTTTTAGTGACGGAAAATGGACTTTTAGGGACGAATGGGCAGAAACTTAAGGACCAAAAATGGTCATTTCCTTCATTTCGTTTTGGATTTTTGGAGCACGATTCTTGGGCAATTTTTGGGCGATTTTCAGGGGAAAATATTGGGGTAAGTGTTCCTTATCCTATATTGATTATATTTCATGATTCCATACTCATTTACATCATGTATCCGTGAATTTATGAAAACAAAATCAAGATTTTTGCAAAATCTTCCAAAAATAAAAATTTAAGATTTGGAGGTTGAGTTGTTATCGGAATTTGATAAAATCGGTATGGTTGAATTCGTATCAGAATGGGTGTTCAGATTTCGTAAAAGTTATGTCGGGTTCCGAGAGGCGGACCCCACGTTGACTTTTGTTGACTTTTTAGAATAAATTTTCAAGTCGACGTTTTATTATCCGAAATTATTTTCTATGAATTTTAATGAAGTTATACAATTAATTTGGATAGATTTGAGCTTTCCGGAGGTCAATTCAAGTAAGAAGGCTATTTTGGAATATCGGCCTAACTTCAAAAAGGTAAGTGTCTTGCCTAACCTCGAGTGGGGAATTACTCCTTAGGCATCGAGTCTTATGTGCCATTTATGAAATGTGAAAAGCCGTGTATGCGAGGTGACAAGTACGTACTTGGGCTTATATGTGCAAATTGTATTGGGTTAAAGTCTTAAGGCACTATTGTGTAGTAAATTAAAAAATTATTGGTATGTATTTAATCATCTAATTCCCATGCCTCGAATCACATTTATTAAACTTGTTTTTATACGACAATTCGATGTAATTATTATTTGTATATTTATATGAAGTCCGTGAGTTCGATGGTTTGATATTTCTTGGAATTTAATTTATTATGAATTTTTCCTATGCAAATAATTAATTAAGCAAGCTTAAGAAGATGGGTTAATATAATTATCTAAATTTAGATTAATGAAGGCTTTGCTTTATGCTGAATAATTTCTATCTCTGTTGATTTTTTTTGTGGTATTATACACATTGTGTGGATCTTTCGGCTTCGTTGTGAAATTAATTGATTTGGTTGTGTCTTTGTAATTTGGTTGTGGCCATTGGGCAAATTGTGATATGAATTGATTTTGTTATGTTGCCGTGATTATTTTTCGTGTAAATTGTTGAGTTGTGTGAGTTGTTATTTGAGGATATAAGGGTGTCATTCCACTTTTGATATTATGTGGGTATAAGGGTGGCATTTCACTATTGTGTTTGTTGAAATATTGTCTGGGCGAAGAGATAATGGTGGCTATAGGAGAGATAAGGGTGACAATATGAGCGATAAGAGTGGCTATTAATATTGTCAGTGTCACGACTCCAAACCGATGGGCCGCGACGGGAGCCCAAATCCTACCCGTCGAACACCCTTAAACATGCGTCTAAGATATAAACATGTATAACATATGCTAGGGAAACCTGTCTGAAAGACATATGTACATAAACATGCGGAATACAGTGGGCGAGCTGGCAAGGATGCTATAGACAACTATATACCCAAAACTGGAAGCCGACAAGGCCACATACTACCCCAACTATACATAACTGTCTACAGACCTCTAATAGAAATACAACTATACAAAGACGGGACGGAGCCACATCATACCCATATATGTATACAAGCATATCGTACCAAAATCAAAAGCAGCTACGGATCAAGTGGAGCACGCCAACTCTCGCTGATCAAGGATCCTAAGAAGGGGGACCGTCAACTTGCCTACCTGCACCTGCGGGCATGAAACGCAGGCCCCGGGAAATAGGGCGTCAGTACGAATAATGTACTGAGTATGTAAGGCATGAAAATCAGTACATAAAAGACATAGATGTAACATGGAATAAAGAAATCAACCTGTAAGTCTGGATAACTTTGTAAATTTTGAAATATTTATAGTGCCATGCATGTGCATATAAATATCATGTCATGCATAAGTATAGGTGTATATATATCATTATCAAGCCTCTGAGGCATCCCATCATATCGTCTCGGCCACTGTGGGCAACATCATCAATATATACCAACTGATCAGGTGATGGTGCGTATA
Organism: Nicotiana tomentosiformis; assembly: GCF_000390325.3. Classification (NCBI taxonomy): domain Eukaryota; kingdom Viridiplantae; phylum Streptophyta; class Magnoliopsida; order Solanales; family Solanaceae; genus Nicotiana; species Nicotiana tomentosiformis. The sequence continues at coordinate 95,326,633 of NC_090813.1, read as the reverse complement.
TAACGCCATAACCTTTTCCCATATCCCATATACATATAATATACGCGTATATAAAGCCATCTGGTCATGGGTCAATATACATGTATAAATGCATGATATGCATAAGAATTACGTTAATAAGATTTCTCGGAATGTCATAAAAATCAATATGCCTTTCGGATACTTTATCAAATACGTATTTTTCTGAGACCCATGAACAGAAGATATAATAATAATTCACACGGGGAATATAGACACCCCTAGTATTTCTATGAATAGAGTCATTTATGAAAGTTGCGTATTTTGCTTGTTTCATTTGTATTATTTGGATCACGTCAAAAGGAAAGAAGGGATAGCCTTAACATACATGGAGTAGGAAAAAATCCGTATGATATTCTTGGAAAAGGTTGCACCGTACTCCCTTCGAATCACAAAATCTCACGTTGCTACTGTGCTAAGAAATCTCGTTGGTTGAAGAAATCTCGTTGTAGTGTTAGAAATGAATCATGTAAAATCACGTTGTAGTGTTAGAAATGAAGAAATCACGTCTGATTGTTAGAAATGAAAAGGTTAGAAATGAAATGTCTTGTATTCTTAACTATGAAAAGAGTTAGGAAAGTCTTGGTGAAGTTTGAAGAGATTATGACTATGCTTAACAGAAACGTTAAGAGAAGTGAGTTATTGAAGTTATGGAAAGTTTTTGTTAAAAGACTTAGAATTAAAGTGTTGTTAGAAAATGAAAACATTAGGCATGAGATGTCTTGTAACTAACATACTAGGTTGCCACATAATCCAAAGTGACTACGAGTCATTTATTTGGAAAGTGGCTTGCTGCCACGTTTTTTGTTTTTTCTTTGGGGGGGGGGGGGGGGGTTAATCTTATCTTATAATTTATTAACTAATTGGGTAATATTTCGTTATCCGGTAATTAATTAATTACCCGCATAATTAAGAATTATCTCGAATTACTTAAAATTCTACTCATTTTTAATACACCTTATACATCATACTATCATGGTCATATGGTACCTTGTATGGTACTAGTCCATAACTATCGGGTATTATAGCTCGGACCGTATTTTATCCCAAATCCACAACCTTCAACGAAACTCATTTTCTTTAATTCGTGTACCCTTTATCCTTCATGGAACTTACTTATCATTTGTTATAAATAGAATAAATACGTTAACCTCAGAATAATCTCATCCCTGCATATATGTCGATTCACTTAAGACAAAACTTTAACGTATGAAAACGCGAGATGTAACATCCTTCCCTCCTTAGAAACATTCGTCCTCGAATGTTTAACTCCCTGGGATCTATATAAATTTGGTAGAATCGCCTTTGTAACAATACTACTACTAACTCTTCCTGTAGAAACTCAATAATTCAACGCCATATAGGACCACAATCATCAATAACGACAATGGCCACGCACGACCAATGACAATAACCAACACAAGAATCCATACACGTACCTTAAGGTTGTGATGTCTCAGTCGGACCCTTCTCTGGAGGAGGAAATTAGTGAGGATATTTAGACTTCATATCTTCCTCGGCCTCCCAGGTTATTTCTTCCACATTGTTGTTTCTCCAAAGTACTTTCACTGAAGCTATGTCTTTAGTTCTCAATCTCCGAACCTATCTGTCTAGTATAGCAATGGGGTTTCTTCATATGATAGCTGCTCTGTGACCTGAATGTCATCAACTGACACGATTCTAGAATGATCTCTGATACATTTACGGAGCATAGACACATGAAAGACTGGATGTATAGATTCCAAGTCCGAAGGCAAGTCCAACTCATATGCTACATGGCCTACCTTGCGTATGACCCTATATGGTCCAATGTACCGAGGGCTAAGTTTTCCCTTACTATCAAACCTCATGACACTTTTCATCGGTGATACCTTTAGGAATACCCAGTGGTCAACCTGAAACTCCAAGTCTCGCCGTCGATTATCCGCATAAGACTTCTGACGGCTTTGAGCTGCTAATAGCCTTTCCTGTATAAGTTTAATTTTCTCGATTGCCTGTTGTACCAATTCTGGTCCTACTAACGTAGTTTCCCCAACATCAAACCACCCTATAGGCGACCTACACTTCTGTCCGTAAAGAGCTTCGTATGGAGCCATCTGAATACTGGAATGGTAGCTATTATTATATGCGAACTCAATAAGCGGCAAATGATCATCCCAGCTACCTTTGAAGTCTATCACACAAGCTCGTAACATATCCTCAAGTGTCTGAATAGTACGCTCAGCCTATCCGTCTGTCTGGGGATGAAATACCGTACTAAGATTTACTTGAGTCCCTAATCCTTTTTGGAAGGACCTCCAGAAGTTAGCTATAAATTGAGCTCCTATATCCGAGACAATAGATACAGGGACACCATGCAGTCATACTATTTCTTTAATATAAAGCCTTGCATAATCCTCTGCGGAATATGTAGTCCTAACGTGCAGAAAATGGGCTGACGTTGTAAGCCTATCAACAATCACCCATATCGAATCAAACTTATGCTGGGTATGAGGTAAGCCTACGATGAAATCCATATTGATTACTTCCCACTTCCAAGTCGGAATCTCTATAGCCTGCAATAATCCACCGGGTTTTTGATGCTCAATCTTGACCTGCTGACAGTTAGGGCACTGAGAAACAAACTCCGCTATATCCTTTTTTATTCTGTCCCACCAATATACCCTGATATCATGATACATCTTTGTTGCTCCTGGATGGATAGAATAATGAGAATAGTGAGTTTCTCCCATAACCTGCCGACGCAGCCCTGTGACATTAGGGACACATAATTTTCCTCAATATCTGAGTCTGGCGTTCCTTTACTTCAGTTACTAAAGAGGATGTTGCCGTATCCTGAATAGTAATTCCAATATCACCTGAGTCCAATAACCGAACTCCAAGACTAGCTAGTTGATGAATCTCATGGGCTATTCCCCTCTTTTCTAGCTATAAATATGACAGGCTACCCATAGATCTATGGCTGAGGGCATCAGCTACTACGTTCGCCTTCCCCGGATGGTATAAAATATCAACGTCATAGTCTTTAAGTAGCTCCAACCATCTCCTTTGACGTAAATTCAATTCCTTTTGCTTGAAGATATACTGGATGCTCTTATTATCCGTATAGATATCAACATGAATGCCATACAAGTAGTGCCTCCACATCTTTAGTGCATGAATTACTGCGGCTAACTCTAAATCATGGGTCGGGTAATTCTTCTCGTGCTTTCTTAGTTGTCTAGAAGCATAAGCTACAACCTTAACATGCTGCATCAACACGTAACCCAATCCAATGCCTGAAGCATCACAATAGATAACATAACAATCGGTCCCTTCTGGGAGCGTTAGAACCGGTGCTGAAGTTAATCTGTCCTTCAATGTCTGGAAACTCTGTTCGCAAGCATCAGTCCACGGAAACTTAGCTCCCTTTTGAGTCAACTTACATGGGTATTCTAATATTTTACAATTCATGAAATTCCTCCTTTTAAAGGACCAAACGTCATCCTTTATCTATCACAATTACGCCCTTATTCCACTACCAGTGCAGCATTCCATCTCTTCTAAATGCTACTGGTCTTAGACTCCTTTGAGTTCACTCAGGCTATACTTAGCTTTCTATGACCTAGAGAAATCATCAGCTCTCTTATTTTCATGGGCTTAATCCCAAGAACTTATCCATTCTCGTCACCTTCTCACTCACCTTTTGTTATCCTTATTCATGTCTTCCTAAAACCTTGTCGCTCTACCATACTTTAGCTTGCGATACACATATATATTTATAATTATTCGCAACCTTCCTTCAACTTGTTTGCACCATAGATTTCCTTATGTTATTCTGGAACATCAAGCGAGACATCACGTCATCACACTACTTTTGTCAAAGGTGCTGAAAGAGAAGAAAATCCCTTTACATGTTTCCTGTAATAATCTGCCAAACCGAGAAACAACCCAAATTGACAAAGCTACGAACCTCCATCGGTGTCGTGGGTCTAGGTCAAGTCTTTACTTCCTCAATATTTTGTGTATTAACCGGAATACCTTTACTTGAAATAGTATGCCCAAGAAAAGCTACAAAATTCACATTTAGAGAATTTTGTATACAACTTCCCTTTTTGTAGAACTTTGAGCACAATATGTAAATGATCTGTGTGCTCAGTCTCTTAATGAGAGTACACCAATATGTCATCAAATAATACAACCACGAATAGATCTAGAAAGGGTCTGAACACTCGGTTTATCAAATCCATGAATACTGCTGGGGCATAATGAATGACATGATACGAAACTCAAGTGCCCATATCTGGTCCTGAATGCTATCTGCGGAATATCTTTCTCCTTATCCCTTACCTGAGGGTAACCGGACCTCACGTCTATCTTCGAGAAATACTTGGCACTTTGCAACTGACTAAATAAATCATCAATCCTCGGGAGAGGGTACTTATTCTTGATTTTCACCTTATTCAACTGTCTATAATCAATACGCATCCGCAAGGAACCATCTTTGATCTACACTTGATGTTAGCATAACAAAAAGGCAACCAATCCATACCCATTATAATATCAAATTTTACCCAACCGAACACCACGGACCTTATCTTTGTTTATTATCAAATCTATCACGGGACATTACGGGCGACATCCATATATATAAGTAACAATATTAAGACTTAACTCGTATAACTAATTTAGAAAAAGGTTTATATACATAGGGGTCGACAAGGCCGTAGACATATCATACCCAAAACTATATAGAGGATACTGTCTGCAAAACCTCTAAGTAAACATAACCATAATATATACAAGTCGGGACAGGACTCCCTACGTCCTAAAATAACAACCTAACATATTCAGAACCCTGAATTGGTAATACTCTAAGAAGAAGTGGAGCTCACCAACCAAAAGCTGACATCTGGAGGAAGTCTACAGTAGAGGGTCCTTGCCTCGTCCTATATGAGAGTCTCGATCAAATACACTTCGAAGCGGAATCTTCATATCCTTATCAGTTACCTTCCTCCTCTTGGCCTGGCTACTATTCTCTTCCTCTGCGTATCCCATAACATACACTGACGAACCTTGATTGACGTATTCCCAAGAGTGTGGACTATCTGAAACCTCAGAAGAGCTGGTGTCCGCAAATACCTTGACATAGTTTTGAGCCTGAGGGGACCCGGTTGTGCCAATCCATGCACCACTCCCCTTATACACTGATCAATGGGCCCTGATAATGAAACTAAGGGCCTTGGTGAGGTCGCAACTCCCCTCACCTCATCTGCTGCCGGCGAAATCGAAACTACTCGAACGGATGACTCATATGGATCCTTGTATGGATCCTCCTCGATAGAACCCATGATCTCTGATGGATCTGACTCCATAGTGTAACTTATATTTCCTTCTAACACCTTCGTAGCCTTATGACCCGCGCTAGCGGCTGTAGTCTTCGGAGGCATCGCTGAAAACGTAACATATCGTTAGGAACATGAATTCTTATATCGCACGATCTAAGATAAAAAGAGAGAATAACATCCTATATGTCCTGTAGCCTCCTGTCTATAAGTGTGGTGCACAACACACCCATAAATAAGACTCTACTAGACACGGTCTGTAGACAACCCTAGGACAGAATTGCTCTGATACCACTTTTGTCACGACCCCAAACCGATGGGCCGCGTCGGGTGCCCGAGTCCTACTAGTCGAACATACTTAAACATGCGTCTAAGATATAAACATGTATAACATATGCGAGGGAAACTTGTCAGAAAAACATATGTACGTATACATGCGGAATACAGTGGGCGAGCCGGTAAGGCTGCTATAGACAGTTATATACCCAAAACTGAAAGCCGACAAGGCCACATACTACCCTAACTATACATAACTGCCTATAGACCTCTAATAGAAATACAATTGTACAAAGACGGGACTGAGCCATGTCATACCCATATATGTAAACAAGAATATCGTACCAAAATCAAAAGCAGCTCCGGATCAAGTAGAGCACGCCAACTCTCGCTGATCAAAGATCCTAAGAAAGGGGACCGTCAGCTTGCCTACCTGCACCTGTGGGCTTGAAATGCAGGCCTCGGGAAATAGGACGTCAGTACGAATAATGTACTAAGTATGTAAGGCATGAAAATCAGTACATATAAGACATAGATGAAACATGGAATAAAGAAATCCACCTGTAAGTCTGGATAACTTTGTAAATTTTGAAACATTTATAGTGCCATGCACGTGCATATAAATACCGTGTCATGCATAGGTATAGGTGTATATATATCATCATCAAGCCTCTGAGGGCATCCCATCATATCGTCTCGGCCACTGTGGGCAACATCATCAACATATACCAACTGATCAGGTGGTGGTGCGTATATAACACCATAACCTTTTTCCATATCCCATATACATATAATATATGCGTATATGATGCCATCTGGTCATGGGTCAATGTACATGTATAAATGCATGAAATGCATAAGAATTACGTTAATAAGATTTCTCGGAATGTCATAAAAATCAATATGCCTTTCGGATACTTTATCAAATACGTATCTTCTGAGACCCATGAACAGAAGATATAATAATAATTCACATGGGGAATATAGATACCCCTAGTATTTCTATGAATATAGTCATTTATGAAAGTTGAGTATTTTGCTCGTTTCATTTGTATTATTTGGATCACGCCAAAAGGAAAGAAGGGATAGCCTTAACATACCTGGAGTAGGAAAAAATCCGTATGATATTCTTGGAAAAGGTTACACCGTACTCCCTTAGAATCACAAAATCTCACATTGCTACTGTACTAAGAAATCTCGTTGGTTGAAGAAATCACGTTGTAGTGTTAGAAATGAATCATGTAAAATCACGTTGTAGTGTTAGAAATGAAGAAATCACGTCTGATTGTTAGAAATGAAAAGGTTAGAAATGAAATGTCTTGTATTCTTAACTATTAAAAGAGTTAGGAAAGTCTTGGTGAAGTTTGAAGATATTATGACTATGCTTAACAGAAACGTTAAGAGAAGTGAGTTACTGAAGTTATGGAAAGTTTTTGTTAAAAGTCTTAGAATTAAAGTGTTGTTAGATAATGAAAACATTAGGCATGAGATGTCTTGTAACTAACATACTAGGTTGCCACATAATCCAAAGTGACTATGAGTCATTTATTTGGAATGTGGCTTGCTGCCACGTTTGGGGGGGGGGTTAATCTTATAGTTTATTAACTTGGGTAATATTTCGTTACCCAGTAATTAACTAATTACCCGCATAATTAAGAATTATCTCAAATTACTTAAAATTCTACTCATTTTTAATACACCTTATACATCATACTATCATGGTCATATGGTACCTTGTATGGTACTAGCCCATAAATATCGGGTATTATAGCTCGGACCGTATTTTATCCCAAATCGACAACCTTCAACGAAACTCATTTTTTTAATTCGTGTACCCTTTATCCTTCATGGCACTTACTTATCGTTTGTTATAAATAGCATAAATACGTTAACCGCAAAATAATCTCATCCCCGCGTCTACGTCGATTATCTGAAGACGAAACTTTAACGTATGAAAATGCAAGATGTAACAGTCAGGGCGGAGGGATAAATGAGGCTATTATAGGAGTGATAAAGGTGGTTATAGGAGAGATAAGGGTGGCTATTGTCAGGGATGATATGTGATGATGTGGAGTGGTCGCATTGGTGATTTTATGTGATGTTGTGACATTCCTTGTATTTATTTTTATACCTTGTGCAATTTGCCTTGTTGTTGGTAAATTGATGAAAACCTGATTTATGTTGAAATTGGGAGCCTGTGGCTATTGCCAGGCGGATTATGAAATGAAATGTGGGTACGAGGTGCCGGGAATAAAATAAAATGATAATATTGGCACGCGAATTGTCCGTGCAGTTGTGATATGAAATGTGGGCACGAGGTGCCATGGTTAAATGATGATGATATTGGCACATGAGTTTTCCGTACGGTTGTGATAAAGAAATTGGCACGAGGTGCCATGAAAATATGAAATTGGGCTGAGACGCGTACTTTATGATTTTGAAATGAGGAGTCACATGGTGACTTTTATTCGAAAGATACTTATTTGAAGGAAAATTATATTTGAAAAAGATATATTTGAAAGAATTATAATTGAAAGATATTTATTGAAGGAATTATATTCGAAAAAGATTTATTTGAAAGAACTATGTTTGAAAGATATTTATTTGAAGGGAGTATATTCAAAATATATTTATTGAAAAGTATTATATCCCGAAGAGTATTATTTGAGAAGCATATAGGCGAAAGATTTATATTTGAAGGACTTGATTTAATTGGGTGTACTTGTATTTATCATTTGTTGAGCAATATTAATGGTTGATTTGTGTTGCCCTTATTGTTATTTATTTCCTATTATTTTTATATATCTTATTTTTATAACTAGTGAGTGTCTTGACTGTACCTCGTCTCTACTCCACTGAAGTTAGTCTTGATACTTACTAGGTACCGACCGTGGTGTACTCATACTACACTTCTGAACATTTTTGTGGAGAGCCAAGTATTGGAGATATCGGACTCGGACAGAGTTAGAGTGGTCATCGCAGTTCCTTGGAGTCTTTCCATTTTATTGTATTGTTATTTATTATTCAAACAATATTGAGTATTCGATCCTTGAGATCATTTCATGTATTCAGTTAGAGTTCGTGACTCAGTACTACCAGTCTTGGGAGGTTGTTATATTCATATTTGTTCTGCTGTTGATTTTGATTACCTATTCAATTTATATTCAAAGCATAAATGGCTTCGAAATGTAATGGAAATCGGCTTACCTAGTCTTAGAGACTAGGTGTCATCACGACGCCTATGGTGGGATTTTGGGTCGTGACAAGTTGGTATCAGAGCTTTAGGTTCATAGGTTCTACGAGTCACGAACGAGTCTTGCGGATCGGTACGGAGACGTCTGTACTTATCTTCGAGAGGCTACAGATCTGTTAAGAAATTTCCACTTCTTTCATTCCTGTCATGCGGAATTTGTTGAATTTGGAATTTGAGCCTTTGTATATCTATTCTCTCACAGATGGTGAGGATACGTGCAACCGGGTTAGCAGAGCAGGCATCCGCACATACTGCTAGGGCTGCAAGAGGCTGGGGCCCAGGTAGAGGTTGGGGTAGAGGTCGAGGAAGGGCACGTGCCGCGACTAGAGCACCTGTCAGAACAGCAGTTGAGGAGCCTCCAGTAGCTCCAGTCGGGGGACAAGTATAAGAAGCACATATTGTTACCCTCGGACTTCAGGGGACTTTAGCACAGTTCCTGAGTATATTTGGTACATTAACTCAGGCAGGATTGATCTCTATTGCACCAAATATTTCGCAGATTGGGGGAGTAGCTCAGACTCCTACCACGACGCCAAAGGAGCAGGTTTACGTTGGTCAGGTTCCGGGTGTAATACCGGTACAACCTATTATTCCAGTTTGGCCTGAGGTCAGGCCAGAGGCATCGGAAGAAGAACAAAAGAGACTTGAGAGGTTTAAGAGGTACTGTCTACCTACTTTCAGTGGCACAACTACAGAGGATGCCCAAGGATTTCTAGAAAATTTGTCACCGTATTCTCCGCACCATGGGTATTGTGGAAGTGAGCGGAGTTGTCTTTACTACATTTCAACTTTCAGGCGCAGCGTATCAGTGGTGGCAAATCTATGAAGAAGGTAGACCAGCCGATGCAATACCACCTACTTGGGCACATTTTTCAGAGATATTTTTGAAGGAATTTGTTCCCCATACCCTCCGAGATGCGTGGCGCACAGAGTTTGAACGGTTGCATCAGGGCACCATGATAGTATCAGAATATGCAATCAGGTTCAGTGAGTTAGCTCGTCGTGCACCTACTTTGGTTCCTATCGTCCGAGAGCGGGTCCACAGATTCATTGAGGGGCTTGATTATGATCTTAAAATGTGCATGGCTTGAGAGTTGCAAACTGATACTCCATTTCAGCAAGTAGTGGAGATTGCGAGAAGTATTGAGGGTGTTTTAGGTGAGTAAAGAGAGCCTAAGGAGGCCAAAAGGTCTCGGAGCTCTGGAGGGTTCAGTGGATTTTATCAGAACACTCAAACTATGGGCCCTAGTGCAGCTACTACCCCACGTGCACAGCCAGTTAGGGGTGGAGGACAGACGGGTAGAGGGCACCTAAGAGGTGGAGGCCCGACCCGTTGATATAATAGCTATGATTTGGCTGAGGCCGATACACCAGATGGTGTTTTTTTATAGGTATGATCCTGATTTGTTATAAAAGGATATTTTTCCTTAATTTGATTCGGTTCTGAATATTGAGGCGAGTCTTCCTATTATGCTCCGGTTATGGGTGAGCATCGTAATTTTGTGAACCACTTATATGTTTATCCCTGTTGGGAGGTTTGATGATGTTAGCCCGTGTCTATCATTTTATTTTTGGGCACCATTGAGGGCTATAAGTCCAAAAGTAATTTTTATTATTCATTACATTGGGTTTGATGTATTTTGGAATAATTGATTCCAATTTTATAAATTATATGCCCTACCGATATGAGGGTTCATTATGTGTTATGAAAAATGTTTAAGAAATTTATTGAAAAGAATAAAGAAAGGAAATTGAAATTTCAGTTGGCACAATGTGCAAAATACTTGTGATTCAGAGTTGAGGACGAGATCCTCGCATTTTTATATGATGTGAAATATTTAAACCGGGCTACAAGCCGCAGTGGAAGTTATATAAGGACGAGGTCCTTGTGGTGAAATATTTATGAGTTTAAATTCTCCCTTTGTGAAGTTTAATTTGTACTAAAGTACTAATAGGGAGTTATGCCTGATAGGCTTATGTGATAAATCTTTTATGTGTTTCTGTACCATAATTGTGCCATAGTTATTGAGTTTTACCCTACGAGGTGAGTGCCCAGGTGGCGTTAAATGTGACTCATTAAGTTGGGTAAATAGTTATGAGGTCTTCATACTTCACATTTTGCTGTCAGTGTTGTGAAAAATTTGAAACGAGGTTTTGGTTAATTCAGATTAATCGGCGATGTTGTAATTAATTATGAACAACTATTAAGACCAGAGATGTGGTGATGGACATACATATGATGTGCTTCATGTCTTGAAATCATTATGATAATGCGGTGCATGTAATGGTGAGATTAGTGTTATTGATATATACATTATGGTGCTTTGTTGGGTTGTGGATGTGTTGTTAAGAGTTGTTTTGGTGTTACTCTGGCAGGTGGATAGACCCATTTACAGGGGAGACTCTGCCGAAATTTCTGAAACATTTGGAAGTTAGTAAAAATTTGGGGGATTGAGACGTGCAAAAGAAGAGATAAGTTGTGTTATGTCTTTGAGGGCGAATGGTCCTAAGCGGGGGAGAATGTATCACCCCAGAATAATTTCGAAGTACTTCAAAACTATCAAGAAAATTGATGTGTGTGTAGACACGAGTGGCTATAGCCAGTTGAGACTAATACCGTGCGTTGATGTGAAAATCAGGCCTTTTGAAAATGTGTGGAGTGTAAGAAATTGGTTTTAAGGCTTATAAGTGTAAATCAAAGAAATAATCTCAACTGAGACGGTGTGGTCGGGCTTATCTCAAATACGGTAACGTGGGATCCACCGTAAGTATATGTGTAAAAGTAAAATCATCAATTTGGTAACCTCAGAATAATTCTTAGCACGTTCGAGGACGAACATTTGTTTAAGAGGTGGAGAATGTAATGGCCCGACTTGTCATTTTAAGAATTAATGCCCCGTTCAGCGACTTAAGGTCTCGAGCAACTTCGTAATAAGTATTATGATCCGCGGGTGTGGTCGAGTTTGATTTTTCGAAAGATTCGTAATTAATTAAAAGAAACAATCCTTAATTAGAAGCTTAAATGGAAAGAGTTGACCGGAGAGTTGACTTTTGAGAAAACGACTCCGGAATGGAATTTTGATGATGTCAATAGCTCTGTATGGTGATTTTGGACTTAGGAGCATCTCCGGAAAAGTATTTGGAGGTCCGGAGTGGAATTAGGCTTGAAATGCCGAAAGTTGAATATTTGGAAAGTTTGACCGGGGGGGTTGACTTTTTGATATCGAGGTTGGAATCCGATTCTGGAAATTAAAATAGGTCTGTTATGTCATTTATGAATTGTGTGCAAAATTTGAAGTCATTCCGAATTGATTTGATGAGTTTCGGCACAAGATATAGAATTTGAAAGTTCAAATTTCATAGATTTTGATTTGAGGTGCGATTCGTCGTTTTGATGTTGTTTGATGTGGTTTGAAGCCTCGACTAAGTTTTTATTGTATTTTGGGACATGTTGGTATAATTAGTTAAGGTCCCGAGGGCCTCGGGTGGATTTCGAAAGGTAAACGGAATGGATTTCGGACAAAGAAGGTTGCTGGAAATTTCTGTTGCAGAGCTGTTCTGTTCGCCAGAAATTTCTGGTGCGTGGAGCCAACTTTGGAAGCTTATATCTCGCAATCTATAAAAAAAATCTGAAAATATTTAAAACATTAAAGTTGTAGCCCTTTGATTATAATTTCCAGAAAGTTAAACCATTCATTATTTGGACATTTGTACAGAAAGTTATGATAGATTGAATGAAGGCTGGTAGAGCAGTTTCGCCAGAAATTTCTGATGCATGGAGCCGAATTTGAAAGCTTATATCTCGCAATTCATAAGGATCAGAAAATTATAAAAACATGAAAGTTGTAGTATTCTGATTCTAGTTTCCAGAAAGTTAAACCATTTATTATTTGGATATTTGTACAGAAAGTTATGATGGATTGAATGTAGAGCAGTTTCGCCAGAAATTTCTGGTGCGTGGAGCCGATTTTTGGAAGATTATATCTCGCAATTCATAAAGAATCGGAAAATTATCAAAACATGAAAGTTATAGTCTTTTGATTCTAGTTTCGAGAAAGTTAAACCATTCATCATTTGGACATTTTTACATGAAGTTATGATCGATTGAATGAAGGATGGCGAAAGCAAGTTATGGTGTGGACTTTTAGTGACGGAAAATGGACTTTTTAGTGACGGATGGGCAGAAACTTAAGGACCCAAATTGGTCATTTCCTTCATTTCGTTTTGGATTTTTGGAGCACGGTTCTTGGGCAATTTTCACGGGAAAATATTGGGGTAAGTATTCCTTATCCTATATTGATTATATTTCATGATTCCATACTCATTTACATCATGAATCCGTGAATTTATGAAAGAAAAATCAAGATCTTTGTAAAATCTTCCAAAAATAAAAATTTAAGATTTGGAGGTCGAGTTGTTATCGGAATTTGATAAAATCGGTATGGTTTAACTCGTATCGGAATGGGTGTTCGAATTTCATGAAATTATATCGGGTTCCGAGAGGCGAGCCCCACGTTGACTTTTGTTGACTTTTTAGAATAAATTTTCATGTCGACGTTTTATTATCCGGAATTGTTTCCGATGAATTTTAATGAAGTATACAATTAATTTGGATAGATTTGAGCTGTCCGGAGGTCAATTCAAGCAAGAAGGCTCTTTTGGAATGTCGACCTAACTTCAAAAAGGTAAGTGTCTTGCCTAACCTCGAGTGGGGAAATTACCCCTTAGGCATCGAGTCTTATGTGCTATTTATGAAATGTGAAAAGCCGTGTACGCGAGGTGACGAGTATGTACTTGGACTTATATGTGCAAATTTTATTGGGTTAAAGTCTTAAGGAATTATTGTCACGACCCAAAATCCGTTAAAGGCCGTGATGGCGCCGGACTCCACTGTCAGGCAAGCCAACACTAAATAATTAATTAAATTCTCATTTTAATATTTTTGAAATCGTAAATTTTACTTCAATTTATCTAGTAAAAGATGAATTTACAGAATAAATAAGAATGTTTTCCAATTCCAATACTAAACATCCCATAATCATCCTAGAAACCGTTGTCACAAGTGCATGAGCATTTTCTAGGAATTTAAAATAAAATACAATAACTTTCCACAAATTTGGACAGGAAAGAAAATACAATACTCCGAAGGAGACTCTGCTGGCTGCGGGTCGTACATAAGATGCAACTCACCTAATTCCCCGTAATAATCGCGCCTCCGCGCCCACAAGGTCACTAGCCATATATGTACTTGCACAAAACGTGCAGCAAGTGTAGTATGAGTATGTAAATCAACGCGTACCCAGTAAGTGTCCCGCCTAACCTCGAAGAAGTAGTGACGAGAGGTCGACTCCGACACTTACTGTGGCAATCAATAATATAAGGTACAGTAAAGAAGTGAATGAATATGAGATAGAGTAAATATATGAAACAAACAAGTATAAAATATGTGGTACAATTTCCCTCTTTACAATTTACTCAAGCTCTCAACTAGCGAGTTCCCTCTGTAACCAGAGCATACATATATAGATGTAGTGGATCTCATCAAAGAGGTGGTTGTCATAATTCAAATCAGGGAAAAACCCTCAGATACACTGGCTTCTTGCCAAATGTTACGCACCATTTCCACGAGGATAATATATATAGGAAGTGCCGAGGCATACGACCCGATCCAACATAAAAGTAAATGGTGCACTGCCGAGGATCGAACGACGCGAACCATAGATGCATCTATTAACTTGCCGAGGCGAATGGCCCGCTATCATGAGAGTGTGGTACATAAATCCTGCCGAGGTGAACAACCCGATCCCATAAGAGTGGTAGAAGGAAATACCCCGCTCGCGAATCATAAGTGCGACGCAGTCAAATATAAATTTAAGGAATTTCCCCGCTCGTGGATCATACTTGCAACACGGTCAAATATAAATTTAACATTAAAATCATATCTCTTTCTTGATTCTTTTCAAAATAAGGGAAATTCAGCTTGTAGCTTTTTAAGGAAATTGCCCCGCTCGCGAAATATACATACGACGCGGTTACACTTAGATTTCTTAAGTTATTATGGTGTTCCTCAATTCTTTTCAAAAATACGAAGTTCAAATGAAAACCTTTAAGTTCATAACTTTTCCTCAATTTCAACTCCTTTAGAAACATTTAATAAGCCAACTCAATCTCGCTTCCTTTCAAGGCAAGCAATAAACATAAATTCAACAACAGTAGCAACAAGGCATGATGTAAGCCTAAAATTACCTGTACATAGGCATAGTTAGTAGCTACGTACGGACTCTCGTCACCCCGTACGTATGTATCCCCCACAAATAGAATCACGTAATAATTTAGTTCACCTATGGGGTTAATTCCCTCTTACAAGGTTAGAAAGGAGACTTACCTTGCTCCGTAATTCCATAACCGGCTCCAAGGCCGCTCCGACAATTCAAACTGATGCCCGTCGCTCCAAAACTAGTCAAATATGATGCAACCGAATCAAAATATAATCTAATACTCATAATTAATCATTTTATAACAATTTCCAACTCCATTCGAAAAGTTGATAAAATCACCCTCGGGCCCATGTGGCCGGATTCCAAAAATTTTTGAAGATAAACTTTTCCCATAACCCCACGAACTCAAATATATAATTTACTCTCCATTTCATGCCCAAATTCGTGATCAAAATCCAAGAATACCAATTTCTAGGTTTCCTACCAAAACCCCACAATTTCTACAAATTTTCATGTCTAAATCCATATATAAATCATGTATTTAACTCACAATGTGCGGGAATTACTTACCTCATAATAGATGATGAAATCTCCTCTTCAAAATCTCCAAAAATCGCCCAACCAAAATGAAATGTGGAGGAAAATGGCCAAATCCCGTATATAAAACTTCACTGCCCAGGTCCGCCCTTCTTCAAGATCGCGGAAAGACCATCGCGATTGCGAAGGCCAAAGACACACTGCCCCCAAATTTCCTCTTCGCGTTCGCGTCATCCTGGTCGCGTTTACGAAGGCCAGCTGCCCAGAGCCCTCGCGTTCGCGTTCCTCACAACACATTCGCGAAGCTTTCCGCCCTCACTGCTTCACATTCACATACCCAGCCTCGCGTTCGCGTAGGCCAAACATCCTCAGGCCCAGTCTTCATTTCCTTCTACGCGTTCGCGACTCCCCACTCGCGTTTGCGTAGGTTCCTTAAGTTCTTCACCGTGTTCATGTCTTAACCTTCACATTCGCAAAGGACAAATCCCAGCTGCCTCAAAGTTCCTCTTCGTGAATGCGGGACTCCCTTCGCGTTCGCGAAGAAGAAAAACAGATAACAGATACATCAATATCAAATCATTCCGTTTTGGTCCGAAATCACCCCGAAACACACCCGAGACCCCGTCCAATCATACCAACCAGTCCTATAACATAACACAAACTTGCTCGAGACCTCAAATCATATCAAACAATATCGAAATCATGAATCGCACCCCAATTCAAACTTAATGAACTTTGAAACTTCAACTTCTACAATCGATGCCGAAACCTATCAAATCACGTCCGATTGTCCTCAAACTTTGCACACAAGTCACATTTGACATTACGGACCTACTCCAACTTTCGGAATCAAATTCCGATCCAGATATCAAAAAGTCCACTTTCGGTCAAAATTCTTAAAAACCTTCAAATTTCTAGCCTTAGCCAAATGACTCCAAAATGACCTACGTACCTCTAAATCCACTTATGGACACGCTCCCAATATTGTTAGATCATTTATGACTTACGTGCAAAATTTGAAGTCAATCGGACTTGATTTGATAGGTTCTGGCGTCATTTGTAGAAATTAAAAGTTTCAAAATTCATTAGGCTTGAATTTACGTGTGAATCGTATTTTTAATGTTGTTGTGATTTGAAGACTCGAATAAGTCCGTATGATGTTTTATGACTTGTTGGTATATTTGGTTGGGGTCCCGAGTGTTACACCCCATATTTTCGTACGTGAAAGTACGCCATAAATAAATTGATGAAAGCTCGGAAATGAGATGTTACATCCCCCATTTTTGTACGTTAAAATTTCGTCGTAAGTTAATCGACGTGAATTCAGGAATGAGGTTATTTTGAAATTATAAGCATTATGCTATTTCAAACACGTGATGAGTAAATTTGTGAAGGAGAAAGGGTAAGCAAATCAAAGAAAAGGAATTTCGTCAAAGTTTGACATTTTGGGATAAAATGCGATCTGAGCCATAATACCCGGTATTTTTGGGCTAGTGCCATACAAGTAACTACATGACCATAATAGTAAGGTGTACAAGGTATGTTAAAAGTGAGTAGTATTTTAAGTAAAATGAGATAATTCTTAATTACGTGAATAATTAGTTAATTATTAGTTAATGGGAGATTAATTAGTTAAATAAGATAATACTAATTAACTAAGTCTTTAAAGATAAGCAAGGAAAAGGAACGTGGCAGCAATCCACTTTCCAAATAAGTGACTCTTAGCCACTTTTGATTAGGTGGCAACCTAATTGATAGTTAAAAGACACTTAATTCCTTAGAATTTGTATACAAAAGTACTATCATCAATAAGACATTCCAAGTTTGATTTCCTTCTAATTCAAACTCAAGACATTTCCAAACCAGACGCTAGAACTCCATCCGACAAGCTTTCAATAAAATTCTTGCAACAAAATAATTCCGACAAAATTTTTTAGCACATTAGCAACGTGAGATTTTGTGATTCTAAGAGAGTTCGGTGCAACCTTTTCCAAGAATATCATACGGATTTTCCCTACTCAAGGTATGTTAAGGCTATCCCTTCTTTCTTTTTGGCATGACCCAAATGATACTGAAAGAAACGAGCAAACGCATAGTTTCCATAAATGACTCTATTCATAAAAATATTAGGGGTGTCTATATTCTTTATTCCCTATATGCATTATTATTATATCTTCTGTTCATGGGTCTCAGAAAAATACATATTTGATAAAATTTATCCGACAGGCATATTATTTTTATGACATTCCGAGAAAATCTTATTAACGTATTTCTTAAGGCATATTATTTTTATGACATTACGAGAAAATATTATTAACGTATTTCTTATGCATTTCATGCATTTATACATATATATTGACCCATGACCAGATGGCGTTATATACGCGTATATATGTATATTATATGTATATGGGATATGAGAAAAGGTTATGGCGTTATATACGCACCACCACCTGATCAGCTGGTATACATTGATGATTTGCCCACAGTGGCCAAGATAATATGATGGGGTGCCCTCAGAGGCTTGATGATGTTATGAACGCATATACCAATGCATGGTATGACATTTATACGCATATGCATGACATTACAAAAATGAAATGATTCACAGAGCTATGCAGACGTACATGTCGAGTCTTTTACTCCATGTTTCTCTCATGTCTATTATTTATTGATTTTCATTTCTTACATACTCGGTATATTATTTGTACTGACGTCCCTTTTTCCTGGGGACACTGCGTTTCATGCCCGCAGGTCTCCATAGACAGGTCGAGAGTCCTCCAAGTAGGCGATCAGCTCAGCAGAAGATATTGGTGCACTCCATTTGCTCCGGAGTTTCTTGTTTGGTTAGTATGATTTAGATGTGTATGGTTTGGTATGGCGGGGCTCTGTCCCGACCTTTATGAAAATTATGTACTCTTAGAGGCTTGTAGACATATGTCGTGTACGTGAAAGATTGTACGACCTTGTCGGCCTATGTTTTGAGTTTATAAATGATCATGTTGGCCTATTAGGCCCGTATGTCATGTGTATATGATGAAGTAATAATAAAGATACGTTACGTTGGTACTCGATTGAGTGAGGTACCGGGTGCCCGTCGCGGCCCATTGGTTTGGGTCGTGACAAAAGTGGTATCAGAGCAGTTCTGTCCTAGGGAGTCTACAAGCCGAGTCTAGTAGAGTCTTGTTTATGGGTGTGTTGTGCACCACACTTATAAGCAGGAGGCTACAGGACATTTAGGACTGTCACCCTTTCTTCTTACTCTAGATCGTGTGGTAGAGCTCAGTTGTAAGAACTCAATTTTCTAAACTGTATCTTATTGATAATACGATGATGCCTCCATCCAGAGAGACAATTGGTAAGAGATGTGGCTGTAGAAGAGTTGAGTCAGAGAAACTCAATTTTTGCATCATGCTTATGATGGATAAATATGAGGTAATCAACAGATCATGTCTGCACTAAGATATGTAAGCTTCTTGATAAGTATCCTTAAGACAAGAATATCAATCCACTCTTATGGTAAAAAAAAGAATAAGAGAATCAGAAGGTAGACACAAGTTTAAACAAGTAAAAGAAGCAAGATGAAAAATGGTATGAGGTACCCAGTTAATAAAGGTTAATAGTATTTACAATTCAAGCAGAGAAATATAAGCATTCTGAGTTACTTTCAACAGTAACGGAGATATATACAATTGATCACACCCATTTCAGTTATGCCCTATGGGGGCTGACAGGTGTAGTTTAAGAGAAGGACGGGATATCAGGATCCGTCTGGGGTTAGAGTAACCCAAAATGGTGAATGGATTGTTTGTGTTAGTTGACATTTTCGAAGGATATTGCAAATGTGGTAATAGATATCCTTGTGAGACACCCGGATGGTGCACTCTAAAATAGTACAACTATATATGAGTACTACAAAGATAAGCACTGAAAGCTTTGAAGGGATAAATATTACCTTAGTGTGGCTCCCATCCCTAGTAGAACGGGAATGTTAGGCAACCTGAAGAGCTAGGGGATGGAGCAAGGGGAGCTAAAAGCAAAATAATGTCTCATTGGAGTTTTCAGAATAAAGTGATAGACATAAATGTTAGCAGGGAAATAAGAAGAGAATTAATGAAGCAATTTGAGTAAGATGTGATACATGGATGACAACGGTAGATCAAAAAGATGACAGTATTACAGAGTCTATAGTCAAGTAAAGGAAAAGACGAGAGGTGACAGGCCTTGAGACAACAAAAGAGTATAGGCCATAAAGTCATATTCTCATTTCAAGAAATAAGTTCGTGACTCTAACGCGACTACCAGAAGGAAAAGTTAGACCCTAGAATAATAGAAATCAGTATAGGCTGGTGAATAAGATAAACTAAACATGAATTAGGGACTGAGTGAATTGATAATGGTCGGCATCATGAGGTTTTCAGATTGCATTTTGACGATAATAAAATGGACAACAGAAAAAGATTCATGAAAAAATGCAATCTGAAAAGTTAAGCTTAAGGGACTATGTGTGCCAGTTATACTAGGTGTCATCCTCGTGAGTAAGGAACTTTGTTATCCTTGGTACAGAAGGATTACCGCAAGGCGGGTAAGGGTCATCGATGATGTGAAAGGACGCCAAAGATGAAGAGGTAAAACATTTATAGGCATCGTAGCTCTAAATATTAGTACTCTCCTAAAATGGGGGGGAATATGGAGTGATGTGTCATTAAGTTAGAATTAAGTAGTTTTAGTAACTACGGAATGGTAAAGGGAGAATGCGATAAAAATGAGAAAGGGATGAGATTTCACTCATTCAAATCCTATAGACATGCAACGATTCCAGGACATTATGCAAACATGACGTCAAGAAGAGAAAGTAAGAATTCCTGCCCGAGATGTTATTAATAGATAAGGAGCCAGTGCGAGATGTAACTTAAGACAAAGGAAATAACCCAAGAAATATTACGCGAAATATTAATATGGGAATGGACCAACGAGCAGTTAGTAGTTGATTCAGGAAGAGTCTAGTTATGTCTAGACAAGAGGTTATAGACAAATCAACAGATCGTGCAAGATAAACATAGTGAACCCCACATGGGAATTCAGTCTGGCAGATACGACATCGTGACAATTGGGAAATATTCAGACAAGAGTTGGGGTAGTTAAAGGTACCGTATGAATGTTATGAAAATAAAATATAGTCTCACTGGGAAGACAGTCAAAACTTTAGTTCAAGAGTAACCCTACAAGCACAAGAGCATGGAAATAAGTAACTACAAATAATTATAGGCAAAGAAGAACATAAAAAATTCCATCAAGTATACGATGTAATAAGCTCGTAGCTTTACAAGGGTCAAAAGGCCTTCCCTAAGTACTACAATGAAAGACTAGCTAGGGAAATAAGGAAAAAGGCTTCAAGATAAGCACAGTGTCCTAGAGAGGAAATGGTCATGTAAAAAAAAAAAGACAAAAAACAGTCTCACTACAACATTGTTTACACTCCATGATAAAGTGGCACTTACCGTGGCAAAGGAATGGGAAGAAAAATCAAAAGTAATATTCGAGATCATATGAGTTGCACGAAAAATTCGGCATGCGTGGGAATTAAGATAAGCTAAGTATGCATGCAACAAGTGGAAAAACGACCAAGAAAAGTAATTGCTTACATTTAAATAAAGTTGAGAAGGAACGATAGGAATTATTCTATCAGTGATCCAGTGTGAGTTACGTTATGAATTCACTTTAGATTTTGGAGTATTATCCATGCAACATATATTTTGAGAATCATACAGTTGTAGAAGACTCTGGTATAAGTTAAAAGAAAGAATTGAGTCCAGGTCATAGACAAGGGATTGAATTGTTAGATGATAGTAGCACGGATATTCCGTAGCGGCTATGAAAGACTAAAGTAATAACTAATACCAGGAGCGGTAGATCACAAGATAACTTAAGCCTACACGAAGGATGATCAGAAGGAAGAGGAAACTAAAGAGTTACATCAACGAAACAAATCAGGAGTCTGATTATTGGACCCAGAAAATTTTAGACATCATGATTGAGAACATTGCAGAATCACACTTAATATCAGAGGTACAAGAGAGATAGTACAGTAGCCATATCCTATAATGGCTCTACGATAAAGCTAGTTAGAAAAAGTACTAGCCTCATAAGAAGTCAGTATGAAGCTCCCACCAGGTTGTGTATGCACCAGAGTTGCAAGTATTATAATAGATCTTTTAGTTATGGACGTGAATTATACCTATGTGGAAGGGAGGTCATGAAAGAGATAGAAGATACGATGCAAGATTTTAAAGTAGTAAGGTAAATGTGAATAACATACGAGATACTCAAATGCAGAAGGTTGTGAATAGTCCATATCTCGGATAGAGGGCTAGAAGCGCTGGGATTCAGTATCCAGGAATGATAGAGACGTCATTGGTGGCAGATCTTCTAGCCTATGGTTTCTAGGTATTGAGAGGCCTAGTCAAGAGAGTAAAGAAGAGTTAGATATGATGTGATGTCTCGCTTGATGTTCCATAATAACACAAGTAAATTTATGGTACAAGCAAGTTGAAGGAAAGTTATGAGTAACATAAATAGATATGTGTAGGTCACAAGCTAAAGTATGGTAAAGAGACAAGGTTTTTGTAATGACCCGGCCGGTCGTTTTGAGAGTTAGAGCCCCGATCCCCTAATAACTGTTTTCCCCATGTTATTTTTTGCTATTGGGACTTGTCAGAGTGATTGGTTATGGAATTCGGAGAGTTTTAGGACACTTAGTCCCTACTTGTAAGTTTAAACCTTAGAGTTTGGACCGTAGTCAGAACTACGTGAAGATGGATCTGGAATAGAATTCCGTTGACTCTGTTAGCTCCGTTGAGTATTTTGGGGTTAGGAGCGCATCCGGAATGTGTTTTGGAGGTCTGCAGTAGATTTAGGCTTGAATTGGCGAATGTTAGTTTTTCGACGATTTCGGCCGATAGTGAAAATTTTGATATCGAGCTCGGAATGAAATTCCGAAAGTGGCTATAGGTTCTTAGTGTCATTTGTGACCTGTATGTAAAATTTGAGGTCATTCGAACTAGATTTGATGTGGTTCGGCGTCGTTTGTAGAATTTGGAAAATTCTAAATTCTTAGGCTTGAATCCGTGCTTAATTCCTGATTTTGGTATTGTTTGATGTGGTTTGAAGGCTCGACTAAGTTTGTATGGTGTTACAGGATTGGTTGGTAGGTTTGGTTGAGGTCCCGAGGGCCTCGGGTATGTTTCAGATTCTTAACAGAATGAAATTGGACTTAGGAAAAATCTGGTGCCTTTGCTGGTTCTGGTGTTTTCGCACCTGCGGAAGGGAGGCCGCAGGTGCGAGGGCTGCTGGTGCGGAGGAAGTGCGCAGATGAGGAATTGGTGGAGTTGGTGATGGAGCGCAAGTGCGCAAGTTTGACCGCACCTGCGAGCCCGCAGGTGCGAAGCGTGGGCGCAGGTGCGGAGCCTGGCTGCCTTAGTGAAATGCGCAGATGCGCCGATTTGGACCACATGTGCGGTATCCGCAGGTGCAAGGAATTACCCGTAGATGTGGCCCCAACCCAGATAAGTGACCTTCGCACCTGCGATGATGTTTTCCGCAGGTGCATGACTGCAGATGCGGCCCCATGAGCGCAGGTGCGGAAATCGCTGGGTTGAAGAGGCAGATTCGAGGGTTCATTCCTCATTTTTCACCAATTCGAATTTTAGCTCGGGAGAAGGCGATTTTGCAAGGGTTTTGAAGAGGAAATCAGTGGGTAACAATTCTTAACTCTAATTCGTGTATATTTCATTAATCCATTATTGTTTTCCCTCGTCTAATTATAGAATTTGAGGGTAGAAGTTTGAAAATGGGGGAAAAGGTTCCCCAATTGAAAATCTGAGATTTGAATGGGAATTTGACGTCAGATTTAGATGATTTTGGTTCGAGTGAACTCGTGAGTGAATGGGTGTTCATAATATGTAATTTTTACCCGATTCCGAGAAGTGGGCCCGGGGAGAGTTTTGGGGCGTTTTTTCAAATTTCACGCTTTAGCTTCGAATTAATTAGTTAAATTAGTTACTTGTAGTTATATTTACATTATGTAATTAATTTGAATAGATTCGGGCCATTTTGAGTCGGATACTCATGGCAAAAATGTGATATCAAGTTGATTTGAGCGGTCGAGGTAAGTGGCTTGCCTAACTCTGTGTTGGGGACTTTTCCCTTAGAATGTTTGATATTAATTGAGGTGTGGGCGCCGTGTACGTGAGGTGACGAGTACGTATATGGGCTATTACTGCAAAAATCCCGTTTTTCTTTTCTAAATCATAAACTGTCTTTCCCTTATTAAATTGCACTAATTCGTTTAATTGTTCAGCTTAGACGAGAGAAGCATGCTTACGTGTTTTAACTGCCTATCTGACATTCTTTGCGCCATGCTTAGTTAAGTCCCTACTTTCCTTATATGTGTTCTGTATAAACGGTATAACTCGATGCCTTACCTACCATTTCATCTTGCGTTGCATATTTTAAATTGGGACTACGGACGTATTCCAGGAGATCCCCCATGTCTTGCATATTTAAATTGGGACTACGGACGTATTCCGTGAGATCCTCCATGTCTTGCATATTTATTTTGGGACTACGGACGTATTCTGGGAGATCCCCCAGCACCGCATAATTACTTTGGGACTACGGACGTATTCTGGGAGATTCCCCAGCACTGTAAATTTACTTTGGGACTACGGACATATTTCGGGAGATCCCCCTGTACTGCATATTCATTCAGAACTACGGGACGGTATCCCGGGAGATTTCCCCATTGTGTTTACCTTGTTCTGAGCCAAAGGCTCCCTAAATTGTTAAGCTTTTGAGAATTTCTTTAACTGTGTTACCGTAAACTTTACTTATGTCTTTTACTGTTTAATTTATTATATTTACTCCGGTAGGGCCTTGACCTGACCTCGTCACTACTCGACCGAGGTTAGGCTTGGCACTTACTGGGTACCATTGTGGTGTACTCATGCCCTTTCCTGCACATGTTTCGTGTGCAGATCCAGGTGCGAGCTATCAGCCTCGGGGTTAGTGCGTGCTGCTGATTCTAGGAGATTTCAAGGTACTTCTGCTTGCGTTCGCAGATCCTCGGAGTCCCCTTCTAATCCCTCGCTTAGAGATTTTCTTTATTATCTTCAGACTTTTGTATAAAGCTACATAGAGTATAACAGCTTGTGACTTTGTGATATTCTAGGTCTTGGGAAATTATTTTGTATATGTGGAGTGGTACTACTTTTGGTTATTCACAATATGCTAATTTTCTTTAAAATGTTGTGTTTTCTTTACATTCTTCGTAATATTAGGCTTACCTAGACGTAAAGACTAGGTGCTGTCACGACACCTTACAGAGGGTTAATTTGGGTCGTGACAGTTTTAGGAAGACATGAGTAAGGATAAGAATAGGCAAGTGAGAAGGTGACGAGAAAGGATAAGTCCTCGGGATTAAGCCCATGAGAACAAGAATTATAAAAAGCTCAGTATAGCCTGAATATTCTCAAAGGAGTCTAAGACCAGTAGCATTTAGAAGAGATGGAATGCTGCCCTGGTAGTAGAATAAAGGTGTAATTGTAATAGATGAAGGATGACGTGCGGGTCTTCGATTGTCCACGTAAGGTAAATCACATTGGGATGCTATGAAATACGATTATGGAAATATAGCATTGTATCGCCCCCAAATGGATCAGGGAAAATCACTTCAAATGATCCTCAATGCAACGTGAGCCCTAGTGATTACATAAGAGGTTTCAAGTTATCAGTGGTAGAGTGTAGATCAATATTGAGGTGAATCAACAATGGATAAATAAGGGTTACAAAATATGAGATGAAAGCAGGCCATCATTCTTAAGATGAACAGTAATGAGGAAGCATTAAAGGACTTAGATTTATACATATATGATAAGCAGCGAAATAGTAACCTGGAGTTTGGTAGCAGACCTCAGTAACGATAAATCAAAGTAAGAGTTATGGTATAGTATGACCTACTTAGATGCAGTAAAGTCATACGAATGGATAACCGGGTCAATGAAATAAGATATAACAATATTCGTAAGTTCAACAAAGTATCGAGCGAAGAACTTAATTGTACTTATAGATGCCCAGAGGAACATCTTATTAAGCTCTGTATATGTTCACAAAATGAGACCTAGGGATTGGCTAAAAGCTGGAGGAAAAAAGAGAGAAGAGTCGCATAGGCGCACTTACAAAGTCAGAGTCGTACAGGCTGCATGATAAAAGATAGAAACAGTTACAAGATTGGAATTATTTCGACCACGAGTCGTGGTGTGAGAAAGAGGCCAAAAGGGGGGAATGCCATGGCATTTGGGATTCATTCACAGAACAGTTGCCTAGATGGCAAGAGGAGTACTAAAGTATTCACAAGAGCTATGGGTTATGAGAATGATAAGTGCATCAGTCAACATTCGAGGACGAATGTTCGAAATGGGGGAATGATGTTACACCCCATATTTTCGTACGTGAAAGTACGCCATAAATAAATTGATGAAAGCTCGGAAATGAGATGTTACATACCGCATTTTTGTACGTTAAAATTTCATCGTAAGTTAATCGACGTGAATTCGGGAATGAGGTTATTTTAAAATTATAAGCATTATGCTATTTCAAACACGTGATGAGTAAATTCGTGAAGGAGAAAGGGTAAGCAAATCGAAGAAAAGGAATTTCGTCAAAGTTTGACATTTTGGGATAAAATACGATCTGAGCCATAATACCCGGTATTTTTGGACTAGTGCCATACAAGGTACTACATGATCATAATAGTAAGGTGTACAAGGTATGTTAAAAGTGAGTAGTATTTTAAGTAAGTTGAGATAATTCTTAATTATGTGGATAATTAGTTAGTTATTGGTTAATGGGAGATTAATTAGTTAAATAAGATAATACTAATTAACTAAGTCTTTAAAGATAAGCAAGGAAAAGGAACGTGGCAGCAAGCCACTTTCCAAATAAGTGACTGTTAGCCACTTTTGATTAGGTGGCAAACTAATTGATAGTTAAAAGACACTTAATTCCTTAGAATTTGTATACAAAAGTACTATAATAAAAAACGTTAGAAATTCTTACAAGTTGGTCTCATAAGACATTACAAGTTTGATTTCCTTCTAATTTAAACTCAACACATTTCCAAACCGGACGCTAGAACTCCATCCGACAAGCTTTCAACAAAATTCTTGCAACAAAACAATTCCGACAAAATTTCTTAGCACATTAGCAACGCGAGATTTTGTGATTCTAAGAGAGTACGGTGCAACCTTTTCCAAGAATATCATACGGATTTTTCCCTACTTTAGGTATGTTAAGGCTATCCCTTCTTTCTTTTTGGCATGACCCAAATGATACTGAAAGAAACGAGCAAACGCACAGTTTCCATAAACGACTATATTCATAGAAATATTAGGGGTGTCTATATTCTTGATTCCCCATGTGAATTATTATTATATCTTCTGTTCATGGGTCTCAGAAAAATACATATTTGATAAAATTTATCCGACAGGCATATTATTTTTATGACATTCCGAGAAAATCTTATTAACGTATTTCTTAAGGCATATTTTTTTTATGACATTCCGAGAAAATATTATTAACGTATTTCTTATGCATTTAATGCATTTATACATATACATTGACCCATGACCAGATGGCGTTATATACACGTATATATGTATATGGGATATGGGAAAAGGTTATGGTGTTATATACGCACTACCACCTGATCAACTGGTATACGTTGATGATTTGCCCACAGTGGCCAAGATGATATGATGGGGTGCCCTCAGAGGCTTGATGATGTTATGAACGCATATACCAATGCATGGTATGACATTTATACGCATATGCATGACATTATAAAAATGAAATGATTCACAGAGCTATGCAGACGTACATGTCGAGTCTTTTACTCCATGTTTCTCTCATGTCTATTATTTACTGATTTTCATTCCTTACATACTCGGTACATTATTTGTACTGATGTCCCTTTTTCCTGGGGACGCTGCGTTCCATGCCCGAAGGTCTCGATAGACAGGTCGAGAGCCCTCCAAGTAGGCGATCAGCTCAGCAGAAGATATTGGTGCACTCCATTTGCTCCGGAGTTGCTTGTTTGGTCAGTATGATTTAGATGTGTATGGTTTGGTATGGCGGGGCTATGTCCCGACCTTTATGATAATTATGTACTCTTAGAGGCTTGTAGACATATGTCATGTACGCGAAAGATTGTACGACCTTCTTGGTTTATGTTTTGAGTTTATAAATGATCATGCTGGCTTATTAGGCCCGTATGTCACGTTGTATATGATGAAGTAATAAGAAAGATACGTTATGTTGGTACTCGGTTGAGTGAGGTACGAGGTGCCCATTGCGGCCCATCGGTTTGAGTCGTGACACCGAGGGGCTCAGGCGTGTTTCGGATGGTATTCAGAGTATTTTCCTTCATTTTGGCACTGCTAGTAGCTGCTGATTTCTGGTATTTTAAACCTTCTTTGCGATTGTGAATATTGGGACGCGATCGCGTAGGCTTAGTTGAGGCAATGTTGATTTTGTTCTTCGTGATCGCGTGAGGTCAACTGCGATCGCGTAGGTTAGGCTAGTCTATGCATCGCGATCGCATGGCATTGTTTGAGATAGCATAAGATTAATTGAGGGCTGCTGAGTTTTGTGCTTCATAATTGCATGAAGCGGGATGCGATCGCGTTGCTTTGAGATTTTGTGACTCGCGAACGCGTGAAGACGGTTGCATTTGCGTAGAGTAACAGAGCAGAAGCGGAGGTCACGCGCTTTCTCTATGCGATCGCGTGAAGAGGGCTGTGATTGCATAGAGTTGGGAACTAAGTGCTTTGCGATCGCGTGGAAGAGTTCGCGATCGCGTGGAAGAGTTCGCGATCGCGTAGAGTTAAATCTGGGCAGTGGAAATTTGTGCTTCGCGATCACATGTGGATGTTCGCGATTGCGAAGAGTAAAAGCCTGGGCAGAGAGTTTAAGTTCTGAAAACGGGACTTCGTCCCATTTTCCATTTTTAACGATTTGGAGCTCGGATTGAGGCAATTTTTGAGAGATTTTTAGAGAAAGCATCGGGATAAGTGTTATTAACTCAATCTTGGTTAGATTACCCGAATTCATCATTGTTTTTAACATTTAATTGGTGATTTAAGTTGGAAAAATTTGAAAACCCTCTTGGATAGATTTGAGAATTTGAGGGTCGAGTTGTTATCGGAATTTAGTCATTTTGGTATGGTTAGACTCGTCGTTGAATGGGCGTTCATATTTCGTAACTTTCGCTGGATTCCGAGATGTGGGCTCCACGAGCAATTTTTGAGTTAATT
The DNA here is from genome assembly GCF_000390325.3 of Nicotiana tomentosiformis. Classification (NCBI taxonomy): domain Eukaryota; kingdom Viridiplantae; phylum Streptophyta; class Magnoliopsida; order Solanales; family Solanaceae; genus Nicotiana; species Nicotiana tomentosiformis. The sequence continues at coordinate 95,297,637 of NC_090813.1, read as the reverse complement.
TCGAATTTTATTGAAAAATGTAATATTTTCTTATGGAATTGATTCTATAATTTTTATTGATTGTATCGAATTAATTATGACTAGATACGAGTCGATCGGAGTCGAAAAGTCGAAAAAAAGGCATACTACTTAGTTAAATTGGAGCAAGTCGAGGTAAATGACTTGTCTAACCTTGTGTGGGGGGAAATTTTTCCTAGGATTGGTATTTAAGTGGTAAATTGAAATGTGTTGAAAGTCGTGTACATGAGGTGACGAGTGTGTACACGGGCTAAATGTGAAAAATTATATCTTTAAATTGTGTAGATTGTTGTTGCATATTAATTAAATAATTTTACCTTGTTATATTATTCATCATTGATTTAAATGTTTATACTTTAAATTTACTTGACCTTTTCCTTCTAATTATTTTACCTGTTTAGGTGAAACTTGGTTTCTTTTATTCTGTGCATTATTTGAAGGGTGATTTTCTTTAAATTAAATATTATTAATATGAATTATTTTATATTATAAATTTGGTATTGAAGCAACGTATTTAAATTTTGAAATATTATTTTATCGAGTTATTTATTCCCGAATATTTTTGTGAGATTTTCGTATTCATTGTGATGGAGCCGTGAGCTCTTTATTGTAAAAAATATTATTGTTGAATTATTTTGGCATGAGCCGTGAGCTCTTTAATATGGAAAAATATTGTTGTTGATTTATTTTGGCAAATTAAAATATTTGGGCACTTGGGGTGCAAATTGTGATATATTGTGATATTGATACGCATGCGGTGGTATAAGGTCTGGGTATTAAAATGCATGCGGTAGGATAAGGGTGACTTGATACGCGTGGCTAGTAGGAAAAACTACTAGAAGTCATGCGGTATGATAAGGATGGCTAAAACTCAGGATGCTATGTCGGGAAGAATGTTTTCCTTAAAACAAATTGTGAAGGCTCCCGCGGTGGTATAAGGAAATGAGATATTGTGAATTTATTTATGATTTGGGACTACGAGGCGGTACCTCGGGAGTGCCCTTGTTGATATTGATTTATGTCCGCAGTTGCCTTTGATTATTGTTGTGATTTTCTTAAAGTTGACAAGAATTTTGTTTTGTTTCCACGAGGTATTAATTGGCATTATTTGGTGTAATTAAATGGTGACATACTACTTGACTCATTTTCATTGTTATTTATCTTATTATATTGATAAACATTTTACCATGCCATTATTTATTTTTCCAGTAGGGCCTGACCTGACCTCGTCACTACTCTACTGAGGTTAGGCTTGACACTTACTAGGTACCGCTGTGGTGTACTCATACTGCGCTTCTTTACATCTTTTTGTTCAGACCAGGTACATCTTATCAGCCCAGACATCAGTGAGTTACCTGTGTATGGAGACTTCGAGGTATATCTGCCAGTGTCAGCAGACTCCGAAGTCCCCTTCTATCATTATTATGTTGCTTCCTTATTTTTCTTTAGACCTTGATATATTGAGACATTGAGGATAAATTCTTAGAAGCTTGTGACCTATTTCTACCGGGTTTTGGGAGTTGTAATTATTTGAATTGTAGTTTATTTAATTCAGATATCTATTATTATTCTGTATTAATAGGCTTACCTAGTCTTAGAGACTAGGTGCCATCACGACCTCCTACGGAGGGAATTTGGGGTCGTGACAAGTTGGTATCAGATCTCTAGGTTCATAGATGTTATGAGTCACAAGCAAGTTTAGTAGAGTCTTGCGGATCGGTACAGAGACGTCTGTACTTATCTTCAGGAGGCTATGGAACTATTAGGAAAAATATTCACTTCTTTAATTCCTTATCGTGTGCAATTGTTGACTTCAAAGTTCTAAATCATTATCTTTCTATTCTCTCACAGATGGTGAGGACACGCATAAGTGGATCCGATGATCAGACACCCGCGCCCCCTGTTGTAGCCACAAGAGGCCGGGGTCGGGGCAGAGGCCGAGGAAGACCACGTGGTGCAGCCAAAGCACCTGCACGAGATGCTACAGCAGAGCCACCGTAGCTCCAGTTGGAGAGCAAGCACCTGAGACGCCTGTTACTACTCCTGCACTTCAGGAGACTCTTGCCCAGTTTTTGAGCATGTTTGGCACTCTAGCTCAGGCAGGGTTAATTCTACTTGATCCTACCACATCTCAGGCTGGTGGAGGAGCAAAGAATCCCGCCGCTTGTACTCCAGAGCCACGAGCCCAAGTTGACCATGCCCCAGAGGTTATACCAGTGCAGCCAGTTGCCCCAGTTCGGCCTGAGATTAGGACATCAGTTTCAGAGGGGGAGCAACTCAGGCTCGAGAGGTGCAAGAAGTACTACCCTCCCACTTTCAGCGTTTTAGCTTCAGAGGATGCTCAGGGTTTTCTAAAGGAATGTCATCGTATCATGTCATCGTATCCTTCGTACTATGGGTATTGTGGATTCCAGTAGGGTTTCTTTCATGACATTCTAGTTTAGAGGAGCAGCCTACCAGTGGTGGCGGGCATATGAGTTGGATAGTCCCGCTGAGGCATCTTCACTCAATTGGGCTCAATTTTCAGATATGTTCTTAAGGGAGTATGTTCCTCAGAGTCTTAGAGATGCATGGCGCACAGAGTTTGAGCAGCTGTGCCAGGGTTCTATGACCGTGTCAGAATATGCGGTCCGATTTAGTGAGTTGGCTAGGCATGCACCAGCCTTAGTTGCTACTGTTCGAGAGTGGGTTCGCTGATTTATTGAGGGTCTCCACCCTAGTATCAGATTTAGTATGGCCCGAGATCTAGAGATGGACATCACATACCAACAGGTGGTGTCAATTGCTAGGAGATTGGAAGGTATGCGGACTCAGGAGAGGGAAGAGAGGGAAGCTAAGAGACCCCGAGATTCTGGCACATATAATAATTCTTGTGCCCTAGTTGCAGCCCGTCATGGAAGAGGTTATGTTAGCCGTCTTATTCATTTAGCACTTCCAGCTTCCAGTGGTATTCCGGCGACTCCTAGACCTCAGGTTCCATATTATGTATGCACCGCCAGTGTCTACTGTACCTCATGTACGGGGTGCTTTCAATGGGAAGTCTAGTCGATCAGGCCTGAGCCAGTCCCAGCAGCCACGTCCTCCGAGGTCTTGTTTTGAGTGTGATGACACTCGTCATATCATGAGAGATTGCCCCAGATTTAGAAGGGGTGCACCTCCACATATTTCTTAGGCCCCACCCATTCCATAGGCCCCTCAGGCTTCTCAGGCCATGATTACTGCACCAGTTGCCACTCCACCTGCACAGCCAGCCAGAGGTGGAGGTCGGGCAGGTAGAGGTCGCCCTAGAGGGGGAGGCCAGGCCAGATATTATCCCCTTCCTGCTAGGACAGAGGCCGTTGCATCTAATTATATTATCACATGTATTATTCCGGTCTGTCATAGAGATGCATACATCTTATTTGATCTAGGCTCCACTTATTCTTATGTGTCATCTTATTTTGCCCCGTATTTGGGCGTATCCTGTGATTCCTTGAATTCTTCTATTTATGTATCTACACCCGTGGGTGAATATATTATTGTGGACCGCGTGTATCAGTTGTGTTTAATTGTTATCAGTGGTTTTGAGACCAGAGCTGATATATTGTTGCTCAGTATGGTGGATTTTGATATTATTTGGGGCATGGAGTGATTGTCTCCCTATCACACTATTCTTGATTGTTACGCCAAGACGGTGACGTTGGCTATGCCAGGTCTACCGCGGCTCGAGTGGAGAGGTACCTTAGATCATATTCCTAGCAGGGTTGTTTCATTTCTTAAAGATCAATGAATAGTTGAGAAGGGGTGTGATGCGTATCTGGCCTATGTGAGAGATGTTAGTATTGATACTCCTACCGTGGAGTTAGTTCCTATAGTAAGGGATTTTCCTGATGTATTTCCAGCATATCTTCTGGGTATGCCACCCGACAAGGATATTGACTTTGGCATTAATTTTTTATCGGGCACTCAGCCCATTTCTATTCCACCATATCGTATGGCCCCAGCAGAGTTGAAAGAATTAAAAGAGTAGTTACAGGAGTTGCTTGATAAGGGTTTCATTCGGCCCAGTGTATCGCCTTGGGGTGCTCCTGTCTTATTTGTAAAGAAGAATGATGGTTCTGTGCGGATGTGTATTGATTACTGCCAGCTGAATAAGGTTACAGTGAAGAACAAGTATCCATTGCCATGTATTAATGACCTATTTGATCAGCTTCAGGGTGCCAAAGTGTTTTCTAAGATCGACTTGCATTCATGCTATCATCAATTGATGATTCGGGAGCCAGATATCCCGAAGATTGCTTTCAGGACTCGGTACGGTCATTACGAATTCCTTGTGATGTCTTTTGGACTGACCAACGCCCCAGCAATATTTACGCACTTAATGAATAGTGTATTTCAGCCCTATCTTGATTCTTTCGTCATTGTGTTTATTGACAACATTCTAGTGTATTCCCGGAGTCAGGAAGATCATGAACAACACCTGAGGACTGTGCTTCAGACTTTGAGAGAAAAGAAGTTATATGCAAAATTTTCAAAGTGTGAATTCTGGCTTGATTCAGTGGGATTTTTGGGTCATATAGTTTAATGCGAGGGGATCAAGGTAGATCCAAAGAAGATTGAATTAGTGCAGAGTTGGTCCAGATTGTCCTCTGCTACGGAGATCCGGAGTTTCCTTTGTTTGGCAGGGTATTATTGCCGATTTGTAAAGGGTTTCTCTTCTATTGCTGCACCTATGACCAAATTGACCCAGGAGGGTGCTCTGTTCAGGTGGATCGAGGAATGTGAGGAGAGCTTCAAAATGATCAAGACAGTTTTGACTACAGCCTCAGTGTTGGTATTACCTACGGGTTCAGGATCTTATACCGTGTATTGTGATGCGTCGCATATTGGTCTCGATACAGTATTGATGCAAGATGGTAGGGTGATTGCCTACGCATCCAGACAGTTAAAGGTTCATGAGAAGAATTATCCCGTCCACGACCTTGAGTTAGCAGCTATTGTTCATGCCTTGAAGATTTGGAGGCATTATTTATACGGTGTCCATTGTAAGGTCTACATCGATCACCAGAGTCTACAACATCTGTTTAAACAGAAGGATCTTAATTTACGACAGCGGAGATGGTTGGAGTTGCTTAAGGATTATTATATCAACATTCTCTATCATCCCGGAAAGGCTAATGTAGTGGCCGATGCCTTGAGTCGTAAGGCGGAGAGTTTGGGCAGCTTAGCATATCTACCAGTAGCAGAGAGGCCTTTAGCCTTGGATGTTCAGGCCTTGGCCAATCAGTTTGTTAGATTGGATGTTTCCGAGCTGAGCCGGGTTTTGTCTTGTGTGGTTTCCCAGTCTTCTCTGTATGATCGTATCAGGGAGCGTCAATACAATGACCACCATCTGCTTGTCCTTAAGGACACAGTTCAGCACGGTGATGCCAAAGAAGTCACTATTGGAGATGACGGTGTATTACGGATGCACGGCAGGATATGTGTACCCAATATAGATGGCTTGCGTGAGTTGATTCTCCAGGAGGCTCACAGTTTGCGGTACTCCATTCATCCGGGTGCTACAAAGATGTATCAGGACTTGAGATAGCACTATTGGTGGAGGTGGATGAAGAAAGACATAGTGGAGTATGTAGCTCGGTGTCTAAATTGTCAACAGGTGAAATATGAGCATCATCGACCGGGTGGATTGCTTCAGAAGTTAGAGATTCCAGAATGGAAATAGAAGCGAATCACTATGGATTTTGTTGTTGGGCTCCCACGGACTTAGAGGAAGTTCAATGCAGTTTGGGTGATTGTGGATAGGTTGACCAAGTCAGATCATTTCATTCCTGTGATGACTACCTACTCTTTCGAGCAGTTGGCTCGAATCTATATTCGCGAGATTGTCAGACTTCAGGCGTACCAGTATCTATCATCTCTGACTGGGGTACATAGTTTACCTCACGGTTTTGGAGGGCTGTACAGCGAGAGTTGGGTACTCATGTGGAGTTGAGTATATCATTTCACCCTCAGACAGACGGGCAGTTTGAACGCACTATTCATATATTGGAGGATATGCTTCGTGCGTGTGTGATAGATTTTGGGGGGGTGCTTGGGATCAGTTCTTACCACTTGCAGAGTTTGCTTACAACAACAGTTATCAGTCGAGCATTCAGATGGTGCCGTATGAGGCCTTATATGGCAGACGGTGCCGGTCTTCAGTGGGTTGGTTCAAACCGGGTGAAACTAGACTATTGGGTACAGACATGGTTCAGGATGCCTTGGAAAAGGTTAATTTGATTCAGGATTGACTTCATACATCTCAATCTATACAAAAGAGCTATGCGGATCGGAAGGTTCATGATGTTGCATTCATGGTTGGTGAGGGGGTCTTGCTCCGGGTTTCGCCTATGAAGGGTGTGATGAGGTTCGGGAAGAAGGGCAAGTTGAGCCCTAGGTATATTGGAAATTTCAATTTCTAGGCTTGAATATTGAAAGTTTCAAAGTTCATTAGGCTTGAATCTATGTGTGATTCGTGCTTTTTGTGTTGTTGGATGTGATTTGAAGACTCGACCAAGTCTTTATGATGTTTTAGGACTTGTTGGTATATTTGGTTGAGGTCCCGAGGGGCTCGGGCATGTTTCAGATGGTATTCGGAGTATTTTCCTTCATTTTGGCACTGCTGGTAGCTGCTAATTTCTGGTATTTTAAACCTTCTCCGTGATCGCAAAAAATTGGGACGCGATAACGTAGGCTTAGTTGAGGCAGTGTTGATTTTGTTCTTCGTGATCGCGTGAGGTCAACCGCGATCACGTAGGTTGGGCTAATCTATGCATCGCGATCGCGTGGCATTGTTTGCGATCACGTAAGATTAATTGAGGGCTGCTGAGTTTTGTGCTTTGCGATCGCGTGAAGCGGGATGCGATCGCATAGCTTTGAGATTTTGTGACTCGTGAACGCGTGAAGACGGTTGCGTTCGCGTAGAGCAACGGAGCAGAAGTGGAGGTCACACGTTTGCTCTATGCAATCGCGTGAAGAGGGTTGCAATCGCGTGAAGAGGGTTGCAATCGCGTAGAGCTGGGAACTCTGTGCTTTGCGATCGTGTGGAAGAGTTCGCGATCGCGTAGGGTAAAATCTGGGCAGTGGAAATTTGTGCTTCGCGATCGCGTGTGGATGTTCGCGATCGCGAAGAGTAAATGCCTGGGCAGAGAGTTTAAGTTCTGAAAATGGGACTTCGTCCCATTTTTAATTTTTAACGATTTGGAGCTCGGATTGAGGGGATATTTGGGAGATTTTCAGAGAAAATATCGGGGTAAGTGTTGTTAACTCAATCTTGGTTAGATTACCCGAAACCATCACTGTTTTTAACATTTAATTGGTGATTTAAGTTGGAAAAATTTGAAAACCCTCTTGCATAGATTTGAGAATTTGAGGGTCGAATTGTTATCGGAATTTAGTTATTTTCGTATGGTTAGACTCGTGGTTGAATGGGCGTTCATATTTCGTAACTTTCGCCGGATTCCGAGACGTGGATTTTTGAGTTAATTTCGGATTTTATTAAAAAATATAGTATTTCCTTATGGAATTGATTCTATAATTTTTGTTGACTGTATCGAATTAATTATGATTTGGGATTGCGAGGCGGTACCTCAGGAGTGCCCTTGTTGATATTGATTTATGGCTGCAATTGTCTTTGATTATTGTTGTAATTTTCTTAAAGTTGAAAAAAATTCTGTTTTGTTTCAATGAGGTATTAATTGCCATTATTTGGTGTAATTAAATGGTGACATACTACCTGACTCATTTTTATTGTCATTTTATCTTATTATATTGATAAATATTTTACCATGCCATTATTTATTTTTCCAGTAGGGCCTGACCTGACCTCGTCACTACTCTACCGAGGTTAAGCTTGGTACTTAGTGGGTACCACTGTGGTGTACTCATACTACACTTCTTTACATCTTTTTGTGCAGATCCAGGTACATCTTATCAGCCCAGACATCAGTGAGTTACCTGTGTACGGAGACTTCGAGGTATATCTGCCAGCGTCCTCAAACTCCGAAGTCCTCTTCTATCATTATTATGTTGCTTCCTTATTTTTCTTTAGACCTTGATATATAGAGACATTGAGGATAAATTTTTTGAAACTTGTGACTTATTTCTACAGGAATTTGGGAGTTGTAATTATTTGAATTGTAGTTTATTTATTTCAGATATCTATTATTGTTCCGCATTGATGCTTACCTAGTCTTAGAGACTAGGTGCCATCACGACCTCCTACGGAGGAAATTTGGGGTCGTGACAGAGAGATAAGGGTGGGAATAAGAACGATAAGGGCGGCTATTGATATTATCAAGGTGGAGGTATAAGAGAGGCTATTATAGGAGTGATAAAGGTGGCTATAAGAGAGATAAGGATGGCTATTGTCAGGGATGATATGTGATGATGCGGAGTGATTGCATTGGTGATTTTTTGTGATGTTGTGACATTCCTTGTGTTTATTTTTATACCTTGTGCAATTTGTCTTATTGTTGGTAAATTGATAACAATCTGATTTATGTTGAAATTGGGAGCCTGTGGCTATTGCCAGGCGGATTATGAAATAAAATATGTGTACGAGGTGCCGGGAATAAAATAAAATGATAATATTGGCATATTAATTATCGGTACAGTTGTGATATGAAATGTGGGCACGAGGTGCCATGGTTAAATGATGATGATATTGGCACATGAGTTATCCGTGCGGTTGTGATAGAGAATTTGGCACGAGTTGCCGTGGAAATATGAAATTGGGCTGAGACCTGTACTTTATGATTTTGAAATGAGGAGTCACATGGTGACTTTTATTCGAAAGATACTTATTTGAAGGAATTATATTTGAAAAAGATTTATTTGAAAGAATTATAATTGAAAGATATTTATTAAAGGAATTATATTCGAAAAAGATTTATTTGAAAGAACTATATTTGAAAGATATTTATTTGAAGGGAGTATATTCAAAATATATGTATTGAAAAATATGATATCCTGAAGAGTATTATTTGAGAAGCATATAGGCGAAAGATTTATATTTTGAAGGACTTGATTTAATTGGGTGTACTTGTATTTATCATTTGTTGAGCAATATTAATGGTTGATTTGTGTTGCCCTTATTGTTATTTGTTTCCTATTAATTTTATATATCTTATTGCATAGGTTATTAGACTAGTGCGTATCTTGACTGTACCTCGTCTCTACTCCACTGAGGTTAGTCTTGATACTTACTGGGTATCGACCGTGATGTGCTCATACTACACTTCTACACATTTTTGTGGAGAGCCAGGTATTTGAGATATCGGACTCGGACAGAGTTAGAGTGGGATCGCAAGGATTCAAGGTAGAGCTGCTTGGTCGTCGCAGTCCCTGGAGTCTTTCCATTTTATTATACTGTTATTTATTATTCAAACAGTATTGAGTATTCGATCCTTGAGATCATTTCATGTATTCAGTTAGAGTTCGTGACTCAGTACTACCAGTCTTGGAAAGTTGTTATATTCATTTTTGTTCCGCTGTTGGTTTTGATTACCTATTCAATTTATATTCAAAAACAAAAAATGGCTTCGAAATGTAATGAAAATCGGCTTACCTAGTCTTAGAGACTAGGTGACATCACGACGCCTGTGGTGGAATTTTGGGTCGTGACATTGGTCTATCAATATTATATTTGTGTTTTTATAATAATATAGGCTCTCCTGTTTTTAAATGGATTGGGACAATAATACGTTTTCAAATTAAATTAGTAATAGAAATTTTTTAAGAAGTATATCCTTAAAGTAATAAGATTACAAGGCTAATATCTATTCCCAAAAATAATTATGCTAATAGGATTCCTAAAGGTAATCATATAGGATTTCTAATATGTAATATTATGTAAAACTAATAGGATTACAAGGCTAATGTCTAGAATTCCGATTATGTCATTTTATTATGAGTTATTATGCTTTATATTTAAAGGTTATTTTTGTAATCCAATATTTTATTCATGCTTTTATAATAATACTAATCTCTATGTACGTGCCTTGCACGTAATTTTGTAACACTAAGAAAATAAAAACGTGAAAAAAAAAGGTTACACAAGAGAGTAAGTATAAAAAGTGTATAACAATAACATATCTAATAGTTAACGGGATATATGTGAATATATTTGTTACGGTAAAGCATTGATTTCATCCAACTTATGATATTAAACATACCACTTTTTGTTAGCTAATTCATTTTTTAATCATAATTACTTTTTTAGTTGCTTATACAAAAAGATAAGAAGACTTACGTGCGTATATAAGATACTTGACAGATTGAGCCGTAACAACTTGCTTCGTGTTGTGTCGTTTTGTCATATGAAGGAAGAGAAGCTTTTGGTCGCTGAATTTGTCAACAATGTTAGCCTTGCTATTTATCTAAATATCTTACTACTATTTAGACTCTCATATAATTAATTAATTAGTCACCGACAATCATAGCAGATTGATCTTGATTAATATATTAATATATAATTAAATAATTAGTCACCGACAATCATAGAAGATTGATCTTGATTAATATATTAATTTTTAGTGAAATTAAATGTTCTCCAAAAATTTAAGAAAAGACAAAAATTTATATTATTAAATGCGTTCTCTATTTATGGTTCTTTTATGATAAATAATTAAAATTTGTTGTCTTTCAAACATAATTCCTCTAGCAAATAAAATCCTAATTGTTTTCCAATAAATAATTTTTTTTGTTGCTTTTTTTTATACAATCCTTTCTAATAAAGTTTTTACTTTCTTCATCTTGAGGAAGAAGCTCAAGACAATATAAAGTATGTTACGTTGTTTATATTAGGGATATATATAAGTACTACAAAATGAGATAAAATTTTCACATTATTAAATTTATGAATATTTCAAAAATATAAGTAGAAATAATGTTGAGATTAAGATTAGTCTTGATTCTACTTGAAGGATGATACTATAAAAAAAATATAAAATATAAATAAAAATTGATAACTTATGAGCTACAAGGCGTTCCATTATATAATTTTCAAGTAGATAGACTAATTTAGGTAAACTTCACTTTGCAAAATAAAAAAAAATGTACATACCTGTTAAACATATATTCAAAAGAGCATAAAATAAAAATAAAAATTTAGTAAAAAATTATTAAAACTATGTCTTGAATTGCTGGCTTCCAAATATCCAAAAGTTTTTAATAATTCAGATCGCCACAACCTAAAATAAAGGAGAAGACCTATGGAAGATCCTATATTAAAATTGGGAAAATATAATCACATATTTAAGGCATATTTTGAATGATTCTTTGTTTTAGTTTTATGGAACTCACACCATGGGAGCTACATACCTATATCTGAAAAGTTGACTTTCAAAATTCAAAAAAATATTGAGTAAGAAGGAGGAAGAGAAGTAGAAGAAGGTTATGCAAACATGTCATCTTGTAAAATAAAACTCATTACCTTGTATCTTGTTATCAAATTCAATTATGATACTCTGTAGTTTAAATTGTGACAAGTTTAACCTACGCATCACTCACTCCGGCCATGAATTTCTCAAATAGATGAATCACCTAGCCATGACTGTCACGACCGTAAATTTTTCACCGACGGGATCGTGATGGCACCTAACATTTCATTTGCTAGGCAAGTCAACGTTAGAAAAATCGTTAAACCAATTCCTTATTTCCATTCAGTAAATAACAATAATTAACTAAGATGAAATATAATAAGTGCGGAATATCATAAAACTGTATTAATTACTACCACCCGGATCTGGAGTCATAATTCACGAGCATTCTAGAATTTACTACAAGTAATAGTCTGAAAGAAATACAACTGTCTGAATGAAAGAAAACAGTAGGACATAAAAGATAGACAGGGATTTCAAGGTCTGTGAACGCCGACAGATCCACCTTGAGTATCCGGACAGTGGACCAGTAGCAAATCACGATCAACCTGAGAAGGTATCAAAATCTGCACAGAAAGTGCAGAGTGCAGCATCAGTACAACCGACCCCATGTACTGGTAAGTGTCGAGACTAACCTCGGCGAAGTAGTGACGAGGCTAGGACAAGACACCCACATATAACCTGAACAGTATAACCATGCTAGTGGAAACAACAGTAAATAAAGCAATAACGCAGAAATAATGGGAAGGGGACATACGGTGGGGGAATACAACATAAAGAGTGAGAATAATAAAAAGACAGAATTAAACAGAAAATCCTTAAACGAATTGAGCAATTAAAATAGCAAAGGAAAACTGCACGACATCACCCTTCGTGCTTTTACTCTCAACCTCACCAAATAAATAAATAGAACGGCACGACATCATCCTTCGTGCTTTTCACTCTTCCTCACAATATAAATAATGAATGCACGCTATCACCTTTCGTTCTTTACACTCTTCCTCACAATATAAATAATGCATGCACGGCATCACCCTTCGTGTTTTACACTCTTCCTCACAATATCAGTAATGCATGCACGACATCACTCTTCGTGCTTTACACTCTTTCTCACAATATAAATAATGCATGCACGACATCACCCTTCGTGCTTTACACTCCTCCTCACCAATCACAAAATCAATAACAATTGATAGATAAGAGTATCACAAAGAAATCAGTATTTTACCCATAATCAATAGCACAATGTAATCTCAACCTTGAACCAATATTCGAAAGTTGCCAAATCTCAGTGAAACCAGATATGAGTCACCCATCATTTCAAATTATCCGATAAGCATGGATAGTAGAATTTAAGGCTACAAGACAAGAATAAAATTTCACTCGCATGCTATGACTCGACAACGACGCATAGATGCTCGTCACCTCACCTATACATCGTATTTAACAACCAAGCACATAGAAAATTAACACATAATACCTATTCCCTCAAGCCAAAGTTAGACACGACACTTACCTCGCTCCGAAGGCCACTTAATTCTCAATCACAACTTTTCCTTTGGAACTCACCTCCAAACCACTCGTATCTATTCAACAATGACTCAATAATATCAAAAATTGCTAAAGGAGTCAATTATTTTTCAAAAATTAAATTTCCCAAATTTTCCTCCAAAAAGTTAAAAAATCAACCCCGGGCCCACTTGGTCAAAACCTGAGGTTCGGACAAAAATCCTTTTACCCATTCACCCATGAGCCCGAATATGTAATTAGTTTTGGAATCTGACCTCAAATTGAGGTCTAAATCCCAAAATTCTCGAAATTTCTAGTTTCTACCCTAACCCCTAATTCTACCATGAAAACTCTAGATTTTAGGATGAAAATTCAAGAAATGAAATGGGTAATTGAAAGAAAATGGTTTAGAATCACTTACCAACAATTTGGGGAAGAAATGGATCTTGAAAAATCGCTTCTCACCGTTTGGTTTTTGAGAAAAATAAATTTTTGGCTAAAATCCCGTTTTTGGATTCTGTTAAGTGCTGGGCGACAGTGTTCAGCGCGTTCGCGAGAGCACTGTCACGTTCGCGAAGGGTACTGGCTGCCAAGCCAATGCGTTCGCAAGACCCAGCTCGCGTTCGCGATGGTTACTCCCCCCGGCCTTCGCGTTCGCGATGAAGGAACGACTGACTCCCCCTCCCTAATGCCTAACACTACGCGTTCGCAAAGGGTAACGCCCCCATTGCTTCACGTTCGCGACCAAGCCTTCACGTTTGCGAAGAAGAAATCTTCAGCTACCCAGTTTACTCTTCGTGTTCGCGATAGTAACTTTTCGAACGCGAAGAAGGACATGCCAGAACACCTGCTGCAGCAAAATACCATATTTTCAAAGTCCAAAATATCCCGTGGCCTATCCGAAACTCACCCGAGCCCTCGGGGCTCCAAACCAAACATGCACACAAGTCTAAAAATATCATACGAACTTGCTCGCGCGATCAAATAGCCAAAATAATACTTAGAACTATGAATTTAGCACCAAATCAAATGAAATTCTCAAGAACACATTAAATTTTTTATTTTTCCAACTGGACGTCCAAATCACGTCAAATCAACTCCGTTTCTCACCAAATTTCACAGACAAGTCTTAAATATCATAATGAACCTCTATCGGGCTCCGGAACCAGAATACGTACCCGACACTAACAATGCCAAACATCAATCAATTCTTAAAAATAATTAATTTTCAGACTTTTAGTTTTCATCAAAAATGCATAACTTGAGCTAGGGACCTCCGAATTCGATTTCGGGCATACGCCTAGGTCCCATAATTCGATACGGACCCAACGGGACCATCAAAATACGGATCTGGGCCAGTTTACCAAAAATGTTAATCGAAATCAACTAAAATTAACTTTTAAGGCATAAATTTTTATTTTCATCAATTTTCAACATAAATGCTTTCCGAAAACCTGCCCGGACTGCGCACGCAAATTAAGGAGGGTAAAAATGAGATTCTAAGGCTTAAGAGCATAGATTTGAGTTCTAAAACATAAGATGACCTTTTGGGTCATCACATTCTCCACCTCAAAAACAACCGTTCGTCCTCGAACGGACATAGAAAAGTACCTGGGCTGGTGAAAAGGTGGGGATATCTACTCCGCATATCGGACTCGGACTCCCAAGTAGCTACCTCAATAGGCTGACCTCTCCATTGCACTCGAACTGAAGGGTAACTCTTTGATCTTAATTGGCGAACTTGCCGGGCTAGAATTGCCACCGGCTCCTCCTCGTAAGTCAAATCCTTGTCCAACTGGACATAGCTGAAATCTAACACATGGGACGGATCGCCGCGATACATTCGAAGCATGGACACATGGAATACCGGATGAACATCTGCTAAACTAGGTGGCAACGCAAGCCTGTAAGCCACCTCTCCCACTCTCTCCAGAATCTCAAAAGGTCCAATATACCTAGGGCTCAACTTGCCCTTCTTTCCGAACCTCATTACACCCTTCATGGGTGATACCCGAAGTAACACTCTCTCTCCCACCATGAATGCAACATCACGAACTCTACGGTCGGCATAACTCTTCTGCCTGGACTGAGTTGTGCGAAGTCGATCCTGAATAATCTTGACCTTATCCAAGGCATCCTGTACTAAGTCTGTGCCCAAAAACCGAGCCTCTCCCGGCTTGAACCACCCAACTGGCGACCGACACCGCCTACCATATAGTGCCTCATAGGGAGCCATCTGAATGCTTGACTGGTAGTTGTTATTGTAGGCGAACTCTGCAAGGGACAAGAATTGATCCCACGATCCTCCGAAGTCTATAACACAAGCGCGGAGCATATCCTCCAAGATCTGAATATTACGCTCGGACTGTCCGTCTGTCTGAGGATGAAATGTTGTGCTCAACTCAACCCGCGTACCCAACTCATGCTGAACTGCTCTCCAAAAGTGCGAGGTAAACTGTGCACCTCGATCAGAAATGATAGATACGGGCACACCGTGAAGACGGACGATCTCACAAATGTAAATCTCTGCCAACCGTTCTGATAAATAGGTAACTACCAGAAGAATGAAATGTGCTGACTTAGTCAGCCTGTCCACAATGACCCAAACTGCATCGAACTTCCTCTAAGTCCATGGGAGTCCAACAACAAAATCCATAGTGATACACTCCCACTTCCACTCGGGAATTTCTAACCTCTGAAGTAAACCACTAGGTCTCTGATGCTCACATTTTACTTGCTGGCAATTTACGCACCGAGCTACGTAGGCAACTTTGTCCTTCTTCATTCGCCTCCACCAGTAATGCTGCCTTAAGTCCTGATACATCTTGGTGGTGCCCGGATGAATAGAATACCGGGAACTGTGAGACTCTTCAAGGACCAACTCACGAAGTCCATCCATATTAGGCACACAAATACGACCCTGCATCCTCAAAACTCCGTCATCTCCAACAGTAACTTGCTTGGCACCACTGTGCCGCACTGCATGTCTAAGGACAAGTAAATACGGATTGTTATCCTGCCAATCTCTGATGCGCCCAAACAAAGAAGACCAAGCATCTGTATAATCTAGAACTCGGCTGGGCTCAGAAACATCTAACCTCACGAACTGGTTGGCTAAGGCCTTAACATGCAATGCAAGCGGTCTCTCACCAACTGGAATATATTCAAGGCTACCTATACTGACTGACTTCCTACTCAAAGCGTCGGCCACCACGTTGGCCTTCCCGGGATGATATAATATGGTGATATCATAGTCTTTGAATAGCTCCAGCCACCTCCTCTACCTCAAATTGAGTTCCTTCTGCTTGAACAAATACTGCAAGCTCTGATGATTAGTGAATACCTCACATGGCACGCCGTAAAGATAGTGCCTCCAAATCTTCAGCGCGTGAACAATGGCTGCCAGTTCTAGATCATGAACAGGGTAATTCTTCTCGTGAACCTTCTGCTGTCGTGAAGCATATGCAATAACCTTGTCGCCTTGCATCAATACCACACCTAGACCAATATGGGATGCGTCACAGTATACTGTATAAGATCCTGAACCTGTGGGTAACACCAATACCGGTGTCGTAGTCAAAGCAGTCTTGAGCTTCTGAAATCTCACTTCACACTCGTCTGACCACCTGATCGGGGCACCCTTTTGGGTCAATCTGGTCAATGGGGCTGCTATGGATGAAAACCCCTCTACAAATCGATGGTAATAGCCTGCCACCAAACATAGGAAATTATGGATCTCTGTAGCTGATATGGGTCTAGGCCAGTTCTGGATTGCCTCAATCTTTTTTGGATCCACTTGAATACCCTTTGCTGATACAACGTGACCCAAGAAAGCAACTGAACTCAACTAAAACTCGCATGTTGAGGACTTAGCATATAACTGCCTGTCTTTCAGAATCTAAAGAACGATCCGAAGGTGCTGCTCATGCTCCTCTCGACTGTGGGAGTAGATCAAGATATCATCAATAAACACAACCACAAAGGAATCCAAGTAGGGTTTGAACACCCGGTTCATCAAATCCATGAATGTTGCTGGGGAATTAGTCAGCCCAAATGACATCACTAGAAACTCATAATGCCCATACCGAGTCCGAAAAGCTGTCTTAGGAACATCGGATGCCCTAATCCTCAACTGATGGTAGCCAGATCTCAAATCAATCTTTGAAAACACCTTGGCACCCTGAAGCTGATCGAATAAATCATCAATCCTCGGCAATGGATACTTGTTCTTGATGGTGACTTTGTTCAACTGCCGATAATCTATACACATCCTCATCGATCCATCTTTCTTCTTCACAAACAACACAGGTACACCCCAGGGCGAGACACTAGGTCTAATGAAGCCCTTATCAAGCAAATCTTGCAACTTCTCCTTCAATTCTTTCAACTCTGGTGGGGCTATGCGATATGGCGAAATGGTAATAGGCTGAGTGCTTGGAGCCAAATCAATGCAGAAATCAATATCCCTGTCGGGTGGCATCCCCGGCAGGTTTGCAGGAAACACTTCTGGAAACTCATGAACAACCGACACTGAATCTAGAGAAGGAACCTCCGCACTAGAATCGCGGACATAAGCCAAATAAGCTAGACACCCCTTCTCGACCATATGCCGAGCCTTCATATAAGAGATAACCCTGCTGGAAGAAGGGCCAAGATTCCCTCTCCACTCTAATCGAGGCAACCCCCACAAGGCTAAGGTCACCGTCTTGGCGTGCCAATCTAGTATAGCATGATAAGGTGACAGTCAATCCATACCCCAGTATGACATTAAAATCAACCATGTCGAGAAGTAGAAGATCTACACGAGTCTCAAGACTCCCAAGGGTGACCATACATGAACGATAAACACGATCTACAACAATAGCATCTCCCACTGGTGTGGACACATACACCAGAGCACTCAAAGAATCACAGGGCACAACCAAATAGGAAGCAAAATAGGATGACACATAGGATTAAGTAGATCCCGGATCAAATAGAACTGAAGCATCTCTACTGCAAACTGAAATAGTACCTATGATAACAACGTTAGATGACTCAGCTTCAGGCCTAGCTGGGAAAGCATAACACTGGGGCTGGGCCCCACCACCCTAAACTACATCCCTTGGATGGACTCTAACTGGCTGGTCTCCACCTCAAATGGCCTAACCTCCACCTCTAACAGTCTGGCCTCTACCTATGGTTGCCTGACCCCTACCTCTGGCTAGCTGAGCAGGTGGTGCAGCAACTGGTGCCGGAACCATGGCATGAGAACTCTGATGCTGTGAGCTGCCCGTTGCCCGAGGGCAAAATCTAACAATGTGCCTCGGATCACCACAAGTATAACATAACTTCGGATGCTATGACTGCTGACCCAAAATCTGACCCTGTCGACCTGAATAACCACCTTGATAACTCTGGAGTGGAGGTGCACTAATAGGAGCTCGTGGTGCACTGTAGGCTAGCTGGTCGGAATAATGCATCTGAGGGCCACGACCACCTGAGGCACAGTGGGATGCCTGGAGCGCTGAATGAAACGGCCTTGGAGGATGGCTTCTACCAAAAGTACTCCTGCCTCTAGGTGAGGCACCGCTGAACTCACCGGAATGACAAAGTCTCTTGTCAGACCCCTGACCTCCCTGAGTAAGAACCAGTTCGACTCGTCTGGCGACATTAGCAGCCGCCTGAAAAGAAATCTCACTCCCAGTCTCCTTAGCCATCTGCAATCTGATAGGCTGAGAAAGTCCATCAATAAACCTCCTCACCCTCTCTCTCTCTCGGTGGGAAGCAGAAGAATATCATGACGGGCCAATTCCACAAAACGAGTCTCATACTGAGTAACAGTCATACTGCCCTGCTGGAGACGCTCAAACTGACGGCGATGCTCCTCTCTCAATATGATAGGCAGAAAAATCTCTATGAAGAGCTGAGAGAACTGGTCCCAAGTAAGAGCAGGCGACCCAGCTGGTCTGGTCAACAAGTAATCTCTCCACCATTTCTTGGCGGAATCAGTCATCTAAAATGCAGCAAAATCGACCACATTGGTCTCCACTATACCCATGTTCCGTAGAACCTCGTGACAACTATCAAGATACTCCTGGGGATCCTCTGAAGGAGCACCACTGAAGTGAACAGGAAAAAGCTTGATAAACCTGTCCAATCTCCATAAAGCCTCGGAAGACATAGCTGGCCCATCTCTAACCTGTGCCGCAATAACCGACTGAACTAATCCGACTGGCTGAGCTGCTGGAGCCTGATACTGGGGAGCTATCTGCTCCGGAGCGGGAGTGGTGGGAGTCTGGGCTCCTCCTCCATCCAAAGAGACTGCTGGTGCCATGGGAAATGTGCCAGTCTGGGCCACACTCTCCATAAGGCCCACCAAATAGACCAAAGCGTCCTGAAGTACTGGGGTAGCAAGGAACCCCTCCGGAACCTGAGTTGGTCCGGCAGGAACAGTTTGGGCTGGAACCTCCTCGTCAAGCTCTATTTGAGGCTCCACTACTGGGGCTGCTGCTCGGGCCCTAGGCTAATCCCTGCAACTGCCTCGGCCTCTGGCACGACCTCGGCTTCGACCTCTGCCCCGCGTAGGAGCTGCCACTGGAGGCTCTAGCTGCTGCTCAGTTGAGGAAGCGGTACGTGTTCTCGCCATCTGCGAGAGAATAAGAGTAGAAGAGTTCAATCAGTATTGAGAAAGCAAAATCACACGATAGAGAAGAATAGAAGTGAAACTTGTTCCTAAACTTCATAGCCTCTAGAATATAAGCACAGACGTCTCCGTGCCGATCCTCCAGACTCTACTAAGCTTGCTCGTGAATCGTGAGACCTAAGCAACCTAGTACTCTAGTACCAACTATCATGACCCGAAATTACCCACCGACGGGACCGTGATGGTGCCTAACATTTCACTTGCTAGGCAAGCCAATGTTAGAAAAATCGTTAAACCAATTCCGTATTTCCATTCAGTAAATAACAATAATTAACTAACATGAAATATAATAAGTGTGAAATATCATAAAACTGTATTAATTACTACCACCCGGATCTGAAGTCACAATTCACGAGAATTCTAGAATTTACTACAAGTAATAGTCTGAAATAAATACAATTGTCTGAATGAAAGAAAATAGTAGGACATAAAAGATAGACGGGGACTTCAAGGTCTGTCAACGCCGACAGATCTACCTTGAGTCTCTGGACAACGGACCAGCAGCAAATCTCGATCAACTTGAGCCGGTATCAAAATCTGCACAGAAAGTGCAGAGTGCAGCATCAGTACAACCGATCCCATGTACTGGTAAGTGTCGAGTCTAACCTCGGCGAAGTAGCGGCGAGGCTAGGACAAGACACCCACATATAACCTGGACAGTATAACCATGCTAGTGGCAACAACAGTAAATAAAGCAATAACGCAAAAATAATGGGAAGGGGACATACAGTGGAGGAATACAACATAAAGAGTGAGAATAATGAAAAGACAGAATTAAATAGAAAATCCTTAAATGAATTGAGCAATTAAAACAGCAAAGGAAAACTGCACGGCATCACTCTTCGTGTTTTTACTCTTAACATCACCAAATAAATAAATAGAATGGCAAGGCATCACCCTTCATGCTTTTCACTATTCCTCACAATATAAATAATCCATGCACGGCATCACCCTTCGTGCTTTACACTCTTCCTCACAATATAAGTAATGCATGCACGACATCACCCTTCATGCTTTACACTCTTCCTCACAATATAAATAATGCATGCACGGCATCACCCTTCGTGCTTTACACTTCTCCTCACCAATCACAAAATCAATAACAATGGATAGATAAGAGTATCACAAATAAACCAGTATTTTACCCATAATCAATAGCACAATGTAATCTCAACCTTGAACTAATATTCGAAAGTTGCCAAATCTTAGTGAAACCAGATATGAGTCACCCATCATTTCAAATAACCCGATAAGCATGGATAGTAGAATTTAAGGCTACAAAATAGAAAAGAATAGAATTTCACTCGCATATTATGACTCGACAACGACGCATAGATGCTCGTCACCTCACCTATACATCGTATTTAACAACCAAGCACGTAGCAAATGAACACATAATACCTATGCCCTCAAGCCAAAATTAGACACGACACTTACCTCGCTCCGAAGGCCACTTAATTCTCAATCACAGCTTTTTCTTTGGAATTCACCTCCAAACCACTCGTATCTATTCAAAAATGACTCAATAATATCAAATATTGCTAAAGGAATCAATTATTTTTCATAAATTAAATTTTCCAAATTTTCCTCCAAAAAGTTAAAAAATCGACCCCGGGCTCGCTTGGTCAAAACCCGAGGTTCGGACCAAAATCCTTTTACCCATTCACCCCCGAGCCCGAATATGTAATTAGTTTTGGAATTTGACCTCAAATTAAGGTCTAAATCACCAAATTCCCAAAATTCCTAGTTTCTACCCTAACCCCTAATTCTACCATGAAAACTCTAGATTTTAGGTTGAAAGTTAAAGAAATGTAATGGGTAATTGAAAGAAAATTGTTTAGAATCACTTACCAACAATTTGGGGAAGAAATGGCTCTTGAAACATCGCCTCTCATCGTTTGGTTTTTGAGAAAAATGAATATTTGGCTAAAATCCCGTTTTTGGATTCTGTTAAGTGCTGTGCGACAGTGTTCATCGCGTTCGCGAGTGCACTGTCGCGTTCGCGAAGGGTACTGGCTGCCAAGCCTATGTTTTTGCGAGACCCAGCTCGCGTTCGCGATGGTTACTCCCCCTGGCCTTCACGTTCGCGAGGAATTGCTCAGGTTCGCGATGAAGGAATGGCTGACTCCCCCTCCCTAATGCCTAACACTACGCGTTCGCGATGGGCTTGTAGCGTTCGCGAAGGGTAACGCCCCCATCGCTTCGCATTTGTGGCCAAGCCTTCGCGTTCGCGAAGAAGAAATCTTCAGCTGCCCAGTTTACTCTTCGCGTTCGCGAGAGTACCTTCGCGAACGCGAAGAAGGACATGCAAGAACATCTGCTGCAGCAAAATACCAGATTTCCAAAGTCCGAAACATCTCGTGGCCTATCCGAAACTCACCCGAGCCCTCGGGGCTCCAAACCAAACATGCACACAAGTCTAAAAACATCATACGAACTTGCTCGCGTGATCAAATTACCAAAATAACACCTAGAACTATGAATTTAGCACCAAATCAAATGAAATTCTCAAGAACACTTTACAATTTCTATTTTTCTCAACTGGACGTCAGAATCACGTCAAATCAACTCCGTTTCTCACCAAATTTCACTGATAAGTCTTAAATATCATAATGAACCTGTACCGGGCTCCGAAACCAGAATACAGACCTGACACTAACAATACCAAACATCAATCAATTCTTAAAAATAATTAATTTTCAGACTTTTAAATTTCATCAAAAATTCATAACTTGAGCTAGGGACCTCCGAATTCGATTCCGGGCATACGCCCAGGTCCCATAATTCGATACGGACCCACCAGAACTATTAAAACATGGATCCAGGCCCGTTTACCAAAAATGTTGACTGAAGTCAACTAAAATCAACTTTTAAAGCATAAATTCTTATTTTCATCAATTTTCAACATAAAAGCTTTCCGGAAACCTGCTCGGACTGCGCACGTAAATTGAGGAGGGTAAAAATGAGATTTGTAAGGCTTAAGAGCGCAGATTCAAATTCTAAAACATAAGATGACCTTTTGGGTCATCACAATAACATCACCAGAAATAATATTTATAAATTCTAAAAGAACTTGATAAAAACTCCTAAAATAATTTGATAATTAAGAAAACGACAACAAACAGTACATAAATGTCACGACCTACAATCCCGCCACAGGCGTCGTGATGGCACCTAGTCTCTAATACTAGGTAAGCCGATTTCAATTATATTTTTGAAGCCATTTTTTTTAATCAAATAAGTAATCAAAACTAACAGCGGGACAAATAAGAATATACAACCTCCTAAGACTGGTAGTACTGAATCACGAACTCTAGCTGAATACATGGAATGATCACGAGGACCAAATATACAATACTGTTTGATTAAAAATTAACAGTACAATGAAATGAACAGAGTCTAAGGGACTGCGACGACCAAGAAGCCCTACCTTGAATACTTGAGATCACACTCTAACTCTGTCCGGGTCCGATACCTCCAATATCTGGCTCTGCACAAAAATATGCAAAAGTATAGTATGAGTACACCACGGTTGATACCCAGTAAGTATCAAGACTAACCTAAGTGGAGTAGAGACGAGGTACAGTCAAGACACTCACTAGTCTAATAACATGTGCAATATAGTATACAAAATAATACTGAAAATAACTAGCAATGATAACAACAAAATCAACCAGTGATATAACAACAATGCAACAAGAACATCATAATTATTGCTTAGACGAATAAGGAACACATGTACAACCAATTAATCAAGTCCTTCAAATATAAATTCTTTCGCCTATATGTTTTTCAAATAATAATTTTCAGGATATAATACTTTTCAATAAATATATTTTCAAGTAAAAGTCACCATGTGATACCTCATTTCACAATAATAAAAATTACGGGTCTCAGCCCACTTTAATATTTTTTCCACGGCACCTTGTGCTCATATTTCTATCACCATCACACGGACCACTCACGTGTCAAAATATCAATGTATAAAAGATCCGCAGGATTAATTTATTTTCACTAAAGTAAAGTTAAAATCTTTAAATCAAGTAAGAAGTCAACAAAGGAATGAATTTATTTTAGAAACCATTTGGGTGAAGAAAATGACATTCCAATTAAAATGAAGCATCTGATAACTACTAATTTGGATGTAAAATTTATTAAATTAAAATATAATAGCAATTTTTTCTATTCTAAACAACTCAATTCTCGAAAACCAGTAAAAACCATACACACAAATCTGTAGAGTCTTGTACAAGGAGCCAAAGCCAATACAATACAACAAGGAATGCAAAACACATAATAAAATCAAATAATACATCACGGAAGAACATAAAAATTTACATGTGATGGAAAAACAAAATAACCAAAGGCAAATTCATCCATAGAAAAATATCAACAAAGGGCACTCCCGAGGTACCGCCTAGTAGTCCCAAAAGTAAATATACAAGACAGGGGGGATCTCCCGAATTACCGCCTTGTAGTCCCAAAAGTAAATATGCAAGACAGGAGGATCTCCCAGAATACCGTTCCGTAGTCCCAAAGTAAATATGCAGGGCAGGGGGATCTCCCGGGATACCGTTTCGTAGTCCCAAAGTAAATATACTGGGCAGGGGGATCTCTCGGAATACCGTTCTGTAGTCCCAAAGTAAATATGAAGGGCAAAGGGATCTCCCTAAATACCGTTCCGTAGTCCCAAAGTAAATATGCAAGGCTGGGGGATCTCCCGGAATACAGTTCCGTAGTCCCAAAGTAAATAGGCAGGGCAGGGGGGTCTCCCGAAATATACCATTCCGTAGTCCCAAAGTAAATATGCAAGGTAGGGGGATCCCTCGGAATACCGTTCCGTAGTCTCAAAGTAAATATGATTTCAACAACTGCACATCAAGTGCTCACATATCATAAATGGCTCATCATAATGTGCACAAAAATCTTAACAAAAATATCCGGGAGTGAACAACTCAACAAAATAATATTTCACATAAATTCAAGGTGGCAATCATACCAAATCATCATATAAAAACAATTTCAACAAACATGGATCTATGCATGACAAATAGAGAATTTGCACATATAAACCAAGTACGTATTCGTCACCTCACGTACATGATTTTCAATTACACAATTTGCACATAATACTCAATGCCTAAGGGGTATTTCCCCCACTCGAGGTTAAGCAAGACACTTACTTTATTGAAGTTGTGCCGATATTCCAAAATCGCCTTCTTGCTTGAATTGACCTCCGGACAGCTCAAATCTATCCAAATTAATTGTATCACTTCATTAAAATTCATCGAAAATAATTCTGGATAATAAAACACCAACTTAAAATTTTATTCTAAAAAGTCAGTGCGGGGCCCGCCCCTCGGAACCCGACAAACTTTTTACGAAATCCGAACACCCATTCCGATACGAGTTCAACCATACCAAAATTATCAAATTCCGATAACGGATCGCCCTTCAAATCTTAAATTAAAGTCTAGAGGATTTCTACCATTTTTAACCCAATTCCCTAATTTAGTGATAAAAAGAATAATAGTTTCATGTAATTTAACCAAAATCAAGTTAGGAATTCTTACCCTCAACGTTTCCCTTGAAAAACTCTCGAAATATCGCCTCACCTAAGCTTCCTTGGTCCAAAAATGGAAGAATGAGACGAATTTGGACTTTATTCTGCTGCCCAGGGATTTGTTCTTCGCGTTCTCGACCCTTCCCTTGCGTTCGCGATGAACAAATCCTCCAACATCCATTTTCAAACTCTTGTCAGACAGCCTCTAGTATAACGGTCATAACTCTTTGTACAAATCTCCAAATGACAAATGGTTTAACTTTCTGGAAACTAGACTCAAAGGACTATAACTTGCATTTGTTTCTCATCTCCCCTTTCTTTATAGATTGTGAAATATAAGCTTCCAAAGTCAGCCTTGTGCAACAAAGATTTCCAAACTATTCCCAGATAGCTTGTAGTATATCTACCATAACGTTTGGTACACAACTCCAAATGCCTAATGGTTTAACTTTCTGAAAACTAGACACAAAGGGCTACAACGTGTATTTTTGGATCATCTCCAAATTCCTTATAGATTGAGAGATATAAGCCTCTAAAATCAAACGACGAACAACAAAATTTCCTTCTTCGCGAACGCGAGAACCTCTTCGCGAACACGAAGAACAAAGTCCCAACAACAAAATCTTTCTTCGCGAACACGTGAGGCTCCTCGCGAACGCGAAGAACAACACCAGAACCAGCAACCAGCAACATCAAAACACCCAAACTTGGTCTGGAACCACCCCGAATCAAACCCGAGGCCCCCGGGACCCCACCCAATCGTACCAACCAGTCCCAATACCAAACACAAACCTGCTCGAGGCCTCAAATCAGATCAAATAACATCAAAGCCACGAATCATACCCCAATTCAAGCCTAATGAACTTTAAAATTTCAAATTCTATATCTTGTGCCGAAACACATCAAATCAATCTGGAATATCTTCAAATTTCGCACACAAGTCATAATTGACATAACGAAGCTATTCCAATTTCCAGAATCAGATTCCGGCCCCGATATCAAAAAGTCAACCCCCCGGTAAAACTTTCCAAAAATTCATCTTTCGCCATTTCAAGCCAAATTCCTCTACAGACCTCCAAATAATTTTTCGGACACGCTCCTAAGTCCATAATCACCATACGGAGCTATTGACATCATCAAAATTTTATTCCGGAGTCGTCTTCACACAGTTCCGACTACGGTAAATATTCTAAGACTTAAGCTTCTATTTTGGGGACCAAGTGTCCCAAATCACTCTGAATCATCCAGTAACTGAATTCAACCACGCACGCAAGTTAATAAACATAATAAGAAGATGCTCAGGGCCTTATACCGCCAGATGGGGCTTAAATTCTTAAAACGACAAGTCAGGTTGTTACATTCTCCACCTCTTAAACAAACGTTCATCCTTGAACGTGCTAAGAATTATTCTAAGGTAACCAAATCGATGATTTTACTTTTACACATATACTCACGGTTGATCCCACATTACCGCATTTGAGATAAGCCCGACAACACCTTCTCAATTGAGATTATTCCTTTTATACATATTTGTAAACTTTAAGACCAATTTCTTACACTCCAAACATTTTCAAAAGGCCTGATTTTTCTTTTTCACTACAACGCACGATATTATTCTCAACTGGCCATAGCAATTCGTGCCTACGCACACATCAACTTTCTTGATAGTGTTGAAGTATTTCAAAAATTTTCTGGGGTGTTACATTCTTTCCCGCTTAGGATCATTCGTCCTCAAACACATAACATAATTTATCTCTTCTTTCACACATATCAATCTCCCAAATTTTTCTAACTCCCAAAGTTTTCACAACATTTCGGCAGAGTCTCCCCTGTAAATGGGCCTATCCACCTGCCAGAGTAACACCAAAATGACTCCTAACAACACATCCACAAGGTATATATCAATAACACTGATCTCAGCATTACAAGCATTGCATTATCATTATGATATCATGACATGAAGTAAATCATATGTATTCTCATCACCACATCTCAGGTCTTAAAAGCTATTCATAATTAATTCCAGCATCATCAATTAATCTCATATTAATCAGTACCTCATTTCAAATTTTTCACAACACTGATAACATAATGTGAGGCATGAAGACCTCATAACTATTTGTCCGATTTAACGAGTCACATTTAACGCCACCTGGGCACTCATCTTATAGGTTAAAACTCAATGTTTACAGCACGAAAATGGCTGAATATGCACAGCAAATATACAAGAATTATCAGATAAGCCTAACAGGCATGACTCCCTATTAATATTATTGTACAAATTACATTTCACAAAGGGAGAATTTTAAACTCATATATATTTCACCACAAGGACCTCGTCCTTATATAACTTCACCATGGCTTGTAGCCCGGTTTAAATATTTCACATCATGTAAAAATGCGAGGATCTCGTCCTCAACTCCGAATCACAAGTATTTTCCACATTGTGCCAATTGAATTTCAATTTCCTTTCTTCTTCTTTTCAATAAATTTCGTAAATATTTTTCATAACACATAACAAACCCTCCTACCAGTAGGGCATATAATTTATAAAAATTGAAATCAATTATTCTGAAATCACATCAAAACCCACTGTAATGAATAATAAAATTTTGCTTTTGGACTTATAGCCCTAAATGGTACACAAAAATAAAATGACAGACACGGGCTCACATATTTAAATCTCCCAACAGGGATAAACATATAGGTGAGTCACAAATTTACGAAGCTCACCCATAAGTGGAGCATAATAGGGGGACTCACCTCACTATTCAGAACCGAATCAAATTAAGGGAAAATATCCTCTTATAACAAAATTAGGATCGTACCTGTAATGATACCATCTGGTGTATCGGCCTCAGCCAAAATCATAGCGATTATAACAACGGGTTGGGCCTCCACCTCTTAGGCGCCCTCTACCCGCATGTCCTCCACCTCTAAGAGACCATGCACGTGGAGTATTAACTGGAATAACCACTGTAAGAACCTCGTGCCGATAGTGCATTAAAAGAACTTACTGTAGCACCCTGAATATTTTGAAATTATTGTTGTGACCCCGCTGGTACTGAAATATAGAATTATTAAGGACGTAGGAATACCGCAAGCCCCAGCATCATCCCATACAAATCTCACCCCTTACGCATATACAAGTTTCGGAGAACCTTTCATTACCACGTAAATACATCTTAGGCCAAAACTGATATAACACATGACCCCGCAATCTGATCGTTGATAGTGGACTCCCCTCACTTGGCGCGAAGCCATAGGACACATGCCGATGATCCACAATACTAACCTTCACCGGTCATAAGACACCTCAAGCCATTTATTTGGCGCATGTCACCCGCGTGACAGTTAAACTCGCTTTCTCCAGTGCCTTGGCTGCCAGTATGTACCCTTCGCTAAATAGAAATCACATACGAACTACATAGTCTCTAATACCACCAACTATCTTCATATATACATCCACCTCGTGACCCTACCACCATTGTGATGATTAGGCAATTAATTAAACCTTCTTAAGATCATACTTATTAACCAAATGTCAGAACCTGCTGCACCCCCATGTGCACAACTGAATGATCTCTAAATACTTCTGCATCCTCAATCTAGACGACACGTGCATAATGATTAAACAAACCTGGCACCCTTATAACCCCTCGGTAGTATCACAAATCGTTGGTGCATAGTTGATACTGAGTGTGCAATTTCATACACAAGTGGATGCAAAAGAACATAAGATATATGCTTCAAGCTGAATAAATGCCTCACGATAAGGAATGAAAGAAGTGAATTCTTCTTACTAGCTCTGTAACCTCTCGAAGATAAGTACAAACGTCTCCGTATCGATCCGCAAGATTCTACTAAACTCGTTCGTGACTCGTAGAACCTATAAACCTAGATCTCTGATACCAACTTGTCACGGCCCATAATCCCGCCACAGGCTTCGTGATAGCACCTTGTCTCTAATACTAGGTAAGCCGATTTTAATTATATTTTTGAAGCCATTTTTTTAATTAAATAAGTAATCAAAACTAACACCGGAAAAAATAAGAATATACAACCTCCCAAGACTGGTAGTACTGAGTCACGAACTCTAGCTGAATACATGAAATGATCACGATGACCAAATATACAATACTGTTTGATTAAAAATTAACAGTATAATGAAATGAACAGACTCCAAGGGACTGCGACGACCAAGCAGCCCTACCTTGAATCCTTGCGATCACACTCTAACTCTGTCCGGGTCCGATACCTCCAATACCTGGCTCTGCACAGAAATGTGCAGAAGTGTAGTATGAGTAGACCACGGTCGGTACCCAGTAAGTATCAAGACTAACCTCAGTGGAGTAGAGACGAGGTACAGTCAAGACACTCACTAGTATAATAACCTGTGCAATATAGTATACAAAATAATACTGAAAATAACTAGCAATGATAACAACAAAATCAACCAGTGATATAACAACAATGCAACAAGAACATCATAATTATTGCTCAGACAAATAAGGAACACAGGTACAACCAATTAATCAAGTCCTTCAAATATAAATTCTTTCGCCTATATGTTTTTCAAATAATAATTTTCAGGATATAATACTTTCCAATAAATATATTTTCAAATAAAAGTCACCATGTGATACCTCATTTCACAATCATAAAAATTACGGGTCTCAGCCCACTTTCATATTTTTTTCACGGCACCTTGTGCTCATATTTCTATCACCATCACACGGATCACTCACGTGTCAAAATATCAATGTATATAAGATCTGCAGGATCAATTTAATTTCACTAAAGTAAGGTTAAAATCTTTAAATCAAGTAGAAAATCAACAAAGGAATGAATTTATTTTAGAAACCATTTGGGTGAAGAAAATGATATTCTAATTAAAATGAAGCATCCTATAACTACTAATTATGATGTAAATATTATTAAATTAAAATATAATAACAATTTCTTTTATTCAAAATAACTCAATTCTCGAAAACCAGTAAAAATCATAAACACAAATCTGTAGAGTCTTGTATAAGGAGCCAAAGCCAATACAATACAACAAGGAATGCAAAACACATAATAAAATCAAATAATACATCACGGAAGAACACAAGAATTTACATGTCACGGAAAAATAAAATACCAAAGGTAAGTTTATCCATAGAAAAATATCAACAAAGGGCACCCCCGAGGTACCGCCTCGTAGTCCCAAAAGTTAATATGCAAGACAGGGGGGATCTCCCGAGGTACCGTCTCGTTGTCCCAAAAATAAATATGCAAGACAGGAGGATCTCCCGGAATACCGTTCCGTAGTCCCAAAGTAAATGTGCAGGGCAGGGGGATCTCCCAGAATACCGTTCCGTAGTCCCAAAGTAAATATGCATGGCAGAAGGATCTCCCAGAATACCGTTCTGTAGTCCCAAAGTAAATATGCAAGGTAGGGGGATCTCCCGAAATACCGTTCCGTAGTCCCAAAGTAAATATGCAGGGTAGGGGGATCACCCGGAATACCGTTCCGTAGTCCCAAAGTAAATATGCAAGGTAGGGGGATCTCCCAGAATACCGTTCCGTAGTCCCAAAGTAAATAT
Organism: Nicotiana tomentosiformis; assembly: GCF_000390325.3. Taxonomy (NCBI): domain Eukaryota; kingdom Viridiplantae; phylum Streptophyta; class Magnoliopsida; order Solanales; family Solanaceae; genus Nicotiana; species Nicotiana tomentosiformis. Next base: position 95,266,872 of record NC_090813.1, on the reverse strand, counting down.
GATTTCAACAACTGCACATCAACTGCTCATATATCATAGATGGCTCATCAAGTGCTCAAATATTATAACTTGCTACGAAAATCAACAATACATCATTTTCCACAATAAGGAGCCCATGTCTTGACCATAATGTGCACAAAAATCTTAACAAAAATATTCGAGAGTGAACAACTCAACAAAATAATATTTCACATAAATTCAAGGTGGCAATCACACCAAATCATCATATAAAAATAATTTCAACAAACATGGATCTAGGCATGACAAATAGAGGATTTAATAAGTGCCAATAATTTCCAACTTAATACATAAGTACGTACATGATTTGCACATATAAACCAAGTACGTACTCGTCACCTCGCGTACATGGTTTTTAATTACACAATTTGCACATAATAATCAATGCCTAAGGGGTATTTCCTCCACTCGAGGTTAAGCAAGACACTTACCTTATTGAAGTTGTGGCGGTATTCCAAAATCGCCTTCTTGCTTGAATTGATCTCCGGACACCTCAAATCTATCCAAATTAATTGTATCACTTCATTAAAATTCATCAAAAATAATTCCGGATAATAAAATACCAACTTAAAATTTTATTCTAAAAAGTCAGCGCGGGGCTCGCCCCTCGGAACCCGACAAACTTTTTACGAAATCCGAACACTCATTCCGATACGAGTTCAACCATACCAAAACTATCAAATTTCGATAACGGATCGCCCTTCAAATCTTAAATTAAAGTCTAGAGGATTTCTACCATTTTCAACCCAATTCACTAATTTAGTGATAAAAAGAACAATAGATTCATGTAATTTAACCAAAATCAAGTTAGAAATTCTTACCCCAACGTTTCCCTTGAAACACTCTCGAAAAATCACTTCACCTGAGGTTCCTTGATCCAAAAATGGAAGAATGAGACGAATTTGGACTTTATTCTGCTTCCCAGGGATTTGTTCTTCACGTTCGCGACCCTTCCCTCGCGTTCGCGATGAACAATTTCTCCAACAACCATTTTCAAACTCTTCTCAACCAGCCTCTAGTATAACGGTCATAACTTTTCGTACAAATCTCCAAATTCCAAATGGTCTAACTTTCTAGAAACTAAACTCACAGGGCTATAACTTTCATTTGTTTCTCATTTCCCTTTTCCTTATAGATTGTGAAATATAAGCTTCCAAAGTCAGCCTTGTGCAACAGAGATTTCAACACTCTTCCAAGAGAGCTTGTAGTTTATCCACCATAACTTTTGGTAAAAAACTCCAAATGCCAAATGGTTTATCTTTCTGAAAACAAAACACAAAGGGCTACAACTTTTATTTTTGGTCATCTCCAAATTCCTTATAGATTATGAGATATGAGCCTCTAAAGTCAAAAGACGAACAGCAAAATTTCCTTCTTCGCGAACACGAAGAACAAAGTCCCAACAGCAAAATCTTTCTTTGCGAATGCGAGAGGCTCCTAGCGAATGCGAAGAACAACACCAGAACCAGCAACTAGCAGCATCAAAACACCCAAACTTGGTCCGGAACCACCCCGAATCAAGCCCAAGGCCCCCGGGACCCCGTCCAATCGTACCAACCAGTCCCAAAATATATCACGAACCTGCTCGAGGCCTCAAATCACATCAAACAACATCAAAGTCACGAATCATACCCCAATTCAAGCCTAATGAATTTTAAAATTTCAAATTCTATATCTTGTGCCAAAACACATCAAATCAATCTGGAATGACTTTAAATTTTGCACACAAGTCATAATTTACATAACGAAGCTATTCCAATTTCCAGAATCGGATTCCGGCCCCGATATCAAAAAGTCAACCCCTCGGTCAAACTTCCCAAAAATTCATCTTTCGCCATTTCAAGCCGAATTTCTCTACAGACCTCCAAATAATTTTCCGGACACGCTCCTAAGTCTATAATTACCATACGGAGTTATTGACATCATCAAAATTTCATTCCGGAGTCGTCTTCATACAGTTCCGACTTCGGTAAAAATCATAAGACTTAAGCTTCCGTTTTGGGGACCAAATGTCCCAAATCACTCCGAATCATCCGGTAACTGAATTCAACCACGCACGCAATCAATACACATAATAAGAAGCTGCTCAGGGCCTTATGCTGCCAGACGGGGTTTAAATTCTTAAAACGACAAGTCAGGTCGTTACAATAAAACATCATTAAACTAAACATTAGCAAAGAGGATCGGATTACCTCTGGTGCCTTAAATCTCCAAACCTCTAGCCAATCCAAGATCTAAGATCCAAAAACAAATAGAGGTGATTGTATTATGTAAGTCAAGTCCTCAAGCGAGACAGTATGATCTATCATTTCGTATGCAAAAAATGTCAAAATATTCCACACCTCATCAAAATCTCACTAAATTCTTCTCTCCACGTCCTCCCTTAATCAACTCTATTCCGTAATAATCAACTATATAACATATCTCAATGATTAGCCTAAAAAGATTATTTATTTTATCTCAGACAAATAATGTATAAAGTGCGAATGATCGGCAAAATTTTTAGAACTTGTCTAAACTTAAGACATTTATGAGACATTAACATTTAATTCAGTCAAAATAAATCTTAAGATTCCATGTTTCATCTGGAGAGGATGCAACATAGCGAAGGAGCACTTAAGAAAAAGTTTATGGAATGCACGACATAGTTTTATCACCATATATATTGTAACGATCCGACCGGTCGTTTTGACTATTACAACCCACGTTCCCCCATTTACTCCTCAATTTATGCTTTACAGTTATTTTATAACTTACCGGGTTAGTTGGTTCGGGTCCGGAAGGATTTCGGAGTGAAATGAGACACTTAGTCTCATAATTGAAAACTTAAGCTGAAAAAGTTGACCGCATGTTGACTTATGTGTAAACGACCTCAGATTTGAATTCTGATAATTCTAATAGCTCTGTATGGTGATTTTGGGCTTAGTAGCGTGTCCAAAAAATTATTTGGAGGACCGTAGTGGAATTAGGCTTGAAATGGCGAAAGTTAAATTTTTGGAAAGTTTGACCAGGGAGTTGACTTTTTTATATCGGGGTCGGAATCCGATTCTAAAAATTGGAATAGTTTTGTTATGTTATTTATGACTTGTGTGCAAACTTTGAAGTCATTCCAGATTGATTTGATGTGTTTCGGCACAAGTGTAACGACCAAACTTGTCGGTTTAAGACTTAACACCCTGTTAAATGACTTAAGGTCTCGAGCAGCTTCGTAATATGTATTATGACCCGCGGGTGTGGTCGAGTTTGATTTTCGGAAGATTCAGAATTTAATTAAAAGAACAATTCTTATTTTTTAAGCTTAAATGAAAAAGAGTTGATCGAAGATTTGACTTATGTGTAAATGACCTCGGATTCGAATTCTGATGATTCCAATAGCTCCTTATGGTAATTTTGGACTTAGAAGCGTGTCTGGAAAATTATTTGAAAGTCCGTAGTGGAATTTGGCTTGAAATGGTGAAAATTAAATTTTTGGGAAGTTTGGCCGGGAGTTGACTTTTTGATATCGGGGTCGAAATCCAGTTCTGGAAATTTTTATAGCTCCGTTATGTCATTTATGACTTGTGTGCAAAATTTGAAGTCATTCCGGATTGATTTGATGTGTTTCGGCACAAGATATAGAATTTAAAAGTTCAAAGTTCATAGATTTTGATTTGAGGTGCGATTCATCGTTTTGATATTGTTTGATGTGATTTCAGGCCTCGAGTAGGTCCATGTTATGTTATGGAAATTGTTGGTATATTTGAATGGGATTCAGAGTGGCTCGGTGAGTTTCGGGATGAGTTTTGAGCGATGTCCGGGCATTTCGGCACTCTAATGTTGTTCTGGAACATTTGGAAAAGTGCGGACCATAGAGGAAAAGTGTGAACCGCACAATTTTGAGTGCGGCCGCACTTCAGAGGAAAAGTGCGGACCGCACAATTTTGTGTGCGGCCGCACTCTAGAGGAAAAGTGCGGACCGCACAATTTTGTGTGTGGCCGCACATCAGGGGTTCTGCGGGTTCGATGTTCCGATTTCGGAGGCTTATATCTTTTAATCCACAATAAATTTGGAGATGATTCAAAATCGAAAGTTGTAGCACTTTGAATCTAGTTTCCAGAAAAGTATAGCACGAATCATTTGAACATTTGTCTAGAAATTTATGTGCATTTTACTGAAGCCTGGTAAGATGTCACAGTGAAGTGCCGTCGCACTCAAAATTGTGCGGCCGCAGAACTTGAAAATGTGCGGACCGCACATTGAGAGATCAGACGTGGTACTATATAGCCTAGGGTTAGGGTATTATTTCATTTTTGTACTTTGGGAGCTCGGTTTATGGAGATTATTCGTGGGATTTTCAAGAAATTCATCGGGGTAAGTAATTCTAACTCAGATTTGGTTAATATACATGAATATATCATTATTTTCATCATTTAATCAGTATTTTGAGATGAAAATTTGGGGAAAATTGTAGAAATTTCATAAAAATAAATTTTTGGGATTTGAATACCGATTCGGAGTCGGATTTGGATAAAATTAGTATGTTGAATTCGTATCGGAATGGATGTTCGGATTTCATGAAAATTATGTCGGGTTCTGAGAGGCGGGCCCCGCGTTGACTTTTGTTGACTTTTTAGAATAAATTTTTAAGTCGACGCTTTATTATCCGGAATTATTTTCGAGGAATTCTAATGAAGTTATACAATTAATTTAGTTAGATTTGAGCGGTCCGGAAGTCAATTCAAGCAAGAAGGCAATTTTGGAATATCGGCATAACTTCAAAAAGGTAAGTATCTTGCCTAACCTTGAGTGATGAAATTACCCATTAAGCATTGAGTCTTATGTGAAAACCTGTGTAATTAAAAACCATATACGTGAGGTGACGAGTACGTACTTAGTTTATATGTGCAAATTATATCGGCTAAAATTCATAGACACCCTTATGTACTAAATTGGAAATTATTGGCACTTATTAAATCCTTTATTTGTCATGCCTAAATCCTTGTTTGTTGAATTTATTTTTATATGATGATTTGGTGTGATTGCCACCTTGATTTTATGTGAATCTCGTGTTTTTGTTGAGTTGATATTTTCTGGAGATATTTTCATTATGGATTATTCATTTGCAAATAATTTATTAAATAATTTTAAAATGAGACATTAATCTATCTGCCAAAAATTTGGATTAAAGAAGGCGTTGTTCCTTGATGAATTACTTTCTAGTTCATGTTGTTGAAATTGGTATTGAGTTATAAAGGCCGATACTGAGGCAAAGTGTTAAATTGTGAGATATTATTTTGTTGAGTTGTTCACTCCCGAATATTTTGTTAAGATTTTGTGCACATTATGGTTGAGCAATGAGCTCCTTATTGTGGAAAATAATGTATTGTTGATTATTGTGGCAAGTTGTAATATTTGAGCACTTGATGTGCAATTTGTGATATTTGAGCACTTGTAGTGCAGTCTGTTAATGCATATTTATTTTGGGACTACGAGGCGTTTACTCGGGAGATTCCCATATACTACATATTTACTTTGGGACTATGAGGCGGTACATCGGGAGATCCCCCTCTCTTGCATATTTACTTTGGGACTACGAGGCGGTACGTCGGGAGATCCCACTGCCTTGCATATTTATTTTGGGACTACGAGGCGGTACCTTGGGAGATCCCCCTGTCTAGCATATTTACTTTGGGACTACGAGGTGGTACCTCGGGAGATCCTCCTGTCTTGCATATTTATTTTGGGACTACGAGGCGGTACCTCGGGAGATCCCCCTGTTGATCATTTACATTTAGGTTTACGAGGCGTTACCTCGGGAGCACCCCTGTTGTTTATCTCTATTTGCCGTGCTATTACTTATCTGTAAATTCTCGTCGTTCACTTCTCAGTCATTTCATTAAATTATTATGTCTTCTGCCTTGTGAATTGACTGTACGGTTGTGATAGAAATATGGGCACAAGGTGCCGTGAGATATGAAAGTGGGCAGAGACCCGAGATGTTTAGTATTATGAGGTGAGGTGTCAACCGGTGGTTTTACTTGAAAGAAACTATATTCGAAAGGTTTTTATTTGAAAGAATTATATTTGAAAATATTTGTTTGAAAGGATTATATTGGGAGATATTTGTTTGAAAGATTCGTATTAGTAAGATTTTTATTTGGAAAACTTGTAGATAAGATCTATATTTTGAAGGGCTTGCTTAATTGGTGGTACTTGACTTTATTATTCGTGTGAGAAATATTTATGGTGTTCTTGCTGCTTTGCTGTTTATATCACCAGTTGATTATTGTTGTTATCACTGTTATATGCTTTCTATTATCTTTTTATGCCGTTATCACGATCCAAAATTCCCACCTTCTGGACCGTGATGGCGCCTAACATTTCACTTGATAGGCAAGCCAACGTTAGAATAAGATTAGCCATTTTTAAACAATTGTAAATTAATTAATAACAAAAAAATCAACGTGGAAGTAAAGTTTGAAATGTAGTGATTAATTCATAAAAATAGTGATGTCTAAATACCATCCCAGAATTGGTGTCACAAGTGCACGAGCTTCTAGAATAATACAAATACATGTCTGGATAAAATAAAGTTGTCTAAAAGCAAACACACAACTAAAATAAGGTAGATGGGGACTTCAGAACTGCGGACATTGTGCAGTTATACCTCAAGTCTTCTCTGAATAGCTGAAATCCGAACAAGTCTATGGTACGCCGCTGGGACCAACTCCGAAATCTGCATAAGAAGTGCAGAGTGTAGTATCAGTACAACCGACCTCATGTACTGGTAAGTGCCGAGCCTAAAATCGACGAGGTAGTGATGAGGCTAAGGCGGGCCACTTACATTAACATGTACGCAGTAATAGTAATAACTACAATAATAGAAATAAATCAGGTAACTCATTTTTAATAATTGAAGCCAACTCAGTAGTCATAACCAATTATTATTTCAATCAATTTCCATTGCAGCGTGCAACCCGCTCCCACAATATATTCATTTTCCAATTTTATTGCGGCGTACAACCCGCTCCTCCAATATATTTATTTTTAATCAAGTCTATTGCGGCGTGCAACCCGATCCTCCAATATATATAGACTTTTAAACAAACCTATTGCGGCGTGCAACCCGATCCCCCAATATGGACTTTTAATAAGTCTGTTGCGGCGTGCAACCCGATTCCCCAATATGGACTTTTAATAAGTCTATTGCGGCGTGCAGCCCGATCCCTCAATATATATTCATTTTTATTTCCGTTACAGCGTGCAACCCGCTCCTCCAATATATTCATTTTTCAATTCTTATAAAAGAAATTGCCCCAATAAATGCAACAATTAATATGAAATTATAAAACAACAAGCATACAATAATTATGATTTATTTATGAAACAAACAATGACAAGTAACAATTTATTGTGAAAATCAGGGAGAAAATATGCAGTTTAATATTTAATATGCTAAGTGTCAAGTAGCAATAAAGATACATAAATCAAATAAGCATGTAACAATTATTGCAGGAATTCAAGAATTAATATTTAACAAGGAATATGAGTGAAACAATTAATATAATAATTCATTCATGTTTAAAAACGATTTATGATTTTTCAAATAATTATGCAAACAATTAATTTGACTATGTATAGACACTCGTCACCTTGCCTATACGTGATTCACATGAATCTCACATAACAAATAATTTAAGGGTACTATTCCCTCAAGTCAAGGTTAACCACGACACTTACCTCGCTTCGCAACTAAATTTCAAATTTCCAATACACCCTTGCCTCGCGAATTAGTGTCTGAAATCCTCAAATTTAGTCATAAACAATTTGATATATTCAATAAAAATTGTAGGAATTAATTCCATATAAATTTACTAATTTTTCGGATAAAAATCCTAAATTCATTTTTAAAACAATCAACAGTGAGACCCACATCTCGAATCCCGAAAAACTCACGAAATCCGAACACTCGTTCCGACACGAGTTCAACCATACAAAAATTATCGAATTCCGACATTGGATTGGCTTTCAAATCTTCATTTTACATATTTGGAAGATTTTATAAAAATCTAATTTTTCTTCCATAAATTCATGGATTCATGATATAAATGAGTATGGAATCATGAAATATAATCAATATAGGATAAGGAACTCTTACCCCAATGTTTTCTAGTAAAAATCGCCCAAAATCCGTCTTACCCGAGCTAAAGATCGAAAATGGTGGAAAATGGGTCGAAATCCCATTTCCAGAACTTAAGTTCTGTTTGTCCGGATTTTTACTCATCGCGATCGCGGAAATTCCTTCGTAATCGCGTAGAACAACTTTTTCCCAGGTCCATTTTACTCTTCGCAATCGCGGGAATGGCTTCGCGATCGCGAAGCACATTTTTGCTGCCCAGATTTTTAACTCTACGCGATTGCGTAAATGGTCATGCGATCGCAGAGTACCTTTTCTCAGCCTTACTCGATCGCGTACTTACTTGTGCGATCGCGTAGCACAATTGATGTGCCTAGCTTTTGCCTTCCTTCCTTCTACGTGATCGTAGCTTGGCCCTCGCGTTCGCAGTGCACTGGGAGTTTACTTTCCGCGATCGCATGCCTATCTTCGCAAACACGAAGGGTAAAACTCACGACTCAAAATTTCCTCTTCGCAATCGCAGTAATGGCTTCGCGATCGCGAAGCACAATGCACCAGATGACAACAGAAGGTAAAAACCAGAATATTCTCAAAGTTCAAATGGTCCGTAGGCAATCCGAAACTCACCTGAGCCCTCGGGGCTCCAAACCAAACATGCACACAAGTCCAAACACCTCATACGAACTCGCTCGCACGATCAAAACACCAATTTAACACATAGAATTACGAATCGGACACCAAATCAACTCTGTTTCTCACCAAATTTGACAGACAAGTCATAAATATTATAATGGACTTGTACCGGGCTACGGAACCACAATACCTACCCGGTATCAACAAGACCAATTATCGGTCAATTCTTAAAATCATCAAACTTTCAAACTTTTAATTTTTCGTCAAAATTCCACATCTCGGGCTAGGAACCTCGGAATTCGATTCCGGGCATACGCCCAAGTCCCAAATCATAATACAAACCTACCAGAACTATCCAAATACTGATCCGTGTCCGTTTGCTCAAAATATTGACCAAAGTCAACTCAATTGAGTTTTAAAGCTCTATTTCACATTTTAATCCATGTTTCACATAAAAGATTTTCGGAAAATTGCACGGACTACGCACACAAGTCGAAGAGTGATAAATAGTGCTTTTCGAGGTCTTAAAACACAGAATTAATTATCAAATTTAAAGATGACATTTTGGGTCATCACAGCCGTAATGCACAAGTTATTTGACTAGTGAGTGTCTTGACTGTACGTTGTCACTACTCTACCGAGGTTAGTCTTGATACTTACTGGGTACTGATTGTGGTGTAATCATACTACACTTCTGCATATTTTTGTGCAGAGCCAGGTATTGGAGATATTGGACTCGGGCAGAGTTAGTGTGTTGATCGCAAGGATTCAGGGTAGAGCTGTTTGGCCGTCGCAGTCCCTTGGAGTCTTTCCATTTTATTGTACTATCAACTCTTATTCAAATAGTATTGTATATTCGATATTTAAGATCATTGCATGTATTCAGTTAGAGTTCATGACTCAGTATTACCAATCTTGGGAAGGTGTTATAATTATTTCCGCTGTTGGTTTCGATTATAAAAAAATTGGCTTGAATTGTAATTGTAATCGGCTTACCTAGTCTTAGAGACTAAGTGCCATCACGACGCCTGTGGTGGGATTTTGGGTCATGACAAGTTGGTATCAGAGCTCTAGGTTCATAGGTTCTACGAGTCAAGAACGAGTTTAGTAGAGTCTTGCGGATCGGTACGGAGACATCTGTACTTATCTTCAAGAGCTACAGAGCTAGTTGAAAAAATCTCCACTTCTTTCATTCCTTAGCGTGCGACATTTATTTAGCTTGAAACATATATCTTATGTTCTTTTGCATCCACTCGTGTATGACATTGCGCACTCGGTATCAACTATGCGCCAATGGTTCGTGATACTACAGAGGGGTTATAAGGGAAACAGGGTTGCTCAACCATTGTTACCACGTGTCATCCAGATCGAGGATGCAGAAGTATTGAGAGATCATTCAGTTGTGCACATGGGGTGCAACAGGTTCTAATACCTGGTTGATAAGTACGATCTTAAGAAGGTTTAATTAGTTGCCTAATTGTCACAATCGTGGTAGGGTCACGAGGTGGATGTAGATCTAAAGATAGTTGGAGGTATTAGAGACTATGTGGTTCGTATGAGATTTCTATTTAGCGAAGGGTACATACTAGCAGCTAAGACACTAGAGGAAGAGAGTTTAACTGTCACGAGGATGACATGAGCCAAATAAATAGCTTGAGGTGTCTTATGAACGATGCCATACGAGCTATGAAGGTTAGTATTGTGGATCATCGAAATGTGTCCTATGGCTTCGCGCCAAGTGAGGGTAATCCACTATTAATGATCAGATTGCGAGGTCACGTGTTATATCAGTTTTGGCCTGAGATGTATTTATGTGGTATTGAAAGGTTCTCCGAATCTTTTATATGATTAAGAGTTGAGATTTGTATGGGATGATGCTGGGACTTGCGGTATTCCCATGTCCTTAATAATTCTACATTTCAGTATCAACGGGGTCATGGAAACAATTTCAGAATACTCGGAGTACTCCAGTAAGTTCTTTTAATGCACCACCGACACATGGTTCCTATAATGGTTATTCTAGTTATCTGGCATAGACTCAGTATGAGCAGTGATACTAGGCATATCACGAGAGATTGTCCCAGACTTGGGAGAGGTAGATTTCATCAGAATACTTAGGCTACAAGCTCTATTCCAGTTACTACCTCACTTGCACAGTCAGTTAGGGGTAGAGGACATGCGGGTAGAGGGTGCCATAGAAGGGAAGGCCCGACCCATTGATATAATTGATATGGTATGGCTGAGGCTTCTATAGCAGATGGTGTCGTTACAGGTACGATCCTAATTTGTTATAAGGGAATATTTTCCTTAGTTTGATTCGGTTCTGAGTATCGAGGCGAGTCCTCCTATTATGCTCCACTTATGGTTGAGCTTCATAATTTCGAAACCTATTTATGTGTTTATCCCCGTTGGGAGATTTGATGGTGTTAGCCCGTGTCTATCATTTTTATTTTGTACACCATTGAGGACTATAAGTCCAAAAGTGACTTTATAATACTCTCTATAGAGGGTTTTGATGTGATTTCGGAATAATTGATTTCAGTTTTATGAATTATATGCCCTATTGGAATGGGGGTTCATTATGTGTTGTGAACATTGTTTATAAAATTTATTGAAAAGAAGAAAGAGAGGAAATTGAAAATTTCGATTGGCACGATGTGCAAAATACTTGTGATTCGGAGTTGAGGACGAGATCCTCGCATTTTAATATGATTTGATATCTTTAAACCGGGCTACGAGTCACGGTGAAAGTTATATAAGGATGAGATCCTTGTGATGCAAATTTATGTGTTTAAATTCTCCCTTGTGAAATTAAATTTGTACTATAGTACTTATAGGGAGTCATGTATGTTAGGCTTATTTGAAAAAAATTCTTGTATGAATTCCTCTATGCATAATTTGCCATATTCGTGTTGTAATTATTGAGTTTTAGCCTACGAGATGAGTGCCTAGGTGGCATTAAATATGACCCATTAATTTGGGTAAATAACTATGAGGTCTTCATGCCTTGTGTGCTGCCGTCAGTGTTGTGAAAATTAGATATGAGATTTTGTTTAAGATGAGATTAATTGAGGATGTTGAAATTAATTATAAACAACTATTATGACTAGAGATGTGGTTATGGACATATGTATGATGTGTGCATAGGCACGAATTGCTACAGCCGGTTGAGACTAATATCGTGTGTTGATGTAAGGAATTTGAAATTTATTTGGAGTGTAAGGAATTGGCTTAAAGGCTTATGAGTGTGAATAAAAGAAATAATCTCCACTGAGATAATGTTGTCGAACCCATGTTAAATTTACGGTGACGTAGAATCACCCGTGAGTATGTGTTAAATAATGCACTCAGTAATCTAATGTCATCGAAATAATTCTTGGCACGTTCGAGAACAAACGTATGTTTAATACGGGGAGAATGTAATGACCCGACTTGTTGTTTTAAGAATTAACGCCCCGTTCAGTGACTTAAGGTATCGAACAGCTTCGTAATATGTATTATGACCCGCAGGTATTGTCGAGTTTAATTTTCGGAAGATTCGGAATTTAATTAAAAGAACAATTCTCATTTTTGAAGCTTAAATGAAAATAGTTGAGCGGAGATTTGACTTAGGTGTAAACAACCTCGGATTCTAATTCTGATGATTCCAATAGCTCCGTATGGTGATTTTGGACTTAGGAGCGTATCCGAAAAATTATTTAAAAGTTCGTAGTGGAATTTGGCTTGAAATGGTGAGAATTGAATTTTCGAAAAGTTTGATCGGGGAGTTGACTTTTTGATATCGGGGTCGAAATCCAGTTCTGAAAATTTTCATAGCCCCGTTATGTCATTTATGACTTGTGTGCAAAATTTTGAATTCATTCCGGATTGATTTGATGTGTTTCGGCACAAGATATAGAATTTGAAAGTTCAAAGTTCATAGATTTGGATTTGAGGTGCGATTCGTCGTTTTGATGTTGTTTTATGTGATTTGAGTAATCGAGTAAGTCCGAGTTATGTTATAGAAATTGTTGGTATATTTGAATGGGATCCCAAGTGGCTCGGTGAGTTTCGGGATGAGTTTTGAGCGATGTCCGGGCATTTCGACACTCTAATGTTGTTCTGGAACTTTTGGAAAAGTGCAGACCGGGGAGGAAAAGTGCGGACAGCACATTTTTGAGTGCGGTCGTACTTCAGAGGAAAAGTGTGGACCGCACAGGACAAGTGTGGACCGCATAATTTTTGTGTGCGGCTGCACTCTAGAGGAAAAGTGCGGACCGCACAATTTTGTGTGCGGCCGCACATCAGAGGTTCTGCAGGTTCGATGGTCCGACTTCGAAGGCTTATATCTTTTAATCCACAATGAATTTGAGAGGATTCATAAACAAAAGTGGTAGCCCTTTGAATCTAGTTTCCAGAAAGATTTAGAACGAATCATTTGGACATTTGTATAGAAAGTTATGGGCATTTTACTGAAGCCTGATAAGCTGTCACAGTGAAGTGCGATTGCAGAACTTGAAAATGTGCCGACCGCACATTGGGAGATCAGACGCGATACTATATAGCCGAGGGTTAGGGTATTATTTTATTTTTGGACTTTGGGAGCTCGATTTGTGGCGATATTTTGTGGGATTTTCAAGAAATTCATCGGAGTAAGTGATTCTAACTCAGATTTGGTTAACATACATGAATATATCAGTGCTTTCATCATTTAATCAGTATTTTGAGATGGAAATTTGGGGGAAATTGTAGAAATTTCATAAAAATAAATTTTTGGGATTTGAATATCGATTCAGAGTCGGATTTTGATAAAATTGGTATGGTTGAACTCGTATCAGAAAGGGTGTTCGGATTTCATGAAAATTATGTCGGGTTAGGAGAGGCGCGCATTGACTTTTGTTGACCCTTTAGAATAAATTTTTAAGTCGATGTTTTATTATCCGGAATTATTTCCGATGAATTCTAATGAAGTTATACAATTAATTTGGTTAGATTTGAGCAGTCCGGAGGTCAAATCAAACAAGAAGGCGATTTTGGAATATCGGCATAACTTCAAAAAGGTAAGTATCTTGCCTAACCTTGAGTGAGGAAATTACCCCTTAGGCATTAAGTCTTATGTGGAAAACTATATAATTGAAAACCATGTACGCGAGGTGACGAGTACGTACTTGGTTTATATGTGCAAATTATATCGGCTAAAATTCTTAGACGCCCTTATGTACTAAATTGGAAATTATTGGCACTTATTAAATCCTCTATTTGTCATGCATAAATCCTTGTTTGTTGAATTTATTTTTATATGATGATTTGGTGTGATTGCCACCTTGATTTTATGTGAATCTCGTGTTTTTGTTGAGTTGATATTTTCTGGAGATATTTTCATTATGGATTATTCATTTGCAAATAATTTATTAAATAATTTTAAAATGAGACATTAATCTATCTGCCAAAATTTTGGATTAAAGAAGCGTTGTTCCTTGATGAATTACTTTTCAGTTCATGTTGTTGAAATTGGCATTGAGTTATAAAGGCCGTAAATCATACTGAGACAAAGTGTTAAATTATGAAATATTATTTTGTTGAGTTGTTCACTCCCGAATATTTTGTTATGATTTTGTGCATATTATGGTTGAGCCATGGGCTCCTTATTATGGAAAATAATACATTGTTGATTTCTGTGGCAAGTTGTAACATTTGAGCACTTGATGTGTAATTTTTAATATGTTATAATATTTGAGCACTTGATGTACAATTTGTGATATGTTGTGATATTTAAGCACTTGTAATGCAGTCTGTTGATGCATATTTACTTTAGGACTACGAGGCGTTTACTCGGGAGATCCCCCTATACTGCATATTTACTTTGGGACTGTGAGGCGGTACATCGGGAGATCCCCCTCTCTTGCATATTTACTTTGGGACTACAAGGCGGTACCTTGGGAGATCCCACTTCCTTGCATATTTATTTTGGGACTACGAGGCGGAACCTCCGGAGATCCCCCTGTCTAGCATATTTATTTTGGGACTATGAGGCGGTACCTAGGGAGATCCCCCTGTCTTGCATATTTATTTTGGGACTACGAGGCAGTACCTCAGGAGATCCCCCTATTGAGAATTTACATTTGGGTTTACGAGGCATTACCTCGGGAGCACCCCTGTTGTTTATCTCTATTTGTTGTGCTGTTACTTATCTGTAAATTCTTGTCGTTCACTTCTCAGTCATTTCATTAAATTATTATGTCTTCTGCCTTGTGAATTGACTGTACAGTTGTGATAGAAATATGGGCACGAGGTGCCGAGAGATATGAAAGTGAGTAGAGACCCGAGATTTGTAGGATTATAAGGTGAGGTGTCAATCAAATGCTTTACTTAAAAGAAACTATATTCGAAAGGTCTTTATTTGAAAAAAACTATATTTGAAATGTTGTATTTAAAAGAATTACATTTGAAAGGTTTCTATTTAAAAGAATTATATTCGAAGGGTTTTATTTGAAAGAATTATATTTGAAAATATTTGTTTGAAAGGATTATATTGGGAGATATTTGTTTGAAAGATTCGTATTCGCAAGATTGTTTTTTTGGAAAACTTGTAGATAAGATGTATATTTTGAAGGGCTTGCTTAATTGGTGGTACTTGACTTTATTATTCGTGTGAGAAATATTTATGGTGTTCTTGCTGCTTTGCTGTTTATATCACCAGTTGATTATTGTTGTTATCACTGTTATCTATTTTCTAATATCGTTGTATGCCGTAGTGCACAGGTTATTTGACTAGTGAGTGTCCTGACTGTACCTTGTCACTACTCTACCAAGGTTAGTCTTGATACTTACTGGGTACCAACTGTGGTGTACTCATACTACACTTTTGCATATTTTTGTGCAGAGCCAAGTATTTGAGATATCGGACTCGGGCAAAGTTAGTGTATTGATCGCAACGATTCAAGGTAGAGCTGCTTGGTCGTCGCAGTCCCTTGAATTCTTTCCATTTTATTGTACTGTCAACTATTATTCGAACAATATTGTATACTCGATCTTTGAGATCATTGCATGTATTCAGTTAGAGTTCGTGACTCAGTATTAGCAGTCTTGGGAAGGTGTTATATTTATTTCCGTTGTTGGTTTCTATTATTAAAAAAAAACTTGAACTGTAATTGTAATCGGCTTACCTAGTCTTAGAGACTAAGTTCCATCATGACGCATGTGGTGAGATTTTGGGTCGTAAAAACAAGATATAGAATTTGAAAGTTCAAAGTTCATAGATTTTGATTTGAGGTGCAATTTGTGTTTTTTATGTGATTTGAGGCTTCGACTAAGTCTGTATGATGTTTTAGGACTTGTTGGTGTATTTGGTTGAGGTCCTGGAGGCCTTGGGTGAGTTTCGGACGGTTAACAGATCAATTCTTGGACTTGGAATTTTGCTGAAAATTTTCTGATATCTGTATCTAGTTTCCTTCTACGCGATCGCGTGAGAAAGTCTGCGATCGCATAGGGTTAATTGGGGGCTGCTGAGTTTTGTTTTATGCGATCGCGTGGGGAAGACCGCGATCGCGTAGCTCGAAAGAAGGAATGCATTGCGAACACATGGATCAAGCCACGTTCGCGAAGAGGAGGTGAGGCAGCTGGGGTTCGCGAGCATTGTTCTATGCGAATGCGTGGGCCATCGGCGATTGCGTAGGCCTGGGAAGCTCGTGGTTCGCGTTCACGTGTGATATGGTGCGGTCGCGTAGAGACATTTTGGAGGCAGTGTATTTTGGTCTTCGCGATCGCATAACCTTGTCCGCGATCGCATAGGGTTATTTTGGGTAGTGGAAATGTTGTGCTTCGCGATCGCGGTACTTGGTCCGCGATCGCATAGAAGAAATGACTGGGCAGAGAGTTTAAGTTCTGAAAATGGGACTTCATCCCATTTTCTATTTTTACCGATTTGGAGCTCGAGAAGAGGCGATGTTTGGGAGAGTTTTAAGGAAAACATCGGGGTAAGTGTTCTTAACTCAATATTGGTCAAATTACCCGAATCCATGGTTGTTTTTAACATTTAATTAGTGAATTAAGTGGGAAAATTGTGAAAAACCCTCTTGGTGTAATTTGAAGTTTTGAGGGTCGAGTTGATGTCAGATTTGAGTAAAATTTATATGGTTAGACTCGTGGTTGAAGGGGTGTTCATATTTTATAACTTTTATCGGGTTCCGAAATGAGGGCCCCACAGGCAATTTTTGAGTGTAATTTTGGATTTTGTGAAAAAATTAGTATTTGATATAGAATAAATTCCTATAATTTGTGTTGACTGAAACAAATTAATTGTGACTAGATTCGAGCCGTTCGGAAGTTGATACGCGCATAATGGAATTTCTGGAGCATTATTTAGCTTGCTCGACATTGGATTCGGCTTGTTCAAGGTAAGTAACTCTTCTAATCTTGGAGCTGAGGTTATGAACCCTGTATATACAGATTATGTGAATTGTTTGGAGGTGACGCACATGCTAGGTGACGGGCGTGTGGGCGTGCACCATACAAATTGTGACGTAATTGTTCTGTGGAATTTTGTTGTCAAATAATCTTGGCATTTTCCATGTAGTTTTATATGTTAAAGAAATTGAGCTGAGAATCATATTAAAAATCATGTTGATGCTATGTGCCAGAATTATTGGAACCCACAAAGGTCATATTCCTATGAATTATTTGTTGTAAATTAAAAATTCATACTCAGTCATATTCATTTCATTACATATCATATCTCAATCTCTGTTGTTATTTATTGATACATCATATCATCATTTTCGGGCTATTTTTATGACATTGTGAGCCCATGAAAGAGAGACTGGAGAGATTGATGACTGAGGGAGGCCGAGGGCCTGACTGTGAAGATATTTTTAGGATCGGATTGCACGCCGCAGCAGGCCATGTTCGCTTTATTTACATTATTATTATGTGGATCGCAGTTGCCCGCCAGCAGCAGGCCTTATAGGATTTATATAGCACGTGAGTTGTCCGTGCGGATCCAGATATTTATACTATAGCACGTGAGTTGTCCGTACAACACGTGAGTTGTCCGTGCGGTTTATAGTGCTTGGGCTGAAGGAGCCCCTCCGGAGTCTATACACACCCCCAGTGAGTGCACGTACCTACTGAGTGCGAGTGTTGAGTGCCGAGCGATTAGGAGGATTGAGTGACTGTGAGGACTGAGTGATGGGGAGGACTGAGTGAATTGATACTCTGAGAGTATGCATATGGTATTATCACTGAGATACATTGCATTGACATGCACACATGACATACATGCATAGAGATGTATTTTTCTCATGTCGTACAGTATCACGTTATTCATGACTTCTCTCACATACTGGTCTATGGGCATAATGATGCATTTTTCACTGGCCATCTGAAAAGAAAATGAAACAGCTTATTTATTGTGAAAAGGATTTTTGGGAAAATTACTGTTTTCAACTTACTTATATTCTTGGCAACTTCGATAAACGATTTGGGTTTTCATTGATGTACTTCAAAGGTAGAACTATTTTCAGAAATCATGTTTTGTTGAGCATTTGATCGTTGAGTTACTTCTGGTATTACTTGTTTTATTTTGTTACTAACTATTGTTGGTTATTGAAATTAGACCCGACCTTGGTACAAGCTCATCACTACTTTCAATCTAAGGTTAGGTTTATTACTTATTGAGTATATGTGGTCGGTTGTACCCATACTACACTTCTGCACCTTGCGTGCAGATATTGAATGTTGATGTTCATGTACTCGACGGGAGCTGGAATTGAAGACGTACCGGCATTCCGATTGTAGCTGCCTCTTGTTCATGGTAGCCGTAGATTTATAAGAATCTATTTATGTACATTTTGAACAGATGATGTATTTATTTCACACCAGTTTTGTAAATTCTAATCTTAGAAGCTCATGATTTGTACTACCAGTCCTTGGGGAATGTATAAGATTTAGATATTTTCTTTTACTTAATTGTCTTGTTAAATTACATTGGAATATGATAGTGAATATTTGGCTTACCTAACGGGTTGGGTTAGGTGCCATCACGACTAGTTGGATTTTGGGTCATCACAAGGTGGTATCAGAGCTCTAGATTCATAGGTTCTACTAGTCATGAGCAAGTGTCTAGTAGCGTCTTGCGGATCGGTATGATGACATCCATATATATCTTCGAAAGGCTACAGGGCATTTGAATAATTTCATATCTTTCTTTCCTTATCGTGCGAAATTGATTCAGCTTGAGACATAACTCTTTGAATTCCTTCCACGCATTCGTATGCGCACATGAGCGCTCGGTATCAGCCGTGCATCGCCGGCTTGTGATTCTATGAATGAGGTTTGAGATGTGTATTCTGTGTTTTGGTGATGGGCCAGTCTGGAGGACTTGAGGCCAGGGTTAGACCGCAGCTTAAGCTTGGTAGCTTCAGTTGTAACTTTTACATTTGGACTCATATGTCCGGTAATGTCCCTACGAGGGGAATTTGTGGCTCGATGAGTGGTGGAATGGCTTTGTGATGAGTATGATGTAACTGCGGGATGTGTTAAGACGCTTTGGAATGTGACGAGAAGTGTTTCCTTGAAATGTAAAGGAAAGGCCATTGGGTTCTTGATTTTCGTTTTGATGTAACGTACAATCTCGAGTATTAATGTTTTGAAGGATCTTTCACGTTGTTAAATTTTGGGATAAATTAAATTCTCATGTCTGGTTAATGAGTTTGGACTCAGAAAGATTAAGTGATTTCATAGTAATTGTAACTGGGAAAGGGTATAACAAGATACTAATTTAAGGCTAAGTAGGTGGGTTATCCCCTGCGGAGTAATCTACGTTGGTGTGTTCCTTATAATGTGAGTGGAGAGTTTCTTTTCTGCCAGTGGGGCATAAGTGTTGAGATTTGAATTTGAATCAGGTTGAGAAAGTTGACTTGAGTGTTAAGAGAATGAGTGCGAGCTTAACAGACGATTGAGGTATTTTATGGTTGGCGTTGTATGAGCTTGAGAAGAATTTTTGTTGAACTGACTGAAGTATTATGGCAGTAATAGAGTATGGATATTGTGAGTTATCGAGTATTTGAATTTATGTCTTTGAGCCAAGTGTGGGAGTCTGCTATTGACACTTCAATTCATGGTAATGTGTCAAATTTTTGTTTTGGTCTAAAGTATACTTGGGAATCGGTGATGACTTGCAGAGGTGGAGTTCGAGAATGACTCGAGTAAGGAAATTTCTGGATACAAGTTATGGCACTTTATGGGTATATGAAAATCACAGGATGAGTGAGTTGTTATTTGTAAATAGTGTAGTGCGCACGGAGTTTGAATTTGTTCAGTGGTGTTAAGGCAGAGTTACCTCTTTGAGTGTTGTTGTGCTAATGGGATACGTGTCTTTCAGCTCATTTGGGCGGTGCAATTTAGATTTGAGCAAAGTGGGTGACTCTCGAGAAGGTCCTAATGAATTCAAAAATGTATAAGTGACAATTGAAAATTTTTCGGATTGGTATATCGCTAGAATCGGATAGTTACATTGGACGGTGTCGGGACTTACGGTAATTCTATATGACTATGGATTCTACATTTCAGTATAAGAAAAGGGAAGAGGAACAATTTTAACTTCACATAAGGTATTTTTAGAGTGGGTGTTTCGGTTGTGGTATTTATAGGGGTAATTATAATGTGGTGAGACTCTATAGATGTTTTGGTGGCAAAATTCTTGGGTTTTGGTGACCTACGTGGTTTGGTCGAGTTAGAGGAATTTAGTTTTAATAGCTTGGTTATGTGCAGATGGATTTCAAAGTGTTCTTAATGGTTTCCACCATGGTTTGAACCAGATATTTTCTACTGGTGTGGGAAACATGTTGTGTATTGTGATTTCCTCCTGGAAGGAAGCAAGAGGAAGGTTCCTAACTATTTGGGCATGTATTTTGCTTATGGCTAAGAGTGTTAATGAGGTTCTCATATTTTCATTGGATGGCCTAATAGAGGTTGTGCATAGAGTGAGATTGGGATTTGCATGTGCAAGTATACGATTCGGTTTCAAAATGAAGGTCATGAGTTTATGGAGCACAACCGATTTCAGATATTGGCACTAGTGCTATTACCTGAGAAGAGTGTACATTCAGAAGGGCACATTGTGTTTTGACTTACTGATGTTTCGTTAGTATTGCAGTATTCGTCTGGTTGATTGACTGCTGATATTCAGATTTTTGCTATGTGGCACGGGAGATATAGAAGTATTCCCCGTGGGATGATCGTGCACGAAAGATGTATTAGTCATTCTAGTGATGGAGTTGGGATCAGTTATGGTGATTCATGTGCTCGATGAATTTGGAGACTGGGAGTTCTCAGAAGCATATTGTTTCGGGTTGCGGCTTGTTTGAGGTGAGTATTTTATTTAAACTCAGTGGAGGCGCTAGTTGCATTAATTATTTATGATAGCTACGCGCTATAAGTGTGTATATATGTGAGGTTTGAGCCAATGTGCGGGTATCGGGGCAAGTATTTATACTCGAAAGAATGCTTAGGCTATGATATACATAGAGCTGACTATTAAGCATAAAGTTATAATGTTTCTCATGTTCTTACCTTTGTTGAGAACTATCCGGGCTACACTTGAGGTTACAAAGAGGCTAAATCCCTGAATAAATGGGGTAGTTACTATTTCTGCGTTAAATTGCCGATTTGGAGTGTGATAGCAGACTTTGCACATGCTTATACTATGGTGTGCAATTTATACCAGTCCAGGAGCATGAGAATCTTATTTCATTATCATATACAAGTGTACTTGTTTAATTGCTCCTATATGATATGCTGGGACTGGAGGGCTATGGCCATGCCAGGCGATTCATATTATTGGCACGTGAGTTATCCGTGTCGTGTGTGGAAATTTTATTTCTATGATAATTTATCTGATTCATTAATTTTCTTCCTATACAATTACTCACATGAGCCTACGGCTATCCTTTTCACAAAATTTGAGGAGTTGGTTGTAAATATTAGGTTGTGGTGGTGCTAGCTGAACTTGCGAAACGAATCTCTTCTTTGAGATATTTTCCATTTTTGGGTGCACAGATTGCACCATTTTTTGGCTTGAGATATATTGGCGTGGTGTGCATGTGAAATAGTTGTGTTTGATAATATAAGGTCATTGGACCTAGAATGGGTACTATCATGTTTGATTACAGTATATTCAGAAGGATAATATTGAAAGTCGGCTTAGAAAGTGAGTATGGTTCTGGTTGGGGCGGGAGAGCTCCATGACTTGTCGATCTGATAAGATGTTATGATATTTCGCATGTTTCTTTCATTATCAGCAGTGTGCGAAAGTTCTAGAATGAGGTTTTGTTTGATATGGGGTTTAATACTATTACCGGGTTACTTTGGAGTAGTTAATGTGATCGGAAATGGTGCTGCGAGCATGCGAGTTATGTAATAGGTTAGGTGATTATATCCGTGGTTATAGTTATGGCTCGATGCAGCTTGTTCAGACTTATACAGTGTGTAGATGTAAGATTCGTATCTTGAGAAGAAATTCTGAGTGTTGGAAATTGAATTCCAAGGCTTATGGGCTAAGATTAAATTAATGACTTTCAATTATGTTGTGTCGTCAGGCCTATATGGAATAGGGTGGTGTGGGATCACCCCCGGGTACGTGCATGGTAAGGCGAAGTAGTGATTTAAAGGCTTAGGAACAACTCTTGGTACGTTCAAGGACGAACGCATGTTTAAGTGGGGGAGAATGTAATAACTCGGCCGGTCGTTTTGAGTATTTGTAACGACCCGGCCGGTCGTTTTGAGAATTAGATCCCTGATCCCCTAATATCTACTTTCCCCATATTTGTTTCTGCTTTTGGGATTTGCCGGAGTGATTGGTTATGGAATTCGGGGAGTTTTGGGATACTTAGTCCCTAGTTGTGAGTTTAAGCCCTAGAGATTGGACCGTAGTCGGAACTATGTGAAGATGGATCCAGAATGGAATTCTGTCAACTCCGTTAGCTTCATTGAGTGATTTTGAGCTTAGGAGCGCATCCAGAATGCGTTTTGAAGGTCTGTAGTAGATTTAAGCTTGAATTGACGGAAGTTAGTTTCTCGGCGTTTTCGGCCGATAGTGGAAATTTCGATATCGAGCTCAGAATGGAATTCCGAAAGTGGCTGTAGGTTCGTAGTGTCATTTGTGACTTGTGTGTAAAATTTGAGGTCATTGGGACTAGATTTGATTTGGTTCGACGTCATTTGTAGAATTTGGAAAATTCTAAATTCTTAGGCTTGAATCCGTGCTTAATTCATGATTTTGGTGTTGTTCGATGTGGTTTGAAGGCTCGATTAAGTTCGTATGGTATTATAGGATTGGTTGGTAGGTTTGGTTGAGGTCCCGGGGGCCTCGGGTACATTTCGAATGCTTAACGGAATGGAATTGGACTTGGAAATATCTGGTGCCTTTGTTGGTTCTGGTGTTTTGCACCTGCGGAAGGGAGGCCGCAAGTGCGGAGGGAGTGTGCAGATGCGGAACTGGTGGGGCTGGTGATGGAGTGCAGGTGCGCATGGGAAGCTCGCGGATGCGAAAATGGGCTTGTCAAGCTGGGCTCACAGGTGCGGTTGGTTGTCCGCAGAAGCGGAACCACAGATGCGGCCCAGGGGTCGCAGGTGCGGACCCAACCCAAGTAAGTGGACTTCGAACCTGCGGTGGGTTTGTCCGCAGGTGCGTGACCGCAGGTGCGGTCCTAGGTCCGCAGGTGAGGAAATCGCTTGGTTGAAGAGGCAGATTCGAGGGTTCATTCCCCATTTTTCACCAATTCGAATTTTAGCTCGGGAGAAGGCGATTTTGCAAGGGGTTTGAAGAGGAAATCAGTGGGTAACAATTCTTAACTCTAATTCGTGTATATTTCATTAATCTATTGTTGTTTTCCCTCATCTAATTAAGGAATTTGAGGGTAGAAGTTTGGAAATGTGGGAAAAGATTCCCCAATTGAAAATCTGAGATTTGAATGGAAATTTTACGTCGGATTTAGATGATTTTTGTTCGAGTGAACTTGTGAGTGAATGGGTGTTCATAATTTGTAATTTTACCAGATTTCGAGACATGGGCCCGGGAAGACGTTTTGGACATTTTTCCTAATTTCATGCTTTAGCTTCGAATTAATTAGTTAAATTAGTTACTTGTAGTTATATTTATATTATGTAATTAATTTGAATAGATTCGGGCCATTTGGAGTCGGATACTCGTGGCAAGAATATGATATCAAGTTGATTTGAGCGGTCGAGGTAAGTGGCTTGCCTAACCTTGTATTGGGGACTTTCCCCTTTAGGATGTTTGAAACTAATTGATGTGTGGGCGCCATGTACGTGGTGACGAGTACGTACACGGGCTATTAGTGCAAAAATCCCATTTTTTTTCCTTTCTAAATCATAAACTGTTTTCCCTTATTAAATTGCACTAATACGTTTAATTGTTTAGCTTAGATTAGAGAAGCATGCTTATGTGTTTTAACTGCCTATTTGATATTTTGTGCACCATGTTTAGTTAAGTCACTACTTTCCTTATCTGTGTTCAGTGTAAACTGCATAACTCGATGCCATACCTGTCATTTCATCTTGCGTTGCATATTTAAATTGGGACTGCGAACGTATTCCTGGAGATCCCGCTTTCTTGCATATTTAAATTGGGACTACGGACGTATTCCGGGAGATCCTCATGTCTTGCATATTTATTTTGGGACTACGGACGTATTCTGGGAGATCCCCCTGTACTGCATATTCATTAGGAACTACGGGACGGTATCCCAGGAGTTTCCATATTGTGTTTACCTTGTTCTGAGCCGAGGGCTCCCTTAACTGTTAAATTTTCGAGAATTTCTTTAACTGTGTTACTGTAAACTTTACTTATATCTTTTACTATTTAATTTATTATATTTACTCTTGTAGGGCCTTGACCTGACCTCGTCACTACTCGACCGAGGTTAGGCTTGACACTTACTGGGTACCATTGTGGTGTACTCATGCTACTCTCTGCACATATTTTTATGTGCAGATCCAGGTTCACCTTATCAGCCACACTATCAGTGAGACGGGACAGCTTTGGAGACTTCAAGGTATATCTGCCGTGTCCGCAGACCTCGGAGTCCCCTTCTACTCTTTCTCATGTCCATTATCTTTTGTATTTTTTTTTCCTTGTTAGACTCTCATGTATAGAGACACTAGATCTTTC
Organism: Nicotiana tomentosiformis; assembly: GCF_000390325.3. Classification (NCBI taxonomy): domain Eukaryota; kingdom Viridiplantae; phylum Streptophyta; class Magnoliopsida; order Solanales; family Solanaceae; genus Nicotiana; species Nicotiana tomentosiformis. The sequence goes on along the minus strand of NC_090813.1, from coordinate 95,241,936 downwards.
CTTCTGTAGTTTGTGATTCACGATGTTCCGGGTTTTGGAATTTATTGTGTGTTTTTGAATAGTTGATTAAATTTATATTTTTATTCCATTATTTCACAAAATGTTAGGCTTACCTAGTTGTAGAGACTAGGTGTCGTCACGACGTCACACAGAGGGAAAATTGGGTCGTGACAGTATTATAACCCATGTTCTCCCATTTACTACTCAATTATGCTTTACAGTTGTTTTATGACTTACCGGGTTAGTTGGTTCGGGTCCGGAAGGATTTCGAAGTGAAATGAGACACTTAGTCTCATAATTGAAAACTTAAGTTAGAAACGTTGATCGAATATTGACTTATGTGTAAACGACCTCGGATTTGAATTCTGATGATTCCAATAGCTTCGTATGGTGATTTTGGGTTTAGGAGTGTGTCCGGAAAATTATTTGGAGGTCCATAGTGGAATTAGGCTTGAAATGGGAAAAGTTGAATTTTTGGGAAGTTTGACCGGGGAGTTAACTTTTTGATATCGGGGTCGGAATCCGATTCTGGAAAATTGGAATAGCTTCGCTATGTCTTTTATGACTTATGTGCAAACTTTGAAGTCATTCCAGATTGATTTGATGTGTTTCGGCACAAGATATAGAATTTGAAAGTTCAAAGTTCATAGATTTTGATGAAATTTGTGTTTTTGATGTTATCTGATATGATTTGAGGCTTCGACTAAGTACGTATGACATTTTAGGACTTGTTGGTGTATTTGGTTGAGGTCCCGGGGGCCTCAGGTAAGTTTTGGATGGTTAACAGATCAATTCTTGGACTTGGAATTTTGCTGGAAATTTTCTGATATTTGTATCTGGTTTCATTCTACGCGATCGCGTGAGAAGGTCTGCGATCGCGTAGGGTTAATTGGGGGCTGCTGAGTTTTGTTATATGCGATCGTGTGGGGAAGACCGCGATCGCATAGCTCGAAAGAAGGAATGCATTGCGAACGCGTGGATCAAGACGTGTTCGCGGAGAGGAGGTGAGACAGCTGGTGTTCGCGAGCATTGTTCTATGCGAACACGTGGGCCATTCGCGATCGCGTAGGCCTAGGAAGCTCGTGCTTCGCGTTCGCATGTGATATGGTACGGTCGCGTAGAGAAGTTTTGGGGGCAGTGTATTTTGGTCTTCGCGATCGCATAACCTTGTCCGCGATCGCATAGAAGAAATGACTGGGCATAGAGTTTAAGTTCTGAATATAGGATTTTTACCGATTTGGAGCTCGAGAAGAGGCGAGTGTTGGGAGATTTTCAAGGAAAACAACGGTGTAAGTGTTCTTAGCTCAATATTAGTCAAATTACCTGAATCCATGGTTATTTTTAACATTTAATTGGTGAATTAAGTTGGAAAATTGTGAAAACGCTCTTGGTGTAATTTGAAGATTTGAGGGTCGAGTTGATGTCAGATTTGAGTAAAATTTGTATGGTTAGACTCGTGGTTGAAGGGGCGTTCATATTTTGTAACTTTTGTTGGGTTCCGAGACGTGGATCCCACGGATAACTTTTGAGTGTAATTTCGGATTTTGTGGAAAAATTAATATTTGATATGGAATAAATTCCTGTAATTTGTGTTAACTGAATCAAATTAATTGTGACTAGATTCGAGCCGTTTGGAAGTTGATACGCACATAATGGAATTTCTGGAGTATTATTTAGCTTGCTCGACATTGGATTCGGCTTGTTCAAGGTAAGTAACTCTTCTAATCTTGGAGATGAGGTTATGAACCCTGTATATACGTATTATGTGAATTGTTTGGAGGTGACGCACATGCTAGGTGACAGGCGTGTGGGCGTGCACCATAGAAATTGTGACGTAATTGTTCTGTGGAATTTTGTTGTCAAATAATCTTGGCATTTTCCATGCAGTTTTATATGTTAAAGAAATTGAACTGAGAATCATATTAAAAATCATGTTGAGGCTATGTGCCAGAATTATTGGAACCCACAGAGGTCATATTGCTGTAAATTATTTGTTGTAAATTAAAAATTCATACTCAGTCATATTCATTTCATTACATATCATATCTCAATCTCTGTTGTTATTTATTGATACATCATATCATTATTTTTGGGCTATTTTCATGACATTGTGAGCCCATGAGAGAGAGACTGGAGAGATTGATGACTGAGGGAGGCCGAGGGCCTGACTGTGAAGATATTTTTAGGATCAGACTGCATGCCGCAGCAGGCCATTTTTGCTTTATTTACAACAACAACAACAACAACAACAACAACAACAACAACAACCCAGTAAAATCTTACTAATGGGGTCTGGGGAGGGTAGTGTGTACGCAGACCTTGCTCCTACCCCGAAGGAGTAGAGAGGCTGTCTCCAAAAGACACTCGGCTCAAAAAAATAAAAAGACAAAAGGACAAAAAAGGACAAAAAGGAGACAATATTAGTATCACAACAACAATCATAGGATAAATAGGAACACCATGAAAATTCAGAAGAAAGATGCAAAGCAAAGGGAGACAATATTAGTAAATATTAGTATCACCACAATAATCATAAGAAAAATAGGAACACCATGAAATCTAGAAGAAAGATGCAAAGAAAAAGCGATAGCTAGTAAATAGGATATGCACTGAAAAGTGAAATAGTAAGCCACAACATTGCCACTAGCTATCTTAGACAAAAACCCTATATGGCTAGTCCCACAATGGTACGAAGTAAGAAACGTTGGCTTTATATACATTATTATTATTATGTGAATCAGGGATGCCCGCCTGCAGCAGGCCTTATAGGTTTTATATAGCACGTGAGTTGTCCGTGCAGATCCAGATATTTATATAGCACGTGAGTTGTCCCTGTGGATCCAAATATTTATACTATAGCACATGAGTTGTCTGTGCAGCACGTGAGTTATCCGTGCGGTTTATAGCGCTTGGGCTGAAGGAGCCCATCCGGAGTCTGTACACGCCCCTAGTGAGCGCAGGTACCTACTGAGTGCGAGTGTCGAGTGCCGAGCGATTAGGAGGATTGAGTGACTGTGAGGACTGAGTGATGGGGAGGACTGAGTGAATTGATACTCTGAGAGTATGCATATGGTATTATCACTGAGATACATTGCATTGACATGCACACATGACATACATGCATAGAGATGTATTTTTCTCATGTCGTACGGTATCACGTTATTCATGACTTCTCACACATACTGGTCTATGGGCATAATGATGAATTTTTTCACTGGCCATCTGGAAAGAAAATGAAACATCTTATTTATTATGGAAAGGATTTTCGGAAAATTTACTGCTTTTAACTTACTCATATTTTTTGCAACTTCGGTAAATGATTTGAGTTTTCATTGATGTACTTGAAAGGTAGAACTATTTTCAGAAATTATGTTTTGTTGAGCATTTGATCGTTTAGTTACTTCCGGTACTACTTGTTTTATTTTGTTATGAACTATTGTTGGTTATTGAAATTGGACCCGACCTTGGTACAAGCTCGTCACTACTTTCAACCTAAGGTTAGGTTTGTTACTTATTGAGTACATGGGGTCGGTTGTACTCGTACTACACTTCTGCACCTTGCGTGCAGATATTGGATGTTGATGTTGTTGTACTCGACGGGAGCTGGAATTGAAGACGTACCTGCATTCCGATTGTAGCTTTCTCTTGTTCATGGTAGCCTTAGATTTGTAAGAATCTGTTTATGTACATTTCGAACAGATGATGTATTTATTTCATACTAGTTTTATAAATTCTAATCTTAGAAACTCATGATTTGTACTACCAGTCCTTGGAGAATGTATAAGATTTAGATATTTTCTTTTACTTAATTGTCTTGTTAAATTACATTGGAATTGGATAGTGAATAGTTGGCTTACCTAACGGGTTGGGTTAGGTGCCATCACGACTAGTTGGATTTTGAGTCGTGACATACACATAGCATCAAATATGCATATATACAAAATATATTAGCAAATAATACTTTGTCAGATGAAATTAATTAATTGGACAACCAAAGTATTAAATAAATCTCTATAGAAGTTACTCTAAAGGAAAATAAAAGAAACTTTAGAAGAATTTATGCATTAAATATTCATTGCTTGGCTAAAATTCATACTTGCAATTGTTTTGAAAGAATTACAATAAAATACACATGACTTCACACCATAACAAAAAATGACCCATATTTTTAAGTTTTACCCAACCTAGCCCATATTATACATATTTTGAAAGCATTAGAAAATTCAAAATTTGTATTCTTACAACTATTGCTTCTAAAAGCTATGTAGTTAAATCTGTGTTCTCACAACCATTGCTTTCACTCTCTCTTCTTCTCATATCTTCTACATATGCTTCAAGGGGTCGTCCGTCATTACTACTTCTCCCCCTGTATCACCTAGTTGCAATGTAAGAAAATTAAAGAGTAGAAGTCCACCATTGAAGGCCATTCAAAGCTTTGCTTTCGAAAATAAGATTTTTTGAGTTTGTTAGTTGTTTGGATAGGGTGTTGTTCCAATTGATTGAAAATATCAAAAGGAGTTCAAAATTTAAATTTAAAAATTTGAAGTGATTTGGAGTAGATTTGAGCAAGATTTGAGTTAAATTTCAAAAAAGACGCAAAGAAGGAGACAAAGTCAGTTTTTTTGTATAATCTTGTATAATAGTGTATATGAGTGTATAAACACATCTTATACACCTTTATACAAGCGTCTGTAGACGAACTTCTTCCACGATTTTCAGTTGCAATTCTTGTTCAAAACCAGTCCAAATCTCCATTAAATGACTTCAAATTTTATATACAATCTCCTTATACTATTTCTAACAAGTTTAAATAACACTCACTCCAAAGTTCTCACAAAATCAAATTCAAAATTTAAACTTACATATTTAAGCTTGTTAAAAATCTAATTTTCACCACCCAAATGGATTTGGTTTGTTGAACTAATATTTAAGTCACAGTTATTGATTCGAAAATTAACTTAAAAGATTGAGCAATCTTTTTAAAAATTAAACAGTAATTTCGAAAACCTATTGGAGTTGAATGTTGAATCTTAGCCTATTATTTTTGGGCTAGTTGGTTGTAAATTAAAATATGGGCTATAAAATTGAAAACTAGGGAGCCCAGTTGTTTTTATGTAAAAATTTTCCTTTATTTTTTTGCAAAGATCCTATGAAAAGGTTATATAAAGAACGTAACACATTCCTACTCAGATACTATGACCACGTAATTCGATCCATTTCAAATTTAGATTCCTATAAAAACGGAAGAATATTCATAGAAATCAAATTTTAGCTGATATCAAAAGTCCTAATATTACCAAATTTACCCAATATCAAGTCAGTTGTGTGAATGAATTATTTAACTTTGAAAGGGTAAAAAGTCGGTCAATATTTTGGGGATATTTTAGTCGTTCAATATTTAGTATAAAATATTCGTACCTTTATAATAATATAGAATATAGATAGATATAGATATAGATAGATAGATATAGATATAGATATCTCATTTTTAAGAATAATTTCAATTTTAACCAATTTTCTATTGAGTCTTTTCCTTAAAACGGATCCACGCCTGCAACTTGCTTTTCAATTTCCAAAACCTACAAGATAAGACCCGTTGATTTGAAACCAACCATAACTTATGAATAACGCATCATAGAGATTAATCATGTCATGGCAATAAAAGTAAAAGATAAACTAAGAAAGAAAAAAGTATAAGAAAATTCAAATGCTTGATGCAAAATATATTTTATCAAGCAAAAAAAGGAAAAAGAAACACAATAGAGAATAAGTAAGGAAAACGTTCGGAGCCACGCTGAACGTTGAATTAGAATAATCCTTATTATGATTCGGTACTTTCTGATTCTTTTGTGTTTGCTGAATTGTTTGTGAAAAAAATATGACCTTGGCCAAGGGCGGGAATAAACTTCCCAAACTTGAAAAAAGCAGTAAGAAAGTATATGTTTGTGAAACCTAATTATTACGATAATTACAGTGATTGCAAATGCTTCTTTGGCGAATAATATCTAGACAACATAAGTATTAGTATTATTTGATTATATATCTAATGCCCGAAAATATTTATACTATTAGAATTCCTAACGTGCAGTATTATATCCTAAAATTAATAGGATTACAAGGCTAATGTCTAGAATTTTGATTATATCTTTTTATTGTGAGTTATTATGCTTAATATTAAAAGGCTATTTTTGTAATCCAACATTTTATTCATACTTTTATAATAATATAGATATATATATAGATAGATAGACAGAGAGAATATAGATAAAAGTGCAAATTTACCAAACTATCTTATGTTCCCCATCTTTTTTCCCGCAGCATTTTGCCCTATTGCCACCCAAAGTGTCTTTAATAAACAGTCATCCTCCAAAAGTGGTGTTAACCTACAAATAGCAACTTCCTTTTTTATGAGTTACCCCTTCGTAAATCCTAAACGTCTTCTACAGCACTTTTTAATTAGAACTAAAAATTACGACTGACCCTCGAACAAGGCTTTTACCCACCTAACTGTTTTGACCTCCTTGTTGGTCTAGGATTATAAACCTTTTTTTTTTATAATAAACCTAGTTGGTTTAAGATTATAAATCTTTTTTTTTTATTTATATAAACTTTGTTGGTCTTGGATTATTAATCTTTAACCAAAGGGTTACTAGATGGTAAAACTGTCACGGCCCAAAATCACGCGTGTCGTGATGGCGCCTATCTCGATACTAGGCAAACCGACAACATCAATAACCCACTTTTTTTTTAAATACTGAAAATATAATAATTAAATTTATGAGAAAATCCCACAAATACTGGATATAAAGACACTCCCAAATTCCGGTGTCACTGAGTACACGAGCATCTAAATGACAAAGTCTGACTAATAAAAACACTGTCTGAGAATATAGAACAATACAAAAACTGAAAGTTAAGAGAATCAAGGTCTGCGGACGTCTAGCAGCTACCTCGATAGTCTCCAACAGATAAAGCTCCGAAAAACTAGCAATCGCCGTGTTCGGAGGTACCTGGATCTGCACACGAGGTGCAGGGTGTAGTATGAGTACAACCAACTCAGCAAGTAACAATACTAATGTCACGCCCCGAACCTAGGAGCGAGACAAGCACCCGGTGCCTCACCTAACCTGGCGTACCAAATTGCGACTAAGGGACTCTGAACACATAATGTCATACTTTGGCCATGGGGCCACCTTGCAAGACAATTTGCGAAGCAAAATATAAAACTGAATGGAAACTAGCGCTAACTAAACATCAATATAAAGCTAGGCTGAAAAGGCCGTCATAGCTACTACAGCTGACAAACCACCAAATTATACATACCAGGCCTACAAACCCAACATACTGCACTAACCAACAGGATATGTCTACAAGCCTCTACTGATAGATGTACTATGATCGGAACAGGGCCCCGACCTACCCATAACATATATACAGATATACATAAGATGTACACAACACTCTAGACCTGGCAACTCCGAAAGGCGTGGAGCTTACCGATCAGGCTGAACTCGGGAAACACCTACTGAGGAGATCTACTCGTCTGTCTATCTGAACCTGCATGCATGAAATGCAGCGTCCCCGGAAAAGGGACGTCAGTACGAAATAATGTACCGAGTATGTAAGGCAATAACATAACTGAAAATCGAAACTGAACTGATAATATAATAACTGGAAGTAACTGGGAGTCAAAGATGATCTGGAGATATACTTACCTGCTGATACTGACTCAACTCCTTCAATATAGTAAGTAAAATAATTGTACGGCCTTATAAGGCTCGGTATATATAACTGCTCTGCCATAGTAGGCTCGCTCATAGGCGCTCGGCCATACTAGGCTATGTATCTCGACCATGCTGGGCTCGCTCATAGGCGCTCGGCCACAGTAGGCTCGGTATATAACTTTCCATCTGATCAGAGGTTGCCCAATAGGGGCCTGCCCATCGATTATAGCTCGATGGTAATGAAAATACTGTAATACTGTATATATAGGCTTGCTGCTCTCTTGACTGGAAGAAGACAATACTAAAATTGAATATAGAGTCTCGATAAGGAATAATATTGTAACTTATGAGACTAGAATAGTGTGAATAAATTCATGAATATGAACTTCTCTTTTTGTCTCATTACTAACATATGTAGCTACGAGATCATGCCAAAATGAAGGAAGGCTTAGCCTTAACATACCTTATCACAATCTTTCCAATCACCAAGTTGAACTCACCTCTTCGCACCTTAATCTACAAGAATGATAATAATACTATCGTTAAGTTACGAAAGGTACAACTATCGCACAACGAACGACAAACCTATTTTGTATTAAAACGGGCAGCATCTCCCCTATAATCCTTACTTCCTCCAAATTCAAGATAACACCAACAATACAAGAACAGAACAATAACAACATATATACATCATTTTCCAGCCCTATATACACCATCAAATACTACAAAACAGCCCAACACACCCCAATCTCTTCGTACACAAAACGACCACCGTAGTAGTGTCAAACGACCCGAAAATATTATGACGAATGACCAGCCAACCACCCTACATTTATATGGTGTTTATAAACCCCCTTCCTCCTCCAAAACTCCACAAAATAGTAGTAAAACACGCAGCCCAACAGCAACACAAAACAGTCCACAAAACAGTCCGCTACAAGTGAATAACTCGAACTCACGGCTTCCGATCACCGTCCCGTGAGTTCTTACAAGTATAGAACGACTTACCATGAATTTACAGAAGAAAAATTGGATGAAAGAGAGAAGTAAACTCACCTTATTTGTTGGATAACTCAGCTCTTATCTTGGTTCTTCAAACTCTAGGTTTTACCTCCAATTGGAACTTGAAAGGGAGAGAAAATCAATTAGGGTTTGTGGGAAATTTTTGGGAGGATTCTTTGCAGAGCTTATGTCTGGTTATTATGCTATATTTTAAGTCTAATATATGAAGAAAATAGGCCCTTAAAAGGCCTCTTTGGACGACCCGAAATGGCCCATTTTTTTGGGCTCTCATTTAAGCAAGTAGGTGACACACCTACTTGTCACCTAGCAGCTTGCGCAGTATCGCACAAATGCCCATATCTTTCTACTCCAATGTTGTATTAACAAACAGTTTAATACGTTGGAAAATAGACTCATAGATCTTTAATTTGATGGGTGGAACACCCCATAACTCTAAGTATATTGGGAGAAAATCGCAGTTACATTTGACCCAAAGTTTCAGTAAAACTTATGAATGTAACTTGTGATGACTTTCATCGACTTTTGTTCCACAACTCTCTTGACTTCAAAACATAACACACGGATGTCATACGACTAATATAAATCATAACATAATCTCCTTATCATGTTAAGCACCCTAGTCTCACCCCAAAGGTATATGTTATAACATTCCCAACTTGTCGACTTTCGACGAAACATTATTTTCTTCAATTGCTTTAGCTTCTGAACCGTCCAACCCTCTTTGTACTTGTTGTTCATGATCTTCAATATTTGTAACCTCAGAGGTAACATGATTAAATTAATTTATATACTTTTAAATATTATCTCATTTTTGGTCCTACATTAGTTTGCTTACGATGCATTTTTATGTACGAAAATATAGGGTGTAACATCATTCCCCCCTTGGAAACATTCGTCCTCGAATGTTTACTCTTAGAGACTTTGGAAACTTTTGCCAGAGTATCCTTCGTACACTAGGTTAAAACCAACCTGTACGTAGCTAGAAAACATACTATGCATGCCACACATGGCCAATGTTTATAAATAGCAACACTTTGCCTCACCAACCGTAAATCATAAATACTAAAAGTGAAAAATAAAAGCTTACCTGCTGACCTGCTAGCCTGAATAGAGCTGTGTTGTAGCATCCCATCTCGAGCCATATCTTCAGTTTAAAATAGGTGGGGGTATTTAGACTTCATTTCTTCCTCCGATTCCCACGTCATCTCTTCTACATTCTTGCTCCTCCATAAAACCTTTACGGAAGCTACCTCCTTATTTCGTAGATTGCGGATTTGTCGGTCTAGGATGGCAACTGGAATTTCCTCGTATGACAAGTCCTCTGTAATCTGTACATCATCCGTGGGCACCACTCGGGTAGGATCGCCAATGCACTTCCGTAGCATAGATACGTGAAAAACCAGATGGACAGACTCCAATTCTGAGGGCAACTCTAACTCATAAGCTACTTGGCCCACTCTCCGAATGATCCTATAAGGCCCAATATACCGTGGGCTAAGCTTGCCTTTCTTGCCAAACCTCATCACGCCCTTCATAGGTGATACCTTTAAGAATACCCAGTCATTAATCCTGAACTCTAAGTCTCGTCGCCGCACGTCAGAATATGACTTCTGACGACTCTGAGCTGTCAACAGTCGCTCCCGGATAAGCTTTACTTTCTCTATGGCCTGTTGAACCAGGTCTGGCCCATATAACCCAGATTCCCCAATATCAAACCACCCTATAGGAGATCTGCACTTACGCCCATACAAAGCCTCGTACGGAGCCATCTGAATACTGGAGTGGTAACTGTTATTATATGCAAACTCGACAAGAGGTAGATGTTCATCCCAACTTCTTTTAAAATCCAACACACATACTCGTAACATATCCTCGAGCGTCTGAATTGTGCGCTCGGCTTGTCCATCAGTCTGTGGATGAAAAGCTGTGCTGAGATTCACCTGAGTCCCTAGACCTCTCTGAAATGACCTCCAAAAATGTGCTGTAAACTGAGCCCCACGGTCAGATATAATAGAAACTGGTACTCCGTGTAGCCGCACTATCTCCTTAATATATAACTTTGCATAATCTTCTGTTGTATATGTAGATCTGACCGGTAGAAAGTGAGCTGATTTCGTGAGCCTATCGACTATCACCCATATGGAATCGAACTTACGATTAGAACGAGGTAAACCCGTGATAAAGTCCATGTTTATCGCCTTCCATTTCTATGTCGGGATCTCTATAGTCTGCATTAGCCCTCCAGGCTTCTGGTGCTCTATCTTCACTTGCTGGCAACTAGTACATTGGGCGACAAACTCAGCAATGTTTTTCTTCATATCATTCCACCAGTACACATCCTTAATGTCATGATACATCTTCGTCGACCCAGGATGGATGGAATACCATGAATAATATGCCTCTGACATAATCCTGTCTCGTAGCCCTGCTACATCTGGAACACACAAACGACCCCTATATCTAAGAACCCCATCTCCCTTTAGCTCTAACAGTGGCTTCTTCTGCTGCGGAACTCGCTCTCTCAGCTCGACCAACTCTGGGTCCTCATACTGCCTTTCCTTGACTTCCGCTATGAGGGATGATTTTGTAGTGTTTTGGAGTACAACTCCACCATCCTCAGAATCTACTAACCGAACCCCCAACGAAGACAATTGATGAATCTCTCTAGCTAATTGTCTTTTCTTGGGCTCTACATGTGCTAAGCTACCCATAGATCGGCGACTTAAGGCATCTGCTACAACATTAGCTTTCCCTGGATGGTAGAGAATGTTAACATCGTAATCTTTCAATAACTCAAGCCATCGCCTCTGTCGCAAATTCAACTCTTTCTGCTTGAAGATATATTGTAGGCTTTTATGATCAGTAAATACATCAACATGAACACCATATAAATAATGCCGCCATATCTTAAGTGCATGGACAACCGCAGCTAACTCGAGGTCGTGGGTCGGATAATTCCTCTCGTGCTTCCTCAACTGCCTTGAAGCATACGCAATTACCTTCCCATGTTGCATCAGGACACATCCTAACCCGACACCTGATGCATCACAATACACGGCATAACCCTCTAGACCCTCTGGAAGTGTTAGAACTGGAGCTGAGGTCAACCTGTTCTTAAGCTCTTGGAAACTCCGCTCACAAGCCTCTGTCCATTGAAACTTAGTTTCTTTCTGTGTCAACTTCGTCAATGGTGCCGAAAGGGAAGAAAAACCCTCTACGAACCTCCGATAGTATCCTGCTAAGCCTAGAAAGCTACGAACCTCTGTCGGAGTGGTAGGTCTAGGCCAAGATTTCACGGCCTCAATCTTCTGAGTGTCCACCTTTATCCCTTCATCTGATACAATATGCCCCAAGAATGCTACAGACTTCAACCAGAACTCACATTTAGAAAACTTAGCATACAACTTACGATCACGGAGGGTTTGGAGTACCGCTCGCAGGTGGTCCGCATGCTCATCCTCTGAACGGGAATAAACCAGAATATCATCAATAAATACTATCACGAACAGATCTAAAAATGGTCAGAATAGGCTATTCATCAAGTCCATAAATACAGCGGGTGCATTAGTCAACCCGAAGGACATGACAAGGAACTCGAAGTGGCCATATCGGGTCCTGAAGGCTGTCTTCGGAATATCTTTTTCCCGAACTCTGACTTGGTGGTACCCCGACCTCAAATCTATCTTTGAAAAGCATCTAGCCCCCTGCAACTGATCAAACAAGTCATCGATCCTTGGAAGTGGATACTTATTCTTAATAGTTACCTTGTTCAGCTGCCTATAATCGATACACATCCTCATTGAGCCGTCTTTCTTCCACACAAATAGTACTGGTGCACCCCAAGGTGAGGTACTGGGCCTGATGTAACCTTTCTCCAACAAATCTTTTAACTGCTCCTTCAACTCCTTCAATTCGCCAGGTGCCATTCTATACGGAGGGACGGATATTGGTTGAGTTCCTAGAAGCAAATCGATGCTAAAATCAATCTCTCGCTCTGGAGGAATACCTGGAAGCTCATCTGGAAACACATCTGCATACTCTTTGACTACAGGAATAGACTGAAGTGTAGGTATCTCAGCATCTGCATCTCTAACTCGCACAATATGATAAATGCACCCTTTTGCGATCATTTTCCTCGCCTTCAGATAGGAAATAAACCTACCTCTGGGTGTTGGTGTATTACCTACCCATTCAAGGACTGGCTCACCCGGAAAATGAAATCTGGCTGCCTTTGCTCGGCAATCAACTGTGGCATAGCAAGCTGCCAACCAGTCCATGCCCATGATAGCATCAAAATCCATCATCTCTAGCTCAACTAGGTCAGCTGAGGTCTGACGACTACAAATTGTCACCGTACAACCTCGGTAAACCCGTCTAGCAATAATCGATTCTCCGACCGGTGTAGATACCGCAAAAGGATCACTTAGTATTTCAGGCACTATACCAAACTTCCTCGTGACAAATGGGGTAATATACGATAAAGTAGATCCTGGGTCTATCAAAGCATAAGCATCGTGAGAGCAAATGGTTAATATACCTGTCACAACGTCTGGTGAAGACTCCTGGTCCTGTCGACCCGCTAAAGCATAGATACGGTTCTGATTACCACTTGAACTGGAACCTCTACCTCTGCCCCGACCTCTACCAGCCGAAGACTGAGACTAGCACCCTGAAGGATGCACGGACATAGATGATCCTGTTGCTGAACTCGCTGGTTGTGCCATTCCCCCCGAATCTCTATTTGGGCAATCCCGCATCATATGCCCTGGATGCCCACATGTATAACAAGCATCAGAACCTGCTCGGCATTGGCCCAAGTGTCCTCTACCACAGATGTCACACCGTGGAGGAAATGACCATGTCTGCGTAGATCCTCGCTGTCGCTGCAAACCAGTATAGCGGTCATACCTGTAACCCTGTAACTGAGGTGGCGGAGGCCTAGGTGGCCGTCCGAAGTACTGGGTCCTATAACTACCCTGATATTTCTCCTGAGACCTGGGAAATCTCATCCTCTTACGTTGCCCTTGCTCAGCCCTCTCTGTACCCTGCTGCCGACGCCTACCCCTTTCTATATTCTGGGCGAATGCCTGAATCTGGGAGATATCCATACTATCCTGCAATGCAGCGGTGGCACATGCCTCGGTTAACTCTGGGGCTAACCCTGCTATAAACCTGTGAATCCTGTCCCGCATAGTAGCAACTATGGATGGTGCATATCTGGCCAATGAGTCAAAACGGAGACTATACTCTCGAACACTCATATTACCCTGCTTAAGGGCTAGAAACTGATCGACTCGAGCCTGTCGGATCTCCCGTGGTAAGTACTGGTCAAGGAAGGCATCTGAAAAATTCTCCCAAATAGCTGGAGGTGCATCACGTCCCCTGGACCTCTCCCATCCCTCGTACCAAAGGATGGCTATATCTCGGAGTCGAAAAGCTGCTAGCTCAACTGCCTCTTTCTCCGTGGCATGCATAACATGAAAGATCCTGTGAAGCTGATCTATGAAATCCTGTGGGTCCTCCCTCTGATCTGTCCCCGTGAACTCTGGGGGACTCAAAGCAATAAACTCTCAGACCCTTGAACTCCCAGACCCCTCAGAAGTTCCTGCACTAGCTGATGCCCTAGCCTGTTGCTGGGTAGCTACCAACTGTGTCAACAAATGCACCGCACTCCTCAAGTCCTGATCTGATGGAAGTGGAGGGGGAACTGGATGCGCGGTTTCCCTAGGAATCTCCGTAGTTGGTGGAGGAGCCGGTAATGGCTGAATAGGGGTCTCACCTTGAGCCTCAGACTGGGCCTCATCTACTGGGGGTACCCTGCTGGTCAGATACTATGACCACGTAATTCGATCCATTTCAAATTTAGATTCCTATAAAAACGGAAGAATATTCATAGAAATCAAATTTTAGCTGATATCAAAAGTCCTAATATTACCAAATTTACCCAATATCAAGTCAGTTGTGTGAATGAATTATTTAACTTTGAAAGGGCAAAAAGTCGGTCAATATTTTGGGGATATTTTAGTCGTTCAACATTTAGTATAAAATATTCGTACTTTTATAATAATATAGAATATAGATAGATATAGATATAGATAGATAGATATAGATATAGATATCTCATTTTTAAGAATAATTTCAATTTTAACCAATTTTCTATTGAGTCTTTTTCTTAAAACGGTTCCACGCCTGCAACTTGCTTTTCAATTTCCAAAACCTACAAGATAAGACCCGTTGATTTGAAACCAACCATAACTTATGAATAACGCATCATAGAGATTAATCATGCCATGGCAATAAAAGTAAAAGATAAACTAAGAAAGAAAAAAGTATAAGAAAATTCAAATGCTTGATGCAAAATATATTTTATCAAGCAAAAAAAGGAAAAAGAAACACAATAGAGAATAAGTAAGGAAAACGTTCGGAGCCACGCTGAACGTTGAATTAGAATAATCCTTATTATGATTCGGTACTATCTGATTCTTTTGTGTTTGCTGAATTGTTTGTGAAAAAAATATGACCTTGGCCAAGGGCGGGAATAAACTTCCCAAACTTGAAAAAAGCAGTAAGAAAGTATATGTTTGTGAAACCTAATTATTACGATAATTACAGTGATTTCAAATGCTTCTTTGGCGAATAATATCTAGACAACATAAGTATTAGTATTATTTGATTATATATCTAATGTCCGAAAATATTTATACTATTAGAATTCCTAACGTGCAGTATTATATCCTAAAATTAATAGGATTACAAGGCTAATGTCTAGAATTTCGATTATATCTTTTTATTGTGAGTTATTATGCTTAATATTAAAAGGCTATTTTTGTAATCCAACATTTTATTCATACTTTTATAATAATATAGATATAGATATAGATAGATAGACAGAGAGAATATAGATAAAAGTGCAAATTTACCAAATTATCTTATGTTCCCCATCTTTTTTCCCGCAGCATTTTGCCCTATTGCCACCCAAAGTGTCTTTAATAAACAGTCATCCTCCAAAAGTGGTGTTAACCTACAAATAGCAACTTCCTTTTTTATGAGTTACCCCTTCGTAAATCCTAAACGTCTTCTACAGCACTTTTTAATTAGAACTAAAAATTACGACTGACCCTCGAACAAGGCTTTTACCCACCTAACTGTTTTGACCTCCTTGTTGGTCTAGGATTATAAACCTTTTTTTTTTATAATAAACCTAGTTGGTTTAAGATTATAAATCTTTTTATTTTTATTTATATAAACCTTGTTGGTCTTGGATTATTAATCTTTAACCAAAGGGTTACTAGATGGTAAAACTGTCACGACCCAAAATCACGCGTGTCGTGATGACGCCTATCTCGATACTAGGCAAACCGACAACATCAATAACCCACTTTTTTTTTAAATACTGAAAACATAATAATTAAATTTATGAGAAAATCCCACAAATACTGGATATAAAGACACTCCCAAAGCCCGGTGTCACTGAGTACACGAGCATCTAAATGATAACAAAGTCTGACTAATAAAAACACTGTCTGAGAATATAGAACAGTACAAAAACTGAAAGTTAAGAGAGTCAAGGTCTGCGGACGTCTAGCAACTACCTCGATAGTCTCCAACAGATAAAGCTCCGAAAAACTAGCAATCGCCGTGTTCGGAGGTACTGGATCTGCACACGAGGTACAGGGTGTAGTAAGGATTATAGGGGAGATGCTGCCCGTTTTAATACAAAATAGGTTTGTCGTTCGTTGTGCGATAGTTTACCTTTCGTAACTTAACGATAGTATTATTATCATTCTTGTAGATTAAGGTGCAAAGAGGTGAGTTCAACTTGGTGATTGGAAAGATTGTGATAAGGTATGTTAAGGCTAAGCCTTCCTTCATTTTGGCATGATCTCATAGCTACATGTGTTAGTAATGAGACAAAAAGAGAAGTTCATATTCATGAATTTATTCACACTATTCTAGTCTCATAAGTTACAATATTATTCCTTATCGAGACTCTATATTCAATTTTAGTATTGTCTTCTTCCAGTCAAGAGAGCAGCAAGCCTATATATACAGTATTACAGTATTTTTATTACCATCGAGCTATAATCGATGGGCAGGCCCCTATTGGGCAACCTCTGATCAGATGGAAAGTTATATACCGAGCCTACTGTGGCCGAGCGCCTATGAGCGAGCCCAGCATGGTCGAGATACATAGCCTAGTATGGCCGAGCGCCTATGAGCGAGCCTACTATGGCAGAGCAGTTATATATACCGAGCCTTATAAGGCCGTACAATTATTTTACTTACTATATTGAAGGAGTTGAGTCAGTATCAGCAGGTAAGTATATCTCCAGATCATCTTTGACTCCCAGTTACTTCCAGTTATTATATTATCAGTTCAGTTTCGATTTTTAGTTATGTTATTGCCTTACATACTCGGTACATTATTTCGTACTGACGTCCCTTTTCCGGGGACGCTGCATTTCATGCATGCAGGTTCAGATAGACAGACGAGTAGATCTCCTCAGTAGGTGTTTCCCGAGTTCAGCCTGATCGATAAGCTCCACGTCTTTCGGAGTTGCCAGGTCTAGAGTGTTGTGTACATCTTATGTATATTTGTATATATGTTATGGGTAGGTCGGGGCCCTGTTCCGATCATAGTACATCTATCAGTAGAGGCTTGTAGACATATCCTGTTGGTTAGTGCAGTATGTTGGGTTTGTAGGCCTGGTATGTATAATTTGGTGGTTTGTCAGCTGTAGTAGCTATGACGGCCTTTTCAGCCTAGCTTTATATTGATGTTTAGTTAGCGCTAGTTTCCATTCAGTTTTATATTTTGCTTCGCAAATTGTCTTGCAAGGTGGCCCCATGGCCAAAGTATGACATTATGTGTTCAGAGTCCCTTAGTCGCAATTTGGTACGCCAGGTTAGGTGAGGCACCGGGTGCTTGTCTCGCTCCTAGGTTCGGGGCGTGACAAACTTGGTATCAGAGCAGTTTGTATAACACCAACAATACAAGAAAAGAATAATAACAACATATATACATCATTTTCCAGCCCTATATACACCATCAAATACTACAAAACAGCCCAACACACCCCAATCTCTTCGTACACAAAACGACCACCGTAGTAGTGTCAAACGACCCGAAAATGTTATGACGAACGACCAGCCAACCACCCTACATTTATATGGTGTTTATAAACCCCCTTCCTCCTCCAAAACTCCACAAAATAGTAGTAAAACACGCAGCCCAACAGCAACACAAAACAGTCCACAAAACAGTCCGCTACAAGTGAATAACTCGAACTCACGGCTTCCGATCACCGTCCCGTGAGTTCTTACAAGTATAGAACGACTTACCATGAATTTACAGAAGAAAAATTGGATGAAAGAGAGAAGTAAACTCACCTTATTTGTTGGATAACTCAGCTCTTATCTTGGTTCTTCAAACTCTAGGTTTTACCTCCAATTGGAACTTGAAAGGGAGAGAAAATCAATTAGGGTTTGTGGGAAATTTTTGGGAGGATTCTTTGCAGAGCTTATGTCTGGTTATTATGCTCTATTTTAAGTCTAATATATGAAGAAAATAGGCCCTTAAAAGGCCTCTTTGGACGACCCGAAATGGCCCATTTTTTTGGGCTCTCATTTAAGCAAGTAGGTGACACACCTACTTGTCACCTAGCAGCTTGCGCAGTATCGCACAAATGCCCATATCTTTCTACTCCAATGTCGTATTGACAAACGGTTTAATGAGTTGGAAAATAGACTCATATATCTTTAATTTGATAGGTGGAACACCCCATAACTCTAAGTATATTAGGAGAAAATCGCAGTTATATTTGACCCAAAGTTTCAGTAAAACTTATGAATGTAACTTGTGATGACTTTCATCGACTTTTGTTCCACAACTCTCTTGACTTCAAAACATAACACACGGATGTCATACGACTAATATAAATCATAACATAATCTCCTTATCATGTTAAGCACCCTAGTCTCACCCCAAAGGTATATGTTATAACATTCCCAACTTGTCGACTTTCGACGAAACATTATTTTCTTCAATTGCTTTAGCTTCTGAACCGTCCAACCCTCTTTGTACTTGTTGTTCATGATCTTCAATATTTGTAACCTCAGAGGTAACATGATTAAATTAATTTATATACTTTTAAATATTATCTCATTTTTTGTCCTACATTAGTTTGCTTACGATGCATTTTTATGTACGAAAATATAGGGTGTAACAACTAAATAAAGAGCTGAAGATAGTGACGAGCTTCACAGCTAAGTCAAATTCCTGTAATTTCCAACATAAGAAGGTAGGCATGCTTTCAAGTTCATCATCTAAAACTCAAACAGTAATTTCATATCAAATTCGACTGAAACAGAAGATAATGTCTTTTAGAAATTTCCAAAACAGTGATATATGACAGCTGAAGTACAACAATAATGAAATCAATGCATCCCCTCAGAGCAACAGTCACTCAGTCCTCCCATTCACTCCAACCTCACAATCACTCTTTTCTCACAGTCACTCATTCCTCTCAATCACTCAGCACTCGGCACTCGCACTTAATAGGTACCTGCGCTCACTGGGGGTGCGTACAGACTCCGGAGGGGCTCCTTCAGCCCAAGCACTATAACAAACCAATCATGGCATAAATCAGTCAACCATGCTGCGGTGTGCAGCCCGATCCCATAAATAATTTATATATATATATATATATATATAAAGCCAATATGGCATGCTGCGGCGTGCAGCCCGATCCCATAATCATCCTCACAATAAGGCCCTCGGCCTCACTCAGTCATCAATCTCTCCAGTCTCTCGAGCTCAATATGTCATGATAAGCAGCCCAAACAGAAATGATATGATGCATCAATAATGAACAATAGAGACTGAGATGTAATGTGCAAGTAAAACTATGACTGAGTACAAAATAGCAATTTAGCAGATAATTCAACATGTACACGACCTTTGTGGGTCCCTATAGTGTCAACACATGTTACAAACAAAATTTATAGTTCGATTTCTCTAATACGTGGAAAATGTATCGATATCAACAGATTATTCAACTACACATTTCCATGAAATTGACCAAGTCACAATTCCTACGATGCACGTCCACACGCCCATCACCTAGCATGTGCGTCACCTCAAAACTAATCACATATCATAAAATTCGGGGTTTCATACCCTCATGACCAAATTTAAAACTGTTATTTACCTCAATCCGAGCAATTCTTTATTCCAATAAGCCTTTTCCTCGCGATTCGGCGTTCGAGCCTCGATTCTTAGTCAAAATAATTCGATACAATCAACACGAGGTATAGGAATCAATTCCATATGAAAATGCTAAATTTCACAATAAAATCCGAAATTAACTCAAAAATTTATAGTGGGGCCCACGCCTCAAAACCCGACAAAAGTTACAAAATATAAACGCCCATTCAACCATGAGTTCAACCATACGAAATTTACTAAATTCCGACTCTAATTCGGCCTTCAAACCCTCAAATTAATTTTTTGGAAAATTTCTATTCTAATCCCCCAAATCATGAAATAAGCGCTGGAAATAATGTTAGATTCATGAATAACGGACCAAATCAAGTTAAGATCACTTACCCCAGTCCAATTTGTGAAGTTTGCCTCTAAAAATCGCCCAAGCCGAGCTCCCCAACTATGTTTATGTCAAAAATGGCCAAAAACCCCGTTTATAGAGCCTCTGATGTTTTCGAGCGCCACAGGCAGTGTGGGGCGCTTCCTGTGGCGCAATTTCCAGAACCCCAACAATTCCCAGTGCCAGGGCTAGCGCCCCAAGCTACCCTGGGTGCTGGTGGTGACGGGAAATCTTTCCCGACATTAGAATGGGCATAACTCTCTCATACGATGTCCGAATTCGGCGATTCATTTTTCTATGGATCCGAAATTTCAATACAGATCTAATGCTTCAATCAAAACTGAATTTGGAGCCCATTTACTTAATGTGATACCACTTATGCTTGAAGAAATGACGTCGAAACATCCTACATTCGAACCTAGCAAATCAAGTCCGGTTGACCGCAAATTTTGCACACAAGTCATAAATGGCATAACGGACCTATTCCAATTTCCATAATCAGATTCCGACCCCGATATCAAAAAGTCAACCCCTGGTCAAACTTTCCAAAAAATCTACTTTTGCCATTTCAAGCCTAATTCCACTACAGACCTCCAAATAATTTTTCGGACACGCTCCTAAGTCCCAAATCACCATACGGAGCTATTGGAATCATCAGAATTCAAATCTAAGGTCGTTTATACATAAGTCAACATCCGGTCAACTTTTCCAACTTATGTTTTCAATTATGAGACTAAGTGTCTCATTTCACTCTGAAATCCTTCCGGACCCGAACCAACTAACCCGGTAAGTCATAAAACAAATGTAAAGCATAACTTGAGCAGTAAATGGGTGAACATGGTTATAGTACTCAAAACGACCGGCTGGGTCGTTACATTATCCCCCTCTTAAGCAAACGTTTGTACTCGAACGGGTTTAGAATCATATCTAGAGTCTCAAATAGGTATGGATATTTGCTCCGCATCTCCTTCTCTATCTCCCAAGTAGCTTCTCCGACTAGCAGGCCTCTCCACTGTACCTTCATTGATGCTATATTCTTTAACCTCAGCTTTCGAACATGCCGGTCTAAAATAGCCATCGGCTCCACATCATAAATCAAATTACTGTCCAGCTGCACTGTACTGAAATCTAGAATATGAGACGGATCCCTGACATACTTTCGGAGCATGGATACATGGAACACTGGATGAACACCTGATAGACTAGGTGGAAAAGCAAGTTCATAAGCCACGTCTCCAATTTTCTTAAGTATCTCAAAAGGCCCAATATACCGAGGGCTCAACTTGCCCTTCTTCCCGAACCTCAACACACCCTTCATGGGTGAAATCTTGTGCAAAACCTTCTCCCCAACCATGTAAGCAACATCACAGACTTTCCTGTTGGCATAACTCTTCTGTCTAGACTGCACCATGCGAAGCCGTTCCTGAATCACTTTTACCTTCTCCAAGGCATCCTGAACCAAGTCAGTACCCAATAACCTAGCCTCACCCGGCTCAAACCAACCCACCAGAGACCGACACCGTCTCCTATATAAAGCCTCATATGGAGCCATCTAAATGCTCGATTGGTAGCTGTTATTATAAGCAAACTCTGTGAGTGGTAGAAACTGATCCCAAGAACCCCCAAAATCAATGACACAGGCGCGTAGCATATCCTCCAATATCTAAATAGTGCGCTCGGACTATCCAGACGTTTGAGGGTGGAAGGTTGTACTCAACTGAACCTGTGTGCCCAATTCTCGTTGCACTGCTCTCCAAAACTATGATGTAAATTGTGTGCCCCGATATGAAATGATGGACACTGGCACACAGTGTAGGCGAGCAATCTTGCCAATATAAATCTCAGCCAACCGCTCCAAAGAATAATTAGTACCAACTGGAATAAAATGCGTGGACTTGGTCAACCGATCTACAATCACCCAAACAGCATCAAACTTCCTCAATGTCCGTCGAAGCCCAACTACGAAATCCATGGTAATACGCTCCCATTTCCACTCCGGAATTTCAAGTCTCTGAAACAATCCTCACGGTCTCTGATGCTCGTACTTTACCTGTTGACAATTTAAACACCAAGCTACAAAACCAACTATATCTTTCTTCATTCACCTCCACCAATAGTGATACTTCAAATCCTGATACATCTTCGCGGCACCTAGATGAATGGAGTACCACGAACTGTGAGCTTCTTGGAGAATAACCTCACGCAAACCATCTACATTAGGGACACATAGCCTGCCATGCATCCATAATACACCGTCATCCCTAATAGTGACTTCCTTGGCATCACTGTGCTGAACCATGTCTTTAAGGACAAGCAGATGGGGGTCATCATACTGACTTTCTCTGATACGATCATAAAGAGAAGACTGAGAAACCGCACAAGCCAAAACTCGATTCTGCTCAAAAATATCCAATCTAACAAACGGGTTGGCCAAGGCCTGAACATCCAAGGCTAAAGGCCTCTCTACTACCGGTAAGTATGCTAAGCTACCCAAACTCTCCGCCTTACGACTCAAGGCATCGGCCACCACATTGGCCTTTCCGGGATGACAGAGAATGGTGATATCATAATCCTTAAGCAACTCCAACCACCTTCGCTGCCGTAAATTAAGATCCTTATGTTTAAACAGATGTTGTAGACTCCGGTGATCGGTATAAACCTCACAATGGACACTGTACAAATAATGCCGCCAAATCTTCAAGGCATGAACAATAGCTGCTAACTCAAGGTCGTAGACTGAATAATTCTTCTCATGTACCTTTAATTGTATGTATGCATAGGCAATCACCCTACCGTCTTGCATTAGCACTGTGCCGAGACCAATACGTGACGCATCACAATACACCATATAAGACCTTGAACCTGTAGGCAATACCAATACTAGGGCTGTAGTCAAAGCTATCTTGAGCTTCTGAAAGCTCTCTTCATATTCTTCTGACCATCTCAACGGAGCACCTTTCTGGGTCAATTTAGTCACAGGCGATGCAATAGACAAGAAACCCTCCATAAAGTGACGATAATAACCGGTCAACCCGAGAAAACTTCGAATCTCAATAGCTGAAGATGGCCTGGGCCAACTCTGAACTGCCTCTATCTTTTTCAGATCTACCTTAATTACTTCACTGGACACTATGTGTCCCAAGAATGCCACCGAACTAAGCCAGAACTCACACTTAGAGAATTTGGCATAAAGTTTCTCTTCCCTCACCCTCTGTAGTACAATACTCAAATATTGTGCAAGTTCCTCCTGGCTACGTGACTACACCAGGATATCATCAATAAATACTACGACAAATGAGTCAAGATGCGGCTGGAATACGCTATTCATCAAGTGCATAAATGTTGTTGGGGCATTGGTTAGCCCAAATGACATCATAACAAATTCATAGTGACCAAAACGAGTCCTGAATATCATCTTTAGAATATACGAATCCCGAATTTTCAACTGGTGATACCCCGATCTCAAATCAATTTTGGAGAATACCCTCGCTCCCTAAAGTTGGTCAAATAAATCATCAATACGCGGCAAGGGATATTTGTTCTTGATTGTAACTTTGTTCAGTTGTCTGTAATCAATACACATCCGCATAGTACCATCTTTCTTTTTCACAAACAAATCTGGAGCACCCCATGGTGACACACTAGGCCTAATAAACCCCTTATCAAGGAGTTCCTAGAGTTTCTCTTTCAATTCTTTCAATTCAGCTGGTGCCATACGATACGGAGGAATAGAAATGGGCTGTGTGCCCGACACCAAGTCAATATTGAAATCAATATCCTTGTCGGGTGGCATACTTGGCAGGTTTGCAGGAAATACATCTGAAAAGTCTCGCACTACCGGTACTGAATCAATTGTAGGAGTATCTGCATCAACATCCCTCACAAAGGCCAAATATGACAAACACCCCTTCCCCACCATACACCGGGCCTTCAAATAAGAAATTACCCTACTGGGAACATAATCTAAAGACCCTCTCCATTCAACCTTTGGAAACCCCAGCATTGCCAACATCACGATTTTTGCATGACAGTCCAGAATAGCATGACATGGGGACAACCAATCCATACCCAGGATTACATCGAAACCAACCATACTAAGTAATAAGAGATCAACTCTAGTCTCTAGTCCCCCAATAGTTACCACACATGACCGATACACACGGTCTACAGTAAAAGTATCGCCCACCAGTGTAGATACACGAATAGGTGAAACTAAGGACTCACGGGGCATATCCATATAATGAGTAAAGTACGATGATACGAATAAGTAGAACCAGGGTCAAATAATATAAAAGCTTCCCTGTGGCACACTGAGACAATACTTGTGATCACTGCATCTGAAGCAACAACATCTGGCCTGACATGAAAAGCATAGAATCGGGCCTGACCGCCACCTGATCGGCCTCCCCCTCTTGGGCGACCCCTAGCTGACTGAGCCCTACCCCGGGTTGGCTAGGCGAGTGGCAAAGTAACTGGTGCTGAAGTCGTAGTTTGACTCCTCTACTACACTAGACCTCCCGAGCGATGAGGACATTGTCTCCACATATGCCCAAATTCCCCGCACTCAAAGCAGCTCCCCGGTACTGGTGGTGGTGCGGACTGAATCGGGCCTCGAGAACCAGAATAATTGCTAGAAGCACCCGGTGCAAATGAACCCTAAACTGAAGGAGCACTGGACGAACTCTGGGCTGGAAGGGCACTGAGAGATGACTGACCCTGATGAGAATTGTATGAACCATGGCTAGATGATGCACCACGGTGAACTAGATGACCCATCTGAGCATTCCTGTAAGGACGGCCCCTGTTGTGGTAAAATTGACCCCCTGAAGGAACACCGCTGAAACCACTAGTCCACGAGGCCTCTTGGCCTCCCTCTCTCCACACTCTTGGCTACGGACCATCTCTATCTGCAGAGCAATGTCAACTACCTCATCAAAAGTAGCACCAGATACCCTCTCCCGAGTCATAAGTAATTGTAGCTGATATGTGAGGACATCAATGAATCTCCTAATCCTTTCCCTATCAGTGGGAACCAACCAAACTGCATGATGAGACAACTCAGAAAAACTCATCTCGTACTGGGTCACAGACATGCCATCCTGCCGAAGCTGCTCAAACTGTCTGCGCAGCTCCTCCCTACAAGACTGCAACACGAACTTCTCCAAAAAGAGAACAGAGAACTCTTGTCATGTAAGTGGTACTGCACCTCTCATAAGCTTCCCACCATCTGAAGGAAGCTCCAGAAAACTAAAAAGTAGTGAACGAGACCCCACTGGTCTCCAAAATACCCGTTGTCCGAAGCATCTGTCGGCACTTATCCAGAAAACCTTGAGCATACTCTGACTCAGCACTGCTAAATGATGGAGGTCGAAGACTCTCAAAACGCTCAAGTCTCCTATCCTCATCATTTGCCATAACGGGGACTACAGGAGCGTGAGTAGCTGCAACCAACTGGGCTAGTAGTATCGCAGGTATCTGAAGTCCCTGCACTACCTGCTCCGGAGTACGAGAAACAGAGGTATGAGTACCTCCCCCGGCCAGAGAAGTGGCTGGTGCGGCCTGAGCCGAAACCACTTGAGCAAGGCCAGTGAAAACTGTCAATATTTGAGCCAAAGCCTCCTATAGGCCTGGAATCTCAATGGCACAGATGGTGCCTGACCGGGTCCCGTCGGCTCAACTATATCTGGAATCTGCTCCTGAGCTGGAGCAACTGGTGGTGCTACAGGTGCTGCTCCAACTGCTGTACGAGCTATACCTCTACCTCGACCCGGCCACTACCACGGCCTCGACCTCTCGCGGCCCTAACTGGTGGCACTGGTGGCTGATCATCTGATCCGGTAGTACGTATCCTCACCATCTGTGAGAGAATAGAATAACAGAAATTTAGTTTCTGGAATCAACAAATTCGCATGACAGAATACAAGAAAGTGACATTTTCCTAAGGGTTTGGTAGCCTCTCGAAGATAAGCACAGACGTCTCTGTACGGATCCGCAAGACTCTATTAAACATGTTCATGATTCGTAAGACCTATGTAACCTAGTCTCTGATACAAACTTGTCACGACCCAAAATCACACATGTCGTGATGGCGTCTATCTCGGCACTAGGCAAGCCGACAACATCAATAACCCATATTTTTTTTAAATACTGAAAACATAATAATTAAATTAAAGAGAAAATCCCACAAATACTAGATATAAATACACTCCCAAAACCCGGTATCACTGAGTACATGAGCATCTAAATGATAACAAAGTCTGACTAATAAAAACACTGTCTGAGAATGTAGAACAGTACAAAAACTAAAAGGAAAGATAGTCAAGGTCTGTGGAAGTCGAGCAGCTACCTCGATAGTCTCCAACAGATAAAGCTCCGAAAAACTAGCAATCGCCGTGTCCAGAGGTACCTGGATATGTACACGAGGTACAGGGTGTAGTATGAGTACAACCAACTCAGTAACTAACAATACTAAATAAAGAGCTGAAGATAGTGACGAGCTTCACAGCTAAGTCCAATTACAACAATTTCTAACATAAGAAGGTAGGCATGCTTTCAAGTTCATCATCTAAAACTCAAACAGTAATTTCATATCAAATTCGACTGAAACAGAAGATAATGTCTTTCAGAAATTTCTAAAACAATGATATATGACAACTGAAGTACAACAATAATGAAATCAATGCATCCTCTCAGAGCAACAGTTACTCAGTCCTCTCATTCACTCCAACCTCACAATCACTCTTTCCTCACAGTCACTCATTCCTCTCAATCACTCAACACTCAGCACTCAGCACTCAGCACTCGCACTCAATAGGTACCTGCACTCACTGGCGGTGTGTACAGACTCCGGAGGGTCTCCTTCAACCCAAGCGCTATAACAAGCCAATCATGGCATAAATCAGTCAACCATGTTACGGCGTGCAGCCCGATCCCAGAAATAATACTACCTCCGTTCCAGTTTATGTGAACCTATTTTCTTTTTGGTCTGTTCCAAAAAGAATGACCCCTTTCTAAATTTCGAAACAATTTTGCTTAAACTTACAATTCTACCCTTAATGAAAAGCTTTTATAACCACACAAATACTCTGGGGCCCTTTCTGAATTGTTTAGAACCACAAATTCCAAAAGTCTTTATTTTTTCTTAAACTTCGTGCCCAGTCAAACAGGTTCACATAAATTGGAATGGAGGAAGTAATATATATAAATCCAATATGGCCTGTTGCGGCGTGCAGCCAGATCCCATTATCATCTTCATAATCAGGCCCTCGGCCTCACTCAGTTGTAATGACCCAACCGGTCATTTTAACTTTTAGAACCTCGTTCCCGAAAATAAAACTTTCCATAGGTGCTTGTAATGATTTATGACTTGTGGGGATGGTTGGTTCGGGATTTGGAAGTGTTTGAGGTGAAACCGGAATACTTGGTTCCTTAAGTTGGCCTTAAAGTGCTAAGTTTGACTTCGGTCAACATTTTGAAAAAATGAACCCGGAATAGAATTTTGATGATTCCAACAGCTCCGTATGGTGATTTTGGACTTAGGAGCGTGATCGGAATTTTATTTGGAAGTCCGTAGTGAAATTAGGCTTGAAATGGCTAAAATAGGAATTTAAAGTTTGAAAGTTTGACCGGGGAGTTGACTTTTTGATACCGGAGTCGGAATCCAGTTCCGAAAATTTTCATAGCTCCATTATGTAATTTATGACTTGTGTGTAAAATTTGAGGTCAATCGGAGTTTATTTGATGGGTTCCGACATCGAATGTAGAAGTTGAAAATTCTAAGTTTCATTAAGCTTGAATAGGAGCATGATTCGTGATTTTAGCGTTGTTTGATGTGATTTGAGGTTTCAAATAAGTTTGCATGATGTTTTAGGACTTGTTGATGTTTTGGGCTGAGGTCCCGAGGGCCTCGGGTGAGTTTCGGATGGTTAACGGATCAAAAGTAAGACTTAGCTGCTGCAAAAGCTGCTGCAATTTTTCTGCTGGAAATGCTGTCAAAATCGGGCTGCCTGTAAAAATCGAGCTCTCTAGATCGAGCTCCCAAGATCGAGCTCCCAAGAACGAGCTCCCGAGATCGAGCTCCCAAGATCGAGCTCCCAAGATCGAACTGGACAGATCGAGCTCCCGAGATCGAGCTTCCAAGAACGAGCTCCCGAGATCGAGCTCCCGAGATCGAGCTCCCGAGAACGAGCTCCCGAGATCGAGCACCCAAGATCGAGTTCCCGAAATCGAGCTTCCGAGATCGAGCTCCCAAGATCGAACTGGACAGATCGAGCTCCCAAGATCGAACTGGGCAGATCTGTAAGTTATAAAACAAAACAGAGGCATTCAACCCATTTGCCATTTTTGACAAACTTGATCTTGAACAGAGGCGACTTTTGACAGATTTTCAAGGAAAGACATTTGGGGTAAGTGATTCTAACTCGGATTTGATCAATATACACGAATATATCATTGTTTTCACAATTTAATTAGTGTTTTGAGATTTAAATTTGGAAAAAGTTTAGAAATCTCATAGAAAAGAAAATTTGAGATTTCGGTATCGATTCGGAGTCGGATTTGAGTGAAACTGGTATGGTTGGACTCGTAATTGAATGGGTTATCGGATTTCATAACTTTCGCCGGATTCCGAGATATGGGCCCCGCGGGCGAATTTTTAATTAATTTCGGATCTTTTCTTTAAAATGTAGTATTTTCTTATAGAATTGATTCCTATAATATTTAGTGATTGTATCGAATTATTTTGGCTAGATTCGAGCCAGACGGAGTTGGATAATCGTGGAAAAGGCCTTATAGTGGATTAAATTAGAGCAAGAGGAGGTAAGTCTCTTGTCTAATCTTGTGAGGGGGAAATTACCTCATAGGTAATTAAGAATAAATAATTGTTGCTAATTGTGGGGGCTACGTACGCACGAGGTGACGAGAGTCCGTGCGTAGCTACTATTAATGCTAAAGTCCGGGTAGTTTAGGACTCAAAGCATGTATTACTTGTGTAAATTGTATTCTTT
The DNA here is from genome assembly GCF_000390325.3 of Nicotiana tomentosiformis. NCBI lineage: Eukaryota > Viridiplantae > Streptophyta > Magnoliopsida > Solanales > Solanaceae > Nicotiana > Nicotiana tomentosiformis. The sequence goes on along the minus strand of NC_090813.1, from coordinate 95,212,581 downwards.
GATTAATTAATATTAATTGATATATATATATATATATATATATATATATATATATATATATATATATATATATATATATTGTGAATTTTGTGAATTGTTTGATAAAGATATTAAAGGATGAAAATCTCATAGGCTTGATTTCTATTTAAATCAATTAGTTGTCAAAAGAAATTGTTCTCCTCCCAAATTTATCTTATAATAAACATACTGTCCTTCCGGAGGCACACAAGAAAATGTCCTCCTTTCTTGTGGAGCGGGCCGAACACCTCGGCAGGATAGATGCATCTATGGATCGCGCCGCACGTCCCTCGATAGTGTACACGACACTCTGGATCGGGCCATACGTCCTCGGCAGAAATCGTGCTTAATAATAATAATTACACGATACCTTAATAATTTATTTCAGCTTGAGAAGCTAATTAATAAATTGGAAAATCTTTAGAATTTAATGAATTATTATTCTTGCTTGTTTATGGAATTAATTGTTACTCCTGTAAATGAGATTTAAAATGATAAATTGGAATTTTTCTGAGTTGAAGGAATTTAATTAATATATTGAGAATTGTTACATTTGAAGGAATTTGATTATCTCTGCTGATTAAATAAATTATTGTAAATTCTGTAAATCATGGTGATTTAAATATTCTAGATATATTTCAGTTATTATTATTGACCCATAGTGAGTGTCAAAGTCGTCCATCTTGTCTCTACCACTTCGAGATTAGGCTTGATACTTACTGGGTACACGTTGTTTACGTACTCATACTACACTTGCTGCACTTTTTGTGCAGGATCTGAGACAGGTGCTAGTGGAGGACCTATCATCACATACCCACGTCATCCCGAGGTATAGTGGTGAGCTGCCTTTCTGAGCCGTTTTGCAGCTACCAGTGTCTCTTCTTATATTTATATTCTGTCTATTTCATTTCAGACAGTATTTGGAGTTTTGTATAATCTGCTAGATGCCCATGCACTTGTGACACCAGGTCTTGGCACACACACATTGGTAGGAGTTGGTATTTTATTATTTTCTTGGAATAAAAGTTTAACCAATGTACGTATGACTTATTAGTTGGCTTGCCTAACTATAGTGTTGGGCGCCATCACGACCTATAGGTGAAATTGGGTCGTGACAACATGGTATCAGAGCACTAGGTTCACGTAGGTCTCACAAGTTATGAGCAGACCTAATAGAGTCTTGCGGATCGGTACGGAGATGTCTGTACTTATCTTCGAGAGGCTATATGGTGTTAGGAAACTACCTTTCTTCATATTCTATCGTGCAATTGATGTAGTACTAAATATCCTTCTCTTATTCTCTCACAGATGGTGAGAACACGCTCTAATGAGATTCCAGACCGGGGAAGAGCTACTCCCCTAGTTGCTAGAGGCCGAGGGAGGGCTCCAGCCCGTGGTAGAGGGTGAGGACGTCCCAGGACTATTCTAGTTATGACGCCAGTGGATCCAGTAGAGAATCCTATTATTGAGGAGTAGGGTGAGGTGCCTGTGGCAGAGCCAGATCCGGTGGATTTCATATCTGCACCGGGATTTCAGGATGTCATGGGTCGTATGCTGCAATTCATGGATAATATGACTCAGGCCGGTTTATTTCTGACAGACCCAGCCACATCTCAGGCGGGGAGGGGGGGAACACAGACCCCTACTGCGCAGGCTCATGGACAAGCAGCTGCTGTATATCAGACCCAGGGTGCACTACCCATGGGTGGAGTCCAGCCAGTGGCAACAGCTACACCTGAGCCCAGGCCAGCTGTAGCCGCGGATCCTTAGAAACTATTGGACAGATGGACTAGACTACATCCTCCTGTCTTTGGGGGTGAGCGACATGAGGATCCACAGGATTTCATTGATCGTTGCAAGGATAGACTGTACAACATGAGGATATTGGAATCCCATGGGGTTGATTTCGCTACTTTTCAGCTAGAGGGTAGAGCCCGTAGATGGTGGCAGTCTTATGCTCTTGGCAGACCAGCAGATTCTCCTCCCATGACTTGGGACAGGTTCACCCATATCTTCTTGGACAGGTATATTCCACCCTCCCAGAGGGAAGAGTTGCAGTTTATGTTTGAGCAGCTCCAGCAGGGTCAGATGTCAGTGACCGATTATGAGGCGAGGTTTTCTGAATTATCTCGCCATGCACTAATGATACTCCCTACTGAGGCGGAGAGAGTGCGAAGGTTTGTAGCCGGTTTACATACTGGTATTCAGGCCACTATGGCTCGAGAGGTTGAGATGGGTACTTCTTATGAGCGAGTTGTGGAGATATCCCGGAGGATTGAGGGTGTACGTCAGCGGAGCCGAGAGCAGATTATGAGAGATAAGCGGTTCAGGTACTCTGGAGAGTTCAGAGGTGCTCCATCCGGGGGCAGAGGTCAGTTCGTGAGGGGACAATCCAGCAGACCCCCATATCCAGCACGACCACCTCCTTGAGGTACTCCAGTGCGACCTTATCTTAGTGCTATCCCAGAGAGTTCTTACCGCCCACCAGCTATTCAGGGTCCTCCCAGTGGGTATTCAGGTCCCCAGGGCCAGACACTTAGTCAGCAGCCCATCGCACCGAAGAGTTGTTACGAGTGCGGGGATCCCAGTCACATGCGGAGGTTTTGCCCGGCTTCGAGGTAGACCAGTACAGTAGGGTCAGCAGCCTATGCTTACCGGACCAGTTGCTCCACCAGTAGTCCGACCACCCAGAGGTGGAGGACAGGTGGATAGGGGCCGTCCTAGAGGTGGAGGTTAGCCAGGCGGAGGCCAGACAGTTGGCGCTCCAGCTCGGTTCTATGCTTTTCCGGCTAGACCAGATGCAGAGGCCTCAGATGCTGTGATTATAGGTATTATTTCTGTTTGTGGCAAAGATGCCTCAGTATTATTTGATCCAGGATCTACGTATTCATATGTGTCATCTCTATTTGCTCCATTCCTGGGTGTTTTTCGTGAGTCCTTGAGTACTCCTGTATATGTGTCCACTCCTGTGGGAAATTCTGTTATTGTGAACCAGATCTACCGGTCCTGTATTATTACATTCTGTGGTTATGAAACTAGAGCAGATCTCCTATTGCTTGAGATGACCGATTTTGAAATTATTCTGGGCATGGACTGGTTATCTCCATATCATGCTATTCTAGATTGTCATGCCAAGACTATTACCTTGGCTATTCCAGCATTGCCTAAGCTGGAGTGGAAAGGTTCGCATATTAGTTCATTTAATCGAGTTATTTCTTTTATAAAGGCTCAACACATGGTTGAGAAGGGTTGTTTGGCTTATCTAGCCTATGTTCAGGATACTACCGCAGAGACTCCGGCTATTGATTCAGTGCCTGTAGTTTGGGATTTCCCCAATGTATTCTCGTCAGATCTTCCATGTATGCCACCTGATCGTGATATTGATTTCTGTATTGACTTGGCTTCAGATACCTAGCCTATATCTATCCCACCGTATCGCATGGCTCCGAAAGAATTGAAAGAATTGAAAGAACAGCTTGAAGAGTTACTAGCCAAAGGGTTTGTCAGACCGAGTGTATCGCCTTGGGGTGCACCAGTATTATTTGTGAAAAAGAAGGATGGAACAATGCGGATGTGTATTGATTATCGCTAATTGAACAAAGTCACTATTAAGAACAAGTACCCGTTGCCGCGTATTGATGATCTATTTGACCAGTTGCAGGGTGCTAGGGTATTCTCTAAGATCGACTTGAGGTCGGGGTACCATCAGTTGAAGATTCGGGATTCGGATGTTCCGAAGACTGCTTTCCGTACTAGATATGGTCATTATGAGTTTCTGGTAATGTCTTTTGGTTTAACTAATGCACCGGCAGCATTTATGGATCTGATGAACAGCGTATTCATGCCATATATTGATTTGTTTGTCATTGTCTTCATTGATGACATATTAATCTATTCGCGCAGTAAGGAGGAACATTAGCAGCATATGAGATTAGTGCTTCAGACATTGCAGGAACAAAAGCTACATGCTAAGTTCTCTAAATGTGAGTTCTGGCTTAAGTCTATAGCATTTTTGGGACATATTGTATCGGGCGAAGGTATTAAAGTTGATCCCAAAAAGATTGAGGCAGTTCAGAATTGGCATCGTCCCACTTCGGCGACTGAGATCAGGAGTTGTTTTTGGGTTTGGCAGGTTATTATCGTCGGTTCGTGGAAGGTTTTTCATCTATTAGAGCACCTTTGACCAAATTAACCTAGAAGGGTGCCCCATTCCGATGGTCCGATGATTGTGAACTGAGCTTTCAGAAGCTCAAGACATCATTGACTACAGCACCAGTGTTAGTGTTGCCTTCCGGTTCGGGGATGTATATAGTGTATTGCGACGCTTCGCGCGTTGGCTTGGGTTGTGTATTGATGCATGAAGAGCAAGTTATTGCATATGCTTCACGTCAGCTGAAGCCCCACGAAAAGAATTATCCGGTACATGATTTGGAGTTAACTGCGATAGTTCACGCTCTTAAGATTTGGAGGCATTATCTTTATGGGGTGTCTTGTGAAGTTTACACTGATCATCGCAGTTTGCAGCATTTGTTCAAGCAGAGGGACCTAAATTTGAGACAGCGCAAATGGCTAGAGTTACTAAAAGATTATGATATTACTATCTTGTATCATCCGGGCAAAGCAAATGTGGTTGCAGATGCCTTGAGCAGAAAGGCGGAGAGTATGGGTAGTTTGGCTTTCATTTCAACAGAGGAAAGGCCATTAGCCTCAGATATTCAGTCCTTGGCTAACAGACTTGTGAGGCTAGACATTTCAGAGCCCAGCCGAGTTCTTGCATGTGTTGTGGCCCAATCTTCACTATTGGAGCAGATCAAGGCTCGCCAGTATGATGACCCACACCTGGTGGTTCTTCGTGAAACGGTACTACGAGGTGATACCAAGGAAGTTACTATTAGAGCGGATGGTGTTCTGCGACTCCAGGATCGTCTATGTGTTCCTAATGTGGATGGGCTGAGGAAAAAGATCCTAGAAGAGGCACACAGTTCTCGATATTCTATTCATCCAGGTGCTACTAAGATGTATCGTTACTTGAGGCAACATTATTGGTGGCGACGAATGAAAAAGGATATAGTTGAGTATGTAGCTCGGTGTCTAAATTGCCAGCAAGTTAAATATGAGCACCAGAAGCCAGGTGGCCTACTCCAACAGATGACCATACCAGAGTGGAAATGGGAACGAATTACTATGGATTTTGAAGTTGGGTTGCCACGGACCTTGAGGAAGTTTGATGCAGTTTGGGTGATTGTTGACAAGTTGACCAAGTCGGCACATTTTATTCCTGTTGTGACTACGTATACTTCAGAGAGGTTGGCCCAGATTTATATTCAAGAGATAGTTTGGTTGCACGGTGTGCCAATTTCCATCATATCAGATAGAGGCCCTCAGTTTACTTCACATTTCTGGAGAGCAGTACAGAGTGAGTTAGGGACCCGTGTAGAGCTCAGCACAACTTTTCATCCGCAGACCGATGGCAGTCAGAGAGGACGATTTAGATTTTGGAGGATATGCTCAGAGCATGTGTGATTGACTTTAGAGGTCAGTGGGATCGTTTCCTGCCTTTGGCCGAGTTTGCTTATAATAACAGTTACCAATCCAGCATCGAGATGGCTCCATTTGAGGCTTTATATGGTCGGCAATGTCGTTCACCTATCGGATGGTTTGAGCCAGGTGAGACTAAGTTATATGGTACTGATTTGGTAAGGGATGCCTTGGAAAAGGTAAAGTTGATTCAGGAGCGACTTCGTACAGCACAGTCCAAACAAAAGAGTTACGCGGATCAGAAAGTGCGTGATATATCATTTATGGTAGGTGAAAAAGTTCTCTTGAAGGTTTCACCGATGAAGGGAATTATGAGATTCGGGAAGAAGGGCAAGTTGAGCCCAAGGTTTATAGGCCCATTTGAGGTATTGAAACGAGTTGGGGAGGTTGCTTATGAGCTTGCCTTACCTCCCAGCCTATCGGGAGTTCATCCAGTTTTTCACGTATCTATGCTCCGGAAGTATTATGCCGACCTATCACATGTGTTAGACTTCAGCACAGTTCAGCTAGATAATAGCTTGGGTTATGAAGAGGAGCCAATTGCCATTGTTGATAAACAGGTTCGCCAGTTGAGATCCAAGAGGATTTCTGCAGTAAAAGTCCAGTGGAGGGGCCAACCAGTCGAGGAAGCGAATTGGGAGACCGAGGAAAACATGCGGAGCAGATATCCAGACTTATTCAGCACTTCAGGTATAATTCTAAACCCGTTCGAGGATGAACGTTTGTTTAAGAGGTGGAGAATGTAATGACCCAACCGGTCATTTTAACTTTTAGAACCTCGTTCCCGAAAATAAAACTTTCCATAGGTGCTTGTAATGATTTATGACTTGTGGGGATGGTTGGTTCGGGATTTGGAAGTGTTTGAGGTGAAACCGGAACACTTGGTTCCTTAAGTTGGCCTTAAAGTGCTAAGTTTGACTTCGGTCAACATTTTGAAAAAATGAACCCGGAATAGAATTTTGATGATTCCAACAGCTCCGTATGGTGATTTTGGACTTAGGAGCGTGATCGGAATTTTATTTGGAAGTCCGTAGTGAAATTAGGCTTGAAATGGCTAAAATAGGAATTTAAAGTTTGAAAGTTTGACCGGGGAGTTGACTTTTTGATACCGGAATCAGAATCCAGTTCCGAAAATTTTCAAGCTCCATTATGTAATTTATGACTTGTGTGTAAAATTTGAGGTCAATCGGAGTTGATTTGATGGGTTCCGACATCGAATGTAGAAGTTGAAAATTCTAAGTTTCATTAAGCTTGAATAGGAGCATGATTCGTGATTTTAGCATTGTTTGATGTGATTTTAGGTTTCAAATAAGTTTGTATGATGTTTTAGGACTTGTTGGTGTTTTGGGCTGAGGTCTCGAGGGCCTCGGGTGAGTTTCGGATGGTTAACGGATCAAAAGTAGGAATTAGCTGCTGCAATTTTTCTGCTGGAAATGCTGTCAAAATCGGGCTGCCTGTCAAAATCGAGCTCCCTAGATCGAGCTCTCAAGAACGAGCTCCCGAGATTGAGCTCCCGAGATCGAGCTCCCAAGAACGAGCTCCCAAGATCGAACTGGACAGATCGAGCTCCCGAGATCGAGCTCCCGAGATCGAGCTCCCGAGAACGAGCTCCCGAGATCGAGCTCCCGAGATCGAGCTCCCGAGATCGAGTTCCCGAGATCGAGCTCCCAAGAACGAGCTCCCGAGATTGACCTCCCAAGATCGAACTGGACAGATCAAGCTCCCAAGATCGAACTGGGTAGATCTGTAAGTTATAAAATAAAACATTGGCATTCAACCCATTTGCCATTTTTGACAAACTTGATCTTGAACAGAGGCGGCTTTTGACAGATTTTCAAGGAAAGACATTTGGGGTAAGTGATTCTAACTCGGATTTGATCAATATACACGAATATATCATTGTTTTCACAATTTAATTAGTGTTTTGAGATTGAAATTTGGAAAAAGTTTAGAAATCTCATAGAAACGAAATTTTGAGATTTCGGTATCGATTCGGAGTCGGATTTGAGTGAAACTGGCATGGTTGGACTCGTAATTGAATGGGTTGTTGGATTTCATAACTTTTGCCGGATTCCGAGATGTGGGCCCCGCGGGTGAATTTTTAATTAATTTCGGATCTTTTCTTTAAAATGTAGTATTTTCTTATAGAATTGATTCCTATAATATTTAGTGATTGTATCGAATTATTTTGGCTAGATTCGAGCCAAACGGAGTTGGATAATCGTGGAAAAGGCCTTATAGTGGATTAAATTGGAGCAAGACGAGGTAAGTCTCTTGTCTAATCTTGTGAGGGGGAATTACCTCATAGGTGATTAAGATTAAATAATTGTTGCTAATTGTGGGGGCTACGTACGCACGAGATGACGAGAGTCCGTGTGTAGCTACTATTAATGCTAAAGTCCGGGTAGTTTAGGACTCAAAGCATGTATTACTTGTGTAAATTGTATTCTTTGATTAATTAATATTAATTGATATATATATATATATATATATATATATATATATATATATATATATATATATATATGTGAATTGTTTGATAAAGATATTCAAGGATGAAAATCTCATAGGCTTGATTTCTATTTAAATCAATTACTTGTCAAAAGAAATTGTTCTCCTCCCAAATTTATCTTATAATAAACATACTGTCCTTCCGGAGGCACATAAGAAAATGTCCTCCTTTCTTGTGGAGCGAGCCGAACGCCTCGGCAGGATAGATGCATCTATCGATCGCGCCACACGTCCCTCGACAGTGTACACGACACTCTGGATCGGGCCATACGTCCTCGGCAGAAATCGTGCTTAATAATAATAATTACACGATACCTTAATAATTTATTTCAGCTTGAGAAGCTAATTAATAAATTAGAAAATCCTTGAAATTTAATAAATTATTATTCTTGCTTGTTTATTGAATTAATTGTTACTCCTGTAAATGAGATTTAAATTGATAAATTAGAATTTTTCTGAGTTGAAGGAATTTAATTAATATATTGAGAATTATTACATTTGAAGGAATTTGATTATCTCTGTTGATTAAACAAATTATTATAAATTCTGTAAATTATGGTGATTTAAATATTCTAGATATATTTCAGTTATTATTATTGACCCATAGTGAGTGTTAAAGTCGGCCATCTTGTCTCTACCACTTCGAGATTAGGCTTGATACTTACTGGGTACACGTTGTTTACGTACTCATACTACACTTGCTGCACTTTTTGTGCAGGATCTGAGACAGGTACTAGTGGAGGACCTATCATCACATACCCACGTCATCCCGAGGCATAGTGGTGAGCTGCCTTTCTGAGCCGTTCTGCAGCTACCAGTGTCTCTTCTTATATTTATATTCTGTCTATTTCATTTCAGACAGTATTTGGAGTTTTGTATAATCTACTAGATGCTCATGCACTTATGACACCGGGTCTTGGCACAGACACATTGGTAGAAGTTGGTATTTTATTATTTTCTTGGAATAAAAGTTTAAACAATGTACGTATGACTTATTAGTTGGCTTGCCTAACTGTAGTGTTGGGCGCCATCACGACCTATAGGTGAAATTGGGTCGTGACATCAGTCATCAATCTCTCCAGTCTCTCGGGCTCACAATGTCATGATAAGCAGCCCAAACAGCAATGATATGATGCATCAATAATGAACAATAAAGACTGAGATGTAATGTGCAAGTAAAACTGTGACTGAGTACAAAATAGCAATTTAGGAGATAATTCAACATGTACACAACCTTTGTGAGTCCCTACAGTGTCAACACATGGTTTAAACATAATTTATAGTTTTATTTCTCTAATACGTGAAAAATGTACGGATATCAACAGATTATTCAACTACACAGTTCCATGGAATTGACCAAGTCACAATTCCTACGGTGCACGCCCACACGCCCATCACCTAGCATGTGCGTCACCTCAAAACCAATCACATATCACAAAATTCGGGGTTTCATACCCTCATGACCAAATTTAGAACTGTTACTTACCTAAAACCGAGCAATTCTTTATTCCAATAAGCCTTTTCCTCGCGATTTGGCCTCCGAATGCCTCGAATCTTTAGTCAAAATAATTCGATACAATCAACACGGGGTGTAGGAAACAATTCCATATGAAAATGCTAAATTTTACAATAAAATCCGAAATTAACTAAAAAATTTATAGTGGGGCCCGCGTCTCGAAACCCGACAAAAGTTATAAAATATGAACGTCCATTCAACCATGAGTTCAACCATATGAAATTTACTAAATTCCGACTCTGATTCGGCCTTCAAACCCTCAAATCAATTTTTTGGAAAATTTATATTCTAATCCCCCAAATCATGAAATAAGTGATAGAAATAATATTAGATTCATGAATAACGGACTAAATCAAGTTAAGATCACTTACCCCAGCCCAATTTGTGAAGTTTGCCTCTGAAAATCGCCCAAACCGAGCTCCCCAACTATGTTTATGTCAAAAATGGCCAAAACCCCCGTTTATAGAGCCTCTGATGTTTTCGAGCGCCATAGGTAACGTGGGGCGCTGCCTGTGGCGCAGTTTCCAGAACCCCAACAATTTCTAGCGCCAGGGCTAGCGCCCCACGCTACCCTGGGCGCTGGCTGCAATGGGAAATCTTTTACGACACAGAAATGGGCATAACTCTTTCATACGATATCCGAATTCGACGATTCTTTTTGCTATGGATCCGAAATTTCAATACGGATCTAATGCTTCAATCAAAACTGAATTTGGTGCCCATTTACTTAATGTGATACTACTTATCCTTGAAGAAACGACGTCAAAATATCCTACATTCGATGTCGAAACTTAGCAAATCAAGTCCGATTGACCTCAAATTTTGCACACAAGTCATAAATAACATAACAGACCTATTCCAATTTCCATAATCGGATTCTGACCCCAATATCAAAAAGTCAACCCCCGGTCAATCTTTTCAAAAATTCGACTTTCGTCATTTCAAGTCTAATTTCACTACGGACCTCAAAATAATTTTCCGGACATGCTCCTAAGTCCAAAATCACCATACGGAGCTATTGGATTTATCAGAATTCAAATTCGAGATCGTTTACACATAAGTCAACACCCGATCAACTTTTCCAACTTAAGTTTTTAATTATGAGACTAAGTGTCTCATTTCATTCCGAAATTCTTCCGAACCCAAACCAACTAACCCGGTAAGTCATAAAATAACTGTAAAGCATAACTTGAGCAGTAAATGGGGGAATAAGGTTATAATACTCAAAATAACTGGTCAGGTCGTTACAAAAACCCTATATAAATCACTACAAGAAAAATACTAATTACATGGAAATTTTATCTGGGGATTTTATTCACAGATAATACCTGCGAATTTTGTGGAAAAAATTAAAATTCCTAAATTTAAAATATTTTACATGCGAAAAATATTTTCCCAGAAAAATCTGTAGGTAACCAAAATATTTTCTGGGAAATTACCTGGGAAAATTAATCGGCAAGTACATATCCATAGGTAACCAAATGAAGAAAATGGAAAACGTTTCCTATGATAATCCGTAGGAAAATCCCCTAGTAGAGCTATATGCGAATTTACTTGGGAATATTTTCTTGGAGATTTACCTGGGGATTTAATTTGCTTATTTGGGGAATTACATGGGGATCTTGTTGCTGAAGATTTAGCTAGAGATTTTTGCTGGGGAATTTACCTGGGGATTCTTAGGTGGGGAACTACTGAAAATGTTGTTGCTGCAGATTCAGCTAGGGATAATTTTTTGGGGATTTTCTTGGGGTTTTGCTTATTTGGGAAACTATATGGGCATTTTATTAATGTAATTTTTGCTACAAACTTGTTCTTGGTGATATAGTTGGGGATTTTCTTACCTTAAAATTTATCTGATATTTTGATTGGGGATTTTTGTTCGCGAGATTTAGATAGAAATTTTATTATTGTTGATTTAATTGGATATATAACATTTGAGAGTAGTTTGAATTTCTTTAAATACTTAAAAATATATAATTTGATATTTTAAAAATATATATATAATTTGTTAATTTTAAAATTATATTTTCTGAAAGCTACAAAAACTTGATATGTAAAACACATCCTTCAGTATTTATCTTATCTATTATATATTTGTCGATTGTGTAGGTAGATATAGTTAAAATGACAACTTTATATAATACTAATAATGTACATATTTCATATTGAACATTACAAGTCATTAAGCATAATATAGTGACTCATTATTTTTTTGAACAAATTCAATAACAAAATAATTATCATAAATAATTAAAATTTTAATATGATTGATATAAAAGTATATAACAAAACTAAAGATACGACTACATTTAGTATTTGCAGCTAATATCATCAGAAAGTATACTGAATTGTGCATAAGTGCACAATTTAAGTTTAATTTCTAAGCTTAAAAATTTATGTTATATTTATAAAACTTTATGTAACTTTTATTAATTTTTTATACTAAATTGTGCATAAGTACACAATTTAAGTTTAATTTCAAAGCATAAAAAAATATGTTACATTTTTTAAAAAAAGTAACTAACATTTATTAACTTTTTATGTATGTATGTCAATTTTTCACGTGTATTTAAAACGACAAAATTAAATATAGTATGTACAAAATGATATAAGTTTGTATAATTCTACTTTTTAACATCATCTATCTTGATTAACTTCTTATATTATTAAAATAAATTAATCTTGTATACGTTAGGATTAACGAAACACTACTTACCAATTATCATGTATAACAATTATTGTTAATTAATATATTTTTTATATAAAAAAGAAAATGAATGTGGTATACCAAGAATATAAATAAAAATTTTAAATAAAATAACTAAGAATATTTTTAAATTAAAAGTAATATAATTATAATTTAATTCACTTGCTTTTACTTCTAAAAAAGAATTTTTCATTTTATGAAATCCATAATTAATGCATCCCTTTTCAAAAAAAAAAAGAAGAAAAAGAGGGAAACATAAAAATAGTAGTATGTTGGGAGAGAATTACCGCGGGGGCATCTTTGTCCCACATCGGACGAGAGATGTGAGATTCTCCACTTTATAAGCTCAGCATGTTGGTGTGTTCACTCGTAAACTGGTAATGAGCTTCGACGGTAGAAGCCTCTTGATGTAAGTGATAACCTTGTATTTAATTTAAGATAAAAAAAATTTAAAATATAAATAAAAAAAAAAAAAAGGAGGGGTGGTTGCAAGTATGTTTATAAAATTAATAATAATAGGTTAATGAGAAAGAGTAATTATTGAATAAAAATAAAAATAATATTGTTGTGCCCGGGTTTGTGGGTTCTGATATTCAATTTTGCTCTCATAGTTTTACAAATAAGCATATATACTTTCAAAATATCATTTTTTTCATCATTACTTAAAGCTTTAAAAAATTAATTTTTCTTGTATTTAAATTACTTGAATATTTACTAATTATTCTCTTAAATTATTTGCAACAGCGTAATCATCCAAATTTGTTATTTTACATTCACATACATGTTTTAAAATATTTTATATTATTTCATATAATTATATCTATATTTTAGTTATTTATGCAATTTTACAATAATAGCCTATATGCTATGCATAATTACAATTATTATATTATTCATGCTACAATCGCATTTTTTTATGTTTTATAAATGTTAAGTTATTATTTTCAGTCATTTTATTGCATAAGTAATATTTTATTATTTATTAATTCTTTTTTAAAACAATTTCGTATATTTAACTCCTAGCCCAATTTTAGGTTAATTTCGGACCAAAACCAGGCCCAAAGCAGCTGGCCCATCTCCATTACACCATTCAGCAGCCCAAACCAAACAACCCTTTTAAAAAATCTGGTCGTGACCCGTTTTGAACCCGCCCCACTCTCATTTCAATCCTGGTCGTTGATCTTGTCACGACCCAATTTCACCTATAGGTCGTGATGGCGCCCAAAACTACAGCTAGGCAAGCCAAGTTAATAAATTAAGCATATATTGACAAAACTTAAAACCAAGAAAATAATAAAAACCAAATTCTACCATTTTATGCGCCAAGACCTGGTGTCACAAGTGTATGAGCATCTAGTAGATTATACAAAACCTCAAATACTGTCTGAAATAAAATAGACAGAATGAAAAATATAAAGAGAGACACTAGTAGCTGCATAACGGATCAGAGAAACAGCTCACCACTATGCCCCTGGAAAACGTGGGTGTAAGACGATAGGTCCCCCACTAGTACTTGCCTCTTCCTGCACAAAAAGTGCAGCAAGTGTAGTATGAGTACGTAAATAACGTGTATCCAGTAAGTATCAAGCCTAATCTCGAAGTGGTAGAGACGAGATGGCCGACTTTGACACTCACTATAGGTCAATAATAATAATTTTTAATATAACTAGGATATTTAAATCAGCATAATTTACAGAATTTAAAATAATTTATTTAATCAGCGGAAATAATCAAATTCCTTCAATTCAAATAATTTCTAATTTATCAATTAAATATCATTTACAGGAATAACAATTAATTCTTTAACAAGCAAGAATAATAATTCATTAAATTCCAAGGATTTTCCAATTTATCAATTAGCTTCGCAAGCTGAAATAAGCTTTTAAAGTATCGTGTAATTATTATTATTATTATTAATCACGATTTCTGTCGAGGACGTACGGCTCGATCTAGAGTATCGTGTACACTGCCGAGGGACGTGCGGCGCGATCCATAGATGCATCTATCCTGCCGAGGTATTCAACTCGCTCCACAAGAAAGGAGGACATTTTTTTATGTACCTCCGGAAGGAGAGTATATTTATTATGAGATAAATTCGGGAGGAAAACAATTTCTTTTTAGCAATTAATTGATTTAAACAGAAAATCAAACATATGAGATTTTCATCCTTTAATATCTTTATCTAACAATTCACAATATATATTTATATATATCAATTAATATTAATTAATCAAAGAATACAATTTATACAAGTATTTCATTCTTTGAGTCCTAAACTACCCGAACTTTAGCATTTATAGTAGCTACGCACGGACTCTCGTCACCTCGTGCGTACGTAGCCCCCGCAATTAGCAAAAATATTCAATTTAATCCCTATGGGGTAATTTTCCCCTCACAAGATTAGACAAGAGACTTACCTCGTCTCAAAGTCCACTTTCCGATTATCGCATCGCGTAAAATTCTCGATTCAATGCCGAAAAATCCGAAACTATCCAAAAGTTATATAAAATAATTAATATATGTTCAACAATTCGAAATTCATCTATTAAATAAATTACCCTATCCAAAATGGTAAAATTCCTAAAATTCACCTCCGGCCCACGTGCCCGGATTCCGAAAATTTTCGGATGAAAACGTTATCCATAATCTCAAGAACTCAAATATATAATTTCAATCCAATTCCATAACCATTTTCGTGGTTAAAATCTCACTTTTATAAAAATCTAGATTTTTCACCTAAACCCTTGATTTCTAAGATTTACTAGTTCTAATCTACCCATAATCTATGTATTTAACTCAAGGGTGTAGAATTAACTTACCTCAAAGTTGTTAGTTGAAAACTCCTCACAAAGAGCTCTGAAATCGCGCAAACATGGAGGAAAAATGAACAAAAATGGACTGAGCTTCGTCCATTTTAAGGTTCTTCCCAGACAGATTTTTCGCACCTGCGGAAGGTGTTCGCACCTGCGGCTTTCGCACCTGCGGAAAAGCCTCGCAGGTGCGAGATTTTTCCTCTTGGACTGGCTCTGCACCTGCGCCCAAAGGACCGCACCTGCGCGTCCGCTTCTGCGCCCAATTCTTCGCATCTGCGATGGCCGGGCAGATCCTCCCCTTCGCACCTGCGGCTGACCATGCGCAGGTGCGATCATACCAGAAGCTGAAAGCTTCAGCTCTTCTTCAAAATTCCAAAATTGATCTGAGCCTCGTCTGGTTAACACTCGGGGCCCCCCGATCCCCACCCGAACATACCAACAGGTTTAAAATCATAAAATGGACTCACTCGAACTCACGGAACGTGTAAAACAACATCAAATCTAATAATCATACCCCAAACAAAATTGAATCAAATTTAAGAACTTCAAGTTCTTCAATTTACTTCCAATGCGCCGAAATATACTTAAACTACTCGGAATGACACGAAATTTTGCGTGCAAGTCTTAAATCACTATACGGAACTATTCCTAGTCTCGGAATTCCAAACGGACCTCAATTACTCAAAAAACTCCCCCAAACCAAATTTAAAGAATTTTAAACCTTCAAATAGTTGATTTTTACTATTTAAGCGTCAAAATGCTCCCGGGTTATCCAAAACCCGATTCGGACATACGCCCAAGTCCAAAATCATCATACGAACCTATTGGAACCATCAAATCCCGATTCTGGGGTTGTTTTCTCAAAATATTGACCGAAGTCAAACTTGTCCATTTAAAGCTAACTTAAGGAACCAAGTGTTTCGATTTCAACCCAAACACTTCCAAATCCCGAACCAACCATCCCCCCAAGTCATAAATTAATAAAAGCATATTCGGGGAGTTTTATTTTAAGGAACGGGTTTCTAAAAGTTAAAATGACCGATTGGGTCATTACATTCTCC
The DNA here is from genome assembly GCF_000390325.3 of Nicotiana tomentosiformis. Classification (NCBI taxonomy): domain Eukaryota; kingdom Viridiplantae; phylum Streptophyta; class Magnoliopsida; order Solanales; family Solanaceae; genus Nicotiana; species Nicotiana tomentosiformis. The sequence continues at coordinate 95,196,417 of NC_090813.1, read as the reverse complement.
AACTCTTAAACAAACGTTCGTCCTCAAACGGGTTTAGAATAATACATGGAGTGCTAAATAAGTGTGGATATTTGCTCTGCATGTCCTCCTCAGCCTCCCAAGTTGCTTCCTCGACTGGTTGGCCCCTCCACTGGACCTTTACTACAAAAATCATCTTGGACCTCAACTAGCGAACTTGTTTATCAATGATGGCAAATGGCTCTTTTTCATAACCCAAACTCTGATCTAGCTAAACTGTGCTGAAGTCCAACACATGTGATAGGTCAGCATGATACTTCCGAAGCATAGATACATGAAAAACCGGATGAACTCCCGATAGACTGGGAGGCAATGCAAGCTCATAAGCAACCTCCCAACTCGTCTCAACACCTCAAAAGGGCCTATAAACCTTGGGCTCAACTTGCCCTTCTTCCCGAATCTCATAATTTCCTTCATCGGCGAAACCTTCAAGAGAACTTTTTCACCTACCATAAATGATAAATCACGCGCTTTCTGATCCACGTAACTCTTCTATCTTGACTGTGCTGTACGAAGTTGCCCCTGAATCAACTTTTCCTTTTCCAAGTCATCCTTTACCAAATCATACCATATAACTTAGCCTCACCGGGCTGAAACCATCCTATAGGTGAACGGCATCGACGACCATATAAAGTCTCAAATGGAGCCATCTTGATGATGGATTGGTAACTGTTATTATAAGCAAACTCGGCCAAAGGAAGGAAATGATCCCACCTACCTCCAAAGTCAATCACACATGGCCTGAGCATATCCTCCAAAATCTGAACTATCCGCTCTAACTGTCCATCGGTCTGCGGATGAAAGGCTGTGCTGAGCTCTACCCGGGTCCCTAATTCACTCTGTACTACTCTCCAGAAATGTGAAGTAAACTGAGGGCCTCTATCTGATATGATGGAAATTGGCACACCATGCAACCGAACTATCTCCTGAATATAAATCTGGGCCAACCTCTCTGAAGTATACGTAGTCACAACAGGAATAAAATGTGCCGACTTGGTCAACCTGTCAACAATCACCCAAACTGCATCAAACTTCCTCAAGGTCCGCGGCAACCCAACTACAAAGTCCATAGTGATGTGTTCCCATTTCCATTTTGGTATAGTCATCTGCTGAAGCAGGCCACCTGGCCTCTGGTGCTCATATTTAACATGCTGGCAGTTTAGACACCTAGCTACATACTCAACTATGTCCTTTTTCATTCGTCGCCACCAATAATGCTGCCTCAAGTCATGATACATCTTCGTAGAACCTGGATGAATAGAGTACCGAGAACTGTGTGCCTCCTCCAGGATCTTTTTCCTCAGTTCATCTACATTAGGAACACACAGATGATCCTGGAGTCGCAAAACACCATCCGCACCAATAGTAACTTCCTTGGCACCACCTCGTAGTACCGTTTCTCGAAGAACCATTAAGTGTGGGTCATCATACTGGCGAGCCTTGATCTTCTCAAATAGTAAAGACTGAGCTACGACACATTCAAGAACTCGATTGGGTTCTGAAATATCTAGCCGCACAAATCTGTTGGCCAAGGACTGGATATCCAAAGGTAATGGCCTCTCTTCTGCTGAAATGAAAGCCAAACTACCCATACTCTCTGCCTTTCTACTCAAGGCATCTGTAACTATATTTGCTTTACCTCGATGATATAGGATAGTAATATCATAATCTTTTAGTAATTCCAGCCATCTGCGTTGTCTCAAATTTAGGTCCCTCTGCTTGAACAAATGCTGCAAACTGTGATGATCAGTTTAAACTTCACAGGACACCCCATAAAGATAATGCCTCCAAATCTTTAGAGAGTGAACAATCGCAGCTAACTCCAAATCATGTATTGGATAATTCTTCTCGTGGGGCTTCAACTGACGTGAAGCATATGGAATAACTCGCCCTTCCTGCATTAATACACAACCCAAACCAATGCGTAAAGTGTCGCAATACATTGCATATATTCCCGAACCGGAAGGTAACACTAACACCGATGATGTAGTCAATGCTGTCTTGAGCTTCTGAAAGCTTGACTCACAATCATCGGACCATCGGAACGGAACACCCTTCTAGGTTAATTTGGTCAAAGGTGCTGCAATAGATGAAAAACCTTCCACGAATCGACGATAATAACCTGGTAAACATAGAAAACTCCTGATCTCAGTCGCCGAAGTAGGACGATGCCAATTCTGAACTGCCTCAATCTTTTTGGGATCAACCTTAATACCATCACCCGATACAATATGCCCAAAAAATGCTATAGACTCTTGCCAAAACTCATATTTGGAGAACTTAGCATATAGCTTTTGTTCCTGCAATGTCTGAAGCACTACTCTCATATGTTGCTCGTGCTCCTCCTTACTGCGGGAGTAGATCAAAATGTCATCTATGAATACAATGACAAACGAATCAATATATGGCCTGAATACCATGTTCATCAGATCTATAAACACTGCCGGGGCATTAGTTAAACTGAAAGACATTACCAGAAACTCATAATGACCATATCTAGTACGGAAAGTAGTTTTTGGAACATCCGAATCTCGAATCTTCAACTGATGATACCCCGACCTCATGTCGATCTTAAAGAACACCCTAGCACCCTGCAACTAGTCAAATAGATCATCAATACGCGGCAACGGGTACTTGTTCTTAATAGTGACTTTGTTCAATTGGCAATAATCAATACACATCCACATTGTTCCATCCTTCTTTTTCACAAATAATACCGGTATACCCCAAGCCGATACATTCGGTCTGACGAACCCTTTGGCTAATAACTCTTCAAGATTTTCTTTCAATTCTTTCGGAGCCATACGATATGGTGGGATAGATATAGGCTGAGTATCTAGAGACAAGTCAATATAGAAATCAATATCCCGATCAGGTGGCATACCTGGAAGATCTGAAGGAAATACATCGGAGAACTCCCGAACTAATGGCACTGAATCAATAGCCGGAGTCTCTGCAGTAGTATCCCGAACATAGGCTAGATAAGCCAAACAACCCTTCTCAACCATGTGTTGAGCCTTTATAAAAGAAATAACCCGATTAAATGAACTAGCCGACGAACCTTTCCACTCCAGCCTAGGCAAAAATGGAATAGCCAAGGTAACAATTTTGGCATGACAATCTAGAACAACATGATATGGAGATAACCAGTCCATACCCATAATAATTTCAAAATCGATCATCTCGAGCAATAAGAGATATGCTCTAGTTTCGTAACCACAGAATGTAATAATACAAGACCGGTAGATCCGATTCATAATAACATAATCGCCTACAAGAATGGATACATAAACAGGAGTACTCAAGGACTCACGAGAAGCACCCAGGAATGGAGCAAATAGAGATGACACATATGAATACGTGGATCCGGGATCAAATAATACTGAGGCATCTTTGCCGCAAACAGAAATAATACCTGTAATCACAGCATCTGAGGCCTCTGCATATGGTCTATCCGGAAAAGCATAGAATCGAGCTGGAGCGCCAACTGGCTGGCCTCCGCCTGGTTAACCTCCACCTCTAGGACGGCCCCTACCCACCTGTCCTCCACCTCTTGGTGGTCGAACTACTGGTGGAGCAACTGGTCTGGTAAGCATAGGCTGCTGACCCTGTTGCACCAGTCTACCCCAAAGCCTGGGGCAAAACTTTTGCATGTGACTTGGATCCCCGCACTCGTAACAACTCTTCGGTGCAATAGGCTACTGACTAAGTGTCTGGCCCTCACGAACTAACCTCTTCCCCCAGACGGAGCTCCTATGAACTCTCCAGAGTACCTGAATCACCTATCTCTCATAATTTGCTCTCGGCTCCACTGACGCACACCCTAAATCCTTCGGGCTATCTCTTCAACTCGCTCATAAGAAGTACCCATCTCAAACTCTCGAGCCATAGCGGCCTGAATACCAGTATATAAACTGGCTACAAACCTCTGCACTCTCTCCGCCTCAGTAGGGAGTATCATAAGTACATGGCGAGATAATTCAGAAAACCTCGCTTCATAATCAGTCACTGACATCTGACCCTGCTGGAGCTGCTCAAACTGAAACCGCAACTCTTCCCTCTGGGAGGGTGGAATATACCTATCCAGGAAGATACGAGTGAACCTGTCCCAATTCATGGGAGGAGAATCTATTGGTCTACCAAGAACATAAGACTGCCACCATCTACGGGCTCTGCCCTCTAGTTGAAAAGTAGCAAAGTCTATTCCCTAAGACTCTAATATCCTCATGTTGTACAATCTATCCTTGCACCGATCAATGAAGTCTTGTGGATCCTCAGGTCGCTCACCCCCAAAGACAAGAGGATGTAGTCTATTCCATCTGTCCAATAATTTCTGCGGATCGGCGGCTACAGCTGGCCTGGGCTCAGGTATAGCTGCTGCCACTGGTTGGGCTCCACCCACGGGTAGTGCACCCTGGGTCTGATATACAGCAGGTTGCCTGTCCATGAACTGCGCGGTAGGGGTCTGTGCTCCCACGCCCACCTGAGATGTGGCTGGGTCTGCCGAAAATAAACCGGCCTGAGTCATATTGTCCATGAATTGCAGTATACGACCCATGACATCCTGAAATCCCGGTGCAGATGTTAAATTCACCGGAGCTGGCTCTGCCACAGGAACCTCATCTTGTTCCTCAACAATGGGATTCTCTGCTGGACCCACTGGCGGTATAACTGGAACAGTCCTGGGATGTCCTTGCCCTCTACCACGAGCTGGAGCCCTCCCTCGGCCTCGGCCTCAGCCTCTAGCAACTGAGGGAGTAGCTCTTCCCTGGTCTGGAACTTCATTTGAGCGCGTTCTCACCATCTGTGAGAGAATAAGAGAAGGATATTTAAAACTACATCAATTGCACGATGGAATATGAAGAAAGGAAATTTCCTAACACCCTATAGCCTCTCGAAGATAAGTACAGATGTCTCCATACCGATCCGCAAGACTCTATGAGACCTGCTCATAACTTGTGAGACCTACATGAACCTAGTGCTTTGATACCATGTTATCACGGCCCAATTTCACCTATAGGTCGTGATGGCGCCCAACACTACAGCTAGGCAAACCAAGTTAATAAATTAAGCATATATTGACAAAATTTAAAACCAAGAAAATAATAAAACCCAAATTCTACCATTTTGTGTGCCAAGACCTGGTGTCACAAGTGTATGAGCATCTAGTAGATTATACAAAACCTCAAATATTGTCTGAAATAAAATAGACTGAATGAAAAATACAAAGAGAGACACTAGTAGCTGCAGAACGGATCAGAGAAACAGCTTACCACTATGCCCCTAGATAACGTGGGTGTAAGAGGATAGGCCCCCCACTAGTACTTGCCTCAGTTCCTGCACAAAAAGTATAGCAAGTGTAGTATGAGTACGTAAACAACGTGTACCCAGTAAGTATCAAGCGTAATCTCGAAGTGGTAGAGACGAGATGGCCAACTTTGACACTCACTATGGGTCAATAATAATAATTTAAAATACAACTAGGATATTTAAATCAGCATGATTTACAGAATTTAAAATAATTTATTTAATCAGCGGAAATAATCAAATTCCTTCAATTCAAATAATTTCCAATTTATCAATTAAATATTATTTACAGGAATAACAATTAATTCTTTAACAAGCAAGAATAATAATTCATTAAATTCCAAGGATTTTCCAATTTATCAATTAGCTTCGCAAGCTGAAATAAGCTTATAAAGTATCGTGTAATTATTATTATTATTAAGCACGATTTCTGCCAAGGACGTATGGCCCGATCCAGAGTGTCGTGTACACTGCCGAGGGACGTGCGACGCGATCCATAGATGCATCTATCCTGCTGAGGCGTTCGGCCCGCTCCACAAGAAAGGAGGACATTTTCTTATGTACCTCCGGAAGGAGAGTATATTTATTATGAGATAAATTCGGGAGGAGAACAATTTCTTTTTAGCAATTAATTGATTTAAACAGAAAATCAAGCATATGAGATTTTCATCCTTTAATATCTTTATCTAACAATTCACAATATATATTCATATATATCAATTAATATTAATTAATCAAAGAATACAATTTATACAAGTATTTCATGCTTTGAGTCCTAAACTACCCGGACTTTAGCATTTATAGTAGCTACTCACATGCTCTCATCACCTCGTGCGTACGTAGCCCCCCAATTAGCAAAAATATTCAATTTAATCCCTATGGGGTAATTTCCCCCTCACAAGATTAGACAAGAGACTTACCTCGTCTCAAAGTCCACTTTCCAATTATCGCGTCGCGTAAAATTCTCGATTCAATGCCAAAAAATTCGAAACTATCCTAAAGTTATATAAAATAATTAATATATGTTCAACAATTCGAAATTCATCTATTAAATAAATTACCCTATCCAAAATGATAAAATTTCTAAAATTCAACCCGGGCCCACATGCCCGGATTCCGGAAATTTTCGGATGAAAACGTTACACATAATCTTAAGAACTCAAATATATAATTTAAATCCAATTCCATAACCATTTTCGTGGTTAAAATCTCACTTTTATAAAAATCTAGGTTTTTCACCTAAACCCTTGATTTCTAAGATTTACTAGTTCTAATCTACCCATAATCTATGTATTTAACTCAAGGGTGTAGAATTAACTTACCTCAAAGTTGTTAGTTGAAAACTCCTCACAAAGAGCTCTGAAATCGCGCAAACATGGAGGAAAAATGAACAAAAATGGACTGAGCTTCGTCCATTTTAAGTTTCTTCCCAGACAGATTTTCCTCTTGGACTGGCTCCGCACCTGCGCCCAAAGGACCGCACCTGCACGTCCGCTTCTGCGCCCAATTCTTCGCATCTGCGATGGCCGGGCAGATCCTCCCCATCGCACTTGCGGCTGGTGGCTCGCAACTGTGAGCTCGCACCTGCGGCTGACCATGCGCAGGTGCGATCATACCAGAAGCTGGAAGCTTCAGCTCTTCTTCAAAATTCCAAAATTGATCCGAGCCTCGTCTGGTTAACACTCGGGGCCCCCGGATCCCTGCCCGAACATACCAACAGGTTTGAAATCATAAAACGGACTCACTCGAACTCACGGAACGTGTAAAACAACATCAAATCTAATAATCATACCCAAAACAAAATTGAATCAAACTTAAGAACTTCAAGTGCTTCAATTTACTTCCAATGCGCCGAAATATACTTAAACTACTCGGAATGACACAAAATTTGCGTGCAAGTCTTAAATCACTATACACAACTATTCCCAATCTCGGAATTCCAAACGGACCTCAATTACTCAAAAACCTCCCCCATACCAAATTTAAAGAATTTTAAACCTTCAAATAGTTGATTTTTACTATTTAAGCGTCAAAACGCTCCCGGTTTATCCAAAATCCGATTCGGACATACGCCCAAGACCAAAATCATCATACGAACCTATTGGAACCATCAAATCCCGATTCTGGGGTCATTTTCTCAAAATTTTGATCGAAGTCAAACTTGTCCATTTAAAGCTAACTTAAGGAACCAAGTGTTCCGATTTCAACCCAAACGCTTCCAAATCCCGAACCAACCATCCCCGCAAGTCATAAATTAATAAAAGGATATTCGGGGAGTTTTACTTTAGGGAATGAGTTTTTAAAAGTTAAAAGGACCGGTTGGGTCATTACATTCTCCACCTCTTAAATAAGCGTTCGTCCTCGAACAGGTGTAGTTACCTCGACTTCAAACGGTGCATGGGTTTATACCACAATGGGTGTGAGGGTGACCGGAGACGTTTTAGGATCATCCCTCTCCCGAATGAGTCCGATTGACCCCTCCGGATCCCATTCCTCGTCGGTCTCTATCACATTCACTCCCTCACCTCTGTGATCTGGGAGAGGATTGTTACGAACATTTGGTTCAATTTCCTTTGCCTATATGACCTTGTTGTCGATCAGTGTCTGAATCTATCTTTCAGTGTGCAACACTCATCAATTGTATGACCCTTCATGCCTGAATGATAGCATATGTCTTGTTCGGGTTAATCCAGTGAGAGGAATTCTCCATAGCAACGGCAGGGATGTGAGTGACATAACCAGCAACCTTCAATCTCTCATATAATTGGTCTATGGTCTCAGCGATTGGAGTGTATTGTCTAGGTGGTCTACGGTCAAAGTTTGGTCGTGGTTTTTGGTAGTTTTGGCAGGCGGGTGATGGCTAGTGGTAGTATGCGGGTTGAGTGTTATAGGCGTGGTAGGTGGTAGCAGGTTGTCGGTATATGGGGGTGAAGGCTGGTATATGGGTGGAGGCGTTTGGTATGTAGGTGGAGGTGTTTGGTATGTGGGAGGAGACTTAGGACCCTGGGTCACCATTACGGCTCCCACTTCTTTCTTATTCAAAATACCTCCCGATTGCAATGCTTTATTCGTGGCCTGCAGTGCCTCGAAATTCGTCACCATCTCATTATTAATCCCTTTTTCTATTCTTTCTCCCAGCTTGATGATGTCAGAGAATTTGTGATTTTCAATAACCATAAGCCTTTCATAGTACTGCGGGTCTTGAGCTCTGACAAAGAACTTATTCATTTGTTCTTTTTCAAGTGCGGGCCTTACTTTTGCGGCTTCAGATCTCCCCCGAGTAGCATATTCGTGAAAGGTTTCTGCTGGTTTCTTCTTGAGGTTTTGAATATAGAAAACATCTGGGGCATTCTCTGTGTTAAACCTAAATCTGCCCATGAAATTTGATGCCATGCTTACCCAATTAACCCACTTCTTTGGGTTCTGACTGATATACCAAGACAACGCATCTCCGATGAGGCTTCGCATAAACAGTTTCATACGAATTCGTTCATCTTTGCCCACTCCTACAAGTTTGTCACAATATATCCTCAGATGCACTTTTGGATCACCAGTTTCATCGAACATTTTGAACTTGGGAGGTTTGTAACCCTCCGACAGTTCCACATCTGGCTGAATGCACAGGTCCTCATAGTTTAAACCTTCAATTCCTTTACCACCTTCGACACTCTGAACTCTGCCAGTGAGCTTCTTGAGTTCTTCCACCATGTTCTTAATGAGCAAGTCTTTCTCGGTTGATTCAGGTATGTATAGGGTTTGTTGTGGGGTGTGGGGTTTGGTTTCCACGTATATGGGGTTACTTTGATGAACTCCAGGAATCTAGGCATAAGGGTGGTCATTGGTTGAGTTTTAGGGATCAGGAGTGGGTTGCGGTGTATTCTGGAGAGTGTGATAAGTGATAGTTTGTGGGTATGGAGTTGGATTATGGTGTTGTTGTTGAGGAGTAAGTGCTGGTGGAGGATTAAAGTTTTGAGGAGGCGTGGGGTACTAGTGTGGTGCAGGAGGATTTGTCGGTGGATTTTGGTTTTGTGTGTTTTGTGGTGATGCTTGGTTTTGGGTAGTTGGATTTTGCTGGTTAATATCAGGGACATTGAGGGTGAGAGAAAGGTTTGCCAAGTTTCGGACCTGCTTAAGTTCTCCTTGTAGCTCCAGGATTTTCTATTCCAGACGTAAGACTAGTTCATTCTGTGCCGGAGTACTTCGGCCATCAGAAGTTTCGACATTTTCTGCCAGGGTGGCGTTGTCTTTCCTGATACCACTCAAATCATCCATTTTCCCTTTCCCTTTGCTTTTGCCTTTAGGATCTCTTGGTGGAGGAGGAGGTGGAGGACTCTGGATCTAGTGTGATATGCTGACGACGCCAGTATACACGAACCAACCTTGGGGAGTGGGAATAATCAAAAGAAAGAAAGAAAACAAAAAGCAAAAGGTACCCAAGTTAGTAAGGGGTATTGAAAGAATGCTTGAAATATTAAACATATTTTGCAAAATCATGTAATAATTCACGTCCTAATTTGGGGACCTCGTTGTGCCCGAGGTAGGCCTAAGCGACACATAGACTTGGAGAAAATTGATGCCAATAATTGCGTCATTTCATTAATGTGAAAATGAGCCAAACCTTCACTAAATCGACAATAATAATAAAGTTACTAATGTCATTTAGCCTTATTACAATTGAAATCTAAAACTAGGCTAGAAAATAATAAAGGACATTATTTGCTAGTTTACTTGGTCCCTGAAGGACCTTCTCCGTGCTTGGCTCTTTTGAGTCCATCAATCAAGTTCCCCAAGTGGTGCATATCCAATAATAAATAAGCTTTGCTAGATGCCCTCCTTCACTGCCATCTGTGTTCTGACAATTCGCAAGCCTCTTTCTCATCTTTCCCTCAAGCTCCATCAGTCCTTGTTCTAGATATTCCAATCTCTTGGTGGACTTAGTGGAGATTTACTTCCATTCATTAATTGCCTCCATGTCCAATTTATGCTGTTCCAGATGTCTAGCTTTAGACTCAAAAACCCTTTTGCGAAGCCTTCTATACTTGACCTGTGCCTCAACAGCGTCATCAATGATCCTATTTTCCAAATTGACCTCTAGCTTGACGTCTCCCGCTATATCATCTACCAACCATGATGGATAGAAATACACATGACCGGCATGGTACCTGTCTAGATCGATAGTCTCTCTTTCCACAATGACCTTCTGGTTCCATATATGTTGCGCCTCAAACTTGAAAGGAATCATGTCCCCTTTGAAATCTGCCTTGTACTGGACCATGTTGGAAACCCGAGGTATGACCTATTTTCTTCCTGCTTGTCTCATTACCCTTATAGGAACATAGGGATAAATGCCTCGCAAACATATTAATACCAAATGAGTAGTATCCCTTGACCTGATGATGAACTCACTGCTAGGAAACCATTCAAACATCCAATGTACCTTCTCATCTGTCAGATTACTGAAGAAACGTACCCAACTTACAGCACTTTCGGGCTGTGTGAACCTATCTGGGATGAATATCATTTTCTTTGGATGGTGGTAGGCTATGTAGTCATTCAATGGATGTCGCAGAAGCTCTTGACGATATTCTCCCATCTAAAAGTGTTCCAATAACCAGACTTGCAATAAGAGATTACAACATTCAAAATGTCCGAACCCCTGCTTGCACCGATCTAGAGCGCAGTACAGTTCAGCTAGGATCATAGGGATGATGGTGTAGGTTTCCCCCTCGATGCCTTCCATTAAAGTTCTTGCAACCATAGCTAAACGAGTGTGAATCCTTCCCCCTTTCATTGGAAATATCAACAAACCTAAGAAGCAGATGATGAATACATAGACTCGGCGATACGTCCAACCTAGGGAAGTAATTGAAAGTTCCTCATGATGAAGACGGTACGACTTACTATGCCTATAATGCTCTTAAAGAAACCCAAAAGGGATGTAGGATTTCTTTAAGCGAAGCAATTCTTCATTTTTCTTAAAGCCCAACATCTTTAGAAAATCGCGATGGGTGCAATTCTCTGGTACTAGTAACCCCAGGCTATCCCATGGTAGCTTAGCAAAACCTCCTATTTCTTCTAAGAGAGGAGTCATTTCTATGTCACCAAATCGGAAGACCGCTCTTTTCTCATCCAAGAACATGGTAGCAGCCTCAATTAAAGCTCCATTTGGTTGGATATTAAGCAAAGATGGCAAGTCACCAAGTACTCTTCTCACATGATTCTTATCGCAAGGCGCAAGGTCTTTCCACCAGTCAAGTAGCAGAGGTGGGATGTTTTGGACCATTCTGAACCCGGGGACTTCGTGTCTCATTTTCTGCAAACAAATAAAGTTAGCCCTTTCCACCTCCAGATACGACCACTTACACAATAATGATCAATATAATGGCACATTTTCTCCAAGTAATGCATATAACATGGTAGTGTCCATTGGGATTGTAAAAATCCCGTTGGACTTTGGACAAGTATTATCTTAGCAGGCTATTACGTTAACAGCGTTCTAACTCGTACTAGATTTAACATGATGCATGTACATTTGATATTGGAGTAATGTTTCTAGAATGGCCTAGACTGGTATTTCCAAGTAGACAACTTGAGAGGGAAAGGCACGGGACCGTCGATTGCACCGCTGATTGACTAGTCTACTGCAAATAAGCCTTTGCGATTTAAAAAAGTTAATTTTGGAAGAGCGCGGACACTCATCAAGCGCCGCTATGTTGATAATTGGCACGGGTGGAGTATGATATGGATCATGAGTTTATGCAGAGATAATAACACGTTGTCAATTATTTTCACGATAAATATGTAAAAGCACTAAATACAGTAGTAAGGTAAAACATGAAAAACATAGAAAAGAAAGACAAAAGGAAGAAGTTAGTTCGTGGAGTATATGCGAGAATGTAATAAAGCAAGTAAGGGAATAGGGATGGGAGAGGCATGATATGGCAGTCTTAGGCAAAATGAAGAGCAATGAAGAGTAGTCATAGCAAATAAAGGTGAACGGGGAAGGGATGTGCATGTCATAACAAATTTAAACGAATAAAAGGCGAATAGGGAAAAGGATGTACATGTAATAACAAATTTAAACAAATAAAGGTGGAGAAGGGAAGGAATGTGCATGTCATAGCATGTAACAGAGAAAATAATCCACATAAGCCAAGTTCATTATGGTAAGATCCTAAGCATAAATCCCCAGCAGAGTCGCCATGCTGTTGCGCCCCTTTTTCTCGCGAAAGCGAGCTTCGATATGTGACAACTCTTTTGGATGGGAGATAGAGTGTTAAAAGAAGAAGAATCGCCACCTAACAATTAAGGTGCATTAGGGCACCTATTATGCAAATAACTCTGTTTGACTAGTCAACGCCACCAAAGATCGGGTAAGGGCACAAATTACCTCAAAGAGAAGGTGTTAGGCACTCTTCGAGGTCCACAACTGTAACGATCCGACCGGTCGTTTTGAGTATTATAACGTTGTTCCCCCATTTACTGCTGAATTTATGCTTTATAATTGTTATGTGACTCGCCGGGGTGGTTAGTTCGGGTCCGGTGAGGTTTTGGAATGAATTAGGACACTTAGTTCCAAGGTTTAAAGTTTAAGTTGAAATAGTGACCGGATGTAGACTTATGGGTAAATGACCCCTGAATAGAATTTTGATGATTCCAATAGCTCAGTAGGGTGATTTTGGACTTAGGAGCGTGCACGGAAAAATATTTTAGAAGTCCATAGTGGAATTAAGCTTGAAATGGCGAAAGTTGAATTTTTGGGTAGTTTGACTTTTTAATATCGGGGTCAGAATACAGTTCTGAAAATTTTTATAGCTCCGTTATATCATTTATGACTTGTGTACAAAATTTGAGGTCAATCGGACTTGATTTGATAGGTTTCGGCATCGAATGTAGAAGTTAGAAATTCTTAAGTTCCTTAAGCTTGAATTGGGGTATGATCCATGTTTTAGTGTTGTTTTGTGTTATTTGAGGTTTCAACTAAGTTCGTATGATATTTTAGGATTTGTTGGTATGATTTGAAGGGTCCCGAGGGGCTTGGTTGTATTTTTGGATCATTGGTTGAGAGACTAGTAAATTTAAGAAATTTGGGAGTTTGACCATGGTCAATATTGGGTCAAGACGACCTCTTTTTAGTGTTTTGAGTGCACGAGCAGGTCCGTATCATGTTTTATGATTGAAATTCATAAATGGTTTGTGTCCGGGAGGTTCTGGATGAGTTTCAGGGTGGTTTCAGATCATTTCGGAGAAGTTTGAGTTTGCTAGTTTCTGGTGAGGTACTGTTCATTCGCAATTGCGAACCATTTATCGAAATTGCGAAAACACTGTTCATTCGCAATTGCGAACCATTTATCGCAATTGTGAACAATTTATCGCAATTGCGAACACTGTTCATGGGAGGTACTGTTCATTTGCAAAAGCGAATCTGGGTAGAATGTTTAAGATTTGGAAATGAGTTTCCATTTTTACCAAATTGGAGCTCGGGAAGAGGTTATTTTCGGGAGATTTTCAAGAAAAACAATGGGGTAAGTGTTCTTAACTCAATATTGGTCAAATTACCCGAATCCATGATTATTTTAAATATTTAATTAGTGAATTAAGTTGGAAGATTTAGAAAAACCTCTTGGATAAAATTGAGGATTTGAGGGCCGAATTATTGTCGGAAATTAGTAATTTTGGTATGGTTAGACTCGTGGTTGAATGGGTTGTTAGATTTTGTGAGTTTCGTCGGATTCTGAGATGTAGGACTCACGAGCGATTTTTGGGTTAAATTTTGGATTTTGTTAGAAAAATTATATTTTCATATGGAATTTATTCATATAATTTATATTGATTGAATAGAATTAATTATGACTAGATTGGAGCCGGTCGAAGTCGAAAAATTGAGGAAAAGGCATACTACTTTACTGATTGAGCGCGGTTTGAGGTAAGTGACTTGTCTAACCTTGTGTGGGGGAAATTCCCCTTAGGATTGGTATTGATATGAAAATGTTGATGTGTTGAAAGTCGTGTACACGAGGTCACGAGTGTGTACACGGGCTAAATGAGTAAGATTATGTCTTTAAATTGTGTAGAGCACTGTTGCATGTTAATTAAATTATTTTATTCTGTTATATTCATCATCATTAATATATTTTTGTATTTTAAATTTGCCTGACCTGTTCCTGCTAAGTGTTTTACCTGTTTAGTTGAAACTCTGTTTCTTTTGTTTAGTGCATTACTTGAAGGATGCTTTACTTTGACTTTCTGAGAAGGACTTAAGTAGCCGTCTTTTTTGAGAGAAGAGGTCAAGGGGCTAAGTGACATGGATTTCTTAATTTAAATATTATTAAAACTGAAGTATTTTACATTTAAAAATTTGATATTTAGACAAGGTGTTAAATTTGTGAAATATTATTTTTGCTGAATATTTTGTGAGATTTTCATACTCATTGTGATGGAGCCGTGAGCTCTTTATTATGGAAAATATTGTTGTTGATTTAATTTGGCATGAGCCGTGAGCTCTTTATTGTAGAAAAATATTATTGTTGATTTATTTTGGCAAGTTAAAATATTTGGGCACTTGAGGTGCATATTGTGATATATTGTACTATTGATACGCATGCGGTGGTATAAGGTCTGGGTGTTGAAGTGCATGCGATGAGATAATGGTGGCTTGATATGCGTGGCAAGTAGGGGAACTACTAGAAGTCATGCGGTGTGATAAGGATGGCTAAAACGCGGGATGCTATTTCGGGAAAAATATTTTCTTTAAAATTTAATGTGAAGGCTCCCGCGGTGATATAAGGAAATGAGATATTTTGAATTTATTTATGATTTGGGACTACGAGGCGGTACCTCGGTAGTGCCCTTGTTGATATTTCTTTATGGTTGCATTGTCTTTGGTTATTTTTGGTATTTTCCTTACATTTCTAAATTTCTGTTTTCCTTCAGTGAGGTGTTAATTGCCTTATTCTGTGTAGCTAAATTGTGACATACTACTTACTTGATTTATCCCCATTGTCATTATTGTTATTATATTATTAAACTTTTCTCACTGTCTTTTATTATTCCAGTAGGGCCTGACATGACCTCGTCACTACTCTACCGAGATTAGGCTTGGCACTTACTGGGTACCGCTGTGGTGTACTCATACTACGCTTCTGCACATCTTTTTGTGCAAATCCAGGTACATCTTATTAGACCAGGCATCAGGGAATTAGTCATATGAGGAGACTTCGAGGTATATCTGCCAGCGTCCGCAGACTCCGTAGTCCCCTTCTATCCTTATTATGTTGCTACCTTATTTTATTTAGACTCTGATATGTAGATATATTGAGGATAAATCCTTAGAAGCTTGTGACTTATTTCTACCGGGTTTTGGGAGTTGTAATTATGTGAATTTGCAGATTTATTTATTTCAGATTTTTATTGTTATTCCGCATTGATAGGCTTACCTAGTCTTAGAGACTAGGTGTCGTCTTAGAGACTAGGTGCCATCACAACATCCTATAGAGGGAATTTGGGGTCGTAACAAGTTGGTATCAGAGCTCTAGGTTCATAGGTGTTATGAGTCACAAGCAGGTTTAGTAGAGTCTCGCGGATCGGTGCGGAGAGGTCTGTACTTATCTTCGGGAGGCTATGTAACTGTTAGGAAAATGTTCACTTCTTTGATTCCTTATCGTGCGCATTTGTTGACTTCAAAGTTCTAAACCATTCTCTTTCTATTCTCTCACAGATGGTGAGGACACGCACAACTGGATCCGATGATCAGACACTCGCACCCCCTGTTGGAGCCGCAAGAGGCCGGGGCCGGGGCAGAGGCCGAGGAAGACCACGTGGTGCAGCCAGAGCACCTGCACGAGCTGCTGCAGCAGAGCCACCAGTAGCTCCAGTTGGAGAACATGCACCTGAGACGCCTGTTACTACCCCTGCACTTCAGGAGACTCTTGCCCAGTTTTTTAGCATGTTTGGTACTCTAGCTCAGGCAAGGTTTATTCCACTTGCTCCTGCCACATCTCAGGCCGGGGGAGGAGCACAGACTCTCACCGCCCGTACCCCAGATCCATGGGCCCATGTTGAACATGCCCCAGAGGTTATACTAGTGCATCCAGTTGTCCCAGTTCGGCCTGAGGTTAGGACATCTGTTTCAGAGGGGGAACAACTCAGGCTCGAGAGGTACAGGAAGTACCACCCTCCCACATTCAGCGGTCTAGCTTCAGAGGATGCTCAGGGTTTTCTTGAGGAATGTTACCGTATCCTCTGTACCATGGGCATTGTGGATTCCAGTGGGGTTTTTTTCATGGCATTCCAGCTTAGAGGAGCGGCCTACCAGTGGTGGCGGGCATATGAGTTGGATAGTCCGGCTGAGGCAGCTTCAGTTACTTGGACTCAATTTTCTGATATGTTCTTGAGGGAATATGTTCCTCAGAGTCTTAGAGATGCATGGCGCACAGAGTTTGAGCAGCTACGCCAGGGTTCTTTGACCATGTCAGAGTATGCGGTTCGATTGAGTGATTTGGATAGGCATGCACCAGCCTTAGTTACTACTGTTCGAGAGTGGGTTCACCGGTTTATTGAGGGTCTCCACCCTAGTATCAGATTCAGTATGGCCTGAGAGCTAGAGATGGACATCACGTACCAACAGGTGATGTCAATTGCTAGGAGATTGGAACGTATGGGGATCCGGGAGAGGGAAGAGAGAGAAGCTAAGAGACCACGAGATTCTGGCACTTCTAATAATTCTCGTGCCCCAGCTGTAGCCCGTCATGGTAGAGGCTATGTGAGCCATCCTATTCATTCAGCACTTCCAGCTTCCAGTGGTATTCCGGCTACTCCCAGACCTCAGGTTCCATATTATGCCTTCCAGTGTCTACTGTACCTCCTGTACGGGGTGCTTTCAGCGGGCAGTCTAGTCAATTAGGCCCGAGCCAGTCCCAATAGCTACGTACTCTGAGGGCTTGTTTTGAGTGTGGTGACACTCGTCATATAATGAGGGATTCCCCCAGATTTAGGAGGGGTGCACCTCCACAGATTTCTCAGGCCCCACCTATTCCACAAGGCCCTCAGGTTTCTCAGGCCATGATTACTACACCAGTTTCCACTCCACCTGCACAACCAGCTAGAGGTGGAGGTCGGACAAGTAGAGGTCGCCCTAGAGGGGGAGGCCAGGCCAGATATTATGCCCTTCCTGCTAGGACAGAGGCCGTTGCATCTGATTCTGTTATCACAGGTATTATTCTGGTCTATCATAGAGATGCATCAGTCTTATTTGATCCAGGCTCCACTTATTCTTATGAGTCATCTTATTTTACCCCGTATTTGGTCGTATCCCGCAATTCTTTGAGTTCTCCTATTTATGTATCTACACTTGTGGGTGAATCTATTATTGTGGACCGCGTGTATCGATCGTGTTTAATTATTATCAGTGGTTTTGAGACCAGAGCTGATTTATTATTGCTCAGTATAGTGGATTTCGATATTATTTTGGGCATGGACTGGTTGTCGCCCTATCACGCTATTCTTGATTGTTACGCCAAGACAGTGAAGTTGGCTATGCCAGGTCTGTCGCGGCTAGAGTGGAGAGGTACCTTGGATTAGGTTCCTCCCAGGGTTGTTTTATTTCTTAAGGCTCAACAAATGGTTGAAAATGGGTATGATACGTATCTGGCCTATGTGAGGCATGTTAGTGTTGATACTCCTACCGTGGAGTCAGTTCTTATAGTAAGGGATTTTCCTGACGTATTTCCAGCAGATCTTCCAGGTATGCCACCCGACAGGGATATTGACTTTGGCATTGATTTTTTACCGGGCACTCAGCCCATTTCTATTCCACCATATCGTATGGCCTTAGCAGAGTTGAAGGAATTAAAAGAGCAGTTACAAGAGTTTCTTGATAAGGGTTTCATTTGGCCCAATGTATCGCCTTGGGGTGCTCCTGTCTTACTTGTGAAGAAGAAGGATAGTTCTATGCGGATGTGCATTGATTACCGCCAATTGAACAAATTTACAGTGAAGAACAGGTATCCATTGCCACATATTGATGACCTATTTTATCAGCTTAAAGGTGCTAGAGTTTTCTATAAGATTTACTTGTGCTCAGGCTATCATCAGTTGAAGATTCGGGAGTCAGATATCCTGAAGACTGCTTTCAGGATTCGTTATGGTCATTATGAGTTTCTTGTAATGTCATTTGGGCTGACCAAAGCCCCAGCAACATTTATGCATCTAATGAACAATGTATTTCAGCCCTATCTTAACTCCTTCGTCATTGTATTTATTGACGACATTCTGGTGTATTCTCGGAGTTGGGAGGATCATGAACAACACCTGAGGACTGTGCTTCAGACTTTGAGAGAAAAGAAGTTATATGCAAAATTTTCAAAGTGTGAATTCTGGCTTGATTTAGTGGGATTTTTGGGTCATATAGTTTCGTGCGGGGGGATCAAAGTAGACGCGAAGAAGATTGAAGCAGTGCAGAGTTGGTCTAGACCGTCCTCAACTACGGAGATCCAGAGTTTTCTTGGTTTGACAAGGTACTATCGCCAATTTGTAAAGGGTTTCTCTTCTATTGCTGCACCTATGACCAAATTGGCCCAGAAGGGTTCTCCGTTCAGGTGGACCGAGGAATGTGAGGAGAGATTTCAAAAGCTCAATACAGCTTTGAGTACAACCCCAGTATTGGTATTGCCTACAGGTTTAGGGTCTTATACTGTGTATTGTGATGCGTCACGCATTGGTCTCGGCGCAGTGTTGATGCAAGATGGTAGGGTGATTGTCTATGCGTCCAGACAGTTAAAGGTACATGAGAAGAATTATCTGGTCCACGACCTTGAATTAGCAGCTATTGTTCATGCCTTGAAGATATGGCAACATTATTTATACGGTGTCTATTGTGAGGTTTATACCGATCACCGGAGTCTACAACATCTGTTTAAACAGAAGGATCTTAATTTGAGGCAGCGGAGGTGGTTGGAGTTGCTTAAGGATTATGATATCACCATTCTCTATCATCTCGGAAAGGCTAATGTGATGGCCAATGCCTTGAGTTGTAAGGCGGAGAGTTTGGGCAGCTTAGCATACTTACCAGTAGTAGAGAGGCCTTTAGCCTTGGATGTTCAGGCCTTGGCCAACCAGTTTGTTAGATTGGATATTTTCGAGCCGAGCTGAGTTTTGGCTTGTGCGGTTTCTCAGTCTTCTCTGTATGAACATATCAGGGAACGTCAGTATGATGACCCACATCTACTTGTCCTTAAGGACACAGTTCAACACGGTGATGCCAAGGAGGTCACTATTGGAGATGATGGTGTATTACGGATGCAGGGCATGCTATGTGTGTCTAATGTAGATGGTTTGCATGAGTTGATTCTCCAGGAGGCTCACAGTTCATGGTACTCCATTCATCCAGGTGCCGCGAAGATGTATGAGGACTTGAGACAACACTATTGGTGGAGGCAGATAAAGAAAGACATAGTGGAATATGTAGCTTGGTGCCTAAATTGTCAGCAGGTGAAATATGAGCATCAGCGACCGGGTGGATTGCTTCAGAAGTTAGAGATTCTAGAGTGGAAATAGGAGCGAATCACTATGGATTTCGTTGTTGGTCTCCTACGAACTCAGAGGAAGTTCGATGCAGTTTGGGTGATTGTGGATAGATTGACCAAGTCAGCGCATTTCATTCCTGTGGTTACTACTTACTCTTCGGAGCAGCTGGCTCAGGTTTACATTCGAAAGATTGTTAGGCTTCATGTCGTATCAGTATCTATCATATCTGACTGGGGTACACAATTTACTTCACGATTCTGGAGAGCCGTACAGCGAGAGTTGGGTACTCGGGTAGAGTTGAGTATAACATTTCACCCTCAAACGGATGGACAGTCCGAGCGCACTATTCAGATATTGGAGGATATGCTTCGTGTATGTGTAGTGGATTTTGGTGGTGCTTGGGATCATTTCTTGCCATTTGCAGAGTTTTCTTACAACAACAGTTATCAGTCGAGCATTCAGATGGCGCCGTATGAGGCCTTATATGGTAGGTGGTGCCGGTCTCCAGTGGGTTGGTTTGAGCGGGTGAAGCTAGGCTATTGGGTACGGACTTGGTTCAAGATGCTTTGGAAAGGTTAAATTGATTCAGGATCGACTTCGTACAGCCCAATCTAGACAAAAGAGTTATGCGAATTGGAAGGTTCGTGATATTGTATTCATGGTTGGTGAGCGGGTCTTGCTCCTGGTTTCGCCCATGAAGGGTGTTATGAGGTTCGGGAAGAAGGGAAAGTTGGGCCCTAGGTATATTGGGCCTTTTGAGATTCTTGAAAGAATTGGAGAGGTGGCATATAGAATCGCACTACCACCTAATCTTACTGCATCCATCTAGTGTTCCATGTTTCCATTCTCCGAAAGTATCACGGCGATCCATCTCATGTGTTAGACTTCAGCTCAGTCCAGTTGGACAAGGATCTATCTTATGTCGAGGAACTAATGGCTATTTTGGTCAGACAGGTTAGAAAGTTGAGATCGAAGAGCATCACCTCAGTAAACGTACAGTGGAGGGGTTATCCGGTCGAGGAGGCGACTTGGGAGGCCGAGCATGATAAACGCAACTGCTATCCTCATGTTTTCACCACTCTAGGTATAATTATAAACCTGTTCGAGGATGATCATTTTTTTAAGAGGGGGAGAATGTAATGACCCGACCGGTCGTTTTGAGTATTACAACCTCGTTCCCTCATTTACTTCTCAATTTATGCTTTATAATTTTTATGTGACTTGCAGGGGTGGTTAGTTCGGGTCCGGTGAGGTTTTGGAATGAATTGGGACACTTAGTTCCAAGGTTTAAAGTTTAAGTTAAAATAGTGACCGGATGTCGACTTATGGGTAAACGACCCCAGAATAGAATTTTGATGATTCTAATAGCTCCGTAGGGTGATTTTAGACTTAGGAGCGAGCCCCGAAAAATTATTTAGAAGTCCATAGTGGAATTAGGTTTGAAATGACAAATGTTGAATTTTTGGGAAGTTTGACTGGGGGTTGACATTTTGATATCGGGGTCAAAATCCAGTTTTAAAAATTTTCATAGCTCCGTTATGTCATTTATGACTTGTGTATAAAATTTGAGGTCAATCGGACTTGATTTGATAGGTTGCGGCATCGAATGTAGAAGTTGGAAATTCTTAAGTTCCTTAAGCTTGAATTGGGGTATGATTCGTGGTTTTAGCATTTTTTTGTGTGATTTGAGGTTTCAACTAAGATCGTATGATGTTTTAGGACTTGTTGGTATGATTTGACGGGTCCCGAGGGGCTTGGTTATATTTTTGGATCATTGGTTGAGAGACTAGTAAAGTTAAGAAATTTGGGAGTTTGACCATGGTCAATATCGGGTCAAGACGACCTCTTTTCAGTGTTTTGAGTGCGTGAGCAGGTCCGTAGTATATTTTATGATTGAAATTCATATATGGTTTGTGTCTGGGAGGTTCCGGATGAGTTTCAGGGTGGTTTCAGATCATTTCGGAGAAGTTTGAGTTTGTTGGTTTCTGGTGAGGTACTGTTCATTCGCAATTGCGAACCATTTATCAAAATTGCGAAAATACTATTCATTCGCGATTGCGAATCATTTATCGCAATTGCGAAAACACTGTTCACTCGCAATTGTGAACACTGTTCATGGGAGGTACTGTTCATTCGCAAATGCGAAGTATTTATCTGCAAATGCGAACCTGGACAGAAAAGTTCATGTGAGTTTCGTCGAATTTCGATACGTGGGCCCCACAAGCGATTTTTGGGTTAAATTTTGGATTTTGTTAGAAAATTTGTATTTTCATATGGAATTTATTCCTATAATTTGTTTTGATTTAATCAAATTAATTATGACTAGATTCGAGCCGGTCGAAGTCAAATAATCGAGGAAAAGGCATATTACTTGACTGATTGATCGCGGTTTGAGGTAAGTGACTTGTCTAACCTTGTGTGGGGGAAATTCCCCTTAGGATTGGTATTGATATGAAAATGTTGATGTGTTGAAAGTTGTGTACACAAGGTGACGAGTATGTACACGGTCTAAATGTGGAAGATTATGTCTTTAAATTGTGTAGAGCACTGTTGCATATTAATTAAATTATTTTATTCTGTTATATTCATCATCATTAACATATTTTTGTATTTTAAATTTGCCTGACCTGTTCCTGTTAAGTGTTTTACCTGTTTAGTTGAAACTCTGTTTCTTTTGTTTAGTGCATTACTTGAAGGATGGATTTCTTAATTTAAATATTATTAAAAATGAAGTATTTTACATTTAAAATTTTGATATTTAGACAAGGTGTTAAATTTGTGAAATATTATTTTTGCTGAATATTTTGTGAGATTTTCGTACTCATTGTGATGGAGCTGTGAGCTCTTTATTACGAAAAATATTGTTGTTGATTTATTTTGGCATGAGCCGTGAGCTCTTTATTGTGGAAAAATATTGTTGTTGATTTATTTTGGCAAGTTGAAATATTTGGGCACTTGAGGTGCATATTGTGATATATTTTGATATTGATACGCATGCGGTGGTATAAGGTCTGGGTGTTGAAATGCATGCGATGAGATAAGGGTGGCTTGATACGCGTGGCTAGTAGGGGAACTACTAGAAGTCATGCGGTGTGATAAGGATGGCTAAAACGCGGTATGCTATTTCGGAAAAAATATTTTCTTTAAAATTTAATGTGAAGTCTCCCGCGGTGATATAAAGAAATAAGATATTGTGAATTTATTTATGATTTGGGACTACGAAGCGGTACCTTGGGAGTGCCCTTGTTGATATTTCTTTATGGCTCCATTGTCTTTGGTTATTTTTGGTGTTTTCCTTAAAGTTGTAAATTTCTTTCATTATTGTTATTATATTATTAAACTTTTCTCCCTGTATTTTATTATTCCAGTAGGGCCTGACCTGACCTCGTCACTACTCTACCGAGGTTAGGCTTGGCACTTACTGGGTATCGCTGTGGTGTACTCATACTACGCTTCTGTACATCTTTTTGTGCAGATCCAGATACATCTTATCAGACCAGGCATCACTGAATTAGTCGTACGAGGAGACTTCGATGTATATCTGCCAACGTCCGCAGACACTGTAGTCCCCTTCTACCCTTATTATGTTGCTTCCTTATTTTTTTTAGACTCTGATATATAGAGATATTGAGGATAAATTCTTAGAAGCTTGTGACTTATTTCTACCGGGTTTTGGGAGTTGTAATTATATGAATTTGTAGATTTATTTATTACAGATTTCTATTGTTATTCCGCATTGATAGGCTTACCTAGTCTTAGAGACTAGGTGCCATCACGACATTCTACGGAGGGAATTTGGGGTTGTGACAACAACTGTGGATCCAGGCCAAACTTAAGACTATGTGAATTATAATTAGGCGAGATGATCAAATAAACAAAGAGAATAAAAGGTAAAAGAGTTTCATTATAATACAATGAGAATTGGTACAAATCATAAGGACTACAAGGATACAACTATAACGGTCTATATTAGATGACTAAGTGAATAAAGGAAAGGGGGTCCTAAGTTTTTTAGCCTAAAGGATC
Organism: Nicotiana tomentosiformis; assembly: GCF_000390325.3. NCBI lineage: Eukaryota > Viridiplantae > Streptophyta > Magnoliopsida > Solanales > Solanaceae > Nicotiana > Nicotiana tomentosiformis. The sequence goes on along the minus strand of NC_090813.1, from coordinate 95,172,543 downwards.
ACCCAATGCAACATAAATAATACTTTGCAACTCCTTTTAGATAAGAATTTCTCATATTATTCAGTTCTAAGTCATGTCCTATGCGTGCACTACCCGTCCCATGCCTATAGTCCAGGAGGCTTTGGACCTCTATTTGGGTGGTTCTAGACTTACTTAGGCTGCTAAAAATGATAAAACCAGGCGACAATCAAAACAAATAGGACTGCACATAAAGACAATAAATGGCTCAAGTTGGCCTCCACATGTAAGCAACAAACGCACACATGCAGATTTTACATTAGGCAGTAGATAATCCCAGAATTGAGGCAAATTAGAGTCATTAAGCCCTATAGACATGGTTTCTATATGACTTTGATTTTAAGCGCAAAGGCAGTGCTGATTATGTTGGAACAATGAATTTACAGATTATAGGTGTTACAAATCCTATAGGAATAATCTCTAAATGGGGCAATAAAGCTGTTTGAAAGCTTGAAATAATTACCCGCGTTTGATTTTATTGGCATACTTTCTAGGCGAATAACAACATCCTATAGGTAGGATTTCTAAGAGTTGGCAATTGAAACCGATTCTATAATACTTTGTCCCTATAGGCATGTTTTCTAGGCGATCAATATGATAGAAATAGCAATAACAATAGCTAATTAATCAATTAAGATCCTATAGACATGATATCTAGATGAAGATCAGTAGGACATAAGTTAATAATAATCCTATAGCCATGGTATCTAATGAATATGCCGCAGTTACCCAAATTTATCGAACAGTTGTTGACACTGATTTCCTATAGACATGCTATCTAATAATGCAAAGTAGTAGGCGTAGTAAAACAGGTTGAGTGTGTGATTCCCCATAGGCATGGTTTCTACTAGTGTACATAGAAACTAAATAACATATATGGCAGATTGGATAAAATAACAAGTAAGTCATGTAAATCCTATAGGCATGTTTTTTCTACCCTTTTATGCAAACATTAGAATATACCCGTTTCCCAATTTCAGTAACACCTCAATTGTTTGTTATTATAAATTATTATAGGCCCAAAGATTATAAATATAAATATTACACGTGAATAAGGCTACAAGCCCAAGAGCAGGCCTAAAAAATGAAGATAACCCAGCGTTGCCTGGGCCTTCAACAAGCTCAATTTCCACAAATAGCATGCCCAAGTCCAAACATCTCTCAAACAGGAGACTATGTCCATCGGCACAACCCAAAGTCACAAAGGAACTCATGCCAGTCCAAACGGTCACAAATTGACCACATGACCCAAATAAATTATCGAATCACATAAAACTCAATTAAGCCGTTTACAGATTCAACAAACACAGTAAGAGAGGCAAGCTAAGTGTCAGAGACAGCTTAAGTTCCACCAGCAAAGAGGGTGGCCAAAGGACCCCAAATCCTAGTGTGTCAGAGTTCACAGAAGTCTCAAATGGACCCCGAGCAGTGCTCATACTAGGGAGGTCAATAGAGAGAGTTTAGGTAGCCTTGGCTTTCAGCCGGCCAAGAGTGATAGATTCGGAATAATATAGATAATAGATGAGAGTGAGAGAACAATGATTAAGTGATAGAAATTGAAGAGGTGCACTTGTACTTTAGAAGCAGACATAGCAGAGTTGATTAAACATAGAACATACCAGTTAAGAGAATCAGCAAGACTTAGAGGACAGGTTGGTAATACAGGTTCAAACACTTAGCAAGAGATAACATATTGACAAGAAAACATATTGAGAGTTAAGGGAATCAGGTTTTCTGAGATTATAAGATTAACATATAAGGGTGCACAATGCCACACAAATTCAGAATAGAGCATTAACTTAAAGGATTTCAAATGTTAGTCTAGTACAATGAAAGTTCTAGCATGACAGTTCTAATAAAGTCCCAGATAGCATATCAACATACTCATGGTACAGCTTGACCAATATCATGAAAAACTTAACATGATGGGGAATAGATCATAGTACAGAAACTTATGGCATAAAAAGGGGTAGATTAGCTACTCATTAACATACATACGAGGGAAAATGGGATGTTTATCTAAAATGTTAGGTGGTGCTTAAGAGCAGGATTACAAATAGCAAGGAAGCAGTATTACAACATGAAACCCATATAGTTTTTCTAGTATACAAAGAATAGTCGATTAAACACAAGACTCAACACTAAATGATTCATTCAAAGTAGAGGGAGGTTTTCATAGAGTTTTAGTAGTATCCAAAGCAAGGCATGAAGGGGATTCTATAACTAACCACAGATAGTCATGACAGTCAGATTTTAAAGAACACATAAGATAGGCATGCATTGAAACTCAAAACTAAAACATGTTCAGATGCTAGAAAAATACAAAAGTACTGAACTAATTCTAGAAGAGAACAAGGAAATTTAACATAGAAATGCAGGATATTGTGAAGAACACATATTATCCTAACGCAAACTAAGAACAAATAGGAATCTATCACATGTACTAAAATGCATTCAACTATCAAAGAATACAGAATGACAGGGGGTATCATAGTTGTAACGACCCGGCCGGTCATTTTGAGAATTAAAGCCCCGATCCCCTAATATCTACTTTCCCCACATTTGTTTTTGCTTTTGGGATTTGTCGGAGTGATTGGTTATGGAATTCGGGGTGTTTTGGGACACTTAGTCCCTAGTTGTGAGTTTAAACCTTAGAAATTGGACTGTAGTCGGAACTGTATGAAGACGTATCCGGAATGGAATTCTGTTGACTCTGTTAGCTCCGTTGAGTGGTTTTGAGCTTAGGACCGCATCCAGAATGTGTTTTGGAGTTCTGTAATAGATTTCGGCTTGAATTGGCAGAAGTTAGTTTTTCGGCGATTTCTGCTGATAGTGAAAATTTTTATATCGAGCTCGGAAAGGAATTCCGAAAGTGGCTGTAGGTTCATAGTGTCATTTGTGACCTGTGTGTAAAATTTGAGGTCATTTGGACTAGATTTGATGTGGTTCAGTGTCATTTGTAGAATTTGGAAAATTCTAAATTCTTAGGCTTGAATCTGTGCTTAATTCATGATTTTGGTGTTGTTCGATGTGGTTTGAATGCTCGATTAAGTTTGTATGGTGTTATAGGATTGGTTGGTAGGTTTGGTTGAGGTCCTGGGGGCCTCGGGTATGTTTCGGATGCTTAACGGAATGAAATTGGCCTTAGTAAAATCTGGTGCCTTGTTGGTTCTGGTGTTTCGCACCTGCGGAAGGGAGGCCGCAGGTGCGGAAGGAGTGCACAAATGTGGAACTGGTGGGGCTGGTGATGGAGTGCAGGTGCGCAAGTTTGACCGCACCTGCAAGCTCGCAGGTGCAAAGCAAGGGCGCAGGTGCGGAGCCTGGCTACTTTAATGAAATGCGCAGATGCACCGTTTGGACCGTAGGTGCGGTATCTGTAGGTGCGAGAAATGGCCGCAGGTGCGAGGATCGCTGGGCAGAAATGGGGATTTTGAGGGTTTGAAATTTCATAACACAAAATTCGATTTAGAGCTGGGTGGGAGACGATTTCTCGAGGGATTTTGAAGGAGAACTATTGGGTAACTAATTCTAACTCTATTTTGATCATAATACATTAATCTATTGTTGTTTTCCTCATCTAATTAAGAAATTTGAGGGTAGAAGTTTGAAAATGGGGGAAAAGGTTCCCCAATTAAAAATCTGAGATTTGAATGAGAATTTGACGTCGGATTTAGATGATTTTTGTTCAAGTGAACTCGTGAGTGAATGGGTGTTCATAATTTGTAATTTTTACCTGATTCCAAGACGTGGTCCCGGGCAGACTTTTTGGGCGTTTTTCCTAATTTCACATTTTAGCTTCGAATTAATTAGTTAAATTAGTTACTTGTAGTTATATTTACATTATGCAATTAATTTGAATAGATTCGGGCCATTCAGACTTGGATACTCGTGGCAAGAGCGTGGTATCGAGTTGATTTGAGCGGTTCAAGGTAAGTGGCTTGCCTAACCTTGTGTTGGGGACTTTCCCCTTAGGATGTTTGATATTAATTGATGTGTGGGCGCCGTGTACGTGAGGTGACAAGTACGTACACGGGCTATAATTGCAAAAATATTGTTTTTCCTTTCTAAATCATAAATTAGTTTTCGCTTATTAAATTGCATTAATACGTTTAATTGTTTAGCTTAGATTAGAGAAGCATGCTTACGTGTTTTAACTGCCTTTTTAACATTCTGTGTGTCATGCTTAGTTAAGTCCCTACTTTCCTTATTTGTGTTCGGTGTAAACTGTATAACTCGATGCCATACCTGTCATTTCATCTTGCGTTGCATATTTAAATTGGGACTACAGACGTATTTCGGGAGATCCCCTTGTCTTGCATATTTATTTTGGGACTACGGACGTATTCCAAGAGATCCCCCAGTACTACATATTTACTTTGGGACTACAGACGTATTCCGGGAGATCCCCCTGTACTGCATATTCGTTCGGAACTACGGGACGGTATCCCGGGAGATTCCACATTGTGTTTACATTGTTCTGTGCTGAGGGCTCCCTTAACTGTTAAATTTTTGAGAATTTCTTTAACTGTGATACCGTAAACTTTACTTATATCTTTTACTGTTTAATTTTATTATATTTACTCCGGTAGGGCCTTGACCTGACCTCGTCACTACTCGACCGAGGTTAGGCTTGACACTTACTCGGTACCATTGTGGTGTACTCATGCCTTTTTTTGCACATTTTTTTGTGTGCAGATCCAGGTACGAGCTATCAGCCTCAGGGTTAGTGCGTGCTGCTGATTCTAGGAGACTTCAAGGTACTTCTGCTTGCGTCCGCAGATCACCGGAGTCCCCTTCTACTCCCTCGCCTAGAGACTTTCTTTATTATCTTCAGAATTTTATATAGAGCTACATAGATTATTGCAGCTTGTGACTTAGTAATATTCCGGGTCTTGGGAAATTATTTTGTATATGCTGAGTGGTACTACTTTTGGTTATTCACAATATGCTATTTATCTTTAAAATATTGTGTTTTATTTATATTTTTCGTAATATTAGGTTTATCTAGTCCTAAAGACTAGGTGCCGTCACGACACCTTACGGAGGGTTAATTTGGGTCGTGACAAGTTGGTATCAGAGCCCTACATTCATAGGAGTCGCGAGTCACTAGCCGATTTATTAGAGTCTCGCGGATCGGCGCGGAGACGTCCGTACTTATCTTTGGGAGGCTATGTAACTGTTAAGAACAATCATATTCCTTTGATTTCCTTGTCATGCTAGTTATTGACATCAAAATTCTAAAACTCTATTCTATTCTTTCTCACAGATGGTGAGGAGCCATACCTGGAGGACCGACGATCAGGCACCCGAGCCCCTTGCCAGAGCCGCCAGAAGCGGGGATCGGGGTAGAGGACGACCATGTGGTGCAGCCCGAGCACCTGCGAGAGCTGCGTCAGAGGAGCCCCCAGCTGGTCTAGCTGGAGGGCCAGCACCGGAGATCCCTATTGCTACTCTAGCCCTCCATGATACTTTAGTTCAGTTCATGAGCATGTTCAGCACTCTGGCTCAGGCTGGACTATTTTCGATAGCTCCCGCTATATCTCAGGCCGGGGGAGGGGCACAGATTCCTGCAACCCGCACTCCTGACAGACGGTCCAGGTTGATCATGCCCCAGAGTATATTCCGATGCCCCCAGTGGCTCCCGTTCAGCATGAGACTAGGGTAGCTACTTCTGAGGTAGAGCAGCTCAAACTTGAGAGGTACAAGAAGTACCACCCACCTACTTTCAGCGGACTAGCTTTAGATGATGCTCTAGGATTTCTTGAGGAGTATCATCGTATTCTCCGCACTATAGGCATTGTGGAGATGAGTGGGGTTTCTTTCACCTCTTTCTAGCTGAGGGGAGAAGTATATCAGTGGTGGCATGCCTATGAGCTGAGTAGTCCGGAGGAGGCAGCCTCACTCACTTGGACTCAGTTTTCAGAGATGTTCTTGCGTGAGTATGTTCCTCAAAGCCTCAGGGATTCTTGGCGCGTAGAGTTTGAGCAGCTGCGCCAGGGTGCTATGACTGTGTCGGAGTATGCAGTCCATTTCAATGAGTTAGCTCGACATGCACCGGCTTTGGTCGCCACAGTCATAGAGAGGGTTCGTCGCTTCATCGAGGGACTCCACCCCAGTATTCAGACCAGTATGGCCAGAGAGTTGGAGATGGATATCACTTATCAGTAGGCAGTGAGTATTGCCAGGAGGGTAGAGAGCATGTTTGCTCAGGACAGAGAGGAGAGGGAGGCCAAGAGGTCTCGAGAGACTGGTCATTACTCAGGAGCTCGTGCACCGGCAGCACGCTATGGTAGGGGTTTTGTGAGTCGCCCTGTTCATTCAGCTATTCCTGCAGCCAGCGGTGTTCCAGCTCCTCCTAGACCTCAGGAGCCCTATTATGCACTGCCAGTATCTAGTATGCCTCCTACTCGAGGTGCTATTACCGGCCAGTCCAACAGGCCAGGTCTGAGTCAGTCTCAGCCATCGTGTCCTCCGAGGGGTTGTTTTGAGTGTGGTGACACTCTTCACATGGTTAGAGATTGACCCAGAGCCAGGAGGGGTGCACCTTCACAGACTTATCAGCCTCCACGTGCTCCACCGGGTCCTCCGGCCATTCTTCCAGCCCTAATTGCCACCCCACCTCCTCAGCCAGCTCGAGGTGGAGGTCGGGGAGGTCGAGGTCGCCCTGGAGGGGGAGGCCAGGCCAGGTACTATGCCCTTCCAGCTCGTTCAGAGGCCGTTTCTTCAGATTCAGTCATCACAGGTATCGTCTCTGTCTGTCATAGGGATGCATCGGTATTATTTGACCCAGGCTCTACGTATTCATATATGTCTTCTTATTTTTCTCCACATTTGGGGATATCTCGAGATTCTTTGAGTTCCCCTGTTTATGTATCTACTCCCGTGGGAGATCTTTTTGTTGTGGACCGCGTATATCGGTCGTGTTTGATTGCTCTTAGTGGTTTTGAGACCAGAGCCGATTTGTTATTACTCAGTATAGTAGATTTTGATGTTATTTTGGGCATGGACTGGTTGTCACCCCATTATGCTATTGTTGATTATCATGCTAAGATCGTGACACAGGCTATGCTAGGCTTGCCGAGATTAGAGTGGAGAGGTACCTTAGAGTGTACTCCCTGCAGGGTCATTTCATTTCTTAAGGCTCAGCGAATGGTTGAGATGGGGGTGTGATGCATATTTGGCCTATGTGAGAGATGTCAGTATTGATACCCCTACAGTTGAGTCAGTCCCAGTAGTGAGGGACTTCCCTGATGTGTTTCCAGCTAAACTTCCGGGTATGCCGCCCGATTGAGATATTGATTTCGGCATTGATTTGTTGCCGGGCACTCAACCCATATCTATTCCTCCTTACTGTATGGCTCCTCCTGAGTTGAAGGAGCAGTTGTAGGAGTTGCTAGATAAGGGTTTCATCAGGCCCAGTGTATCACCTTGGGGTGCTTCGGTCTTATTTGTGAAGAAGAAGGATGGTTCTATGCGTATATGTATTGATTATCGGCAGTTGAACAAGGTTACTGTGAAGAACAGGTATCCTTTGCCTCGCATCGATGATTTATTTGATCAGTTACAGGGTGCCAAGGTGTTTTCCAAGATTGACTTGCGTTCTGGCTATCATCAGTTGAAGATTCGGGAGCTGGATATCCTGAAGACTGCTTTCAGGACCTGATATGGTCACTATGAGTTTCATGTCATGTCATTTGGGCTGACCAATGCCCCGACAGCCTTTATGCATTTGATGCACAGTGTGTTACGGCCTTATATTGATTCCTTCGTCATTGAGTTTATTGATGACATCCTGATATATTCCCGGTCTAGGGAAGATCATGAGCAGCACCTGAGGACCGTGCTTCAGACTTTGAGGGAGAAGAGGTTGTATGCAAAATTTTCTAAGTGTGAATTCTGGCTTGATTCAGTGGCATTCTTGGGCCACATAGTGTCTTGTGATGGGATCAATGTAGATCCGAAGAAGGTGGGGGTAGTACAGAGTTGGCCTAGACCGTCATCAGCTACAGAGATCCGCAGTTTCCTTGGTTTGGCGGGGTATTACTATCGCTTTATGGAGGGATTTTCATCTATTGCAGCACCTATGACCAGGCTGACCCAGAAGGGTGCTCCGTTCAGGTGGACCGAAAAGTGTGAGGAGAGCTTTCAGAAGCTCAAGACAGCTTTTACTACAACCCCAGTATTAGTATTGCCTACAGGTTTGGGGTCCTACACTGTCTATTGTGATGCCTCGAGGATTGGCCTTGGAGCGGTATTGATGCAGGACGGTAGGGTGATTGCCTACGCATCTAGACAGTTGAAGGTGCATGAAAGGAATTATTCGATCCATGATCTCGAGTTAGAAGCTATTGTTCACGCCCTGAAGATCTGGCATCATTATTTGTACGGTGTTCCTTGTGAGATCTACACTGATCACCAGAGTTTGCAGCACTTGTTCAGACAGAAGGACCTTAATTTGCGTCAGCGGATGTGGTTGGAGCTACTTAAAGACTATGATATCACTATATTGTACCACCTGGGGAAGGACAATATAGTGGTCGACGCCTTGAGTCGCCGGGCAGAGAGTTTGGGGAGTTTGACATATCTTCCGGCAGCTGAGAGGCCCTTTGCCTTGGATGTTCAGGCCTTAGCCAGCCAGTTTGTGAGATTGGATATTTCAGAGCCTAGACGGTTATTAGCTTGTGTGGTTGCTCGGTCTTCTATTTATGATTGTAATAGGGAGCGCCAGTATGATGATCCTCATCTTCTAGTTCTTTAGGATAGGGTTCGACGAGGTGATGCCAGAGATGTGACTATTGGTGATGACGGTGTGATAAGGATGCAAGGCCGGATCTGTGTGCCCAATGTAGATGGGCTTCGGGAGTTGATTCTCGAGGAGGCCCACAGCTCGCGGTACTCCATTCATCCCGGTGCCACGAAGATGTACCAAGATTTGAGACAACACTACTGGTGGAGGAGGATGAAGAAGGATATAGTTGGGTTTGTGGCCAAGTGTTTCAACTGTCAGCAAGTCAAATATGAGCACCAGAGGCCGGTGGATTACTTCAGAGGTTAGAGATCCCAGAGTGGAAGTGGGAGCGGATCACCATGGACTTTGTAGTTGGACTTCCATGGACTTTGAGAAAGTTCGATGCTATTTGGGTGATCGTGGATCGGCTGACCAAGTCAGCTCATTTTATTCCAGTGTTGACCATTTATTCTTCTGAGAGGTTGGCTGAGATTTATATCAGAGAGATTGTCCGCCTTCATGGTATTCCAGTATCCATCATTTCAGACAGAGATACACAGTTCACATCACGGTTTTGGAGCGCCGTACAACAGAAGTTGGGCACTAGGGTGGAGCTGAGCACAGCCTTTCACCCTCAGATGGATGGGCAGTCCGAGCACACAATTCAGATTCTTGAGGATATGCTCCGTGCCTATGTGATGGAGTTCGGAGGGTCATGGGACCAATACTTGCCACTTGCAGAGTTTTCTTACAACAATAGTTACCAGTCTAGCATTCAGATGGCAACGTATGAGGCTTTGTATGGTAGGCGATGTCGGTCCCCAGTGGGCTGGTTTGAGCCGGGCGAGGCCCGATTGTTGGGTACAAATTTTGTCCAGGATGCCCTTGATAAGGTGAAGGTGATTCAGGAGAGACTTCGCACAACCCAGTCCAAGCAGAAGAGTTATGCGGACCGGAAGGTTCGTGATTTGGCATTTATGGTTGGTGAACGGGTCTTGCTTCAGGTATTGCCTATGAAGGGCGTCATGAGATTCAGGAAGAAGGGCAAGCTGAGCCCGAGGTTCATTGGTCCTTTTGAGATATTGCGGCAAGTTGGGGAGGTTGCTTATGAGCTTTCCTTGCCTCCCAACCTAGCAGGAGTTCACCCGGTATTCCACGTGTCTAAGCTCCAGAAGTATCACGATGATCCGACTCATGTAGTGGATTTCAGCTCAGTCCAGTTGGACAAGGATCTATCTTATGTTGAGGAGCCAGTAGCCATTTTGGACAGGCTGGTCAGCAAGCTCAGGTCAAAGAATATTGCTTCAGTAAAGGTCCAGTGGAGGGGTCAGCTGATCGAAGGGGCGACTTAGGAGACCGAGCAGGATATGCGCAGCCAGTACCCTATTCTTTTCAATGTTTCAGGTATGTCTTTATAATCGTTCGAGGACGAATGATTGTTTTAAGAGGGGGAGGATGTAATGAACCGGCCGATCGTTTTGAGAATTAGAGCCTAGATCCCCTAATATTTGCTTTCCCCACATTTTCTTCTGCTTTTGGGAGTTTCCAGAGTGATTGGTTATGGAATTCAGGGAGTTTTGGGACACTTAGTCCCTAATTGTGAGTTTAAGCCTTAAAAATTGGACCGTAGTCGGAACTGTATGAAGACGGATCCAGAATGGAATTCCATCAACTCCGTTAGCTCCGTTGAGTGATTTTGAGCTTAGGAGTTCCTTCGAAATGTGTTTTGGAGGTCTGTAGTAGATTTAGGCTTGAATTGGCGGAAGTTAGTTTTTCAGCGATTTCGGCCGATAGTGGAAATTTTGATATCGAGCTCGGAATGGAACTCCAAAAGTGGTTGTAGGTTAGTAGTGTCATTTTTGACCTGTGTCTAAAATTTGAGGTCATTCAGACTAGATTTGATGTGGTTCGATGTCGTTTGTAGAATTTGGAAAATTCTAAATTCTTAGGCTTGAATCCGTGCTTAATTCATGATTTTGGTGTTGTTCGATGTGGTTTGAAGGCTTGACTAAGTTTGTATGGTGTTATGTGATTGGTTGGTAGGTTTGGTTGAGGTCTTGGGGGCCTCGGGTATGTTTCGGATGCTTAACGGAATGAAATTGGACTTAGGAAAATCTGGTGCCTTGCTGGTTCTAGTGTTTCGCACTTGCGGAAGGGAGGTCGTATGTGCGAGAGCCGTAGGTGCGGAGGGAGTGCGCAGAAGTGGAACTGGTGGGGCTGGTGATGGAGTGCAAATGCGCAAGTTTGACCGCACCTGCGAGCCTGCAGGTGCGAAGCGTGGGCGCAGGTGCGAAGCCTGGCTGCTTTAATGAAATGCACATATGCGCCGTTTGGACCGCAGGTACGACAAACGGCCGCAGGTGCATGGATCACTGTGCAGAAAAGGGGATTTCGAGGGTTTGAAATTTCATAACACAAAATTCGATTTAGAGCTCGGTGAGAGACGATTTCTCAAGGGATTTTGAATGAGAACTATTGGGTAACTAATTCTAACTCTATTTTGATCATAATACATTAATCTATTATTGTTTTCCTCATCTAATTAAGGAATTTGAGGGTAGAAGTTTGGAAATGGGGGGAAAAGGTTCCCCAATTGAAAATCTGAGATTTGAATGGGAATTTGACGTCAGATTTAGATGATTTTTGTTCGAGTGAACTCGTGAGTGAATGGGTGTTCATAATTTGTAATTTTTACTCGATTCCGAGACGTGGGCTCGGGGAGACCTTTTGGGCGTTTTTCCTAATTTCACGTTTTAACTTTGAATTAATTAGTTAAATTAGTTACTTGTAGTTATATTTACATTATGCAATTAATCTGAATAGATTCGGGCCATTCGGAGTTGGATACTCATGGCAAGAGCGTGGTATCGAGTTGATTTGAGCGGTTCGAGGTAAGAGACTTGCCTAACCTTGTGTTGGAGACTTTCCCCGTAGGATGTTTGATATTAATTGATGTGTGAGCGTTGTGTACGTGAGGTGACGAATACGTACACGGGCTATAATTGCAAAAATCTTGTTTTTCCTTTCTAAATCATAAACTGGTTTCCCTTATTAAATTGCACTAATACATTTAATTGTTTAGCTTAGATTAGAGAAGCATGCTTACATGTTTTAACTGCCTATTTGACATTCTGTGCGCCATGCTTAGTTAAGTCCCTACTTTCCTTATCTGTGTTCAGTGTAAACTGTATAACTCGATGCCATACCTGCCATTTCATCTTGCGTTGCATATTTAAATTGGGACTACAGACATATTCCGGGAGATCCCCCTGTCTTGCATATTTAAATTGGGACTATGGACGTATTCCGGGAGATTCCCCTATCTTGCATATTTATTTTGGGACTACAGACGTATTCCGGGAGATCCCCCAGCAATGCATATTTACATTGGGACTACGGACGTATTCCGGGAGATCCCCCTGTAGTGCATATTCATTCGAAACTACGGGACGGTATCCCGGGAGATTCCACATTGTGTTTACCTTGTTCTGTGCCGAGGGCTCCCTTAACTGTTAAATTTTCGAGAATTTCTTTAACTGTGATACCGTAAACTTTACTTATATATTTTACTGTTTAATTTATTATATTTACTCCGGTAGGGCCTTGACCCGACCTCGTCACTACTCGACCGAGGTTAGGCTTGGCACTTACTGGGTACCATTGTGGTGTACTCATGCCCTTTCCTGCACATGTTTTTGTGTGTAGATCCAGGTACGAGCTATCAGCCTCAGGGTTAGTGCATGTTGTTGATTCTAGGAGACTTCAAGGTACTTCTGCTTGTGTCCGCAGATCCTCGGAGTCCCCTTCTACTCCCTTGTCTAGAGACTTTCTTTATTATCTTAAGACTTTTGTATAGAGCTACATAGATTATAGCGGTTTGTGACTTAGTGATATTCCGGGTCTTGGGAAATTATTTTGTATATGCCGAGTGGTACTACTTTTGGTTATTCACAATATGTTGTTTATCTTTAAAATATTGTGTTTTCTTTACATTTTTCGTAATATTAGGCTTACCTAGTCGTAAAGACTAGGTGCCGTCACGACACCTTACGGAGGGTTAATTTGGGTCGTGACAATAGCAGTGCAGTATCAAGGATTCACAACTAACAAAGGACCTAAATCATGCTCATAGAATTTTATATGTCCTTAATACCTAGAACACATAGAGATATACAGAAGGAAAAATAATGAACATTGCCAGAGTTAAAGGTTGATAATAGCAGTGCTTGCACCGGAGAATAGCAGTGCTTGCACGGAGGGTTAGTTTGGGTCATTACAATAGCAGTGCTTGCACCAGAGAAGGTTGATAATATTATGGCCTTGGCTTTCAGCCGGCCAAAGAGCCAAGTGTTTTCAGAGAAGATGAACGAGTGAGGCAAGTATATTGAGTGCAATAGAAGTGAAAACTTTTTTTTTTCCGGTTCCTCGAAGGGAATAGGTGAGGGGTTTATATAGTGTTCAGTTAACTAAAATCAGAAAAGGAAAACATCAATCGAATCACAAAAATAAGGAAAGAGTAACATGCTGAAACGATTTTGAATCGGATTAGGAGAAAACCCAGCAAACCCTAGTTGACAGAAATCAAAGATTGGCCGAGGATCTTGGTGAATCGGATCCATATAGCCTTGCTATAAATGTATATAGATGAAATATCATCTGGATCCTTACGATTAACACTGATTCCCTTGATTCGAATATTTGTACTTGCCAAAATAGAGCAAGTACTATGTAAAATCGTAAAGAAGCAACCAATAACGAAGGAAGATAAGTATGGTAAGTAAATAACGGGTGAATCCCATTGTTAACAGGATTAGGAGAGGGATTGGTGAAGGGCTGCGATTAGGGTTCTTCAGAGAAAAAAAAAGGGGGGGGGGGGGGGGGTGAGATTGAGGGGTTCAAAAGCGGCAGAAAGGGGAAAATGGGGTTAGGGTTAGGGTTAGGGTAATGGGATGTAAGGAAGGTGTGGGAATTATTATGGGCCGTTGATCATTTGAGATCTGAAATGACCCAACCGGTCATTTTAACTTTTAGAAACCCGTTCCCTAAAATAAAACTCCCCGAATATGATTTTATTAATTTATGACTTGCGGGGATGATTGGTTCGGGATTTGGAAGCGTTTGGGTTGAAATCGGAACACTTGGTTCCTTAAGATAGCTTTAAATGGACAAGTTTGACTTCGGTCAATATTTTGAAAAAACGACCCCGGAATCGGGATTTGACGGTTCCAATAGGTTCGCCAGTATAATGACCCACACTTAATGGTTCTTCGAGAAACGGTACTACGAGGTGGTGCCAAGAAAGTTACTATAGGTGCGGATGGTGTTTCGCGACTCCAGCATCGTCTGTGTGTTCCTAATGTGGATGAACTGAGGAAAAAGATCCTGGAGGAGGCACACAATTCTCGGTACTCTATTCATCCAGGTTCTACGAAGATGTATCATGACTTGAGGCAGAATTATTGGTGGCGATGAATGATATAGGACATAGTTGAGTATGTAGCTAGGTGTCTAAACTGCCAGCAAGTTAAATATGAGCACCAGAGGCCAGGTGGCCTACTTCAGCAGATGACTATACCGGAATGGAAATGGGAACGCATCACTATGGACTTTGAAGTTGGGTTGCCACGGACCTTGAGGAAGTTTGATGCAGTTTGGGTGATTGTTGACAGGTTGACCAAGTCGGCACATTTTATTCCTGTTGTGACTACGTATACTTCAGAGAGGTTGGCCCAGATTTATATTCAGGAGATAGTTCGATTGCACGGTGTGCCAATTTCCATCATATAAGATAGAGGCCCTCAGTTTACTTCACATTTCTAGAGAGCAGTACAGAGTGAATTAGGGACCCGGGTAGAGCTCAGCATAGCCTCTCATCCGCAGACCGATGGGCAGTCAGAGCGGATAGTTCAGATTTTGAACGATATGCTCAGGGCATGTGTGATTGACTTTGGAGGTCAGTGGGAACGTTTCCTGTCTTTGGATGAGTTTGCTTATAATAACAGTTACCAATCCAACATCGAGATGGCTCCATTTGAGGCTTTATATGGTCGTCGATGTCGTTCACCTATCGGATGGTTTGAGCCCGGTGAGGCTAAGTTATATGGTACTGGTTTGGTAAATAATGTCTTGGAAAAGGTAAAGTTGATTTAGGGGCGACTTCGTACAGCACAGTCAAGACAGAAGAGTTAAACGGATCAGAAAGCGCGTGATTTATCATTTATGGTAGGTGAAAAAGTTCTCTTGAAGGTTTCACCGATGAAGGGAATTATGAGATTCGGGAAGAAGGGCAAGTTGAGCCAAAGGTTTATAGGCCCATTTGAGGTGTTGAGACGAGTTAGGGAGGTTGCTTATGAGCTTGCATTGCCTCCCAGTCTATCGGGAGTTCATCCGATTTTCCATGTATCTATGCTCCGTAAATATCATGCTGACCTATCACATGTGTTGGACTTCAGCACAATTCAGCTAGATCAGAGTTTGGGTTATGAAAAAGAGCCATTTACTATCGTTGATAAACAAGTTCGCTAGTTGAGGTCCAAGATGATTTCTACAGTAAAGGTCCAGTGGATGGGCCAACCAGTCGAGGAAGCGACTTGGGAGGCCGAGGAGGACATGCGGAGCAAATATCCACACTTATTTAGCACTCCAGGTATTATTCTAACTTATCCACACTTGAATTCTTCCCTGCTTATCCGAGCTCGTGACATTCTTGTCAATACCGAACCGCAACCTTAATCCTCAGCTTCCAATTTCCCATGTTGCTCACTGCACCTAACATGCCAATATGCGAGAGTACCAGAATTTCATAATAACCCATGATCCACTAATAGGATAAACACTTCATCATATAGAAACCTTTTACTTAGATCATTTCTGAAGAACCAATGCAACATGCAACCTAATTCCCAAACCTTAGAAAATACAACCTCTTGTCGTAATCTAAACTGCCATAACTTTTCCGGAAATCCCTTTACATAACAAAGCCATACGAGTCGAATACCTCCCAAATCAACCAAGTTGTGGTGGCACTCAAGCCCAAGTGTACAACCACAAACTACATGTATAACTTCATGCTGGAGAAACCGGCCATTGCCATAACCGTGCTGATTCAACCATTACCAACCGAGCCACTTCTTCTAATTTACTCGGGACTTGCCCTAGAAATAATGATAGCTCCATTCAAAACATCGTGAACCTAATCCGCACTCATCCTGAGTGACCTTATATCATGAGACCACGTTGTCTCCAAAACCCACGAACCATCTCATACCCTCCTTATGCGTATATTCGCATCTTCAACTGGTACACCTATTTTGAAAATTCTTCCATGAATCCGAAGTTATTTTCTCCCGTTCCTCCGATGCTGCACCACAGACTGTAGACAACATAGAGTATTCCAAGTCCCCTTTTCCATAATCCATTGCCAAAACTCGATACTTAACCATACCATGGACTCGAAATCCTTAGGCACCGCACTTTGAATTTTTGAACCCACTAGAGCCATTGTTGAGAGTCACCCACTCTGACTTGTTCCCAATTATGATCAAACTCCAAGGCCCTGAAGCAACCGACTAAGTTCTTTTCCTTGTACATCACATCCCCACGAAGCATAAACTCTGAGTCTTCCCAAAACCTGAACATGAATCGATAAGGCCAATTACATCACACATTCCTCGAATCCTTTGCTCAAATTACCACTGGTGTTCAATTTCCTTAGTCATGATAACTCGCCAATACACTGATAACCAGAAACCGCACAAGTTGATAACTACGCAATCCAATCATAGACGGTGGGGCTCTCCCACTTAGCTTGAAGCTACCATTGCATAACTCTGGAACCCACCAAGATTCCTTATCCCCTATTGACATGATCTTGCACAACCAACTTGCCAAATTCCTCGAAATCCTTATGTTAAACATTTCATGATCATTCTGAATCACTTGCCACATTAACATATTCGACCTCTGACTGGATAGCCAGTAATATTCTTCATAGAAGCTTCATCAACACCACGCAACCTCTAACCTGCTCACAGGAGATATCCCACCTGTGGAAATTCCATGCCGACATCTTCCAACAACGCTGCACCGAGTACAATTTCCACGAGACCAATAAACTGTCCTGAGCCCGTGCTCATTCACCAACTTCTACAAGTCCGTTGACTCCTCATGGACATCAACTAAAGGTGCGACAATACATTCAAATCCAAAGTCATGTGGTATCCTGCTTCATATTAGGCAACTCCCTCCTGTCACACCCAATTTTCCTCAATATAGCAACCAATATTCCAAATTAAGCCCGTAGACCTAGTCATTGTCCACCATGAATCCCAAATCACTCTAACTTTTCCCAAGGCGTATAGTCATCCTACCACAAAACCCATATGCTACTCTGCCACTCTTCCACTTTGGTCAAACCCTCTCCTTTAAGCAACTACCCTACTTCTGTTTCTCACACTTGGCCTTCTAGAAGTTTAACCACCGTAAGATACCTCCCACATGTTCTTCCTCATCCTTCGCTGCCCAATTGTTACCTTAAATCAAAATTTATCTCTGTAGCACCTGAACCAACAAATCGCTACCAACTTTAAACTTTTCTGAAGATCATCTTCCTTGAGCCCTCAACCCCCGGACCACCGATTAAGTCCTGAACCATCGCACAGTGCGATCTCTGACAGCCGTTTCCCCGGCACTGTTTCACACCACCCTGCCCGAAGGCAAATTAATGAATACCATAACACCGACGAACTTAACACATTCAATCGAGGGCGACGACACCACATCGCAGATGAAAATTACACCATGCTCGAAATACCAAGTCTCGTTACTTTGTCAACTCAAACCTGAACATTCATAATCCGATGGCCTTTCATTCGCCGGAAATAAAATACTAGATTTCTGAATCATGCACTGAGTAAACCTCCTTCTAATTCATTCATTATTTCGACTCATAGGCAAGCATCCTTCCACTACACAAACACGGTGCGATAGCAACTCACAAATCATAATTGGTGACCGAGTTCCGAGCTTTTACAATTTTGGGGAATTTCAAGCTCGGGTTGGGCGATTCCTGAACGTGAAATCACGAAAAATCTTGAGGTAAGTCACTTGTGATCATTTCTACTCCATAATATTCAATTATCATCGAATAATCCAACTAGATTACATGTTTTTGAGGTGTAAATTGGAGATTTGAACTTAGAGATTTGGAAATAAGATTTGATAATTTGGAGGTCGAGTTGAGGTCGGATTATGGTAAAATTAGTATGGGTAGACTCATGGTGGAATGGGCTTACGGATTTTGTAACTTTGTCAGGTTCCGAAACGTGGGCTCCACAGGCGATTTTTGAGTTAAATTTCGGATTTTTATGGAAAAATTATATTTTCATATGGAATTAATTCCAATAAATTTTATTAACCGAAACGAATTAATTGTGACTAGATTCGAGGCATTCGGAGGCCGATATGCGAGGCAAAGGCATAGCAGAGTAAAGAATTTCACGTTTTGAGGTAAGTAACAGTTTTAAATCTGGTCCTAAGGATATGAAACTCCGAATTTTGTGTCATGTGATTATTTTGGAGGTGACGCACATGCTAGGTGATGGGTGTGTGGGCATGCACCGAGGGGATTGTGACTTGGTCCATCCCGTGGAAACTGTAAAGTTGAATAACTTGTTGATAGATATGTGCTCTCTATGTGTTGTGGAAATTTGATTATAAGTCATGTTAGAAACCATGTTTAGGCTATATGTTGGTACTGTTGGGGCCCACAGAGGTCGTGTACATATTGAACTATTTGCTTAATTGTTGTTTGTACTCAGTCACAGTTTACTTGATTATTTTATCTCAGTCTTTATTGTTCATTATTGATGCATCATATCATTGTTGTTTGGGCTGGTTTCATGATTTCTGAGAGCCCGAGAGACTGGAGAGATTTATGACCGAGCGAGGCCGAGGGCCTGATTGTGAGATATTATACTATAGCACGTGAGTTGTCCGTACAGCACGTGAGTTGTTCGTGCGGATCCTTATATTATACTATAGCACGTGAGTTATCCGTGCAGCACGTGAGTTATCCGTGCAGCACTTGAGTTGTCCGTGCGGATCGAGGTATTTATACTATGGCACGTGACTTGTCCATGCAGCACGTGAGTTGTGCGTGTAGATTATAGCGCTTGGGCTGTAGGAGCCTCTCCGGAGTCTGTACACCCCTAGTGAGCTCGAGTACCCATTGAGTGTGAGTGCTAAGGGCTGAGAGCTGAGAGCCGAGTGGTTGAGCTGTTGTGATGAGTTGAGTGATTGTTGCCTGAGAGGCTGTACTTGCTTTGCATTTGTTATTGCACTTAGTTGCTATCTGTCATTGTTGTGAAATCTCTGAAGGATTTATATCCGGATTACATGAACTTGAACTATATAAAATTGATTTGACTTAAACTACCGGATTTGAAAGCATGTCTATTCTTTGCTGGAATTACTGAAAGTGAACTATAACTATGTAGCTTGTCACTATCTTTAGTTCTTTATTTATTATTGTTACTTGCTGAGTTGGTTGTACTCATACTACACCCTGCACTTCGTGTGCAGAGCCAGGTGTTTCCGAACATAGCGGGTGTTGATTCTTTTGCACAACTGATTTTACGGAAATTCTGAGGTAGTTGTTGTGTTTCGCAGACCTTGCCTCTCCATCCCTGTCTCCTTGTTTACTGTATTTGGTCTCAGACTATTATAGACCGTATTTTCCAGACTTGATTCATGTAATGTTGTGATTTTGTTACACCCCATATTTTTGTACGTGAAAGTACATCGTAAGTCAATTGATGTAAGCTTGAAAATGAGATCCTCTTTGAAAGTATATAAAGTGATTTAATGATGTTACGTCCCATTTTTGCAAGCCTTTAAGAGTTATCAGTCGGGGACAAATGTTTCTAAGGGGACATGTTGT
The DNA here is from genome assembly GCF_000390325.3 of Nicotiana tomentosiformis. Lineage (NCBI taxonomy): Eukaryota > Viridiplantae > Streptophyta > Magnoliopsida > Solanales > Solanaceae > Nicotiana > Nicotiana tomentosiformis. The sequence goes on along the minus strand of NC_090813.1, from coordinate 95,152,858 downwards.
TACACCCCGTACTTCAGACGTCACTGTCATTATAGGATTATCTAAAGTAAGCTCAAAAAGGACGAAATCCTTCTACAAGGATAAGAAAGGTTTACCGAAGTCTTAAGTAAGTTAAGATAAATATAAGACTTTCTAATCAAGATTTAAATGCATTTAAAGTCATGATATGACTATATATGAAGTTTTGATATAGAATATAAAGTTTGAGAAAAATCGGATTTAAGTTGCGGAAAAATCGAGTTAAGATTTGCCTTATAACAAGCCGTTTTGAGAAATTAATTCGTAAGCTTTATGATGTTATTTTGGGACATATATCATACCAAAATGAATGTATATGAACCTAGTTTCCAATTGTCCAAACCATTTATTCATACGATATCGGAGTAAAGAAATATGGATTTTTAAAGTAGGGTCGCCAAGTCACGTCGCCGCACTTCGGAGAAACTGGCAGGTTTATAGGCCAGGTTGCGAGGTAGTTTTCTCTAAATATATTTAGAGTTACAGGTAGATCATTATATTTAATTAAATCCCCATGTGTCTAATTTCTAACGCTTTAAACCGTTCATCAATACGACATCATTGTAGAGAGATATTTATGTTTTCGCGAGACTGCGCTGGAGGCCCCTATGGGACCCACTTGGTTGGTGCCTGGACTTCACTTATTCTTATCTCATTTTTGGGATGAGCTTTGCTCATTTTTCATTCTACTTCCAGACTCACACTCTCCAAACCCTCCCAAACAGCTCCCAAAGGCTCCAAACAAATTTCAAAGGAATACACCATAATCAAACATCAAAAGTTAGCCTACGTGAAGAAGAGAGTCTCTATGGTGTCGTGATGTGATTAAGGGTGGTTGTAAGATAATGGAAGCTTTGGTTCGAGTTTTTCCAGATTCTTTAAGATATGTATAACACCCTATTTCTTGGATTTAATCTTATCTATGTGTTGGTTAAGTTATTGGATGAAGATTACAAGATAACACTTGAAAGGGAAAGAGTTGTTGTTATCTTTTGTTGGGTTGTTTTAAGGCTATATATATATGTTGTTATGGCTGAAATTTCAAGTTGTATCTACTGCCTAAGGTATGTAAATCATGTTCTTGGTTGTGCTTAAGGTTAAGCATGTGTTGTTTGAGTTGTTTGAGTTAAAATTTCCAAGATAGTAATTGACATGGCATAAGGAATCGTTATCTTTTTTTGTGGGTTGTGTAGAGGCTATATATATGGTTGGTTATGGTTGCTGTTATTAAGCTTATCTATGTGCTAATTCAGTGGATTGAAGAAGATAACATGAAAAACAAGAGGTTGACGATAAAGGTTAAGGTGCTAGGCGTGTGGACTATTTTTGAAGATTATTCTTATGATATTTTGGGATGAAAATGATATGGTAAGCATAAGTATGATGTTATACAAGTTGTAGGCAGATTCATGGAAAATGAATTGGATTAAATTATATTTTGTTAATTGTAAATCGAGCTTGCTGCTCAAAATGATTGTTGAAGTAATCAGAGAGTTTATTGTGAATTATATTGTTGTTGTTTGGTCTATTTGGTAACTTTTAGTAACTTATGGGATATAGTAAAAACAGGGGAGGTGTTGTCCGTTTTTTGTAGAATATTGGTTTTGAAATATGAGAGTTACAATGCTTATATGATGACGACGAAGTCAGGTTACTCATTGTAGAAGTAAGAAGATCATATTGAGCTTGGTTGACGATTGGAGAGAAGATTGCAAAGGTATGTTAAGGCTAAAACTTTCTTTCATTTTGGCATGATCCAGTAACTACATGTGTTTTAACGATACATAAAGAGAAGCTCATATTCCTGAATTTATGTACATTTTCCTAGTCTCATAAGTTACAACATTCTCCCTTATTAGGACTACATATTCAGTTTAGTTTTGTCTTCTTTCAGTCAAGAGAGCAGAAAGTCTATATATATATATATATATATATATATATATATATATATATATATATACAGTATTACAGTATTTTCACCACCATCGATCTATAATCGATGGGCAGGCCCCTATTGGGCAACCTCTGATCAGATGGTAAGTTATATACCGAGCCTATTGTGGACGAGCGCCTATGAGCGAGCCCAGAATAGTCAAGATACAGAGCCCGGTATGGCCGAGCGCCTTTGAGCGAGCGTACTACGGCAGAACAGTTACACATACCGAGCCTTATAGGGTCGGACATCTATTTTACTTACTATATTGAGAGAGATGAGTCAGTATCAGCAGGTAAGCATATCTTCAAATTATATTTGACTCCCAGGTACTTTCAGTTATTATATTATTAGTTCAGTTTTAAATTTTAGTTATCTTGTTGCCTTACATACTCGGTACATTATTTCGTACTGACGTCCCTTTTGTTGGGGACGCTGCATTTTATGCCTGCAGGTACTAATAGACAACTGGATAGACCTTCCGAGTAGACAAAGTCAAACATCAGCTTGGTTGGTAAGCTCCAATTCTCCAAAGTTCACATTTACAGAGTAGTACGTTCAGGCCGAGTATGGCACCGGGTGTCGGCCACGCCTCTTTAGGTTTGGGGCGTGACAGATTTTTCTTGTGTTTATTTTTATATCTTGTTCAACTTGTCTTGTTGTTTCGGCAAACTTGATAATAGTCTGATCTATGTTGAAATTAGGAGCGATTGGCTATTGCCAGGCGGATTATGTTATATGGAATCCGATTGCACGTCGCAACAGGTATGATTAATGTTATATGGGATTGGGTTGCACGCCGCAACAGATATAAAATGTGGGCACGAGGTGCCGGGGAAAATATGATGATGATATTGGCACGTGAGTTGTCTGTGCAGTTGTGATAGAGATATTGGCACGAGGTGCCGTGGAAATACGAAAGTGGGCTGAGACCCGTATTTTATGATTATGAGATGAGGTGTCACAAGGTGACTTTTATTTGAAAGGATTATATTCCAAATATTATTTGAAAGAATTATATTCGAAAGACATTCATATGAAAGAATTATATTTGAATGATATTATTTGAAAGATACTTATTTGAGAAAATTATATTTGAAAGAGATTTATTGAAAGAATTATATTTGAAAGATACTTATTTGAGAAAATTATATTTGAAAGAGATTTATTGAAAGAATTATATTTGAAAGATATTTATTTTAGGAAATTATATTTGAAAGAGAGTTACTTGGAAGAATTATATGTGAAAGATATTTATTTGAAGGACTTGATTTAATTGGGTGTACTTGTATTTATTATTTGTCAAGCGATATTAATGGTGTTCGTGTTGCCCTGCTGTGCATATCACTAGTTGATTTGTGTTGCTCTTATTGTTATTTGTTTCCTATTATTTTGTATATTATATTGCATAGGTTATTAGACTAGTGAGTGTCTTGATTGTACCTCGTCACTACTCCACTGAGGTTAGTCTTGATACTTATTGGGTATCGATTGTGGTGTACTCATACTACACTTCTGCACATTTTTGTGCAGAGCCAGGTATTGGAGCTATCGGACTCGGACAGAGTTAAAGTGAGATCGCAAGGATTCAAGGTAGAACTGCTTGGTCGTCGCAGTTCCTTGGAGTCTTTTCATTTTATTGTACTGTTAATTATTATTCAAACAGTATAGAGTATTCGATCCTTGAGATCATTTCATGTATTCAGTTAGAATTCGTGACTCAGTATTACCAGTCTTGGGAGGTTTTCATATTTGTTTCCGTTGTTGGTTTCGATTATCTATAAAAAAAATAAAAAAAAATGGCGTGAAATGTAATTATACTTGGCTTACTTAATCTTAGAGACTAAGTGCCATCACGACGCCTGTGGTGGGATTTTGAATCGTGACAATTGCATTCAATCATAAATGCAGAAGTACTTATTTAATTTGGGTTGGCATGAAATTACTATTTACTTTATTATAGCAGCATAACATCAGTTGATATGTGACCACATGCGCTCACATAGTGAAGTAGATAAGTTCATTCAAACTCAATAATTTTAACTTAGATTTTGTATGTATTAAAAAATATATTAAATAAGTACAAGTATATAAAAGATTTTGAATCCATTATATTTGATATGACATAATAAAATATTGAATACACATCTATAAAATAAAGTTCAAATTCCGAATCTACCTATGCGTGACCATAATGATTAAAATTTAGTAATACCATCTATTTTGGTGCTACCATTTGTTGGGCAGATAGAGAATGCAACATATCGAGCTGTTTTTGCCAGCAAAAAGAAAAGGTTAATTTTCAGTCAATGGCCTTTCAATGACTTCCAAATATTTGCGATCCTAATTCACAGTAGATAAAGAAAAATTATCATTAATGGTTTGCCTGAAACACCACTTCGTATTTTAAAAAAATGAAGAACTTAGGGTAAGGCAAGTAAAGCAAAGGCTCTAGGCCTCAAAATTTTGGTGCCTTATTTTTGTTAATAGTAAGTTTATGACTTAACTATTTAATAAAATGAAAAGAAAATTTTAATATATTTGAATAATTCGAAGTATATAAAAATATTTTTGATTTTCTATTTAGTGGTCAAAAATGTTGCGTTAACCTCCAGAGTTTCTTAAAACATAATAGTCAATTGATATTGACGATTTAGACTTATTTTTCAAATAAAAATTGTTAAAAAAAATAGTATAATTAGAATAAAATACTCTAATCGATAATTTGATATACTTAATCATATAAGAGGACCTGATTCTTTTTCAAATGCATATATTGCTTGTAGAACAATATTAATAATTTTTATACTAGTTGCATATACGAAAAGAATTTTTTTAAAATTAAAATTAATAAAATCTTATCTAAGATCAACAATGTCTCAAGATAAATTAAATAAATTATATATATATATATATATATATATATATATATATATATATATATATATATATATATATATATATATATATATATATATATATATATTATTAACTGGAAAAGATTATTAGAAGAAATTGATTATAAACAAAATTCTTGTTTAATAACTTTACATTTCAAAAAACTAGATAAATAAACTTCAAATAAAAATATATACGAAGTTTTTGTTTAAAAATATTAAGGCATTTGTATCAAGATTTGGCTTTAGGCCACCAATTCTGTGGAGCCGCCATGATCCCTATAAAATTAGCAGCTACGTTCTAAGAAACCAGAGTAAGAGGGGTAAAAGAAAAAGTTCTAGATCATCCATAAAACACTTGAATAGACTTATCTTAATTTTTACAAAGGCGAAATACATAAAGGACATCTTTAAGCTGTCCTGAGCGATCAATTAAACACCTCAACTAAGACCATTTTCAGCTAGACACTTTATTTAATCACAAAAGAAATCAACTAAACACCCGACCATGTTAGTGTGAAATGCACTTTGTGGACGCGAGTTGCCTACCTAAAATTAGATTATTTTTTTTCTTTTCCTAAAATAATGTGGACCCCACCTAATTTTCATACCTCCTTCTCCTCCAATTTTCTCTGCAACCATTCGACACCCTCCTCTACCTTAAATCACCTATGCCTCCATTTTCTCGTGCTTAATTTCCTTTTGTTTTATTCCTTTTCACCATACCTTCACTTCAGTATACAATTTAACATACACTAGCTGGTTGAACAGAATTACAAAAGAAGAGAATTTATGATAGGAGTTTTTTTACAAGATTCAATTTTTTAAATATCAATTATCAATTTGTTACTTTCAGTGTATTATCAATTTGTGGGAATTGGTTCTTAATTATCATCGCAAGGGAACATATAGAGCAATAAAAAGGACATAAGCAAGGGGGTTGCCGAAAAAACGTAGATCCGGCCAGACTCATGAAAAACAGTCCACAAACATGACGCAAAAGCATATATTTGGCCAGATCTGGATATATCTAAAGTCGACCGGTTTTAATGGGATCACCGACTTTGTAGATCTCACCGGCATTTGAAGGCCTACCGGTGAGGGTTCTGCCTCGACAGAATAGTGACGGGGAGAGGGGGGAAGGGTAAAGGGTGGTTGTGGTTGATGGGGAGGTCGCCGCATAGCCGGTCATCACCTCCGGAGGAGACGATTAGTGGCGATGCAGCGGCAGAAATGGAGGGGGAGAGGAGCCGACAGCTGCTATGTCAAAATGAGAGAGGAGATGGTAAAGAAAGTTTCTTTTCTTCTTTAAATGTATTTTTTTTTAATTACATTTATCAAATTTTTATGGCAAAATTACACGTGTTATTTTTTGATTGGTCCATTTGACATGTCATTGACAAGTGCAACTCACGCATATGGTTTGATGTACTCGGGTGTTTATTTGGCCTATTTAATAGCCACTTGAAGTGTTAAAATAAAAAATTGCTCGGTTAAGGTGTTCAATCAATCGTTGAGGACAATTTAAAAGGATCGTTTATGTATTTCGCGTTTTACAAATTAAGCATAAAGAAAGTAAATTGATACTGTTACAGTTTCCTGATATTGGAGACGAAATAATGTTTGTTTCTAAAGGTAATTAATTAGTATATGACATTTAAACCATTTTTATTGCATAGCAGTGTTTTAACTCCTTGCTCAGCTCAGCTCAGCTTAGTAGAACAGAATTACAGAGATCAGAGGTTTATTAATTTCAAAAAAGGGAACTTGTGCTTTCAGCCCGTGGAATGTCAATAGATTGTAATTTTAGTCCTTGTATTACAATACATTAAGCACATTTAATCTTTAATTTGTTAAAATCAGTACTTTGGCCCCTTGGGCTTGTAATCGTCATAAATTTAACGAATTGTTATATGTTAATTGTTTAAACTATTTAATTGTCCGTGTGTTATATTAAATTTTTATTGCTTACCCCATATTTGAGGATATATAGTACTAATTCTAAAAACAATTTAGATATACATATTTCATATATAAAAGGTACCAACAATACACATTTTTATTAATTCAAGGTTAAATATGTTTAGCCAAATATTATATGACCAAAATGACAACGTATCAATAGCTGAGGGCTTAACTGTGGAATTATCTTTTTATAAACTACCACGTTTATACATACATACATATGTGTGTGTAAATTTTTTCATTAATATTTGTGAGTACCTAATTTATGACTATATTTGAATTTTTATCACCTTTTATTGTGTAAATATTTTTAAAAATTTAATATATATTATTTTAGCTTTGTGATATTTTTTTATATATAGGGCAAAAATTAAATATAATTTAAAAGGTCAATTATTACTATTAATATTATTTTTATTTTTAATTTTATCTTTATTTTAAAATAAAATAAATTAAAAACCCGAAAAAATAAATATTTTATAAAAAAAAATCGGATCTGAATAAAAAAAATAGGAAAAATAGAAGTATGGAATTAAAAAGTAAAAGTAAAAGTAGATGGAAATTATTTAATAAAAAGTAAAAGAAAGTGGAAAATTTAAAAAATAAAAGTAAAAGAATGTGTAAATTTAAAAAATGAAAAGTAAAAGAAAGTTGGAATTAAAAAATAAAAGAAAATGTAGCTGATTTTTTAAAAAAAAAAAAGTAAAAGAGAGTATAAATTAAAAAAAAAAGTAAAGTAAGTGAAAAATAAAAAAAAGAAATATAAAAAAAGTGAGAATTTAAATATAATAAAAGTAAAAAAGTGAGAAATTAAAAAAAAAGTAAAGGAAAGTGGAGAATTATTTTTTTTTTAAAAGAAGAAAAATGGGAAGTGAAAATTCTTTTTAATTAAAAAGTAATAAAATAATTTAAAAAATCTGAAAAAATTCCGAAACTTTTTCTATAAAGAGAAGAGAAATGTGAGGAGAAAAAAAAGGGGAAGAGAGAAAGGAAAAAAGAAGGAAGGAGGGAATTGAAAGAAATATTTTTACTTATTCTACGCTAAGGGAATTTCTATTCGTGTCATTTTTTCTTCGGCTTTATTTCGAAAAATCCAGCAATCTATCACCAAAGTCCAACCCCGAAACCAACTGAAACTAAGCTAAAAAGCACGACAAAAACAAGCTGAAAACCCAGCGAAACAGTCCCCTTTTGTACAGAAAACAACAGCTCCAAAGTTGAGTCGTCGAGTTCGAGCTCCATTTGTCGATTTTGGTCGAAGCTCCATTTACATCCTTGTTCATTATCCAAGCTTCAAAACAGTCTTGTAAAGGTCCATTTCTCCCATCATTATTTTGTTAAGATATTATGCTTGAATATATAATTTGATCTTATTTTGCTTCATGAAGATTGAAATATTTTTCCGTATTAATTGTTAGGTCTCATTAGCTTTGTTAAATTTTGTTACTTTCTTGTTTGATTAACATGAATATTGATGAAAACATGATTTTTGGGCACGTAGTGAATGTTTGAACTTTGGGGATAAAATCCATGTCTGCTAGTTAAAATTGAAAAATAAGATTTGGACTTTTAAAAAAAAGATGATTGGGCCCGGTGGTTGGGCTTTGCTTAATGAAGCATGTACTACTGCAATTGACTAATGGATAGTGGAGTAACTTGATGAACTAGTAACTGGGCATACTCATTAATTGGCTTTAAAAGCCAATTGTGCTATGATCAATTTTAAGTTATCTGGGTCAAAATAATTAAGAGCAAAAGCTGATCATTTTCCACAATTGATTTCATAATTCATCGCCTCACAATAATCTCAAACTTAGGAGTTGAGCAAATTATGAACATCGTAGCTTGTTTTAGGCGCGATTAATAATAAATCATCGTGATTATGGGTACAGTTCCCGTGACACGGTCACGATACGTAAATCCCAACTCAAGTTCACACTACTTGACCACAATTTCAAATAATTAAAATAAACATGTTATGAGTCACGGGTGCGTTTCACGTGGCGTGATTTGCAATATGTACCAAAACAACGAGTGCGCGATATCGCGACTTGTTCAAATAAATTGCATAAATACTAAAAGGGTTAAAAACAAATAAAAGCGGTATAGAAGCGGTAACACATAAAAGGTTTTAAACATGTAATAATCAAGAAATTAAGCCAAGTGTAACTGTAAAGCGCCGCGCTAAAATCACGGAACTCGAGAATGCCTCACACCTTCTCCTGGGTTAACAGAATTTCTTACCCGATCTTCTGTGTTCACAAACCATAAATAAGAGTTAATTTTCTCGATTTGGGATTTTAAAATAAACCGTTGACTTGGGACACCATAATAATTATCCCAAGTGGTGACTCTGATTTAAATAAATAATCTCATTTCGAATAATATTATTTTAATTGAAAAAACTCTCATATCTCTCGGAAAAAAGGAGGTGTGATAATATTCATAGGCGATTCTACTTAAACATGTATTTAACCTTTATATATATACGTATTTATCAAATAGTTCATATTTTGAGTTTCTTCTCTTAAAAATCATACTCCCACAAATCGATAGTTCCAGCTATGCTAGTATTCTTTTACGAATTGTTTTTCTCAAAGCGTATTTTTTCGGACAGTAGACGCTCGTGCAGTGTGCTTAACACAATTTTTTCTTAATTTTGAAAAAAAAAAAAAAAAGTAGCCAGCTGATATCCCAAAATCAAAGCGATAATTTGTTAACCATTTCCGAAGTGAACTATGCGGAGTGATTTTACGATTTAAGGCAGAAAGACTCGATCAGAAATTCTGAATAATACAACGAAAGTCAAATAAAGTACATCTTAATTATAAGATCAGTTTATTTTCCAAAAGCGAAATGATAAATTACTCAATGAGGTCTTAATATGAAGGTTAAGATTGAGTTGTCAGGTCCAAGATTACTTAAGTTCTCACTGCAATTCTATAATTACTGTCGTCAAAGAGGATGTTCCTTTGTATACATTTAAAAGAAAAATTAAGATACTATGTGCGTCTTAAAATGAGCTGGACCAAAAAAAATCTATGAATCTTAGTTTAGGGGTGTATGTTAAGATTGACTAAGCATATTTATGTATATGTTAGTTAATTTGATAGTTATGGTTAGTCAATTAGCTAAATGGTAGTTTAGTTGCTAGTTGTTAATGAGTTGTTGCCAGCTGTTAGGTTAGTCACACTTCTCCACTCACGTGTATATATTGTAATTGCTACAGTGAATGAAATCACTTTTTGCATTCCTACATTCTCTCTCAAATTCCAGAACGTTCTCCTCAGCCATGAGCTAGCAGCCTTAGCTCGAGCTTCCTCTCCAATGGAGTCTACACCTCAGTCTCTGAATTTCCACATGGTATCAGAGCAGAGCTCTGTTTTTCGCTTTAGTTCTCACTCAATCTTCAATCGATTTCATAAATTCAATCGATTTCACTGACTCAATAAATCTAGGGTTTCCCAAAATCTGGAAATCAATTTTTCTCCTTTTTCTGCGTCAATTTGATTCATTGTTTTTCTGTTTAGAATATAATTTCATCTCTCTCTTTCAATACTTCAAATCATGGCCGGAGAAGAGGATATTGCCGACCCAACTGTTCATCAATTTGAGAATAACGGACCCAATTTGGTAAGAGATGTCATGGATTCAACTAATCCTCTATATATGCATCCATCAGAAAATGCTGGATCGACCTTGGTACCAATACCTTTTGATGGAGTAGGATATAGATCCTGGAGAAGAGGAGTTCTGCGAGCCCTCTCAGTGAAGAACAAAATAGGTTTTATTAATGAAAAATGTAGAAAGCCTAATGCTGATTCTGTAAATTACGTACAATGGGAAAGGTGTGATGATATGGTCAGCTCTTGGATTTTGAACTCACTTTAGAAGGACATAGCAGACAGTTTACAGTATGTAAATGATGCGAAGGAACTTTGGCAGAAATTGGAGGATAGGTATGACCAGAACAACGGAGCTAAGATGTATCAACTTCAAAAGGAAATCAATGACTTGACCCAGGGCTCACTGGACATCACTGGCTATTACACAAAGATGAAGAAGCTTTGGGAGGAATTACAAACGTTGAATGCGAATACTCAGTGCAATTGCCAGTGCACCTGCCGGGCAAAGGCAAATATGCACAAGGCAGAACAAGATAAGAGACTCATTCAATTTTTGATGGGCTTAAATGAGGTATATACTGTAGTAAGAGGAAGTATTCTGATGATGAACCCACTGCCCATGATAGCACAAGCCTTCTCTATTCTAATTCAAGAGGAAGAACAACGCAAAGTTAGACCACACAGTCAGCTAAGTTTGGAATCTGCGTCATTAAACGTTCATGGACAAGCAAATAGTGGCTTTAGAACAAATTACAATCAAATGGGAAACAATGCAGGAAATAATGCCTATAGATCAGGGAACAGAGGTCCACGTTTATTTTGTTTCTATTACAAAAAGCGAGGCCACACTAAAGAAAAGTGTTATAGGTTACATGGTTTCCCACAGAACTTCAAGTTCACAAGAAGCAGGAACACAGCATCTGCTACAAATGTTCATGGAGGATCTCAAGAAATATTGCCTAGAGAGTTTGATGTAGCTGATAATCGAGGTCAGAATCAGAACCACAATGCGCCCAACTTGACGAAAGAACAGTACAATCAGTTACTGAACCTACTGGAAAAACTTCACTTTGGGACTGTAGCTGAGACCTCAAATAATATCACAAGTGGAGATGTGAACTTCGCAGGTATATTGGCTTGATGTACTTATGATGAAATTATTGGTGATCTTTCATATAAATGTTCCCATTTACCTGCTATTTTTTGGATTTTAGATTCTGGAGCCTCGAACCACATGTCATATAACAAAAATTTACTCACTAATACTAGAACCTTGCCATACCCCTTTTTAGTTACTCTCCCAAATGGATATAGGGTTAAAGTAACAGAGATAGGTGATGCAGTTCTTAGTCCAAAGCTGACCTTGCACAGGGTGTTGTTTGTTCCCAGTTTCACGTTCAATCTCATTTCTATTCATTCATTAACATCACAACTCAAATCCATTGTTAATTTTTCTGCGTACATATGTGTATTGCAGGCCCCTTCAATGAAGAGGCTTCTGGAGATTGGTAGAGCAAGGAATGGTCTGTATTTCCTCTGCTCAAAATGCCAATTAGTTAGTTCAACTTCTTTACTCAGTTTTGGTAGTTCTAATTCATGTCACGATGCAAGTATTGTGCAGACTAATTCACCATCTCCATTTCCAATTGTAAATAGCTGCCAGTCAAGCAATAAAAGAGTCTATTTTGGTGAGAGTCTCAGTAGTGATTCTGATGTTGTACAAGCTCAAATCACCTTCACTTCCTATTGTAAATAACTACCAATCGGATAATAAGAGAGTTTGTTCTAATAATACTTCTTTGTCTGTCTCAAATCATGCAAAAATTATGTTGATTACTTGTGGCACAACAGATTAGGCCATGTACCTTTTGTGAAAATGAAGGGGATCTGTTCTATACTAGCCAATTTTGCACCCAAACAGCCTTTCTTTTGTTCAGTCTGTCCCATGGCTAGACAGGGCAGACTTCCCTATCCACAAAGAACCATATCTTCCACCCAAGTATTTGATCTATTACATATAGACCTTTGGGGCCCTTACCACCTTGCCACACATGATAATTACAAGTATTTTTTAACTATAGTCAATGACTGTAGTAGATCTACTTGGATACAGTTATTGAGTTGCAAAAGCAATGCACTAGAAGCTATCAAAACCTTTGTTTGCACGGTTGAAAACCAGTTCCAAATGTCAGTCAAGACCATTAGATCTGATAATGGGATGAAATTCACCAGCAATGAAGCACTGACCTTTTACCAAACCAAAGGGATTATTCACCAAAGAACTTGTCCCTATACATCACAACAAAATGGTGTGGTCGAAAGAAAACATAAAAACCTTTTAGAGATAACAAGAGCTCTATTGTACCAGTCTAAATTGCCTTTGAGGTATTGGGGAGAGTGCATCCTAACTGCAATATATTTGATAAATAGACTCCCCTCTACAATACTAAATAACAAGTGCCCATTTGAAATCCTCTACAAACAGAAACCCACATATTCCCATCTGAGAAGCTTGGGCTATCTATGCTATCCTACCACCCTTAAAACTCATAAAGACAAATTTGAACCAAGAGCCAACCCACACATATTTGTAGGATACCCCTTCGGAACAAAAGGTTACAAGGTACTTGATTTGCTTAGTAAAAGGATACACATTTCTAGAGATGTATAGTTTTATGAACACCTTTTACCATTTGCTATTTCTCCTAATCATTCCACTTTCCCTTCAGTTTTACACCTGATAACTTCGAGTCCAAGTTGTGCATCCCCTCAGCCCAACATCATAGATGACTGTGATCAAACTAATACTTTGGATAGCTGTCAGCTACAGGATAAGAATCATACACACAACTCTGTCATTGATTCTCCTATATATGTTGATCATGTTGTACCTACTTCCCCACATAACATAGCCCTTGCACCTTCATGTGAGTCACTCATAACAGATGATCTGAATACTGCCACCAATCATGTACCCGATCCTCCCATCATGTTACCAGAACCTAGAAAATCTACTAGGGCAAATAATCCACCTTCATACTTAAATGAATATGTCTACTCCCTTCTAACATTGAAGAACAACTCTCAACATATACATTCACTCAATTCTTTTTTTATCAAAAACCAACATGTCTCCCTGAATACCTTGAGTCAGAACAGTCAGCAGGTTATGAGGAACATTTCACATGACAGTGAACCATGTTCATATGAGGAAGCAGCCATAAATCCTGCTTGGCAAGCATCTATGACACAGGAATTTGAGGCTTTGTATGCTAATCATACTTGGGATTTAGTAACTTTGCCTGCAGGAAAGAAAGTTATAGGATGCAAGTGGGTGTACAAGATCAAACACAATGCAGATGGAAGCATAGAGAGGTTCGAAGCAAGACTTGTGGTTAAGGGTTACACACAGCAGGTAGGGATTGACTACACGGAAACCTTCTCCCATGTTGTCAAAATGACAACTGTCAGAACATTAATAAGTGTGGTTGTGAAGAAAGGTTGGGACCTTTTTCAATTAAATGTAAATAATGCTTTCCTACATGGGGATTTGCATGAAGAAGTGTACATGGATATCCCACAAGGTTTACAAGTTCACACACCAGGTGTTGTATGCAAATTGAAGAAGTCCTTATATGGACTAAAACAAGCAAACAGACAATGGTATGACAAATTGACAGAATCTCTGTGTTCAAAAGGATTTGTGTATTCAACTAATGATTACTCACTTTTCTATAAGAAGAATGGTTCCTTAACTGTATTTGTGGTTGTGTATGTGGATGATGTAATCCTCACAGGGACAAATTTGGAAGTGATCAATGGTTTGAAGAGCTTCCTACATAACAAATTCAAGATCAAAGATCTGGGCAAGCTACATTATTTCTTGGGTCTGGAAGTGCTATATAAGAATGATGGAGTACTTATTTCACAAAGATAATTTGCTACAGATTTGTTGAAGGAGTATGATTGCCTGGGATATACTACAGTCTCTTCCCCTCTTGATTGCACAGTTAAGTTGAAGGCAACTGAAGGATCCATGTTGACAGATCCCACATATTACAGGAAACTTGTGGGGAAGCTCAACTTCCTCACAAATACAAGACTTGATATAACATACAGTGTGCAACATCTAAGTCAGTTCATGCAGTCACCAAGAGAACCACACCTTAAAGCTGCATTACATGTTCTTAGGTATCTAAAAGTTGATCCCACACTTGGTGTTTTCTTATCCAACAGTCCTGACTGCACCTTAAAAGCATATTGTGACTCAGATTGGGCTGCCTTGGCCTGATTCTAGGAGGTCTGTGAGTGGCTATGTAGTTCTGCTTGGAGAGAGTGCCATCAACTGAAAATCAAAGAAACAAGACACAGTTTCCTTGTCATCTGCAGAAGCTGAATATAGATCAATTCGAAAGGTAGTTGGTGAGTTAATATAGATAAAGAGATTGTTGGAAGAATTAACTGATACATGCCAAAAACATATTCCTATTTTCTGTGACAGTCAAGTTGCTGTGCACATGGCAAGGAATCCTGTGTTTCATGAGCGTACAAAGCATATAGAGGTTGATTGTCATTTCGTAAGAGACAAGATACAAGATGGGTTGATCACTCTTCATCACATCTCAACAAATGATCAATTGCTGATATTCTAACTAAGGCTTTGACAGGCATCAAACATACCAGCATCCTTGGCAAGTTGGCAGTGAATTCTTTCCCACCAACTTGATGGGGGTGTTAAGATTGACTAAGCATATTTATGTATATGTTGTTAATTTGATAGTTACGGTTAGTCAATTAGCTTAATGGTAGTTTAGTTGCTAGTTGTTAATGAGTTGTTGCCAGCTGTTAGGTTAGTCACACTTCTCCACTCACGTGTATATATTGTAATTGCTACAGTGAATGAAATTACTTTTTGCATTCCTACATTCTCTCTCAAATTTCAGAACGTTCTCCTCAGCCATGAGCTAACAGCCTTAGCTCGAGCTTCCTCTCTAATGGAGTCTACACCTCATAGTCTCTGAATTTTCACAGTGTACATGGACCGGGTTGGTTCGGTTTTTATTCAAAATCAAACCAAACCCAACTATATCGGTTTGGATTGGTTCGGTTTTATCAAATGTTTCGTATTTTTTGAGTTTTTTTGTTACATAAATATTATTTCAATATTACTTTGTTAAAGTTATAGATAAAGTTTTAATAAGTGAATATATGTTTAGTAAAAATTAAAAAAAATGACAAATATATTATCTATTAAAATGCTCTTATGGAAGAGTTTTTTAGTAACACATGATAGTTATTTTCTTAGTCGCCTGACAATAATTTTTCGTTGATATACGCTTTCAAGGTTAATCGAATTTAATAATTAAACATAAAAATCAATATGATACCTAAATAAGGATATATTCTATTTAATTTTAAATTATTGAAATACTATTTCAAATTCGAAAAAGATATAAGAAATCTTGTATATGAATATGGAGAACAAAGAGATGACTGGCCCATTTTAATAATACTTGATAAGAAAGTGATACAACCATTATTTAAAGTAAATAAAAATAAATATATTTCATATAAATATTACATCCCATGAGAGGATCCCAAATATTTCTAAACATTTTTTAAATAAAATTTTATATAAAATCTTAAAAGTATATATAAAAGTTAAATATTTATATATCGGTTTGATTCAAGTTTTTTTACTCCATAATACTAAACCAAATCAAACCAAACTTTGTCGAGTTTTTTAATCGATTTGGTTTGACTGTTCGGTTTGGTTTGAACACCTCTATCTACCAAATTTTGCAACTGGACAAGAAACTCAAAACCTCTATAAACTAGGTACAGAAAAGACAATTAAATCTCCTGCTTATATACCATTACTATTATCAAAATCAAATGTAACTTAGATATGATAAATTGACATTTCCCATCAAATAAGTACTCCATTTTTCTTAATCTATGGTATTACATAAAGTAAGAAATAAATGGAATGCTCAATTATAAACGTCAATTTTCATGCTTTAGTCCAAATCGACGGCAGAAGGACAAACGATCATGGAATCGCTTTAGGCGTTAGGTCTAAGTACATTATTGTACAATCCAAGTCAATGACCTAAGAATATGGCGGATTCTAATGGTGCCTTTTAAGTGAACAGAAACGGATTACTAGTTACTAGTGAATGCATGTGAAGAGTTACTTTTCTTGAGTGGTAGTCATTGTCAATGTGAAAATACGTTAATACTACTAACATTGTAGTCATCTTTTCCAAGTCTCTGACTTCGTGATTCATGATGAAGTCAGGGGATTTTTTTTTAAAAAAAACAAAGACGATAAGGGGATTTAAGGGTGGTAAATGGGGTGGTTGGGGGTTGGACTAATTTTGGGCGGTCAAAATGAGCGGATAAGGACTCGCCCAAAAAATACTTAGATCTGAGATTGACCGGATCAAGATAGGCTAAAATTTGGGTCATAGCCCAACTCAATCAATTCTTACAAAGCTTTAATTAATATGTGTTGTTTTCTTTTAAATTTTTTAATTATTAAATAAGATTTTTTTTATATTATGGTCATATATAACATATCAAACAAAAAAGAATTACTTTAAAGATATTTTAATAAAGTTGCTCATGAATCAATTTGGACCCAAAAATCCAACCAAGTTTAAATATGCTGAAATGAGTTGGATCGGGCTGGAAAACAATGAGCGAGCCAATGAACGGGCAAACCTTGAGCCAGCCGGATGGATTTGGACTTAAATTGACACCTGTAAGGGGATTCAACTCTCTCTCACACACATATATTGAACATTTATTGAACTCTGCCCCTGTAATCGTGACTGCATAACCTAATAAAGTTAAGATATTAGGGATTTATTGAACATTTTCCTGTACCCAGCTGGTATAATCTTGTCATATTATCATTTTTATATAATATTTAGAAAATTCTTAAATCAAGGCTGGATTCAATAGTATATAGTTCTTTTTTCATTGTAGTTGTGAATTGTTTATTTATGGTAGCCTACCAAACTTTTGATTAGCTAGAACGTATATCATTATGGAAGTAAGTCGTGAAGTGGAACAACGAGTGGAAAAAAACTGTTCAACCAATTACCATTAGTTTGGTAAACGCCACATAAATATAAAAGGAAAATGTGAACAGTAACTTGTTCTATGTTCTAATCGAATTAAGCAAACAAACAATGCAAAATCAGCCATAGAACTGATCATTATAATACACCTAAAACTGGTGTTAGAACTGGTAGCTCAGATATTAGGTCAGGAAAATCAAATACTCTCCTCCTGTTTCAATTTATGTAATTCTATTTGATGAGAATGAAGTTCAAAAAAATAAAAATAAATAAAGAGTCATCAATATTTTGTTGGCGCGGTTTTTTAGCTCCTGGTTTTCCGGAAGAATTGACGAACCACGATCTTTCCTCGAGTCCCATCTCACAACCAAATTAAATGCACTTTCAATTGGGTAAAGTGATATGTATTCATTTACACCGACAATTTTGGGAAAAAGCGTTTCTCGTAATAGTAGGACTATTTATTACTACTACCAGTAGAATTTCCTAACAACTAAATCGAAAATCGATCAGTATCGCAGCACATGCTCTTCATTTAATTAAGATATATTCGCATACACATAATTAATTTTAATTAATTAATTAATTGAAGGAGTAAATAGAGTTTGCTAGAAAGGTGGAAAAGTTCTCCCTAAACTGTTAACATTTGCGAAAATACCTACCAGATCTTGCCGATACGGTAAGTATGATTTCCTCTTATTCTTATCCATTTCCTTTGCCGCCGCTTGGTTCCGTAAATAAACAGCCGCCGACGAAGATGCCTTCTCTCCGACGTTACTACTTCCCTTTGCCTTTAATTTTCCGGTTACTTTCGATGCCTCAACTGAGTCCTTTGTTTTGGAAGTTTCGTTTTTCGTTCCTTTTTCCTGCGTTAAAAATACAAAACTGTCCTTCCCGTCGCTATTACTCCGACGCATCAAATCTCGAATACTCCACCGCTTAAACGCCGATCCTGTTGAATTACTCTTCTTACATCTGCTCGGTGAAGGCTCGGTTATCTGCGGTTTCCATACACAGTAGGTTCCCGGAGGTACACTTTCCAACTCATCGACCTCCGATGACGACGACGACGGCGGTTCGCGATCTTCTAAAAACAAATCCTTTAACGAAACCTGGATTGAACTATTGGCATTTTCCGACGATTCGCCGTCAACGCCGCCTTTGTGATCTACGTCATAAGAAACAACGTTTAGTAACAGATCGCGGTTGAAAACGGGGAAAACAGGCTGGATTTGACGGTCGTAGAAGAATTCCCCAACCGAAGCTTCTGGATTTTCACATACCAAAGAGAATTCAAAATCATCCTCGCCAGCGTTCGCTTCCACCTCCGCCTGCTCCGCCACCTTAGAATTGCGTTCAATTTCATCGGAGATTTTAGCGGCAATCTCCGCCGCTCTATTTGAGGAATAGCTGCTAAAGCTAGGGCAGAAAAATTCTTCTTCCTGCATGTGGTCTGGTCTCTGTGAGTAACTAACTGGTGCACGTTTAGGGTCTCTGTAAGTTACGATCTTATTAATGGAGAGAGAATTAATGCGGACTGTTTCAGGCTTTCCAGCTGGGGTTTTATACGAGGGTTTTTTCTTTTTCTCTTTTTTTAAAGAATTTTAAATTTGATGAGCTAAAAAAATATTTATAGAATTAAGTCAATAATCTATTAATGAACATTTATTGGTAACTTACCATAAATGTAACTTAACCTAACAGATGTCTAAATATTTATTACACTTTTAATACATAATCGTACAACTTAACTTCTTTTGGAAAAATATCTTATGTCTGCAATTTAAAGATCGTAGACAGATATTAATCTTTTCTTAGGTTCCTTTACACAAATAAATTGTTAACACTAATTGATTTTAACGGGATGACTGTAAAAGATTTTCTTCTAATTTTTGGACTACGATGAGCTTATGAATAGAGAAGGAAGAAAAGGTTGGGAAAAAAAAAAGAAAAGTGTCTTTAATTTGGATTTGATTCTTATATCTAAGTGATATAGATCTCCAAGTAGGGGTGGTCAGGGGCGGCTCAATGGTATTTGTGGCCTAAAGCCAAACTTCAATAAGGGACCCTAAGATTTTTGTTGTAGAAGAAAATTTATAATTTTATTTGAAATTTTTTTTTCTAACTTTTTGAGATGCGAAATTATTAATAATTTATTTATAATCGATTTCTTCTAATAATTCTTTTTCTATTGATAAAGAATATGTTTACTAATCAATATCAATAGATCTCTCAACTTTGTATCTATATTAGTCCATTGACTAGGATCATATATGTTCCTAGGAGTATAATTATCCAACTTATTTAGAACTTCTTATTTTTCTTGAGGATATATATTAGGTTTCTCGCCAACTTCTCCTCCTTCCTCTTCTTCTTGAATTTTATTATTCTCTATCTCAATTATATTAGTGATTTGTTCATCATAAAATCTTTCACATTTTCTGATTTAGAATTTTTACTATTCACTACAAATTTATCAAGTGCTCCTTTTTGGGATTGTATTAGAGTTTCAATCCTTTTCCTTTTTTGACGTTTTGAACATCCGCATTCATATTTTCTAGTTGGACATATTAAAACTCTAATAAATAACTAAAAAGACAATATATACTTACAAGAAAATATATCCAAAAAAATTAAAAAGTAGATGCAAATAATAAAATATAGAACAATCAAACCTGATTCAATAAATAAATAATTTGATAAGCTTTTGCTACTTCAAAATTCTTGATGTAACGCCAAAATACTTGAGAACAAATAAAATAGATGGTACTTGTGTTCTGCTCTTTTATTTTGTGATAGTGACTGGAATGTAAAGATGGCCAAAGGAACAATAGAAGAGTAAAAGTTAATATACTTTTGCAGATAAAGATAAAAGGAAATAAAAAGAATGTGGGCCCATTTATAATAATGATGGTACATAAATGAGGCAAGATTGTGGAATGTTCACGCGTAAATAAGGCATGAATCCCAAAAATATATTCCTTTTCCAATAGTTCTCCAACGGTCTCCTTTCCTTGAAACTTGCATTTTTTTTTTCTTTTCAAATACTTAATATTGTTAAAAAAAAATGGACAAATACATTAACTGTTAGAAAATTTTGGGGCCCCTACAAATAAGGGGCCCTAAGCAACGGCTTTACTTGCTTGACCATTAGGCCGGCCCTGGTGGTGGTAAAATAGTTAAAAAAAAAATAATTATCCACCTATATTATCCATTAAAAATGGGTTGTATAATGAATTTTTTAAAAACTGATCAAATATGGATAAAAACCATATTATCCACTTAAAAAATGGATAACTAATGAGTTTAACTTTTACATTTGTAAAGCCTCATATTGAGATTTTTTCAAGTTTGGGAGACTAGGAATTCTTTCACAAATTACCATATTCATATTATCCGCCGGTTAACCCTTTTTTATTCGTATTAAATATGAGTTGGATCGGATAGTTTATTTATTTTTTGCTATTTTCGACTCGCCTATATCCAACCCGACCCGCCTGTTTGCCGCCCCTATCTCCAAGGGGTTTCGCGTTTTAGTTTTAGGTATGAAGAACTTTCATCTTCTTGATGTAAACCTAAGTTATAGCCTGTTTGGCCAAACTGGAGAAATCAACTTATTTTGGGAAGTATTTTTTTAAAAGTGCTTTTGAAAAAAGTACTTTTGGAGAGAAGCAGTTTGTGTTTGGCTAATCACTCTGAAAAATACTTTTGAACAATAATTTGTGTTTGGCCAAACTTTTCAGAAAGTGCTTTAAGTATCAAATTATGAATAAGGACATGAATAGATTTACTTAATAATTAATATTATAAGTAAATAAATAATCTTAAAAAATTATTATTACAAGCAATAATTAAATCTTTTCATTTTATTTAAGTAAAATATGAAAATAAAATTTAAAAGTACTAAATTCTTTTAATATAAGTTTAATATATTAAAAATCATTCAACAAATATAAAAGCATTCACCCCTAAAGTCACTATATATTAGAAAGTTATCCTAAAAATAATAAAAAATATTTATACATTAATATCCTAAGTATTAGGTTTAACGATTATTTTGGTATATACTATATTTTGTTAAGGATATTTTTGGTGAGAAGAAAAGTCAAAACTACTTCTGCTTCTGTTTTTGGGAAGAAACATTTTTTTCCCTAAAAAAGCTTGACCAAACACCTCAAGTTAGATAAAAAAAAGTATTTTTTCCTCTTGAGAAGCTTGGCCAAAACGACTATTAGTCCAATAAGTAAATTTCGATAAATAGTAGTAAAGAATAGTTGTGATATAAATTTAAAACCAGTAAGCTTTTTTAAAAAATAGATTTTTGCCGACCTCTAAGTAATTTTTATTTTGTAACTCAAAAGTAACTTGACAGTGGAAAATTTTCTCATTGTTTAAACGTAAAATTCGTTCTTCTTTCTCAAGTTAGTTGTCAGTTGACGTTTTTTTGGCACGTATATTTATACTAATTGAGAAGCGTGGAACTAGTTTTCCTTTAGTGGATGACAAGTAAAAGAAAGTGGTTTTCCTAGTTAGAACCACTTCACACGTGGGCATCAAGATTTTTTGGGTGTTTATGCCATTCATAAAAGGTAAAATATTTTTTTCGGTATTACATTCGATAATATACAAGAAAGCCTAATTTGATGTGCGGCTGATGCATCAATGACTAAATCAGTTGAATTATTCCTGAGGTATTCAACTATTCATCATGTAAATATTCAAAAATAGATTTAGACGAATCACATCAAACATTGGTTAGAGGCTTGTCATTTTCTCAAACTCTTTCTAAAGATGGGCCAGTATGGCACAACGACAATATGTCAGTACTAATATTGAAATAAAATAAATGTGGAAGAAAGCTTTTGGATATTTTCGAATTTAAGCAAACAATGTAGTTTAAAGTCACTAACAAAATATAATGATAATGCTTAAAATGTATAAATATACAATTTATTCGGAGCAAAGAAAAAGTACCAAACTAATAAAACGACAAGTGATGAAAAGGAAATGCGACAAACGTATCGGTGAAGACTGAAGGGGATATGGAGATTTAATGATCCTTGGCTAATTTTTTTGGTTCCTATATGGTGTTCGGTATTAATTTGGGGTATTAACTAATTTAGATTCACGTCGAGGCTCATTGTATTGGGTAGAATTAATTTATAATGAATGATCAAATAATAGTGTGACACGTGGAACCGAAGACAGAGGAAGGTGAATCGGAGCACTCGGGAAATCAATGTTGGGAAGCTGGGTCCGACATGGGAAGGCCCCTACCGGATTTCAGCTGTCACCGGTAAAGGATCGTACGAGTTGGTAAATTAAGATGGAGTCAAATTGCCTAGCAATTAGAATGTGACTCACCTCAAAAAGTATTACTGCTGATGGATCCTACCAATACTGAAAGTATGTGCTGCACTATTTTTTTCTTTGATCAGTTTTATCCCAATCGGATTTTTCTGACAAGGTTTTTAACAAGGCAGCAATGAAAAGCATACAACGAGAGGAGTGGCATCGACAAGGATAAGACCTTTAAATGACGAGGCATTGAAATGATAAACTACCACGGGATGATTAAATAATCTTTGTCTCGATGGCAAGTTCCTAACGGGAAGCAAAGCTTGCCATCGAATCAAAGACTATTCAACAGTTCACAAGTGTTTCACCCAACGAAGCAAGACTTCTAGTATTCTAATTTGCATACTTCGCATTCGAATGTTGGGGGGAATAGTATAAGATACGGCTACAAGATTGCCATGAAAACCGGGGACTGCAAGAACCGGGAACAATAATGTCTCATCGAAATCGAGGACTGTATGACCAGCTCCATATAAATAAGTTGTACAAGTTAGGCACATGTATTGGCAGTTTCTTTTTTTTTTTAGCAAATGAATGCTTATGTATTAAAGATAGAAGGAACAAAATAAAGTCCTTTTATTTTTAACTTGTTTCTTGTTCAAACGATGAGTTGATTTTATCATTTGAAAGTTAACAAAAAATTTTGAATTCTTGTGTCATAACTAACAGGATATGTCCTCTTCTAGAGCACCGTAAACATAAGAGTGCCCTCTCTTATGAAACTCTCATAGTAAATGGTTGATTCCAGGAGAATTTATGTCCGAAATCAAAAGCTGTCGGATTACAATTTACCCGAAACTTTAACTAATTTGACGCAAAGAGAATATATCTTGCACAACACTTAAGAAAAAATCCTATTTATTTATCAAAGGTGCCAAAACCGATGAAAAGTTTGGCATAATTACAAAAGTACAAAGAAAAGCAACAAAAGAAAAAAATTTAAGGGTTATCGCCGCCGGAGCCCGGGGGAGAGAGACATATGCATCCCCTCGGTGGGAGAGGGTGGACCCCGCAAAATTTCGAAGTACTTAAGTGTTATTAAGAAAGTTGATGTGCGCTAATTATATTATTTTATGTGCATACGGGGACTATTAATATGATGGATATTAATTGAATATGATAATAAGTGTACGAGACATATTATAAGTGATGTGGGTCTAAGGATAGCCCTAAGTCCAAGTTAAGTTGGAAATTACATTATAGGCTAAAGTTCCAAATGAGTACGCAGAAGACCAAACTTTGGACGAGCATATCTACATATATATATATATATATATATATATATATATATATATATATATATATATATATATATATATATATATATATATAAGGATTTATGTGATGTAAAACCTATCAAATGAAAGATCTTGGAATCTATTTTCTAACGCTTCAAACCGTATGTCATTTGGACATTCCTACAAGAAGTTATGGCCAAATTACCAAAGGCTAGCAGAGAAGTCTACGGATGCGAAGCATCCGGGGCCGCGTCCGAAAAAAAGGCTGACAGTGAAGTGCTGCCATAGCGTCCAAGTCCGCATCTGAGCTTCAAAGATGAGTGAAGTGGGGATGCAAAGCATCCAGGGCCGCATCCAAAACCCAGAAATCTGGGCTAATGAATACAAAATCGGGGTAGGAGAGTATTTTGTGTATTGGGGGTTAGGGTTCTTGATGGTGAAGAGACGATTTTGAGCTCAAATCAAGTCCAATCAACTAAGGTAAGTTGTTATTGATATTTTGGGTTGATCCTTACTCAATATACATGAGTTATAACATCATTCTTACATCAAAATACTAGATTTCATCATCAAATCCTCAAGAACACAAAAATTATCAAAGTTGTGATTTTTCAAGATTGATCTACTAGAGGTAATTCCAATGCTTCAAACTCATTTATTATGAGTAGTTAGAAGTATTTGAAGCATTTGTTACAAGTTTTAATGGTTGAAATATTAAATTATAAAACTCTAGTTCATGGCATGAATAGTACTTTTGAGAAAATAAGAGAGAAGATGAATGGTAATCTTGGTGAAGAAATTTATGAATACAATGAACCTATGAAATTATTTGTCAGCAAAAGATGGAAGTGATCAACTAAGTAATCACCCGAATTGTATATTTTGCAAGTGTTGATTATGGAAGACGATGAATAGTAACTTTGTGGCAATAGACAATTGATGTAGTATCATTAATGACTTCGAAAGGGTATTAAAACGTAAGAATAAAGTTGAATGGTCTAGCATGTAAAACTATTTAGCGATTTGAGTTGTTGGAGGCTTGTAGCCAACTTATGAGCCATATATAAATATTGATCAATATCTTAGGTCATATTCTCATGTAATTAGGATATCTAATTATAGATGTCGACTTGTTGGTGATGTTGAGTATTTTAATCAACATTGGAATGATGGAGGAGGATTGAAAGCTTGTGAATGTTAATAAAGCAAAAGCGAGGTAAGTTGATTAAAACTTACTCTTCTTGAGGGACTTTCTCTAAAAGCATGTTTCGAGTTAATACTTAAGTTGTTTACAAATGTGCTTGTGGGGACAAAGAAGTACGGATGTCTCCATGTATTAAAATATTATGTTGCATATGTAGTGTCATATTGTATTATAAAATTTTATTTTAAATTTTGTTGGCAAAATAACACTCAAGATAAATGTTATAAGTTTTTATCAAAACTTAGGTATTGGCAAGAGTATATATTTTGAGTGCTAAAGATAATTTTTATGGAAAGTATTTTTTTGGAAATTGACGAACAAAATAGCACTTGTGATATCTTTTAAGATTGATGTTAAATTGCTAAAGGCTTTAGCATGTAAAAGGTTATTTACTTTAATTTTGTTCAAATGATTTAGATTTTCTGTAAATGCTATGATTTGATAAAAATAGATCATTTGAGGCTACTATGCTATGAATCTATTTTTGAAGTATCAAATATTTTGGAAGTTACTTGTGTTCACCGAGATTGGCTTCGGATATATCGTGTTCGTTGTCATGAAACTACACGTGCCTGTATAGGCGTAGATGGTGACTTTGTGGTATAGACTACGGCATAGTGCTCTCCCTCGAGAGAGCACTATTTTGTGCTATTATTAGCATGACTGAGTCAATTCGTATGGCACTACGATGAGACGACCTGAGCAAGTAGGGTATATGATACTTGCCGCTAGGTACATAACCTAGTTGACCTTATTATGTCGGTGATAATATAGTACTCCCAATGAAAGGTAAGGATGATTTTCTTATTTTTAGGCCTAAGGAGCCAAAAGTGATTTCGATGACTTAAAGCAAATAGAACGATTTTGCATGATTTTATCCAAAATCTTGGATTGATGTAAATATTTTAAAAGTTTATATTGTGGGTTATATTTCACTTGGTTGTTATTTAAAATAACAAGGGTCATGAATTGATAAAATTTCTTATCGTTTTATATCAAATATTGGTGCATTATTTTTAATTGTCCCAAGAACTTAAGTTAGAGAGAGTCTATGACACTTATTGAGTACTGTTGTGATGTACTCAGCCCTTAGGGGTCCCTCTCTAGGGCCCTGCTTACTTTACATGTTTCAGGATGATGTATGATATGTGGCATGCAATCAGGCTAGGATGACTCTCTTTCTGAGGTATTATGAAGCACCACTTTTATCTCGTGGTAGCTATCATGTTCTTTCTCATTTTATTTTGTTGGAATTACTCCAACCGTTGGTTCTATTCTTGGTACAGAGGCTCCATAGATAGTTGTGAAAGGTTGTAATAACGGGGTTGTACACGACATACATGAAAGTATATTTATTTTACTTAATCTCATTGTTATTATCATGAAAGACGTCATGTGTGATTTTGAATTAGAAAATATTTTATTATTTAACTTGAAAATGTATATGATTTTTTTCAAGGAGCTTCTGCAGTTAAATTGATTTTTATGCATATGATTTGGGTGTATCACATGGTTTGGTTCGCTCGGGTCGGGTAGTGTGTCGGGTGCCGACCACGTAGTTTTGGGTCGTGACATGACTTGGTATCAGAGCTCTAGGTTCTAAGTTGAGTCCTAGGAAGTCTATGGATCCGTGTCAAGTAGAGTCCCTTTTATCGATTTGTTGCCCGCCACACTTATATCGGGGAGGCTACAATGACATCTAGGGAGTTTTATTTTTTTTCGTACTCTATATCGTGCGTTTGTGTCTGAAGTGAGTACAGATTCTCGATCGTATTGATTTCTTATTGAGGAAGATATTGAAGTGACGAGAATGAAGCTCAATGTTCAATTTATAATACGAGATGTTTGGGCTAATAGCCAGAGAGTATCATATTTGTTCAAAATGGAAGGTTAAGTCGAGAATAGATTAGGACTGATACAGTAAACACGTATGACTTTGGTGAACAAGAATTATTTGTCGAATACTGAGAAATCATGGAAGAAAATAAAGTGATGATGTCAGCTAGTATTGTCAGGATGGTGTCCTGACTTATAAAGAATTTTACTAAAGGATGTAAATAAGGGAACCTATATTAGGTCCTAGATTTCAATTCAAGATCGTTAGTCAAGATGTTGGAGGGACTGTTTACTATGGTAATCATCATTAACGAGTTTAGAAAAGGTACAAAAAAAAGAATACTGTAAATGAAGATGTTGCATCTTAAATTATCATGACATGATATAGAGAGGTAATATGGATCTAATTGACAAGTGAATGTGAATCAGTCAAATTTGTGGTAAACATAGTATGACTCATAAGAAGTTTGGCATAGTTAAGACAGTGTCAATAATGACCAAAGACACCTTTCCAAAAAAGAAAAAGGGGACTTCTTGATCATTCGAAAAGGGAATGTTACAAGACGAGAGAGATGACCCTTAATTGTACTTGACATCAGGTTTTCCATAAGCATGATAGGTTATCGTCATGATGGTGTCATATGAAATAGAAGTGGCACATAAGAAATAAAGTGCCACATGTAAGTACGAGTTGAGGATAGACGAAGCATGCCATATGTAAAAGATGGGAATGACAACCTTGAGTTCCTCCAGATGATGAATGTGATACAAATAAAAGTTAATCTCTAATTATGCATACCAAGATACGCGGGGATAAAGTATGTGAACTTAAATAGGTAAGCGTGAACATATTAAGGCATGAGATGCACAAAACGCGTAATCTTGGAGGTTATAAGAAGCAATATAGGTTGTTAGAGAAGGGGAAAAAATGATATGGAATAATAATCTTGAGTTTTTTTTAGTCGGGGTATGTCTTATTTTATTATGTTGAAATGATGAAAAAAATTGAGAATTTCTAAGAATGATCTCAAAGCAACTCTATATGTGCCCGATATTGAAAGAGCAGTTTACTTGTGAGTGAACGGATCCTTATGATTCAAGAAAAATAAATATAGAAATGGCTCATGGGCTAAGTTAAAGTTGTTGGAAAGTTATACATATAAGGTGTACGATGTAAGGATCAAAACAATGATTGAAAACGATTATGGTACGGATTTGGATATTGAGAAGTACAAGAATTCTAAGACTACATGATAATGTGTCATAAATTCCTATAGAATATGTAGGGAGGAGGTCAACGATACCATGAAGAATGGGAAAATATACAAGTATATATTTATCATATGAAATGTGTTAATGTAAATATGTGGTATTAGCTATGACCAAAAAAGATCGCATTGTGATGAAGACATGAGGTAATAAGACCCTACATGCATGCCATATTTATCATAAGTATTAGCCTACTCAGTGGGATACCATCAAAATAAAGTTTCATGAAAGGACTTAAGAGCAAGAAATATAATTTCAGAGATATTACTACAGAATCTCATATATATATCCAGAATATTTTGAACCCATTGGTCCAGGCCTTGAACCCTTGGTAGTGTCCACCAAGTAGCTAAAACAACGGAAACAAAGAGGTCAACAATGATGTGAAATGGTCTTTTTACGAAGGAAAGAGATGAATAAATTACAAACTTACGTGAACGATTCCATGATTCAGGAAATGATGGAGTCGTGGTCGGGATGATATCCATCACAGTCACTGTCATCATCCACGCTAGTGAGAAGGGCGTGGTAGCCATGTTTGCTGAAATATTTTAGTCCCTCACGGAAGATTTTGGGGGAGTAAAGATTCATTATGTGTGCCATAGTTAGAGTTTCCTCAGTCTTCGTGCACAATTAGTGTAGACAAGCCATCGTTCACCATACAAAAGGGCCTACTAGTGCTAAGCAGACCTAGTACCGATAGCAGAACTCCAAGATCACGGGGTCGAGCCCTCCGCTAAAAAAAAACAGACCCAAGGTGAAGGGATACGTATAGACATACGTAAAACCGTCCTTGGTGAAGGTAACTCGCTCTATCATGTATCGAGCAATGATGTTAAGGTTTGGGCAGTTGTATTCCTCCTTCACAGCAGAAATACTGGAAGGGCGAATAGAGGAAGGATACCTGCTAATGGCCTAAGTTCGTGGAGACGCAGATGAAAACTTCTCTTGGAATTCATTGGCGATGCTCAGGTGTTTGGGTATGATGGTGCTTACTGTGGGAGGATCAGTGTCAACATCAACCTCTTTGTCTTGGTGTCTCTTAGGGCCTCAACCGAAGAGAAAATCAGAGTTTTTGAAAGATTCAGTAAAATAAGCCATGGTAGTAAAAAGGTAGTGAAGTTTTTTATAGAAAGTCAGAAAAAGATGAAAGCAGAAGAAGGTTAAGTGCAAAGAAGATGATGAACTTATGAAAGTTTTGGAAGTGAAAGAGGTAAAATGATGAGTATAAGTAAAGAGTATAGACAACAAAATCGTGGTCATGATTACCTCGAGAATCGACGGAAATATTGTTGAATCGTCAGGCAATACATGTTGGGGGTATTAAATGTGAGAAAACGTGCATTCTTTCAAGTGTCAGAGATTATTCAGAAGGTTCTCAGAAGATTTTCCGCCAAGAAAGGGATCTTCACCAACTTTTCGGTGACACAAAGATATGCCACTGGAAAGTAGGTGGACTATCTGAATTAGGTAGAATTTGTTTATAATGAATGATCGAATGATAGCGTGACACGTGGAACCGAAGACAGATAAAAAGTAAATCAAGTAACAACCAGTACCGTGAACAACAACTGTAATTGGCATCGGAAATAACTTTATTTGCTCTTTTACATTATTTTTATTTCTGTTGTCGGAGCCAAGCTTGTCATTTCCTTCGATTTTAATCGCTAAGTCTTATTTTTAATCTTGTTTATTTATCATTTTCGGATCAAGTCAGTTTGCTCGTCTATAAACCATGTTACAAATTTAACTGTACCGTTTTACGGGTAAACACTCATTAAAGGGAGAAGTGATCTTTGCTAGGAGTTTTTTCATACCTCGAATTTGAACTCGAGATCTCTAGTTAAAGACGGAGGATCTTATTCATTCCACCACACCCCTAAATGATATTTGTGGGTGAAGTGCCCTTAAAGCATTTTGTGCATTTAGTGCAGTCCTTCTATTATTGTTGTTACCGCTTTAAATCAGCATCAATTAAATTAGCTCACCTAAAACATCAATTATCATGCTATGCATGTATAGTATCAACATGTAATAAAGGACCCCAAATGGCTTACCTTGTCGGTTCATTGGGGTTCATAATTTAATTCACCAATTGTTTTACATAAGCTATATTCTTTCTGCAAACACTACTCGGTTGGCGTGATTCTAATTCTTAAGTAGTGGTACAAATTACTCAAATATGTTTGGTATAAGGTTTTGGTTGCAAGTCTATTTGGCTTACTCATTGAACTGAAGGAAAGCGTTGAGTGAATTAACTAGTGTAATTGGAGGGCAACAATTTTAAAGACGCAGCACTAATTATTAGCGAGCATTTTATATGTAACGATATTTATACTTCTTTTCATATGTTGGCAATATGAAATTCATACTTGAATAACCAGATGCAAATTAATGAACATTTACTTGTCATGTTCCATGAATAGAATATCTATTGGAATCTCTTTAGAAAAAAGATCTTATTTCTCGTAATAAAAGAAGATTTTTAGTCTTGTGATAGGTCCCTAACGAAACTAGTTCTTCTAGTTTGTAACTAGATCGAAATAGGAATAGTTCCTACTACTACTCCATTTGTATGAAATTAAATCACCTTGAAATGTTTCTTATTTCTTATCAATTCCTAGGGATGAAACTTGTGCAAGTAGATTGTCCTTTAATTCTGTAACCTACAATCATCCTTACTAAATGTTCATCAGCATTCTAAAATTTCATTATTCGCATCTGCTAAAACATAAAATCTCCTATCAAATAACATTAATTCTAGCCAATCCAACAGACTATACATTTGATGAAGCTTCAGAATGTTACAACGATTATAGTATATGTTACCCCAAAAAATGACAGTTGATGTAATGCCCCGTAAAATTTTGTCAAGGAATTCGAGTTTTGTGGTGCCGAGGTGGGCTAATATATTCGAAGGTAAGCTCGCCGCGGTACGGACTTTTGGGTTGAAAAATGCATGGGAGAGTTGGTAAAAATTTTTGGCAGAAGAAGGCAGTTCTGCGGTCAAGTTCGCGACCACAGAACCACTCCACGAGACGCATAATCATCGCGGAATTAAGCAAAAAATTTGTTAAATTTGAAAGGTCGTTTTGCGGTCCATTATGCGATCCACACTTCCGTCGCATATTTAGCATGAATAATTTCGTTGGGTAATTTTGTGGTCCATTCTGCGGCCGCATAAGTGGTCTGCGGATCGCAGACCGATCCATGCCATCCCAGTTTTTGGCATCACTTTCGGGGTCGATTTTGCGGGCCGCATATCTGTTCTACGGTCCATTCTGCGACTGCAGACTTGAGTTCGGAGGGTCCATTTTTCTATTTTTATAACCCGACCCCATTTTGATTAATAGCCTTTGGGGCTCATTTTGGGGCATATATATGATGTTTTAGAGAGAAGTAAGAGTATTTTAGAGAGAGAAGAAGAAGGCCTAGCATTCTAATCATCCATTCTTATCCCAATCTTCAAGAATCATGGAAGGCAATAATTATTCCATCATCTATCCGGTAAGTTCTTGTCCTACTCATCCATGCAAGTTTATTTAGGGTGGGGTTGGAGATAGGACATGCATGTGCCAATAGGAGGTAGTATGTGGGGTTGTTAAACTATATCGGGTAGTTTCTTGTTGAAATTGGTTGAGGAAGGAAGGGATTACCATTGTAGAGCTTTGTACTCAAGTTTGCATTATAGGTGTTTGACAAAATTCCTAAGAGAGTTACACCATGAGAATTCTTCTAATTAAATTCCGATTTTTGCTATCTTCCTATAGATTGTTATTGCTAGAAGTATTGGGATGTTGTAGTAACTTACGTAAAGCTCAAACAATGTATATTGGCTAAACTTCTCTCTTGGAATCGAATTCCATGATGTTTCCGTAAGTTCAAGTATGGTTGGCCCAAGTTCCTAATTCCCATGTTCCGAGTTATTCCTTATATATTTGACTATTTCGAATAAGCTTGTGTTGAAAGATATATACTAAAAATGTGCACCAAATTTTTTTTATCATCTTGTGTTCTCTGTCGGGAATGTATCCTAGTGTGACCAATATGTCGATATAGTATGATTTTAAATCATGTTTAAATTGCAAGTTATTATGCTCAATTGTGAAAGAAAACTCAATGCGCCTAAGAATTCTATTGTTTATATTTATGCTTAAGGCCTTGATTCCAAATACTCTTATTGATGATGATCTATAAATATGCCTGAAAGTGAAAGAAATGAGAGTGAGATATAAAACGTGGCCATGGTTGTTGTAACTAGTGCATTTGATTTGAAGTCATGTTTAAATCGTATATCACCATGCTCTCCTTTATAAATATTTTCAATGTGATTTGAGTTCTTACATACTCATGAGTTGAAATTGTGTATTGCCTTTTAGGAAGAAGTATTTCAAAAAGATACGGTGTATTACTTGTTTATGATTTTTAACTTGTGTTGCGATTACAAGTCATTGTGCTCCATACTTTGGAAAGGGATCTATTGTGTTTAAAACATTCACTATTGATGAACTTAAAGTTATGATTTTCGAAATATTCTATATGTTGATGTTTGTGATGATGATCATGAAAAGTCATGAATATGAAATACGGCTAACGTGCCATGAATGAGGAATCATATGTATGGCCAAGAGAGCCAATGAAATAATAATGTTGTGAGTGGCTAAAAGTACTAATGAGGCTATATATGGTCTGGAAGGTTACGAGGTGAATGTATTTGTATTTATATTGCCTTTGTGTGTAAAGCAAAAATATTTTTGGGAGTATCGTTAGTCACCGAGGAAGGGTAGGTTAAAATAACCTAACCCCGAAATTACACGTGTCGGTGTAGGAGTGCGTTGTGATTATTCTCCTTATTTGGGATGAGATTGATGTGAGAGAATATTCCCCTTAATTGGGATGAGATGATTGCTAGCAAATGGTGATGTCAATCCACACGGCATTGTGGTGAGACGACCTAGCCGATCAGGTCGAGATCAGACGCCATGTCGCACACATGTTGGTGATTGTGATTACACCTCCACCCGCACACATTGGGGTGAGGCGGCAAGGCCGCTTTGTGTAGAGATTGTGATTGTGATTACACCTCCACCCGCACATATTGGGGTGAGGCGGCAGGGCCGCTTTGTGTAGAGATTGTGATTGTGATTACACCTCCACCTGCACACATTGGGGTGAGGCGGCAGGGCCGCTTTGTGTAGAGATTGTGATTGTGATTACACCTCCACCTGCACACATTGGGGTGAGGCGGCAGGGCCGCTTTGTGTAGAGATTGTGATTGTGATTATGACTGTGATTGGATGTCTTTGGGTGAGACGGCCTAGCCAATCAGTCCGTGCTCGGACTCCGTCCTAAAATCATGATGGTATATCGATACTAATGATCTCCCAACAAAAAATAATAATATTTTTGTACTTTGAAAATTTTTCGGTTATAACTTGACGTTTGGATATCATTGATTGTTACTTGTTGCTTCCACGGTTTTCCCCTTCTTATATTGGCATTCTATTTCTAAAGAGGACATTTAGCTTCACATACTAGTACTATTTCACATGTACTAACGTCCCTTTTGCCGGGGGGGTTGCATCTTCAATAGATGCAGGTGGTTCGTCAGCGGACAGCTTTGACCCTCGTTAGCAGTTACTCTCTATCCAGCAAACTTTGGTGAGCCCTACTCTATTCCGGGCCTTATGTCACATGGCATTGTACTTGGTGTTTCGAGGTATAGCCGGGGCCTTGTCGCCGACACTTCCATATTACTCTTCTGTTGTACTTAGAAGCTCCGTAAACATAGTGTTGTGGTGTTGGAAGAGTCAAACTAGATATGTTGTAATTGTATCACATGATCCACTTCAAATTATGAATGTATAATATATTTTAGGAATTATGAATGAAGCAAATAATGGTAATGGAATTGGTATTGTTCATAAAATCCTCTCAATGGTTAATTAATGAAATATATCTTCTCTTTATTCATGGGCGAGTTTGGGTAGGAGGCATTGTACAAACTTGTTTGACCGGAGTATCTCGGTTGAGCGCCGGTCGCGCTACTCAAGGTCGGGGCGTGACAGTTGAAATGTTAGTATCCTCGCTCACTTATACACAACACTATTTATCTACTTTACACTAAATAAATTTACATACTATTAAGGAGCAACCTGTGACAAAGTGAATCTATTCCGAAAGCTATATCTTTTCTTTGCCTCTACCATTAAACTCCTCAGTAAAGTCACTGTTTAATCCTTCGAATCGTATCCTTTGAATCTGATCATGGTACATAGGTCGGAACTCAGTCTGAAATGCCCTGTATGTAACATATGGTAACAAAGAGGAAACGACGACCAGAAGAGTGACCAGCCAATAGAACGGACTTGGAGCGCAAGCTTCCACGAGAATCTGATATGCTGTAGTTGATATTATAGGGGAAAGAGAGCCATAAACTGCTAAAAACACATACCAAATCGCAATGCTGCCCCAGATGAAAAAGTGCTGAATCCAAGTGAAGTAGTTGATAGACACTGCCATTTGACAATTGACTGTCCACACCACACAAGTGTACATTATCACTCCAAATACTCCATAGTCAACCGGTTGACCATCTTTCCGGAATACGTGATGCACGATCGAATTGTTGGTTCCAAAGAAGATGATCATAGAACAGATAACACCATTTAACATCCAGCCTAAAATGCGAGGCCAACTGAAGAGAATGTTCTTTGTCCCCTCTTCATAGAGCTTAGGAAACTGCAAAAGAAATACTATGAGAGATAAGGTTGTGGCCCTCTTGCTTAGTTTTTTAAGTTACAACCACTTGCAGCAGAGATCAAAGAACACGTTAAAGTGGTGAATATGAAGTAGCTTTTTTTAATAAACATAACTTTGTTGGTGCTTAAAAGGAAGTACAAAATAGGAGACCGACCTCGAGACATAGCCGTGCAGAAACATCCTGATCAAAGACACCGAGAGCAATCACAGGAAGCGATGTGAAAAACACATTATATAATGACATATACCAGTCATTATAAGCAGGTCGGCCAGAGAAAGAAGCAAAGCCCTCAAACCAGAAAAGGGTCAACCCAAAGGCGAGGTTCTTGTAAAAGAAGTAGCACAACTGCAACCATCCCAAAAAGTGATATCAGGAGGTCATAAATGTCTAATTCAAAACCGTCATGAAACTTTGCTTTCAATCAGCCAGCAAAATACAAAATATTCGTAACTGCAACCCATGCCCCTGGTACAGCGGTAAGTAAACTGCTATTCACTTTTTTATATGTAACATGTGTCATGCTTCTTAACGATTTCAAAAAAGTGTACGCCTGTTTAATAATTATGACGCATGCCTGCTAAACTAAAAATAGTCACCTCAATTACGCAAATGTTACCTCAGTTCCTTTTTTACAAAGAAAGTTTTAAACCAAAAAAAAAAAGACTCGGTATCAATTTTTTGTTTGGTGCATATTGGCTCCAAGATGAGCAAAATGTCAGATGTGATTTCTGGTCATATCCGATTTCTTTTTAAAATTTCCTAGGATGGGGAATACTTACCATCATTGATATTCTCCTGTAGCACCAGTGGCCATGGACCAACAACAAGCGCTCAAGAAAACGGAATTGAGCTATTGCATAATCACTTGACATGACAGCCTAGTAAGAAGTGCAGCATCATCAGTTTAACTCCTTGACGAACATGGAAATTGTTTGGCAGAAAGAATCTGCGCTCATATTGCCTACTACAACTTAATTATAAATCACAGTCCATCAAGAGAGACAAGAAAAGACAGTCTTCGTAAGTAATATTAATGCAAAAAGAAACAGCACCAAGTGATGAGAGGAGAGACAGGGTTACATCTTCAGCTAAAGTCAACAATCACCGAGAATCTTACTAATGCTAGAAATTATATTCTGTACTAGAACATTGAATCTCCCCTCATAAGCCTAGTAACGACAAAACCTCAGCAGTTACTTGAATCCTGATTAAACTAATCCAGAACAGAAAAACAAGACCCCCTTCTGATAAATTGCTTCACTGATCTGAATTAGTCAGTTATTCAGGATCATGAAACAGTTATGAGGCGCTTCAAATAGGAATAGTTCTCAGCAAAAGGAAAACTGACTCACACAAAAAGAGCTCCAACTAAATACTAAACTACCTTTCTTCCATTGCTTCTTCTTCTCTCCATTTTCCAAAAATTAGCTCACTGAACTTCATTAAGTCTCGACCACTTGATTATTCACATCAATTCCTAATTATCCACAGCTACGACTAGTGATGAATAAAAACAAACCAAAGCAGAGCTTTCAAGAGGGAGAACAGATGCGGCAATATGTACCGAAAACCAGGATGGCATAAGTTACACTAACTAATCCCCTACCCCAACCCCCACTAGAGGAACGGTATCCGCCCTGACAAGGAAAAGGCAAAGCGAAATGGAAAAATGACGAAAAGGAAAAGCAAGGGTCCGAACACTAAGAAATGGAAGGAAGGAAAAAGAACAATGCAAAAGAGGAAGAACTACGCAAAAAGTTACCTGCATTCCTTCAACGCCACTGATGCCAACCCCAACATCAGCCTCTTGGAGCATGCTTACATCATTTGCCCCATCACCAATCGCTAATGTATTTTGGTGTGTTCCAACTTTCACCAATCTAGTAACCTGCATATCTTTAAAGATTTTTGTCAGATTATTCAAATGGCCCACAAACCTGATGTGCAACAAACTTTGTATACAGTTAATGAACAAAATTCTCCAAATACGAAACTGCATAGGATGGCACTTACAAGAGCTTTTTGTTTAGGAGTGGAGCGGCAGCAAATAACAGATGCACAACTTATTGCAAGCTCCAAGAATGATTTTTCCAGTTTTTTGTCAAGAGCAAATGACAATGATTTGCCATCAATGATCAAACCAAATGATGCAGTAATTTCTTTGCTTGAGCTTATTTGTGATATTCCCTCTCTTATTTGCTTTGTGATGCTATCATGTGAAACCTAAGACAGTTGAACTTGGTGAAAAACGTAACTTTTGTTTTATTGTAGGCAAAACAAATCCACAATCCTGTACCTTTGCAACAGTCTCCTTGTTTCCTTGGTTTTCTAAGTCCAATATGTCTTGAGAATCTAAAGTAATAATAATTTGCCTCATATCTGGTCTTAATAAACTACAAGCGTACCTACATAACATTCAGAAAGATAATGAGAATGGAATTCATGGTTTAAACAGAGAAGTTGCATCATTTTACTAGTAAAACCCACCCAATATTGATAGCTGTCTCCATCTTATCACCAGTTAAGACCCAAATCTTAATCCCAGCTTTTGCAAGTTTATCAATGCATTCCGGGACCTGCAGAGCAGTCAGCTTAGGACTGGAAAATGATTCACAACAAGTGATGTATAAGGCAAAAGCAAAAAAAGGAAATTGCAAGCTCCGTTCGATTTTAACTAATGTATAACACAAGATTAAAGCTCACCCCTTTTTGAAGTTTGTCCTCAACAGCAGTAACACCAAGGAGAATTAAGTCCTTTTCAATCTTGTCAGCCGCAGCATCCACCAAAGCATCTCTGTCTGCTGTTACAGAGGCTTGGGCATTCAAAAACTCTTGTTCCCATGATTGGAACTCTTCCTCATCAAGCTCACGGTAAGCTACAATTAGAGTTCGCAATCCTGCTTCAGCATATTGTCTAAGATGTTCCCTTGTTATACCCTCAAAGGCCCGCCCATCTTTCGAAAGCCGTTCGAACATCACACTAATGAAAAGAAATATTATGAGCAAGAAGAAATCAGTCTAAATTAAACAGAACAGGAGGATTTGAATCACATATTTGATCACTTGATAGAAAAAAAAAGGACATATGCAAGGGCAGTGAAAAGAGATACAGACCTGTCTGCACCCTTGCATAGGAGCAACAACTGGTTCTCGGCATTTTTTACAATTACAGACATTCTCTTCCGTGAGCTACTGAACTCTAAGACATGAAGGAGCTGATATGATCTGAAATGAAGACTTAAGTCATGCAAAAAGCAATAAAACTAACAAAGGAAAAGGGTAAAAATGAGTCAATGATCCATTGATAGACTGTTCCAAAAAGAAAAAACAAAAGCAATTGATAAGAAAAGAATGAAATAGCGCAGAAACTTTATAACTAGATATTCCATGCTTATGAAATTTCTCACTGCATGAAACTATGTAAGATTCCAATAGAAGAAAAAAAAAACAAATCAAAGGTTTACCTGTCAACCACCTTGCCACTCCGATGATCCAACTCATGCAGTGTAATTCTGCTTTGTGTTCTTTCAAAGAACTGAAACCCAAGTTCCCTTGCTGCAATGACAAAGGCAGCTTCATCTGGTGACTCTGCTTCATAGGAGATCTCACC
This sequence comes from Nicotiana tomentosiformis, assembly GCF_000390325.3. Taxonomy (NCBI): domain Eukaryota; kingdom Viridiplantae; phylum Streptophyta; class Magnoliopsida; order Solanales; family Solanaceae; genus Nicotiana; species Nicotiana tomentosiformis. The sequence goes on along the minus strand of NC_090813.1, from coordinate 95,114,053 downwards.
TGTTTTCTTGTTCACATCAGGAATAACCGTATGACAAATCGCCAGCACTCTGAAAAACTTTTGTATCATGTCTTGATGAGGCTCATGGACCCATTGACCATTCATTATACGCTCATCTTTGAAGTTGAATCCTTTAATAGATATCTCCAAGTTAACGGCAGTGTCATTTGATTCCTCCACGTCATTAGAAGCATCACCTACTTCCTGCACCGCTCCATCTCTTTTCCGCTTTGCCAGGGCCCTCTCTATCTCTGTCACAACACGGCCATATGCAACACCTGCTATTGAACATTTAACAAACTCCATGGAGTTGCATGTTAAGGTGCCTGTTTTGTCAGAGAGTATAGTGTCAACCTGCCCAAGTTCCTCATTCAGATTCGATGTTCTTGCATGAGCGGGCTTATCTGTTTCCTCGTAGTACATCTCCCTATCTTGATTGATGAAGATGCTCTGCAAAACCTTCACAATCTCAATAGACACATATAACGAAATAGGAATCAAGTACCCGTACAACATTAGTGCTGTCAGGAAATGGAAAAATGCAGCGAGTGAAGCTCTTTTGGGATCATAAAACACACTTGTCCTGTCCGGTCGAAGATACCACCTCCTTAGTTTCCCACCACGAAGGTCATGCTTAGTTTCAATCCCGAAAAAGATAGATCCAATAAAAGCTATTGTAATCAAGGTACCAAAAAGAACATATATTATTTTATCCATCCTTTTCTCAATTGCACTCCTCTTAGAAGGAGGATCAGTAGAATTCTGCATGACTTTCGTGTCATGACCAGTAAAAATGACCACACCATAAACATAATCAGTGTTCCGTAGCTTGGAATCTCGCAAAAGTATCTGCTGCACTGAAAGAGGATGCTGCTGATTATCATAATTCAGAGTTCCAATGAATGTATAAAGATCTTCATTTGGATCTTCACACTTGACGACAGCCTTAAAATTTCGAAAAGAAGAGTCGTCGTGCAGGGAGGATGTGATATCCAATGCATGCTTTACCTTAAGGTTAGTCTCTCCATCAAGATTAGATGTTTCAACATAACATATCCCGTCCTCGTAGCTTGATGAAAGCAAAAGCAAATCAGCGGGGAAATATTCATCTTTGTGCACCTTAATAAGGTCACCAACGCGTAAACTTCTCCATCTAGTCTCTTGGAAAGTATGATTTTCAGTGTATACGTTTACCTTGCGGTTATTGGCTTCAATATCCTGAAAAAGATGCATCAAAAATTAAAATTTTACAAGAAAGACCATTGAATATATACCTGAACTTGCTCACAACAATCAAAATGCATTCCAACATATTTTTGTCAAACTGCCAAAACCAAAGGCATGCCAACATAGACTAAGAGCAAACTAATGATCCAAAAGAAAGAGCACATGAAACATTGCAATTTACACAGCTAAAGACATCAGAAAGTCCTAGTGAAGTTTTTCGACATGACCTCCAGACTTCTTCACTGGGGAATATAAAGGTCGAAAAACGTGTGTTCGCCCAATAGGGAAATAAACTGAAAGATGATTGATCTGTATCCAGTAGTCAATGTTTATGATTGAGAAAATATCTTTCTATTTCCCAATTAAATATGGACCAGCGAGTCAAGAAAGGCACCGCATTTATTTTTTCTTCTTTTCCATATAGGGTTTCTTTTTGAAGTTTGATAGTAACTCTCAATTGGGGACAACTGAATATGACACATTATAACCTACAAGTCACTGTTTAAATGCGAGTGGGAGATCGTTCAAAAACCAAGTGTACTGGGGGTTGGCGTTGCAGCTATCTCTTATTATCTTCACATGCCAATAACCCAATAAATATTGATTCACTACTTTTGGGGGTTGAAAAGTGTTTCACTACATATCTGTTCCAGCTTTTTATGAGTAATATTTCCTAGCTACTAATAAATAGATAATGAGAATCTACTTACCATTAAAACATTGCTATCTGTAGTCTCATTGTGAAAATTTAACACTTCCCTAAAGTCATTGTCATTAGTTGCCCATCCGCATTGTACTAGTTAAATCCTAGCTTATTTAACCAAGCAGAAAAAAGTTAATTTTAGTGATTAACTTTCACCAAAGATAGAATGTAATCAGTGATTGACGAACGAGGACTGAAACATCAAAGACAACTATTTGATCCAACCAAGGAAAACAGAGTATAAAATGCTCAGAGCATCAGAATACAACAAGAATTTACCTGCCTTTTACGCCTCCAATCTTCGATCCCTTCTTTCGCCATCGTTGCCCCGATCACAACCAACAAAGGTGCTAGAATGCTACTGGCTGTATATGGAGCCAGAGGACTAAATGAAACACAAGCAACAACAAGAAAATATATATTTGCAACCCGCCTAAATTGCTCAAACAATGACTTTGGTATAAAATTAATCGCTGTGTACTTTGTAGTAGAAACATAATTCCCTCTGTACTTGAGCTGCACCTGTTCTGGATTATCAGGATCATTACAATACACGATCCTCGAAAATCCCCTCTTCCCAATTTGACTATGTTCCTCCCTCAACGAACACTTCATACATGAAAAACTATATAACTTACTGAACCGCATTTTCCTCCTTCCACCTGCCATTTTCTCCAACTCTATTCCCCAATTCTAAGCAAAAATAAATAAATAAATAAATAAATACACTAGAAAAAAAAAATCCCAGAAGTTCCTCAAACTACTATTACCACCACTTATTAAAACATTGATTATACTAATTTAATCCTCGCATTAAATTCCAGAAACTTGGCTAACAAAAAAACACGTTACAAAATAAGGAAAAAATTAACTCCAAGTGTTAACAAGAACTTGACACAGGAGTACTGCTTACAGCTTGGCACTGAGACAAAACACTGAAATAACAAAAATGGGAGAGTTCTTAACGTGAAGCTCCATCTTTTCTCATATACTTAGCTTCAAATTGCCAAAAAAAAATTACCGAAATACCAAAACTGACGATGGAGTGTCAAGAAAAGTAAACCCTAGTAATTAGTTTTCCTCAAAATTCTTAACTTTGGTCTCAAGTACTAAAAATCCTTTGCTTCCACTGTCGGTGTAGTGACAAATGTGCTCAAAAGTCTAAACACCAACCTGTAAATTTTACGTGGACCAATAAAGAAACATTCACTCAAAAGGATAATTCTTGTTTCTATAAATTTCCAGATAGTGATTTGGTTGAAGTTAGGAGAAAAAAAGTGAGGAGTTTCTAGTACAAATAAGTAGTTGGCCAACGAAATGTGTCAATTTTATGTTTTTTGCTGTTTCCATAAGTAAAAGAGAATGAACAGTGAACTCGCAGCTAAATATAGCACACTTTTGGCATATCGAAACTTTGACTACGTGGACTATTAGTGACGTGGATTCATCCAACCATACACGTGGCTGATGATATAAATCTTAACAATTTAAAGACTCGAAAGTAACAACGACCGTAGTTCACGACCGTAATGTACCTGAGTACTTTTTGTGGACGACGCCGTATATTCTAACCGTTCCGACAGGAGGCGCGTGCTTCAACGAAGATGTACGGTGATTGAGTTGATGAGGTGGCTGTTTGGTGGGACCATTGCAGATCATAGTGTGCTGTTCCTTTATTTAGTTTGGGTTTCAAAAAGCATATTCCCTTTATATATTTTCCGAGATCTAAATTTTGTTGAAGTTTTAACAGTAGTATTAAGGAATTGGTTGAAAAACAATTAAGCAATGCTAGTCAAAAAAGAATTTTAACTTTTTAACGTGAATTTTATGGTATCATAGTTTTGAGATGTTCGTTATTTCTTCCTTTTATTATATCTGATTTTGATTATCAATTCGAAGAATCTCGATGCACACACGTTTCTTAAATTTCTGATTTTCTTAAAAAATTGGGGTTGAAAATTATGTAGCTTTGTTGAGTGTAACAAGTGAAATAACTTATGTTTTACAGTGTTAGAATTTGAGCAAATTTATTGGATCTCTGTGATTTTTTAAAATTGATCGTTCATAAATTCGGCCGTTTGTAAACAAATTATCACACATATTGTAAAATTTAATTCATATTAGCATAGTAAATCTATTTGTTTAATTAATTGGAGCATGAACAGTATTATGAGTGAATGTAATACCGACAATCGTTTCATATGCTCTTATTACAACGATTTAAAAAATAATAATAATAACAATTGAACAGAATGGTCAAAAGTAAATTTACATATTTATGATTTTTTCCGTTTATACTACCAAGCAAGCAATGCCGTGAACTTAATGCATTCCAATAATGGAAAGTTGTGAACGTTACAATTTAAGACAGAGAATTGAGATAACTTCAAACTTCCACCAAAGTACACATATTACATATAGTATGAGTAACAAAGTTTTGACGTATTCGTTGTGCATTCAGTGAAATTATTTAAATTTCAAATTTTATTGGGCAACGTCTTAGTTATTTCATTTATACTTCCTAAATCAAGAGTGTTTTTGATCGGTACTGATTTCTCCCTTAAGTCATTACTCATTACTGCTTAAAGAATTACAAAGTAATGTAATAATATTAAAGAGTTTTTTTATTTTAGCCAAGTCATTCGAAAATTAGTAATGCAATAAGTGTAATGCACATATTATTTCTTGTTAGACTTTTGTAAGTTGTAGTAGGGAGCCACTTCCTTCAGGAGAATTAATGCGTATTCTTCTTCTCGTAATATGAATAAAATTACTAGTACACAGTATATTTAAAATATGTAACTATTTCTCAAACAAAATAAAAAGGTTGCTCTATACTAGGATAATCTTTTGTCTTTTTAGTTATTTTAATCAATATATTAATAATTTTTCTATTTTATTCTATATCTTATTTTATAATAAAATTAATAATGCATAAATTTCACATAACTTCTGTAAAATTTAGATAACTGGCTTTAGAGTACGCGCAATGCGCGTGTACTTCATATCAGTGAGTATAAATTTTTTTAAAATTATATAAATATTATTAACATATATAATTGAGTTAATAAAATAAAATTTTTAAAAGTACAAGCTCTTGAAAATGATGCAACAACAACAACCCAGTTAAATTTCACTAGTGGGTCTGGGGAGGGTAGTGTGTACGCAAACCTTACCCCTACCCAAGGGGTAGAGAGGTTGTTTCCGAAAGACCCTCGGCTCAAGAAGACAAAAAGAGGCAATATATCAGCACCATCAAAAGAAACCATGAAACAAATAACAGCATCACCAGAACCAAAAAATAGATGAACATCAAAACAATAACTAGTGGATACAACTCGGCACTAAGTGGAGCAAAAAAGTAGTGTGACTCAACATTAACCACTAACAGTCTAAGACTGAGTCCTAACAGGCTAGCCTCACTCTGGTGCACCGTAGAAATATGTACAACGATCTCCTACGATACAACCTTAATGTTCGACCTCCACATCTTCCTGTCTAGGGCCATGTCCTCGGTAGTCTAAAGTCACGCCACGTCCTGCATGATCACCTCTCTCCAATACTTCTTAGGCCGCCCTCTACCTCTCCCCGTACTCACTAAAGCCAGCCACTCACACCTCCTCACCGGCTCATCTGGGGTTCTCCTCTGAACGTACCTGAACCATCCAAGCCTTGCTTCCCGCAACTTGTCATCCATGGGAGCTACGCCCACCTTCTTTCGGATATCTTCATTCCTAACTTTATCCATCTTAGTATGCCCGCACATCCACATCGACATCCTCATTTCAGCTACTTTAATCTTCTAGATATGTGAGTTCTTAACTGGCCAACACTCAGCCCCATACAGCATAGTTGGTCTGACTACCGCTCTATAAAATTTACCTTTGAGAATCGGTGGCACTTTCTTGTCACATAAGACTCCAGACGCTAACCTCCACTTCATCCACCCTACCCCTATACGGTGTGTGAAATCCTCGTTGATCTCCCCATCCCCTGAATAACCGACCCAAGGTACTTGAAACTATCCCTTTTGGGGATGACCTGTGATTCAAAGAAATACGTACATCGCATATACTTATTCTAATGTCTTATCATGATTTTTGTATACGAATTGTGCATTTACTTTAGTTGCTCGACGTGACAGAATAATATGCTAACTCGTACTCAAATATATTTTGTAACAATATTATATTCTTCATGACCTTAAAAAATAAATTCTGTTTTCTCAAATACATAATATAATTTTCATCTTATTCCTTATTGAAAATCAAAGTGAAAAATACAAAAAATAAAAGCCTCTATATTATTAGGTTTAACTATCATACGAATAATTCAATCAGATGGGTATTGTTTAAACCCAACTACATGTATTTCTGAAAAAAAATAAAATAGTTATCATAAAAATTAAGGTGAAATTTTAATATATTATTATTATTATTATCTTAACCAACATGAAAGTATCATTATGTAATATAATTCTCAAAAGGTATAAAAATCTATTAACATTTCATGTAATGTGTATTCAGATAAATTATTATACTAGTATTTGCAATATCTATTTTTATCTGCATATAAATTTTTATTTTTTTGAATTATAAAAGCAAATTATAGTTAACTAATTAAAAGTTATTCATTGATAATATTAAGTGAGGGTACTTGAATTCAACTTTCTATAATATTTAGTGATGGTACTTGAATTCAACTGATTGAATATTATCTTTCTTAATTCACTAATAATTTTGCTGAAATATGATCTCTTTTATTATTTGGATGGCTTTATTATGAGAATCTTACTATTAACATTGATATTTGTCACGAGTTTCATAGTTATATTAATAATTAAAGATAATAATGAGTCAGAATACATACAAAGTATAAAAGACAACAAAAATTTAAAACCAAGGAATTTTTTTTAAAAAATTCGAAACTAATTCTTTCAAAAATAAATTCAAAATAAAATGCATTACTAATGGCTTTTGGATCTTTTGATTTAAAATTTTGAATAATAAACCTACTATTTGTCCCTCAAGTGAGTCCCACGCCCATAAAAAAAATATACGTAATTCATATTATCTCAATATGAAAAGTATGTTATTCTTAATTTAAATAAGATAAATTTTTTATTATTTTTAAAATCCTAAATATTAAGAGTCTTATATATTTTAAATAAGGAAAGATTTTTAGTAAAATTAAATGACTATTCCTAAATATTAGGAAAATAATTAAATGATTATTCGTAAATATTAGGGAATTAGTTAGAATGACTATTTTGGCAAGTATGAACTCTATTTTTAAATGGTAAAAAAAGCGAACGACATTTCGCTAAATACATTCGTGCTTTTAATATAGTAGTACAGTATGATATAGATATATTAGACCATGTTAATACTCCTACAAATATTAAAATGTTAACTATGGGTGTATATATATATATATATATATATGGAGATTATTTCTCGATGTTATCAATGTTTCGGTCACATAAATATATGTCTAATATTTTCTTAAATTGAATATTGTAAAAGGCCAGGTAGGCCTAAAACCTCCTTATAAGTTATGTTTAGGCAAAATTGAAAATAAAAACGGAATACAGAGAAGAAAAAAATAAAAAGAATTGAAAAACGGAATACCTTTTCAATGAGTCCCCTTTTCAATAGTGCTGTTATTATTTCCAAAATATCAGTCCCCTTTTTTTTTTCCGATTCTTTTCCCAAAAGACGTTCCTTTTTTCATCGAAGGTAAAACCGAAGTCCTTTTATGTACTGTCGCCGAAATTTTCTCCCTCTTCAATAAACGGCGAAGATTCGATCAGAAGAACAGGGGACGACTAACTGCAAGGTAAGAAAGAACTATATCTTCAGATTCTAATAGTAGCATCATCAAGGGCGGAGTAGTCGAACGGTTTCATCGCCAATTCACCTTACAAAAACGGCGGCGTTTTCACCGGATTTCATTCTCTATAGTTAGATTCAGCTCTCGAAATTTCCTCTATTGCATCGGAACCCTAGGTCTGTACTGATTTCAGATTGAAATTTGATGTTACACTTGTCCAGGTGTCAGATTTAAGATAGTTATAGTCGTTCAACTTCATAATTATCAGCGATGGTCCAATATCTGTCACTTTTACTTGTTTATTGGATTCATTTAGTGTTACTTATATGTTGAAATGTTACAAAATGTTAGATTTTGATGCGATTTATTTGATTCAGCTGCATTGGACTTGGAGTTATTGGGACTCTACTTTGTTTTTCAGATTGCTGATTTTAGATGTTGACTTGCTGTTCTGTTGTTGACTTAATTGCTTTATTAGCTGAATGTACTCTCGCAGGAGACATCGACAACTGAAGAAGCAAAGTTTTTCTAAAAGCTTAGTGACATTTTATGAACTTCTGATTTTGGAAAAAAAGCTTTATTGATTGAGTAGTATCATGATTCGTGGGAAGTTTTTAACTGCACTTATCTTTTTTCTGATGTAGGATGAGTGTTTGATTGCCATTTCTGATTAATTTAAAAACTTAGAAAGTTCAAGCTGATATTTTGATGAATAAATAATTGACATGGTAGTTAAACACACTGCTTGCCCTTGCGAGAAAAAGCCACATTTTTGCTTTGCCTCTTCACTATTTTTCACAAAGATGACATAAAGTGGGTGAAATAACACAAGAAAGTCGCCTAATCTCTGAAGGGACTTTTGCTCACGACTTTCTATGTTAAGGGGGCCTCAACTAAATTTTGCTGGCAATGTTAGTTGGTGAATTACAATGTATGAAACTTGGGTTGAGGGTCAAGTTGGTAGTTTTCTTGCATCCCCCGTTTGCAGTGCTCGGGTATCATATGTGGTCCCAAATTAAAGAGTCTTCAGTACTAGATAAAAAGCACCTAAATGGGAGTATTTGGGATAATGGGGGTAGAGTAGACCACAAATGCATTGATCTATTTACTATTTTAATTCGTTAGAAAAATTCAATATTTTCCTAAAACAACAATTCTTTTCATTTGCTAATGAATTTTATTATATGTATTACGTTATAAAAAACAATTTATTAAATTATTTATACTTTATGTTACTCTCGGTTTAATATGACATCTCTTTGACCAATTTCTCCATCTTTTTGCATTTCAAACTATTAGTTCAAATAACTCGTGTGCTTGCTTTCAAAAATTTGCTGAAGAGTCTTAACCAGAATCTTTCAACATTTTTTTTTGGTGCAAAAACTGTTCTTCAATAAACCACCAAGAATAAAAAGTTTTTAAATTTTGCAAAATTTTTGAATACTTTCAGTTATTGCAAAAATTAAATGCCGGAAGGCTATGGTCTAGTGATAAGAGCGCAACTTGTGATGTGTGGGTTAGGCGCAAAGTCATGGGTTCAACTTGTGATATGCGGGTTAGGCGCAAAGTCATGGGTTCAATCCCTGCCGCGCAATGGTATTATTATTTAAGTGGAGAATGGTAGAGGAATTGGCCCATTAATCATTGGGTTTGTGAGCGTGCGCCACTGGCTTAGGGGACTTCTAGGTTATAAAGAAAAATTGAAAAACTTCTCCTTGTTGCTCTTTGGTTGAAAAACAGTTTTTCCTTTTATTTGCAAAACATGCAATTTTTTTTTAATCCAAAACAAGTTTTTTCAATTTTTTTTGAAGCAAATGCCACCTAATATACTAGTCTATTTAAAGATAACTCCTAGTGGGTTTAATGAAAATGTGACGACAAAAATAAGTACGTTTCACATAGATGATCTTGTTTTCCTTTTTCAATAGGCTGCCCCAAATACCTTCTGTCCATTTTATCCTTTTCTGGTGGGAAGACTGGAGTACAAGTCATCCACGAGTCAACATGTATTCATCGGGAGTCAAAATTACTGTCAAGTCAGTAAAATGAATTCAAACTAGCCCTGCATATATGAGAACATGGAATGCAATTGAAATTTCCTACTATCCCAACTGAAGAAAAGGGCAATTGTTTTTCAAGAAGCTGAAAATTTTAGTTAACTTATTTGGCAACTTTTTGGGTGCTAGATTTCACTCTCTCTCTCTCTCTCTCTCTCTCTCTTGTGTGTGTCTTCTTATTTCAGTTTTTTTGTTTTTATTATCTTCTTTCATTTGTTATGGCAGATTGCTTTATCAGTTCTGGAGTTAACTCAGGCCTCAGCTTTTAGTGGCAGATTGCTTCTAGCATTCTACTATTTTGGTACTCCACTTCATCGTGTATCTGGATTGTACCCAGCCTGAATATTAGCTTATCTCTGTGAGCGGTCTCACGGAATATATTGGCTAGGTTCGTCTGGCTTAATGTTGAAGTGTTAATGAGTAGCACAGGCAGTATTGTGTTTGAAGGTGATCAAGGCAAGTCATTGCAATCGCTGTTGTTGGGTTATAAGACTTGTCAATCTGTATAAAAGTCGACTTATTGGATCTGGTGCATTTCAGGAATTTATTTCGTTGAAGTTATTCTCAGGGAAGTTCTTCCCATGAGGTAGCTGGAGCTATAAAATATCTTGTGGTTCACAAGCAAAATGCTATATAATTGGAAGAAGCCTCACATTATTTTCTCTGCAGTGCTTGAGGTTGTTTATGTTGCAATATAACTAGCAATTATGGAACAACTATCAGAGAAAAAGTTCCCTGTCAATGCGAAAGATTATAAGTTATATGAAGAAGTTGGAGACGGTGTTAGTGCAACTGTGTATCGGGCTCTGTGCATTCCTCTTAATGAGATTGTTGCAATCAAGGTTCTGGATTTGGAAAAGTGCAACAATGACCTGGTAAGTTTGCTGTTTTTGATTTTACACGTGATGCCATCTAAACATGTCTTTTAGATATATGTTAGATAGCAAACACCGTGGTATTGAATTTACTCAGAACAGTGCTATCGAAGACCTGCTCTTTGATTTTAGATATTTTCTTGTTACCTGGTTACCTTTTGTGAAGTTACTTTTTCTTAAAACAATTGGCAATATTGTAAGAATGTTGCATGACTATACATATTTGATCCATCTACATAAGGAAGCAAGTCTCCTGGCCCCCTGTCTTCTATAGGTACAGACATGTATTAGTCTGTACCAGTGTTGTCAAAGGCTCATTTGAGGCGCGCTTAAGCCCTGAAACTCAAGAAAGCTCAGGGTATGCGCTTCGCCTCACTTAGGCTGCGCTTCAGTGTAGGCAAGGCACCGAGGTGTGCGCCTCATTGCCTATAAGTTCTATTTTGAATAAAGCAGTACAAAACAATAACTATGATTGGCAAAAAGATATATAAATTGTTGAGGAAATCATTATGAATGAAATTGTCACTGCTTTCTTGCATGACATATATATTTTTATTTTTTTCTTCGTTGCGCCTTTTGTAACTAAAGCCCATACTTTAATTGCGCTTTGCGCTTAAAGCTCCGATAGACTTGACCCTTTTTAAACCTTTTGCCTTTGACAACACTGTCTGTACTATTAATGAAGCCCCTACTCCTTTGAGTAAATATCTTGGTCTCTCATCACTGCCTTGGTCATGCATAAAGTTTGTAACAAAATGTACCCAGGTTCTTATTACTAGCTTTAAGGAAGATGGGGCTCAATTGGTTCGTTTTCCTTTACTCTACTTTCTGCAATTCAGCCATCATCTCTTTTTTTCTTCTTTTTTTTTTTCATGAATCTTTCTTAGATTAGTCCATCTTTTAGTAAATAGATTTAATCCAAATTAGATCTGAAAAATCAAAAGTTCTTACTGGTTTGCCTTGTGTAGTATGTGACACATGGTTTCTATATTTAGGCAGAATTTACCACATTGTAATCGTGTATCGGCCTGTGAACATTTTATTCATACTAGTCTTAGAGTACGTGCATTGCACGTGTTTGTTGCGTCAATAATAAAAAATTGTTGATAAACTATATTCTTCATCATATAAATAATATTAATGTCGTGTTTTAATCGAATTTAAATAGTTTCGATTAAAAATTTGAACTAAATGTTAAATAATGTGTCAGCACAAGTTGCTTCGTATTTACAAAAAATTGTAAATTTTTGGCGAAAAAAAAAAGAAGAGTTAGAGCTTATACTATTTAAAGAATAATAATTTTATTTTCCAATTTTAATTTTTTATAAGTTATAGGTCTTCATTGTTTCCTCTTTTTTGGTCTACTTGATATGTTTTTTGCCTTCTATCTTTTCAACTTCAATTTTTATTGCACCAACTTTTACAATTTCGTGTAACTCCTATACAATTAAACGTCTTCCAACCCGATGCCCTCCATTTATTGTATTAAGTTTGAAAAGAAAGATAGAAATTTTATCCACACTCATGACTATTTATCATATAATTTATTATTGTTAAAGAAAAGCGGGTTAGGTAAAAGCAAGAATATATATATATATATATATATATATAGAGATATATATAAAATATTAAAATTAGATGAAAAGATGATATAGCTTTTTGAGAGATTAATTCTATATAATTTGTATTATCGCAACTTGCAACCAACCAAATATCATGTAGCTTCAAAGAATGTAACATTATTATTCATGCTTGTTATCTTTGATATCAAACACCTCATGTATTGGAATATATCTAGAAAGTCATATGTAAATAAATTATTATCGCATTTATGGAAATATCATAATGTACTTTTTTAATCTTGAATAATTTTAAACTCCTAAATATTAGGCCTTAATATGTAGTTCAATTGAATTGAATTCTTTTGCTAATCAGTTAATTAAAAAAGTAACTATATTTGTTTTTAACAGTAAAGGAATAATTCTTTACCTTTTTCAGATTCTTATATTAGCTCATCCCAATTTTAAAATATTTAAGTGTAATTATGAAGGAAAATAATAATATTTTTCTTTATATATATTATTAAACTTTTAATTAATAAAAAAATAAATCAGTAAAGTAATAAGAATATGAGATGCATTGATCGAGAAAACAATAGTTGAACTCCACAAAAAATATGGCAAACAAGTTGCTACAAAAAAAAAATCTATTTTTAATTTTTATTTTTACTAAGATAATCAATTATATAGAATTAATTTATTTTAATTCTATGGCCGTCTGTAAATCCATAATTAAGAATAAGGAACATCAAAAGAGTGCCAACCGACATTATCGATTTTAGTTATAATTTTCAATTGGTGTTGCACTATATTTTTTGTTTTTATTAAGATAATAAAATTATATAAAATTAATTGGTTGTAATTCTATGAAAAAGAATATTCAAACATAGAAGAAGTAATATTTTCTATTAGGAAAAATTTTAAACCTAATATACATTCTTCTGAGAATATATGTCTGCTTGATGTATTTTGAGTATGTTAAGGTGTTTTTTTTAATAAAATTAAATTATTTAGTAGCTCTTGCAATTTTAAGCGTAATGTTATTTTGCCACGTATAACGTGCAATGCCCTAAATATACACAAAACAAACTAAACGTCTAAACCTAAATAAATTACAAAGTAGCATGGAAGTAACAATTTATTAAACTTAAAAATACCAATTTTTAGTAAGTTCTTTGGCTGTCCTAGAAAGAATAAAATTATGGTACTGAAATTCTAGCAAAAAGTTTATATAAGATGAACTTTGATTGATTTTAAAATCATAAATATTAGGTCTTCTTACATATTAATGCAAATAAGGAACACTTGAATAAGCAAAATTTTAGTTAATTTTAAAGACCTAAATATTAAAAAAAACCTTAAATTATAATTCGGTGTATAATTTTTTTTTTGTAATATATAAAATTTATTTTTAAAGGATAAAAAAGGCACGTATCATCTCACGTATATCATTTTAAAAAAGTATATGCCAAGACAATGGATTTATAAGTGCATATTACATTATAAGTACAGAAAATATATGATATTGTTTTTGTAAAAGCTATACTAAAATTAAACTTATAACAGATCGACCGCAAGGGATTTTAAAAATAAAATAAAATATATATATATATACTTTTTTTAGCACCAATAGTTCTGAGAAACTTTTAATTGACTTCAATGTCCAACGTATGTTGTAGTCCATTGGAAATTTGAATTTCAATAACTTTAAAGAATGTAGGTCTTAAAGGAAATTTGTAATCGTTTCGTAAGAAAATATCAATTCTTCAGTGTCCAAGTACAAAAGAAAAATGCAGAAAATTATTTTTATAAGTTGGTTGCTGAAAGATCTAGATAGAAACATAGAAAAATATGATGAAATCAATATTGTTAGAAACAAAAAAAATTCTACCTATTTGTCTCCTAAAGTTCTAGTTTCACAGTTTTAAGGTTTCGAATTACATCTAAATATGGTCTATATTTTGTTTCATAAATCAATAGCATCCCCTTAAAATGTGATTCACATTCATGAAGGTAACGTCCAAATTTAGCTATTTGTTCAAATAGGAACAAAATTTATATAGGTAAATTTTTAATTAATTTAAACCTTAAATATTAGAATTTTCTCATATATAATAGTTCAAATAAGGAAAGATTTAATATGCATATTTAGTTAATTTCTAAGTACTAAATATTAGAGAAGCAATTAAATAACTATACCTATATATTAGGAAAATAACTTAAATTACTACTTTGTCCAAACTGGAATTAGTTTTTCAAGGGTAAAAAAGGCGAACGGCATTTCGCTAAGGGCCTTTGTGCTTTTAATATAATGTAGATTGATGGCATCTTCGAAAGAATTTCTTTTAAGGAGCATTCTTGGGCCTAAACATATGCTCATTTCAATTGCTGAGACTTCCGGAATGTTTTTGTGGTTATAGGATGGAATCCGGAGAGAGGTGCAGACCATGATCTTGATTGATCATGCAAATGTATTGCGTGCACACTGCTCCTTCACTGCAGGTCACAGCCTTTGGGTTGTCATGCCATTCATGGCCGGAGGATCTTGCCTTCATATTATGAAATCTTCTTATCCTGATGGTTTTGAGGAGCCTGTAATTGCCACATTATTGCGTGAGGTCCTCAAAGCCCTTGTATATCTTCATTACCATGGACACATCCATAGAGATGTAAAGGTATCACCGTGTTACCTGGTTGTGTAATAACAGTTGCATGGCATTCTTACTTCATCCAAAAAAAGAAAGAAAGAAACAGTTGCATAGCAGTTGCATAGCATTCTTTACTAATTGTTTGCCATTTTTGAAGAAAAGGGGAGGTGATGCCTCCTTTTTGTACGTGACCGTCTAGGATTTTCAGCCTCTTTAATATCAAAGTTCGGTATTTTGTCCTACAGCAAATGCAAAAACATGTGGTCTTGATCAAATTTCTTAAGTTTCTCTTCTCTTTGCTCTTCTTCCTCCATTATTTTTTCCCTGACAATGGCATTTTCTTCCTTCACTGTTAATCAAATTGGCGAAGTTAATTTCATGTGGGAATAGTTTTTAGCTAAAATCATCTGAGCTACTCTCGTTTTGCCGACTCCAGCATGCTTGCTTATGCCAATTTTCAGCTTTGACTCATTATTTTAGTATATGTTCTCTGCAGGCTGGGAATATTTTGATTGATTCCGATGGTGCTGTTAAATTGGCAGATTTTGGAGTTGCAGCTTGCATGTTTGATACTGGTGATAGGCAACGTTCAAGAAATACTTTTGTTGGAACTCCATGCTGGTAAGTTACCCAGGGCTGTGGTGAGGTGTGGTTTTTATTTGGTAGTGTCATCAGGATAGGCACAGACTCTGTTACTTGTAACTGCAATTCCTTTTTTTTTTGTTTTGTTTTTGAAATCTTAATCAGGATGGCTCCCGAAGTGATGCAGCAACTGCATGGATATGATTTTAAGTAAGTATCTGATCTGCATCATGGTTCTATTGTTGGTTTTAGGTCACCTCCCGTACCTTCTAAAAGTTGTTTCAAATTAACAGAGCAGATATTTGGTCGTTTGGAATAACAGCCCTTGAACTTGCTCATGGTCATGCGCCATTCTCCAAGTACCCACCCATGAAGGTTGATGGATGTTCTTTGCTATACAAAATAGTCATGGAAGTGTTTCCATGTTTTCCTGGAAATTCGTTGTTTTGTGATCTTTTCTTCCTTCATAATTCAGGTTCTGCTGATGACCTTACAGAATGCACCCCCAGGCCTTGACTATGAACGGGACAAGAGATTCTCTAAGGTTTGTTTGTTTGACAAAACTTTTCACTCATATTAAGGTTGGGTCTGAATTTTGGTGCTTTTGCAGTCTTTTAAAGAAATGGTTGCTGCTTGCTTAGTGAAAGATCCAAAGAAGCGTCCATCTTCTGAGAAGCTTTTGAAGCACCCTTTCTTTAAACAAGCACGATCAAATGATTATTTGGCACGTTCAATCCTTGATGGCCTCCCACCTCTAGGTGATCGTTTTAGGATGCTTAAGGTCTTGTGCCCATCTTATACTTTGCTTTTCTAGCTGATGGCATTTCCCAATTCTGCGAAAGTAATTTATGATTCTGAATTTTTCAATTTCAACTGCTCTATCAGGCAAAAGAAGCAGATTATCTCTTACAGAACAAGGCAATGTATGAGGACAAGGATCATTTATCACAGGTGAAAAATGAATGGGCCTAAACTGCAGATCTGAGGGTGCTAGAGAAATCTCACGATTCACAAACATATCGCTGTAGCATCATTTTGTGTTGTAGTGCAGGAATTAAGGCATTTTGTCACTATGGTTTTTTAACCATTTGTTTCGAGTCTTTTTATTTATTTATACACGCTTCAATCTTTTAGAGTAGCTAACTTTGCATGTCAAATGAAAACGAAAAAATGATCCCCCCCCGCGAATAAGCAAATCAAATTTTAATGTAATTCTGAACTTTCACTGATGCAGCAAGAGTATATTCGTGGTATCAGTGCCTGGAATTTTAACCTGGAGGATCTGAAGAGCCAAGCTGCGCTGGTATGTACTTATTGTCCATTCAATAAAAACATTTATTTAGCTAACAACGTAACAATATCATATCAATGTCTGTTAAATTTGTTCATCCTTTTCTTTTGCTGTCCATAGCTTCCGGATTATGACGACATTCCAGATGCTGAAGATTCAAGTACTAGTGGGAAGCTGCGGGAGGGGAATGGTGATATTGGTTCTATAGCAGAAAGGCCTAATCAGCCAAGTGTTTCTCATGAGGTATTCATGTTAACCATGTTGAAGTACTAGTTGCTATCTGTGTGTACTATTCTTTTCGACGGATTTACAATTCTCTTTTTAAACTTTCTCAAACTCTTATCATACTCAAGTGCCTCCAGTCTGCTATCTCTTTTAGAGTGAATATTTTTATAAAATCTTCAAATGTGTCCTCCATTATCAGATTTATGATTGTAGATATCTCCATTCAGGATGAGCTGAATGATGATCATGATTTGGACAGTTCACTTGCTGCATTTCCTATGAAGCCTCTTCAAGCACTCAAGTAAGAATATTGTGTTTTTCCTTGTTCTGCTACTTCTGTTGGCACTCGACATTAAATCCGTCATACCAACCAAATTAGAGCTGGTTGGTTTCATCATTCAAATGTGTATGTGTGTGTATACAGATATGTATACACACACACACACACACACATATATATATATATATATATATATATATATATATATATATATATATATATATATATATATATATATATATATATTGCCATTTGGAATGCGGTATTCTTTGGAAGCACAACCCTGTTTATGCCTTGTATGTTTGTCTTGCTGAGACTGAATTATTCAGGAATGTGATGTGCTCGTGGAGTCTTGGTAAGTGCTGTGTGTATAATTATCTGAGGTATAGAATTAGCATAAAAGTCCTGCGAATTCTAATGCACATTCCAACTGCTTAAATGGAGCTCATGACAGCCATGCATGCCTCTACTGAATAACATACGTTCTATGACAGGTTTTCTTATCTCACAGAGTTAAAAGAATTGGTTCTAATTTTTTTTGTTCGATAAAGAAAGGTAATAAAACTTTTGGTTGTCATTGAGTTAAACCATGTTGTCCGACCTCTATTTTCTCTGGAATCTCTTCCGACAAGCTCTTGCTCCTGTGATAAGCATGCTTACATC
Source organism: Nicotiana tomentosiformis (assembly GCF_000390325.3). Taxonomy (NCBI): domain Eukaryota; kingdom Viridiplantae; phylum Streptophyta; class Magnoliopsida; order Solanales; family Solanaceae; genus Nicotiana; species Nicotiana tomentosiformis. Next base: position 95,096,111 of record NC_090813.1, on the reverse strand, counting down.
AGATTGACAGATGAATGAAATTACCTGTTCACTGAGTAGAAAGTGAGCACAAGTTTTTTAAAGGACCGATTATCAAAGGAAAAAGGAAAGTCGGTTAAGCCTGAAATGGTCCAGCAAGAGTGTAATTATTACATTGCTGACTTGTTAGTTTTATGTTACTCTGTGAAAGTTAATGTGTACATCTTGTACTCGATGCAGGGGGTGTTTTGATGTGTGCGAAGATGACATAACTGGTAGTAGTCCAAGTTGGGAAGATGCTATGCAATCAGAGTCTAATCAGCAGAACCTTATGCTGTCACCGGCAAAAGTTGAGGACCAAGACAATGGAAAAGATGATGGTGAGAATCTGCGACAGAGTAGCTCCTTGCCACGTTCTGTTATTCCAGGGCATAAAAAGTTTTTTAGTGGTTCACTGCTACAGGATAATGCTCTTTCACCCAAAAAAGTTGTTACTGATGGCGAGAGGTATATATATGTATATTTATTTGTTTTCACCATTGAACTGCTAGACTTGGTCAATGTTTTCTGAAAGAAAAAGAAGTTGCAATATGTATGAAGGTAATTATAAACTTATAATAGGCTGGTAATACTACTTATATGCTGGTAGATCACGAAATTTTCTCAATTAAGAAGTAAGAGTAGTCAGTAGTCACAATGTGCGATCCCAAGATAAACGACTCTTGTTCTTGAAGTAAATGTAAGTTACTTGAAAATAAAATGATTACTGAATAATTGCAATCGAGGAAGTAGTGGGATTCTTGTGCTTTGACGGTTCTGAATATTTCGACTGTTCTAGTTCTGTGGTGTCAACTTAATTGCTTCTAAGAAGTGTGGTGCTTCATGTTCCAGCACATTTTTTAGTTACATTTTGATGTCAGAGATGATAGTTTCTCTAGACTGCAATTGGTCCACTTATGACCTACATGGTTTGAGTTTTGATGTTAGCGGCATGTATAAACTATTAGTTGGATGCTGCATCATCTTCAGATTACGTGGAGACCCTTATCTAGGAAAATATGAGGCATAGGTGGCTACATAATGTCCAATTATTGGCGATGGTTTAGAGTCTATATTTTTCATATTTCAAGCAGTAAATTGTTGGTTCAAGCTGCGTTATGTTGTTTCATTCTATATGTAGGGAATATCAACATCCAAAGTACCAGGCCGAACGAAACTATAGCGGTCCATTGCAGTATCGACATAAGAAAGACTTAGGTAATCCAGTCTCCGACAATGTATTCAGACGGGGATGTTATAAAAACACAAGTTCCTGCAGATTATTATGAGTTCTTATTTTATAAAGGAATTTGGTCTGTCACCTTTCTTCTTCATCTCTGAATATGCTTTTCGCAGGAGAAGATGCATCAGAAGGAGCTGTCGTCCAACGCAAGGGACGTTTTCAAGTCACATCAGCAGATCTGAGTCCCAAGGTATACATCTAGTAGTATCTTGTATTGATTGTCCGATCAGCTATAATATTGCATTGTGGAAGGGGATTTTGCTTCAACAGCCAGATTCTGTCTCTAATACATGTGAATTAACACGAAATGGCTAATGCCAAATATACATACATTGCACCATGCTTTCTCTTGCTTATTTCAACAAAAAAAAGAAAAATCCTTCCAGGTTGGTGTGGGAGAAATCCGTTCTATGGTTTTGTCGGATTCTGAATTTTTCTATGAAATAACTCTTAATTGAGAGGAGTGAAGCATTTTTGTGTAAGGCCATAGTTCTTTGCTTCTTGTGACATATGGGCACAAAATAATTAATCATGTGATTCGTTTTTAGTGCTTTCAGCTGCTGTCTCCTTTCTATTTGTCAAATGAGTTGCATTGTGTATGGGTTTTCCTAGTTTCAGCATAAACCTCCCTATTTGGTGTTCTCGTGGTTAGTGTCAAAGGCAACAATCTCTCTTTGGGCGATGGCCTCGTAACCATTGCCTTCTTTCATTTGTTCAGGAACCTACAAGCTGTTTCTTTAACCCAGGTCATGGAGGTTCTACTAGTCCAAGCAATCTAGTTGCTTCACTACTTCCATCATTGCAATGCATTCTACAACAGAATACTTTGCAAAGGGTAATTTCTACTACATTAAATTGTGTGCATCTCTGTTATCTGTTGCTAATCCATTCTGCATCTTGTTAGGAGGAAATAGTGAAACTGATCAAGTTTGCGGAGCGAGCATCTGGTAAGTGTATTTACATTTAATCATCACATTTTGACCATCACTACTGGGTGTGCATAACTTTGTCGGATGTGGATTGTAGCTACTTCTCCTTTCGATGTTGGATTTTAGCTGTATTTATATGTTGCCCTTAACTAGCTTGTTATTTACATCTGGTGCAGTCAACCCTACAGACTTGGCTGAAGCTGGGACCAGTGATCTTCCGCAGGTAACTGGTTGTTCCTTATGTAGTAAGCTACTAGAAATGGTGGCACATCATTTTAGAAAACTACTCTTTTTAATTATTAATAAGAGATAAGAAGAATAGACTAGGGAAATGGAGTGTGGTGGAGATACTGAGCCCTAGGACTGTTAAAAAAGAAGACACGAATTATCCCTATGACCGTTGATATGATGTGTGGGGTTTATGTTGAGTTTTAACTTTTTTTGCCAACTGAAGGTTAAGGGGTTAGAACTTTATTACTAGGGTAGGTGGGGTAGGGGGGTTGATGTGCCCTATCCCATCCATGAGTGTGAGGTAAAACATGTGGTGTATTTTGATTTATGGCCTCCTGCATCCTCTAACATCAGCACTGCCACTCTGCAGATGTCTCCTTCTGTTAGGGAGAGAGAACTGCAATCTATGGTCATTCAAATGCAACAAAGGTATGATATAGAGTTAAGGTCTATGACGTATTTAAACTTGGTTGCTTTGTAATGTTCAACTGTATCAATTTTCAGCATTGGAAGTCTTGTGGAGGAGTTGCAGAGACAAAAGATGAAGAATATTCAGGTATGTAGCAGAATTGTTAGAAAATGCTTTCCTTTATTTTCTTTCAAAGATCTGAATATTTTTAGTTCGTAGTTGAAAAATTGAAATGAAAATGTGGTGCTTCTTTTTGCTTGCACGTTATATTAAAATTTCCATGTAACCGTTGACGACATGATTGTCTGAAGTTGTCATTTCTGTCTTGCAGTTGGAAAAGAAATTGAATACAGTGGTAAAGAAAGAATAGAGAAGGTAGCACCAAAATGGCTGGTGAAGTTTCTCTCATGCTCGTGCTAAGGCACATCGTTAAGTTACTTGGGCGAATGTGTCGTATGTTATTTTTGTGTACCATATGTGAATGTAAAGTAGGCACCCAAATTTTGAGATGCTATTCATTGTCAGAATATCTATGATCTATTGTAATATACCATTTTGGTATAGTATTTAAGTAGTTGTCTTTCAATATTAATTGAAAATCAGGGAGCAAAAGTAGCTACTTGTGTTGATCACCCCGCAAAACCTAGGTCCTCCTTTCAAAGTATGACCAATAAACCTGTATGGAAGAGTCTATTCTATTGCATTTGAGATTCTTTGCTTTGATGTTTTGGGTTGTTGGTTATGTCAGATCTATCCTCTTTTTTCTTAAACATAGCTGAATATTGGGGTACTCCCATGCAGAAAAGTAAAGGGCCCTGGTTTTCTAAAAAGCTACTGAAATACACGAAGATATATTTTTTAACTTAATTTAAAAAAGAAGAAGTTGCACTGTACTACAGAGGACTTATCTCCTACTACCTGATCCCATAATATTCCAGTTTTCACTTCTCGGGAGTTAAAATGAGGCAGGGGTTATTACGATTTTAAGCATATTAACTGATTTTTTTTTTTTATATCATACGTAATACGACAAAATTGAAGAATATAGTAATTTTTCTGAGCTTAAAATCTAGATTAATACACTAGTTTGCGCTCACGTGTTTGCCTGGTGGCAGTAGCAGAGAATGAAAAATTGATTTTCTTTTAAATTTTAACAAGAAAAAGACATTTCTTTCCTACTTATCTATCGGAAGAAAATACAATAAAGATGTTTTTTCCTAAAAGAAACGCCGTTGCCGGGGATCGAACCCGGGTCACCCGCGTGACAGGCGGGAATACTTACCACTATACTACAACGACATTGTTATATACTTAAGCTTCAGCCTTTATTTGACTAACATCACAACTGGATATAATTCACCAAAAGCTACGATGACGAATGGATTGAAAAGTTCCAACCTTTCTATGACATATATATAAATTTGTTACAGAGTTCAACAAGTTCCCAAAAGGACGAGGATTTTGCACCATAACAAGATAATAGTCATTAGAATTTTAGAAAAAAAGAGCAGATTCTTACATCGAAATGTAATGTAAACAATAGATTTCAATTTTTCAACGAAGTCCTTTCAGCAAAATCGAAGACACTAAGTGGACACAAGGGAAAGAGGGCAAGTTCCTTGGGTGCCAAAATATTACGATGATTACATAGGTTCTCAGGTGAACAAGAAATGAAAAGCTATTTCTCTTTCAATGAGGATGCCTATATAAACACACTTGTTACAAATTTTCTATCAACCAATGCAAGTCAATAATTTCTCTCAACTTTTAGAGTCTTGCTGTAGTAGAACAATAATACATCAATGATGAATAAGCATAAGCACTTCACAGCCTGAGATAATAATTAAGTTTCTCTCTTGTGGCTACAACAGGTCCGTAAAATATGAGGAATCCAAAATTGACAGAGTCAAGGTCACCAAAGGCAGTTCTCAGTCACAGCCGAAACAATGCCTTTCAATGTGGGCTGCATAGAAAAAGAGGACCATGAATCAAAGGGAAGAAACACTTTTATGTGCAAAAGAGAGTAATATATCTTCACGTTACCAACCAGAGAGTGGTCTCGTAGACCAAGAGACAAGACCAAAGACCTAGAAGAACCTGTGCTACTGCAAATTAAGCAAGGTTTAGAACAGTAAAGAGAAATCAATCTCTCATTCAGGCATCCTTCTTCACAAATAATGGAAATCATAAACTTTATTTTCCACACATACCTTATGTGTTCAATAATCTGCCGAGCGCATGCAACTAGCATGGGCTGCAATCAAAATGCAGTTTATAAAGTTGATAACCATACATGAGAGGACATGAAATTGTTGCAATATATTCTAAATTACCTCATCGCGTTTACCCAGTAATACAGAAACACTAAAGGTTGGATGGATCAACACCCCTTCCTCCTTCCTGCACAGCAAAACTACAAACCTTACATCTGTTGTATGGAAAAACTCTTTTCAACTGAGTGACGAGATCAATAATGAAAACAACTCAAATATGCAGCTACAAGATCTGAAGAGTCATTCTCATTACAGCAATAGGAAGAACAAGTGAAACTCCAAAGCAAATATGACTTAATAGGAACAAAAAGATACAATGATTTTAAATAGCACAGATCACAAAAAGAGTATCGACAGGCTTCAATTAAAAATTGATTTTCTGCCCAAACCAAATATGCGTTTATCAAAAGAAATCTGAAAAACGGCAATTTCTAAGCAAGAACAGTTCCGAAAAAGATGCAGACCTGGCATGCAGAATTGTACCCATACTTCCTATTTGAGTAGCTATAACCTGAAAACAACAATAAAGGTTCGGAAATGCTCTCACGTGACTACAACTTCAAAACTAAATCAGGTGTTCCCCACTCACCAGAAAATGGTCATCATAGGCACAGATGACTATATCTGTTTTATTTCCCTGCATACATGAGAGGTTTGTAAGATAATTTAGCTCAAGAGAATAGAAAAACTAGAAACATTTTTCCACTACAGCTGCATTTCAACTGAATTAATTTTTTTTTCTCCAGCAAAAGCAAACTTGAAGGATGTTTCTTCATCTCCCTAAACCTAATGTGTTTCTTATTTTGCCTCCAAGTATAGATTTCCAGATATATCTCCATACAATCCAACTATGGTCATTTTAGAACAAAAAACATTATGCTCAACTCATGAATACACAGAATATAATCCTCCTCAGCTCTTTCTGTGACAAATTTTGGAACCAGAAATAACAGAATCAATCAAAAGCAAGCTTCATACTATTTTTAGTAAAATAACACACACACACACAGAGATCCGCAGACACATCTTTGATACATACGAACAAAAGTAGAAAGGATTATAGTTTAAATGACAAGATTTTCCAAATTAGCAAACACATAAGCCGATAAAAATAGCTGAACCCAACTTGCTTGGCATAGAGGCACAATTACTGTTATCTTGTACACACCAATAAACAACAGTTAGGGCATTCTTCAGCTTCACATGTAACACATACTGTCAAGTATAGCGTATGTACATAAACCTCATACCACTGAAAATATTGTCCACCAAACTTTTTAGTTTTCCATTTCCAACATGACGAGCGGCAAACTGACAAAGTCACAAAATTTTCCTTTCTTCTTTCTCCTTTATGCCTTCCCTTACCTATATCTCATTCTCATGTTCAAAGGAAGGATTTCTATTTGTGCTTTTCTCTTTTCCTTTTTCCTCTGGTTGTATTTTACCATTTTTTTTCAAATGTGGAGGCATATATCAACCAATCAACTCAGTCATCATTCAGAACTAGTTGGTGTTGTCCATAATATGATCCTTTCTTCGAAGTTTTGACTTGACATTCATTTTGAATAGCTTAATCACACAGGAATTTTTTTTTAAAAAAAGTCCATTCTAAGAAAGGCATCATAGATAATTACAGAAATTGCAAGGGATAGTATAAATATTCCAATGTAAAAAGGGTAAAATGTCGAGACATGCCTTAATATCAAGTGCAAGCTTCTTGTGCTGGACCGGTATGTCCATAGCTTCCTCTACTATTCCACCTTACAAAAGAAAAGCAAATTACTTACAGTTTACAATAAGAAAATGAAACTAAAAGCACAAGAAAATCGCAACGAACTTCCAATTTCTATATGTCTTTGTTTCCTTTTTCTTAATTCTTATTTCCTGTATTTGATGCTTGTTCAACAAAAAAAAAAAAGAGAAGCTTGTTAGTTGCAAGTAAGCACGATCACTGCTAACACAATTCTACTTGTCTACTGCATTTTTATTTTTCTAATTCAAAAACATTGCTTGGCCGTTGCAAGAAAAAAATTGAAGAAAGCACAAAAATACCTGGAAAAATTGAGCTTTAAGCAGAAACTGGAGTTAAAAAGAGAGCTTTGCCGTTGGCGTGTTCCCGAAGACGAGGGGTTCCGAGTCCCATTGCTGGGCCGGGAACAGAAGTAGTTGGGCCGCGTTCCCTTCCCCCCAAATCCTTTTTAACTTTTGTTTTTTCCTTCTCCTAATGCCCTATGACTTTGCTGATGGGTCAAGGCCCATTTACATACTCTTTTTTTTTTTTTTTTGCAATTTACTTAACTACCCTTATTTTTAATGAGGTATTACAAAAGGTGGCAAATGATCGACAAAAAAGAAAATGGTTCTTCCCTCTGTTTTCTTTTCAAAAAAATTGATTCATAATCGTTGATAGATAATGAATAATTATTTTAAAACAAAGAAATGGATATAGGAAAAACAAAAGATGCTCCTGATCAGCGGGCGTTGCCATTAACAGATAGTGGAAATGAAGACAACAAGAAAAACACACAAGTTACCTGCAAACCCGCAAATCATGTCAGTTAAAAAATTCACGTGGAGAAACAACAAGATGTGATCTACATTGAAATATCTTAGCTTTGAAATGAATTCAAGAGCATCCATACGTCAAAATTTTAACGGATCAAGCTAAATCTTAAATTAAAGATACTATAGGACTCTTGAAATCCTAGGAGTCTATTAGGATTGCTTGGAGATTACTTTACCCTAAACTTAACTCGCACCTATATAAAAGGGATACATATTCGTTTGAAGAGCCGTCTCAAAATTCCCATAAACTCTTGGGATATTCACAAAGAGATCAAAATATGACTGAATACTTTTGACAATCAAATAGTTCAAGAAGCTAAAAATTAAATATATTCCAGGAGGTCTGCCCATCCTACATTCGAGAAATATGCTGTTACAACCCTCGAATCATTGAGATAATCAGGAGAGAATAATTAAAAAATAAAATTGTACTCACAATTAATTAGTAAATTTTTTTTCTTCTTATTTTATGATTGCAGTTTATTTTTCATATCTTGAAAATTTATTGCAAACACTTTCTTTTGCTGGCAAAGCCATTGCTTTATAGACCGTTTCTTTTAATGACGTACGGTGATTACGATTTACGGGAGGCCGCATTAATTTACTATAATCAAGTGATAGATTGAGTTAAAAAGCATATGAGTTTATAATAATTAAATGATAAAAATGTTTGTAAATGATACAAATCATGTATTCACTAATTTGATACTCTCTTTGTTTTAATTTAAATGATACACATTCTTTTTTAGTCCGTTCCAGAAAGAATGACATATTTTTATATTTGAAAATAATTTAACTTAAAATTTTTTATTTTACCCATTTTACCCTTAATGAGAATCTTTTATAGTCACACAAATCTTTTATAATCACACATATTTCAAAAATCTTTTTTTTTTCTTAAATTTTATATCAAGTCAAATTACATTATCTAATTTAAACGGAGACAGTATAAAACAAGTATTTCATGGTTATAGTGTTAAAAAGGTTCCATTTTATAAATAAAAGCTACCTAAACATTTGTCTTTGTTATCTTCTACATCTCTTCCCGTGAAGTAATTAGAAAAGATAAAATGACAAATTTTCTTCTTGTCGCGTAGACATAACTTTGGAAAAAAGTATAGGGAATTACTTATCTATATCTATCTATATTATTATAAAAGCACGAATGTTCTACGCTAAATGTTGAATGACAAAAATATTCTTAAAATATTAGCTACCTATTATACCCTTCCATAATTAAATTATATCTTAAACATTAATGCCTAAAAATAAAAAAATCAATTCAAATATTGTAGATTCCAAGTCAAAATATCATTCTTAAAGTCCACTTCGTAAAGAAAACGTATTCGTCCATTCATTATTTTAATGGAAATCAAATTCTATATTCATTATCTATAGTTCTTGCTATAAATATTAGACAATCAAGTGTGAAGAAAATATTATCTATAGTTCGGGAAGTTAATTATGGGTTGGAACTAAAACAAGTCAAATATTAGATATATTTTAATTTTTTCCACAAAACCAAGTATAAAATTCACCACAAATAGCAATATTTACGCCCCAGGTTATCAAAATTAATTTGTGGCGTGATCACAAATTTTGAATATACCTTCCCATAAGTGTTTGTTGCATTATCAAAGTGATTTTAAATCTTTTAACATAATTCTTAAAATGTTCAGTTTCATTTTATCTTTAGATTGTGTCAAAACTTTATTAATGAGTTGATTTTGATAACATATAATATTTTTTTAAGAGTTGTTGAATTTCATACATATTCAGCATCGCTCACAAACAATAGTGAATAATATCGTATTTTAAAGTGAGTTTACAATTTTAATCATATAACATTGTGATTCTAAAATATTTAATTAGTTCCATTTTTTCCTCCTATATTATGTCAAAAATGTTATTGATAACTTAATTTGAATTATATATTATATTATTTTTATTTTAAAGAATTGATTATTAAACTTCCTACTTTGTGCATATTCAATAGTATAAGCGATTGAAAGTTTATTATTTTCAATACGCATTTCTCGTGCAACGCACGAACATAAAGACTAGTTATATTAAAAGCACGAATGCCCTTAGCGAAATATCGTTCGTCTTTTTTGCCATTCGTAAATGTATTTTATATTGGATAAAATTATAAATATAGACACAAATTAGAAAAACCAAAATTAAATTGTCCAGCAATTAATGTTACCTTAGGTTTTAGTATTATATTTTATCAAAGGGTCGGTTTAATAGTATTAATGTCATGTTAGGTTTATGATTCTTTTACCAAATTCACTCAGTAATTAATATTAGTTTATGTTTAGTATTTTTTTTAGTTATAATTGACGTATGATACAATTATAAGAAGAAGCAATCAATGTCATTAGATTTAGTATTATTTTACCATAATTTCCGTAAGATACAAAGTCAATTTTTGATTTTCTAGAATTTTAGAACCAAAACCGATAAGGAGCAGCAACTATTATTACTTTAGGTTTAGTATTATTTTACTAATATCGAATAAGGAGAAAGTAATTAATGTCATATTAGGTTTATAATTCTTTTACCAAACAAAGTCAATTTTATTTTCTCGAATTTTAAAATCAAAACCATTTAGAATAAGGAGGAACACCTCTATAAAAGAAGCCAATAGTCCACGTTCTTAGTCATAAACTTGTGACAGTGCCAACTTCTGCGAAGGTAAATTCATTTGTGCTTGTCACTTTTGATTTTGACTATAATATCTCATGTATAATTATTAGTTTATAATTACTTATTTATAATATTTTTCTTATAACTTTTTAGATCATTGCATTTTGTATCATGCATCGTCTATACTGTAATGTCTATATTCTTATTGCGTACCGTAAAACAAAAATTTGGTTGTAGGTGACTACAATAGTGGTCAAGTTCTTATTTTTTTTTCTTTAACTTGCTTTGTAAGTTTCTTCCTTTGTTTCTAATGCACTTTGAATCTGAATTTTATTCTTATTATATTTGTGAGTATTTCAGTTATAAAAAAATTTCTAGATTTACATGTCAAATATCAGCTTTTATAGTTCCAACTTTTTTATGTTGTTGATTAAATGAACAATTGAGTCCATCTAAGTTATCAATTATGGTAACTGTTTTGTTTTCCACTCTTATATAAGACGTGATTGGCTTATTTTAATTTATGGTATTTGGTCTTATTTTAAGTTTATTGTATTTGCTTTTATTATAAATTTATTGTATTTGGTTATATATACATGTATACCTTTGTACAAAAAGACTTTTTGCAGCAATTTAAGCTTATATTGGTAAGAAACATAATTTTATACTTTTGGGATGACATCGTCTAATAATCCTCTTATATTTAGAAATTTTACATTCTAATGGATATATAAGTGAGTAGAGTTGAGGTAAGATATCCTCTATATATTTTCTTCCAAGGATCCACAGAAAGTAATAAAAATAAGCTATCAGGGACGACAAAAGCTTGAATATAAATTGAGACTTTATATATAATTTTAATATATATTTTTAAAAATTTTAATTTTATAACGATTGACATGCAATACATGTGTATTACGCTGTAACATATAATGCAACCATAAAAAAACACGAACGTACACTTGCACTTCACATAAGCTTTGATGTTTTTGCATAAGTTAAATAAATATTTTTATGATGCATTATGTCAAAATTTTATTATCTCTCCAAGCGGCACGTAATCAATCTTTTTTCCTTTAAATATAGATTTCATATTGAATTTTTTTTTATTTAATTATACTTCTAACATTTAGAATTTTGAAATTAATTAAAATTTAGCTATTAAATTTTATCTTATGTGAATTATGATAAACTCCTAATATTTTATAATTTAAAATCAAATGAGATTTTACTTATTTTTCCTTAAGCTTTTATGAAATTTTGCTTTTGTATTCTTTTATGACGTCTCTCTGTTGTTTGTGATTTTTTTTCTTTTCATTTTTTGTCAAGGCATTTATTTTAGTACAATTATTTATTATTAAAATTAATTTAAGATGTAACTTACTTTTATTTTAAATATATTTTGTATTCATACAAACGACTAAATTGGTAAACAAAATACAATCCTTTAAAACTTTATGTTAGCACCCTTTTAAAAAGAATCTTAACCTTATTCATATTTTTTAATTACTATGTACTTACGAGTTCTACTTTCGTATATTAATTAATAAATTATATCATGATATAGCATAAAAGACAATGAAGGAAACTTTTACACGGGGATGTGGTTGGGTTTCATCATAATATCAACAAAAAATAAATATTAATTTTTTTTTGAAACTTATATTTTTTAAAATATTTGTTCAAGAACTCAAACACTTTATATAATAATATTTATATAATTTTTAAAAATTATATATTGATTGATATAGGTACACGCGCAAAATGCGTATTCTAAAACTAGTATTAATAAATATGAACATTTTTTGTTTGGTTCTAGATTTGATTCTAATGGCCTCGTTTTTGTTAAACTCTTCACTAAGTTTCTCTTATTAAATTCTTTCCTTTTCTGGTTAAACTATACTGACCGACTTTTCTAGTTTTAAAATTTAAAGGGCATCCGTTTAGTTGAATTTTTCATCACAACGACCACCCATGTTGTTAGTGTATGTTACTAACGACGTCATACCCCCATAAATTTGTTTGTGTGAATATAAGAACCATCTTAAACTTCCACTTTTTACATTACAAAAATATAATTTTCTAAATTGTTGAAGAATATTTAAACGAAAGTAGTTGATCAAGAGTGAAATAAAAGTTAAATTCATGAAAATGCTTAAAATACGTAGCTTAGTTTTCGCTTTTATATCTTTTTTCTTTGAACTTGTAACAGTTTCATCAATTATTTGTAGTTTATTCTGTAGCAATTTAAGATTGTTCAAAAATGGTATCAGCACTTTTTAGTTATTCATTTATAAAAAAATGTAATTTAAGAAATATAATTATTGTAAGCAATATCCAAATACTTTAGGGGACGTTTGGTTGGGAAACAAGTTATCTCATGATTGATTATCCAGGATTAGTTATCCCACTATCTCATAGGGATAAAAAAAATACTACCGTATACAGTCGAAACCGGGTTCGCCTCTTGTGTGACCAATCGAGACTGAAACATGACCTCGGGACCGAACAAGATCTCGATTTCGAGTTATATCGAACCAAGGTACGAAGTTACATCGTTGAGCTCGTGACCTCGGGACCGAACAAGATTGAGACCTAACAAGATCGAGGGAAAATTGTTGAGCCAAATAACAGAAGGCTAAAATATCCGCGATCGGTTGGAGATCACGCCGGAAATCCCGACACGTATCAAGGAGAGGCCGATTAATTAGCAATTCATGAGATTTTTTACCTTGTATAGAATTGTATCAAGAGTAGGACCCCCTACTATATAAAGAGGGTCTGATCATTTGTAACACACATTGCAATACATAGAAAAAAGCAATATACTGTCATTTCTAGCTCTTATCATCTTGTTATTTTGTTCCTACATCAATTGAAGCTTTTCTTGGTTGGAGGGTGATAGAACTCGAAGGCCAAGGTTGTTCAATTCGTGTAGTTTGCATTTATTCTTTTATTGTCAATTTTAATATCAATCTGTTTTCTTAATTTGTATCAAGTTATATCACATATCCTTAAAATCGTGTTTAAATTCAATTGTTATCAGATTTTGAGGGTAAACAGTTTGGCCCCCACCGTGGGACTAAGGATAATAGTGATTATCTAGTACAAACTTTCATAACACACATTATTTTACACTTATTCTTTGGAGTATCTTTGATTATAGGTCCAAAATGTCGAACTCTCAGCCAACACCCCTACATGTGGATAATGATTTCGGTCATCACGGCAAAAATAATAACATAGCGTCACAGAACGGCGTACCTCCGGTTGGCCTCGATGGAGTTCCGGCTGTAGACCCAATCGACGTCAGCTCGCATGTAGCCATCAACGTAAATTTGGATGTCGATCTCGAGGGCAGCGTCCGTAGGGATGTTCGATCAGCCGCTCAAAGCACACATGGCGGCGAAGAGGACGAGATCAGCCTGCGGGTGATCTTCGAAATGTTGCAGGCTCAACATGCAGCAATAGCCCAGCTCCAAATACCAGAATCACCCACCGAGCAAGCCCGAGCCGTCCCCAGGGAATTGTCCACAGGGTCGAATCGACTTCAAGGAAATCGAGCGAGAAAGAATCGGGGGTCGATCCTGCAGTCATGAAGATGCTCGAAGAACTGACAAAACGAATTGAGTTGGGGGAAAAGAAGTTCGAGGCAAACGACAAGAAGGTGGAAACTTACAACTGTAACGACCCGACCGGTCGTTTTGAATATTTGCACTTTGCTCGGTTGTTTGAGGGCATGAGTAGCTCCGTATGATGTACTTTGTCTTGTATGAATCGTCGGTTTTGGTTTGCATGTATTTCAGAATCGAATTGGAAGGAAAAATTTCATTGTTGAAGCTTTAAATTTGGAGAGTTGACCAAGTTTGACCTTTTAGCATTTGACATCGGATTGGAACTCCGATGGTTTCATTAGCATCCTTAGGTGATTTTGGAGTTAGGAGCGCATCCGGAATGTGATTTGGAGGTCCGTAGTGGAATTTGGCTTGAATTGGCGAAAGTTGAAATTTTGGCGATTTCGGTTGGCAGTGGAAAATTTGATATCAGGGTCGGAATGGAATTATGAAAGTTGAAGTAGGTTCGTAGTGTCATTTGTGATGCGTGTGCAAAATTTGAGGTTATTCGGACATGGTTTAGTTGGTTTCAGCATCGGTTGTCGAATTTGTAAGTTTAGAAGTTCTTAGGCTTGAATCCGAGGGTAATTGGGTGTTTTGACGTTGTTTTGAGTTATTCGAAGGTTCGAATAAGTTCGTATGGTATTTTAGGATTGGTTGGTATATTTGGTTGAGGTCGCGGGGGTCTCGGGTGTGTTTCGGGATGAGTTTTGAGCGAGTCCGGGCATTTCCAAAACTCAGGTATGATTCTGGTGCTTGGAATTTCGCGGACCACGGCAGAATTTCGCGGACCGCGCTTGGAAGTTCTGCAGATCCGGTGGCCCAACTTCGGAAGCCTATATCTTTTGATCTACAAGGAAGTTTGAGATGATTCAAAAACGAAAGTTGTAGCCCTTTGTGTCTAGTTTCCAGAAAGGAAAATAAGTCATCATTTGTACATCTGTAGAGAAAGTTATGGCCAAAATACTAAATCCTGGCAGTGCGGCCACCAAAAGCGTGGCCGCGCTCAAAATTTCGCGGACCGCGAAGTGGGAGGCCAGAGGTGCACTTTATAAACGGGGTTTAGGGCATTATTTCATATTTTGGACCTAGGGAGCTCGGTTTGTGGTGATTTTTTGTGGGGTTTTCAAGAAATTCATCGGGGTAAATGATTCTAACTCGAATTTTGTTAATATACATGAATATATCAATGATTTCATCATCTGATTAGTACTTTGAGGTGAAAATTTGGGGAAAATTGTAAAAACTTCATAAAATAAATTTTTGGGATTTGAATATTGATTCGAAGTCGAATTTGAGTGAAACTAGTATGGTTGGACTCGTGAGTGAATGAGTGTTCGTAATTTGTGACTTTTATCCGATTCTGAGATGTGGGCCAGGGGCCGGGTTTGAGCCAATTTCGGGTTTTGGATAATTTGATAGTTTTTCTTGTGGAATTCATTCCATTAGCGTATATTGATGGTATTGTATTGATTGTGAATAGATTCAGAGCACTTGGAGGCCGAATCGAGAGGCAAGAGCATTTCGGGGTAGAGATTTGATCGGTTTGAGGTAAGTAACGATTGTAAATCTAGTCCTGAGGGTATGAAACCCCGGATTTTGTATCATTCTACTATTTTAAGGTGACACACATGCTAGGTGACGGGCGTGTGGGCGTGCACTGTTGGAGATTGTGACTTGGTCCATCCCGTAGCAATTGTAAAGTTGCATATTTTGTTGAAACTATATGATACTTATATGTTTTAGAAAGAGTTTCTGTAAATTGGGCTGAATGCCATATTTTGGGCCTCTTGCCAGTGCTGTGTGGACCTGTCTGTACTTATCTTAGAGAGGCTGCAGAACCCTTAGGAAAATTTCACTTTCTTATATTCTATCGTGCAGAATTGATTCAGCTTGGAACATAACTCCTTGAATTCCTTCCACGCATTCGTATGCGCACATGAGCGCTCAGTATTAGTTGTGCATCGCCGGCTTGTGATTCTATGAACGAGGTTCGAGATGTGTATTATGTGTTTTGGTGATGGGCTAGTCTGGAGGACTTGAGGCCTGGTTTAGACCGCAGCTTAAGCTCGGTAGCTTCAGTTGTAACTTGTACAGTTAGAATCATATGTCCGGTGATGGCCCTACAGTAGAATTTGTGGCTCGATGAGTAGTGGAATGGCGGTATGATATGACCGCGGGATGTGTTAAGACGATTCGAATGTGACGAGAAGTGTTTTTTTGAAATGTAAAGGAAGGCCATTGGGTGCTTGATTTTCGTTTTGATATGACCTACGGTCTCGAGCGTGAATGTTTTGAAGGATCTTTCACGTTGTTAAATTTTGGGGCAAATTAAATTCTCATGTCTGTCAATGAGTTGGACTCAAGAAGAGTAAGTGGCTGTGTAGTAATGGTGGTTGCGAATGGGTATTTTGATGTTGATGGCTCGAGAAAGATAATCTTCGAAGAGACTTAGAGTTGGTAACATTCTATTGGTTTTGGTACGACAGAGATTGTGCATCAAAGTATGAGGGAAGACATGACGGGTAGCATTTTGTGGTGGTTGAAGTACTAGCGGGACAAGTAGGAGAAGTGGAGGTTGAGAAGTTTCTTAAAGGAGATGATTTAACCGAAGTAAGAGTGGTAGATTAGCATATGAATTCACTTGTAGGGTAGTCGTGCGCCTTGAGAAAGTGTATAATGGTTTGGAATTGTGTTAGTATGTGATTTGTCCTGCAGACTCTATTTAGAGTGTTGGTTACTGTACAAAGGAAGATTTAATATGGCAGAAAGGAGTGTGTTTGAAATGAAGAGAGGCGTGAAGATCTGATTATCGTGTCAGGTGCAATATAACTTAAGTTTGGAAGGTATTGTTGAACGTACAGTTGATGTCAATAGGGAAAGTGCATACTTATACAAATGGTGGGTGAGCATGAACTCAGGAGAATTTACGGATTTCGTGGTCGTTGCACTCAGTGCAGTGTCATTGGGAGATATCAGTAAGGAATTCCACATGTGGGTTATCTCCTGCGTGCAGTTAGCGGTGGCATGATGTTGATGAAGCTTTTACGAGGAATATTACTTGCTACCCGGTAGGAGGTCGCATGTGTGATTGTGGCTGGTGATTCAGAATGTTCATGAAAAGCTTAATAAAAGATTTCGAGAAGTCTGGCGGGTTAACGGTGCGAGATCTTGGCTTAAGGCTAAGTGGGGGAGTCTGCTATCGACGAGTTGATTGTACGGTTATGTGTCATATTAGTTTCAGTTCGGGGTATACTGGTGAATCAGTTATGACTTGCAGAGGTCGAGATCGAGGATGACTCGAGTAAGGGAATTTCTGGACACAAGTTGTATTACACTCTATGGTTATAGGAGGACCATAAAATAATTGAGTGGTTACTCACGAAGAATGTAGTGTACATGGAGCGGGAATTTACTCGGTTGCGTAGGAGTGTGGGTTACTCTTTATTTCCCTTGGGTGTTAGTGTGCTAATGGGGCACAGGTCATTTCGGTCCGTTTGATCGGTTAATTCGAGATTTGAGTATAGTGGATGACTCTCAAGAATGGTTCCAATGGATTCAAGATTTATATATATGGCTAGAAAACTAGGAGTTGCATTGACCGGTGTCGAGACTCGTGGCATTTTATATCATTGTGAATTATGCATTTTAGTATTAAGAAGGTGAAGGAAACAATTTTAGGTTCACATAAGGTCTCATCGGAGTAAGCATTTTGGTTGTGGAACCTTTGGGATACATAAAAAGGGAATTCAACGGCTTATAAGCCTTAGGGCGGTGTGATTCTATGCTAGAGTTCGTGGGGCAAGTTTTAGTTAAGAATAGTAGTGTTCTAACAAGGAAAAAGTAGCAATTTGAAGGCAATTTGGAAAGGACTTGGAGAAATAGGACAACTTGGTAGTAGGTTGGGTTAGCACAGTAATGGGTATGATCGGTTCTTTGGGTACTTATGACGTGG
This sequence comes from Nicotiana tomentosiformis, assembly GCF_000390325.3. Lineage (NCBI taxonomy): Eukaryota > Viridiplantae > Streptophyta > Magnoliopsida > Solanales > Solanaceae > Nicotiana > Nicotiana tomentosiformis. The sequence continues at coordinate 95,078,246 of NC_090813.1, read as the reverse complement.
CAAGTATCTACAGGGGTTTCGTGGCAATGCTCTCGGATTTGGCAACCTGTGTGGCTTGGTGGAGTTAGAGGAGTTCAGTTCAGATAGCTTGGTTATGTGCATATGGATTTCAAAGTATTCATGATGGTTTCTACCATGGTTTGAACCGGATATTTTCTACCGGTGTACAGAACGTGTTGTGTGTTATGATTTCCTCCTAGAAAGAAGCAAGAAGGAGGTTTCTGACTAATAAGGTATGTAATTTGCTAGTGACTCAGAGTTGATAATGGAATTCTTATGCTTGTCATATGATGGCATAATAGATGTGTTGTGTTGTGTGGGAATATGATTTACACGTACAAGATCACAGTTCTGTTTTGAAGGGAATGGCATAAATTCTTAGGTAGTATGGACGGTTTCAGATGACTAGGTAAATGATATTACTATTTGGTATGGCTTGATGAGAGTGTACATTTCAGAAGGGGCAGCGTGTTTTGATTTATGGGTACTTCACTGGTATTGCGGCACTCTCCCGGTTGATCGACTGCTAATATTCAAATTTTTTCCAGGTGGCACAGAAGAATTTTTAAAATATTTCTCATGGGATGATTGTGTATGAGAGAGATATTAGTCATTCGGCCGGTAGATGTGGAATTAAATATGGTGATTCGTGTGTTCTATGGAATTGGGGATTGGGAGTCCTCAGTAGCAGATTATTTCATGGTTATGGACTGTGAAGTTGTGGCCGGATCTAACCAGGTGATAGAATGTGTTATGATTCAGTCATTGTAGACTTCCGGAGGTTATTTATCTATTGGTGGTTGACCAAAGTTGAATTGGGGCCCATTCCTAGGCCCAATTAGGATGTGTATTCTACACCGAGCCGGATTGGTTGGCTCCATACTGCTATTATTGAAGGATGTGCCATTCGGTTGATGTGAAGCTTATTCGTGTTCTGAAATGATATGTGAGTTACTCTTCTATGCTACAAGGAGTTGTGATTCGTTGGTTACATGCACATATGGTGCGGTTCTATTGTGGCCTTATAGCGGAATTTGAGCGAGAATAGTATTGGATATTGCTTGGTTGATGGCGTATTGGTCATGTTCTTTCGGGTTTTGTGTGGCACGGTGTCGTTTGCTTCTCCATGGTTATGGTAATGCACTTTGGGTACTTGATGTCGAATTGCGCATGGTTGTTGATTTTAGCAGGGTGGCTTGAGGTGTTTCATATGGACCAGTATTTGGATAGGGTCGCGTATTGCAACAAAGTTATGTGGAAATATGATTCTTTGTGTAATATTCGTGTGTTATGGTTCTGCGGTGTGTGATGAGTTCTTAGCATTATGTCGGGGTGGTACCCGTCGAGCTTGCAGAACGGTTCTCCTATTTGGGTCATTGTTACGATTAGGTACATTTGGAATGTTGCTATCTGGTGCACGGATTGCATGGGTTGTGGCTTTAGATTGTATTGATGTGTCATGTCACTAGAGTGGTCGTGTTGGATGAGACGAGGTCATTGGGCCTAGAATGGATGCTATCGAATTTGATTGTGGTATAATTGGGAGGATAATATCGGAAGTCGGCTTTGAAATTGGCTATAGTTCTTGTAGAAGGAATGGGAGCTCCATGACCTGTTGGTCTAATGAATGGTTATGAATTCGGTATGTCTCTTTCATCATCGACAGTGTACGAAGGTTTTAGAATGAGGTTTTGTCTGATATGAGGTTTACTACCGGCACTGGGTTGATTTGAGCTGATACTGTGATTAGAAATCACTGCTTCGAGCATTCGAGCTATGCGGTATTTGAATTTGAGTATTTGAATTATGGTTACTGTTTTGGTACAGCTTGTTCAGACTTGTACGATATGTATATGCGAACTTCTAATCTTATAGGAAATTTCGGATGTTGGAAATTTGATTCGAAGGCTTGTGGGCTAGGTTGAATTGAGAAATTTTAGTTATGCTATGCTATCGGACCTGTATGGGATATGGTGACGTGGGATCACCCCCGAGTATGTGCATAGGAAAGTTACACAGTGATTTGATAACTTTTGGAACAACTCGGGGCACGTTCGAAGACGAACATATGTTTAAGTGGGGGATGATGTAACGACCCGACCGGTCGTTTTGAACACTTGCACTTCGCTCGGTTTTTTGAGGGCATGCGTAGCTCCGTATGATGTACTTTGTCTTGTGTGAATTATCGGTTTTGGTTTGCATGTATTTCAGAATCGAATTGGAAGGAAGAATTTCATTGTTGAAGCTTTAAATTTGGAGAGTTGACCAAGTTTGACCTTTTAGCAATTGACATCAGATTGGAATTCCAATGGTTCCATTAGCTTCGTTAGGTGATTTTGGAGTTAGGAGCGCGTCCGGAATATGATTTGGAGGTCCGTAGTGGAATTTGGCTTGAATTGGCGAAAGTTGGAATTTCGGCGATTTCGGTCGGCAGTGGAAAATTTGATATCAGGGTCAGAATGGAATTCTAGAAGTTGGAGTAGGTTCGTAGTGTCATTTGTGATGTGTGTGCAAAATTTGAGGTCATTTGGACGTGGTTTAGTTGGTTTCGGCATCGGTTGTCGAATTTGTAAGTTTAGAAGTTCTTAGGCTTGAATCCGAAGGTAATTGGGTGTTTTGATGTTGTTTTGAGTGATTCGAAGGTTCGACTAAGTTCGTATGGTATTTTAGGATTGGTTGGTATGTTTGTTTGAGGTCCTAGGGGCCTCGGGTGTATTTCGGGATGAGTTTTGAGCGAGCCTGGGAATTTCCAGAACTCATGTATGGTTGTGGTGCTTGGAATTTCGCGGACCGCGGCAGGATTTCGCGGACCGCGCTTGGAAGTTTTATAGATCCGGTGGCCCAATTTCGGAAGCCTATATCTTTTGATCTACAAGGAAGTTTGAGATAATTCAAAAACAAAAGTTGTAGCCCTTTGTGTCTAGTTTCCAGAAAGAAAAATAAGTCATCATTTGGACATATGTAGAGAAAGTTATGGCCAAAATACTAAAGCCTGGCAGTGCAGCCACCAAAAGCGCGGTCGCGCTCAAAATTTCGCGGACCGCGAAGTGGGAGGCGAGAGGTGAACTTTATAAATGGGGTTTAGGGCATTATTTCACATTTTGGACCTAGGGAGCTTGGTTTGTGGCGATGTTTCATGGGTTTTTCAAGAAATTCTACGGGCTAAGTGATTCTAACTCGAATTTGGTTAATATACATGAATATATTAATGATTTCATCATCTGATTAGTACTTTGAGGTGGAAATTTGAGAAAAATTGTAGAAACTTTATAAAATGAATTTTTGGGATTTGAATGTCGATTCAAAATCAGATTTGAGTGAAACTAGTATGGTTGGACTCGTGAGTGAATGTGCGTTCGTAATTTGTGACTTTTACCCGATTATGAGACGTGGGCTGGGGCCGGGTTTGAGCCAATTTCGGGTTTTGGGATAATTTGATAGTTTTTCTTGTGGAATTCATTCCATTAGCGTATATTGATGGTATTGTATTTATTGTGAATAGATTCAGAGCACTTGAAGGCCGAATCGAGAGGCAAGAGCATTTCGGAGTAGAGATTTGATCGGTTTGAGGTAAGTAACGATTGTAAATCTAGTCCTGAGGGTATGAAACCCCGAATTTTGTATCATTCTACTATTTTGAGGTGACACACATGCTAGGTGACGGGCGTGTGGGCGTGCACTGTTGGAGATTGTGACTTGGTCCGTCCCGTAGCAACTATAAAGTTGCATATTTTGTTGAAACTATATGATACTTATATGTTTTAGAAAGAGTTTCTGTAAATTGGGCTGAATGCCATATTTTGGGCCTTGTGCCAGTGCTGTGTGGACCCTTAGGGGCCTTTTATTACTATCCTCTCACTTTTTTCGATTAAAAATCTATACTCAGTCATGGTTATACCTGTTTACTGCATAACTCAGATTTTATTACTCGGTTTTGATGCATAAATGTTGTTTTGGGTTGAATACCCTGTTTTTACTGAAATGCCCAAGTGGCTTGAGAGGTTTATGACTGAGTGAGGCTGAGGGCCTGATCTGTGAGGATATTTATGGGATCGGGCTGCACGCCGCAACATGTTTGATATAGGCCGATGGCATGAGTGATTTATGCCATGATTTGGCTTGATATAGCGCTTGGGCTGAAGGAGCCCCTCCAGAGTCTATACACACCCCAGTGAGCGCAGGTATCTATTGAGTGCGAGTGACGAGTGTCGAGTACTGAGTGACTGGGAGGCATGAGTGATTATGAGTTATGCTTGAGTGGCACGAGTGATTGTGAGTTATGCCCGAGTGGCATGAGTGATTGTGAGGTATGCCCGAGAGGCATGAGTGACTGTGAGGTTTGCCCGAGGGGCTGTATATGAGTGATGTTTTGCCTGATGGGCTGTTTATGATTTCATCACTTTTGCTTACCTTTGCATTGAGCCTCTGTTTGAAAATCGTTGAAAAATATCTTTAAATGATATTACTGGAACTGGGTTTAAACGAGATGATTTGATTCAAACACTGATTTTGCATGTTGTATTTTACTGAGATTTCATGATATGAACTTTATACGGTTATTGCTCGTCACTACTGCTCAGTCTTTATTTATTATTGTTACTTACTGAGTTCGCGTACTCACGTTACCCCCTGCACCTTGTGTGCAGATTCAGGCGTATTTGGACACGGTAGCGGCTGTTGACTATTCCAGTTGCAGATTTTTCCCGGGGATAGCAAGGTAGCTGCCTGGCGATCGCAGCCCTGCTCTTCTCCCTCTTATCTTCCTTTAGTTGTATTTAGCTATTTTCCAGGATGAGTTAGTCTTGATATTATTAGACAGATTGTAGTAGATTCTCATGACTAGTGACACCCCGATGTCGGACTTTTCTTTTTCGTATTGTTATTTTGATTTGAACTCCTTTACAAAGGTTTTTACGCTAAATAGCCTTGAAATTATCCTTGAAATGAAAATATCAGTTTGTTTTAGAATGAGTCGGCTTGCCTAGTTCCACGATAGGCACCATCACGACAGGTTAGGTTTTTGGGTCGTGACAACAACTCCAGGGTCTATCAAATCCCGGGGGCACCGCCAATATTGAAGGGTCTGGATTCTAAAAAGTTCGTGCAAAATCCTTTCCCCCCGAGCGCGTCTCCCAAACTGATTCCCAAGAAGTTCCACATGCCCGAGATTCCTAAATACAATAGAACGACTGACCCGAATGAGCATGTCACCTCTTACACATGTTCTATAAAATTGAACAATCTAGAGGATGACGAGATCGAATCTATCTTGCTAAAGAAATTCGTAGAAACCCTGTCAAAGGGAGCTATGATATGGTACTACAATTTACCACCTAATTCTATTGACTCATTTGCTATGCTTGCAGATTCTTTTGTAAAGGCCCACGCTGGGGCCATCAAGGTCGAAACTAGGAAGTCGGACCTTTTCAAGGTGAGGCAGAAGGACAACGAAATGCTCAGTGAATTCGTGTCTCGATCCCAAATGGAATGAATGGATTTGCCACCGGTCGCCGATGATTGGGCTGTTCAAGCTTTCACCCAAGGACTCAATGTTCGAAGCTCAGTGGATTCGCACCGGTTGAAGCAGAATTTGATAGAATACTGAGCTGTAACTTGGGACGATGTGCATAATCGGTATTAGTCGAAGCTCAGGGTCGAAGATGACTAACTTGGGGCTCCTTTCGGGTCCATTTACCCTATCATACCCATTGATAGAATCAAGAGGGACATTGACTGGGAACCGAGGTTGAGCAGAGATCGGTACCAGCCATACAATGGAGATTGTAGGAGTAGCGGATCTGGGCAAACTCTTGTACGAAGTGAAAGGAGAAGTGATCGAGGCCAGATCTCTCGAGGGATCATGAGCAAGAACGACTTTGAGAGGCCTATCGGATCTAAAGAAGCACCACAATTATCAGAATACAACTTTAATGTTCATGCGGCCACCATTGTATCTGCCATCGGAAGCATCAAAGATACCAAATGGCCTCGACCTTTACAAACTAATTCATCCCAAAGAGATCCCAACCAAATGTACAAATATCATAGCACCCATGGCCACAGAATGGAAGATTGTCGACAATTGAGAGAAGAAGTAGCCCGGTTATTCAACAACGGGCACCTTTGGGAGTTTCTGAGTGACCGAGCCAAAAATCATTTCAAAAACAGGGATTCCAATAAACAAAACGAGCAAGAAGAACCTCAACACGTCATTCATATGATCATCGGAGGGGTCGATGTTCCCCAAGGTCCGATGTTAAAGCGCACCAAAGTATCAATCACGAGAGAGAAACATACTCGAGATTACATACCATAAGGAACTTTATCTTTCTACGACGATGATGTAGAAGGAGTCATGCAGCCCTATAATGATGCACTGGTAATATTTGTACTCATGAATAAAACTCGAGTTAAACGTGTGTTAATTGATCTAGGTAGTTCGGCCAACATCATTTGATCGAGGGTCGTAGAACAACTCGGCCTATAGGACCAAATCGTGCCCGCAACCCGAGTGCTAAACAGATTCAACATGGCTTGTGAAACTACTAAGGGAGAAATAACGTTGCCAGTGACGTAGCCGAAACCATCCAGGAGCCCAAGTTTTATGTTATCGAAGGGGACATGAGATATAATGCCCTGTTCGGGAGACCATGGATCCATAACATGAGGGTTGTTCCCTCGACCCTTCACCAGGTTTTAAGATTCCCAACACCAGAGGGGATTAAAACGATCTACGGGAAGCGGCCCGCTGCGAAGGAAATATTTGTCGTCGATGAAGTAATTCCAATATCAACACTCTCATCGACAAAGGAATCAAATTCGAAAGCAAACCAAGAAGCCAAATAGCAATCACCGATGCCGGCCTCGACCCAACTGGACAAGCAGGGGACTGGCGAAGATGATGATTATGGGGTTCCTTGATCCTTCATAGCCCCCGATAATTCCGACGCTACCAAATCAACGGTCGAAGAACTGGAGCAGGTCATACTGATCGAACATCTGCCCGATCGAAAGGTATACCTGGGAACGAGGCTAACTCCCGAGCTCAGGAAAAAACTCATTCAATTTCTTATAGCTAACATGTATTGTTTTGCTTGGTCCCATCTCGACATGATAGGGATCCCACCAGATATCACCACTCATAAACTGAGCCTGGACCCGAAATTCCACCCGGTGAAGCAGAAGAGGATCAACCTTCATCAAGGATGAGGTAACTAAACTCCTTAAAATAGGGTCCATCCGGGAAGTCAAATACCCAGAATGGCTAGCAAACGTAGTAGTAGTTCCTAAAAAGGGAACAAATAGAGAATATGTGTGGATTACAAGGATTTAAATAAGGCATGCCCCATGGACTCTTTTCATTTTCCTAATATCGATCGCATGATCGATGCCACGACCGGCCACGAGATACTTAATTTTCTCGATGCCTACTCCGGGTACAACCAAATACGAATGAACCCAGATGATCAGGAAAAAACCTCATTCAACACTAAGTGTGGCACATATTGCTATAACGTAATGCCATTTGGATTAAAAATCACGGGTGCCACTTACTAATGCCTAGTAAACTAGATGTTCGAAGAACAAATAGGAAAATCTATGAAAATTTACATTGACGATATGTTAGTTAAGTCCCTGCGAGCAGAGGACCATTTAGAGAATTTGCAGGAAACCTTCAGCATATTAAAGAAGTACAACATGAAGATGAATCCGTAAAAATATGCGTTCGGAGTCGGATCATGTAAAGTTCTAGGATTCATGGTATCCTGTAAGGCCCCGTAAATTTTTTCCTAAAAACCCGAATTCCGTGATGCCGAAGTAGGCGTAGAGGTTAATGAAAAATGAATAGTGCATGGGGAGTTGAAGGAAATTGTTGGGCAGAAGTAGGTATTTCTGCAGCCCGTTCTGCTATCGCAGAACCACTGTGTAGACCGCAGAATGGCCGTAGAGTGGAGCAGTCTTTTGGGCCATTTTTAATATCATTTTTGCGGCCCATTATGCGAACGCATAACCATTTCGCGGGCCGCACTCTTGTCGCATATCCCGCTTTGGCATTTTTTGGAGGGAGGTTCTGCGGTGCACTATGCGACCGTAGAACCGTTCTGCGGTGCATTATGCGACCGCAGACCTGGTCAGTTCCTTTCCAGTTTTGGCACCCTAATTTCGCGGACCGCATAATCATTATACGATCGCATATGCAACCGCATAACCTGTTCCGGAGCTTCATTTTTGGGGTTTTTAAACCCGACCCTATTCCGTTAAAACACATCCCATAGACCATTTTGAGCTTATTTCTGATATCTTTAGAGTGAGAGAGAGAGTCCTAGAGGGAGAAAGTGATCTTCATCAAAAAAAATTCTCTTCAATTCTTGCTTAAACCTTTGAAGATTATCAAGAGAAGTACCTTAGGTCTTCATCCTAAGAGGTAAGATTCTATCACCAAGCTCTTAATTTCACAATATAACTAGAATGGGAAATTAGTAAGGTAGTTCATGGGGATATGAGTGCTTACCTTGCATGCATGTGTTCTTAAGGTACGTGGGGAGGTTGTGAGTTAAAGATAGACAAGAATGGGGTGTGTGAGGGTGAAGTCTTTCATAAAAAGGCCATGGAATCTTAATACACACATAGTGTTTGATAAAATGCTCAAATGAGCTAGAACCATGATCATCCTCCTAATTGTGATTCAATTTGTTACATTTTCAAGATAGATTGAAGTTGCTAAGATTTTTGGAATATTTTAGAGTGTAAGGAAGCTCAATTGAGGTATGTTGGCTAAACTTTCTCTCTTAGAATCGAATTCCATAATGTTCCCGTGAGTTTCAAAGTATGGGTTGCGTATTAGAATGTTATGGCTTTGAATCGTATTTCAAATGAAAGCTAGTATGCCAATTTGTGTGAGAAAATCTCAATATTCTTAAGACTCTTAATTGCTCATATGTGTACCTAAAGTCTTGATTGGAAATGTCTTATTGCTGATAATCTATAAAGATGGTTAGAAATGAAATAATTGGATCGGGGGTATAGTGTGTGGCCAACGTGCCAAGAATTTAAGTTATGATTGTGGCTAGTAGTGAAAATGATTTGAGAGGATGCGATAAAGAATATGAAATGAGCCTCAACTCAATTGTTTAAAAATGATTTCAAAAATAGAATTGCCTAAAAGCTTTTGTACTCAATTCATGCCCATAAGTGGCTGCTTTAACTAATGCTTTGCTTTATAAATATATCCAGTGTGATTTGAGTTCTTACATACTCAGGTGTTGAAATTGTATATTGTTATTTCTGGGAAGGAGTATTGCAAGAATAAATGGTGTATTGATTGCTTATGATTTGACGTGTGCTTGCATTGCTGGTCGGTATGCCCCATTATTTGGGAAGAAACCTTATGTGTTTAAAGTTTCCATTACTGATAAATTTGAGTTATATTATTGCTGAAATATTCTGTATGTTGATATTTGATGGTGATCTTTGAAATTGAAAGAGGTGAAAGTGTGGAATATGAAATACGGCCACCGTGCTAGGAATAAAGAATATTGTGAATGGCTAAATGAGCCAAGGAAATATTGTTGTTGTGAGTGACTGGAAATACTAACAAGAATTTATACAATGTGAAAATGTTGAGGTGAGTATAATTATATTTATGTTACCTTTGTGTGCAAATTAAAAAAATATTTTTGGGAGCATCATTAGCAAAACTGAGGAAGGGTGGGTAATAAGGCCCACATCTGAAACTACATGTGCCGGTATAGGGGTGGATTGTGATTATTCCCCTTATTTGGGATGAAATTGAAATATTGGAGAAATTGTGATATTATTCCCCTTAATTGGGATGAAACGGGTAACAATTGTGGATTGGAAAAGTCAACCCACATGACATATGTGGGAAGGCGGCCTAGCTGATCGGGTGGAGATCGGACGCCATGTTGCGCACATGATGGTACTTCTTGGTAACAACTTTCTTTCGCATCACTCATCAAACCACATTTTTCGTGTGGAGATGGCCTAGCCGATCGGGCGTGATCGGACTCCGTGCTAACAAAGACGGTGGTATATCGGTGCTAATGATCTCCCAACCAAAAATTATATATGAAATTCGTATTTTAAAAAGTATTATATTTTAACTGGACATTTGGATATTGTTGATTATGGCTTGCTGTTTCTATGCGTTGTCTTTTCTTGTATGGTCATTCTATTTTGAAAGAGGACTTTTAGCTTTACATACTAGTACTATTCGACGGTACTAACGTCCCTTTTGCCGGGAGCGCTGCATCTTTAATGGATACAACGACATTGATCGGTGATAGCAGTACACTTTCTTCAGCTGACTTGGTGAGCCCCACTTAATCCCGGGGTCACATATTGTATCTTATGTTCATATTATTATCATGTCTCAAGGTATAGCCAGGGCCTTGTAGCAGGCATTTCCATATTACTCTTCTATTGTACTTAGAGGCTCCGTAGACAGGTTGTGGGTTGTAGTTGATTTTGGCAATTGAACTAGAAATGTTGGTATTTGGAAATCATGTTTTTCCTTAATTCTATAACTAGTAATATTTTGGAAATTATGAATGAAACTACAAATGAGAATGAAAAGGAAGTTGTTAATAAAATATTTTCAGTGTTTGATTAATGGAGTACATCTCCTCTTTTTTCACTATCCAATTTATTATGTTAGCCGGACCTTGGGTGAGGCCAAAACTAGATATCCCCACCTCAAAAAATTGGCGCTTGCTTTACTAAGTGCCTCTAGGAAATTGAAATCGTACTTTCAATGTCACCCTATATGTGTTGTGACAACTTACCCATTGCGAAATATAATGCATAAACCCGAACTCTCGGGACGATTGGCCAAATGGTCCGTAGAAATCAACGGGTACGATATTGAATATCGACCCCGGACAACCATTAAATCTCAAATTATGGCAGATTTTGTGGCTGACTTCACGCCGGCCCTAATACCCTAGGTCGAAAGGGAGTTGTTGGTAAACTCGGGGACGTCTTCGGGAATTTGGACCCTCTTTATGGATGGTGCATCGAACGCAAAGGGGTCCGGACTTGGCATCGTATTCAAGCCACCCACATTCAACATAGTTAGATAATCCATTAGAACTGTGAAATTCACTAACAACGAGGCCGAATATAATGCCATGATTGCAGGTCTCGAACTGGCCAAAGGCTTGGGGGCGAAGGTGATCGAAGCTAAGTACGACTCCCTCCTTGTGGTGAATGAAGTTAACGAAACGTTCGAAGTTAGATAAGAATGAATGCAAAGGTACCTAGATAAGTTACATGTAACATTACATCGGTTTAAAGAATGAACTTTACAGCACGTACCCCGAGATCAAAATAGTGAGGCCGATGCCCTTGAAAACTTAGGGTCGTCGGTTGAGGACGACGAACTCAACTCAGGGGCAGTGGTACAACTCATGAAGTCAGTAGTGGAAGAAGGCCACGCCGAAATAAACTCCACAAGCTTAACCTGGGATTGGATAAATAAATACTTTAGAGTATTTGAAGACTGAGAAACTTCCCTGAGATCCAAAAGAATCGAGGGCCCTGCGCACAAAGTCATCTCGATTCAGCTTGTTCGAGGATGAAATCTTATTCAGAAGAATGTTCAATGGCCCACTAGCGATATGTCTGGGACCAGGAGATACCGAGTACGTTCTGAAGGAAGTTCACGAGGGCACTTGCGCAAATAATTCGGACGCCGAATTTCAAAAGGTGATCAAAGCCGGCTATTATTGGATTGACATAGAAAAAGATACGAAGGAGTTCGTTCAAAAATGTGACAAATGCCAAATATATGCTCCGATGATTCACCAACCCGGGGAACTGCTGCACTCGGTCTTGTCACCATGGCCATTCATGAAATGGGGCATGGACATCATCGGCCCTCTTCCACGTGCACCAGGTAGAGCTCAATTTATATTATTTATGACTAGCTATTTTCCAAGTGGGTTGAAGGTCATGCATACAAAAAGGTTAGGGATAAGTAGGTCATCGACTTCATTTGGGACCATATCATATGTTGGTTCGGGATGCCATCCGAAATTGTGTTTGACAACGGGAAATAGTTTATCGACAGTAAAGTGACCAAGTTTCTCAAAGATCATAAGATCAAAAGAATCTTATTGATACCTTATCACCCTAGATGGAACGGGAAAGCCGAATCGACCAACAAAACCATAATCCAAAACCTTAAGAAAAGGTTAACCGATGCCAAAGTTAAATGGAAGGAGATCCTGCCCGAAGTCCTTTGGGCATACCGCATGACTGCGAAGTCCAGTACCGGGTCTACTCCGTTATCATTGGTTTATCGTGCCGAAGCCCTAATACCGGCCGAAGTCGGGGAGCCAAGTATCAGATTCCGTTATACAACAAAGGAGTTGTAGCACCCCGAATAATTTCAAAGTACTTAAGCGTTATTAAGAAAGTTGATGTGTGCTAATTACATTATTTTGTGTGCAGACAAGGACTATTAATATGATGGATATCAATTGGATACGATAATAAGTGTACGGGGCATATTATAAGTGATGTGGGGTCTAAGAAGATGTCTAAGTCTATATCAAGTTGGAAAATTACATGATAGACTAAAGTTCCAAATGAGTACGCACAAAAACAAATTTTGAACGAGCATATCTACATATATATAAGGAATTATGTGATTAACAACTTATCCAATGTAATATCTTTGAGTCTAGTTTCTAACACTTCAAACCGTTTGTCATTTGGACACTCCTACAAGAAGTTGTGACCAAGTTACCAAACGCTGGCAGAATGTGACACCACCGTGCCGCCCCATGCTGCGCGCCTGTGGGGATTTACAGAACACTTCACAATTTCGTTTCTAGACACATTTTTCACTGCCGCGCTACGCTCTGCGGCGCCCCATGCGGTGCGGCTGTGCGATTTTGGGTTTTTTATAACCCGACCTCCATTTTATTTATCTAGCCTAAGGGTTCATTTTGGGGGGATTTTCTGGTGTTTTAGAGAGAGGGAAGGACGATTCTAGAGAGAGTAAAGGGAGGACTAAGGATTTCACTACCCTACCTTGAATCAAACCTTAAAATTTCATCAAAGGGTTGTTAGGGCTTCAACGAAATCGAAGTTGCTAAGATTTCTGGAATATTTTTAGAGTTAAGGAAGCTCAAGTGAGGTATGTTGGCTAAAATCTTCTCTTAGAATTGAATCCCATGGTGTTCGTGTAATTTGTGTAAGTCTCGAATTGATCATTATAAAATTTGCTATTCTGAATATGCTTGTGTTAAAAGATATATGTTCAATATGAATTCCAAATGCTTTTATCATGATATCTTATCATTTGAGAATGTGTTCAAAGGATGTGTGTTGAAAATGTTAAGACTTCAAGTCAAGTTCGAATGAAGGTTGTTATGCCAAATTATGTGAAAAGTCTCTATGTGCCTAAGATTCTTAATTGCTCACATGTGTATTTAAATTCTTGAATTGAAAAGCCTCGTTGTTGATGATGAAGATGATGACATTTGAAAGTGAAAAAAGGATTTGAATTATGAAATATGGCCAAGTGCCAAGAATGACTTTATAATTGTGGCCACTAGTGCCAATGTAATGAAAAGATGTGAGAGAAGTATGAAATGAGATGATTGGTATAAAAAGGTTGATGTCTCGAATGAGACGGCTTAGCCAATCGAGTCATGATCGGATGCCATGCCGCACAGATGGTGGTGATTGTGCTGGAAATTATGATTGTGGTTGATGTCTCTAATGAGATGTCCTAGCCGATCGGTTCGTGATCGAATTTCATGTTAAAAGTATGGTGGTATTGGTATTGTGAATATTGGTATCGTGAACGGTGGCATATTGGTACTAAATACCTCTCAACTTAAAATATGGAAACTTATTTGAATATTGTCTTGATCCTAATTTGAGGTTTGATGTTGTTTGAGGCTTCCACTGATATTATGATTATACTTGCTCGTATTAATTATCATTCTATTGAGAGGGTGTTTTGTCATTCATACTAGTACTATTTTATATGTACTAACGTCCCTTTTGCCAGGGGCGCTGCATCTTCAATGGATGCAGGTGTTTCCACAGCAGGAGACACTGATGAGTGATAGCGGTACACCCTCTTCCTAGGAGACTTGGTGAGCCCTACTTCATTTTGGGGTATAGCCGGGGCCTTGTTGCCGGCGCTATCATAATACTCTTTTGTATCTACTAGAGGCTCCGTAGATATAGCGTGGGTCGTATATTAGTGCTGGAAGAGTTAAACAGGTTATGTTGTGTTTGAATTACTTATTCCACTTTAGACTATGAAAATGTGTGTATCTCGAAACTTTAAAAATAAAGTAACTAATGGAAATGATTTGGTATTGTATATATGATCTATTTATTGTCTTATTAACAAAAATATGTACTCTCTTTAAGCATGAGTGAGTTTGGGTAGATGGTATCTAATAGGCTTGCTCGACCGGGTTCACTCGGTTGAGCGTTGGTCGCGCTCCTCGAGTTTGGGGCGTGACAAACTTGGTATCAGAGCCTAAGGTTTTAAAGTGTCCTAGGATTTCTCAGAGTCGTGTCTAGTAGAGTCCTTCTTATCGGTATGTTGTCGACCACATCTATAATTAGGAGGCTACATGGGCATTTAGGAATAACACCCTTCTTTCATATTATTGATCGTGCGATAAAGCTGATTGTAAGATTGTTCTTCCTTTAACTCGTGCTTTGCTCTAACTTTCAGTATATGGCACCTAAGAAGAAGGCAAGAACTGGCCAAAGAGCCAATGTCACCCCAGAAGTGGTAGTTGATTCTATGTGTAGCAACCCCTTTAGGAGGGTGCTACTTACGAAATAAATCTAATTTACTACTTACAACATTAGAAAGATATTAATTAAAAAAATAACATTCAGAATAATTTAGTAGCAGAAATAGGCCCATGCGATGAGGTCCACAATGCAATATTTATTTATTTTTGAAAAATACTCTTCATAATTTTATTTTATTTTTAATAATAAAATACAATGTCAAAATATCAACATCAGGTGATATAACCGTTCTTGAATAATCAACATCACTGCAAGTTTGTATTGTACATAAATTTCAAACTATCGGGTATAAAAAGAAAAACTAATTTTCTCCTTTGTACATATATATAAGACAAAGTGTAAATTCAACATATTACAAGACTTGAGTTATTAACACACCTTAAAATAGCAAAATAAGTTATCAAATTCAAGTTACAAGATTTTGGTCTTAATATCCAAGCCTCCAAATAACATACATAAGTGTGACATATATATCATGTACAAGTCCCAAAACTATACAAAACTATGGTGCATATGCAAATGTGATCTCCATAAGTGCTCCCAAAAAGACTACTTAATAAGGTCATCTTCAAATTTCATCTCGTACATTACCTACGATAGAAAATAACTATCGCTAAGCATAAAGCTTAGTGGCATATAAACTTTGGGCTTGGAGACATTAACTTCTCCAATTCTCATTTTAAGTCATAGCTAGCTCAAATGAAACATAATTTAAAACAAGTGAACAAATATATCAAAAGTATCAAATATCAACCCTTGAAGTGTTTCCAATTATCAATAACAATTTTCAAGATTCAAGAGTTGAGAAAGCGTATACTATCAATCCAAGAAATGTTATCAAATATTCATTTTTCGCCCAATATGTATGTCATGCCATCACACTAAGCAAAATCAGATATCAAGATGGAACGAAACCCAAAATCAAGTAGGGTCAAAACCCAACAGTCAAGAGAATCAAGAACCATATTAAAAATGGCTTCCTAGTTCGTACTTAACATGGACAAGTTCCATCATTTAAGACGAACTACAAATCCAAAGTCAATATGGCAAGAGATCCAAATCAAGAGGCATTCCAAGATGAGTGACAAAGTCACTGCCACAAGAAGGACAAAGTCCCAACAAGAATGCAAAATGATCAAACAATCCGTACGAGTGGGCGATTTAGCAAATATCTTGCAATACTTGATATAACACGAATACAATGCTATTAATTAAAAAGAAGAAAAACAAAATATCAGGCTATTTCAAAATATTCCAACAATTAAAAAGAGTACAAAGTTTATACACAAACCTTAGTGTTTTACCACAAAATAGTTCAACCACAACTTGAGGACGTTCGAATCGTCTACGCCCTAGACAAACCAAATCCGTCCACTTCCTCAAACACTTCCCCTTAGCTTTTACAAGGATATATATATACACACACCTTAAATACATAATAAAATATCTATATAAGTTCAATGAGTTAACATGTCAAACTAAACATGATATTGGTGAAAATTACCCAAAATGTTTGAAACATAAATTCTGGACAGTATCACTGTCTCGTATTGTGACTCAGATTTGAAGATGAAAAAGGACAAACTAGATTGTGTAGTCTTCTATACAGTTGTAGATATGTGTCGTTGCGTTTCAGAACATCTTGAATCATCCCCATATTAATTTTGTACAAACAGTTATACTAAAATTACTAACAGTAGTATATGGAGGGTTTGTAAAATAGAAAATCTGGGCAGCGCCTGCCCTGTACTTCCTAACCTATTTTTGGGTAAATAAAAGACAAACCAGGTTTTTATTCCTTCATAAGAGTTATAGATCTATGAAATAGCTTTCCATAAAGTCTTAGATAACTTAAAACAGAGCTTTATACAAAAGGATATGAAGAAAACACTAATAGCTGTCTAGTGTAAAAACAGGTTTAGTAACTTACCACAAAAGGGAGGAGCAACTTGAGCTTCACCAATAACGAATTTTGCTGGTTGGTTTAGTGGAAATTTATGGTGATTTTCATGAAGTTTTCAGGTGATAAGAAGGATAAAGGGTAGGGGTTTTCTTTATGTTGAAAGAATGAAAATGAGGAGTTTATGGAAGACTAAGTCAATCAAAGTTATCTTTAATTATTTTGGATAAATATGAAAGGGCAAAGGTCCAAATATGCCCTTATACTATACAAAATTGAGCACATTTGCCCTTCGTTAATACTTTAGCTCAAATATGCCCTTACCGTCACATAATTGGTCCATATATGCCCTTAGAGTTACACAGTTGGCCCATATATGCCCTTTTCGAAACGGAATTCACCCATGGAACTTCTTTGTCAATATTAACACAACCTAGAGTAAGGAATTTTCATGTATTGTCAATTTCATGTTTAGGAAGTGCGAAATAAAAATATCTCCTAATTATAAAGATGCTCAATCGAAAATGCAAATAATAGTAAAAATTTGGGGTGTTACAACTCTCTCCCCCTTAAATAAATTTTTCCCCAAAATTTACCTAGTACTAGTCCCTAAACAAATGTAGATATTGAACTCGCATATGCTCTTCTCGCTCCCAGGTATCTTCTTTGCCAGAATGATTTTTCCAAAGAACTTTCACTAAGGGGATGCTCTTGTTTCTAAGCTCCTTTAACTCGCATGCTAAGATTTGGATTGGTTCTTCTCCATATGTCAAATCAGGATTGACCTCTATATATTCAATAGGAAGAACATGAGATGTATCTGAGCGGTATCTTCTAAGCATAGAAACATGGAAGACGTTGTGGATCTTGTCTAACTCTGGTGGAAGAACTAGTTTAGAAGCAACTGGGCCAACTCTCTCAAGCACTTTATAAGGTCTAATAAATCGTGGACTAGGTTTACCTTTTTGGCCAAATCTCATAATCTTCTTCCATGGAGAAACCTTCAAGAATACCTTATCACCCGATTTATACTCAATTTCACGCATCTTAAGATCAACATAAGACTTTTGTCTGTCTGAGGCAATTTTTAAGCGATCCTTGATGATTTTTAACTTATCTTCAATTTGTTGAACAATCTCAGGACCCACCAATTTTCTTTCACCAACCTCGTTCCAACAAAGAGGCGTTCTGCATTTTCTCCCATACAAAGCTTCATAAGTAGGCATTCTATACTTGATTGGTAGCTATTATTGTAAGCAAATTCTATCAGAGCTAAGTGTTTGTCCCAACTACCCTCAAACTCAATAATGCAGGCTCGAAGCATATCCTCCAAGATTTGTAGTACCTTCTCAGATTGGTCGTCTGTTTGTGGATGGAAAACGGTACTACAATTCAACCTAGAACCCAAAGCTTCTTGCAAGCTAGACCAAAATATGGATGTAAACCTTGGATCTCTATCATACACAATAGAAACATGGATTCCATGCAGCCTCACAATCTTATTAATGTATAAGTCTGCCAAACGTTCCAGTGAGTAGTCCATTCTGATTGCCATGAAATGAGCACTCTTAGTTAGTCTATCTATAATGACCCAAATTGCATCATGATTCCATTGAGTGTGTGCAAGTCCAGAAACAAAGTGCATCGTTATCCTTTCCCATTTCCACTCAGGTATTGACAAGGGTTGCAGTAGACCAGCTGGGACTTGATGTTCAGCTTTTATTTGTTGACATACCAAGAATTTAGAAATGAACTCTGCAATGTCTTTCTTCATAACACTCCACCAGTAGTGCTCCTTGATGGTCCAGTACATTTTAGTACCTCCAGGATGCATTGCATAAGGCAAACTATGTACTTCAATCAAGATCTGCTTCCTCAATTCATCATCATTAGGAACACACAACCTATTTTTATAAAATAAGGTATCATCTTTCTTCAATATAAAATCTGATTCTCTTCCATTTTGGACTTCTTCAACCCGTTTCACAAGCTTTTCATATAACGTCTGCGCTTCTTGGACCTGCTCAAGTAAGACTGGCTTGACTTGCAAATTAGCAATGATAGAACCATTAGAATTAAATGAAAGACAAACATTCATGGCTCTTAATTCAAGAAGCAAGGGTAAAGGACTTAGAGTTAAACTTGCAAGGGAATTGTGACTCAACTCATCTGCTACCACATTAGCTTTACCAGGATGATAATCAATCGTGTAATCATAATCTTTAATGAGTTCAAGCCATCTACGTTGTCTCAAGTTTAACTTTTTTTGTGTACCCAAGTACTTCAAACTCTTGTGATCATTAAATATGTGACATTTCTCCCTGTACAAGTAATGCCTCCAAATTTTTAAGGCAAAAATAATGACAGCAAGTTCAAGATCATGAGAGGGATAATTCAACTCATGCGATTTCAACTTTCGAGAGGCATAAGCAATTACTTTCCCTTCTTGCATCAAAATACAACCCAAGCCACGGTGAAGTGCATCACTGTACACCACATAATCTTTTCCTTTAGCTGGCAAAGAAAGTATTGGAGCTTGTGTCAACAAGGTTTTGAGCTTTTCAAATCTCTCTTGACATTTGTCATCCCACACAAATTTGGTGTCTTTCCCCAAAAGTTTGGTCTAATAGAGAAGCCCTTCACGAACCTTCTATAGTATCCTGCTAAACCCAAAAAACTTCTGATCTCAGTTGGAGTTTTAGGAGGTTTCCAATCAATAATAGCTTGAATCTTACTAGGATAAACCTTCACACCTTCAGCTGATACAATATGCCCCAAAAATGCCACTTCACTCAGCCAAAATTCATATGTGGAAAGCTTCACGTAGAGTTGCCTCTCTTTCAGAATTTGCATGACAATCCGGAGATGCTTATCATGATCTTCTCTATTCTTGGAATAGACTAAAATATCATCATAAACACCACCACAAATTGATCAAGATAAGTCTTGAATACACAGTTCATTAGATCCATAAATGCAGCAGGAGCATTTGTCAAACCAAATGGCATTACCAAAAATTCATAATGGCCATACCTGGTCCTAAAAGCAGTTTTAGGAACATCTTGCTTCCTCACGCGCAACTGATAATATCCAGACATCAAGTCAACTTTTGAGAACAAGTTGGCACCTTTCAGTTGGTCAAACAAGTCATCAATTCTAGGCAGTGGGTATTTGTTCTTGATTGTTACCTTGTTCAGCTGCCGGTAATCAATGCAAAGCCTAAAAGTGCCATCTTTCTTTTTCACAAATAAAACTGGAGCTCCCCAAGGCGAAATACTGGGACGGATAAAACCTTTCTCAAGAAGTTCTTGCAATTCAGCCTTCAACTCTTTTAATTCAGCTAGAGCCATTCTATAAGGAGTGATAGAAATAGGAGTAGTTCTAGGGACAAGCTCTATAGGAAATTCAATCTCCCTTTCTGGAGGCAACCCAGGAAGATCATTAGAAAATACAACAGGAAAGTCGCACACAGTTGGTTTGTCCTTAAGACTTGGACTCCTCAATCGTGTATCGACTATATGAGCAAGATAGGCATCACAACCTTGACAAATCATCTTCCTTGCCAAGACCGCAGAAATAATATTAGTTGTCAATGATCTTTCTCCTTGAACTACTATATGTAAGTATGCAGGAATTCTAAACGTCACTTGCTTCAACCTACAATCAACCAATTCATGGTGCCTATGGAGCCAATCCATACCAACAATAACATCATAGTCTTGGAAGGGCATTTCAAGCAAGTCTACAGGGAAGACCAGATTTTGAATCATGAATGGACAATCTCGGTAAATCTTGTTAACAACAGCCTGAAGACTTTCTGGACTCGTGATCAGCATATCAAAGTCAAGTCTCACAGATTTAACAGTATCAGGAAATGCAAGTGATGAGCAAACATAAGAATGCGAAGATCCAGGATCAAATAATGTAACAACAGATATGCCAAATAAGTGAAATTTACCAACAACCACGTCCGGCCCATCTTGGTCATTCTTAGATCTCATAGCATAGACTCGTGCAGTAGATCCCATTAGCTTGATTAGATCCACCTGAACCCGCCGCTTGTATATTTCTAGGTCTTGTACCGCTATTAGCTTGAGAATGAGTAGTGATAGGCTTTTGAACTGAGCCCTCTGTATGTGTATCAGAAAGAGGATTAGGATTAGGACAATCCTTCACTTTATGATCCATACTTCCATAATTAAAACAAGCACCAGAAGCTCTTCTGCAGGCACCATAGTGATTCTTTCTGCACTGTGCACAAGTAGGTGTATAAGTTTTGCCTTGGCCATAACTTGGAGTACTAGAAGTAGAGAAATTTGGCTTATTCTATTTATGATATGATGAATTTTGTGCACTTTCAGTCTTGGAATAGTCAAACTTTCCCTTCTTGGATGGACCGCTATAATCTGAATTACCCTTCCTAAACCTGTTTTCTCTCCTACTAGCTTCTTCCTTGTCAATTCTTTCCCAAGTAAGAGCAGCTAAAATTAGCTTGGAAAAATCCTCAAGTTGCAAGATTGCCACAGATTTTCGAATGTAACCATTCAAATCTTCTGCACTTATCACTTTCACCATCAATAATACCTCCAGCATAGCGAGAAAGCCTCAGAAAATTTTGTTAATACTCAGCAATAAACTTACTCCCTTGTCTTAAATTCAGAAACTCTTTTTTCTTTGCATCACAGTAGACAGGGGGGACATATTTTGCACGATATACCAGGATATCGTCAAAAAACACAATGACGAAGGAATCAAGATAAGGCCGGAACACACTGTGCATCAAATGCATAAAGGCTGCTGGGGCATTGGTCAACCCAAATGACATGACAAGAAACTCATAGTGACCATATCTAGTCCTGAAAGCAGTCTTCGGGATGTCCCGCTCCCGAATCTTCAGCTGATGATAGCCAGAACGCAAGTCAATCTTGGAAAACACCCTGGCACCCTGTAACTGATCAAATAAATCATCGATGCGAGGCAAAGGATACCTGTTCTTCACTGTAACCTTGTTCAACTGCCGATAATCAATACACATACGCATAGAACCATCCTTCTTCTTTACAAATAAGACCGGAGCACCACAAGGTGATACACTGGGCCTGATGAAACCATTATCAAGCAACTCCTGCAACTGCTCCTTCAACTCCTTCAACTCAGGAGGAGCCATACGGTAAGGAGGAATAGATATGGGCTGAGTGCCCGGAAACAAATCAATGCCGAAATCAATATCTCTGTCGGGCGGCATGCCCGAAAGATCAGCTGGAAACACATATGGAAAGTCACTCACTACTGGAACTAACTTAACTGTAAGGGTATCAATACTGACATCTCTCACATAGGCCAATTACGCATCACACCCCTTCTCAACCATTCGTTGAGCCCTAAGAAATGAAATGACCCTGCGGGGAGTATACTCTAAGGTACCTCTCCACTCTAATCTCGGCAAACCTGGCATAGTTAGCGTCACAGTCTTAGCGTGGCAATCAAGAATAGCATAATGGGGCGACAACCAGTCCATGCCCAAGATAACATCAAAATCTACCATACTGAGTAATAACAAATCGACTATGGTCTCAAAACTACTAAGAGCAATCAAACACGACCGATACAGGCGGTGCACAATGATAGAATCTCCCACGGAGTAGATACATAAACAGGGGAACTCAAAGAATCCTGAGATATCCCCAAATGTGGAGCAAAATAAGAAGACACATATGAGTACGTAGAGCCTGGGTCAAATAATACTAATGCATCCCTATGACAGGACAGGGACGATACTTGTGATGACTGAATCTGAAGCAACGGCCTCTGAACGAGCTGGAAGGGCATAGTACCTGGCCTGGCCTCCCCATCTAGGGCGACCTTGACCTCCCCGACCTCCACCTCGAGCTGGCTGAGGAGGTGGGGTGGCAGCTGGTGCTGGAAGAATGGCCGGAGGACCCAGTGGAGCACGCGGAGGCTGATAAGTGGGTGGAGGTGCACCCCTCTTGGCTCTGGGGCAATCTCTAACCAGGTGTCGAGTGTCACCACACTCAAAACAACCTCTCGAAGGATGCGGCGGCTGAGACTGACTCGGACCTGGCCTGCTGGACTGGCCGGTAATAGTACCTCGAGTAGGAGGCATACTGGATACTGGCGGTGCATAATAGGGCTCCTGAGGTCTAGGAGGAGCTGGAACACCGCTGGCTACTGGAAGAGCTGAATGAACAGGGCAACTCACAAAACCCCTACCATAGTGTGTTGCTGGTGCACGGGCTCCTGAATAATGACCAGTCTCTCGAGACCTCTTGGACTCTCTCTCCTCTCTATCCCGGGCAAACATGCACTCCACTCTCCTGGCAATGCTCACTGCCTGCTGATAAGTGATGTCCATCTCCAACTCCCTGGCCATACTTGTCCGAATACTGGGGTGGAGTCCCTTAATGAAGCGACGAACCCTCTCTCTGACTGTAGCAACCAGAGCCGGTGCATGGTGAGCTAA
This sequence comes from Nicotiana tomentosiformis, assembly GCF_000390325.3. Lineage (NCBI taxonomy): Eukaryota > Viridiplantae > Streptophyta > Magnoliopsida > Solanales > Solanaceae > Nicotiana > Nicotiana tomentosiformis. The sequence continues at coordinate 95,055,048 of NC_090813.1, read as the reverse complement.
CTCACTGAAACGGACTGCATACTTTGACACAGTCATAGCACCCTAATGCAACTGCTCAAACTTTGCGCGCCAAGCATCCCTGAGGCTCTGAGGAACATAATCACGCAAGAATATCTCTGAAAACTGAGTCCAAGTGAGTGATGCTACCTCGTCCGGACTACTCAGCTCATAGGCACGCCACCACTGATATGCTGCTCCCCTTAGCTGGAAAGCGGTGAAAGAAACCCCACTCGTCTCCACAATGCCCATAGTGCGGAGAATACGATGACACTCCTCAAGAAAATCTAGAGCATCATCTGAAGTTAGTCCACTGAAAGTAGGTGGGTGGTACTTCTTGTACCTCTCAATTCTGAGCTGCTCTGCCTCAGAAGTAGCTACCCTGATCTCATGCTGAATCGGAGCCACTGGGGCATAGGAATATACTCTGGGGCATGATCAACCTGGACCCTCTGCTCAGGAGTGTGGGCTGCGGGAGTCTGTGCCCCTCCCCCGGCCTGAGATGTAGCGGGAGCTCTCAGAAATAGTCCAGCCTGAGCCAGAGTGCTGAACATGCTCAAGAATGAGCTAAAGTCTCCTGGAGGGCTGGAGTAGCAATAGGGATCTCCGGTGTTGGCCCTCCAGCTGGAGTTGCTGGGGGCTCCTCTGACACAGCTCTCCCACGTGCTCGGGCTGCACCACGTGGTCATCCTCTACCCCGACCCCAGCCTCTGGCGGCTCTGATAGGGGGCTCGGGTGCCTAATCATCAGTCCTCCCAGTACGGGTCCTCACCATCTGTGAGAAAGAATAGAATAGAATCTTAGAATTTCTGGTGTTAATAACTCGCACGACAAGGAAATCAAAGAAATATGATTGTTCTTAACAGTTACATAGCCCCTGAAGATAAGTACAGACGTCTCCGTACCGATCCGCGAGACTCTAATAAGCCGGCTTGTGACACACGACTCCTCTGAACCTAGTGCTCTGATACCAACTTGTCACGACCCAAACTAACCCTCCGTAAGTTGTCGTGATGGCACCTAGTCTTTACGACTAGGTAAGCCTAATATTACGAAAATTATAAAGAAAACACAACATTTTAAAGATAAACAACATATTATGAATAGCCAAGAATAGTACCACAAGTCATATACAAAATAGTTTCCCAAGACCCGGAATATCACTAAGTCACAAGCTGCTATAATCTATGTAGCTCTATACAAAAGTCTGAAGATAATAAAGAAAGTCTCTAGGCGAGGGAGTAGAAGGGGACTCCGATGATCTGCGGACGCAAGCAGAAGTACCTTGAAGTCTCCTAGAATCAGCAGCACGCACTAACCCCAAGGCTGATAGCTTGTACCTGGATTTGCACACAAAAACATGTGCAGGAAAGGGCATGAGTACACCACATTGGTACCTAGTAAGTGCCAAGCCTAACCTCGGTCGAATAGTGACGAGGTCAGGTCAAGGCCCTACCGGAGTAAATATAATAAATTTAACAGTAAAAGGTATAAGTAAAATTTACGGTAACACAGTTAAAGAAATTCTCCAAAATTTAACAGTTAAGGGAGTCCTCGACTCAGAACAAAGTAAACACAAGGGGGAATCTCCCGGGATACCGTCCCATAGTTCCAAATGAATATGCAGTATAGGGGGATCTTCCGGAATACGTCTGTAGTCCCAAAGTAAATATGCAGTGCTGGGGGATCTCCCGGAATACGTCCCTAGTCCCAAAGTGAATATGTAGTGCTGGGGGATCTCCCAGAATACGTCTGTAGTCCCAAAGTAAATATGCAGTACATGGGGATCTCCCGGAATACGTCCGTAGTCCCAATTTAAATATGCAACACAAGATAAAATGGCGGGTATGGCATCGAGTTATACAGTTTATACTGAACACATATAAGGAAAGTAGAGACTTAATTAAGCATGGCACACAGAATGTCAAATAGGAAGTTAAAACACTTAAGCATGCTTCTCTAGCCTAAGTTTAACAATTAAACGCATTAGTGCAATTTAATAAGGAAAATAACAGTTTATGATTTAGAAGGGAAAAACGGGATTTTTGCAATAATAGCCCGTGTACGTACTCGTCACCTCACGTACACAACGCCCACACATAAATTAATATCAAACATCTTAAAGGAAAGTCCCCAACACAAGGTTAGGCAAGCCACTTACCTCGAACCACTCAAATTACCTCGATAACACATTCTTGCCACGGGTATCCGACTCCAAATGGCTCGAATCTATACAAATAAACTGCATAATGTAAATATAACTACAAGTAACTAATTTAGCTAATTAATTCGAAGCTAAAGCGTGAAATTAGGGAAAATGCCTAAAAAATCTCCTCGGGCCCACGTCTCGGAATCGGGTAAAAATTACAAATTATGAACACCCATTCACTCACGAGTTCAATCGAACAAAAATCATCTAAATCCGACGTCAAATTCCCATTCAAATCTCAGATTTTTAATTGGGGAACCCTTTCCCCCATTTCCAAACTTCTACCCTCAATTTCCTTAATTAGACGAGGAAAACAACAATAGATAAATGTATTTTGATCAAAATAGAGTTAGAATTAGTTACCCAATAGTTCTTCTTCAAAATCCCTCGAGAAATCGTCTCCCACCGAGCTCTAAATCGAATTTTGTGTTATGAAATTTCAAACCCTCGAAATCCTCTTTTCTGCCCAGCGATTTCCGCACCTGTGGACCTAAGACCGCACCTGCGGATAGTCCATCGCAGGTGCGAAGTCCACTTACTTGGGCTGGGTCCGCACCTGCGCGCATGAGTCCGCACTTTCGGATGCGCTTCTGCGCTCAATCGTCCGCTTCTGCGGATCTTTGGGTCCTTCACACCTCCGCATCTGCGACTGCACTTTCGCAGATGCGGCTCCGCTCCTGCGGCTCACTCGTCGCATCTGCGACCACTGACTCCCTGGCCTAAAAGCGCACCTGCGATCCCAGCCTTGCTTCTGCGAGGCCGCACCTACGGACTCCCCACCGCAGGTGCGAAAACACCAGAACCAGCAACTCCAAAAATTCCTCTAAATCCAAGTTCATTCCGTTAAGCATCCGAAACACACCCGATGCCTCTGGGACCTCAACCAAACATACCAACCAATCCTAAAACACCATACGAACTTAGTCGAGCCTTCAAACCACGTCGAACAACACCCAAATCATGAATTAAGCACGGATTCAAGCCTAAGAATTTAAAATTTTCCAAATTCTACAAACGATGCAGAACCACATCAAATCTAGTCTGAATGACCTCAAATTTTACACACATGTCACAAATGACATTACAAACCTACAGTCACTTTCGGAATTCCAATCCGAGCTCGATATTAAAATTTCCATTATCGGCCGAAATCGCCGAAAAACTAACTTTTGCCAATTAGAGCCTAAATCTACTACAGACCTCCAAAACACATTAAGGATGCGCTGCTAACCCCAAAATCACTCAACGGAGCTAAATGAGTTGACATAATTCCATTCCAAATCCGTCTTCAAACAGTTCTGACTACGGTCCAAACTCTAAGGCTTAAACTCACAAATAGGGACTAAGTGTCCCAAAACTCCCCGAATTCCATAACCAAACACTCCGAGAAATCCCAAAAGCAGAAACAAATATGGGGAAAGCAGATATTAGGGGATCGGGGCTCAAATTCTCAAAATGACCGGCCGGGTCGTTACATCCTCCCCCTCTTAAAACAATCGCTCATCCTCGAACGAGAATAAAGACATACCTGAAATTGTGAAAAGATGAGGGTACTGGCTGCGCATATCCTGCTCGGTCTCCCAAGTCGCCTCCTCGACCGGCTGACCCCTCCACTAGACCCTTATTGAAGCAATATTCTTTGACTTGAGCTTTCTGACCTGCCTGTCCAAAATGGCTATTGGCTCCTCAACATAAGATAGATCTTTGTCCAACTAGACTGAGCTAAAATCCAATACATGAGTCGGATCACCGTGATACTTCTGGAGCATAGACACATGGAATACCGGGTGAACTCTTGCTAGGCTGGGAGGCAAGGCAAGCTCATAAGCAACTTCCCCAACTCGTCGCAATATCTCAAAAGGACCAATGAACCTCGGGCTCAGCTTGCCCTTCTTCCCGAACCTCATGACGCCCTTCATAGGCGATACCCGAAGCAAGACGCACTCACCAACCATAAATGCCAAATCACGAACCTTTCGGTCCGCATAACTCTTCTGCCTGGACTGGGCTGTGCGAAGTCTCTCCTGAATCACCTTTACCTTATCCAGGGCATCCTGGACCAAATTTGTACCTAACAATTGGGCCTCACTCGGCTCAAACCATCCCACAGGGGACCGGCATCGCCTACCATACAAAGCCTCATACGTTGCCATCTGAATGCTGGACTGGTAGCTGTTAATATAAGCAAACTCTGCAAGTGGCAAGTATTGGTCCCATGACCCTCCGAACTCCATCACACAGGCACTGAGCATATCCTCAAGAATCTGAATCGTGCGCTCGGACTGCCCGTCCGTCTGAGGGTGAAAGGTTGTTCTCAACTCCACCCTAGTACCCAACTCCTGTTGTACGACTCTCCAAAACTGTGATGTGAACTGTGTACCTCTGTCTGAAATGATGGATACTGGAATACCATGAAGGCGAACAATCTCTCTGATATAAATCTCAGCCAACCTCTCAGAAGAATAAGTGGTCAACACTGAAATAAAATGAGTTGACTTGGTCAGTCGATCCACGATCACCCAAATAGCATCGAACCTTCTCAAAGTCCGTGGAAGTCCAACTACAAAGTCCATGGTGATCCGCTCCCACTTCCACTCTGGGATCTCTAACCTCTGAAGTAATCTACCCGGCCTCTGGTGCTCATATTTGACCTGCTGACAGTTGAGACACTTGGCCACAAACCCAATTATACTTCTTCATCCTACTCCACCAGTAGTGCTGTCAAAAATCCTGATACATCTTCGTAGCACTAGGATGAATAGAGTACCGCGAGCTGTGGGCCTCCTAGGAAATCAACTCCCAAAGCCCATATATATTGGGCAAACAGATCCGGCCCTGCATCCTTATCACACCGTCATTACCAATAGTCACATCTCTGGCATTACCTCACCGAACCCTATCCTGAAGAACTAGAAGATGAGGATCATCATACTGGCGCTCCCTGATACGGTCATAAAGAGAAGACCGAGCAACCACACAAGCTAATACCCGGCTAGGCTCTGAAATATCCAATCTCACGAACTGGTTGGCTAAGGCTTGGACATCCAAGGCTAAGGGCCACTCAGCTGCCGGAAGATATGCCAAATTTCCCAAACTCTCTGCCCGGCGACTCAAGGCGTCGGCCACTACATTGTCCTTCCCCGGGTGGTATAATATAGTGATATCATAGTATTTAAGTAGCTCCAACCACCTTCGCTGACGCAAATTAAGGTCTTTCTGCCTGGACAAGTACTGCAAACTCCGGTGGTCAGTGTAAATCTCACAGGGAACACCGTACAAATAATGATGCCATATCTTCAGGGCGTGAACAATAGCTGCTAACTCAAGATCATGAACCGGATAATTCTTCTCATGCACCTTCAACTGCCTAGACGTGTAGGCAATCACCCTATCATCCTGCATCAATACCGCTCCAAGGCCAATCTTCAAGGCATCATAATAGACAGTGTAGGTCCCCGAACCTATAGGCAATACTAATACTGGGGCTGTAGTCAAAGCTGTCTTGAGATTCTGAAAGCTCTCCTCACACTCCTCGGTCCACCTGAACGGAGCACCCTTCTAGGTCAGCCTGGCCGTAGGTGTTGCAGTGGATGAAAATCCCCCCACAAAGCAACGGTAATACCCTGCCAAACCAAGGAAACTGCGGATCTCCATAGCTGATGACGGTCTGGGTCAACTCTGCACTACCTCCGCCTTCTTCGGATCTACCTTGATCCCATCACAAGACACTATGTGGCCCATGAATATCACGGAATCAAGCCAGAATTCACACTTAGAAAATTTTGCATACAATTTCTTCTCCCTCAAAGTCTGAAGCAGGGTCCTCAGGTGCTGCTTATGATCTTCCCGAGACCGGGAATATACCAGGATGTCATCAATAAACACAATGACGAAGGAATCAAGATAAGACCGGAACACACTCTGCATAAAATGCATATAAAGGCTGCTGGGGCATTGGTTAGCCCAAATGACATGACAAGAAACTCATAGTGACCATATCTAGTCCTGAAAGGAGTCTACGGGATGTCCGGCTCCTGAATCTTCAGCTGATGATAGCCAGAACGCAAGTCAATCTTGGAAAACACCCTGGCACCCTGTAACTGATCAAATAAATCATCAATGCGAGGCAAAGGATACTTGTTCTTCACTGTAACCTTGTTCAACTGCCGATAATCAATACACATACGCATAGAACCATCCATCTTCTTCACAAATAAGACCGGAGCACCCCAAGGTGATACACTGGGTCTGACAAAACCCTTATCAAGCAACGCCTGCAATTGCTCCTTCAACTCCTTCAACTCAGGAGAAGCCATACGGTAAGGAGAAATAGATATGGGCTGAGTGCCCGACAACAATTTAATGCCGAAATTAATATCTCTGTCGGGCGGCATGCCCGGAAGATCAGCTGGAAACACATCTGGAAAGTCCCTCACTACTGGAACTAACTCAACTGTAGGGGTATCAATACTGACATCTCTCACATAGGCCAAATACGCATCACACCCCTTCTCAACCATTCGCTAAGCCCTACGAAATGAAATGACCCTCCGGGGAGTATACTCTAAGGTACCTCTCCACTCTAATCTCGGCAAACCTGGCATAGCCAGCGTCACGATCTTCGCGTGACAATCAAGAATAGCATAATGGGGTGACAACCAGTCCATGCCCAAATGTGGAGAAAAATAAGAATCCCGAGATATCCCCAAATGTGGAGAAAAATAAGAAGACACATATGAATACGTAGAGCCTGAGTCAAATAATACTGATGCATCCCTATGACAGACAGGGACGATACCTGTGATGACTGAATCTGAAGCAACGACCTCTGAACGAGCTGGAAGGGCATAGTACCTGGTCTGGTCTCCCCCTTTAGGGCGACCTCGACCTCCACCTCGAGCTGGCTGAGGAGGTGGGGTGGCAGCTGGTGCTGGAAGAATGGCCGGAGGACCTTGTGGAGCACGTGGAGGCTGATAAATGGGTGGAGGTGCACCCCTCCTGGCTCTGTGGTAATCTCTATCCAGGTGACTAGTGTCACCACACTCAAAACAACCTCTCGGAGGATGCGGCGACTGAGACTGACTCAGACCTGGCCGGTAATAGAACCTCGAGTAGGAGGCTTACTGGATACCGGCGGTGCATAATAGGGCTCCTAAGGTCTAGGAGGAGCTGGAACACCGTTGGCTACTGGAAGAGCTGAATGAACAAGGCGACTCACAAAACCCCTACCATAGCGTGCTGCTGGTGTACGAGCTCCTGAATAATGACCAGTCTCTCGAGACCTCTTGGCCTCTCTCTCCTCTCTGTCCTGAGAAAACATGCCCTCTACTCTCATAGAAATGCTCACTGCCTGCTGATAAGTGATGTCCATCTCCAACTCCCTGGCCATACTGGTCCGAATACTGGGGTGGAGTCCCTCAATGAAGCGACGAACCCTCTCTCTGACTGTAGCAACTAGAGCCGGCGCATGGCGAGCTAACTCACTAAAACAGACTGCATACTCCGACACAGTCATAGCACCATGACGCAACTGCTCAAACTCTGCGCGCCAAGCATCCCAGAGGCTCTGAGGAACATACTCACGCAAGAACATCTTTGAAAACTGAGTCCAAGTGAGTGAGGCTGACTCGTCTGGACTACTCAGCTCATAGGCACACCACCACTGATATGTCGCTCCCCTTAGCTGGAAAGCGGTGAAAGAAACCCCACTCGTCTCCACAATACCCATAGTGAGAAGAATACGATGACACTCCTCAAGAAAACCCAGAGCATTATCTGAAGCTAGTCCGCTGAAAGTAGGTGGGTGGTACTTCTTGTACCTCTCAAGTCTGAGCTGCTATGCCTCAGAAACAGCTACCTTGATCTCATGCTGAACTGGAGCCACTAGGGGCATAGGAATATACTCTGGGGCCTGATCAACCTATACTCTCTGCTCAGGAGTACGGGTTGCGGGAGTCTGTGCCCCTCCCCCGGCCTGAGATGTAGCGAGAGCTATCAAAAATAGTCCAGCCTGAGCCAGAGTGCTGAACATGCTCAAGAACTGAGCTAAAGTCTTCTGGAGGGATGGAGTAGCAATAGGGATCTCTGGTGCTGGCCCTCCAGCTGGAGCTGGTAGGGGCTCCTCTGACGCAGCTCTCGCAAGTGCTCGGGGTGCACCGCGTGGTCGTCCTCTACCCCGACCCCGGCCTCTGGCAGCTCTAACAGGGGGCTCGGGTGCCTGATCGTCAGTCCTCCCAGTACGGGTCCTCACCATCTATGATAAAGAATAGAATAGAATCTTAGAATTTTTGGTGTCAATAACTCGCACGACAAGGAAATCAAAGAAATATGATCATTCTTAACAGTTACATAGCCTCCCGAAGATAAGTACGGACGTCTCTACACCGATCCGCGAGACTCTAATAAACCGGCTTGTGGCTCGCGACTCCTATGAACCTAGTGCTCTTATACCAACTTGTCATGACCCAAATTAGCCCTCCGTAAGGTATCGTGATGGAACCTAGTCTTTACGATTAGGTAAGCCTAATATTATGAAAAATATAAGGAAAACACAGCATTTTAAAGATAAACAGCATATTGTGAATAACCAAGAGTAGTACCACTCGGCATATACCAAAAAGAATTTTACCAAGACCCAGAATATCACTAAGTCACAAGCTGCAATAATCTATATAGCTTTATACAAAAGTCTGAAGATAAATAAAGAAAGTCTCTAAGCGAGGGAGTATAGGGGACTCCGAAGATCTGCGGAACGCAAGCAGAAGTACCTTGAAGTCTCCTAGAATCAGTATCACGCACTAACCCCAAGGCTGATAGCTTGTACCTGGATCTGCACACAAAAATATGAGCAGGAAAGGGGATGAGTACACCACAATGGTACCCAGTAAGTGCCAAGCCTAACCTCAGTCGAGTAGTGACGAGGTCAGGTCAAGGCCCTACCGGAGTAAATATAATAAATTAAACAGTAAAATGTATAAGTAAAATTTACGATAACACAGTTAAAGAAATTCTCAAAAATTTAATAGTTAAGGGAATCCTCGACTCAGAACAAGGTAAACACAGTGGGGAATATCCCGGGATACCGTCCCCTAGTTCCAAATGAATATGCAGTACATGGGGATCTCCCGAAATACGTCCGTAGTCCCAAAGTAAATATGCAGTGCTGGGGGATCTCCCGGAATACGTCCGTAGTCCCAAATTAAATATGCAGTGCTGGGGGATCTCCCGAAATACGTCCGTAGTCCCAAGGTAAATATGCAGTACATGAGGATCTCCCGGAATACGTCTGTAGTCCCAATTTAAATATGCAACGCAAGATAAAATGGTAGGTATGGCATCGAGTTATACAGTTTATACTGAACACATATAAGAAAAGTAGGGACTTAACTAAGCATGGCACACAAAATGTCAAATAGGCAGTTAAAACACGTAAGCATGCTTCTCTAGCCTAAGTTTAACAATTAAACGTATTAGTGCAATTTAATAAGAAAAAAAAATAGTATATGATTTAGAAGGGAAAATGGGATTTTTGCAATAATAGTTGTACGTACTCGTCACCTCACGTACACGGTGCCCACACATCAATTAATATCAAACATCTTAAAGGAAAGTCCCCAATACAAGGTTAGGCAAGCCACTTACCTCGAACCGCTCAAATCACCTCGATAACACGATCTTGCCACGAGTATCCGACTCTAAATGTCCTGAGTCTATTCAAATAAATTGCATGATGTAAATATAACCACAAGTAACTAATTTAGCTAATTAATTCGAAGCTAAAGCGTGAAATTAGGGAAAATGCCCAAAAAGTCTCCCTGGGCCCACATCTCGGAATCGGGTAAAAATTACGAATTATGAACACCCATTCAATCGAACAAAAATCATCTAAATCCAATGTCAAATTCTCATTCAAATCTCAGATTTTCAATTGGGGAACCCTTTTCCCCCATTTCCAAACTTTTGCCCTCAATTTCCTTAATTAGACGAGGAAAACAATAATAGATAAATGTTTTATGATCAAAATAGAGTTAGAATTAGTTACCCAATAGTTCTCCTTCAAAATCCCTCGAGAAATCGTCTCCCACCGAGCTCCAAATAGAATTTAGTGTTATGAAATTTCAAACCCTTGAAATCCTCTTTTCTGCCTAGCGATTTATGCACCTGCGGACCTAGGACCGCACCTACGGTCACGCACCTGTGGACAGTCCATCGCAGGTGCGAAGTCCACTTAGTTGGGCTAGGTCCGCACCTGCGCGCATTAGTCCGCACATGCGGATGCGCTTCTGCGCTCAATCATCTGCTTCTGCGGAGCCTTGGGTCCTTCACACCTCCGCATCTGTGACTGCCCTTCCGCAGATGCGGCTCCACTTCTGTGGATCACTCGTCGCATATGCGACCACTGATTCCTTGGCCTAAAAGCGCACCTGCGGACTCCCCACCGCTGGTGAGAAAACACCAGAACCAGCAACTCCAAATATTCCTCTAAGTCCAAGTTCTTTCCGTTAAGCATCCGAAACACACCCGAGGCCCCCGGGACCTCAACCAAACATACCAACCAATCCTAAAACACCATACGAACTTAGTCGAGCCTTCAAACCACGTCGAACAACACCAAAATCATGAATTAAGCAGGGATTAAAGCCTAAGAATTTAATATTTTCCAAATTCTACAAACGACGCCGAACCATATCAAATCTAGTCCGAATGACTTCAAATTTTATACACAGGTCAAAATGACATTACGAACCTACAGCCACTTTCGAAATTCTATTCCGAGCTCGATATCAAAATTTCCACTATCGGACGAAATTGCCTAAAAACTAATTTTCGCCAATTCAAGCCTAAATCTACTACAGACCTCCAAACACATTCCGGACGCGCTCCTAACCTCAAAATCACTTAACGAAGCTAACGGAGTTGACGGAATTCTATTCCGGATCTGTCTTCATACAATTTCGACTGCGGTCTAAACTCTAAGCCTTAAACTCACAATTAGGGACTAAGTGTCCCAAAACTCCCCGAATTCCATAACCAAACACTCCGGAAAATCCCTAAAGAAGAAACAAATAAGGGGAAAGCAGATATTAGGGGATCGGGGCTCAAATTCTCAAAACGATCGGCCAGGTCGTTACACTTAGTGGCATATAAACTTTGGGCTTGGAGCCATTAACTTCTTTAATTCTCATTTTCAGTCATAGGTAGCTCAAATGAAACATAATTTAAAATAAGTGAATAAATATATCAAAAGTATCAAATATCAACCCTTGAAGTATTTCCAATTATCAATAACAATGTTCAAGATTCAAGAGTTGAGAAAGCGTATACTATCAATCCAAGAAATCTTGTCAAATATTCATTTTTCACCGAATATGTACGTCATACCATCACACTAAGCAAAATCAGATATCAAGATGGACCGAAGCCCAAATTCAAGTAGGGTCAAAACCCAACAGTCAAGAGAATCAAGAACCATATTAAAAATGACTTCCTAGTTCGTACTTAACACGGACAAGTTCCATAATTTAAGACGAACTACAAATACAAAGTCAAGATGGCAAAAGATACAAATCAAGAAGCATGCCCAGATGAGTGACAAAGTCACTGCCACAAGAAGGACAAAGTCCCAACAAGAATGCAAAATGATCAAACAATCCGTACGAGTAGGCGATTTAGCAAATATCTTGCAATACTTGATATAACACGAATACAATGCTATTAATTGAAGAGAAGAAAAACAAAATATCAGGATATTTCAAAATATTTCAGCAAGTAAAAAGAGTACAAAGTTTATACACAAACCTTGGTGTTTTACCACAAAATAGTTCAACCACAACTTGAGGACGTTCGAATCATCTACGCCCTAGACAAACCAAATCCGTCCACTTCCTCAAACACTTCCCCTTAGCTTTTACAAGGATATATATATATATGTATACACCTTAAATACATAATAAAATATCTATATAAGTTCAATAATTTAACATGTCAAACTAAAAATGATATTGGTGAAAATTACCCAAAATGTTTGAAACAGAAATTATGGACAGTATCACTGTCTCGTATTGTGACTCAGATTTGAAGATGAAAAAGACTAACTAGACTGTGTGGTCTTCTTTACAGTTGTAGATATGTGTCTTAGCATTTCAGAATATCTTGAACCATCCCCATATTAATTTTGTACAAAATGTTATGCTAAACTTACTAATAGTAGTACATGGAGGGTTGTAAAACAGAAAATTTGGGCAGCACCTGCCCTATACTTCATAACCTATTTTCGTGTAAATAAAAGACAAAAAGGTTTTAATTCTTTCATAAGAGTTATAGATCTATAAAATATCTTTCCAAAAAGTCTTAGATCACTTAAAACAGAGCTCTATACAAAAGGATATGAAGAAAACACTAATAGTTTTCTAGTGTAAAAACATGTTTAGTAACTTACCACAAAAGAGAGGAGCAACTTGAGCTTCACCAAGAACGAATTTTGCTGGTTGGTTTAGTGGAAATTTATGGTGGTTTTCATGAAGTTTTCAGGTGATAAGAAGGATAAAGGGTAGGGGTTTTCTTTTTCTTGAAAGAATGAAAATGGGGAGTTTATGGAAGACTAAGTCAATCAAAGTTATCTTTAAGAATTTTGGATAAATATGAAATAAAAATGGCTGCCCAACTACTAAATATCCTTTAGATAAATACAAAAGGGTGGCAGCCCAAAAACTTAATTACAATGTATTTAACAATAGTTCATCAAAATAATATTAAGCATTACACATAGTAACACCATGAAACTTCTTTGTCAATATTAACACAACCTAGAGTAAGGAATTTTCATGTATTATCAATTTCATGTTTAGGAAGTGCGAAGTAAAAATATCTCCTCATTATAAAGATGCTCAATCGAAAATGTAAATATTAGTAAATATTTGGGGTGTTACACTATGTTTAATGATGCAGGTGAGCACCCAAGGAGTGAGAATATTCCTCCAGTTACTACACTGTCTTATTCTACTACAACTTATCAGACCGCACCTATCCCTACACCTAATGAGGGTGCAACGGTCCCTCCAACTGATATACCAATCCCACCTCCAGTTCCAGCTTTCGATTCTAGTGTTTCTGATGTTGATCTTAGGGGATCCATACAAATGTTGGCTCAGATAGTGTCTTCCCAGGCCCAGAGGTCAAATGTGGCATCCACTCCTTACAGTCAGCCAGGGGATTCTTCTAGTTCCAGGGTGAACAGGTTTCTCCAGTTGGATCCTCCAGTGTTCACAGGTACTAACCCAGAGGAGGAACCCCAGGACTTTATTGATGAGATGCACAAGACTCTCCGAGTTATGCGTGCTATTGAGACATAGGCAGTGGAATTGGCCTCCTACCGCCTGAAAGAAGTGGCATATTCTTGGTTTGAACTACGGAAGAAATCACATGAAGAAGGGAGCTATCTGGCGAGGTGGGTGATTTTGTCGATGCCTTCATTGATCATTTCTTGCCTGCCGAGACTAAGGCAACCCGTGCTGTTGAGTTTGAGAACCTGAGGTAAGGTAGCTTGAGTGTGTGGGATTACCATAGGAGATTTGCATACCTGTCCAAGTATGCTATTTATATGTTGCCCAATATGGAGGCAAGAGTGCGCCGATTTGTACAGGCCCTTAGTCTATTGATAATCAATGAGGCCGCTACAACTACCTTGGATTCTGATATGAATTATGGGAAGATGGTGGCATTCGCTCAAGCCATAAAAACCTGCAAATTGAAGAACAAAATGGACATAGTGCAGCTACTACATCCGCAGCACCTCCTCCAGCTCGAGGCACTCCAACACCCGCAGGACATAGTGCAACTAGGGGTGGAGCATAGAGTTCGGGAGGATCTGGTCGTTTCTATGCTATGAGGGGGCACTAGAATTTAGACGCTTCTCCAGATGTTGTCACATGTATATTGACTGTCCAATCTCATTATGTGTATGCTCTTATTGATCCCGATTCCGCTTTGTCATATGTCACTCCTTATGTTACTATGGAATTTGGGATAGAACCGGAACAACTTCATGAGTTGTTCTCTGTATCTACTTCGGTTGGTGAGTCTATTTTGGTCGCGCGGGTTTATAGGGATTGTGTTATCACGTTGCATGATCGGTACACCATGGATGATCTAATTGAATTGGGAATGGTCGATTTTGATGTAATAATGGGGATGAGCCGACTTTATTGTTGTTTTGCCAAGCTTGATTGACGAACCAGGACTGTTAGGTTCGAATTTCCAAATGATCCAGTTATTAAGTGGAAGGGTGATAATGCAGTGATGAAGGGTAGGTTTATTTCTTACCTTAAGGCCACGAAGATGATCAACAAGGGGTGTAATTACCATTTAGTCCGGGTTACGGACACCGATGCTGAGGCACCTCCACTTGAGTCCCGTGCATGTTATGAATGAATTTCCAGAAGTCTTTATGGATGAACTCCCTGGGATCCCACCAGACAGGGAGATTGATTTTGGGATTGATGTGATGCCTGCCACGCATCCTATATCTATTCCACCCTACAGAATGGTACCGGCAGAATTGAAGGAACTAAAGGAGCAACTTAAGGACTTGTTAGAAAAGGGTTTAGTCCGGCCGAGTGTATCATCTTGGGGTGCACCGATTCTTTTTGTAAGGAAAAGGGATGGGTCACTAAGAATGTGTATCGACTATCGGCAGCTCAACAAGGTCACGATCAAGAATAAGTACCCATTGCGAAGGATAGATGACTTGTTTGACCAATTTCAAGGTGCTAAGTACTTCTCCAAAATTGATTTACGATCTGGGTATCACCAATTGAAGATTAGGGAGCAGGATGTTTCGAAAACAACTTTTAGAACCCGATATGGGCACTTTGAATTTTGGTGATGTCTTTTGGGCTGACAAATGCCCCAACAGCTTTCATGGATCTTATAAATCGAGTCTTCAAGCCTTTTCTTGACTCATTTGTGATAGTGATCATTGATGATATTCTTCTATTGTCACGAACCAAATTAGCCCTCTGTAAGGTGTCGTGATGGCACCTAGTCTTTACGACTAGGTAAGCCTAATATTACGAAAAATATAAAGAAAACACAGCATTTTAAAGATAAACAACATATTGTGAATAACCAAGAGTAGTACCACTCGGCATATACCAAAAAGAATTTTTCCAAGACCCGGAATATCACTAAGTCACAAGCTGCTATAATCTATGTAGCTCTATACAAAAGTCTGAAGATAAATAAAGAAAGTCTCTAGGCGAGGGAGTAAAAGGGGACTCCGAAGATCTGCAGACGTAAGCAGAAGTACCTTGAAGTCTCCTAGAATCAACAGCACGCACTAACCCCAAGGCTGATATCTCGTACCTAGATCTGCACACGAAAACATGTGCAGGAAAGGGCATGAGTACACCACAATGGTACCCAGTAAGTGCCAAGCCCAACCTCGGTCGAGTAATGATGAGGTCAGGTCAAGTCCCTACCGGAGTAAATATAATAAATTAAACAGTAAAAGGTATAAGTAAAATTTACGGTAACACAGTTAAAGAAATTCTCGAAAATTTAACAATTAATGGAGTCCTCGACTCAGAGCAAGGTAAACACAGTAGGGAATCTCCCGGGATATCGTCCCGTAGTTCCAAATGAATATGCAGTACATGGGGATCTCCCGGAATACGTCTGTAGTCCCAAAGTAAAGATGCAGTGCTGGGGGATCTCCCGAAATACGTCTGTAGTCCCAAATTAAATATACAGTGCTTGGGGATCTCCCGAAAAACATCCGTAGTCCCAAAGTAAATATGCAGTGCTGGGGGATCTCCCGGAATACGTCCGTAGTCCCAAAGTAAATATGCAGTACAGGGGGATCTCCCGGAATACGTCCATAGTCCCAATTTAAATAAGCAACGCAAGATAAAATGGCAGGTATGGCATCGAGTTATACAGTTTATACTGAACACATATAAGGAAAGTAGGGACTTAACTAAGTATGGCACACAGAATTTCAAATAGGCAGTTAAAACACGTAAGCATGCTTCTCTAGCCTAAGTTTAACAATTAAACGTATTAGTGCAATTTTATAAGGAAAAAAAACAGTATATGATTTAGAAGGGAAAATGGGATTTTTGCAATAATAGTTATATGTACTCGTCACCTCACGTACACGGTGCCCACACATCAATTAAAATCAAACATCTTAAAGGAAAGTCCCCAACACAAGGTTAGGCAAGCCACTTACCTCGAACCGCTCAAATCACCTCGATAACATGTTCTTGCCACGAGTATCCGACTCCAAATGGCCCGAATATATTCAAATAAATTTCATAATGTAAATATAACTACAAGTAACTAATTTAGCTAATTAATTAGAAGCTAAAGCGTGAAATTAGGGAAAACGACCAAAAAGTCTCCCCGGACCCTCGTCTCAGAATCGGGTAAAAATTACAAATTATGAACACCCATTCACTCCCGAGTTCACTCAAACAAAATTCATCTAAATCCGACGTCAAATTCCCATTCAAATCTCAGATGTTTAATTGGGGAACCCTTTTCCCCCATTTCCAAACTTCTACCCTCAATTTCCTTAATTAGACGAGGAAAACAACAATAGATAAATGTATTCTGATCAAAATAGAGTTAGAATTAGTTACCCAATAGTTCTTCTTCAAAATCCCTTACTTGGGTTGGGTCCGCACCTGCGCGCATGAGTACGCACCTGCGGATGCGCTTCTGCGTTCAACCGTCCGCTTCTGTGGAACCTTGGGTCCTTCACACCTCCGCATCTGCGACTGTCCTTCCGCAGATGCGGCTCCGCTCCTGCGGCTCACTCGTCGCATCTGCGACCACTGACTCCCTGACTTAAAAGCGCACCTGTAAATCACAACTAGGGACTAAGTGTCCCAAAACTCCCCGAATTCCATAACCAAACACTCCGGTAAATCCCAAAAGTAGAAACAAATATGGGGAAAGCAGATATTAGGGTATCGAGCTCAAATTCGCAAAACGACCGGCCGGGTCATTACATCTATATTCACGCAATCGAGAGGACCATGTTGATCATCTCAGGGTAGTTCTGCAAACCCTATATCAACACAAGTTATATGAAAAGTTTTCAAAGTGTGAATTTTGGCTTGAATCTGTCACATTCTTAGGTCATGTTGTCTCTAGTGAAGGAATTAAGGTTGATCCTCAGAAAATTGCAGATGTGAAGAATTGGCCGAGGCCTATAACTCCAACATAGATTCGCAGTTTCTTATACTTAGCTGGGTATTACAGAAAGTTTGTGGAGGGGTTCTCTACCCTTGCCTCTCCGTTGACTAAATTGACACAGAAGGCGGTTAAGTTCTAATGGTCAAATGCTTGTGAAAGGAGCTTTCAGGAGTTGAAATTGAGATTTACTGCGGTACCAGTGTTGAGCCTACCAGAGGGTACAAATGGGTTTGTAGTATATTGTGATGCTTCGATAATCGGACTTGGGGTGTGTATTAATACAACATGGCAAGGTGATAGCTTACGCTTCTAGGCAACTCAAGAATCATGAAAAGAACTATCCAACACATAATTTAGAACTTGCGGTGGTAGTATTTGCATTGAAAATTTGGCGTCATTATTTATATGGGGCCCATGTGGATATATTAATGGACCATAAGAGCCTTCAATATATTTTCAAGCAGAAGGAATTGAATCTAAGGCAGAGAAGAAGGCTTGAATTACTCAAAGATTACGACATTGATATTCTATATTATCCGGGGAAGGCTAATGCTGTGGCGGATGCTCTCAGCCAGAAATCTATGGGTAGTTTAGCACACTTGGAGGCATATCAAAGGTCGTTGGCCAAGGAAGTTCATCGGTTAGCTAGTTTGGGAGTTCGTCTTGCAGACTCTAGTGAAGGAGGGGTAATTATGCAAAATAGGGTTAAATCATCGCTTGTTGTGGAAGTCAAAGAGAAGCAATATAATGATCCATTGTTGGTACAATTGAAGGAGGGAATTCATAAACATAAGACTATGGATTTTTCTCTCGGCACAGATGATGGTACACTAAGGTACCAAGGGCGGTTATATGTTCTAAATGTAGATGGTCTTCGGGAAAGAATCATGACTGAGGCTCACACTTTTAGGTATTCCGTGCACCTTAGGCTCTACAAAGATGTATCATGATCTCAAGGAAGTCTATTGGTGGAATGACATGAAGAGGAACGTGGCAGACTTAGTGGCGAGGTGTCTGAATTGTTATCAAGTGAAGGCCGAACACCAACAGCTTGGTGGGTTGGCACAGAATATAGAAATTCTGATGTGGAAGTGGAAAATGATTAATATGGACTTTGTGGTAGGACTACCGCGCACTCCGCGTACGTTTGACTCAATTTGGGTGATGGTGGACTGACTCACGAAATTAGCACACTTCTTGCCAGTTAAATCTACCAACACAGCGGAACAATATTCTCAATTATATATCAAAAAAATAGTCAGGTTGCATGGCACTCCAGTTTCTATTATTTCTGATCGCGGGGCACAGTTCACGGCTAATTTTTGGAAGAAATTTCAGCAAGGTTTGGGTATTCAGGTGAATCTCAGTACAACCTTTCATCCACAAATCGACGGGCGGGCAGAGCGGACTATTCAGACGCTTGAGAATATGTTGCGTGCTTCTGTTCTTGACTTCAAGGGCAGCTGGGATGATCATTTGCCACACATAGAATTTGTCTACAACAACAGTTATCATGCTAGTATTCAGATGGCACCATTGGGGAAGCTGAATTGATAGGACCAGACCTTGTGCATCAGGCTATGAAGAAGGTCAATATCATTAAGGAGCGATCAAAAACAGCTCAGAGTCGTCAAAAGTCCTATTCGGATGTTCATCGCTGAGACTTGGAGTTCAAAGAAGATGATTGGGTATTCTTGAAGGTTTCCCCCATGAAGGGTATAATGCGGTTTGGAAAGAAAGGAAAACTGAGCTCAAGGTATGTCGGACCGTACAGAATCATTCAGAAGGTTGGTCAGGTGGCGTACAAGCTTGAGCTACCACCTGAGATGCCATTAGTGCACCCGGTAATTCATGTGTCTATGTTGAAGAAGGTAGTCGAAAATCCGTCGCTTATTGTACCAGTTGAAACTATTAAGGTTAATGAAGAACTGACCTATGAAGAAATTCTAGTTGCCATTCTTGATAGGCAAGTCCAAAAACTGAGAAATAAAGAAATTGCCTCCATGAAGGTGTTATGGTGAAACCAGAAGTTTGAAGAGGATACTTGGGAGGCCGAGGAAGAGATGAAGTAGAAGTATCCCTATTTGTTTCTATGAGATTGTCGCATATGAATTTTGTATCACTTGTACAGTTGATGTTAAAGGTGTTCCTTTTTGGTTATATGTTGCTTATGAGGCCACAGTTAGCGTTGTTTTGTGTTATATTACGTCATTGGATTATGTATATGTTGTTAGGATGTGTTTTTGGGTTCTCTGGCAGGTGGATAGGCCTAGTTACAAGGGAAAATCTGGCGAAATATTTGGAAATTTGGGGAGTTAGTCAAAATTTGGGACTGCTGGCATGTGGTATGACAGTTGAGTCACATCGGATACAATTAGTGGAATTTAGCCCTCATTCGAGGACGAATGATCCTAAGTGGGGGAGAATGTATCACCCCGTAAAATTTTGAACTACTTAAGCGCTATTAAGAAAGTTGATGTGTGCTAATTATATTATTTTGTGTGCAGACAAGGACTATTAATATGATGTATATCAATTGAATATTATAATAAGTGTACGAGGTATATTATAAGTGATATGGGGTCTAAGGAGAGGCCTAAGTCTATGTCAATTTGGAAAATTACATGATAGACTAAAGTTCCAAATGAGTACGCACAAGACCAAACTTTGGACGAGCATATATATATATATATATATATATATATATATATATATATATATATAAGGAGTTATGTGATGAACAACCTATCAAATGTAAGATCTTCGAGTCTAGTTTCTAACGCTTCAAACCGTTCGTCATTTGGACACTCCTACAAGAAGTTCTGACCAAATTACCAAAAGCTGGCAAAATGTGACACTACCGCGCCGCCCCATGCGGCGCGCATGTGGGGATTTCCAGAACACTTCACAATTTCGTTTCTAGACACATTTTTCACTGTTGCGCTGCGCTCTGCGGCTCCCCATGCGGCGCGGCTGTGCAATTTTTGGGTTTTTACAACCCAACCCCAATTTCATTTATCTAGACTAAGGGTTCATTTTGGGGGGGATTTTCTGGTATTTTAGAGAGAGGAAAGGGCAATTCTAGAGAGAGGAAAGGGAGGAATAAGGATTTCACTACCCTACCTTAAATCGAACCTTGAAATTTCATCAAAGGGTTGCTGGGGCTTCAAAGAGATCGAAGTTGCTAAGATTTTTGGAACATTTTTAGAGTTCAAGAAAGCTCAAGTGAGGTATGTTGGCTAAACTCTTCTCTTAGAATTGAATCCCACAGTGTTCGTGTAATTTTTGTAAGTCCCGAATTGATCATTATAAAATTTTCTATTCTGAATATGCTTGTGTTGAAAGATATATGTTCAATATGAATTCCAAATGCTTTTATCATTTTATCTTATCATTTGGGGATGTGTTCAAAGCATGGGATGTGTGTTGAAAATGTTAAGACTTCAAGTCAAGTTCGAATGAAGGTTGTTATGCCAAATTGTGTGAAAAGTTTCTATATGCCTAAGATTCTTAATTGCTCACATGTGTATTTAAATTTTTGAATTCAAAAAGCCTTGTTGTTGATGATGACAATGATGACGTTTGAAAATGGAAAAAGGATTTGAATTATAAAATACAGCCAAGTGCCAAGAATGACTTTATAATTGTGTCCACTAGTGCCAATGTAATGAAAAGATGTGAAAGAAGTATGAAATGAGATGATTGGTATAAAAAGGTTGATGTCTCGAATGAGACGGCCTAGCCGATCGGGTAGTGATCAGACGCCATGTCGCACACATGGTGGTGATTGTGCTGGAAATTATGATTGTGGTTGATGTCTCTAATGAGATGGCCTAGCTGATTGGGTCGTGATCGTACTCCGTGCTAAAAGTACGGTGGTATTGGTATTGTGAATATTGGTATCATGAACGGTGGCATATTAGTACTAAAGACCTCTCAACTTAAAATATGGAAACTTATTTGAATATTGTCTTGATCCTAATTTGAGGTTTGATGTTGTTTGAGGCTTCCACTGATATTATGATTGTACTTGATCGTATTAATTATCATTCTATTGAGAGGGTATTTTGTCATTCATACTAGTACTATTCCATATGTACTAGTGTTCTTTTTGTCGGGGCCACTGATATTATGATTGTGTTTGGGGTATAGCCGGGGCCTTGTTGCCGGCATTATCATAATACTCTTATATATCTACTAGAGACTCTGTAGACATAGTGTGGGTTGTATATTAGTGCTGGAAAAGTTAAATAAGTTATGTTGTGTTTGAATTACTTATTCCATTTCAGACTATGAAAATGTGTGTATCTCGAAACTTTAAAAATGAAGTAATTGATGGAAATGATTTGGTATTGTATATATGATCTCTTTTTTGTCTAATTAACGAAAATATGTACTCTTTTTAAGCATGAGTGAGTTTGTATACAAGGTATCTAACAGGCTTGCTCGGCCGGGTTCACTCGGTTGAGTGCCGGTCGCGCTCCTCGAGTTTGGAGCGTGACAGGAGTCAAATGGTGAGGCCATGAATACGAACTTGGAGCTATTGGATGAAAGACGTGAAACCGCCCCTGTTCGATTAGCTGCCCAAAAACAACGTATCGAGAGGTATTATAATCGAATAGCCAACCTTTGATACTTCAATGTCGGTGACTTAGTACTAAGGAAGGTCACACTAAATACCCAGAATATGATGGTATGCTATATTCTCACGTTTTAGTCGATTATTACATTCTAATTTACTGCACTTTAGTTGAGTTTAAGCTTTAATCGCTAGCGTTTTGCACTAATTATGTGTTTTATGCCTTGTAGGAGTGATTCCGAGCTATGTAGATGTTATGGAATGAATTCAAATGATTTGAAGCTTTTAATTCTGAGTAAAAGACCAAGGAATTAAGTCGGGATCATGTTCGGGGATCAACGGATGATAGTTAAGAACGAACGAAGAATCGAGCAGGCATAGTGTGCAGTGTCTAGTAAAGTGCACATAACTTTTCGCGCGAAACTCCGTTTGGGCTCCACAATATATTGTTGGAAATATAATTAAAAGGAATGCAACTTTTATGTTTTACGTTTCTTCAAATTCCCAACAGAACAAGGTGAAAAGTGCGCGGCAAGTGTGCGGCCGCGCACTGACCGCGCATATGAGGCAGAATAGGGTGAAAAGTGTGCGGCCAGGTGTGCGGGCATATTTCCAGGTGCGCGGCCGCGCACGTCCAACTCCGGAAAAGTGTCCTTTTTTGCGTAGGAGAAAGTTTATTTGTTTGGGCCTGACCCTACTTGGTATATATACATAGAAAAATGGTATTTTGAGGACTTTTGACATATCTAAGACCGAAGGAGGCTAAGGAGAAGTTGGAGAAGGAAGAGCACAAGGAATCCATCATTCAATCCCAACTCAAGACAAGGGTTTGGATTGTTTTATATTTTTATTTACTTTAAAATTAATTGTGATGAATTACTCCATATCCATGGAGTAATTCTTCCTTAGGGATTCATGGATTTGGTGTTTTGTGAATTGTTTGTGGATATTAACTCTAGTTTTATATATTGAATCGTTTTGGGCGTTTTTATTGTTGTATATATATTTACATATTTATGTAATCGAAAGAGGCATAATTTGTGATATTTTGCATTATCTTATTGGTTGAATTCGTTGATTCTTCTTAGTAATCGAAAGAAACTAGTTGAATTATTGTTTAGACCTAGTTAGGAGAATAATCGAAAGAGGTTCTCCCGAAGATTAACCCACTACGAATTTTTGCATATCTTCACTGAGCTTAACTTAGTTTATATTGTGAGGTTGAGACTTAATCGAGAGAGAAGTTTCTTCTAATCAATTGAACTAATAACCAAGTGAATTCGAGAGACTCACTTGAACATTATAAGTGAATTGTCTAGAGTTAAATCCCAAACATTTATCTTGCACCTATCCTATCAACCCTATCTTCTCCCAATTTATAACTCCCTTTGCTTAATACTTGCATTAATTGTCATTAGCCAATAGTTTAGACTTTTAGTTAATTTTAGTTTTAATTCACACAAATCTAAATTGTTGATCATCTTATATAGCAATTAAACTAGAAGCTACGGAAACACTGTTTAAATCCAATCCCTGTGGATACGATATTTTCTATACTAAATTCGACTAGCGAGCATAATTTTGTGTTGTGTTTTTAGCTCGTCAGAGTCCAAAAGATGGAAGGTTGGGTCCGAACCGGGAAGGACCATACCAGATCCTCGAGGTCACCGGGAAAGGATCATATAAGCTCAGAATGATGAACAGAGAACAATTACCGAGAAATTGGAATGTAACTCACCTAAAACGATATTACTGCTACGGTACGACCCATTATTTCCCTTTTATTTTTGGACAAACACTTGCAGGTGATCGACAAGAAGCGGCATGAAGTTTTTAGGTCCTAAAGCACGTGTTGCACTCTTTTTTTCTTAGACCGGTTTTGTCCCAAATGGGTTTTTCGGCAAGGTTTTTACCGAGACAACAATAGATTGTGCTAACTTAGAATCAAAGACCGATTATGAATCGGTGTCGAGGAGCGCATTAACAGTATCCGAGGTTCCTCTATAATCAACCTCGACTACCGCGGGGTATTACCCTAGGATATGCATTACCCTCGGATATTAACTTTAGCGAGGAAATTACTTCGTAAAGGAAGGGTCTCGATAAGTAGGATTTATTATAAGAGCCAAACGGTCAAACGAACTGTGCCCACATAGATTGCTCGAGCCCTGGCATAAAACATATACGCATGTATAAATATTTTGCACAAGAATAAAGAGAATTACTTTCCTTGCAATCATCTTAAGTCTTAAAATATCCTTTTTTACATCCCTTAAAGAATTTCGTACTTTAGTTCTCCTAAAAGTAGCGAGCTCAAGGGCCGCTTATAGCCGGAGTAAGAAAGATCACTCCCTCACTCAAGGACTGCCGTTCGAAAACAAACTCGAACGGCCCAAGTCACTGGACCTCGGGGGCATGAGACCTATTAGGCAACCCCCCCCCCCCCGATTTTTAAAGGCCACGGCCACCCCACTCGGGGACTGTTATCTTGTGAAAGCCCGGATAGCTCGGGAAAGCAATTCCAATGGGCAGCTCCCGAACTAAAATGTTATGTCCATATTATCACGGCTCATGGGACGTCTGAAACTCGTAACAAAATCTAGGCCTTCGAAAAAGAAATTTTTTCATAACCGGTTCTAAAGACTACCCTTGGCAAACTATAATCTTGGCTACCTACTTTGGGAAAAGGTTTCCTGTAACACCAAACCCCCAAAACTCCTTAAAACAGAGTAATGTAAAGGAAAGGTTTGTTTGATATTTTGAAAATAACCTAAGTTATTTTATACTAAGGCATTCCGACCTTCGTGTATACAAGTAATAGAGGCAATGGAAAATTTGAAAGTCGAAAGGGAAAGAAAAGCCTTATATATATAATCTTTTTTACAAAGGCCAGAATGACCCGATATAGAAATCTACAATGGCCAAAACGGCCTCAAAAAGTTGCAAAAAGCAAAAAATAAAACATTTAAAGGCCTAAGCGGCCTGATCCTCATCGGGGGCAGCGTCTTCATCCTCGGGATCTTCCCCACCTTCAGATTAGGTTAAGCTCTCGGAATCATCCTCGGGAAAAGAGAGCTCTTGGGCCATGGCTTCTTCTACTTTGGCGTTCTCGATTTCCGCCTGTATATCGAAGTTCTGAGCATGGACTCCTTAGAGGGCTTCCCTTCGAGCTTGCCACGTTGCATGCTCCACCATGATTTTTTCCATGCGCTGAATCGCCTCGACATCAACCTTGAATTGGGCCACTTTAGCATTAGCCTTTGCCTCAGATTGGACAACTTGGACAGCTTCCTTTTCCGAGGTTATGAGATCCATATTTTTCTTGAACTCCTCGGTCTCAGCTTGTATCGTGTCTACCTGCGCCTAGAGTTGCCTGATTTGTTCAAGCTTTTGTCGAACCTGCAGGATCAGATCGTTAGTCACTGAGTCTAGTTCGTCACCACTATCTTCAAGTAATCGATTTACCTACTCGGCCCACTCGGCATGCGCCTTACGATCCGCTTCTAACTTGGCCTGAAGTCTCTCACTCAGAATCTTATAAGTGTCCCTCTTCTCAGTAAGCTCCCGAACCTCGGCCTCGTGTTGAGTTAACTCCTCCCGGTATCGGAGGAAAGTCTCATGGTGTAGCACTAAGGCCTACAAGCATAAATAAAGGCGTTAGGATTATTTGTAACTTCAAATTTAAAATACATAATAAAAGGGACATTTGAAGTTACCCGATTCAAAGCCTGTTGAGCTTCATTGAATAGGCAGGGCCCTTCCACCGCATCCATCACGGCCCGGTCCTCTTCGGTCACCAAGCACCGAAGGTAGCTAGCAATCCCTATGGGGGCAGAGAAAACCCGGACATCCTCCGGGATAGATAAAACAATTGACCGCCTTGGATCAGGGTTAACACTCGGGGCCGGGAACCGATCCACCAACTTTGGGCTTGAAGAAGACACACTAGCCCCCGATAATGGTACCTTCTTTGGCACCAGCAAGTCACCAAGCCCAGTGACATCCTCTAAGGCAGTGGACTCTAACCCATCCAAGAAGTTGTGGATATCTATCGCCCCTCGTAAGAACAATCTTCTAGCATACCAGCCTCACGGATCATGGCATCAGAAAACTGAGGAGACCCGGTAAGGTCAATCGCCCCAAGCACATATTTTGAGTCACCTTCTTCTGCTCGAGGAGTTTCGGTCCTGGTATCCCTCTTGATTCCCCCGTCTTGGGGTAAAGTAGTCGCACCCCGTTCTGGTTCAGATATCTCAGCCAATGCTTTCTCGGCAACCTCCCCGGTTCGAGGCAAAGCAATTCGCACCCGAGCCACCAGCTCAAAGTTGTCTTCTCCTTCTTCTTCAGACTCATCCCTCAGTCGGCGGATTGAGTACGATGAGAGGACGCCGGTACTTTCCTTTGGTTTGCGCTTCTGCCTCTTCTTCAGTTTCTGCTTCTCCGAGTTCGGGGATCTCGAGACCTTTTTTCTTTTCTTTTCATCACCCTGCCTCAGAGACGGGGACTCGAGAGGAACATCCTAATCACCGGATGGAGGACTCATAGAAACATCCTTGGGGAGACCTACAAAAGAAAATAGGACTGATAAGAGTTCGACAGCGCAAGGAGAAAGTCAAACATTATTGAATCAGAAAGAAAACTTACCATGATTACGGGCCTCCCACCGACCTTTCGACAGTTTCATCCATGCACGCTCTGAATATAGTCTTTGTGACACAAGGTCCTCGACCCACTCCTTGAGCTGAGGAGTGACATCCGGCATCTGAGCCATAGCTACACCGCAAAAACACTGATAAGAAAGGAGGGAAGGGGAGAAACAATCAATAAAATCTTTAAGGCGAGGTTTTACTTACGCTTCATGTTCCATTTCTCGGGAAATGGCATGTCCTTGGCAGGGTCAAGTCTGAAGTCCTTATTCGAACGAATCGGCCCATCCAGCCTCGGTCCCGAGTCTTATCTATACTCGAGAACAGGGCCCTACTGGCCCGGCGAGCAAGTTTGATTAACCCCCCTCGATAGAGTCGGGGACTGTACAGGCGCATAAGATGATCGAGGGTGAAGGGACACCCCTCGATTTTGTTTACAAAGAAACGGAGAAGAATCGCTATCCTTCAGAAGTAGGGGTGAATTTGATGAAGGGTCACCTCATACCTCTTGCAAAAGGTGATAATGACCGGGTCTAAGGGACCCAACGTGAAGGGTTAAGTGTAAACACTTAAAAATCTCTCCACGTGGGTAGTAATCGATTTCTCAGGCGAAGGAACCACCACATGCTTATTGGCCCAGTTGCAATCCTCTTTGACATTGGAGAGGAGATCATCGGTCATCGAGACCGGCTCGCATCGACCCGGTACCGAGAAAGTTTTTTCGACCTTGAAATCAGCAACGGTCGGGCACCCTGCAGGAACGAACTCTTCAGGGTGTGGTTCCACCACAGCCCCGTCGTCGGCGGGTCGTGATGAAGAGGCGGCCTCCTTTTGTAGGACGGTCTTAGAAGTTTTCACCATTTTAGAGCAGAGATTAAGATGGTACGTTTAGTGGTTTGCAAAAGGGTCAAGAAATCTGGGTACAAAGGTTGGAGAGTGAAGAGATTTTTGAAGAACGAGAATAGGAGGAGCTTTGAACGTAAAGTTTGAATGAATGAAAGTTAGGATATTTATAGTCTGACGGTTCAGAACCCCGCAATGGCCGACCAACAACTGACAAGCATTTAATGCCTTGGTAACTGGACCGACGGGACGTTTCAGTAGCCGTTTGTCGCTTACGTCATGATCGGATGTTTCAGTAACCGTTTGATGCTTACGTCATGATCCATCGAAGCGGGATTCGGAAGTTCATATCGTTTCTCGTCATCTTCTCTCCGAAAAATGAGGGGACTATCTGTATACAGTCGAAACTGGGTTCGCCTCTTGTGTAACCAATCGAGACTGAAACATGACAGGTTAGAGCTCGATCTCGAGTTATATCGAACCAAGGTGTGAAGTTACATCATTGAGCTCGTGACCAAACAAGATCGAGACCTAACAAGATCGAGGGAAAATTGCCGAGCCAAATAACAGAAGGCCAAAATATCCGCGATCGATTGGAGATCACAGCGGAAATCCCGGCACGTATCAAGGTGAGGCCGATTAATTAGCAAATCATGAGATTTTTTACCTTGTATAGAATTGTATCAAGAGTAGGACCCCCTACTATAGAAAGGGGGTCTGATCGTTCGTAACACACATTGCAATACGCGGCAAAAAGCAATATACTGTCATTTCTAGCTCTTATCATCTTGTTATTTTGTTCCTACATCATTTGAAGCTTTTTTTGGTTGGAGGGTGATAGAACTTGAAGGCCAAGGTTGTTCAATTCGTGTAGTTTGTATTTATTCTTTTATCGTCAATTTCAATATCAATTTGTTTTCTTAATTTGTATCAAGTTATATCACGTATCTTTAAAATTGCGTATAAATTCAATTGTTATCCGATTTTGAGGGTAAACAACTACAATCTTGGAATAACTAATCTCGAATTTAGTTATACCACGATTTTATCTCAATCAAATATGAAATAAACCCATCTCAAATTTAATTTCGGAATTATTTATCCATTCTCCCTCGTACCAAACGAGCCCTTAGTTCAACGTCATCTGGTGTTATTGTTCTTTTTCCGTGCGAAGATCTACTTGTCAATGCATTAGAACAGAAGATCAACCACCTGGTTGTTGAATGCCATTAAACGTGACTAAGTTAGAACCTCATCTTAGCTTTTTCTTTTTGTTACTCTCACCATTTATTATATGATGTTCACAATCTGCAGGGAAGCTATAATTAAGTATCGATTTGGCGGAACTTAATAATTTTAGTCCAAATTTTATATTTATATTAAATTTTATTTAATATGTATGAAAATTAAATTCAAATCCAATAATTACTAAAATCATTATTTTAATATTTATAATTTATAAAATACTTCCCCTTTTTCTATTTGAAAAAAAATTACTTTTATATAATGATTTATATCCACACAAAATATATGTGCCTCATTTTATATCACAAAGTTCAAAAATCTTTTCTTTTTCTCGTAATGTATGTATAATCAAATATGTTCACTTAAATTAAAACACATAGAATTATAAATTATGATTCCTCCTTTTACGGTTTGACTTTACTTTTGATTCCTTCTAGTTTAATATAGCCATATATTGTAAGCTGTAACTCTGAAACTAGACAAGGCTAATCTACACAGTCCTCCTCTCTCTATTTATTGGCATCAACTACATTTCTAGTGTGTAAATGTTCGTAGGAGAAAGCGTTCGTTATTCTGTTGAAAAGTCAATTACTTATGCCTCCATTCTAATTGTAACAAATTCTTACAGCATTCTATTAATTTGAAATTAATTTTTTTAAGATATTCTTACCATAGTGGTGAAAGTTGATACGTGTCAAAAATATTTTCGTCTTTTTAACCAAATTCCCACTTTGAAAACGCCATATTGAATGACAAAGAAAAAGGAAGAGAAAATGAGGATATAGCTAGGAAGAGTTGTAAAGAGTGGGGCTATAACATCGGGGGACAAGATTTGACCACAAAAAAAAAAAGATGAAGTTTTTTTCTCTTTTAATGATTGTGACTCGTAATGATTACAGTCCGAGAGATTAATGTGTATGAATTAGAGGGGATGTCTTAGATAATTGAGAAATTAGAGAGTCTATTGAGTTTTGCAAAACAAAAAGGACGTCTGAGTGGCGTTTGGACATTAACAAATGTAATTTTTGAAAAAAAAAGTATATTTTGTGTTTTGTTGAAAAATGTTATTTGGATTTTGAAATTATGTTTGGATATATATTTCATTTAAAAAATATTGTAATTTTGTAGAGTAGGAAAACAAAAATTTCCGAAAATTTTAAAAAATTGATATTTGAAAAACACATTTTCGAATTTTTTTTTAAAACTTGTAAAATTTCATAAACAAATATATTTTTGAAAAAAAGAAGAAGGTCGAAACAAAAAAGAAAAAATATCTATGTACAAACAGCTCCTAGGTAAGTGAATCATTTTTTGGAGTAATGAACATATGTAGATTAAACGTCGCCTAGAGCACAATACGTTTAGAGGGTTAGTCCAATTCAGTGGCTGAGTGTTGACAATTCAGTAATTTTGTGATATAATTGGAAGACTAGCTCTCTAAACTGGGTTCTAAATGCTGCTAGTTCTTCGTTTGAACGTTTGGTAACCATTATGCATTTATTTTATTGGATTCTTTTTCTAAATTTTCTGGGTCAAATACGTGACATTTGGTTAAAGATAGGTGGAGAGATTATATACATCAACTTACAACCTTTGATGGTCCTTTATGTATAAAGTTATTTTCGAAAAAGTATAACTATTCAAAAGTTAATTCGATAGAAAAATAAAGTATTGTTATAAATATATTATATTATGGATGTTCATTTAGTACTTTGTTGTAAATAAGCTTCCTGAAGAAGCTTATCCATATGAGATTCCGCCGTAAATATGTTTATCTATTTAGTACTCTATTGGAAATAAGCCACCTGAAGAAGCTTATCCTTTCGGTACTCCGTTATGGATAAATATTACCCATGGTAGAAGATTATCTATATCTGGCACAACAGCTTAGAGTAGCAGCTTACACAGCAGCTTCCTTTCTTCTATAAATAGAGGAGAATTCAGTTCATTATGTACATAAGTTTGAAGTTTGAATAATATATCAGTTTCTCTATATACTTGTCTTTACTTTACTGTCTTTATTTTATAACACGTTATCAGCACGAGACTCTGCCATCTCGAGAAAATACTTTGAAAGTATCAGAGGTACAAACTTTCTTTTTCTAAATAATGTCAAATCTTTCTAAACTTGAGTTTATAGCCCTGGATATATCGGGCAAAAGCTACATGTCTTGGGTGCTTGATGCCGAAATTCATCTTGATGCGATGAGTCTCGCAGACACCATCAAAGAAAAAAATCAGGCATCAAACCAAGACCGTGCCAAAGCAATGATATTCCTACGCCATCACCTTGATGGGGGCCTGAAAATGGAATATCTTACTGTTAAAGATCCAGTCATATTGTGGAATAATTTGAAAGATAGATATGACCACCTGAAGATGGACGTTCTTCCACATGCACGTTATGATTGGACTCATCTAAGGCTACAAGATTTTAAATCTATCAGTGAGTATAATTCTGCTTTGTTCAGAATTATTTCCCAATTGAAACTATGTGGTGATAATATTACTGATCATGATATGTTAGAGAAAACTTTTACCACTTTTCATACCTCGAATATGCTCCTGCAACAGCAATATCGAGAGATGGGATTCAAAAAGTATTCTGAACTTATCTCACATCTTCTTGTAGCCGAGCAACATAATGGGCTATTAATGAAAAACCATGAAAGCCGACCTACTGGTTCTTGTCCATTCCCTGAAGTGAATGGGACTAACTTCCACCAAGCTAAGCGTGGAAGAGGACGTGGCCCCAATCGTGGTCATGACCATGGTCGGGGAGGAAACTCTAATCGTGGTAATAACAATGCACCAAAGAACCCTCCTCACCACCAGCAGTGGAAAAGGAAGGAACAAAGCATGAAGCGGTGCAAGCAGCAAAGCCAGAAAATGCATGCTATAGATGTGAAGGAAAAGGGCACTCGTCACGTACATGTCGTACGCCAAAGCACATGGTTGAGATGTATCAAGCCTCCCTGAAGAAGACAGAGAAACATGCTGAAACAAATTTTATTTCTGAAGATAATTTAGACTTCATGCATTTGGATGTAGCTGATTATTTTGCACTCCCAGAAGGAGAAACAAGTCATGTGATCGGTAGTGAATCTGTAGAAATGTAAATATTTTAATTTTTGTTGTTTGTAGTAGATAGTATGGTTATGTAATTGTTGTACATAAATAAAAGTTATGCTTTGATAATGATGTTTACTATCATATTTATTTTGTTTATCTCATTTTGAAGAATATGGATAATCCTCAAATTATGTTTGGATCAAAGACCAATCATGAAGATATTTATATAATTGATAGTGGAACAACTCGTGCCATATTCAAATATCAGAAATACTTTTCTTATTTGCATAAGGAAAAAACAAATGTTTCAATAATTTCTCGTAATATAAGTTTGATTGAAGGCTCCGAAAGAGCTACTGTATTTTTGTCTAAAGGAACAAAACTTATTATCGACAATGCATTGTTCTCCTCCAAGTCCCGAAGAAACTAGTTGAGTTTTATAGATATCCGCCGAAATGGGTATCATATTGAAACAATAGATGAAATGGACGTGGAATATCTTTGTATTACAAAGAATATTTCTGGCCAGAAATGCATTGTAGAAAAGTTACCTACTTTATCTTCTGGCTTATACTATTTAAAGATTAGTACAGTTGAAGCACACTCTATCGTAAATCAGAAGTTTACTGATTCAAATACTTTTGTGCTTTGGCATGGCCATTTGGGCCATCTTGGATCAATAATGATGAGACGAATTACTGAAAATTCGAGCGGACATCCATTAAAGAATCTAAAGATTCTTACAAATAATGAATTTTCTTGTGATGCTTGTTATCAAGGCAAAATGATCACTAGACCATCACCAATGAAGTTTGGCATTAAATCCCCTGCCTTTTTAGAACGTATACATGGGGATATATGTGGACCTATTCACCCACCAAGGGGGTTGTTTAGATATTTTGTAGTCCTAATAGATGCATCTTCAAGATGGTCTCATGTGTGCCTACTATCATCTCGCAACCTGACGTTTGCAAAGTTATTAGCCCAAATAATTCGATTAAGGGCACAATTCCCAGATTATCCTATAAAGGCTATTCGCCTTGATAATGCTGGAGAATTCTCATCTCAAGCTTTTGATAATTAGTGTCTATCAGTTGGAATAAAAGTTGAACATCTTGTAGCTTATGTTCATACTAAAAATGGCCTTGCAGAGTCATTTATTAAACGACTGCAATTGATAGCAAGACCACTACTTATGAAAATAAAATTGCCCACTACTGTTTGGGGTCATGCTATCTTGCACGCAACATCACTTATCCGTCTCAGACCAACACATTATAATAAATATTCTCCGTCACAATTAGTTTTTGGTCATGAACCAAATATTGTCCATCTACGAATTTTTGAATATGCTGTTTATGTGCCAGTAGCACCACCACAGCGCAGTAAGATAGGCCCCCAAAGAAGATTAGAAATATATATTGGGTTTGAATCACCCTCTATTATTCGCTATCTTGAAACATTGGCGGGAGATTTATTTACTGCTCGATTTGCAGATTGTTGATTTGATGAAATAAATTTTCCACAATTAGGAAGAGAGAAAAAGGAAATCAAAAGAGAAATTGTGTGAAAAGTTTCATCATTATCTCACTTTGATCCACGTACCCCTATATGTAATCAAGAGGTCCAGAAGATCATCCATTTACAGAATATAGCAAATCAAATGCCAGACGCATTTACTGATTTGAAAAGGATAACTAAGTCGCATATCCCTGCAGAGAATGTGCCTATCCGAATTGATGTCCCAGTAGGACCATCTACTAGCATGAGAGCTAGTGAACCTAAACCACGCCTGAAGCATGGTAGACCTTTCGGTTCTAAGGATCGAAATCCTAGAAAAAGAAAATCGACAAATGATCAAAATGATATTATGAAGGGATCTCCTGAAGAGACCCAAGATCTGATTAGTTGTGAGATTCCTGAAGAAATCAATGAACCCGAGACTCAAGTGAGTGAGTAACTTTTAATAAGTTCTACTGGTGATGGGATTAATTTAAATCGATCTGAAATAGTGGTGGATAATATTTTTGCATATAATGTTGCACTTAACATTATGCAAGATAGTGAGAATCTTGAACCCCGATCTGTCGAAGAATGTCGACAAAGATCTGATTGGCCAAAATGGCAAGAGTCAATTCAATCGGAATTGAAGTCACTTGCTAAAAGAGAGGTCTTTGGACCAGTAGTCCAAACACCTGTTGGTATAAAGCCAGTTGGTCATAAATGGGTTTTTGTGCGAAAAAGGAATGATAAAAATGAAGTTGAAAGATACAAGGCTCGCCTTGTTGTACAAAGATTCTTACAACGACCTGGAGTTGATTATGAAGAAACATATTCACTAGTTATGGATGCCATAACATTTCGATATCTCATCAGTTTAGCCTTATGTGAAAGGCTTGAAATACATCTAATGGATGTGGTTACAGCTTATCTGTACGGGTCACTTGATAATGAAATTTACATGAAAATTCCCGAAGGATTTAAAATGCCTGAAGCATATTCAAAATCTCGGGAAATGTACTCAATCAGATTACAAAGATCTTTGTACGGTTTAAATCAATCTGGGCGTATGTGGTATAATCGCCTCAGTGAATATTTGCTGAAAGAGGGTTACATAAATGATGTTATTTGTCCATGTATTTTTATAAAGAAAATGGCTTCAGAATTTGTTATACTTGTTGTTTATGTTGATGACATAAATCTTGTTGGAACTTCAGAAGAGCTCCAAAAGGCAATTGAATATCTTAAGAAAGAATTTGAGATGAAAGATCTTGGAAAGACAAAACTTTGTCTTTGCAAATTGAACATTTAGCAGACGGGATCTTTATCCATCAATCTGTCTATACAGAAAGGGTCTTAAAACGCTTTTACATGGACAAAGCGCACCCATTGAGTACACCAATGGTTGTTTGATCACTTGAAGTGAATAAAGATTTGTTCCGACCTCCAGAAGAGGATGAGGAACTCCTTGGTCCCGAAGTACCCTATCTCAGTGCAATTGGTGCACTAATGTATCTTGCTAATGCTACAAGGCCTGACATAGCATTTTCTTTTAATTTACTAGCAAGATATAGTTTTTCTCCTACACGGAGACATTGAAACGTGATTAAGCATATATTGCGATATTAAAAGGGAACTCTTGATATGGGTTTGTTTTATGCTAACAAAGATAGTGCAGATCTTGTTGGTTATGCAGATGCAGGTTATTTATCTGATCCCCATAAAGCTAGATCTCAAACCGGGTACGTTTTTACATGTGGAGGTACTATAATATCATGGCACTCCACAAAGCAATCTATTGTTGCTATTTCTTCAAATCATGCTGAAATAATAGTTATTCATGAAGCAAGTAGAGAATGCGTATGGTTGAGATCAATAATTCATTTTATTCGAGAAAAATGTGATTTGGAATGTGAGAAAATGTTGCATGCATAGCTCAATTGAAGGGAGGATTTATAAAAGAAGATAGAACGAAGCACATTTCACCAAAATTATTCTACACACACGATCTTCAGAAAAATGGTGACATTAATGTGCAACAAATTCGTTCAAGTGACAATCCGGTAGATTTATTCACTAAATCTTTACCAACTTCAACTTTTGAGAAGATGGTATACAAGATTGAAATGCGGAGACTTAAATATTTGAAACAAGGTTTTCATCAGGGAAGTAAAATACGCGATGTACTCTTTTTTCCTTACTAAGGTTTTTTCCCATAGGGTTTTCCTTATAAGTTTTTTAATGAGGTAGCTAGCAATGCGTATTATTAAATATGTGTACTCTTTTTCCTTCATTAGGATTTTTTCCTAGTAAGGTTTTAATGAGGCACATTATCTTTTAATGAATATCTAAGGGGGAATGTTATAAATATATTATATTATGGATGTTCATTTAGTACTCCGTTGTAAATAAGCTTTCTGAAGAAGCTTATCCATATGAGACTCCGCCGTAAATATGTTTATCTATTTAGTACTCTATTGGAAATAAGCTTCCTGAAGAAGCTTATCCTTTCGCACTACTAAAAATTCGGCAAAAACCGACCAAGGTCGACCGACCAACTTTGGTCGGTCAAAAAACCGACCAAAGTTGGTCGGTTTTTTAAAATATTTTTTTAATTTTTTTTTTTTACGAAACCGACCAACTTTGGTCGGTTTTCTTTGGCGCAAAAATGCGAAAAACTACTTTTGAGTCCCGCAAAATTTATGTTTCAAGAAACCGACCAACTTTGGTCAGTTTTTCAATTAAAATAAATAAAAATTACTATTAAAAAAACCTACCAAAATTGGTCGGTTAATTCGGCGGGTCATTTAAAAAAACCGACCAACTTTGGTCGGGTATTTTCGTGCGAAAATACAATTAAAGAGTATAAATCAAATAAAAGACAATCTTAAAATAAAATGTACCGATGGTCTAGTGGTAGAATAGTATCCTACCACAGTACAGACCCTGGTTCGATTCCCAGATGGTGAATCTTTTTATTACATAATTAAAATACCGACCAACTTTGGTCGGTTTTTTTTGCAATATTTTTTTTTTGTTGAATTTAATTGACCGACCAAAGTTGGTCGGTAATTTCCGACCAACTTTGGTCGGTATTCCTTTCTGACCATAAAAATACCGTCCACACGTAAATGGTCGCGTTTTGGTCGGTTTTTGGCCATTACCGACCAACGTTGGTCGGTATTTTTGGTCGGTTTTTACCGGATTTCTAGTAGTGTCGGTACTCCGTTATGGATAAATATTACTCATGATAGAAAATTATCTATATCTGGCACAACAACTTAGAGTAGCAGCTTATTAAGCAGCTTGCAGTAGCAGCTTACACAGCAGCTTGCAGTAACAGCTTATACAACAGCTTCCTTTCTTCTATAAATAGAGGAAAATTCAGTTCAATATGTAAATAAATTTAAAATTTGAATAATATATCGGTTTCTCTAGGCAAGCGAATCAATTTTTGGAGTAATGAAATTATGTAGATTAAACGTCGCCTAGAGCACAATACGTTTAGAGGGTTGGTCCAATTCAGTGGCTGAGTGTTGACAATTCAGTAATTTTGTGATATAATTGGAAGACTAGCTCTCTAAACTGGGTTCTAAATGCTGCTAGTTCTTCGTTTGAACGTTTGGTACCCATTGTGCATTTATTTTATTGGATTTTTTTTCTAAATTTTCTGGGTCAAATACGTGACATTTGGTTAAAGATAGGTGGAAAGATTATATCCATCAACTTACAACCTTTGATGGTCCTTTATGTATAAAGTTATTTTCGAAAAAGTATAACTATTCAACAGTTAATTCGATAGAAAAATAAAGCATCATAATTTAATTGAGTAGTTAGACATATTTGAATTCTTAAATATTATAAACAATCATGCATAGCTGTAAAATACAAACGAAAGAATATTGAACATATTTTGATATCTATAAAAGGAAAGAGTTTTTCCAACTTCAGCTTTCAATAGTCCAAATGAATTTCTATTTGTATAATTTTACAAATATTTAATTTGAACTAAACGTGTATAAGAATATCAATTATCAAATCAATAACTGAAAATTGACCCAAACTTAAAAACGAGCCGTATTGGCATATTGCCGAACATTAATAAAGGTGCTTTGTGCATGATGCATGCACTCAATTAAAAAAAATAAAAAAATCCTCTAATTTGTTGCTCAAATTCAAATAGTCTCTCAAACTCCTAGTCTCACAATTCACAAAGAGTTAAAAGAAGAAGCAGTATAATAGCTATTCAGTAGCTTAAGCTAAAGTGTAAAAGTTACCGACTTAATCTGTACTAGAGAAAATGGGAATTGTATGCCCCGATGAAAGCAAGAGGATAGAGATCGAGGAATTTCGCCGGATGTTGCTATCTTACGCAGCGGTGCACCGGACAAAAGCCGCCGCCGCCGCCGCCGACGACGAATTCCGCAATCCACAGCAGTTGCCCACTGCAGTTCAACAGAACCGTGAGCTTGAAGAGAAGAAAGTATGCGTCACCAGTGGCGTATCCTTCCTCGGTATTGCTATCGTAAACCAACTCTTACTCCGTGGATACTCTGTACGAGTCATTGTCGAAAAACAAGGTGCCAATATTTTATTTTGTTTTAGTTTTTTGCTCCTTCTCACTCTCCCTATGCCTTTGGTACTGCATAAAATAAAAGATGAAGATAAAAGTAACTTCTGATTCCCGAGAATAGTACAGTAGTTTGAATTTGGTCAACTGGAATCTGGTGTGCTGCTTGACTATTGCCATTCCTAATTCTGGTTTTTACTGGATTTAATGTTCCTTTAGATCTTCACTGTTGAATATGTTAAAATTAACGCGAACCACGTGATTTCTTTTTTCATCCTGTTTTAATTTGCCTAAATTGACGTTCGATTTCGTGTTCTGGAACGTTATATCATCAGTTCATTCTTTGCTGACTTCGCCGACTCTGTTAGAGTTATAGAGTATATATGTTTATTATAGATATTTATTTGCAATTACATGTCTGTCCATGCTTAAAAATTAAACTCAAATCAAAATGATAAAGAATTACTTGTCCCTATGGTTTTACACTAGTCCTTATCAATTGAAAATGATTAAGCAATCTAATAAGATAAGAATATATATTAATTAATCGAAAGAAGTTTATGTGCAAATACATACAAACATCGGATGCCAATAAATTTTTTACCGATCTAAATCTAGTTCGAGTAAATTGTTTGGACGGGACATATATGCTTAAGATTGTTTAATGCAGAGGATCTGGAAAAGCTAAGAGAGATGGAAATTACTGGAGAAATGAGACAGTCCAAGAGCAGCACAGTAGAGGCAGTAATGGCAAATCTAAATGATGTGCAAAGCCTATCAGAAGCATTCAACGGTTGTCGTGGCGTCTTCCACACTGCTGCCTTTGTGGACCCTGCTGGCCTATCTGGATATTCAGTATGTCTTCTCTCTCCCACACTGTTGATGACACCAAAAAACAGGGAAATACATTTCTTGTGCATAATTAGTAAATTAATAGAAGAATTAACTCAATAGACGCACACTCAACCACTTAATTGTGTATAATTAATATATTATATATATATATATATATATATATATATATATATAAAGAATGTGAGTAATACTCTATTGTTTAATACTCTAATAATCACATTTGAGTAAAAGAGTTTGGTACGGTTTATTAGTGCAAAGATCACAATTTCATCCACAATGCACCGGGGGCGAAGTCAGTGCATTAGTTATGGGTTTTCGTGAACTCAGTAACTTTTGTTTAGATTCAGAATTTGTATTGAAAATTTTATTAAATATATAACAATATTTAGCTTGGAACTCAGTCCGTTAATCTAATCATTATTGTGTATTAACTTAAAATTTCTCTAGTAACCCATAAACTTAAATTTCTGGATCCACCTCTGATGCACACGTTTAATGCTAAATTTCCCTTTCCTCTATTAACTCTAATGAATGAAAACGTAGTACTCTGTTTCTAATCAAGAAAAATTCTGAAGTTATTTGAAAGAAAAAAAAAACTAACTACTTTATTCTTAAAATCTTTGAGTCGACAACTATTTTTTCACGATATAATTCCAGTAATATTATTGCCAGAGTCTGAGTGCGTCTTTACGGCAACATGCCCCCAGCAATTTGGATGTACCATTATTCTTCTTCTAGAAAACATGTCGTTATCTGGCTATTTCAACTTGCAGTACTTATTTCAAATATGGGCAAATGTCGCTATTAATTATTGGCATTTTTGTTTGGCAAATACAAATTGCACGCAGCATGTGGTTTCTCTTCAACAATATTTTAGCTAAAATTTGCATAAACACCACATACCATTGTGTTTACAAGTTAAAACGTTACCATATTCAGATCTAGTCATCTACTATATCGGACGGCTCATCATGTGTGTCAAGTACTTCCAAACTTTTTGTTACTTACTCATGTGGTCTTTTTTTTTTTTTGGTGAGGCAATGTTTTAATTTGTTAGTACTCCATTTTGTAGAAATCAATGGCTGAAGTAGAAGTGATGGTAAGCAAGAATATGACTCAGGCATGTGCTGTAACACCCTCAGTCAAATATTGCATGCTCACATCCTCACTTTTAGCCTGTGTATGGAAAGATCTTAATTCATCAACAACAATTGATAATGATAGCTGGAGTGATGAGTCTATCTGCATAAACAAGAAGGTATATCATTAAATTGAATTTTAAGTGCTCTTCTTCGTGGGTTGCATTTCTACTCAACATAATAAGACTTTAAATGTCATACCTCTTAAAATAATAATAAAATGAGAGTTTCACGGGTCCAACTTATATTCCTAGTGCTTCGCCGGCAAATAATAAGATGAGAGTCAATTGACAACTTTGTCCAAAAAATTTAGACAGGTAATTTTTTTTATATGTTTATATATATTATGGGTTAAATTCCCTTCACTTTTAGTATATTTACTTCTTTGAATTTGGATACAGTTAGTGAAATTTCTAGCTCTCTTACTGTTTTGCATGTGTAGGAAGTGTAGTGAATGAGGCTAGTGGCTCACTCATTCAGTTGCAACTTGCAACCAGTACTGATTAAAAAAAACCTTGTTCAGTGCGAAAACTGATCAGTGCAGTGAACTGATTATGACTCAAGTAACCAAACAATGTTTATTGTAAAAAGTAACTTTAGCTATTTTAACTAATTCTTTTACACTGCGCCGCGTAGTCAAGATAACGACGAAGCAACTAGCACTCGTCCACTTAAAATCACAAGTCACAGACTCACATAGCCCATTAAAACTTCTAATTTCGAAAGTCAGTCAAGATCTCATGATTGACTAAGATACGTGATAAATTAATATCTAAATATTGAAGTTTAATTACCTTTTGCAATTGAACAAAATTGGCAGTTATGGTATGCGTTGGGTAAGCTGAAGGCAGAAAGAGTAGCGTGGAACGTAGCTAAGGAGAGTGGATTCAAGTTGGCTACTATTTGTCCTGGTCTAGTAACTGGTCCTGATTTCCTCAGCAGGAATCCAACCTCTACCATTGCCTATCTTAAAGGTGACAATTTTCTTATTAGTACCTAAATAAATCAGGTACTACATATTTTTGGTTCTGAGCTAGTACTTTATGTATGATATTCAGGAGCCCAAGAAATGTTCAGAAATGGACTCTTGGCGACAGTGGATGTTAATAGATTAGCAATATCACACGTCTTGGTATTTGAGGAGATGAAAAACACAGCTTCTGGCAGATATATTAGCTTTGAACGAGTAATTAGAAGTGAAGAAGATTTTGAAAAATTGGCAAGAGAAACAGGAACAGAAATTAGAACGAGTACAAACTCCATAATTGGTGCATCCAATACTCATAGGATTGGTATTAAATTATCAAATGCAAAGCTTTGCCGTTTAATGTCTGCAACATTTAGATGTAATAGTTAGCGCTAGCTCCCGTCAATAAACTCAACACTCTGCCTCTATCAAAATTTTGGGCGCGCAGCAAGTAAATGTATAATCCTAATTAGATTGGTGAGTAAGGAGAAGATTCTAACTGGTTATTCCAAATGAAACAAAATGTACGAGCCTTATACTTTCAGGAAACTACCCTATTCAATTCAAATTAATTACCCGTTTTTACCCATGCTAGTAGAGTGCAGATGGAAAAGGGAACATTGTCGACCCTAAAGGAGAGGAAACATAGCCGGGGTTCTCAAGCTTAGGGGAGGAAATAGTTTTGTTGTAGTTAGATTGTGTGGCCAATACAAAGAAAATGAATATGCTGGGAGATTGGATAATATAGCTCCCACAAAGATAGTAGATCAGTTTGGGCTAGGGAAGTTAAAGCAGGACCTCTGGTGTGATAAGAGTTACATAAAATGCACAATATGTGGTTCATGCTCCGATTTCCTCAGAATTTGTCTTCATTCGCTAGTCAACACTTATATTTCGTTCTATTAGCTCCTTCAAAAAATCTTAGGTAATATATTATGTGTATGTCTTTCAGCGTTTGTTTCCAAGGTGCATAATACCTTCCTTTGTTAGGTATGAGAGTCAAATATGCAAAAGAGGTATCAAGCCATGCTTCTCATAAGTGCTAAATTAAGGACTATAGCTATAACGGATAACTATTTTAATAGGCATGATTGTAAATGATAGGGAATGAAATTGATGAGTCAATACTAAATAGTTTTAAGTTGTATAGAATTCCTGAAATTTTCCCTTATAATTTTTGTGGTGGCAGAAACAAGCCCACATGATGCCGTACTAATTTCCTGTTACCTCTCGCTGGCCACTTACCAGCTAAAGCATTTGTGCACAATTTGATATCCAACATTATGTACTCCATTTAATTAAAAAACTATGGACATCGATGCAAGTATAAAGTTATTTTAGTGTGTCTAAATTAACAAAAAAGAACGTTGAATTGTCACTATAATTTAGCAAGTTCAGCACTATGAGCAACAGACAATCTCATTTTTCTTTTTCAAAGAGGCGAAGCTCAGATATGTTGGAAAACAATATATTCCCGGACCTCATTAAAGGTCTCATAGAGCTGGGTTAGATTTTGTCATCATTGCATCGCATCCTTTACCAATTTCGCTAAAAATAATTATTCCTAAAGTAGTAAACTATTTGATTCAGTAGCTACAAATCTAGAAATTAATAAGTGGGAAAGAAATGTACTGAGGCGTTACTAGACTAGCTTCAAAGATTTGTTAAAATCTCAGCAAATCTGAAGAGCCTAAGCAAGATTAATTTACGAGCAGATTAACACCTCCCTTTCCATCTCCTCTTATTGGAAGAAAAGGGGGCTGCCTGAATTTCCACTCGGTACCAAAATTTAGACAGAAACCCCCGAAAAAACAAATAAAAACATACAGAAAGTAAAAGAGAAAAAGGATGAGTTTACATAGGGCTCAGAGAGTTGCTTAATGTGCTCAAAGAAGAGCAAAGCTCTTCTCATACAAGAGGTGTCAGAAATAATAAAAGCAATCATCATCGCCCAATCCCTCCACACACAAAAAAAAAAAAAATATATATATATATATATATATAGATATAAAAAGAAACAACTCAATTGCTGAAGCGTATAAGAATGAAAGACGCAGTAGTTTACATAATGAAAATGGAGGAAAATAGAGTGAATACTTATAAGGGAACCACAACGGCTGAGCTGCAAATTAGGGTTTACAGCATCTTGCTCTCATCCACGAGGATGTACTTAATATATTGCTGATGGGCCTTAAATGGATATGCCCAGCCCACTGACCTAAACCTCACCCCGCGAAAGGTGGCGTGGTGAAGAAGAATTAACTTATATAGCCGCCTACTCAAGCGCTTAAACTCAAAATAGTCCGTGGATGAATATTATCAATTTATACTATATTAAAAGTACAAAGGTTTTATCAAAATGTCATTCGCTTTTCATAAGTACTTTATATGTTGAATATAATAGTAATTATAATAACTATTTTATTCAAAAAAAAATTAAAAAAAACGCTAATTGTCGAATTCTTGCGGTTTACCTCCCTTTTGTATAAGTTTTGGATTCCAATTCCATTAGGCTTCTACTTACCGTGTTAGGCTTCTATTTCAATATCTTTGTATAAGTTTTGGATTCCAATTCCATTAGGCTTCTATTTACCGTATTAGGCTTCTCCCATTGGTTTCTTCTTTGTTTTGAAATCAAATTAGGTTTCTAGAATTTTACAATGGATTAAATTTCTCATTTACTTACCGTATTA
This sequence comes from Nicotiana tomentosiformis, assembly GCF_000390325.3. Lineage (NCBI taxonomy): Eukaryota > Viridiplantae > Streptophyta > Magnoliopsida > Solanales > Solanaceae > Nicotiana > Nicotiana tomentosiformis. Next base: position 95,011,532 of record NC_090813.1, on the reverse strand, counting down.
GGTTCTTTCTTCTTTGTTTTGAGATCAAATTAGGTTTCTAAAATTTTACAACTATAAAAGAAGCTATTTCTACATTCTTTGTCATAAACATACGTCCTCATAATAAATTTGCTTCCCACTTGCGATAAATTTCTATCTTGTACTATAATCTTGAAGTTATGTAATAATGGTTGTTCGTGCATTTTCACTATTAGTTGAATGATTGCATCAAATCGATCAATCATTTTAAAAAAAATTCATCTGTTCTATTCCATTGTGCCATTAGAAATAGCATTATGATTGTTCCTCACATCTTCTCCTTATGCCAGCTTACTAATTGTTATGCCAACTAAAGCTCATATTTTCTCACAAAATTAAATTTGATTATCTCTTTTAATTAACTATAGTATACATATCACAATTTTTAAATTTTGTTCTTAAAGAATAGCCCTTGACAATTGGCGTAGTTGAATCTACCCAAAATTTTGACAATTTTTGTTGGTTCGGATAAACAATTCTCCTTATCGATCTCATAAATAATATTTTATATAATCTTCTGGTTATGATGTAATATATTATGTTCTGAAAGTTATGTAGCTTACTTGCAGTTCAACTATGATTTTCTGTGTTGCTCTTCAAAATCTTAGATTGGGATATTCTTTTTTGAAATCATTATTATGAAAACACACCCCATAATCAATATTTTGAAAAGAGTAGCTTACTGTTCTAATGGTGATGAATCAAGAAAACATGAAATAATATTGCCAAATCTTATATTGGGATATTCGAAAATGTTTTAGCTTTATTTGATATTTATGCTATTATTGAAAAGTAATTGGTTTTAATGTGCATAAAAATTAATGCAAAACAAAAATAGAATCATAAAAAGCTTATCAATCCTCAATTTTAATAGTAGGTATATTGTGGTTGGATTAAAATGCGTTAGTGCATTAGCTATCCATACTATTGGTCTAAGTAATTCTTTTAAATCTTTTGTTAAATACAAATTTTAAAATTATGAGTGTCTTATATGACTTTAGTGCCCTTTGATATTAGACCACGTGTTTTCACTTGATTTCACGTACTCGCAATGAAAACTGAAATTGAATTTGCAAACGAATGTGTGCTACTTAACAGTTTGAGAAGATCCGACTCTCAGTGGATAATAAAGGTCTTACTTATTCAATATGGAGTAGTTAAAGAATTTAAAAATGAAACAAATCAAGGCATTCGATGGACTCTGATATTTGTAGATGAGGAGGTAATGTTATTTTTATCTTTGTATTATATCCGATATTTTTCGTATTATGTATAATCACGATATTAAATTATGATAAAACTTTACGGGGAACAAAAATGCAAGCTATATTTTTCACTGATCAAGTGAATATGTGGAAGAAATATTTAGAACAAGGCAATATCTATTACATCATTAACGGCCGCATAAATGATCGTAAACCTAATTTTCAATCTGTACATAAAGAATTTGAGATTGTGTTCAGTAATAATACTATAGTCAAGAGATGCATCAACCTGTTTTCTACCGTTAATTTCTCAAACAGTTTCGTTTCGTTCGAAGAATCATTCCAATGCACCAATGGAACAATATTTGATAATTTCTTTAGATTTGTTTATTAATATTACATTATGAATAATATTCTACTCCTACTTGCTTATTAATTGGTAGTAGTTATTTACATGTATTCTCTATTAATATTCTTTTGCAGACACACTTGGTATCTTAGTGAAAGTTAATGCTTCCATCGGAGACGGTAACAGGAAACGAAGAGAAATAACGCTAATGAATGAAAGGTAAGTTGAATTTAGTTGACTTATTCATTTATTATCATGCATTAACTATCATATTATTAATTGATCAAATGTATTAAATGTAGTTAATATAATATTAAATTATAAAACTCAAGTATGATCGTCAGACTGTAACTTTATGGGGAGAAATAGCAGAATACGATGGTGATATGCTCCAAAATATGATGTTTGAAAAACCTATTGTGGCGCTATGTGATGTTAAGGGTACAACATACCGAGGTAGTATATTCAAATCCTCTGCGCTTATGGTAAATTCTTTATCTTTTATATTGCACTTAACGTTTTCACTTTTATAATTGTGTAGGTAATTTTGTAATATCTACTACACATGTTAGTAGTGTAATGATAAATCCAGCGTTTGAAAAAGCAATTGCTCTACGGAATTGGTAAGATATGTTTTGGACTCGACTTTAAGGAATTATTGCTAAAATTTAGTTATTAATATGTACTAATTAATTGAAACGCAGGCATAACCGTATAAAATCACAAGACAAAGAAATAACACTAATGCCAAGTAGATTGATAAAAAGGCCGGAAATGTGAAGGTTGGAGAAATAACACATGCAGATTCGTTTGACAATACAAAGGTACATTATTCAACTATTTAAAAAATAATTATACTTTGTATAATGTGTCCAATCTAACCTAATGTTTATTTGTAGGACACATATCGTAAATTTAATGCGAAAATAAAAGATATCATCAACAAAGATGACCCATGGTATTTATCTTGCAAGAAATGTTATAAGAAAGTTAGCTTGGTAGATAATATTTGTGATGACTCAAAATATCATATTTAAATTTAATAATTAATTTTGTATTCTAAGACCTCAAAAAGTACTATTTATTATTCATCGACTTGCATGCATAGTCCGTAAAATTTTTCAGAAAGTTTTCACGTGAAAAATGGATTAAAATGTGAATTAAAGTTTAAAAACTTAACTAAGTTGACTTTGGTCAACATTTTAAGCAAACGGACTCAGACCAGTGTTTTGACAGTTCTGGTAGGTCCGTATCGTGATTTGGGACTTAGGTGTATGCCCGGAATCAAATTCCGAGGTCCCTAACCCGAGATATGAAATTTTGATGAAAAATTAAAAGTTTAAGTTCAAATAGTGACCGGATGTCAAATTATGTGCAAACCACCCCGGAATAGAATTTTGATGATTCCAACAGCTCTGTATGGTACTTTTGGACTTAGGAGCGTGATCTGAATTTTATTTGGAAGTCCGTAGTGGAATTAGGCTTGAAATGCCAAAAGTTGAATTTTTGAAAAGTTTGACCGGGGGGTTGACTTTTTGATATCGAGGTCGAAATCTGATTCTGGAAATTGGAATAGGTCTGTTAGGTCATTTATGACTTGTGTGCAAAATTTAAAGTAATTCTGAATTGATTTGTTGTGTTTCGGCACAAGATTTAGAATTTGAAAGTTCAAAGTTCATAGATTTTGATTTGAGGTGCGATTCGTCGTTTTGATATTTTTTGATATGGTTTGAAGCCTCGACTAAGTTTGTATTGTATTTTGGTATATGTTGGAGTAATTGGTTAAGGTCCCGAAGGTCTCGGGTGGATTTCGGAAGGTAAACGGAATGGATTTCGGACAAAGAGGGTTGTTCGAAATTTTTGGTGCGTGGAGCCAATTTTGGAAGCTTATATTTTGCAATTCATACGGAATCATAAAGTTTCAAAATATGAAAATTGTATTCGTTTGATTCTAGTTTTCAGAAAGTTAAACCATTCATTATTTGGACATTTGTACAGAAAGTTATGATGGATTGAATGAAGGTTGGTAGAGCAGTTTTGCCAGAAATTTCTGATGCGTGGAGCCGACTTTGGAAGCTTATATCTCGCAATTCATAAGGAATCAAAAAAATTTCAAAAAAAAAAGTTGTAGTCGTTTGATTCTAGTTTCCAGAAAGTTAAACCATTCATCATTTGGACATTTGTACATAAAGTTATGATTGATTGAAGGAAGGCTGGTACAAGCAAGTTCTGGTGGACTTTTAGTGACGGATGGACAGAAACTTAAGGACAAAAAATGGTCATTTCCTTCATTTCGTTTTGGATTTTGGAGCACGTTTTTTGGGTAATTTTTGGGCGATTTCCAGGGAAAAACATTGGGGTAAGTGTTCCTTATCCTATATTGATTATATTTCATGATTGCATACTCATTTACATCATAAATCCGTGAATGTATGGAAGAAAACGAAAATTTAAGATTTGGAAGTCGAGTTGTTATCGAAATTTGGTAAAATTGGTATGGGTGGACTCGTAATTGAATGGGTTGTCGGATTTTATAAGTTTCGCCGGATTCCGAGATGTGTGTCCCACAGGCAAATTTTGAACTAATTTCGGATTTTATTGAAAAATATAATATTTTCTTATGAAATTGATTACTATAATTTTTGTTGACTGTATCAAATTAATTATGACTAGATACGAGTCGATCGGAGTCGGAAAATCGAGGAAAAAAATATAATACTTGGTTAAATTGGAGCAAGTCGAGGTAAGTGACTTGTCTAACCTTGTGTGGGGGAAATTTCCCCTAGAATTGATAATTGTAATATGTGGAAAGTCGTGTACACGAGGTGACGAGTGTGTACACAGGCTAAATGTAAAAGATTATGTTTTAAATTGTGTAGATCATTGTTGCGCATTAATTAAATTATTTTATTTTGTTATATTCTTCATTATTGATTTAATGTTTATATTTTAAATTTGCTTGACCTTTTCGTGCTAATTGTTTTATCTGTTTAGTTGGAACTTGGTTTCTTTTATTCTGTGCATTATTTGAAGGTTGATTTTCTTTAAATTAAATATTATTAATATGAAATATTTGACATTTTTAAACTTGATATTGAAGCAACGTATTAAATATTATTTTCCTGAATTATTTACTCCTGAATATTTTTGTAAGATTTTCGTACTCATTGTGATGGAGCAGTGAGATATTTATTGTGAAAAAATATTATTGTTGAATTATTTTGACATGAGCCGTGAGCTCTTTATTGTGAAAAAATATTGTTGTTGAATTATTTTCGTAAGTTAAATTATTTGAGCACCTGAGGTGCAAATTGTTATATATTGTGATATTGATACGCATGCGGTGGTATAAATTCTGGGTATTGAAATGCATGCAGTGAGATAAGGGTGGCTTGATACGCGTGGCTAGTAGGGGAAATTACTAGAAGTCGTGCAGTGTGATAAGGATGGCTAAAACGCGGGATGCTATTTCGGGAAAAATATTTTCTTTAAAATAAATTGTGAAGGCTCCCGCGGTGAGATAAGAAAATGAAATATTGCGAATTTGTTTATGATTTGAGACTACGAGGCGGTACCTCGGGAGTGCCCTTGTTGATATTAATTTATGGCCGCATTTGCTTTTGATTATTGTTGTGATTTTCTTAAAATTGGAAATAATTTTATTTTGTTTTCACGAGGTACTTATTTGCCATTATTTGATGTAATTAAATGTTACATACCACTTGATTCATTTCCATTGTCATTTTATCTTATAATATTGTTTAAACTTTTTACCATGCCATTATTAATTTTCAGTAGGGCCTGACCTGACCTCGTCACTATTCTACCGAGGTTAGGCTTGACACTTACTGGGTACTGTTGTGGTGTACTCATACTACGCTTCTGCACATCTTTTTGTGCAGATCCAGATACTTCTTACCAGCCCAGATATCAGTGAGTACCTGTGCACGAAGACTTCGAGGTATATCTGTCAGTCCCCTTCTATTATTGTTATGTTGTTTCCTTATTTTTTTTAGACTCTGTTATATAGAGACATTGAGGATAAATTCTTGGAAGCTTGTGACTTATTTCTACCGGGTTTTGGGAGTTAAAATTGTTTAAATTGTAGTTTATTTATTTCAGATATTTATTATTATTCCGCATTGATAGACTTACCTAGTCTTAAAGACTACGTGCCATCACGACATCCTACAGAGGAAATTTGGGATCGCGACAATATTGCAACATGTCCCCGTTGTGGCAGCAACGTTGAATATGAGAAAGGTAAACACAAAAAAGGTTTTGCTGCATGCTCATATATTAAAAAAGATATTTAGTGTTCTAATTATGTACTACTATGTTTTGTAGATATCTTCTAAAACTTGAGTTGTTTGACGAAAAAGAACATTGCTACATAACACTCTTTGAAGCTACAAAATACTTGCTTGGTTGTGATGCTACAACGTATGTACGATCAATTTCTTAGAAGGTTAGTAAGTTTTATGTTGTTTTGTAATATTTTTGTACTAATCCCACATGCACAATAATGAGACAACAGAATAAAATATTGTTTACGATATTCAACATGTTCTTGAAGTTTTATAGTCATACTCGTCTCCTCAGTTAGCCCTCGGAAACATTAATCCTTAAAAGTTGGATAAAGAAACACCCTCATTCACTCCTTTACCATCGGGACTACATCCATATATTTTAATTTCAAAAGAATCAGGATTATCATCTCAAAGTATATAAGGAATTCCAATTTTTCATCCTCTAAAGCTCTCTTGATTACAACATTATATATACCAAGCATACTTCCCCAATCTGAATGTGTCAACTTACTTGCAATGGAATAATAACTTCCATCGTTAACAAATTTTTATTTTTCAGAAAATTATTCTTTTTACCTAACCTATTCTTTTTTTGGCGCAGAAAGAAGAATCCAAGTATTATTGCAAGTTGGTGTCAAGTAAGGATAAAGAGTTCACCTTTCTTGTCAAACTTGATCCAAGAATTGGAGCAGATCGACCTGGAAGAAGTTTGATTGCAGAGGAATTACACGAAGTTCGGAAAGTAGATGCAATCGAAATTGAAGATGACGAGATAAAAGCGGCGAAAACAATCAAGAAGACCAAACAAATTGAAGAAGGGAACGATGCCTCAATAACCCATAAAAGAATTAAAATAGAAAAGGATTAGTGCTTTAGCATTCTTTATTAAATAGTATAAGCTTTAGTCTGTTTGATATTCTAGATACTTATTCATTAGCTAAATTTTAATTTTGCCTTTAATAAGGAGCAACTTTTGCTGGCATAGCAATTAATAATATTTAGTTAAGAGTTTCTACTTCCTGTGTGTTTCTAATCAAGTTCTACTCTTTGTGTTTACTTCAATTAGAATGGGTATTAACAATTTTTTCATATGCCACAGGATATCATTCATTCAATACAAATGGCACAAGGTAGAAATAAATATGATTATTAACACATTTTGTTCTTTAAAATATTAAAAATTGACACTGAATTAAATAATTCATTATTTACTCTATGTAGACCAACGTAAGGTTGCTTACGCTATTCGGAAGATGAACAAATATATTGAAACAAACACAACAAAGTTAAACGATGGAAACCATAGTAGACACGAACAAGAACTTTCAGGTAAATATAAGATAATGACAAATTATCAATATTAGTTTGTATAATCTTTCTCTTTTTTGTATTTGTGACTGGTTTTTACTCTAGTCTTTGCCGCAGAGATCATATAGTGTTAGTGCAATATGGTTGGAAGGGTTTTTTTCAAGCTTACTTGTTTACCGAAAAAATCGGATAATGTTAGATTTTGTGTATGGTTCTAAGAATATGCAATACAATTCGATATAAATCGTGTAGAGAAATAGAGATACGTATATTCTTAACTGTGAAAATGCAAATAGTGGGCAATAAGAATGAATGAGATAAAGTAAAGCAAACACAAAGGGATATCTTTCAATCTGAGAAGTGATTTTTTGCCTATGTCCATTAGCTTACAAGTATTTTCCTTTTATAGAAGAGGGTCATTACAAAAAATAATAAAATAAAACATATAGTGGAAGGCCCATGATGACTTGTTTCTTCCTTGATTCCCGCCAAGATTCTCTCTCTTGGTGCGGTCGCAACGGCTCTTGTCTGTGAGCTCGATACTGGCTCGAACTCGTTACTGGATCAGGCCCTTCGGTCTTTATCTCGAGTTCGACCTTCGAGATAGGCGTCGCGTATTTCTAACCTCGAAGCAGTGCCTTGCGGATCGATTCGGTCACGGGCTCGATAGGATTATCGAGCCGACTCCTCGAGCGACCTTCGGGCTCGAGGCTCGTTAGTACCGACTTCGGAGCTCACTCCCAAAATCTCATTCCGACTTTTTTAACACTCGAACTCGATCGAACGTAGGAAGGCCGAAATCTATTTCGATCGTATACAGATAGTCCTCTCGTTTCTCACAAAGGATGCATTGAGAATCGATATGATTTTTGGTGGTTCGATCAGGTCATAAGCCGATGTTTTCATAGGGATCGATAATGACGTATGTGATAGCTGTCCTATCAGTTTAGCCTTTCAAGGTATTTAATGCTTGTCAGATGGCGGTCGGCCACCGGTGATATTGAACCGTCACGATGAGAGCCTATAAATAGCTCTTCCATCTATCATTTACTTCTTTCACGCGTTCACTCCCCTAAATTTTCCCATCTTTTCTTCCTTTCTTGTTGCTACCAGAGTTTTGGTGTCGTCAAATTTTCAGTTTCCTTTGTCTTTCTTCCTCCCATATCAATGGCCAAGACTTCAAAAACTGTGCCTCAGAAGGATAAAGCTTCTTCTTCACGGCCGTCCGGCGACAAGGCGCCGGTGGAGCCGTCCACCTATGATTATATTCCCGGCCCATGTACTCTAAAGATCGATTTTAAGATTGACAATCCTTCATCCGTCCTGGGTTGATGCGAGCACACGTCGATGTATATGTTCTCTATAACGGAGGGTCATCTCGAGGCCGTTAGAAAAGACTGCAATTGGGGTTCCGAGGTTGTGTTGCAAATTCCATCCCCCGAAGAGAGTGTCGTCACCCATGTGGAGGTTTTTTTAAGTGTTTACACTTATCCCTTCACATTGGGTCCGGTCGACCCGGTGATCATTGATTTTTGCAAGAGATATCAGGTCACCCTTGATCAAATTCATCCCTCTCTGTGGCGTATAGTAATCCTACTCGCTTCTTCTCCACCAAAGCCGGGGGCTGGATTTTTCCCTGAATCACCTCATACGGTTGTATCGGCCTCAAATCTTTCGAGGATTAATCAGACTTCATCGTCGGGCATCGAAGGCTTTGATGTTGAGCATCGACGAAGACAAGGATCGGGGTTGGATGTGGCGTTACATTCGGGTGAGGACCCGTGACCTTATTCCGGAAGAGAAGATGCCGTTCCCCGAGGAATGAAATTTTGACCGTAAATTGTTCTCATAATTATTCTTTTTATATGTTTCTTCCCGATATACAGCTGCCCCTTGGATGCCAGAAGCGGTGCCCGACCTCGAGGATTGGGTTCGGAAGTTAGCCTCGACTTCCTCTTATGCCGAATGCGCTTGGTGTGATTTTGCTAAAGGTAGATGGGATTCCAAGAACCATGGTAAGGTTTTATTTCTCGTTTCCTTCTAAGCACTCTTTGTGCTCCATTCGTTACCGATTTTCTTTCATGCAGGCGTAACCAAGGATGCCGTTTTGAGGCCTTCGAGCGATGAAGAAGGAACCAAGCCCCCGGTCTCGAAACTGGGGAAAGACAAGAAGCACAAAGTTGCCTCTCGATCAGAGGGTCCCAAGCCCGAAACTCGAAGAGTGAGGAGGAAGGTAATTGCCCTTTCGATTGAATCGGTCCAACGACTGAGAGAAAAAGAAGAAGACGAAGAAAAAGAAGAGGAAGAAGAAGAGGAAGAAGGAGGTGCCTCGGCCATGGTGTCCCGATCTGCCAGAGCTATCGAGGTCACCGAAGCTCCTGAGCCGATGGCAGCTGTACCGGGCAGGGTTGACTCTGGGATCCCGAGTCTTGATCGGAACGCCCTGAGTGATTCACTCGGAACTATGACAATAGATTATTTGCCTTCTCTTCCCACCTTTTCTGAGGAGGCATTAAAGAAAGCTCGAGAATTGAAGACCCCCCCATATGGGCAGAGGCTCTAGTGCAGGGGATCCCTTTCGGGATTGCTTTACCAGAGTCGGTGATGCTTCCGATATCGGGGACGCTTCTCTTCTACTGGAAGAGGCCCAACATTTCATTACTCAGATAATGATTTTACTATACTTGGTTTCTTTGTTCTTTTCCAAATTTGAGCCGTGTTCTTTCCCTACTGTGCAGGCTATTAGTAGATTTCGGGTCGACCTTAGCCAGTGTGAGGTCGAGCTTCAGAAGGTCTCGGGGGAGAGAGACGCCTTGCAGCTTCTTTGTAGCCAAAAGGACGAGGCTATAAAGGACCTTCAACCGGATTTGGCTAAGGCTCGTGAAAAAGAGGCCGAGCTTGATAATCAGGTGAGCCTCGTTCTGTTAAAGTATGGGTTTGACTCGACTGTGGAAGTTAACCCTTCGTTGTCTCAGCTGCAGCAAAAGGTTGAAATGATCGGGTCACTTCGCGAAGAAGTCGATCAAATCAAAGCTGAATATAATCGGTGGAAGGAGACTATCGATTGCCTGGCTGGGGAAAAAGAGACCATTTTGACCAACTTATTATCGGCCGATGTCCAGCTTCAAAACGTTAAGCAAAAGAGTTTGGCTCAAGCTAAGTGGGTCGAGGAGCTTGAAGCCCAGCTTGCTGAGGCCAAGGCCGAGGTTGAGTCGTCGAAAATCTTGGCGGATAAGTCCATTGCCGTGTATCGGGCTGATATCGAGGCTGCTCAGATGGAGGCACGAGAGGCGGCGGATACTGCCTACATCTAAGCACATTGGATTGTCGAACTTGCCAAATGTAGGTCTTGGAGGGAGACCCTCAAGGAGATACATGTTCGGGGTTTCGACTTTACTGAAGAAATAAAAAAGGCTAAAGAGCTCGAAGCTGAAGCTGAAGCCTTGGCTTCTGATGGCGATGATGATGACAATGACGGTAGCAAGAGCGGATCTGAGGGTGATCAGGAAACTTAGTTCATAGTTATGTTTGTAATCATGTAGAAATTTTTGTATATAGACAACTTTGGCCGATTTGTGAAGACTTTATACATGCCTTTACAAATGTTTTCACAAGGATATTAACAATTCAATCAAATTTGGACTTTGTAGCCTCTATTATTGATTTGTTCGAAGTGACGTAGCCCTTGGGCTTACTAGTTGAGTTAGTTTGAAGAAATATAATCCGTAGGCATAATAGTCGAGTGAGTGCTTTGCTTGAACTCGAAGTGAAAGTAGCCCTTAGGCTTTAATCGTCGAGTGAATGGTTCGAACTCGAAGTAATGTAGCCCGTAGGCATAACAGTCGAAGTAGCCCGTAGGCTTAGCAGTCGAGTGAATGATTCAAACTCGATGCAATGTAGCCCATAGGCGTAATGGTCGAAGTAGCCCGTAGGCTTAGTGGTCGAGTGAGTGCTTGCTCGAACTTGAAATAAAAAGTAGCCCGTAGGCTTATAAGTCGAGTGAATGATTCGAACTCGATGCAATGTAGCCCGTAGGTGTAATGGTCGAAGTAGCATGTAGGCTTAGTGGTCGAGTGAGTGCTTGCTCGAATTCAAAATAAAAAGTAGCTCGTAGGCTTATAAGCTGAGTGAATGATTCAAACTCGATGCAATGTAGCTCGTAGGCGTAATGGTCGAAGTAGCCCATAGGCTTAGTGGTCGAGTGAGTGCTTGCTCGAACTCAAAATAAAAAGTAGCCCGTAGGCGTATAAGTCGAGTGAATGATTCGAACTCGATGCAATGTAGCCTGTAGGCGTAATGGTCGAAGTAGCCCGTAGGCTTAGTGGTCGAGTGAGTGCTTGCTCGAACTCCAAATAAAAAGTAGCCCGTAGGCTTATAAGTCGAGTGAATGATTCGAACTCGATGCAATGTAGCCCGTAGGCGTAATGGTCGAAGTAGCCCATAGGCTTAGTGGTCGAGTGAGTGCTTGCTCGAACTCGAAAATAAAAAGTAGCCCGTAGGCTTATAAATCGAGTGAATGATTCGAACTCGATGCAATGTAGCCCGTAGGTGTAATGGTCGAAGTAGCCTGTAGGCTTAGTGGTCGAGTGAGTGCTTGCTCGATCTCGAAATAAAAAGTAGCCCGTAGGCTTATAAGTCGAGTGAATGATTCGAACTCGATGCAATGTAGCCCGCATGCATAATGGTCGAAGTAGCCAGTAGGCTTAGTGGTCGAGTGAGTGCTTGCTCGAACTCGAAATAAAAAGTAGCCCATAGGCTTATAAGTCGAGTAAATGATTCGAACTCGATGCAATGTAGCCCGTAGGCGTAATTGGTCGAATTTAACTTGATTCTGTTTGCATAATAAATCTCCAAATAGAGGAATTTTCCTTGGATATAAGATGTCGATAAAAAAGAGAATTTTCTTCGCACGTTATTACACATGTGTTCATGTTTCGCACTTGGGTTCGGGCCAATCTACATGAGCATGGTTCGTTTTGACCATTTGGCTCTTACAAGTTTTCCTATTGGAACCCTGTTGTTGTGAAATAACTCTCTTGCATCTGAACTAGATGTATTTGAGGGCCTAATGCCCCCTCGGTATTCGAGGTCGATTGTAAAGAGGCCTCGGATATTGTTGTAAGTGTAGCACGATCAATGGTTGCCTCATTAAAAACCTTGCCGAAAAACCCATTTGGGATAAAACCGGTCTAAGAGAAAAAGAGTGCAACGCGTGCTTTCAAGCGTAAGATCCATCTTAGCCCTCGTTCGGACTTCTGCAGGGGTCAGTTTTGAAATGTAAATAAATATGGAAAGGTCATACCTTAGCAGTAGTACCATTTTAGATGTGATACATTCCAGCTGCTTGATAGCTGTTTGCCGTTTATAATGCCGAGCATGTACGATCCCTTTCCGATGTTCTCGAGCACCTGATATGGTCCTTCCCAATTCGGTCATAGTTTTCCTTCGTTTGGATTTCGGGTATTGATGGTAACGTTTCTTAACACTAAGTCCCCGGGCTTGAAATGTCGGAGCTTGGTTCTTTGATGATAATATCTTTTGATTCGCTGCTTTTGGGCGGCCAATCGGACGAGAGCAGCTTCTCATTTTTCGTCCGATAGTTCGAGGCTGGTATTCATAGCCTCGTTAGTTGATTCTTCCATCGCGAATCAAAATCTGGCACTGGGTTCACCAACTTCGACAGGTATCAATGCTTCGGACCCATATACTAAGGAGAATGGGGTCGCCCCTGTACTGGATTTTGACATCGTCCGATATGCCCAAAGGACTTCGGGCAGGATTTCTCTCAATTTTCCTTTAGCGTCGTTCAACCTCTTCTTTAGGTTTTGAATGACAATTTTGTTCGTTGATTCGGCCTGTCCATTCCCACTGGGGTGGTATGGCGTCGATAGTCTCCTTCTTATTTTGTGGTTTTCTAGGAATCTTGTTACTTTACTGCCAACGAATTGTTTTCCATTGTCACATACTATTTCGGCGGGTATCCCGAATCGGCATATGATATGATCCCAAACAAAGTCTATAACTTCTTTCTCTCTTATTTTCTCGAACGCCTGCGCTTCAACCCATTTAGAAAAATAGTCAGTCATAAATAAAATGAATTTGGCTTTACCTGGGGTCGATGACAGAGGGCCGACGATATCCATTCCCCATTTCGTGAACGGCCATGGGGATATGACTGAGTGGAGTTGCTCTCCGGGTTGATGGATCATTGGTGCAAACCTTTGACATTTGTCACATTTACGAACAAATTCCTTCGTATCTTTGCCCATATTGATCCAATAATACCCTGCTCTGATTATTTTTCGAACTAATGTATCGGCACCGGAGTAATTCCCGCAAGTGCCCTCGTGCACTTCTCGTAGGGATGTAATCGGTATCTCCCGGACCCAAGCATACTATCAACGGTCCATCTAATGTTCTTCGGTATAGTGTTTCGTCCGAAGCCAATGTGAATCGAGCATCTTTAGTCCGTAGGGTCCTAGAATCTTTAGGGTCCGATGGGAGCTTTTCGCTTTTTAAGTATTCAATATACTTGTTTCTCCAATCCCAGGTTAAGCTTGTAGAATTTATCTCGGCGTGACCTTATTCGATTACCGATCTCGAAAGTTAAACAACATTCCCCGAGCCCAAGTCATCTACCTCGACCGACGATCCCAAATTCCCAAGCGCATCGGCCTCATTATTCTGTTCTCGTGGAACATAACGTAAAGTCCATCATTTGAAATGGTGCAAAGTGACAAGCAGTTTATCTAAATACCTTTGCATTCTACCTTCTCGAACTTTGAAGGTTTTGTTTACTTGACTCACCACCAGCAAAGAGTCACAATTGGCTTCAATGACTTCTGCTCCCAAGTTTCTAGCTAGCTCGAGACCTGCAATCATGGCTTCATACTCGGCCTCGTTGTTAGTCAACCTGATAGTTTTAATAGATTGCCTAATAGTGTTACCCGTGGGTGGTTTCAAAACTATGCATAGCCCAGACCCCTTCACGTTCAAAGCCTCATCCGTAAAAAGGATCCATACCCCCGATGATGTACCCGTTTCAACATGAGTTCTTTTTCGACTTTGGGTACGAGGGTTGGTGTGAAATCGTCCACAAAGTTTGCTAAAATTTGAGACTTGATGGTCGTACGGGGTTGATATTCGATATCGTACCCAGTGAGTTTGATGGCCCATTTGGCCAATCGACCTGATAGTTCGGGCTTGTGCAAAATATTACGAAGTGGGTAGGTGGTTAATACGTATGTGGGGTGACATTGAAAGTACAGTCTTAACTTTTTAGAGATGCTTATCAGTGCAAGTGCCAATTTTTCTAGGCATGGATACCTAGTTTCCGCCTCTCCTAAGGTTTGACTCGTATAATAAACGGGGAATTGCGTACCTTGCTCTTCTCGAACTAGGACACCGCTTATGGCAATTTTCGATACTGCCAAGTACAAACAAAGCTTTTCGTCTATTTTTGGAGTGTGAAGTAGTGGTGGGCTTGATAGATATCGTTTTAGTTCCTCTAATGCTTGTTGGCACTTCGGGGTCCAAGCAAAATCGTTTTTCTTTTTGAGTAGAGAGAAAAATTTGTGACTTCGATCAGATGATCTTGAAATGAACCGGCCTAAGGCTGCAATCCGACCCGTTAGCCTTTGTACGGCTTTCACGCTGTCCACAATGACAATGTCTTCTATGGCCTTGATTTTATCAGGGTTAATCTCTATTCCCCAATGTGATACCATGAAGCTGAGGAACTTGCCCGAACCGACCCCGAAAGCATATTTTTCGGGGTTGAGCTTCATGTTGTATTTCCTCGAAATATCGAATGTTTCCTGCAAATGGGTCAAATGGTCCTCTGCGCGCAGGGATTTAACTAGCATGTCATCAATATAAACTTCCATTGATTTTTCTATTTGTTCTTCGAACATTTTATTTACTAGGCGTTGGTAAGTAGCCCCTGCATTCTTTAGCCCGAAGGGCATCACATTATAACAATACGTTCCATATTTGGTGACAAATGAAGTCTTTTCCTGGTCCTCTGGGTTTATCGGGATTTGATTATACCCGGAATAAGCATCGAGAAAAGTGAGGATCTCGTGGCCGGCCGTGGCATCGATCATGCGATCGATGTTGGGCAGCGGAAAGGAATCTTTGGGGCATACTTTGTTCAAATTCTTATAATCTACACACATTCTAAGTTTGTTCCCCTTTTTAGGTAATACAACTACGTTGGCTAACCATTCGGGATATTTCACCTCCCGAATGGACCCTAGTTTGAGAAGCTTGGTTACCTCGTCCTTTATGAATGCGTGCTTTCCCTCTTACTAGGGTCTTTTCTTTTGCTTCACCAGTCTGAACCTGGGGTCCAAACTTAGCCGATGCATCGTTATGTCTGGCGGGATCCCTGTTATATCTAAATGGGACCAAGTAAAACAATCGATGTTATCGATAAGAAATTGACCGAGTTTCTGCCTGAGTTCGGGGCTCAACCCCGTTCCCAAGTATACCTTTCGCTCGGGCCAGTGCTCGATTAATGTGACTTGCTCTAGTTCCTCGATTGTTGATTTGGTGGAGTCAGAGTCATTGGGAATCATGAAAGATCGAGGGACCCTTTGATCATCATCCTCTTTGATCTTCTGGTTATCTGGCTGGGTCGAAGCCGATGTCTGTGATTGCTATTTGGTGTCCCGTTCTCCTTCTGAGCCCGATCCTTCTATCGGCAAAGGTGAGGACATTGGTTTAGCTTCCTTGACGGCGAACATTTCCTTTTCGGCTGGTTGTTCTCCGTACACCGTTTGACACCTCTCGATGTCGGGAATTTGAGGGCCTGATGTAGGGTCGAAGGTACAGCTCTCATGTTGTGGATCCATAGCCTTCCGAGGAGGTCGTTGTATCTCATATCACCTTCGATCACATGAAACTTTATTTCCTGGATGGTTCCGGCCAACTTTATTGGTAGGATTATCTCGCCTTTGGTGGTTTCACATGCCATATTGAACCCGTTTAGAAACAGAGTTGCGGGTACGATTTGATCCTGAAGGCCGAGCTGTTCTACTACCTTCAATCGGATGATGTTGGCCGAGCTACCTGGATTGATTAACACACGCTTCATTTTAGTTTTATTCATGAGTACGAATATTACCAGTGCGTCGTTATGAGGTTGGATGACCCCTTCTGCATCTTCATCATCGAAGGACAAAGTCCCCACGGGTGCGTAATCTTGAGTCCGAGATCGCTTTTCCCTCACAATTGATGTTTTAGTGCATTTAAGCACTGGTCCCTGAGGGGTATCGATGCTGCCGATGATCATGTGAATGACGTGCTGCGGTTCTTCTTGCTCGTTTTGCTTGCTGAAATCCCTGTTTTTAAAGTGGTTCTTCGCCCTATCACTCAGAAATTCCCGAAGATGTCCTTTGTTAAATAAGCGGTCTATTTCCTCTCTTAGTTACCTGCAATCTTCCGTTTTATGGCCATGGGTACCATGATATTCGCACGTTTGATTGGGATTCCTTTGGGCAGGATCGGTCTGCATGGGTCGAGGCCATTTAGTGTCTTTGATGCGTCCGATGGCCGACACGATAGCGGACACACCAATGCTGAAGTTATATTCTGATAATCGAGGTGCTTCTATAGGATCGACATATTTATCGAATCCGCTCTTACTCATAATTCCCTGAGATTTTTGCCCTCGATCAATCCTTCGATTGTTCCGAACTGTATTGCGTACTGAACCATTGTTCACCCGATCTGCGATGTACGGTCAATATCGGTCTCTGTCCGACCTTTGTTCTCTGTCGATATCCTTTTGGTTTTTAGTAGCTGTCTTGTTCTGATGCACAGGTCCATACGGAGCTCCCAATTGATCATCCTCGACCCTAATTTTCGATTGGTATCGGTTGTGTACATCTACCCAAGTTATTGTTGGATACTCGATCAAATTTTGTTTAAGCCGATGTGATGCTGTCGAACTTAGCTCGTTCAACCCTTGGGCGAAAGCTTGTACGGCCCAATCGTCTGTGACCGGTGGTAATTCCATGCGTTCCATCTGAAATCGGGATACGAATTCCCTCAGCATTTCATTCCCCCTTTGTTTTACTTTGAAGAGGTCTGATTTTCTTGTTGCAACCTTTATGGCACCAGCATGTGCCTTTACGAATGAATCTGCTAACATGGCAAAATAATCGATGGAATTTGGTGGTAAATTGTGATACCAGATCATCGCTCCCTTCGAGAGGGTCTCCCCGAACTTTTTCAACAACACGGATTCGATCTCATTGTTCTCCAAATCGTTACCTTTGATGGCACATCTGTAAGAGGTGATATGTTCGTTAGGATCGGTCATACCATTATATTTGGGAATTTCGGGCATACAGAATTTTTTGGGGATTGATTTTGGTGCCGCACTCGAGGGAAAAGACTTTTGTATGAATTTTTTTTGAATCAAGCCCTTTTATCACTGGTGGAGCCCCCGGAATTTGATCGACCCTGGCATTGTATGTTTCCACTCTCTTGTCGTTGGCTTCGACTCGTTTTGTGAGTTCCTCGAGCAATTTAGTAATTCCGGGAGTAGTCCCCGATTCTTGCTTGTTTGATTTCACTATGGCGGGCTCTGTTCTGGGGGTGATTTCTCGAAGTGGATTGGAATCTGGCCTGCTTTTTGCGCGAGTTTGGCTCTGTAACTGAGCTATCGCTACTTGTTGGGCTTGTAGCATCTCGAAGATCATACGTAAGTTGGCCCCGATTTCCCCCGCGTTTTGGGTGTCTCGGGCTACGGATCGAGTACCGCCCCGAATGCTTCTTTCCGATTCGGAACGTTGATTCGCCTCCAAAGCTATTTGTGAATTGACATCCAACGGTATTTAAGCTCGAATTTTGGGTACTTCGATTCGAGCCTCGGTGCCATCGTTAATTGGCCTTCCGGCCCCGGGTGTCAAGTTGTTGGTTTCATCTTGAAGTCCGGCTTCGTGGTCGATAGGTAAAGCCATTGATGATTTGAAGTTGCAAGCTAGCATGTCCTTTAGATTTATATCAAACGATCATTGTTACCCTTAGCCCCACGGTGGGCGCCAAACTGTTTACCGGTAAAATCGGATAACGTTAGATTTTGTGTATGGTTCTGAGGATATGCAATACAATTCGACATAAATCGTGTAGAGAAATAAAGATACGTATATTCTTGACTGTGAAAATGCAAATAGTGGGTAATAAGAATGAATGAGATAAAGTAAAGCAAACACAAAGGGATATTTTTTAATCTGAGAAGTGATTTTTTGTCTCCGTCCATTAGCTTACAAGGATTCCCCCTTTTATAGAAGAGGGTCATTATAAAAAATAATAAAATAAAATATATAGTGGAAGGCCCATGATGACTTATCTCTTTCTTGATTCCCGCCAAGATTCTCTCTCTTGGTGCGATCACAACGGCTCTTATCTGTGAGCTCGATACTGGCTCGAACTCGTTACTGGGTCGGGTCCTTCGGTCTTTATCTCGAGTTCGACCTTCGAGATGGGCGTCGCGCATTTCCGACCTCGAAGCAGTGCCTTGCGGATCGATTCGGTCGGGCTCGATAGGATTATCGAGCCGACTCCTCAAGCGACCTTCGGGCTCAAGGCTCGTTAGTACCGACTTCGGAGCTCACTCTCAAAATCTCATTCCAACTTTTTAACACTCGAACTCAATCGAACGTAGGAAGGCCAAAATCTATTTCGACTATATACATTACTATACTCATAACTTCATGTGAAGGCAAAGTGAAACAACACAAAACTGTCTTCTCTTTTCCTCTAACATGTACGCTTGTTTTTAAAAAAACTTTTTCACAAAGTCCCATCGTCTTAACCAAGCCAAACCAATTCCACAAATCAGCTGCATCCTTTTCCATTCTACCATCTCTTTCTTGAAAAGATGTATATTATATACGTACTCAAAATTCTACACTATCATGTGTTATATAGGAATTATAAATTTATTGGTAAATGTTTGATTTATTGAACTTAAAACACGATTATACATGGTATAGTCTAAAACATGTATTTTGTTTTACACTAGATAAATGATCACGTCCAACTATGCCTTATAAAAAAAATTAAGCGGTCGTTGCAAATATATTCCGGCTAATAAGTCCGGAGTCGAATCCCACAGGGAATTAACCTATCAAACACAGCTACTAGACTCGCACAAATTTACACAATCAATCTTCAGAAATATTTAAGTAACAGATTGGGTTTTATTAACTAAATATTACGTAATAAAAATGTAATAATTAACAACTAACTACGAACAGGTTGTAAACAAGAATTGGAATGATCTAAGGTTGTGATTTTCCCTATTGTCGGAATCTTTTCCGCTACATTTTCTACAAATTTGCCTAAGTCTTCTCTATTGACTATGAGCACTCTAACTCTCTCCCGAGTAATTACCATAATTTACTAGGCATATTCTTCCGAATTATGCTAGCTGGCATTAAGTACAGCTCACTCAGATCGCATCAAGGTTTTGTTATCCCTAAACCCACCTTTAAACCTCCGTATTGATCCCTCATATACGTTTAGGAGTGATGTTGTTCAACAACTACCTAAATATGCACTCTCTCCCGAGTAATATATACTAAATAGGCACAGCTAAGGGGCCCTTCAATCAACCACAAGAATAATATAGTTGAACAAATAGAGAAAATACTACGGCAAATCTATATTAACGTAACACGAAAATCATCCTTCAATAGGTTCCATAAAAACCCTAGATTAGGAATTTAGCTACTCATACTCATAGTAACAATATTCCAAATATTTTGCATAATTAAAATAAAGAGTAAAGATGAAAAGCTGTAGAAATTGATGATTCTAACTCACAACGGGTGATTCCACCAGCTATTCTTGTCTCTGGCTGCAAAAGTCCTCCAAGTGGTATTTTTAGGTCTATTTATATGTGTAGAAGAAACCCTAAAACGTGTAGGCCAAGTCCTAGTCAAACTCGGAAACGAATTAAGTCTTCAAAACTCGGATTGGACCTGGTCTCGGGCCTGGCGTCGCCAGCCTAACGCCTGGCCTTTGGCTGGCCTTGCCAGACTAAAGCCTGGTTCAGCCTGGCCTTTGGCTGGCCTCGCCAGACTAAAGCCTGGTTCAGCCTGGCCTTTGGCTGGCCTCGCCAGGTCTCTCCTTTTCACTGTTCTCGAGCACACTTTCAACGTTTAAGTACACATAAAATAGTTTCCATTATGCGCAAATAAAGTGTAATTTATCATTAAAGCATGTAAAATGCAAGGCACATAATGTACGAAACTATGAAATTATAGCCACACATCAATAAACTTAGATAAATATTTATTTTCAGTTTTGACCTTGGATTTGTTAAAAGACTTGAGAAAGAAGAGCTTTGGAGAAAGGCAGTTGAATTCCTATTTAGAGATCTTTCAAATCATGTTATTATTCACCCAAAATTTCACCATGTTACCTTTTACCAGAATTTCACCCAAAATGCTTCGAGCAAAGTTTCAATACATTATTATACATTGTATCAAACATATATTTAAATAGGCAAACCTGATACTTATGCGTTATTTGTTCAGAAGTCTCAAATCAATCAATTGAAGATATTGACATTGAAGAAAGAAGACCGAGAAAGCAGCCTGAAATAACTTGGCTACTGAAGGCTCTATCGAAACAGTGTGATATTGAATGTACATGTTGAAATAAATTTGCTTCAAAATTGATTACATTTTATTAGTATGACAAGATATCACATTTTATTATCTATAACACATCTGGCTACATAAATTTAGGTGACATTGCATACAAACCATCGATATCAGATATTCACAGGTTGAAAAGTGTTGCTGAATGTATTCATTGTCATGCTATAAGATTTCAGTACGAGACTCCCACATTTTGTTGCGAAAGTGGATCTATCAAATTGGCAAATACTGAAGTTCCAATTCCATTGTACGAGTTACTTATTGCCGAGTCAGAACAAGCGAAAGAGTTCCGCAGAAACATTAGAGCATATAATAGCATATTTGCGTTTACATCTTTCGGTGTTACGCTCAACAAAGAACTAGCATCTTCAAGGAAAGGAGTATACACATTTAGGGCATAAGGTCAAATATATCACAATCTTCCATCTTTACTCTCGCAGAATGATAATCCATGTTAGTTCCAGTTATACTTTTTTGACACAGACAATGAGTTGTCTAATAGGATTTCAAAACTCCAAGAAGCAAACTCATCGGAGGAAATTGTAGCAAAAATTAGCCAGATAATGGATGAAAATCCTTATGCGCAATTCTTTCGCCGGCTAAGAGATCATCCAACCTTTCAAGATTTACAGATTCGAATTGCTGCCAATGCTACACAAGATCAGCGTGTCTACAACAAACCATCTGTAGATCAAGTTGCAGCAATTTGGATAGATGGAAATAATCCAAATGTACCTTTTGATAGAGAGATTATCGTTCATGAACATTCCGGCAACAAACATAGAGTCAAACATAACTATGGTTGTTATGACCCACTTCAATATCCTTTGCTTTTTCTAAATGGCGCCGAAGTAGGCTGGCACCAAGGAATACGAACAGCTTCAACCGAACAAAGCCACAACTACAACTGAAGCTGCAATTCACAACCATGATATCCCGACATTCACGTCTGCTAATGAGGTGTTTGACAAAGAGGATCAAGGTAAAGTACTTCAACAAATGACTAAATTTCCTTATCTCAAATTTTCCCATCTCAATATATATATATATATATATATATATATATATATAAATATATAATAATTCTTACTTGTAGGTGTACGACGTGAAGGTAAAGCATGCGTGTCTTGTAGAGAGTACTACTGCTATAAAATACAAATACGTAGAGGAGAAAATTGCATATTGCTATTGTGTGGGCTATTACTACAACAATTTGTGGTTGACATGTACATCAAGCTAGAAACATTTAGACTGGACCAATCAAATTTTAGAAGGAAAATATTGCAAGGTATTGTAGATAGCATCATGGCCGGAGAATGTAGAGGAGATAAAGTTGGTAAGAGAATAATACTTCTAGCATCATTTATCGGAGCTCCTAGGAATATGCGTCGTCGGTATATAGATGCAATGGCTTTGGTTCAATATTTAGGGAAACCGGATCTATTTATAACGATGACATGTAATGTTGAATGGACGGAGATACAAGAAAACTTGTACCCAGGATAACTACCTCAAGATAGACCTGACTTAGTGACTAGAATTTTCAGGGCAAAGTTGCAAGATTTAAAAGATCAAATTTTCAACAAAAGAATATTTGGTCCGGTTGCTGCACATGTATTTGTAGTTGAATTTCAAAAAAGAGGTCTGCCACACATACACCTTCTCCTAATACTTGAACAAGGACACAAGATAACATCAGCAGACCAACATGACAAATTTATTACCGCTGAACTTCCTGATAAAGAAGATTATCCACTCTTGTATGAATTGGTTGTCAAGCATATGATGCATGGTCCATGTGGAGATTATCGTACAACAAGTCCCTTCATGAAGGATGGTCAGTGCAAGAATCACTATCCTCGGCCATTTAGTAGTAAATCGATACAAGGAAAGGATGGATACCCTATTTATAAGAGAAGAAATGATGGAAAGACCGCAAATGTTCGTGGTATGAGAATGAATAACCAATGGGTTGTTCCGTATAATCCTTATTTGCTAACTAGATACAATTGTCATATTAATGTAGAGTGTTGTTCCGGAGTGAGAGCAATAAAGTATCTCTACAAGTATATATACAGAGGACATGATAGGTGTGCTGTTTATATTGAGTGAGATGATGGGGGAAAATCATTGATAAAATTCAAAATTTTCAAGATACACGATGGGTATCTCCGCCAGAAGCATTATGGAGAATTTATGAATTCAATCTCAGTGAAATGCAACCTCCAGTCATTAACCTTCAACTGTATCTCCCTAATAATGTAACGACCCGACTTATCGTTTTATGAATTTAAGCCTCACCTGGCGGCATAAGGCCCTGAGCAGCTTCTTATTATGTGATTTGACTTGCGTGCATAGTTGAATTCAGTTACCGGATGATTTGGAGTGATTTGGGATACTTGATCCCCAAAACGGAAGCTTAAGTCTTAGAATTTTTACCGTAGTCGGAACTGTGTGAAGACGACTCCGGAATGGAATTTTGATGATGTCAATAGCTCTGTATGGTGATTATGGACTTAGGAGCGTGTTCGAAAAATTATTTGGAGGTCCGTAGAGGAATTTGGCTTGAAATGGCGAAAGATAAATTTTTGAGAAGTTTGACCAGGGAATCCGATTCTGGAAATTGGAATAGCTTCGTTATGTCAATTATGACTTGTGTGCAAAATTTAAAGTTATTCCAGATTGGTTTGATGTGTTTCGGCCCAAGATATAGAATTTGAAATTTCAAAGTTCATTAGGCTTGAATTGGGGTACGATTCGTGCCTTTGATGTTGTTTGATGTGATTTGAGGTCTCGAGCAGGTTCGTGTTATGTATTGGGACTGATTGGTATGATTGGACGGGGTCCCGAGGGCCTCGGATTTGATTCGGGGTGGTTCCGGACCAAGTTTGGGTGTTTTGATGCTGCTGGTTACTGGTTCTGGTGTTGTTCTTCGCGTTCGTGAAGAAGGATTTTGCTGTTAGGACTTTGTTCTTCGCGTTCGCGAAGAGGTTCTCGCGTTCACGAAGAAGAAAAATTTATTATTCGCCGTCTGAATTTAGAGGCTCATATCTCGCAATCTATAAGGAATTTGGAGATGATCTAAAAATAATCTTTGTATCTAGTTTTCATAAAGGTAAACTATTTATCATTTGGAGTTGTGTACAAAAAGTTATGGTAGATACACTATAGGCTGTCCGGGAAAATTTTGGAAATCTCTGTTGCACAGGGCTGACTTTGAAAGCTTATATCTCGTAATCTATAAGGAATTGGGAGATGAGCAACAAATAAAAGTTATAGCCCGTGGAGTCTAATTTTCAGAAAGTCAAACCATTTATCATTTGGAGTTTTGTACAAAACGTTATGATCATTATCCTAGAGGCTGTCTGAGAAGAATTTGAAAATGACTTTTGAAGAATTTGTTCATCGCGAACGCGAGGGGAGTCTCGCGAACGCGAAGAACAAACCCCTAGGCAGTAGAATAAATTCCAAATTCGTGCCATTCTTCCATTTTTGGACCAAGGAAGCTCGGGTGAGGCGATATTTCGAGAGTTTTTCAAGGAAAATATTGGGGTAAGAATTTCTAACTTGATTTTGGTTAAATTACATGAATCTATTGTTGTTTTTATCACTAAATTAGTGAACTTGGTTGAAAAATTTAGAAAACCCTCTTGGTTTAAATTTAAGATTTGGAGGTTGATTTGTTATTGCAATTCGATAAAATTAGTATGGTTGAACTCGTATCGGAATGGGTGTTCGGATTTCATAAAAATTATGTCGGGTTCCGAGGGGCGGGCCCCGCGTTGACTTTTGTTGACTTTTTGGAATAAATTTTTAAGTCGACGTATTATTATCAGGAATTGTTTTTGATGAATTTTAATGAAGTTATACAATTAATTTGGATAGATTTGAGCTGTCCGGAGGTCAATTCAAGCAAGAAGGCTATTTTGGAATATCGGCCTAACTTCAAAAAGGTAAGTGTCTTACTTAACCTTGAGTGGGAGAATTACCCCTTAGGCATCAAGTCTTATGTGCCATTTGTGAAATGTGAAAAGCCGTGTACGCGAGATGACGAGTACGTACTCAGCTTATATGTGTAAATTTTATTGAGTTAAAGTCCTGAGCATATTGTATGGTAAATTTGGTAATTGTTGGTATATATTTAATCATCTAATTGTCGTGCCTAAATCCTTGTTGTTGTTGAATCTGTTGTTATATGACAATTTGATGTGATTGGTACTTGATTATTTATGTAATTCCGTGAATTTGTTGGTTTGATAATTATTGGAATTTAATTTCATTATGGATTTTCCCTCTACAAATAATTAATTAAATGAGCTTAAGAAGAGGTGTTTATATAATTATTAAAAATTTAAATTTAATGAAGACTTTGCTTTATGTTGAGTAATTTCTATCTCTATTGATTGTTTTTGGGTATTGTACACATTGTGTGGAGCTTTTGGCTATTTGTTGTGAAATTAATTGACTTGGTTATAGCTTTGGAATTTGGTTGTGGCCATTGGGCAAATTATGATATGAATTGATTTTGTTATGTTGTTGTGATAATTTCCCGTATAAATTATTGTGTTGTGTGAGTTGTTATTTTGGGGAGATAAGGATGGTATTTCACCGTTGATATTATGTGGTTATAAGGGTGGCATTTCACTGTTGTGTTTATGGGAATAATGTCTGGGCAGAGCGATAAGGGTGGCTATAGGAGCGATAAGGGTAGCAATAGGAGCGATAAGGGTGGCTATTGTCAGGGACGATATGTGACGATGTGGTGTTGTGGTGTTGATCATTTTCATGTGATGTTGTGATTTTCTTGTGTTTACTTTTATACCTTGTGCAATTTGTCTTGTTGTTGGTAAATTGATAATAATCTGATTTATGTTGAAATTGAGAGCATGTGGCTATTTCCAGGTGGTTTATAAAATAAAATGTGGGCACGAGGTGCCGTGAGTAAATAATGAGGATATTTGGCACGTGAATTATTCGTGCAGTTGTGATATGAAATGTGGGTACGAGGTGCTGTGATGAAATGATAATGATAATTGGCATGTGAATTGTCCGTGCAGTTGAGATATGAAATGAGGGCACGAGGTGCCGGAAAAATATGATGATTTAATTATGGGCACGAGGTGCCGTGAAAATATGAAAAAGGAGCGACCCGTATTTTTATGATTATGAAATGAGGTATCACATGGTGAATTTTTAATTGAAAGAATTATATTCAAAATATTTATTTGGAAGGATTTTTACTTAAAAAGTATTATATGAAAGAATTGTATTTGAAAGATATTTATTTGAGGAAATTATATTTGAAAAGATTTATTGAAAGAATTATATTTGAAAAATAATTATTTGAGAAAATTATATTTGAAAGAGAGTTATCTGGAAGAATTATATGTGAAAGACATTTATTTGAAGGACTTGATTTAATTGTATGTAATTGTGTTTATTAATTGTTGAGTAATATTAATGGTATTCTTGTTCTCTGTTGTGCATATCACTGGTTGTTTTATCCTGCCCTTATTATTATTTGTCTCCTATTATTTTGTATATTATATTGCACATGTTATTAGACTAGTGAATGTCTTGACTGTACCTCGTCTCTACTCCATTGAGGTTAGTCTTGATACTTGCTGGGTACCGACCTTGGTGTACTCATACTACACTTCTGTACATTTTTGTGCAGAGCCAGGTATTGGAGACATCGGACTTGAGAAGAGTTAAGGGGGGATCGTAAGGATTCAAGGTAGAGCTGCTTGGTCGTCGCAGTCCCTTGGAGTCTTTTCATTTCATTGTACTGTTAATTTTAATCAAACAATATTGTATATTCGGTCCTCGTGATCATTCCATGAATTCAGTTAGAGTTCGTGACTCAGTACTACCAGTCTTGGGAGGTTGTACATTCATATTTGTTCCGTTGTTAGTTTTGGTTACTTATTTAATTAAAAACAAATAACTCCAAAAATGTAATTGAAATCGGCTTACCTAGTCTTAGAGACTAGGTGGTATCAGAGCTCTAGGTTCATAGGTTCTACGAGTCACAAACGAGTCTAGTAGAGTCTTGCGAATCGGTACGGAGACGTCTGTACTTATCTTTGAGAGGCTACAGAACTGTTAGGAAATTTCTATTTCTTTCATTCCTGTCGTGCATAATTTGTTGAATTTGAAATTTGAGCCTTTGTATCTCTATTCTCTCACAGATGGTGAGGACACGTGCTACCGGGTTAGCTGAGCAGGCATCCGCACATACTGCTAGGGCTGCAAGAGGCCGAGGCCGAGGAAGGGCATGTGCTACGACTAGAGTACCTGTCAGAACAACAGTTGAGGAGCCACTAGTAGCTCCAGTTGGGGGACAGGTACCAGAAGCATCTGTTGTTACCCCGGACTTCAGGAGACTTTAGCATAGTTCCTAAGTATGTTCGGTACATTAACTCAGACGGGATTGATCTCTGTTATACCAAACATTCCGCAAATTGGGGGAGTAGCTCAGACTCCTATCATAACTCCAGAGCAGTAGGTTCACATTGGTCAGGTTCCGGGTGTAGTACCAATACAACCTGTTATTCCGGTTCAACCTGAGGTTAGGCCCGAGGCATCAGAAGAAGAACAAAAGAGACTTGAAAGGTTTAAGAGGTATAGTCCACCTACTTTCAGTGGTACATCTACAGAGGATGCCCAAGGATTTCTAGAAAATTGTCACCGTATTCTACGTACCATGGGTATTTTGAAAGTGAGCGGAGTTGCCTTTACTATATTTCAACTGTCAGGCGCAGCGTATCGATGATGGCAAATCTATGAAGAAGGTAGACCAACCGACGCCACACTGCCAACTTGGACTCAATTTTCGGAAATATTCTTGAAAGAGTTTGTTCCCCAGACTCTCAGAGATACGTGGCGCACAGAGTTTAAACGGTTGCGTCAGGGCACTATGACAGTGTCAGAATATAATATCAGGTTCAGTGAGTTAGCCCGTCATGCACCTATCCTAGTTCTTACAATCAAAGAACGGGTCGGCAGATTCATTGAGGGGCTCGAATATGATATTAAAATATGCATGGCTCGAGAATTGCAAGCTGATACTCCATTTCAACAAGTAGTGGAGATTACAAGAAAGATTGAGGGTGTTTTAGGCGAGGAAAGGGAGTCTAAGGAGGCCAAAATGTCTCGAAGATCTGGAGGGTTCAGTGGATTTTACTCTTCAGCTAGAACCCATTATAGCGAAGGCTCGAGCAGTCGGTCAGCTCAGTCCACACATTAGATTACTCGGATTGCTCCAGTAAGTTCTTACAATGCACCACCGACACAAGATTCCTATAATGATTATTTCAGTTATCTGGCACAGACTCAGTTCGAGCAGTCGCGACCTCAGAGGGGTTGTTATGAGTGTGGTGATGCTAGGCACATCATGAGAGATTTTTCCAGACTTGGGAGGGGTGGATTTCATCAGAGCATTCAAGCTACAACCTTTATTCCAGTTAATACTCCACGTGTACAGTCAGCTAGAGATGGAGGACAGGCGGGTAGTGGGCGCCTAAGAGGTGGAGGCCTGACCCGTTGATATAATCGCTATGATTTGACTGAGGCCGATACACCAGATGGTGTCGTTACAGGTACGATCCCGATTTGTTATAAAAGAATATTTCCCCTTAGTTGGATTCAGATTTGAATATTGAGGTGAGTCCTCCTATTATGCTCCGTTTATGGGCGAGCTTCATAAATTTGTGACCCACTTATATGTATATCCCTGTTGGGAGATTTAAAGATGTAAGCATGTGTCTATCATTTTATTTTTGTGCACCATTGAACGCTATAAGTCCAAAAGCAAAATTTTAATTATTCAATACAGTGGGTTTTAATGTGATTTCGGAATAATTGATTCCAATTTTTATGAATTATACGCCCTACCGGCATGAGGGTTCATTATGTGTTGTGAAAACTGTTTATGAAATATATTGAAAAGAAGAAAGAAAGGAAAGTTGAAATTTCAGTTGGTACAATTGAGTATTATTTATTTTATTTTAAAAAAAGTTTATCTTTTTTATATAGGCTACACGCGCAAAGCGCGTACACTAAAACTAGTATGTATAATTTCGTGTAATTATTGTATACTTTGTATACATTGATTAGAAAAACTAAAACAGTAAATTTGACCGACTATTTGTGTAAAGATCCTGGTGAAGCACCAATAAGGCCCAGTAGGCAACGACGTAATTCAATTGGATCAGAAACCTTTAAACTTTAATATTCAGTTTAGTGGACCAGTCCAAAATCAGTGGTGCCACTACAGCCCAGAATTAAAATTGAAGGGTTTCTTCTTTCTCTCTCCACGATTTTTCTCACAGACCTTGTATTCGCAATTTTTGAAGCACGATTCTCTCTCTCACTTTCAACATTTTTACTCCAAAAATCATGGTAAGTGTTAAAGTTTTTGAGTTTTTGGCCAGTTCAAGCTTCTTCTTTTTTTACTTCAATTTTTTTTTTATCTTTACCATTGTTAGGTTTTCAGCAGAAAACTTCAAATTTCCTCTTCAATAGTTGATTCAACAACTTTGAAACAAGAGGGCCACTGCGACTTTCTTATAAGCCGGATATTGTAATGGATTCCTCTACACGGACACTGAAATAGTTTTTACGCCGGAGAAGATTCGAGGGGCGGATTTTTGTTCGTCCCCATTTTTAGTTTTAATACAATGTCTACAATATTTTGTTTGGCTGAAAAACGCCATCTCCGACAAATTTTCTTCACTTTTTTGCTATTTAATCACATATAATGATACAAATACATTGTATTATGCACAAATTCACTCGAATACATTGTATTTTTGCATAGATATATTTTTTTGCTTGTATTTATGTATTTAGAATGTTTTGTATTTTTTCAATACAATTGAATACATATGTATTCATACATGAATACATGATATAAACATTGAAATACACTGAATACAAATATTAAAATAGAATAGAATATAAAGTATGAATACATTAAATTTTAAAATACAGCGAAATAAAGAAAAATACACTGAATACAAATAAAAACACAGTGAATACAACCAATGAAGTATAATGAATACAACAGTAATAACACGTATTAGGAATAACTAAAATACTGTTAATACAAATACATTTGAATACACTGAATATAAAATAACGAATACATTAAATACAAACATTGAATCTAATGAATGCAACAATAGAAAAAAAAATTGAAACACACTAAATACATCAATTATATACAAATGAAAAATCATGAAAATCATTCTAATTAATTTGGTTGATAATGAGGCATGTTAGAATTGACTTTGTTGAGTTGTATTAGGAGTATCATGCTAATTGATATTATTTTCGTCATTAGAAAGTTGAACATACCTATTTTTAAAGTGATTGTTATTACTGTATTCATGAATATATGGAGCGAATACATGTAAATACATGCATGTATAGCTGAACTGTCATAATTTTAGACTCTTTTTGTTGTTGTATTCATGAATACAACAACGTGAATACAGCAAATATACTACCGTAACAACTAAATAATAGTTATAGAAAATAATTATGTATATGATAACTATAAAAAGTTAACAACCACTAAATAATAGTAATTTTTGAAAATTCTTCTGTACTAGAAATAAGATAGAAAGAAATTCGGAAGTCCAACTTCGACTTGTAACAGTGCTAAGTCTGAAATGTGGCTTTTTGGTCAATGGGCTGTACCGTTGGGAACCGGAGAGAATACCTTAAGGTTAGATGAAATTAGAAATCAATTTCATGTCCTTAGAGAAGAGTGTGTGAGTGGATCCAAAATTTAAATTTTATAGGCTCAATATCTGAGTCTTTTAGTATTGAATTCATTATATTTTTAAAGTCATAGGTTCTTAACTACTATTTATTGCAATATTAATAAATTTATATATATATATATATATATATATATATATATTATGGTTCGTATTAAAAGTATTGGATTTAGATAAATATAGTATCATAAGACTAGATACGCCCCGGGGTCCATAGTCACTATACTCTGCAGATAAGTAGATATAGTATATTATAATCACGCTGAGAAAATGCTTAGCTGTAGTCAAAATTTTAAAAATTATATGTTGAAAATTCAATGACATAGAGTGAAAGACATAGTATATGTTTATTATTTGGACCTGAGTTACATAAACTACCATTGCAGATGCCTTGAGGAGCTTAGATCCGATCACAGATCAAAAGAAGAAATACTGTGGCTAGTTTTGCTTGTACCTCAGAGCATTTTTGGAGTACTCTGCATAATTGGATGCAACCTCTTATTTTTGTGGCTACCGATAAGAAGCTAAGGTACTTCTGCTAATTGCATTGCCATTCTTCATATTTTCATTGCTTCTACTCTTTCCACAACATTAATCATTTTTTTTTTCTGATTAAATTCCTTTTTTGTTTGTTTCTCTTTCATTTTTTTACAATATATGGTTAATTTTGTCAATGCATTCCTGTTTCTGTATTAATGTGTTCGGGTTCTTCTTCAATATGGAAAAACTTTATCCGATGCTGGTGGGAAGGAAGATGAATCCAAAGTCGCTTCTATTTTTAAAAAAGATGTAGGGAAAAAAACGACAATCACCTATGCCAAATGAGAAAAGCAGAAAAGTGGCAACTAGAGAGTTTTAAATCACTAACAAATACAGTAATGCGGTAAATATATGCAAGGAAATGAGTATATCGTACACATATTTATCACTTAAGAGATATAAATTCTTGCTTTAATTTCGTACTGTTAAGATTAAGTTACTTGTGCACAAATCATTTGCTATAACCATAGTAATATTCTGATTTGTTCTTTCTCTTTTCTTCTTTCTCTCTCCGCGGTGACAGAGGTGGCACCTTGCTCCAAAGCGGTGTTATGTGATAACAAACAAAATATGTATATATAAATAATAAATAAAATATTAGGTATAAATATAAAAATGGCATCCCTTGTTATTATAGTAATGTATTTGTTTGTTCAATTTTTCAACTGTTGATATCGCATGTCACTGCCTGTAAAATTGGGGGGGGGGGGGGGGGATAATCAGAAATAGCCAAATTTACAACTAGTAATTGAAAAATAGCCACAGTTTAAAACATAATCAGAATTTAGTCACTTTTTCATGTAAAGATAAAATCTTAACAAAAACACCTTTAAAAATCTGAAAAAAATTCTAGCATAATATGTTGGAGTTCAAATTTTTTACTTATGAGATTCCAACATAATGTGCTGGAATTTCATAATATGTTGGGAATTTATATGCAGAAACTCCACAATCCAGCATATTATGATGCAACTTTCCGTGTACTGGAGTTCCAACATAATATGCTGGAAGTTTATACGCATGAGCTCCATAATCCAACATATTATGTTGGATTATTTTCGTGTTTCAGCAAAATAATGGCTATTTTTCAACGACTTTGCAAATGCTGACTATTTTTCAATTATTAGTCCGAAATTGGCTAGACCGTGCTATTTTAACTGTAAATTTTGATCAGAAATAAAACAAAATTTTATAATAAATAAATTTTATGAAAGGAAGTTCTTGGCGATCGTAGGGCCTGATATATAGCTGTTTTCCTTGATCGTTCAATAGAAATTGGCTAATATATAACCACATAAGACCATACATATTTGCTTTAGGATAGATAGTTTTGCAACTATTATTTGCTAACAGCCATCGTGCAATCCACGTACTTAATTATCTTCTTGACCTGTAGCCTTTGTATGTGAGTTTTTAATTTTTCCTTCTTTTTACGGGCACCTGCAAAAAAAGTTGCTCATTTCGTTCACTTTTATCTGACACGTTTTGACTTTTCATGGTCCTTAAGAAATAACTGTCCTTAAGAAATAATAAATGAAATGCATAGTTTACCATGATACTCATATTAATTAATGCATATTTTTTTGGATTTGAGAAAATGATTTGAAATGAGTAATAAATACTGCGTGTATAACAAATTTTTTTTTTGTTTTCTCTTGATATGCGTAAAGTGACAAGTAAAAATAAAAATTTATTTTTAGTATACATGCTAAGTAAAAATAAACGGAATGAGTAATAGTCTTCGGTAATCTTTTCCTTCTTTGGACAATAATTTCTATTTTTAGTCCAATAGCTTTTAAAGAACAATGAAAAAAAGTTAACGCTTGAATTTGTTTGTTTATAACATTTGTTGAGTATAGCTTTTTCGCAATAATGCAAGTTCACGTGAAAAGTAATCCAACTCCTGGGAACTTTAATAGTCTTGATTTCATCAATATTCTTTTCATATCTTTCTGACAGTCAAATAAATTATTAGACTTAGAATGGTCATTAGCAAGTTCAAACTGCAAGATTATTACCAACAAATTGTTCTAATTAATTTTTTTATAATGCTCAATATTTTATTATTCCAATATTGTATATGCTTAAACACTATTTTATTTTTTAATTTATAAATAAAACTTATTTATTCTATAGGTAAGTCCATAATATAAATTAAAAATATAAAAGTATCATAATATAAAAAGTTTTAAGAAAAATAAAAAAAAAAAGTTGATAATTTAGATGGTAAAATAGGTATTTGGCAATCAAAATTTTGAGAAATCTAGTTGAGTAATCTTCTGAGTGCTATAAAGTATAGTTGAGTGACTTTGTTGTTACAAACGAAAGAAAGTTAATTTTAGTAGAATATTTCGAATAGTTTAATGATCATTTGAGCAATCAAATCTAAGTAATTATATTGCTTGAATCCTTCAAAATATTACCTCGTTCGGGTCAAATTCTTCAAATATTATGCATGTTCAAAGATGGAGAGTACCAACATAATATTGCCTTATACTAGAAACAGAAAAATCTAAGATATCAGATGTAATAAAAACATTTTTTGGACTTTAGGATCCATGTTTGTACTATGTATTTTAATATTAGGAATATGAAGGATTAAAAAAAATATGGGAACATCACATGTGGAATCTCCACACTCGACATAGGAAGTAGAATTTTTATGTTTCATTTATGTCTATGACTGATCTCACCTCGTGATCATACTATTTTACTGTCATTAGTTGATATTGACCTAATTACTCTTGCTAATTAAGGCACCAACTATAAAAAATATATATACAAACTTGATTACTTATTTTGAATAAAAGATGAAATATTTTACTCAACTGCTAACCTACGCCCGATATTGAAAAGAAAAAAAAAAGAAAGTGAAAGAAAAGAACGGACAAAAAAATGATGCTTCTCCTTGATCTAAAGTTACTGTGGTAAGCACATGGAGTTGCAAAATTGATATTAGTAGTAAGATGTTCCCTTTCCTACTTGAGCAATCTACAATCAAAATAAGGCAATAGTATACCGGAGTTAGTGGTTGAAAATAACATAAACGCTAGATACTTTCTTTGAATTTAATTGCTTAATTTTTTTATGGATAAAATTACTCGGTAATTGTACGGGTAAAAAATAGCAGGTGGACCAAAATAACATACTCGGCTTTTTTGCCCTATTATTTTGGTCCAAAATTAGTGACCTTTTACATAATCAAGAATGAATTACTTTATTTTTTAAAAATTTGCCCTTATTTACACATTTCAATGTGTCAAGTTAATAATATGCAAATTTTAATTATGGATAATTTAGTCAAAATACCTTTTATTTTTATTTTTTTAGGAGTTAGTATTTTTTTATGGGATGTGGCAAAGGTCAAAACGTCACTTATCATGTACCGGAGGGAGTAAATGTTGAGTATAGTTTCTTTCAATCTTCCCAAATTTTGATGAATATAGTTATTAGACACTAATATCGGTGGAAAGTAACCTATACTCGATAAAATAATTAACGTACATACAAATTGACAAGCCACTAAGAAAAAATAACATTTGACAAATGAGGGATGCGATGGGGTAGTGATAGGACTAGTAGTATAGTATTGTCCACTGACAACTCAACGGGGGCAGATCATAATTCTGGCAAAGAGGAAAAAAGATTATGCTGGATCCAAGACATGAAATTGGGCATGGAATTTACGACAATTCCACAGGAAGGGAAGATGTTTCACTAACTTAGATTCTGCTCGAGAGGTCTCTGTCTATTGTCACATCTCTTACATTCCCTTTCTTAGCTCTCTGCTTTCATTCTTGTGCCAACTTTATTTTATCCCCACCAAGAACAGTCACCCCCCAAAAAAACCAAATCCTAATTACCTTTAATTAATTCATAGCACCTTTTTTTAAGGCCAAATCTTCAACTACTTTCAGATATTCCATTTGTTTTCTCCTCTTTCAACTCTTGAAACTAGAAAAAAGAAAGAGAGAGAGAGAAAGAACATGTATGGATGGAGAGAGGGGATGAAAAAATAGGGATGAAAATAAGGTAGTATGCTAATGACGGGTTCAATTGAATGCATAACTTTCGACACGAAATAAAAATTTATGTATAAAAATTCGTTCAAATTGCCAAAATAATAGATATGAACCCATAAGTCCATAACTTCAAAAATATAATGAGTTCAATATTAAACCTTTAAAAGTTGAACTCATTGAGTTTAAATTCTGGATCCGCCTTTGATTAAAATAGAAAAAGTATGAATTTAACTTCTATACACTTAGGTTATTAGACTTATCATATGTCTATACAGTGATAGTCTAAGAGAATTTTTCACTGTTAGATCATATAAATGATAACTGCATGTAATGTCCATAAAATTTTGGATTACTAACATAACACATAAGAAATATGTTATTTATTACAACAAGCTAAACATATCAATAGGGAAAAAAATATATAGTTATTGCTGTCAGCAACCAAAGACCATATTTCAACTAATTAGGCGTGGGGAAGACAGATTGCCCAAAATAGTTGGATTTGTAACTGTGTGATGAATTTTTTCACCAAATTCCATAGCAAATAAGCCCTCTCTACTTAGGTCTCAGGCTGTCAAAAGTGAGCAGTAGTTTTCCCCCCATATTTCTTTGATGGTTAAATTTTTCTACCTTGTCCGTTCTAAATACATCTCTCTACTCCAATGTACTTAAATACGCCCACAGTTATATAATACTGCATCAATTTCAATTTAGACGAGTTAGTTTGACTTGATACAAAGTTTAAGAAAGAAAAAAAGATTTTTGAATCATGTGTACCTAAAAGCTTAAGCGATAAAAGCTTTGTGAGACCATAATATTTGTGTGACTACAAAAACTTCTCATTAAGGATAAACTGGATAAAATAAAAAGTTAAGAGTTACATTGCTTCTAAATATAAAAATATGTCATTCTTTTTGGAACGGACTAATAGGGAAAATGCGTCATTTTAAATTGAAATAGGAGTAGTTTTAACAAGTTTAATTAAAATATTGAATTGACTTCATTATTTTTTTGACAATCAAGAGTTTGGCCATTTTTTAAGGCGAGTTAGGATTTTTGGGTTGGGTTAAGGGTGAGTTTATTTAATTGGGATCATGGTTTAAAATTTGATCAATAAAAAGTTGTCACGTGTAATTTAAGTAAACCTTTTTTTATTTGGTATTGACCATTAGTCGTAGGGGCATAAGTGAACTAGAAAGATAACGGTGGAGGCATTTTTGGCTCAATAGATGGACGAAGGGTATACTTATACCAAATCGAATAGTCTGAGGGCAGTTTTGGTCTTTTTTCGTTAAAGATATTAGTGAGACGAAAGAGATAGTAAAGTAGTAAAAAGAAAACAAATTAAATTACGTCACTTCAAACTTTAAATGTCAATACTTTAATAAATTTAAAAGTTGCTCGAGTAATTGTATAAAATTAGAAAGTGGTCAATTGTGAATATTTGGTACATTCCAAATAAAAAATAGTTCTATATAGATGGAGACGAGGGAGCACTATTTATTGTACTTTTGGAACCATTTAAGAGTCAAAGACGCTTCCAAAGTCACACCATACCAAATCCCATTAGCTGATCTGTCCTCCATTGTTGTGCCACTCATTTTCTCTGCACATATATATACTATGTGTGTATCTACATTTATATATACTTAGTTGTTTGTGTGTGTATATATATATTTTTAAGTCATTAATGATCATTGTTTACACGGCTGGTTTCACAGGTTATTATCATCAATAAAGAGATATTATTAAGAAGGTGATATGGATGTATACCCATCTCCAGTAGTTG
Organism: Nicotiana tomentosiformis; assembly: GCF_000390325.3. Lineage (NCBI taxonomy): Eukaryota > Viridiplantae > Streptophyta > Magnoliopsida > Solanales > Solanaceae > Nicotiana > Nicotiana tomentosiformis. The sequence continues at coordinate 94,974,524 of NC_090813.1, read as the reverse complement.
CACGTAATAAGGGTGGTGGGAACGTGAGTATTCCATCAAGAAATGGCGCAATGATCACCGCCGTGAAGAACCACCGGCATGTGGTGGCCGTCGACGATGACGACGACGACGCCAGCGACCAAATCGAGTGCACGGGAAAATCCTGCAAGTCATGTACAGTTGGAGTGGTTGCAGATTGCGTGGCATTATGTTGCTGTCCTTGTGCAGTAATAAGTATTTTAGGACTGGCATTTTTCAAGATTCCGTGGATAATGGGTAAAAAAATCTTGGTTAAAGGGAAAAAGAAAAGCAGTAAAAAGTTGGAGAAAAAGAAGAAGAAAAAGAAGGAAATGGAGAAGAGTTACAGTTACCGTGATTGTGTGACGTATGAACTGGACAGTATAGATGGAATATCAAGAAGAATAAAAGTATTTGAAGATGAAGAAGAAGAAGAAGCAGAAAAAGAAAGGACGAAATGGGGAATAGTAATTGGAGAAGAAGAAGAGTTAAAAGACAAATTTAGTGGGAGGTTTATTGATGCAGAAGAGGTTTGGTTTGAGTTGTATGAATTTGGTCATTTGGGTTTTGGTAGAGTTTCTTTCACTGGAATCTCACCTTCTTCTGCTAATAGGTCATAAGTTTTTGGCCAACTTTTATCTCCATTTCTGTAACCCAAAATTTCATCATTGTATTGTGAAGGAGAGGAAGAGAGGTAAGCAAGAATATTACTACTACTAGGTTTCTTGTTTTGTGAATTAATTGTACAGTTTAGTTGTAGTCGTAATTTTAATTATTATGACTTCTTGTGATCACAATGCTGATATTGCTTCATTTTTCTTGATACACATTAAAGTCTATCGTTAGAGGTGAATATAGAATTTAAACTTTTACACTTTTAAAATTCTTGCTTATTCATTTGAAATTATGAGTTCAGAATTTAATCTTTGTTTGACAATTACTTAGTTTGGTTGAAATCAATGAAATGTGTTCCATCCCTCTGTGGACCATTGGGTTGCACTTAATTGAGAAATGAAGCTAGGTTCAAACACCTAGCTGAAATAAGTATTTGATAAACAGGTTAAATTTTTACTCACATCGCATATTTACACTACATCAATAAATATAAAATATTTGTCTTGCATATATACTTTTTAACATTTAACTATGATTAAGTGATGTACATTTTTGCTTTAATTTATCAATTCTTAAAGTTAATTAATTAGTTAGGTCTTAATAAACTTCATCATTATATTTGAAACAATAGGATCATCAAAGCTATCTAGTTAAATCATAGTATTATGTATTTTCTTTTTCACATTTAAGAGAGCCTCTCTTCGTTTTTGTTATTAAACACCATTTTCGTTTTTTAATGAAGCCAAACCTTCTCCCCTTATGGTTTTAATACCCTCTCCTTTTTATCTAGATTCTCACTTTTCCTCCTCCCAACAACTCCATATTGTTAATATGCATTCCTCAGTTTCCTTTAAAATGCTTAATTATTTGCATCAAATTACAAATTAGATATGAATTAATTGGGCAAAGGGTGGGGATGGAAGAGTTGCATAGCATGATTATGTTTTTTAGCACAATAAATAATCAGATATCTTTTTTAAGCTTTTGATACAAAAAACAAAAAAAGAACTTATTGCATTTGGTAAACATTATGGGAAGAAAGGGTCCCGAGGACCTCCATTTCCACCTCATCTCACAAAATAGGCCAAAATTGTAATTGATTAATTACTTGGTATTTCCTTGTTTGGTAATGCAAATAAATATAATATTCCAACATTATTTTCCCACCTAAAACAAATGGGGATCTCATCCTTAACATAATGAACCTACCTTAAGTTATGTGGGTTTAGAATAGCTTTCTCCACATCAGAAGTTGAATAAAAAATGTCCATAGAACTTTAGAAAATTAATATTAAAACTGCAGTTTATTTTTTATAATCTATAGCTTTCAATTGCACTCACCAATCAAAATAATAACGAATTCTGACTCATTATAATAACAGAAGACGTGTGGCCCTCTTATATCATTAGTGCTAAAGTTGTTCTAGTTTTCTTAAGACGGAGAGATTATAGAATACCAGCTACGAAGCAATTTAATTTAATTTTTTTTTTCATTTTCCAAATCATTTCTTCTTGTACTCTTTGATAGTTATTTCTTCCATTTAACAAATTTAATGTCTCGACCAAAAAGAACAGAAAAGGCAAAGAAGAAACATTAATCTGACCCAAGAGCTTATAGATACTTGGAAATAAAATATGGGTATCAGGACTTTCCTCAATGATATTTTACTTTTGTAGAGGGGACGAGCTAAAGTAATCATACTTCGAACAATAATGTCATGAGATTTAATTTTGGTGGTATTTTGATCATTTCAGTTCAATTGAACCTTTCCTGCTCTTTTGTTAATACTACTACTTTTTTGAAAAATAATGTAACTTGAAATGGAATGAATATCTGTTACAAAGCTATTTTAGTCCAGGAACAAAAAGTTCCCACTCCTAGTATGGTAGGATCATTGGGAATTTGGGATCCCTCAATTCTTGAATCTTGATTAGAAGTCTTGAGTTCAAGCTTAAACTTCTTGGTCGAAAATGCTTTACTCCCTAGTGGGCCTACCTAGAATAATCTTAGATTAATCGGACAAATGAGCTTTCAACACCGAATGGTAATCAAGCTACAGCTTGAAGTGCTAAAGTTGGTATTAAGATTAGCAGAATAGCTATGGAACTTCTACATCTTCACACCCACAATGTGTATCCATCTTCCCCCAAAGCAAAATTTATAAAGAAAGTAATACTGACGATTTTTGGGGCGGGGGGGGGGGGGGGGGGGGATTCGATTTGTTGGATGGTATTTGGAAGCAAAAGTAGCAGTGTAACTTGTTGGAGAAAGCACAATCTTTCTTATCATCTCTTTCCCTCCTGTTCTTTTGATGTGATCAACCCCTTAATCCTTTTCTACTGCCACCACATCAAGTAATTGTGATTCATATAAATCACACAATATATATTCTACACTACTTTAACTTAATTGGAAATAAGCTGAAATCTGGGGTTTTCGGGGGAACTGTAAGCAAGTTTGGTGCCAAACTTGATGAATGCCCTCTTATCACAATTTAGTTCACAAGAGAATCCTCAAAACCCTATAAATAACTGGAGTAATTGATGTAATTGGAAATTTTGATTTGTGACTAAGTTTTTCCTCTACCGCTTTCCTTTTGTAGTCTGAAAATTCATTGTTGTGAGATATTCAAAGCACGTTTATATTCGAAGTTTGAACAAAGTAATAGCATCTGATGTGAGATGTGCTTGGAGCTTTGAGCATGCATCTTTAGGAACACAATAGTTTTTCCTCAAAATCCGTGCTTACTACTCTGTTCGCTGAACTTCAAGATAGTTCTAAGCTTAGCAAAAATGCAAGTTATCACAAACATGCAAATCGTGGGCTCAGCAAATACCTAGAAAACAAAGTCCAGCCCTGCAATCACCAAGCAATATACAAGCTACTCTCTACAAACGCAGAAGAGGTATCTTTTGGCAAAATATACTTCGACTGGACTGTTCCCTCAAGCAGAGGGTGGGACCATTTTTACTTTTTCATTTGGGGTTTTGGAGAAAGAGGGGGGGGTTGAAGATGGAGGCATGAGGCTGCAGATTCAGGTAATCCAAAACCAGCCGCAGTTCCTAAATCTAATACTATCATCAGTAAAGTACATGCAACTGTATAGTAATTTGAGCAAATCAATTGTATAAAGCTAGCATCCTATGCTCCTACTTCATACATGAACCTAACAGAAAGTATCCTAATCAACATAAGCCGGACCATATACTAACACTATCAACAAAAGAAGATCCAAGTTTAACCAACCAGCTTCACATCCTACAAAACAGTTCCCCTATGGGTTTGTTGATGTCACTGCACTAACCTTCTCCAGCAAGCCTTTTATCTCACCCTCCAACTCCGCCTTCTCCTCTGTCGTAATCTTACCATTGCATTTTTCCAGGATTGATGACATCCCCTTCAGCTTCTGCTTGATTAGTTGCACCTGTGACTTCCCCTTAGCTGATCTCAGCGAAGAAAGTGGAATCTCGGAGTTTGAGGGATAAATGATCCTAAAGTTAACTTGGGTAGCACCAAAAGGACTTTGCTTTACCGATTCTTGGAAGGCCTCTTCAGCATCTGAACCACGCATGTAAACAACTTGAACAGAGTTTGAATCATGTAACACTTTTGTTTCCTTTTCATTCAGATCCCCAAACTTGTTATATATTTGGATAACTTCGTCATCTGACGGCAAAGAAAAACCAGCTGAGAATGTCACCATCAGAATCACAGGTGAAGTTTCTGTACCAGCTTCCTCATCTACTGTTCCCTGACTAGACGGCCGAGATTTTCTCTTCTTTCCTGTTTTCACTTTGTGATATTGCTTGTAGTTTGATCCGTCCAGATAGACTGAGTTCCTGAAGGTGGAGATGAAACCTCTGGTCTTCTCAAGAGATCTATTCTTCAAGAAAAGAGGGTTGACAGCAGTAGACTGAACCTCAGAGAGTACCTCATCGACCGAATCGATATCCATCGTGTCAAAAGTCATGTCAAACCGTTCAGCCTTTTTCTTCTTTACAGCTTCATTGCCATTGGTTGCAGGGGAAGATAAAATATGCCGAGCAGCATTTGCCATCCGCTCACCAATCCTGGTTATCTCAGAAATTTTCTGAGATTCTGCTTCCAGTTCTCTCTTCAAGTTTGGTTTTCCTGCAGTCAACGTAGGGCTCATATAAGGAGGTGATAAATACTTGCTCTTCTTTCTTTCCCTTGACAGAGGGCCCCCATTTGTGTCCTGCTGGTCACCAATTTCATCACGCTCAGGAATTGAAACACTGAGGTTCTTTGTTTTAGCCAAGTCAGTGTCACCGGGTTTGTTGCCTACCCTCTTACCAACTTTTTCATCGACACTCTTAGAACTGCTAGTGTGACCTTTAGCTTGCTCACCAGACTTCCTCCTCCTTTTCTTCTCAGGCGTTTCAACAGGCGAAGGTGTAGAATCTTCCATAAGTTCAGCAACACTTTTCTGCTTTCTTTTGTGAGAGATCTTGTCACAAGCAGTCAGAGGGCCCTTTGCAGGGCCAGATTTTGGAGTTTCTTCTTCTGATGGACCCAGAATAGGAACCTCGATAGGTATGCTAAAGTCATTTGCATCAACAACTTGATCCTTCTTGTCCTCAAGGCCTTCAACTTGCAGGGGTTCACAATATAGAGCCAAAGGGCATCCACATGTAGCACGATAAAAAGCAGATAGCCAACTTTTCAAGACAGCAAACTCAAGTATATTGGAATTAGAGTTTGTTCGTGCATAATGTTTTAGAACTTTAAGTATTCCAGCAGGTTCATACTGAGAAAGTAATAGTCTGACAGTTTCTCCTTCAGGTAGTCGAACTCCCTTTTTAATTCCAGCATTCACTGCCAATGGCCAACTGAGTCCACAACGACTCTCTTCAGAGATGCATTGGCAAGTCATACCAAACTCCACAAGCACACTAATTTCATCCAAGGCCTTTTCAACAGCATATAAGAAGCTCTTGGAAGCGCTCTGCTTCGACATTTTTTCAAAGTTGTCCACAAAAGGCACCAACTGCGCAGGGGGGCACCAAGAAAATGAGCCATCTCCAAAGTATGCAACTAGCAATCGACCTGTTTGACTAAACTTCAAAGCAAAGTCCGAGGCACAGGAAGCATCATAAATACGTCCTGGCCACCATGGATGACTCTTAATCTTGCCCCAAACAAAATCACCCACAGTATACACATGTTTTACACTCCTTGCATCTTCCCCAGAATTATCATCTTCTGTTCCCCCATCAACCATCTCATTTTCCATTTTCTCAGTTTCATTCTCCTCTACATTCATTCCCTTAAACAAATGCCCAGATCCTTGCTCTTCTTCTGTCCCTTGACTACCCCGCTCTGTACCACTCCTCTCAACGTCTTTTCCCCCATCAACAGCATCAACCATCTCAGTTTCTGTTTGCTCAGCTCCATTCTCCTCTCCATTCATTCCCTTACTACCACACTCTTTTAAACTCCCATCAACATTTTCCAGTGACCGATGAACTTCCACCAAAAGAGAAATTCCATCACCATTGAACTTGTTCCCAGTCGCAACAACTGGCCCGGTAGTAGCACCAGTATCCGCATTTCCATTAACATTCAGCTGGTGATCAACTTGAGAAACCCTAGGAGCCTTATCAAGCAACACATGTACAGGGACAGAACCAGTATCAGCCATTAGGGTTTCAGAATCAAGTGCTTCAGCTGCCAACCCAGCTAGGGTTTTGGTTTTCTCTGTGTTTTGGTCCATCGACATATCAAAAAAATATCACATAAACTTATCCACTTCAGTTTTGTGGTGATTCAATTCTGCAAATAAAAAAGAAATTACACTAACCTAGCTTAGAAGAATTCCCAAAAACTACAATTACAGACATAGAGATATAAAACACCATAAAGATTAAAAATTAAACATTGCCATAAACCTAGGGTTCCAATTTCCCGTACTTAAAAGGCATATATACATATAAAAGAAAACAGAGAAACGAATTAAAAAAAGAAGAAGATAACTTCGAAAAAAGGAAGGGGAAACGAAAAAAACCCAGAAATTGCCCGTACCTCTGTTCTTTCAAAAGAGAGAAATTTTGTAGAGAGAGAGAGAGTGTGTGTAAATGAGTTCTGTGCGTTTGTAAAAACCGCAGAGTATATAGGGTGCTTGTCTTTTTGTTTTTAGCTTGGACTCTGGACAATTGTACAGTTTGCTAATTTTGCGTTCCTATCTTCTCTCTCTTTTTCATTTATTTCTATCGTCTAAAGAGATTAGCTGGACGGTTGAGATCTAATTCCCAGGCGGTGGGCCGTGGGTGAGACTTAGAGCTATTTTTATCTCCTATGCAGCTACAGTAATTTCTAGGGATCTCTTTGAAATTTTGAATCATCACCCCTTTACCGCTCTTTCTTTTTGGCACCCCTTTGCCGCTCTTGCTGATAATTTTTTTTAGAGTAAGTAATAACGAATTTGTGAACTCTTAGAGCAAAATAAGGCTATTAACCAATGTGTTAGGAGACAATCTTTGTTAAGTGATAGTCATTTTTTCTACTTATTCGATTTCTCACATAATATATATATATATATATATATATATATATATATATTGTAAGATTTTTCTTCGAATCGGTATCGCATTACAGCACTTCATTGAACGTGTGTTCGCCTCTGCCTTCTGGAATAGCTATGTTCCAAAAGTATTTTTTTTCTTTTGTCCTAAAATGTTCCAAAACATTTGATAATACTCCTATAATTAATTTAATGCTATTTTATATAGTAATAAATTTATAATTTTCTCCATAATATAAAATCAAACAGTTGAACACTCTATATCTTTTAGAAGAAAAAATACCTTTTAATTGATTAATGATTTTTCTAATAAACTAACAACAAGTACCTTAATACTTTCGTGTACTACTATTGTTTTGGCTAAGTACTACGTATTAGTATAACAAACAACTCAAACTAATTAATCTTTTAAACATTGTCTTCTAATGAAAACAAAGTAGTTTGGACAGCAATATTGAGTCGTATTCCTATTAAGTGACCCCTTCTGTTTACATATGGTTTCATAAAGAAAAGATCAGAAGTATCACAGAAAGAAAAGCTAAGGTGCAACGAGAGAGCAATGGCAAAGTGAAAAAACTTACTCACACACCCGATATTCGTATCAAACATTTAAATTTAGAACATGTAAATGAAGTTCTCTTATAAAAGACGCACTACTCTATACTTATAAATATATACCAGGTAACATATAGTATTAAAAATTAATTTTTTTTGTTACAAGTTCAAACTCTGTTGGTGGTTAAATAAAGAGCCTAATTTGTAAATGCTATAAAGCATGTCCCGTTTTAGGCCAAGGCAAGAACCAATTCATGGCGAGCAAATTAAAAGAACACGAGAATCATAATTTAATTTCCCTTGTAATAGTAAAAATAAATTTGAATCTAGAACATGAAAAAAGTAATCTGTATTACAATATCATTCCAATTTGTTCGTCGTCTTTCACCACACTTTAGGGTACATGAACATCTTTGAACATAGCATGCAAAAAGTATAAAGAAAAAGAAAACCCCAAAAACTCGAGGCAATACTAGAAATTTACATTACTTGATCAGCATTGAAATCCGAGTCAATATATAGTACTATTAGATCAACATATGGAACCATGAATGGTGATTATGATGATGGTGATGGGCAGGTCGTTGGGAGTGAAGTAAATTTGACTTTTTATTTGACGTCTTTAGTTCTCTCCAACGTATTTTGGGAGAATTAGCTAGCTCGATCGAAAAATCATGGATTTTTGAGTTCTCGCCATTGGTTTCTTTATGAATCAATCCCTTGACACGGATGAATTCTTCAACAGGACAAGAGATATTAATTGGGCCTTGGTGATCAAATCCGTATTCTTCCTCTACTTCGGCCAATAGCTGCACGAACAAGGGATGATTGACATAATCCATAGGGATAATAAACCTCTTTTGCTCTTCTTCTTGTCCCACTTTAAATGCAAGACTCCCCTCTGGTATATCTTTCAATTCTTTCTTCTCACGATGATGAAAGTGAATGTGAGGCATGTGAAGATGGAAATTCAGATGATGTTTATCTTCGCTAAACATCTCTCTAATCTAACGAACAAACAAGAAATTCTATATCTATACCTCTAAAATATGTGAATTATTTTTTCTAGAGAAAAAAAGAGAGTATACAATCACTACTAGAAATCCGCTAAAATCCGACCAAAAATTTTCGACCAACGTTGGTCGGTCAAAAAAGCGACCAAAAACCGTCCAGCTTGGACGGAAACTGGAAAAAAAATATTTTATATTTTTTTAAAAATAAATACCGACCAACGTTGGTAGGTAAATTGGTCAACAAGTTGACCCAGCTGGTCACTTTCTTAGTCAAAGAAAATTTTGGATTACCGACAAACGTTGGTCGGTAATCTGGACCCAATTTTTTAAATTTTAATAATTATTTTATTATTTAATATATTTTATAAAATTTAAGAATTTATATTTAAAATTACCGACCAACATTGGTCGGTTAATGCAGGGGAAGCATTTACCGACCAACTTTGGTCGGTAAGTTTTATTTTCTGTAAAATAACCGACCAAAGTTGGTCGGTTATTACGTCAACATTGGTCAAACTTTTGAATTACTTTTATATTTACTATCTAAATAATATAAATGTAATCCGTTAACACTTTTGTAATACAAATAATTAATACACGAACATATACTATATATAACATGCTATATATGTAGTTAAAGTAGTACAACGAAGCGTGTGTTTTATATATATACACACACACACACACTAACATATACTATAACAAGCTATATATATAGTTAAAGTATTACAATGAAGTGCGTGCGTGTGTGTGTGTGTGTGTCTATATATATCCGTATATATATAAGAACACGAAGCGCTAGGACCACAGGGTCGGGTTCTTTTAGGGATAGACTTGTGAAGATCCTAATTAGTATATATAATTTATCATCAAATATATCTATTTGTAAATTGATTCATCGACTTATAACTTACTTAGATGCATCGATGAATATTAAAAATAAAACGTTTGACCTATATCGACTAATAGTAAAAACAAAACGTCTCGACCTATATCGATTAATCTATGTCATGCATTATTAGTGATGAATGAATAAAAAACAGAAGAATTAATACTAAACATATTTGACATATATATATATATATATATATATATATATATATATGAATCACAAATTAAAGAAACGAAAGGAGTTATTAGTATTAAGTAAACGAGTTAAATTAATAGGTCAAACATGGTCAAACTTTAACAAGTTATATATATATACACACACACTAACATATACTATAACAAGCTATATATATAGTTAAAGTATTACAGTGAAGTGTGTTTGTGTGTGTATGTGTGTGTATATATATATATATATATATATATGTGTGTGTGTGTGTGTGTGGGTATAGCCATATATATATAAGAACACGAAGAGCTAGGACCACATGGTCGAGTTCTTTTAGGGATAGACTTGTGAAGATCCTAATTAGTATATATACTTTATCATCAAATATATCTATTTGTAAATTGATTCATCAACTTATAACTTACTTAGATGCATCGATGAATATTAATCGATGATTCATCAAAACGTCTCGACCTATATATCGATTAATCTATGTCATGCATTATTAGTGATGAACGAATGAAAAAGAAGTTATTAGCATCAATTACAATATAGTGTATGTGTGTGTGAGAGAGAGAAATTACTCATATACTTAATTATAACTTAGAAAATTTACTTAGATAGATGCTATTATAATTTATTAAAAGTAAATAGTTAATATAATTATTTATAAAGATTATGCTTATAGTTTATAATTATTTATAATAATTTTATAATTAAATAAAATAAATGCTTATAATTTATAATATTTTTTTATAATTTATAATATTTTAAGAAAAAAAACACACAAAAAAAAAGAATTTAGTTTTTTTAAAATAAAAAAAAACCAATCAAAGTTGGTCGGTTTTTGGTCAAATGGTCAACACTTAATGTACCGACCAAAATTACCGACCAACTTTGGTCGGTAATTCTGAAATCAAAATTGAAATAACGGGTTCCCCCAATTTCTCTTACCTTTCTTCCCCAAATTTCCCCTAACTCCTCACTCAATACCTTCCCCTCTCCTTCTCTATTTCTCTCGCACAAATCCCATTCCCCACCCCGCGTCACCACCGCCCAGCTGTCGCCGTCGCCACTGCCGCCCCTCTCCTTCTCCACCTCCTAAAAATTCTAGGTTTTAATTACAACCCATTTATTTATTATTTCTAGGTTTTGTTAATTAGTTATGAATTAGTTTTAATTGATTAGTGTTTCAATTATTTGAACATTGTATTTTATTGAGTACTAGGGTTTAGGTCTTGTTTTAATTAGTTTTATTAACTAATTAATTTTGTTAATTAGTCAATTAGTTATGAATTAGTTTTAATTGATGAGTGTTTCAATTTTTAGTTTATATTGTCTTGAATAGTTTAGTTAGAATTGAATTATTAACTTTGTATTGTCTTGAATAGTTTAGTTAGAATCTAGGGTTTAGGATTTGTTCTTGTGAATCGAACTTTTAGGGTATGGGTTGAATTTCTTTAATTTATTTAGTTTATATTTAAACTCATAGGATATGAATTGAAATTTTAGTTTTTAGGATTTGTTCTTGTGAATTGAACTTTTAGGATATGAATTGGATCTTTTGGATATGAATTGAACTTTTAGGATATAAATTAAACTTTTAGTTTATGTTTAAACTCGTAGGATATAAATTGAACTTTTAGTTTTTAGGATTTGTTCTTGTGAATTGAACTTTTAGGATATGAATTGAACTTTTAGGATATGAATTGAACCTTTTGGATATGAATTGAACTTTTAGGATATAAATTGAACTTTTAGTTTATGTTTAAACTCGTAGGATATAAATTGAACTTTTAGATTTTAGGATTTGTTCTTGTGAATTGAACTTTTAGGATATGAATTGAACTTTTAGGATATGAATTGAACCTTTTGGACATGAATTGAACTTTTAGGATATAAATTGAACTTTTAGTTTATGTTTAAACTCGTAGGATATAAATTAAACTTTTAGTTTTTAGGATTTGTTCTTGTGAATTGAATTTTTAGGATATGAATTGGACCTTTTGGATATAAATTAAACTTTTAAGATATAAATTAAACTTTTAGTTTATGTTTAAACTCGTAAGATATAAATTAAACTTTTTGGATATGAATTGAACTTGTAGGATATAAATTGGTGTAATTAGAAAAAAATAATTTGTCACGACCCGAAATTCCCACCTTCGGACCGTGACGATGCCTAACATTTCACTTGCTAGGCAAGTCAACGTTAGAATAATATTAACCAATTTTTAAACAATCTTTACATTATTAATAATCAAGGAACCAAAAGCGGAAGCAAAGTTTGAAATATAGTGAAATAATCCATAAAAATAACAGTGTCTAAATAGCATCCCAGAATTTATGTCACAAGTGTACGAGCTTCTAGAATAATACAAATAAAGGTCTGAATAAAATAAAGCTGTCTGAAAATAAATATACAACTAAAGTAAAATAGACAGGGACTTCAGAACTGCGGACGCCATGCAGTTATACCTCAAGTCTCCTCTGAATAGCTGAAATCCGAGCAAGTCTATGGTACGCCGCTGGGACCAACTCCAAAATCTGCACAAGAAGTGCAGAGTGTAGTATCAGTACAACCGACCCCATGTACTGGTAAGTGCTGAGCCTAACCTCGACGAAGTAGTGACGAGGCTAAGGCGGGTCACTTACATTACCTGTACGCAATATTAGTAACAACAACAATAATAAAAATAAATCAGGTAACTCATTTATAATAATTGAAGCCAACTCAGCAGTCATAACCAATTATCATTTCCATCAATTCTGTTGCAGCGTGCAACCCGCTCTCACAATATATTCACATTCAATTCTGTTACAGCGTGCAACCCGCTCTCACAATATATTCCTTTAATCAAATCTGTTGCGGCGTGCAACCCGATCCCCCAATATATATATATATGTATGTCGACTTTTAAATAAGCCTGTTGCGGCGTGCAATCCGATCCTCCAATATGGATTTTTAATAAGTCTGTTGCGGCGTGCAACCCGATCCTCCAATATGGACTTTTCATAAGTCTGTTGCGGCGTGCAACCCGATCCTCCAATATATTCATTATAATTAATTCTGTTGCGGCATGCAACCCGCTCCTCCAACATATTCATTTACCAATTCTTATAGAAGAAATTTTTCCAGTAAATGTAACAATTAATATAAAATTATAAGACAACAAGCATACAATAATTATAATTTAATTATGAAACAAACAATGACAAATAACAGATTATTATGAAAATCGGGGAGAAAATAGGCAGTTTAATATTTAATATGCTAAATGTCAAATAACAATTAAAACACATAATTCAAATAGCATGTAATAATTAATGCAGGAATTCAAGAATTAATATTTGACAAAGAATAGGAGAGAAATAATTATTATAATAATTAATTTATGATTTAAAATAATTTATGATTTTTTAAGTAAGCAGACAAACAACTAATTTGACGACGTATAAACACTCGTCACCTCGCCTATACATCGTTCACATGCAATTCACATAACAATTAAATTAAGGGTTCTATTCCCTCAAGTCAAGGTTAACCACGACACTTACCTCGCTTTGCAAATTCCAACCAATTACTCAACCACAACTTTTCCTTTAAAATTTGACTCTGAAAACTTCAAATCTATTCACAAACAATTCGATATATCCAATACTAATCATAGGAATTAATTTCATATGAATTTATAAATTTTCGGGATAAAAATCCGAAATTCATTTAAATATTCGACAGTAGGACCCACGTCTCAAATCCCGAAAAAAAAACTTACGAAATTCGAACACCCATTCCGAGACGAGTCCAACCATATAAAAATTATTCAATTCCGATGTCAAATGGACCTTCAAATCTTAAATTTTTGTTTTTGGAAGATTTTATAAAAATCTGATTTTTCTTCCATAAATTCACGGATTCATGATATAAATAAGTATTAAATTATGAAATATAATCAATATAGGATAAGGAACACTTACCCCAATGTTTTCCCGTGAAAATCGCCCAAATATCACCTTACCCGAGCTCAAAAATGGAAAAGGGTTGAAAATGGGACGAATCCCATTTTCTAGAACTTAAGTTCTATTTCTGGGTCTTTTACCCTTCGCGAACGTGGTCAGTGTCTCGCGTTCGCGAAGCACAAATTTGTGCTGTCCCATTTTACACAGTGAACGCGAGGGCTACTTCGCGAATGCGAAGCTTTCCTAGCTTGGCCTTCGCGAATGCGAGATGCCCTTCGCGAACGCGAAGGAAATAATCCTGGCTAGCCTTTTTCCCTTCGCGAACGTGAGGCTTCGGGCTCGAACGCGAGGCTTCGATTGCAAACGCGAAGCTTTGAACCTCAGGCCTTCGCGAACGCGGTCACTCTGTCGCGAACGCGAAGCACAAAACGTGCCAGCCTCAATTTGCTCTTCGCGTTCGCGAGAGTACCTTCGCGAACGCGAAGAAGAACACACCAAAAGCCTGAAGTCTGCAAAAAACCAGATTTTCTAAGTTCGAAAATGATCCGTTAACCACCCGAAACCAACCCAAGCCCTCGGGGCTCCAAACCAAACATGCACCCAAGTCCTAAAACATCATATGAACTTACTCGCGCGATCAAATCGCCAAAATAACACCAAGAACTACGAATCAAACACCAAATCAAAGGAAATTTCCAAGAAAACTTTAAAACTTATATTTTTACAACCGGACGTCCGAATCACGTCAAATCAACTCCGATTCTCACCAAATTCGGCATACAAGTCATAAATATTATAGTGGACCTACACCGGGCTCCGGAACCAAAATACGGACCCGAGGTCAATAAATTCAATATAAGTAATTTCTTAAAAATTATTAAGCTTTCAAGCTTTTAATTTTTCTTCAAAATTTCATATCTCGAGTTAGGGACCTCAGAATTCGATTTCGGGCATATGCCCAAGTCCCAAATCACGATACGAACCTAACAGAATTGTCAAAACACTGATCCGGGTCTGTTTGCTCAAAATATTGACTAAAGTCAACTCAGTTGAGTTTTTAAAGCTCTATTTCACATTTTAATCTATTTTCACATAAAAACTTTCCGAAAAATTTTACGGACTATGCACACAAGTCGAGGAATGATAAATGGTGCTTTTCGAGGTCTTAAAATACAAAATTACTTATTAAATTTAAAGATAACATTTTGGATCATCACATTCTCCACCTCTAAAACAAACGTTCGTCCTCGAACGGAGTTAGAAAAAGTACATGAGCTGGAGAAAAGGTGTGAATATTTATTCCGCATGTTCGACTAGGACTCCCAGGTAGATGTCTCTACCGGCTGACCTCTCCATTGCACCCGAACTGAAGGATAACTCTTAGACCTCAACTGTAGGACCTGCCGGGCTAGAAAAGCCACTGGCTCCTCCTCGGAAGTCAAATCTTTGTCCAATTGGACTGAGCTGAAATCTAACACATGGGACGGATCACCATGATATTTTTGGAGCATAGACACATGAAACACCGGATGAACCACTGATAAATTAGGTGGTAATGCAAGCTTGTAGGCTACTTCACCCACCCTTTCAAGAATTTCAAAGGGTCCGATATATCTAGGGCTCAACTTGCCCTTCTTTCCGAACCTCATTACACCTTTCATAGGTGAAACCCAGAGCAATATTATTTCTCCAACCATGAATGCAATATCACGAACTTTACGGTCGACATAACTCTTTTGCCTAGACTGAGCTGTGCGAAGTCGATCCTGAATAATCTTGACCTTATCCAAGGCATCCTGTACCAAATCGGTACCCAACAACCGAGCCTCTCCCAATTTAAACCAACCAACTGGCGATCGGCATCGCCTTCCGTATAATGCCTCATATAGAGCCATCTGTATGCTCGACTGGTAGCTATTATTATAAGCAAACTCCGCAAGTGGCAAGAAATGATCCCAAGAACCTTCAAAGTCTATAACACAAGCGCAGAGCATATCTTACAATATCTGAATAGTGCGCTCTGACTGTCCGCCTGTTTGTGGATGAAATGTTGTACTCAACTCCACCCGCGTGCCTAACTCATGCTGTACAGCTCTCCAGAAATGTGCGGTAAACTACGTACCTCGATCTGAAATAATAGACAAGGGCACACCGTGAAGGTGAACAATCTCACGAATGTAAATTTCAGCTAACCTCTCTAAAGAATAGGTAACTGCCACTGGAATGAAATGCGCTGACTTGGTCAACCTGTCCACAATGACCCAAACTGCGTCAAACTTTCTCTGAGTCCGTGGGAGCCCAACAACAAAATCCATAGTGATACGCTCCCACTTCCACTCAGGAATTTCTAACTTCTGAAACAAACCACCAAGTCTCTGATGCTCGTACTTAACTTGCTGACAATTCAGACACTGAGCTGCATATGCAACTATGTCCTTTTTTATTCTCATCCACCAATAATGTTGCCAAAAATCTTGATACATTTTGGCGGTACCTGGATGAATAGAATACCTGGAACTGTGTGCTTCTTCAATAATTAATTCACGAAGCCCATCCACATTAGGCACACAAATACGATCCTGCATTCGCAGAACCCCATCTTCCCCCACAGCAACCTGTTTGGCATCACCGTGCCGCACTGTGACCTTAAGGACAAGTGAGTGAGGATAATCATACTGCCTCTCTCTAATGCGCTCATATAAAGAAGACCGAGCGACTGTGCAAGCTAGAACCCGATTGGGTTCTAAAATATCTAACCTCACGAACTGATTAGACAAAGTCTGAACATCTGCAGCTAATGGCCTCTCACCAACAGGAATATACGCAAGACTTCCCATACTCACATCCTTTCTACTCAAAGCATCGACCACCACATTGGCCTTTTCGGGGTGATACACAATGGTGATATCATAGTCTTTCAACAACTCCAACCATCTTCTCTGCCTCAAATTATGATCTTTTTGTTTGAACAGATACTGAAGATTGCGATGATCAGTAAATACCTCACACGAGATACCGTAGAGGTAATGCCTCCAAATATTCAGCGCATGAACAATGGCTGCCAATTCTAAGTCATGAACAGGATAATTCTTCTCGTAAACTTTCAACTGCCGCGATGCATATGCAATTACCTTGCCATCTTGCATTAATATAGCACCAAGCCCAATGTGAGATGCGTCATAATATACCGTATACGATCCTGAACCTGTGGGTAATACCAACACTGGCGCCGTAGTCAAAGCGGTCTTGAGCTTTTGAAAGCTCATCTCACACTCGTCTGACCATCTAAATGGGACACCCTTCTGGGTTAGTCTGGTCAATGTGCTTGCTATAGATAAAAACCCTTCCACAAACTGACGATAATAACCTGCCAAACACAGGAAACTCCGGATCTCTGTAACTGAAGTAGGTCTAGGCCAATTATGAACAACCTCTATCTTCTTAGGATCCACCTTTATGCCTTCTGCCGAAACCACATGCCCCCAAAAGGCAACTGAGTCTAACCAAAACTCATATTTTGAAAACTTGGCATATAACTAATCATTCTTCAAAGTGTGAAGCACACTTCGAAGATGCTGCTCATGCTCCTCTCGACTGCTGGAGTAAATTAAGATATCATCAATGAATACAACCACAAAAGAGTCCAAATAAGGCTTGAACACCCGATTCATAAAATCCATAAATGTTGCTGGGGCATTTGTCAACCTAAATGACATCACTAGGAATTCGTAATGCCCATACCGAGTTCGAAAAGCTGTTTTAGGGACATCAGAGGCCCTAATCTTCAACTGATGGTAACCTAACCTCAAATCGATCTTCGAAAATACCTTGGCACCCTGAAGCTGATCAAATAAGTCATCAATTCTTGGCAGCGGATATTTGTTTTTGATAGTGGCCTTGTTCAACTGCCGATAGTCTATACACATCCGCATAGAGCCATCTTTCTTCTTTACAAATAATACTGGTGCACCCCAGGGCGAGACACTAGGTCTAATGAATCCCTGATCAAGCAAGTCTTGTAACTGCTCTTTCAATTATTTCAACTCTGGCGGGGCCATACAGTATGGTGGAATAGAAATGGGCTGAGTGCCCGGAGCCAAATCAATACATAAGTCAATATCTCTGTCGGGTGGCATTCCCGACAAATCTGCAGGAAATACTTCTGGAAATTCACAAACAATTGGTACTGAGTCCATTGAAGGGACATTCGCACTGGGATCGTGAATATAAGCCAAATAGGCTAGACACCCTTTCTCTACCATACGCCGAGCTTTCATATAAGAAATAACCCTGCTGGCAAAATGGCCAGGAGTTCCTTTCTACTCTAACCGAGGTAACCCCGGCATAGCTAGGGTCACTGTCTTGACATGACAATCCAATATAGCATGATAAGGGGACAACCAATCCATACCCAAGATGACATCAAAATCTACCATATCAAGAAGTAGAAGATCCACACTAGTCTCAAGATTACCAATAGTAACCACACACGAATGATAGACATGATCTACTACAATAGAGTCTCCCACCGGTGTAGATACACACACATAAGCACTTAGAGAATCACAAGGCACAACCAAATATGAAGCAAAATAGGAGGACACATAGGAAAAAGAAGATCCTGGATCAAATAGAACTGAAGCATCTATATGGCAAACTGGAATAATACCTATGATCACAGCATCAGATGACTCGGCCTCAGGCCTAGCTGGAAAAGCATAAAATCGGAGCTGGGCCCCACTACTCTGAACTGTGTCTCTAGGACGGTCTCTATCTGGCTGGCCTCTACCTCTAATGGCCTGACCTCTACCTCTAATGGCCTGACCTCCACCTCTAATGGCCTGACCTCCACCTCTAGATGCCTGACCCCTACCTCTAGCTGGCTGAGCAGGTGGTGAAGCAACCGGTGCCGGTATGATGGCACGAGAATATTTCCGAGATATGTTACTCGCCAATCTAGGGCAATACCTCCTAATGTGACCAATGTTCCCACACTCATAACACGCATCTTGATGTCGTGGCTGCTGAAGCTGAAGCTGATCCAAATGGGCCGGATAACCGCTGTAGTAACTCTGGAGTAGTGGTGCAATGATAGGAGCTGAATGTGCACTGAATACTGGCTGCCCAGAGTAAGGCACAATAGGACCGTGACTCCCTGAAGCACCCGGAGATGCATGAAGTGCTGAATGAAACAGTTTGGGAGGATGACCCCTACCAAAATTACCTCTGCCTCCAGACGAGGCATCACTATAACCACCGAACTGACGAGGCCTCTTATCAGACCTCTGTCCTCTCTCCTGTTCAAGAACCATCTCGATCCTCCTTGCGACATTAGCAGCCGCCTGAAAAGAAATCTCACTTCCGGTCTCCTTGGCCATCTGAAGTCTGATAGGGTAAGTGAGTCCCTCAATAAACCTCCTCACTCTATCTCCCTCCGTAGGTAGTAAAAGGAGAGCATGATGGGCCAAATCCACAAAACGGGACTCATACTGAGTAACAGTCATACCGCCCTGCTGTAGATGCTGAAATTGCTTGCGGAATTCCTCTCTCAGTGTGATAGGGAGGAACTTCTCCAGAAATAGCTGAGAGAACTGCTCCCAGGTAAGTGCAGGAAATCCGAATGGTCAGGTCAATGTATAATCTCTCCACCACCTCTTGGCGGAACCCGTCATCTGAAATACAGTAGAATCAACCCCATTGGTCTCAACTATACCCATGTTCCGCAGCACCTCATGGTAGCGTTAAAGATAATCCTGTGGGTCCTCAGAAGGTGTACCACTGAAGTGAACTAGAAAGAGCTTGGTAAACTTGTCCAGTCTCAATAAGGCCTTAAAAGATGTGGCTGGCCTATCACTGGTCTGTGCCGTGACAACTAGCTGAACTACCCCAACTGGCGGGGCTGCTAGAGCCTGATTCTGGGGAGCCATCTACTCCGGAGCAGGAGTAGTGGGAGTTTGTGCTCCTCCCCCAGCCTGTGAGACGGCTGGTGCCACCGAAAATGTACCATTCTGGGCTACGCCATCCATAAGACTTACCAAACGGACTAGAGCGTCCTGAAGTACTGGAGTGGCTATGAATCCTTCCGGGATCTGAACTGGTCCAACTGGTACATTCTGAACTGGAACCTCCTCCTAAAGGTCCACCTGAGGTTCTACAACAGGTGCAGCTGCTCGAGCTATGGACTGAGCTCTACCTCGGCCTCTAACACGACCTCGACCTCCACCCCTGGCCGTAGTTTCCACCGGGGATTCTGGTCCCTGTCCATCGGTAGAGGTATTACATGTTCTCACCATCTGCGAGAGAATAAGGGTAGAATGGTTCAATCATCGATGATAGAATAAAATCGCACGACAGAATAAGAAAGAAGTGATATTGTTCCTAAACTTCATAGCCTCTGAGAGATAAGTACAGACGTCTTTGTACCGACCCTTCAGATTCTACTAAGCTTTCTCGTGACTCGTGAGACCTATGTAACCTAGGGCTCTGATACCAACTATCACGACCCGAAATTCCCACCTTTGGACCGTGATGGTGCCTAACATTTCACTTGCTAGGCAAGCCAACGTTAGAATAATATTAACCAGTTTTTAAACAATCTTTACATTATTAATAATCAAGGAACCAAAAGCGGAAGAAAAGTTTGAAATATAGTGAAATAATCCATAAAAACAACGGTGTCTAAATACCATTCCAGAATTGGTGTCACAAGTGCACGAGCTTCTAGAATAATACAAATAAAGGTCTGAATAAAATAAACCTGTCTGGAAATAAATACACAGCTAAAGTAAAATAGACGGGGACTTCAGAACTGCAGACGCCATGCAGTTATACCTCAAGTCTCCTTTGAATAGCTGAAATCCGAGCAAGTCTTTGGCACGCCGCTGGGACCAACTCCGAAATTTGCACAAGAAGTGCAGAGTGTAGTATCAGTACAACCGACCCCATGTACAGGTAAGTTCTGAGCCTAACCTCGACGAAGTAGTGACGAGGCTAAGGCGGGTCACTTACATTACCTGTACGCAATATTAGTAACAACAACAATAATAGAAATAAATCAGGTAGCTCATTTATAATAATTGAAGCCAACTCAGCAGTCATAACCAATTATCATTTCCATCAATTCTGTTGCAGCGTGCAACCCACTCTCACAATATATTCACATTAAATTCTGTTGCAGTGTGTAACCCGCTCTCACAATATATTCCTTTAATCAAATCTGTTGCGGCGTGCAACCCGATCACCCAATATATATATATATATATATATATATATATATATATATGGCGACTTTTAAATAAGCCTGTTGTAGCGTGCAACTTGATCATCCAATATGGACTTTTAATAAGTCTGTTGCGGCGTGCAACCCGATCCTCCAATATGGACTTTTCATAAGTTTGTTGCGGCGTGCAACCCGATCCTCCAATATGGAATTTTTATAAGTCTGTTGCGGCGTGCAACCTGATCCTCCAATATGGACTTTTCATAAGTCTGTTGCGGCATGCAACCCGATCCTCCAATATATTCATTATAATTAATTCTGTTGCGGCGTGCAACTCGCTCCTCCAACGTATTCATTTACCAATTCTTATAGAAGAAATTTTTCCAATAAATGCAATAATTAATATAAAATTATAAGACAACAAGCATACAATAATTATAATTTAATTATGAAACAAACAATAACAAATAATAGATTATTATGGAAATCAGGGAGAAAATAGGTAGTTTAATATTAAATATGCTAAATGTCAAATAACAATTAAAACACATAATTCAAATAGCATGTAACAATTAATGAATGAATTCAAGAATTAATATTTGACAAACAATAGGAGAGAAACAGTTATTATAATAATTAATTTATGATTTAAAATAATTTATGATTTTTCAAGTAAGCAGACAAACAATTAATTTGACGATGTATAGACACTCGTCACCTCGCCTATATGTCGTTCACATGCAATTCACATAACAATTAAATTAAGGGTTCTATTCCCTCAAGTCAAGGTTAACCACGACACTTACCTCGCTTTGCAAATTCCAACCAATTACTCAACCACAACTTTTCCTTTTAAATTTGACTCTGAAAGCTTTAAATCTATTCACAAATAATTCGATATATTCAATACTAATCATAGGAATTAATTCCATATGAATTTATAAATTTTCCGAATAAAAATCCGAAATTCATTTAAATATTCGACAGTGGGACCCACGTCTCAAATCCCAGAAAAACTTACGAAATCCGAACACTCATTCCGAGACGAGATCAACCATACAAAAATTATCCAATTCCGATGTCAAATGGACCTTCAAATCTTAAATTTTTATTTTTGGAAGATTTTATAAAAAACTGATTTTTCTTCCATAAATTCACGGATTCATGATATAAATGAGTATGAAATCATGAAATATAATCAATATAGGATAAGTAACACTTACTCCAATATTTTCCGTAAAAATCATCCAAATATCGCCTTACCCGAGCTCAAAAATGGAAAAGGGTTAAAAATGGGACGAATCCCATTTTCGAGAACTTAAGTTCTGTTTCTGGGACTTTTACCCTTCGCGAACGTGGTCAGTGTCTCGGGTTCGCGAAGTACAAATTTGTACTGTCCCATTTTACACTTCGCGAACGTGAAGCTTGCCTAGCTTGGCCTTCGCGAACGCAAGATGCCCTTCGCGAACGCGAGATGCCCTTCGCGAACGCGAAGGCAATAATCCTGGCCAGCCTCTTTCCCTTCGCGAACGCGAGGCTTCGGTCGCAAACGCGATGCTTTGAACCTCAGGCCATCGCGTACGCGGTCACTCCGTTGCAAACGCGAAGCACAAAATGTGCCAACCCCAATTTGCTCTTCGCGCTCGCGAGAGTACCTTCGCGAACGCGAAGAAGAACACACCAGAAGCCTGCAGAAAACCAGATTTCCTAAGTCTGAAAATGATCCGTTAACCACCCGAAACCAACCCGAGCCCTCGGGGCTCCAAACCAAACATGCACCCAAGTCCTAAAATATGATATGAACTTGCTCGTGTGATCAAATCGCCAAAATAACATCAAGAACTATGAATCGAACACCAAATCAAAGGAAATTTTCAAGAAAACTTTAAAACTTATATTTTTACAACCGGACGTCTGAATCACGTCAAATCAACTCCGATTCTCACCAAATTTGACAGACAAGTCATAAATATTATAGTAGACCTACACCGGGCTCCGGAACCAAAATACGGACCCGAGGTCAATAAATCCAATATCAGTAATTTCTTAAAAATCATTAAGCTTTCAATCTTTTAATTTTCTTCAAAATTCCATATCTCGAGGTAGGGACCTCAGAATTCGATTCTGGGCATACGCCCAAGTCCCAAATCACGATACGGACCTACTGGAATTGTCAAAATACTGATCCGGGTCTGTTTGCTCAATATGTTGACTAAAGTCAACTCAGTTGAGTTTTTAAAGCTCTATTTCACATTTTAATCTATTTTTCACATAAAAACTTTTCAGAAAATTTTACGGACTATGCACACAAGTCGAGGAATGATAAATGGTGCTTTTCGAGGTCTTAAAATACATAATTACTTATTAAATTTAAAGATGACATTTTGGGTCATCACATAATTATCTTGAATTAACTAAAAACGATTTAATTAATTTATAATTGTAGAATAAATTAATTTCTTCTTGTTTTATTTGTATAAATGGAGCATCGTACTTGGATGTACAATAGAAATTATCCTAATCGACGGGGATTGCGGGAGGATTTTGTAGAAAGGGTTGATGACTTTATTAGACATGCAATTTCATTTCCACCATACCAAAGTGAAGGAGTAATTAGGTGCCCTTGTATTAGGTGCGATTGTATGATGTTTTAAAAACTGGAGGAAGTTAAGCTTCATCTTTATGGGAAGGGTTTTTTAGAGAATTACTTTGTGTGGACTAATCATGGAGAGATCGATGGTAGCCGTGGGATATTTCATAACATGGTTGTTGGTGAAAGTAGTAGGTCGGTGGAGAATACAAATCTTGATTCTAGAATTCAGGATATGGTAGCGGATGCACTTCGGGGGTGAGCCCAATGAAAATGTTGAACAAACTCCTAATGATGACGCAAAATATTTTTATGAATAGTTAGAGGAAGCTAGTCATCCACTACGTGAAGGAAGTCCGCACTCTGAGCTGTCTGTTGTAGTTAGATTACTAAGTATCAAATTTGATTGGAATATTTCTCAAGCAACCATGGACTCTTCCATTGATCTTATGAGTGAACTAGTTGACCCTAATATCAACTTACCTGTCGATTTCTATAAGGCAAAGAGATTGGTTTCTAAGTTAGGACTTTCGTCAATGAGAATTGATTGTTGTGAAGATGGTTGCATGTTATATTATAAAGATGATGCAACTTTAGACAATTGTAAATTTTGCGAAAAGCCTCGTTTCAAGAGGCTTTCCAGCGGGAATATGGTCGCTGTCAAGGCGAT
This sequence comes from Nicotiana tomentosiformis, assembly GCF_000390325.3. Lineage (NCBI taxonomy): Eukaryota > Viridiplantae > Streptophyta > Magnoliopsida > Solanales > Solanaceae > Nicotiana > Nicotiana tomentosiformis. Next base: position 94,950,306 of record NC_090813.1, on the reverse strand, counting down.
GCATTATTTACCTCTTATACCTAGGTTAAAGAGGTTATATGCGTCGATGAGTTCTGCTCCTCATATGAGACGACACTTTGAAAATAGAAGACCACCTGGTGTTATGTGTCATCCTTCAGATGGAGAAGCTTAAAAGCACTTTGATAGGACATATCCAGATTTTGCTAGTGAACCAAGAAACATTCGGTTAGGTATGTGTGCGGATGGCCTCACGCCTTTTTCTATATCTGCGACACCATATTCATGTTGGCCTGTCTTTCTTACACCTTATAATCTACCACCTGAGTTGTGTATGACTATTCCATATATATTCTTAAATTGTATTATCCACGTAATCTGAAAAGTTTGATTGATGTATATTTGCAACCTTTGATTGATGAGCTAAAACAATAGTGGTATGATGGTGTTGAAACATATGACATATCAACCAAGCAGAATTTCAATTTGCATGCTAATTTAATGTGGACTATTAATGATTTTCCTGCGTATGGAATGTTGTCTGGGTGGATGACTGCTAGGAAGCTAGCTTGTCCTTACCGCATGAAAAATAGTAAAGCGTTCACTTTGAAACATGGCCGAAAGCAATCATGGTTTGATTGTCACCGTCAATTCTTGCCTGATGATCATGAGTTTAGAAGGATGAAAAATGCATTCAAAAAGAATAAAGTGGAATATGATTCTCCACCTCCGATACTTTCAGGTGAGGAAATTTGGGAGAGGGTCCAGAACTTCAGTAAAGTTACTGAGGCTCCACCTTATAGATTCCCCGGATATGGTGTTAATCATAATTGGACGAAACAGAGTATATTTTGGGAGTTGCCTTATTGGAAGGATAATCTTCTCCGACACAACCTTGATGTCATGCATATTGAGAAGAATTATTTTGACAATTTGTTCAATACAGTGATGGATGTTAAAGGTAAGACAAAAGATAACCCGAAGGCTAGAATGGACTTACAAGAATATTGCAGGCGGCCTGAATTATACTTGCAGACAACAAACAATGGTAAGGTGTTCAAGCCCAAAGCAAGTTACACATTCACTTTGGAGGAAAGACGACAAATTTGTGATTGGGTTACAAAATTGAAGATGCCTGAGGGTTATGCGTCGAATCTTGGAAAAAAAGTAGATATGGAGGTAGGGAAGTTGAGCCATTTGAAAAGTCATGACTGCCATGTTTTCATGAAGACCTTAGTGCCTATTGCATTTTGTGGTTTGCCTGAAAGAATTTGGAAACCCATCACAAAGATTAGTTTGTTTTTCAAAGACTTGTGTTCTACCATATTAAGGGAAGAAAACCTACTTCGGATGGATCAGAACATTCGTGTAACTTCTAGTAAGATGGAAAAAATATTTTCATGTGGTTTCTTTGATGTGATGGAACACCTTCCAATACACCTTGTACACGAGGCATGACTTGGAGGGCCTGTTCAATGCCAATGGATGTATCCCTTTGAGAGGTAATATTATAAGTTTGATGTAATATTCTATTTTATTTGAATATTCTTGGCTAACATGACACTATGTAGGACAATTGGCAAATGCAAACAATTTGTTAAGCAGAGGAATAGGATTGAAGGATCTATATGTGAAGCCTATCTTGCAAAGGAAACTGCACATTTTTGTTCTTATTATTTTGAGAGTAACGTGTCATGTTATAGGAATACGCCCAACAGGCACACAGTCTAATGTGTGAATGATCCATTATATCCACTAATGTCTATATTCAATCAACCAGGCCGATGTTCTAAGGATGTTAGAAAGAGAAGTTTGAGTGATATGGAGGTCAAGTCAGCTACACTTCATGTGTTGCTAAATTATCCCGAAGTTGTTCTATTTCTCAAGTAAGTATTGATTTATTAGTTATCAAAATGTAAAATTTACTGTGATTACATATTGATGCAACTACTAAAAATATTTGATGTGTCACAGTCACTTCGTAAGTCAATTTGGCCATGATGCTGTATATACGAGATTTGATACGTCGTTCAAACAGTTTGTAAGTATATATATATATATATATATATATATATATATATATATATATATATAGTGAAAGTATAAAAATTGATTCATAAGTTGTGCTAACTTATTAAATTTTTAACACTATGTAGGTAAATAATCCAAATAATGGTGTAAATCAATTTTTGAAAGATATATCTTGGGGACCTAGGCTTCAGGTCACAACAATGTCTAAGTACGTAGTGAATGGTTATAAGTTTCATACAGAGAATTGCTCTAAAAATAAAAATAGCAACAACATCGGGGTGTGGGTTCAAGGTGGTGATGGCAACCAAGTTGGAGATATTGATTATTATGGTGTAGTCAAAGAAATATTACAACTAGAATATACAAGTTGGCAATATAAGAAATTGATACTCTTTAGATGCAAGTGGTTTGACCCAAATTTAACAAGAGGTACAAGAGTACACCACCAATACAACACAATTGAGGTTAATCATACGAGGGAGTATGATCGCTATGATCCTTTCATAATTGCACATAATGTTAGGCAAGTGTATTATGCTCCTTATCCATTGCGGTGGAATAAGTCCGATTGGTGGGTTGTAATAAAAACTAAGCCTATAGGTAGGGTGGAAGTCGAGAATGTGTTAGATGTTGCATCTCAAAACGATATCTCCAGTGTTCACCAAATAGTGGACGATCAGTTAGAAAATGATTTGGAACATCCTGAATGCATATTGGAAGAAGTTGATATAAATGAAGTAACAATTATAGAAAATGAGGACAAAGAATCAACTGATGAAGCTCAAACAAGTGAGGACGAAGAATTCTCGGACGAGGAACAATACGTCGATGAGGATTAAAAAGTTGGTTTTTAAAGCACTCTCATTTTATAGCTAGTTTCTTATATGTTTCAATCTAAATGTGTATTATATTATGCAGATGGCAGGCAAAGGTCAAAGTAACAATGACCCTACTAGTTCTCGGGGTCGAGAAAAGGGTAGGAAGGGAAAGAGGAGGGTAGAAAATAATAGTCCCTCTTGTCCACCCTTTTCAGAGATGCCTATGTCTTATCCTCCACCATACGACTATACTGAGGTGCCACAGCATCATGAGCCGTACACTGTCACGACCCGAAATTTCTCACCGTCGGGACCGTGATGGTGCCTAACATTTCACTTGCTAGGTAAGCCCCGTTAGAGAATCATTAAACCAATTCCTTGTTCCCATTCAGTAATTAATAATAATTAACTAAGATGAAATATAATAAGTGCGGAATATCATAAAACCGTATTAATTACTACCACCCGGATCTGGAGTCACAATTCACGAGCATTCTAGAATTTACTACAAGTAATAGTCTGAAAGAAATACAACTGTTTGAATGAAAGAAAATAGTAGGACATAAAAGATAGACAGGGACTTCAAGGTCTGTGAACGCCGATATATCTACCTTGAGTCTCCGGACAGCGGACCAATAGCAAAAATCTTGATCAACCTGAGCAGGTACCAAAATCTGCACAGAAAGTGTAGAGTGCAACATCAGTACAACCAACCCCATGTACTGGTAAGTGTCGAGCCTAACCTCAGCGAAGTAGTGATGAGGCTAGGACAAGACACCCACATATAACCTGAACAGTATAATCATGCTAGTGGCAACAACAGTAAATAAATAAATAACGCAGAAATAATGGGAAGGGGACATACAGTGGGGGGAATACAATATAAAGAGTGAGAATAATGAAAAGGCAGAATTAAACCGAAAATCCTTAAACACATTGAGCAAATAAAACAGCAAAGGAAAACTACACGGCATCACCCTTCGTGCTTTTACTCTCAACCTCACCAAATAAATAAATAGAACGGCACAGCATCACCCTTCATGCTTTTACTCTCAACCTCACCAATTAAATAAATAGAACGGCACGACATCACCCTTCGTGCATTAAACCTCTCATAATATACACGGCATCACCCTTCGTGCTTTACACTCTTCCTCACAATATAAATAATGCATGCACGGCATCACCCTTCGTGCTTTACACTCTTCCTCACAATATAAATTATGCATGCACGGCATCACCCTTCGTGCTTTACACTCCTCCTCTCAAGTCACAAAATCAATAACAACGGATAGATAGAAGTACCACAAAGAAACCAGTATTTTACTCATAATCAATAGCACAATGTAACCTCAACCTTGAATCAATATTCGAAAGTTACCAAATCTCAGTGAAACCAGATATAAGTCACCCAACATTTCAAATAACCCGCTAAGCATGGATAGTAGAATTTAAGGCTACAAAATAGACAGGAATAGAATTTCACTCGCATGCTATGACTCGACAACGACGCATAGATGCTCGTCACCTCACCTATACATTGTATTTAGCAACCAAACACGAAGCAAATAAACATATAATACCTATTCCCTCAAGCCAAAGTTAGACACGATACTTACCTCGCTCCAAAGGCCACTTAATTCTCAATCAAAGCTTTTCCTCTAGAATTCACCTCCAAACCACACGTATCTAATAAAAAATAACTCAATAATATTAAATATTGCTAAAGGAATTAATTATATTGCATAAATTAAATTTCCCAAATTTTCCTCCAAAAAGTCGAAAAATCGACCCCGGACACGCTTGGTCAAAACCCGAGGTTCGGACCAAAATTCATTTACCCATTCACCCCCGAGCCTGGATATATAATTTGTTTTGGAATCCGACCTCAAATTGAGGTCTAAATTCCCAAATTTTCAAAACCCCTAGTTTTCTACCCTAACCCCTAATTCTACTATGAAAACTCTAGATTTTAGGTTGATAATTCAAGAAATGTAATGGGTAATTGAAAGAAAATGGTTTAGAATCACTTACCAATACTTCGGGGAAGAAATGGCTCTTGAAAAATTTCCTCACACCGTTTGGTTTTTGAGAAAAATGAATTTTTGGCTAAATCCCGTGTTTGGATTTTGTTAAGTGCTGAGCGACAGTGTTCATCGAGTTCGCGAGAACACTGTCGCATTCACGAAGAGTATAGGCTGCCAAGCCTTCCCGTTCATGAGACCGTGTTCGCGTTCGCGTAGGCTACTCCCCCCAGCCTTCGCGTTCGCGAGACATTGCTCGCGTTCGCGATGAAGGAACGATCGACTATTCCCTAGGTGTGCCTAACACTACGCGTTCGCGAGGAGCTGGTCGCGTTCGCGAAGGGTAACGCCCCCATCGCTTTGCGTTCACGACTAAGACTTTGTGTTCACGAAAAAGAAAAATTTAGCTGCCCAATTTACTCGACCTTCGCGAACGCGAATAAGGACCTGCTAGAACACCTGCTGCAGCAAAATACCAGATTTTCAAAGTCCAAAACATCCCGTGGCCTACCCGAAACTCACTCGAGCCCTCGGGGCTCCAAACCAAACATGCACACAAGTCTAAAAACATCATACGAACTTGCTTGCACGATCAAATTGCCAAAATAACACCTAGAACTACGAATTTAGCACCAAATCAAATAAAATTCTCAAGAACACTTTAAAATTCATATCTTCTCAACTGGACGTCCGAATCACGTCAAATCAATTCGTTTCTCACCAAATTTCACAGACAAGTCTTAAATATCATAATGAACCTGTACTGGGCTCCAGAACCAGAATATGGACCCGACACTAACAATGCCAAACATCAATCAATTCTTAAAAGTAATTAATTTTTAGACTTTTTATTTTCATCAAAAATTCATAACTTGGGCTAGGGACCTCCTAATTCGATTCCGGGCATACGCCTAGGTCCCATAATTCGATACGGACCCACTGGGATCGTAAAAACACAAATCTGGGCCCGTTTACCAAAAATATTGATCTAAGCCAACTAAAATCAACTTTTAAGGCATAAATTCTTATTTTCATCAATTTGCAACATAAAAGCTTTCCGGAAACATGCTCGAACTGCGCACGCAAATTGAGGAGGGTAAAAATAAGATTTTAAAGGCTTAAGAAAGTAGATTTAAGTTCTAAAACATAAGATGACCTTTTGGGTCATCATATTCTACACCTCTAAAACAACCGTTCGTCCTCAAACGGACATAGAAAAGTACCTGAGCTGGTGAAAAGGTGGGGATATCTACTTCGTATATCGGACTCGGACTCCCAAGTAGCTGGCCTCTCCACTGCACTCGAACTGAAGGGTAACTCTTTGATCTCAACTGGCAAACTTGCCGGGCTAGAATTGCCACCGGCTCCTCCTCGTAAGTCAAATCCTTGTCCAACTGGACAGAGTTGAAATCTAACACATGGGACGGATCGCCGTGATACTTTCGAAGCATGGACACATGGAATACCGGATGAACAACTGTTAAACTAGGTGGCAACGCAAACCTGTAAGCTGCCTCTCCCACTCTCTCCATAATCTCAAAAGGTCTGATATACCTAGGGCTCAACTTGCCCTTCTTTCCGAACCTCATTACACCCTTCATGGGTGATACCCGAAATAACACTCTCTCTCCAACCATGAATGCAACATCACGAACTCTACGGTCGGCATAACTCTTCTGCCTGGACTGAGCTGTGTAAAGTCGATCCTGAATAATCTTGACCTTATCCAAGGCATCTTGTACTAAGTCTGTGCCCAACAACCGAGCCTCTCCCGGCTTGAACCACCCAACTGGCGACCGACACCGCCTACTATATAATGCCTCGTAGGGAGCCATCTGAATGCTCGACTGGTAACTGTTGTTGTAGGCAAACTCTGCAAGGGGCAATAACTGATCCCAAGAACCTCCAAAGTCTATGACACAAGCACGGAGCATATCCTCCAAGATCTGAATAGTACGCTCGGACTACCCGTCCGTCTGAGGATGGAATGCTGTGCTCAACTCAAACCGCGTACCCAACTCACACTGTACTGCCCTCCAAAACTGCGAGGTAAACTGTGTACCTCGATCAGAAATGATAGACATGGGCACACCGTGAAGGCGGATAATCTCACGAATGTAAATTTCAGCTAACCGCTCTGAAGAATAGGTAATTACTGTAATGAAATGTGCTGACTTGGCCAACCTGTCCACAATGACCCAAACTGCGTCAAATTTTCTCTGAGTCCGTGGGAGCCCAACAATAAAATCTATAGTGATACGCTCCCACTTCCATTCAGGAATTTCTATTTTCTAAAGCAAACCATCAGGTCTCTGATGCTCGTACTTAACTTGCTGACAATACAGGTAACGAGCTACATATGCAACTATATCCTTCTTCATTCTCCTCGACCAATAATGTTGCCGCAAATCTTGATACATTTTGGCGGCACATGGATGAATAGAATACTTGGAATTGTGGGCTTCTTCCAGAATTAATTCACGAAGCTCATCCACATTAGGCACACATATATGACCCTGCATTCGCAGAACTCCATCCTCCCCCACAATAACCTATTTGGCATCACCATGTCGCACCGTGTCCTTAAGGACGAGTAAATGAGGATCATCATACTGTCGCTCTATGATGCGCTCATTTAAAGAAGACCGCGCGACTGTGCAAGCTAGAACCCGACTGGGTTCTAAAACATCTAACCTCACAAACTGATTAGCCAAAGTCTGAACCTCTGCAGCTAACGTTCTCTCACCAACTGGATTATACGCAAGACTGCCCATACTCACAACCTTTCTACTCAAAGTATCGGCCATCACATTGGCCTTTCCGGGGTGATACAAAATGGTGATATCATAGTCTTTCGACAACTCCAACCATCTTCTCTGACTCAAATTAAGATCTTTTTGTTTGAATAGATACTAAAGGCTACGATGATCGGTAAATACCTCACACGAGACACCATAGAGGAAATGCCTCTAAATCTTTAGCGCATGAACAATGGCTGCCAATTCTAAGTCATGAACATGATAATTTTTCTCATGAACTTTCAACTGCCGCGACGCATATGCAATCACCCTGCCCTCTTGCATTAATACTGCACCAAGCCCAATATGAGATGCATTACAATATACCGTGTAAGATCCTGAACTTGTGGGTAATACTAACACTGGTGCCATAGTCAAAGCGGTCACACTCGTCTGACCATCTAAATGGGACACCTTTCTGGGTCAGTCTGGTCAATGGGCTTGCAATAGATGAAAACCCTTCCACGAACCGACGATAATAACCTGCCAAACCCAGGAAACTCCGAATCTCTGTAACTGAAGTAGGTCTAGGCCAATTCTGAATAACCTCCATCTTCTTAGGATCCATATTTATGCATTCTGCCGATACATCATGCCCCAAAAAGGTAACTGAGCCTAACCAAAATTCACATTTTAAAAATTTGGCATATAACTGGTTATTCTGCAAAGTCTGAAGCACTCCGAAGATGCTGCTCATGCTCCTCTCAAATGCTGGAGTAAATCAAGATATCATCAATGAATACAACCACAAAAGAATCCAAATAGGGCTTGAACACCCGATTCATCAAATCCATAAACGCTGCTGGGGCATTTGTCAACCCAAATGACATTACTAGGATTTTGTAATGCCCATACCGAGTCTGAAAAGCTGTCTTAGGGACATCAAATGCTCTAATCTTCAACTGATGGTAACCAGATCTCATAATTATCTACCCGAATTAACGAGTCACATTTAACGCCACCTGGGCGGGCACCTACCTCGTAGGTTAAAACTCAATAATTACAACACAAATTTGGCAAGTATGCATAGAGAATTTCATACAAGAATTTTCAATTAAGCCTAACAGGCATGACTTCCTATTATTGCTATAGTACAACTTTAATTTCACAAGGGAGAACTTAAACACAAAAATTTTCCTCACAAGGATCTCGTCCTTATATAACTTCCACCGCAGCTCGTAGCCTGGTTTAAACATACCAATTTACATTAAAATGCGAGGATCTCGTCCTCAGTTCTGAATCACAAGTAATATACATATCGTGCCAATCGAAAATTTCCATTTTTCCCCTTTAAAATAATTTCGGTTACACAAAATTACAACACATAATGAACCCCACACCGGTAGGACATATAATTCATAATTTGTAATTAATTATCCGTAAATTACCTCAAAACTTACCGAAATGAGTAACAGAAAGCCACATTTAGCCTCACAGCTCTTATTAGTGACCAACATGGAATGATAGGCATAGTTATCTCCATAGAATCTCCCAATAGGAGTAAATACATAAGTAGATTATAGAATTACGAAGCCCACTCATAAGTGGAGCACAATAGGAGGACCCGTCTTGATACTCAGAACTGAATCAAGTTAAGGAAATTATTCCTTTATTTTAAATTGAGGTCATACCTATAACGACACTATCTAATGTAACGACCTCCGTCATACCATAAAACAAATATAACAACGGCTGGGTCTCCACCTCTAGGACGCCTTCTACCCGCATGTCCTCCACCCCTAACTGGTCGTGTGGGTGGTGTAGTAACTGCAATGGGGCACGTAGCCTGAGTGCTTTGATGAAATATGCCTCTCCCAAGTTTGGGACAATTTTCTCATGATGTGCCTAGTATCACCATATTCATAACAACCCCTTTGCGGGTTTGTTTGCTCCCATTGAGTCTGTGTCAAATAACTGGAATAACCATTGTAGGAAACTCATGTCGGTGGTGCATTAAAAGAACTTACTGGAGCACCCCGAGTAATCCGATGTGTGGACTTGGCTGGCTGACTGCCCGAGCCCCCGCCATAATGATTTATACTTGTAGAGTAGGATCCACTGAATCCTACAGAACCTCGAGACCTCCTAGTTTCCTTAGTTTCACCCCGAACACATACTAATATCTTGGCAATTTCTACCACTAGAGGAAATGAAGTATCAGCCTGTAGCTCCCGCGTCGTATAAAATTTTTTGATCATAACTGAGTTCTTTAATTAGTCTGTGGACTCGCTCTGTGGCTGGTCTGCCCTCTTCATAGGCTTGCCACGAACACCGGTGGAGAATTATTTCTCCCAAGGCCAATTTCTTCTTTTGTTATGCTGACTCAACATTGCTGAGCTGGCCCATTTCTTAACATACTATTCGATTCTTATTTGGGGTAACCCTTACCCCTATTTATACACAACGATCACAAAAGTAGAGCTCCATACAGAAAAATCTTGGCACGAACCACATAGTCCAGAATCTCGTCAACCACTATACTTTCTCCGAAGTACCCCAAAATCCACAACCATGACGTCCACGCTGAGTAGACCTTCCTTAAATTTAATGTTGTTTCTCTAACTCCTTTGGTACTGAAGTATAGGATCATTAAAGAGGCGGACATACCGCAAGTCCCAAACTTATCCTCTACAAAATATCAGGCCTTAAACATATGTAAATTTTGGGGAACCTTTCAGTACCACATATATATATTTCAGGCCAAAACTGATATAACACATGACTCGCAATCCATTCATTGATAGTAAACTCCCCCACTCGGCACGGAGTCATAGTTCACCACGTCCGATGATCCACAATATTAACCTTCACAGCTCGTATAAATCAACTAGATTCCAAGGTTTGTTGCACCCCCATATGATTCACTGGGTGATCTCTTAATATGCCCGCATCTTCAGTCGGAACCACCCGTTGAGGCAATATTTGAGCATCTTTGGCTCCCTCGTAGTCCATCTGCGGTATCACGAACCATCGACGCACAACTGATACCGAGTGCGCAATGTCATACACGAGTGGATACAAGGGAATACGAGATATATGTTTCAAGCAAAATCAATGCCGCACGATAATGAAGGAAAGAAGTGATATTGTTCCTAAACTTCATAGCCTCTGAGAGATAAATACAGACGTCTCCGTACCGATCCTTCAGACTCTACTAAGTTTGCTCGTGACTCATGAGACCTATGTAACCTAGTGCTCTAATACCAACTGTCACGACCCGAAATTTTCCACCGCCGGGACCGTGATGACGCCTAACTTTTCACTTGCTAGGCAAGCCCATGTTAGAGAATCATTAAACTAATTCCTTATTCCCATTCAGTAATTAACTAAGATGAAATATAATAAGTGCGGAATATCATAAAACTGTATTAATTACTACCACCCGAATCTGGAGTCACAATTCACGAGCATTCTAGAATTTACTACAAGTAATAGTTTGAAAGAAATACAATTGTTTGAATGAAAGAAAACAATAGGACATAAAAGATAGACGGGGACTTCAAGGTCTGTGAACATCGACAGATCTACCTTGAGTCTCCGGACAGCAGACCAATAGCAAAAATCTTAATCAACCTGAGCCGGTACCAAAATCTGCACAGAAAGTGCAGAGTGCAGCATCAGTACAACCGACCCCATGTACTGGTAAGTGTCGAGCCTAACCTCAGCGAAGTAGTGATGAGGCTAGGACAAGACACCCACATATAACCTGAACAGTATAATCATGCTAGTAGCAACAACAGTAAATAAAGAAATAACGTAGAAATAATGGGAAGGGAACATAAAGTGGGGGGAATACAATATAAAGAGTGAGAATAATGAAAAGGCAGAATTACACCGAAAATCCTTAAAGAGATTGAGCAAATAAAATAGCAAAGGAAAACTGCACGATATCACCCTTCGTGCTTTTACTCTCAACCTCACCAAATAAATAAATAGAACGGCACAGCATCACCCTTCGTGCTTTTACTCTCAACCTCACCAATTAAATAAATAGAACGACACGACATCACCCTTCGTGCATTAAACCTCTCATAATATACACGGTATCACCCTTCGTGCTTTACACTCTTCATCATAAAATAAATAATGCATGCACGACATCACCCTTCGTGCTTTACACTCTTCCTCACAATATAAATAATGCATGCACGGCATCACCCTTCGTGCTTAACACTCCTTCTCTCAAGTCACAAAATCAATAACAACGGATAGATATGAGTACCACAAAGAAACCAGTATTATACCCATAATCAATAGCACAATGTAACCTCAACCTTGAATCAATATTCGAAAGTTACCAAATCTCAGTGAAACCAGATATAAGTCACCCAACATTTCAAATAAGCCGCTAAGCATGGATAGTAGAATTTAAGGCTACAAAATAGACAAGAATAGAATTTCACTCGCATGCTATGACTCGACAACGACGCATAGATGCTCGTCACCTCACCTATACATCGTATTTAACAACCAAACACGAAGCAAATAAACACATAATACCTATTCCCTCAAGCCAAAGTTAGACATGACACTTACCTCGCTCCGAAGGCCACTTAATTCTCAATCATAGCTTTTCCTCTAGAATTCACCTCCAAACCACACGTATCTAATCAAAAATGACTCAATAATATCAAATATTGCTAAAGGAATTAATTATATTGCATAAATTAAATTTTCAAAATTTTCTCCAAAAAGTCAAAATATCGACCCCGGGCCCGCTTGGTCAAAACCCGAGGTTCGGATCAAAATTCATTTACCCATTCACCCCCGAGCCCGGATATATAATTTATTTTGGAATCCGACCTCAAATTGAGGTCTAAATTCCCAAATTTCCGAAACCTCTAGTTTTCTACCCTAACCCCTAATTCTACTTTAAAAACTCTAGATTTTAGGTTGATAATTCAAGAAATGTAATGGGTAATTGAAAGAAAATGGTTTAGAATCACTTACCAATACTTTGGGAAAGAAATGACTCTTGAAAAATTGCCTCACGCCGTTTGGTTTTTGAGAAAAATGAATTTTTGGCTAAATCCCGTGTTTGGATTCTGTTAAGTGCTGGACGACAGTGTTCATCGCGTTCGCGAGAGCACTGTCGCGTTCGCGAATAGTATAGGCTGCCAAGCCTTCACGTTCGCGAGACCGTGTTCACGTTCGCGTAGGCTACTTCCCCCGGCCTTCGCGTTCGCGAGACATTGCTCGCGTTCGCGAGACATTTCTCGCGTTCGCGATGAAGGAACGATCGACTCTTCCCTAGGTGTGCCTAACACTACGCGTTCGCGAGGAGCTGGTCGCGTTTGCGAAGGGTAACGTCCCCATCGCTTCGCGTTCGCGACTAAGACTTCGCGTTCGTGAAGAAGAAAACTTTAGCTGCCCAGTTTACTCTTCGCGTTCGCGAGAGTACCTCTGCGAACGCGAAGAAGGACCTGCCAGAACACCTGCTACAGCAAAATACCAGATTTTTAAAGTCCAAAATATCCCGTGGCCTACTCGAAACTCCCTTGGGGCTCCAAACCAAACATGCACACAAGTCTAAAAATATCATACGAACTTGCTCGCGCGATCAAATCGCCAAAATAACACATAGAACTACGAATTTAGCACCAAATCGAATAAAATTCTCAAGAACACTTTAAAATTCATATCTTCTCAACTGGACGCCCGAATCACGTCAAATCAACTCCGTTTCTCACCAAATTTACAGACAAGTCTTAAATATCATAATGAACCTGTACCGGGCTTCGGAACCAGAATACGGACCCGGCACTAACAATGCCAAACATCAATCAATTCTTAAAAATAATTAATTTTCAGACTTTTAATTTTCATCAAAAATTCATAACTTGGGCTAGGGACCTCCTAATTTTATTTCGGGCATATGCCCTGGTCCCATAATTCGGTACGGACCCACCGGGATTGTCAAAATACGGATTCGGGCCCGTTTACCAAAAATATTGACCAAAGTCAACTAAAATTAACTTTTAAGGCATAAATTCTTATTTTCATCAATTTTCAACATAAAAGCTTTCCGAAAATATGCCCGAACTGCGCACGCAAATCGAGGAGGGTAAAAATAAGATTTTAAGGCTTAAGAGAGCAGATTCGAGTTCTAAAATATAAGATGACATTTTGGGTCATCACATACACCTTCATTCAGACACCAGGTCTTCCATCATAGGGCCATAGGACTATACATCCGACATACAGTCCAACTGCCTCACAACCATCTGCATCGCATCCATCTACATCATATCCACGTGGATTACATCCTTACATATCACAACCACATGGATCGCATCCATCCATATCACAACCACTCAGGTCACAACTATCAGTATCACAGCCACTTGGGTCGCATCCAGCTATGTCGCAGTCACAGGGATCACAACCATCTTCATCATCGACTCCATCTATTGCAGGCCTTCGCCTGCGAGGCAGTAGCTCTGACCCGCCTACACTGTCTACATATGCCTCTGATATACATGCTTCGGATGATAATGACGAGGTTGTGCATTATGATCGATATGGCAGGATCATCATAGTCCCCGGGAGTGATGGGTAAGTGTTATTTGTTATTTTTGCGTCTATTGATTTATAACATTTTTACTAAGATACTCCCTCCATTTTAATTTATGTGAACCTATTTCCTTTTTAGTCCGTGCCAAAAAGAATGACCTCTTTCTTTATTTGGAAATAATTTACCTTTATGCAATGATTTATAGCCACATAAAATATATGTGCCTCATTTTACACCACAAGTTTAAAAGTCTTCTCTATTTTCTTAAACTCTGTGTCCAGTCAAATGGGTTCACATAAATTAAAACGGAGGGAGTATTAATATGTTTTTATTGTTAAATTGCAGGTTCAGGCCGGGTAATAAGACTACAAAGATAATCACCAATGCCATCAGAAAGCTATATGATGGCCCTTATGCGACTTGGACTGATTGCCCATTCTCGCTGAAGGAGCAAATTTTCAATCAATTTAAGGTATAAATGTTCTTTTAAACAGTTTAGTAATTTATATTTATGATGTTTCCATCTAATATTTAACTTTTGAAATACAGAGCAAGTGTGTATGGGAAGACCGCTATAGCGCGGAAGTGGCTGCAAATGTTCATCATAAAGCTCACAAAAGATTGGCGGATGCTTTTTCGGATGCTAGAAAGAAGAACAAGAGGCTTGGCTGGTTACTTGAGAATTTTGGAATGATTTGCAAAGGCAATGGCTTACCGCAGAGTTCTTAGAGAGGAGCAAAAAAGGAAAGAAAGCTCGCGCATCCGAGAAGGGAGGCTCCTTGCACACTGGAGGTGCGACCAGCCTAGGGACAATAAAAAGAAGATTGGTACGTAATTGCTTAAATTATTTTACTTTTCTAAGTATATATATATTCTGTTTATTAAATAAATTAATTTATTTTCAGAAAAAGAAGTATGGGCGTCCAATGAGCCATGATGAGCTATTCAAGGAGACGCATATTGTGAAGAAGAAGAAAGAGGGGGATCAAGATAGGTGGGTCGAGGCCCGGGCCTCGACTGCATATGTAAGCTTTAAATTTTCTTTAAGTATTATAATTTATTTTTATAAAAATTTTGAAATACTAATTTAATTTAAAATAATATAGGGTCGCTACCAAAATAACGTGGAGGAATTCATCCGTAGTCATCCAGCTGGTGAATCGGGTGAGCCAACCCAACCTTCGGACGAGGATGCTGAAAGAATATGGTTGGAGTCTGTTGGCGGTCCAAAATGGGAGAAGGTATACGAGCTTCCTACTAAACAATTTCATCGCTATAAGTGTGGAATGCAAGGAATAGGTACTTCCTCACAATGCGAGCAACTTAATAGGGAGAGCCTCTCCGCTATGCGGGAGACAGTGACAAAGCTCACATCCGAGCTAGAAGCGGCCAAGGAAAGAGAAAGGCTTAGAGATGCTCAATTCCTTGGCATGCAAGCTCAGATCAGAACTCTCCTATCTAGTGGAGCTTTTCCGTTTCCCTGGTCTCGTGAGTCATCTCCAGAGAGTCGACCTCCACGTGATCGTTCCTCCCGTCCTGCTCGTGATCGTTCCTCCCGTCCTCCCCGTGATCGTTCTTCCCGTCCTCTACAAGACCGTTCTCTATACCGTCTTGTAAATGAAAGTTTATCAGACGGTGATGATGATGTTGTAGAAAATACTCCTTGACTTTTATATACTTTGAACTAGACAAATAGAACCAGTTTTGAACTAGTTGTAATTAGTTTTAACTTGGTTTTGGATTTTTATGTTCAATTGAACTTTAATTTGTTAGTTTTAAAGTATTTATTGAATATTTTTGTTGTTGTTGTTGTTGTTGTTGTTGTTGTTGTTGTTGTTAGGTGTATTGGTATACTGGCAGGTGGTGTAGCTGCCAAAACAGGCATTTTATGCCAAAATTAAACCCAGAAAAACGGACCAAAGTTAGTCGGTTAATGAACATTGAATTCCCAGAATTCAACATTACCGACCAACTTTGGTCGGTATTTTGCCTGCACTGTTGAGGTTACCGACCATAGTTGGTCGGTAATGTTTAATTTTAATTATTTTAAAATAAACATATTTTCAATTACCGACCAAAATTGGTCGATTTTTTTTAATTTTAATAATTAATAAAAAAATATAATTTAGTTAAACCGACCAACTTTGGTCGGTAAAATTAAATTAATAAAATATGTTTCCGACCAAAGTTGGTCGGTAAGTAATTAAAATTGTCAGATGGTCGTTTTAAGCTACCAACCAATGTTGGTCGGTAATTTCCAACCAACTTTGGTCGGTAAGCCATTCCGACCATCAAAACACCGTCCACACCCTAATGGTCGCGTTTTGTTCGGTAATTGGCCATAACCGATCAACTTTGATCGATTTTTTTGGTCGGTTTTTAGCGTATTTCTAGTAGTGAATTCTGATGGTGAGAATCAGATTGTTGCGAAGAGATAGCGCCAGGGGGTCTATTTATATAGTAATTATAATCCTAAACCAATAAGGTTTATAATCTTAAGACCAGCAAGGTTTATTGGACAAAAAATATGGTTTGTAATCCTAGACCAACAAGGTTTATAATCCTACACCAACAAGGTTTATAAAAAAAAAGTTTATAATTCTAGGCCAACAAGGAGATGAAAACCGTTTCGGATTTACAAGGCGATAATTCGAAAAAAGGAAGTTGTAGGTCAAATTTTGCCATCGCCACTTCTGAAGAATGACTGTTTAATAAAAGACACTTTGGGTGGCAAAAGGGCAAAAGGTTGGGGGAAAAATATGGGAATATAATATAATTCGGCAAAAGGGCAAAAGGTTGTACTTTCTGTCCATAAAATATACTTTTAACTCTGATCTTTTTTTTTTTCAAAAATTATTTGGAGATTATTTCAAATAATTGGTTGTTTATCAAATTGACTGATTATTTCAACTTCAAACTTGAGATATAAAATTGTTGAGATATAAAATTGGATGTCTGAAAAACAAATTTTAGCAATTTTTCAAATTGTCACTCACGAAACTTCAACTATGTTTTCACGTCCAAATACGTCTAAGTAGGCGTTTGGACATAAGAAATATAAAATTTGAAAAAAATAAATTTTGAAGTTAAGTTGAAAAAATATATTTAAAAATTAAAATTGTGTTTGGACATGCATTTCACTTGAAAAAAAAAATATTGCAGTTTTACAAGAAAAAAATATTATTTACTTGAAAATGAGGTAAAAATTACTTTTTCAGATTTGAAACTCATCTTTAAAAGTTTAGTTAAATGTATAACCAAACATTGATTTGAAAATATTTTTCAAAAAAAAAAAAAAATAAAAAAATATTTATGTCCAAATGGTTCCCAAGTATCTAAACTCAACTTAATTTCAAATACTACTTTAATTTCTTTTTCAAATATCAACCAATTCATGTCAGGGCCGGCCCAACGGTGTTTGGGGCCTAAAGCCAAACTTCAATGAGGGGCCCTAAGTTTTTCGGTATTAAAAAACTTATTTAGTAACACTTTATTTAAAGTTTATTTTTCTATTTTTTTGAGATGTAAATTATTAATAATTTATTTATAATCGATTTCTTGACTAGGATTATAAATAAATAAAAAGATGATACATATACTTACAAATAAAAGATATAAAAAAATAACAAATTCTAGATGCAAAGTAATAAGAAAAGTACGGAACAATTGAACCTGATTTAACAAACAGTTATAAATAACTTGATATTAATTTTGTTGCTTCAATATTTTTGGTGCAATACCGGGAAAGCTTGACAAAAAAAGGTTGCAATTACCTTTTGCTATCTTACTTGATGGAATGTTTTATGAGATAGTGGACTTGTAAAGAAAGACAAAATAATCAAAGTAATATGAGCCTCATGATAATGATGATAGTGTATAAAGGAGTCAAGAAATATATTCATATCTAAAGTTTAGGGCTAAATCCCAAAAGTAACTATTCATATTACCAAATTATCTCTTATTTTCTTTTTCATGAAAAATGCATTTTTTTGATATATTAGATATTTAAAAAAAATAAATCATATGCAACTATTTAATATTAGAAATTTTTGGACCCCCATAAATATGGGGCCTCAAGCGGTTGCTTGAGTTGCCTTACCATCGGCCGGCGCTGATTTATGTCCAAACTCCAAACTTAGGCTTTACAAGAAGAACAGAAATATCAAGGAAAGGAAAGCTAAGGTGCGATGTTAGAGCAACATTAAGTTTTAGTTCTAAAGAGAGACACTACTCACAAGATGTATCGATGATAATTGGATCAACTAGTGATGAATAATTTAATTACTTAATTAAAAATTGATTATATCTAACAAAAAATAAATTTTTATACTTAGCAAAAGAAAACTATCATTCAAACTAGAATGTAAAATCAAAGAATTAAATTATTATAATAGCAAAGAATTAGACTAAAAATACAAATGACTAATTGTACCATCAAATTTTAGAAACTTTATATATATATATATATATATATATATATATATATATATATATATATAATTTAAATTGCTACTTCTATAGTCGGTTTGGTTCGATATTTTTCGGTTATTTTTTGATTTAAACCAAAACCAAACCAAGTTTGATCGATTTTTAAAATTCAAAACCAAAATAAAACCTAAAAAGTATCCTTTTTTTGGTCGATTCGGTTCGATTTTTGGGTTTTTATGAACACCCTTAACAAGAGGCATTGATCAACTATATAGTTAAGTGAAAGTCAAATGTTTCGCGAGATATATTCTAATTTTAAGGCATCCCGTCACACTTCAATCACATTCATATATGGTATAACCTTTCTAAATTAATATTGTAGGGACCATAAAATATTATTATTTTGTAGAGGTATTATTTAATTGATAAATTAATATTTATTAATTTAAATAGTCTTTTCGAGATTCAATGAAGGTTTATTTTGATTACATCAAAATTATTTTATCTTATTAATTTATGTATCATATTTATTGAATTAATATAAAAAATAGATTCATTATACATAAAGTACAATGTATGATGTATGATTCATTCTAATGTTTTTGTTTTTATTAAATGATTCATTGTAATGTTCATTATTTATTCATTGTAATTAATAAATCATTATAATGTTCATTGTTTCTTGTCGCGTCTAGAACTCTTCAAAATATTTTGGTACAATTCGAGAAGACAACACTAGAACTTTTGGATGCAATAAGAAAAGTTAGAGATGAGCTTCAACTAGATTTAAATTTTAAGAAAAAATAAAAAACACTGGAATCATATTTCACTAAATTGTCTTAGATATTTTGTAATTTTAAAGAATTATTAATTTATAATATTAATGGGACCATATATTTATATAGGAGTCTTCCGAAAATATATTATCTTATTATTTTATCGAAATCGGCAATTTTTTCCATTGGCCCAAGTCGGGATCGGAGAAAAATTATTATCTTAGAGAGTTTATTAATTGGGACTTTTACACAAATAGCCGGCCATATTCATTGTTTACTTTTTTTAGCCATATACATAAATTATACATTGAGTATACACAACTATATACATATAATACATATATTATACCTCCACCGGCTATTTTTAATGTAAGTGGTTGGGTGGATGGCTATTTAGGTTAATTCTTCTTATTAATTTACCGAATATTAATTTAGAGAGGTTCTACTATATAAAACTTCTATTGTTAGTAGGTTTACCAGTCACTATGCTGAGTTATTGCTGCCTAGAGGGAGCTTGCATCAGTTACAGAAGTAACTTGGATAAAATCATTCAATAGTTGATGCATTTCATACAATCAGTTTATTTTAAAGACCATTAACCAAAATGAGGAAAGGAACCAATTTTTATTGGAACAAAATTCAAACATAGAATGAGCTAAATTGGTCAAATGTTTTCGTAAGGCAGATTAAAATAGGCATGAATTAAGTCAAATGTTTTCATAAGGCATCTCATTATACTTTAATCACATTCATAATAATTCTACACTTATATTTACAAGGTTTACAAGTATTAAAAAACAATGTTTTTGGTACAACTCTAAATTCTGTTGGTGGTTAAACAAAAAGCCTAATTTGTAAAGGATGTAAAGCATGTTCCGTTTTAGGAGGCCATACACTAAAGATTCTTACAAATACGGCAAGAACCAATTCATATCGAGCAAATTAAAATAACATGAGAACCATAGTTTCCCTTTTAATAGTAAAATTTAATTTGAATCTAGAACATGAAAAAAAAATCTGTATTACAATATCATTCCAATTAGTTCATCGTCTTTAACCACACTTTTGGTATATTTTCAATTCTTTCTTCTCCTGATGATTATGATGATGAAAGTGAATGTGACTTAAAATAGTGCGTACGCCACTGCTTAAATGAGGTAAGTGAAGCTGAAAATTCAGATGATGTTTAACTCCGCTACCCATCTCTGTACTAATCAAAATATGTGCAACTCTATTTTTCTGGAGAAAAAAGATGGTGCAATTGAGACTTGAGGGAGACCACAACAAAGCAATTAGAGAGAAAGGAACGTCAAAAATCTGAAGACGAGATGCCTAATTTCAAGAGAGTAAAAGCAGAGTCGCATATATCTGACTCTCAAATATAATTCTGATGATGAAAATCAGAGTGTTGCAAAGAGATGGAGCCAGGGGCTCTATTTACTACAAGAAAATCACGTATTACATGGGAATTTTCCTGGAGATTATATAGAAAAATTCGCAGAAAATTAAGTTTTTTGCGGATTTTCCTTCCGAAAAAAATCCGATGAAAAAACGCGAATTTTATAAATCCCAAGAAATGTACCTGGGGATTTTTTTATCTGTGAGTAAATTTTCTGGGATTTTAAATATGCATGTAAATTATTTGCGGATTTTTTCGTAAGAAATTCTAATAATTCACATGAAAATTTTGGTAAAATTTTATGAAAGTTAGGCGTTTTCTTGCTGATTTTCAGGAGCAAATATCTGCAAGTAAATCCCCATTATAATTCCAATAAATTTGTAGAAACTTTTAGACAATAAATTAAATAACTGTCATAGAATTTTATTATTAAATTAATTTTTACGGAAAATGGTCAAAAATATCCTAGAATTATTTGAAATAGCTCAAAAATACCCTGTAATGACCTAACCGGTCATTTTAACTTTTAGAACCCCGTTCCCTAAAATAAAACTTCTTGTAGGTGCTTATAATGATTTATGACTTGCGGGGATGGTTGGTTCGGGATTTGGAAGTGTTTGAGGTGAAATCGGAACACTTGGTTCCTTAAGTTGGCCTTAAAGTGCTAAGTTTGACTTCGGTCAACATTTTGAGAAAACGACCCTGGAATAGAATTTTGATGATTCCAACAGCTCCGTATGGTGATTTTGGACTTAGGAGCGTGATCGAAATTTTATTTGGAAGTCCGTAGTGAAATTAGACTTGAAATGGCTAAAATAGGAATTTAAAGTTTGAAAGTTTGACCGGGGAGTTGACTTTTTGATACCGGAGTCGGAATCCAGTTTTAAAAATTTTCATAGCTCCGTTATGTAATTTATGACTTGTGTGTAAAATTTGAGGTCAATCGGAGTTGATTTGATAGGTTTCGACATTGAATGTAGAAGTTGAAAACTCTTAGTTTCATTAAGCTTGAATTGGGGTATGATTCATGGTTTTAGCGTTGTTTGAAGTGATTTAGAGGTTCGACTAAGTTCGTATGATGTTTTAGGACTTGTTGGTATATTTGGTTGAGGTACCCGAGGGCCTCGGGTGAGTTTCGGATGGCTAACGGATAAAAAATTTGAGTTAAAAAGCTGCTGCAATTTTTCCTCTTCTGTTGGACAGTCTGGGCTGTGATTGAGCCCAGATATCGAGCCAGATATCAAGCCCAGATATCGAGCCAGATATCGAGCCCATGGTTGACGAGGTACGGGCTCGAGCTAGTGTATCGAAGCCATGATCGAAGGTCCAACTCGAGGGCCATGATCGAAGGTCCAGCTCGAGGGCCATGATCGAAGGCAAGGCTCGAGGGCCAGGATCGAGACCCAAGATCGAGGGTCATAATCGAAGGCTCAAGCTCGATGCCATGATTGAGGCTATGATCGAAGGCCCAACCTCGATACCCTGATCGAAGCCATGACCAAGGTCCAGGCTCGAGCCTGTGATCGAAGTCGCGATCGAAGGCAAGGCTCGAGGGCATGATCGAAGGTACAACCTCGATGCCCTGATCGAAGGCACATGTTCGATGCCGCGATCGAGGCCCAGTTCGAGGACCAGTTCCGAAGGCTGCTGGGCAGTTTTATAAGAAGAAGGCATTCGTCCCATTTGTCATTTTGACGAACTTAAGCTTTAGCAGAGACGACTTTTGGCAGATTTTCAAGGGAAAAATATTGGGGGTAAGTGATTCTAACTCGGATTTGGTCTACATATACAAGTATATTATTATTTTTCACAATTTAATTAGTGTTTTGAGATTAAAATTTAAAAAAAGTTTAGAAATCTCATAGAAACAAAATTTTGAGATTTCAGCATCGATTCGGAGTCGGATTTGAGTGAAACTGGTATGGTTGGACTCGTAATTGAATGGGTTGTCGGATTTCATAACTTTCGCCGGATTCCAAAATATGAGCCCACGCGGGCGAATTTTTAATTAATTTTGGGATCTTTTCTTAAAAATGTAGTATTTTCTTATAGAATTGATTTCTACAATATTTAGTGATTTTATCGAATTATTTTGGCTAGATTCGAGCGAGACGGAGTTGGATAATCATGGAAAAGGCCCTATAGTGGATTAAATTAGAGCAAGATGAGGTAAGTCTCTTGTCTAATCTTGTGAGGGGAAAATTACCTCATAGGTGATTAAGATTAAATAATTGTTGCTAATTGTGGGGGCTACGTACGCACGAGGTGACGAGAGTCCGTGCGTAGCTACTATTAATGCTAAAGTCCGGATAGTTTAGGACTCAAAGCATGTATTACTTGTATAAATTGTATTCTTTGATTAATTAATATTAATTGATATATATGAATATATTGTGAATTTTTTGATAAAGATATTAAAGGATGGAAATCTCATAGGCTTGATTTTCTATTTAAATCAATTAATTGTCAAAAGAAATTGTTCTCCTCCCAAATTTATCTTATAATAAATATACTGTTCTTCCGGAGGCACATAAGAAAATGTCCTCCTTTCTTGTGGAGCGGGCCGAACGCCTCGACAGGATAGATGCATCTATGGATCACGCCGCACGTCCCTCGGCAGTGTACACGACACTCTGGATCGGGCCGTACGTCCTCGGCAGAAATCGTGCTTAATAATAATAATAATTACACGATACTTTAATAATTTATTACAGCTTGTGAAGCTAATTAGTGAATTGGAAAATCTTTGGAATTTAATGAATTATTATTCTTGCTTGTTAAGGAATTAATTGTTACTCATGTAAATGAGATTTAATTGATAAATTGGAATTTATTTGAATTGAAGGAATTTAATTAATATATTGAGAATTGATACATTTGAAGAAATTTGATTATTTTCGCTGATTAAATAAATTATTGTAAATTATGTAAATCATGCTGATTTAAATATTTTAGTTTTATTTTAATTATTATTGACCTATAGTGAGTGTCAAAGTCGGCCATCTCGTCTCTACCACTTCGGGATTAGGCTTGATACTTACTGGGTACACGTTGTTTACGTACTCATACTACACTTGCTGCACTTTTTGTGCAGGATCTGAGACAGGTACTGGTGGAGGACCTATCATCACATACCCACGTCATCCCGAGGCATAGTGGTGAGCTGCCTTTCTGAGCCGTTCTGCAGCTACCACATTAAGCAAATCTAACCCACTTGGACTGCCATATCAGCTTCAATGGCAAGCCTAACGGTTTAAGGAGCATTTGTGGTCCAAAACATAGACGACATAGATATTTTTGGTACGAAAAACAAACGGAGGGTATTTTTGAGCTATTTCAAATAGTTCAAGGAAATTTTTGGCCCTTTTCCGTAATTTTTATTAAAGGCCTTCCCCCTCCCCCCACGGGTAGTGTACCCGGGGTCTGATATTCTACAGCTGCATGCCTAGGATCTTGAGCAGTAGGGGTCTGTGCTCCCCCTCCCGCCTGAGATGTGGCTGGGTCTACTGGAAATAAACCGACCTAGGTCATAGAATCCATGAACCGCAGCATACGGTCCATTACCTCCTGAAAGCCTGGTGCTGACATGAAATCAACCGGGGCTAGCTCTGCTGCGGGCACCTCGCCCTGCTCCTCATCAATGAAATCCTCCACTGGACCGGCTGGTGGTGCAACTGGGGAAGGTCTGGGAGGTCCTCGTCCCCTACCTCGGGCCGATGCCCTCCCCCGGCCTCTGCCTCGACCTCTAGCAACAGGGGGAGCAGCTCCTCTCGGGTCCTAAACATCTGCCGCGCGCGTTCTCACCATCTGTGAGAGAGTAAAAGAAGAAACTTAGTACACCATCAACTGCACGATATGAGATGAATAAAGAGTAGTTTCCTAACACCCTATAGCCTTTCGAAGATAAGTACGGACGTCTCCGCAACGATCCACAAGACTCTATTAGGCCTGCCCATAACTTGTGAGACCTACGTAAACCTAGTGATCTGAAACCATGTTGTCACGACCCAATTTCATTATAGGCCGTGATGGCGCCCAACACCATTGCTAGGCAAGCCAACAGTGAACAATCTAGTGAGTTTCCCATTTCAATAAGTTTTTTTTTCAAGTAAATAACTTTCCTTAACTTAATAGGTTTAGTAAGAAACAGATTTAACTTAATAAAACGAAAGCAGCTGAATGTATTTATGGCCATAGGAATAAAACCAAAATCACAAGTCTACTAGTATGTGCCAAGATCTGGTGTCACAAGTGTGTGAGCTACTAGAAGGATATACAAAAGATCTCTACTCTACTGTCTGAAATAGAATAGACAGGAAATAAATCAAAAGAGAGACTCCGGCTGCTGCTGAATGGATCGGAAGGGCAGCTCACCGTGTGGTCTCCAATCGAAAGTCAAGCGTGCGCGCCAGACTAATAACATTGGGGCACCCCGAGGTGATACGCTTGGCATGACGAACCCCTTTGCTAGCAACTCCTCAAGCTGCTCCTTCAACTCCTTCAACACTTTCGGAGCCATACGGTACAGTGGGATAGATATAGGCTGGGTGCCTTGAGCCAAGTCAATAAAGAAGTCGATATCACGATCTGGTGGCATGCCTGGAGGATCAGAAAGAAACATATCGGAGAACTCCCGGACTACTGGTACTAAATCAATCATCGGAGACTCTACAGTAGTGTCCCGAATATAGGCTAGATAAGCCAAACAACCCTTTTCGACCATGTGTCGAGCCTTCACAAAAGAGATAACCTGACTAGATATACTGACAGACAAACCCTTCCACTCCAATCTAGGCAACTCTGGCATCGCTAGGGTAACAGTCTTGGCATGGCAATAAAGGATGGCGTGATTTGAGGATAGCCAGTCCATGCCCATGATGACCTCAAAGTCGGTCATATCAAGCAGCAAAAGATCCGCTCTAGTCTCGTATCCACAGAATGTGACCACATAGGACCGATAGATCTGATCCACAACAATAGAATCGCTCATAGGAGTGGACACATAAACATGAGTACTCAAGGACTCACGAGGAATATCCAAAAAATGAGCAAACAGAGATGACATATACAAATAGGTAGACCCTGGATCAAATAGTACTGAAGCTTCCCTACCACAGACAGAAATAATACCTGTGATCACGGCATCTAAGGCCAGTGCATCTGGTCTGGCCGGAAAAGCATAGAATCTAGCTAGAGCGCCACCTGGCTGGCCCCCGCCTGCCTGATCTCCACCTCTGGGATGACCCCTACCCACCTGCCCTCTGCCTCTGGGTGGCTGGACAGCTGGTGCAGCTACTGGTGCTGTAATTATGGGTTGCTAACCATGCTGCACTACCTTGCCCCAAAGCCTGGGGCAATGTCTCTTCATGTGACTAGGATCCCCGCACTCATAACAACCTCTCGGAGCGGTAGACTGCTGCCCTGATGTCTGTTGATGGCCCGAATACCTATCGGGAGAACCCTGAAGAGCGGGTAGGCGGTATTAACTCTCTGTGATGGCACTAAAATAGACACTGGAAGAACCCTGATGACCGGAGTACCCACTAGAAGAACCCTGAATAGATGGCGGGCGGTAAGAACTCTACGGCATGGCACTGAAGTAGGGTCACACTGGAACACTCCGAGGAGGTGGTGGTGCAGAATATGGGGGTCTGCTGGGCTGACCCTTCCCAAAATGACCTCTACCCCCAGCTGGGGCACCTCTAAACTCTCCAGAAAAATAGAACCTCTTGTCCCGCTGCATCTTCTCTCTACCCCTCTGACAGTAACCCTCAATCCGCCGAGCAATCTCCACTACCAACTGATAAGAAGTCCCCATCTCAACCTCCCAAGCCATACTAGCCTGAATACTAGAGTGCAACCCCGCAACAAACCTCCGCACTAGCTCCGCCTCAGTGGGAAGTATCATAAGTGCATGGCGAGACAACTCAAAGAATATCGCCTCATAATCGGTCATTGACAGCTGACCCTGTTGGAGCTGCTCAAACTGAAGCCGCAACTCTTCTCTCTGAGAGGGTGGAATATACCTGTCCAGGAATAGGCGTGTAAACTGGTCCCAAGTTATAGGAGGAGAACCTGCTGGTCTGCCAAGGAGATAAGACTTCCACCACCTACGTGCTCTGCCCTCTAACTGAAAGGTAGTGAAATCCACCCCGTGAGATTCCAATATACTCATGTTGTGTAGTCTGTCCCTGCACCTATCAATGAAGTCTCGGGTATCCTCATGTTGCTCACCCCCAAAGACCGGAGTGTGAAGCCTGGTCCATCTACCCAGTAGCTTCTGCGGCTCGCCGGTCGCAGCTGGTTTGGGCTCAGGTACAACTGCTGCAACTGGCTGGGCACTGCCCACGAGTAGTGTACCCGGGGTCTGATATACTACAGCTGCATGCCCAGGATCTTGAGCAGTAGGGGTCTGTGCTCCCCCTCCCACCTGAGATGTGGCTGGGTCTGCGGGAAATAAACTGACCTGGGTCATAGAATCCATGAACCGCAGCATACGACCCATTACCTCCTGAAAGCCGAGTGCTGACAAGAAATCAACCGGGGCTGGCTCTTCTGCGGGCACCTCGCCCTGCTCCTCATCAATGAAATCCTCTACTGGACCGGCTGGTGGTGCAACTGGGGTAGCTCTGGGACATCCTCGTCCCCTACCTCAGGCCGATGCCCTCCCCCGGCCTCTGCCTCGACCTCTAGCAATAGGGGGAGCAGCTCATCTAGGGTTCGAAACATCTGTCGTACGCGTTCTCACCATCTGTGAGAGAGTAAAAGAAGAAACTCAGTACACCATCAACTGCACGATATGAGATGAATAAAGAGTAGTTTCCTAACACCCTATAGCCTCTCGAAGATAAGTACGGACGTCTCCGCACCGATCCACAAGACTCTATTAGGCCTGCCCATAACTTGTGAGACCTACATAAACCTAGTGATCTGATACCATGTTGTCACGACCAAATTTCATTATAGGCCGTGATGTCACCCAACACCATTGCTAGGCAAGCCAACAGTGAACAATCTAGTGAGTTTCCCATTTCAATAAGTTTTTTTTCAAGTAAATAACTTTCCTTAACTTAATAGGTTTAGTAAGAAACAGATTTAAATTAATAAAACAAAAGCAGCTGAATGTATTTATGGCCATAGGAATAAAACTAAAATCATAAGTCTACTAGTGTGTACCAAGATCTGGTGTCACAAGTGTGTGGGATACTAGTAGGATATACAAAAGATCTCTACTCGATCTGAAATAGAATAGACAGGAAATAAATCAAAAGAGAGACTCCGGCTGCTGCTGAATGGCTCGGAAGGGCAGCTCACCGTGTGGTCTCCAATCGAAAGTCAAGCGTGCGCGCCAGACTAATAACTAGATGCAACTGCCTCAGATCCTGCACATCAAGTGCATAAGTATAGCGTGAGTACATAAACAACATGTACCTAGTAAGTTTCTAGTCTAACCTCGAAGAAGTCGTGACGAGGGGTCGACTTCGACACTTACTATGGGCCTAAAATATAATAGTATGAAGTTCTAATTAAACATGATATATAAAATGATAATAGAACTCAGTACAGGAAAATAAGTAAACAATTCTTTCATTTCAAGTAAGAACCAAGTCATTTCTCTTGTCCAATCCTTTCACCTTTCAAGTCCATGGAACAATATTAAATATAACGAGGTTCCAATATCTTTACGGACGAATTATGCCGAGGACGTACGACCCGATCCAAATATACATATAAACATACTGTGCACTACCGAGGGTCGAATGACCCAAACCATAGAAACATCAATTAACCTGCCGAGGCGAACGACCCGCTCCCATGAGAGTAGTAAAAATTTACCCCACTCGCGGAATATACTTGCGAAGCGGTTGAATATAGATTTTCTCAAGTTATCATAATATTTCTCAATTCTTTTTCAAAATAAGAAATTCAGTTAGGATCCTTTAAAATATTGAAATCCTCACCCTCCGCTTTAATCCAAACAATTAGTAAGCATAACCAAGCAACGATATCAACAAAAATATGGTGTAAACCTAAATCTACTCGGACATAAGCATGAATAGTAGTTACGCACGGACTCTCGTCACTTCATACGTACGTAGCCCCCACAAATAGAAGTACATAATGATTAAATTCACCTATGGGGTTAATTCCCTCTTACAAGATTAGAAAAGAGACTTACCTCGTCTTAAGGCCTACTTTCCGGTCCAAGATTGTGCCCAAACCCTTAATTCAGCTGCCGTGAGGCATATGCAATAACTCGCCTCTCCTGCATCAATATGCAACCCAAGCCAACGCGTGAAGCGTCGCAATACACATTATACATCCCCGAACTGGAAGGCAACACTAGGACTAGTGCTGTAGTCAAATTTGTCTTGAGCTTCTGAAGCTCGTCTCACAATCATTGGACCAACGAAACTGAGCACCCTTCTGGTTCAATCTAGTCAAAGGTGCTACACTAGATGGGAAGCCCTCCACGAACCGACAATAATAACCTGCTAACCCCAAGAAGCTCGTAATCTCAGTCACCGAAGTAGGACGAGGCCAACTCTGAACTGCCTCAATCTTCTTGGGATCCACTTTAATACCCTCGCCAGTCACAACATGCCCCAAGAATTCCATAGAATCTAACCAAAACTCACACTTGGAGAACTTAGCATATAGCTTCTATTTCCGCAAGGTTTGAAGCACCACTCTCAAGTGCTGCTCGTACTCCTCCATGCTACGTGAGTAAATCAAAATGTCATCAATGAAGACAATGACAAACGAATCAATATAAGGTCTGAACACCATGTTCATCAAGTCCATAAATGCTGCTGGGGTGTTAGTCAAGCCGAAGTACATCACCAGAAACTCATAATGGCCATATCTAGTACGAAAAGCAGTCTTCGGAACATCCGAGTCCCGAATCTTCAACTGATGGTACTGCAACCTCAACAAGATCTTACAGAACACCCTAGCACCCTGCAACTGGTCAAACAAATCATCAATACGCGGCAATGGGTACTTGCTCTTGATGGTAACTTTGTTCAACTGGCGGTAATCAATGCACATCCATAGAGTCCCATATTTCTTCTTCACAAATAACATTGGGGCACCCCGAGGTGATACGCTTGGCATGACGAACCCCTTTGCTAGCAACTCCTCAAGCTGCTCCTTCAACTCCTTCAACACTTTCGGAGCCATACGGTACAGTGGGATAGATATAGGCTGGGTGCCTTGAGCCAAGTCAATAAAGAAGTCGATATCACGATCTGGTGGCATGCCTGGAGGATCAGAAAGAAACATATCGGAGAACTCCCGGACTACTGGTACTAAATCAATCATCGGAGACTCTACAGTAGTGTCCCGAATATAGGCTAGATAAGCCAAACAACCCTTTTCGACCATGTGTCGAGCCTTCATAAAAGAGATAACCTGACTAGATATACTGACAGACAAACCCTTCCACTCCAATCTAGGCAACTCTGGCATCGCTAGGGTAACAGTCTTGGCATGGCAATAAAGGATGGCGTGATTTGAGGATAGCCAGTCCATGCCCATGATGACCTCAAAGTCGGTCATATCAAGCAGCAAAAGATCCGCTCTAGTCTCGTATCCACAGAATGTGACCACATAGGACCGATAGATCTGATCCACAACAATAGAATCGCTCATAGGAGTGGACACATAAACATGAGTACTCAAGGACTCACGAGGAATATCCAAAAAATGAGCAAACAGAGATGACATATACAAATAGGTAGACCCTGGATCAAATAGTACTGAAGCTTCCCTACCACAGACAGAAATAATACCTGTGATCACGGCATCTAAGGCCAGTGCATCTGGTCTGGCCGGAAAAGCATAGAATCTAGCTAGAGCGCCACCTGGCTGGCCCCCGCCTGCCTGATCTCCACCTCTGGGATGACCCCTACCCACCTGCCCTCTGCCTCTGGGTGGCTGGACAGCTGGTGCAGCTACTGGTGCTGTAATTATGGGTTGCTAACCATGCTGCACTACCTTGCCCCAAAGCCTGGGGCAATGTCTCTTCATGTGACTAGGATCCCCGCACTCATAACAACCTCTCGGAGCGGTAGACTGCTGCCCTGATGTCTGTTGATGGCCCGAATACCTATCGGGAGAACCCTGAAGAGCGGGTAGGCGGTATTAACTCTCTGTGATGGCACTAAAATAGACACTGGAAGAACCCTGATGACCGGAGTACCCACTAGAAGAACCCTGAATAGATGGCGGGCGGTAAGAACTCTACGGCATGGCACTGAAGTAGGGTCACACTGGAACACTCCGAGGAGGTGGTGGTGCAGAATATGGGGGTCTGCTGGGCTGACCCCTCCCAAAATGACCTCTACCCCCAGCTGGGGCACCTCTAAACTCTCCAGAAAAATAGAACCTCTTGTCCCGCTGCATCTTCTCTCTACCCCTCTGACAGTAACCCTCAATCCGCCGAGCAATCTCCACTACCAACTGATAAGAAGTCCCCATCTCAACCTCCCAAGCCATACTAGCCTGAATACTAGAGTGCAACCCCGCAACAAACCTCCACACTAGCTCCGCCTCAGTGGGAAGTATCATAAGTGCATGGCGAGACAACTCAAAGAATATCGCCTCATAATCGGTCATTGACAGCTGACCCTGTTGGAGCTGCTCAAACTGAAGCCGCAACTCTTCTCTCTGAGAGGGTGGAATATACCTGTCCAGGAATAGGCGTGTAAACTGGTCCCAAGTTATAGGAGGAGAACCTGCTGGTCTGCCAAGGAGATAAGACTTCCACCACCTACGTGCTCTGCCCTCTAACTGAAAGGTAGTGAAATCCACCCCGTGAGATTCCAATATACTCATGTTGTGTAGTCTGTCCCTGCACCTATCAATGAAGTCTCGGGTATCCTCATGTTGCTCACCCCCAAAGACCGGAGTGTGAAGCCTGGTCCATCTACCCAGTAGCTTCTGCGGCTCGCCGGTCGCAGCTGGTTTGGGCTCAGGTACAACTGCTGCAACTGGCTGGGCACTGCCCACGAGTAGTGTACCCGGGGTCTGATATACTACAGCTGCATGCCCAGGATCTTGAGCAGTAGGGGTCTGTGCTCCCCCTCCCACCTGAGATGTGGCTGGGTCTGCGGGAAATAAACTGACCTGGGTCATAGAATCCATGAACCGCAGCATACGACCCATTACCTCCTGAAAGCCGAGTGCTGACAAGAAATCAACCGGGGCTGGCTCTTCTGCGGGCACCTCGCCCTGCTCCTCATCAATGAAATCCTCTACTGGACCGGCTGGTGGTGCAACTGGGGTAGCTCTGGGACATCCTCGTCCCCTACCTCAGGCCGATGCCCTCCCCCGGCCTCTGCCTCGACCTCTAGCAATAGGGGGAGCAACTCATCTAGGGTCCGAAACATCTGTCGTACGCGTTCTCACCATCTGTGAGAGAGTAAAAGAAGAAACTCAGTACACCATCAACTGCACGATATGAGATGAATAAAGAGTAGTTTCCTAACACCCTATAGCCTCTCGAAGATAAGTACGGACGTCTCCGCACCGATCCACAAGACTCTATTAGGCCTGCCCATAACTTGTGAGACCTACATAAACCTAGTGATCTGATACCATGTTGTCACGACCAAATTTCATTATAGGCCGTGATGTCACCCAACACCATTGCTAGGCAAGCCAACAGTGAACAATCTAGTGAGTTTCCCATTTCAATAAGTTTTTTTTCAAGTAAATAACTTTCCTTAACTTAATAGGTTTAGTAAGAAACAGATTTAAATTAATAAAACAAAAGCAGCTGAATGTATTTATGGCCATAGGAATAAAACTAAAATCATAAGTCTACTAGTGTGTACCAAGATCTGGTGTCACAAGTGTGTGGGATACTAGTAGGATATACAAAAGATCTCTACTCGATCTGAAATAGAATAGACAGGAAATAAATCAAAAGAGAGACTCCGGCTGCTGCTGAATGGCTCGGAAGGGCAGCTCACCGTGTGGTCTCCAATCGAAAGTCAAGCGTGCGCGCCAGACTAATAACTAGATGCAACTGCTTCAGATCCTGCACATCAAGTGCATAAGTATAGCGTGAGTACATAAACAACATGTACCTAGTAAGTTTCTAGTCTAACCTCGAAGAAGTCGTGACGAGGGGTCGACTTCGACACTTACTATGGGCCTAAAATATAATAGTATGAAGTTCTAATTAAACATGATATATAAAATGATAATAGAACTCAGTACAGGAAAATAAGTAAACAATTCTTTCATTTCAAGTAAGAACCAAGTCATTTCTCTTGTCCAATCCTTTCACCTTTCAAGTCCATGGAACAATATTAAATATAACGAGGTTCCAATATCTTTACGGACGAATTATGCCGAGGACGTACGACCCGATCCAAATATACATATAAACATACTGTGCACTACCGAGGGTCGAACGACCCAAACCATAGAAACATCAATTAACCTGCCGAGGCGAACGACCCGCTCCCATGAGAGTAGTAAAAATTTACCCCACTCGCGGAATATACTTGCGAAGCGGTTGAATATAGATTTTCTCAAGTTATCATAATATTTCTCAATTCTTTTTCAAAATAAGAAATTCAGTTAGGATCCTTTAAAATATTGAAATCCTCACCCTCCGCTTTAATCCAAACAATTAGTAAGCATAACCAAGCAACGATATCAACAAAAATATGGTGTAAGCCTAAATCTACCCGGACATAAGCATAAATAGT
Organism: Nicotiana tomentosiformis; assembly: GCF_000390325.3. NCBI lineage: Eukaryota > Viridiplantae > Streptophyta > Magnoliopsida > Solanales > Solanaceae > Nicotiana > Nicotiana tomentosiformis. The sequence continues at coordinate 94,916,835 of NC_090813.1, read as the reverse complement.
AGTTATGCACGGACTCTCGTCACTTCGTACGTACGTAGCCCCCACAAATAGAAGTACATAATGATTAAATTCACCTATGGGGTTAATTCCCTCTTACAAGATTCGAAAAGAGACTTACCTCGTCTTAAGGCCTACTTTCCGGTCCAAGATTGTGCCCAAACCCTCAATTTGGCATCAAACGACTCACAACTAGTCAAATGTTATTTAAAATAATTAATACACGCTTAAAAATTTATATCCCAACTATCAAAGTGATTTTCCCAGCCTATTTGCAACATTCCTAAAATTCACCCCCGGACCCACGTGCATGGATTTTGAAAATTTTTGAAGAAAGTTGTTACCCATAACATCATGAGCTCAAATATATAATTTTTACTAGGTTCCATAACGAATTTCATGATTAAATCTCATTTTTATCAAAAACCTAGGTTTTCACCTAAACCCAAAAATTTTACTGATTTACATGTTATAATCTACCCATAAACTACGTATATAACACACATTGTATAGAAATTACTTATCTCAAAGTGCTAGGTGAGATCCCCTCTGTAAGAGCTCGAAAATTGCTCAACAATGAAAATAAATAAGCCAAAATGACTAAGTCCCGTTTTAAAAGAGACCTCACTGCCTCTAGCGATCTCGCACCTGTGGTCGCAGGGCCGCACCTGCATTGTCGCTTCTGCGGATAAAAGTCCGCTTCTACGGAAGTGCCCAGGAAGGTTGGCTCCGCTTCTGCGGACGGGGTCCCGCTTCTGCGATCCCACTTCTGCGGAGGTTGGGGCGCACCTGCGGATCATGGGCTGCCCCTCCTTGGCCATTTCTGCGAGCTTTGGCTCGCTTCTATGAGCTCGAACTTGCGGCTGGCCAAGCGCAGGTGCGATTTTGACAGCAGCTGGGAGCTTCAGCTGTTGCTTCCAAATTTTCAACTTGGTCCGAGCCTCGTCCGATTGACACTCAGGACCCGTAGGGCCCCGCCCGAACATACCAACAAGTTTGGAATCATAAAACAGACTGGCTCGAACTCTCGGAATGCCCGAAACAACATTAAAACTAAGAATCACACCCCAAAACCAATTGAATCAAACTTATGAACTTTAAGTTCTTCAATTTACTCCCAATGTGCCAAAACATACTTAAACTACTTGGAATGACACCAAATTTTGCGTGCAAGTCTTAAATGACGTTACAGAACTATTCCCGGTCTCAGAATTCCATTTGGATCTCAATATCACCAAAACCCGTTCCAAACCAAATTTAAAGAACTTCTAAAACCTTCAAGGATAAACTTTCACTATTAAGTGCCGAAACGCTCCCGGGTCATCCAAAGCCCGATCCAAACATACGCCCAAGTCCGAAATCACCATATGAACCTATTGGAACTGTCAAATCCTGATTCCGAGGTCGTTTACTAAAAATGTTGACCAAAGTCAAACTTAGCCTTTTAGGGCTAACTTAAGGAACCAAGTGTTTCGATTTCAATCCGAACTCTTCCAAATCCCGAACTAACCATCCCCGTAAGTCATAAAACAGTAAAAGCATGTACAAAAAGTCTTATTTAGGGGAACGGGGTTCTAGAAAGCAAAACGACCGGTCGGGTCGTTATATTCTCCACCTCTTAAACAAACATTCGTCTTCGAACGGGTTCAAAATCATACCTGAAATGCTAAATAAGTGTAGATATCTCCTTCGCATGTCCTCCTCGAACTCCCAAGTCGCCTCCTCGACCGGTTGGCCCCTCCTCTGGACTTTTACCGCAGAAATCTTCTTGGACCTCAATTGGCGGACCTGCCTATTCATAATGGAAACTAGCTTCTCCTCATAACCCAAGCTCTCATCTAACTGAATCGTGCTGAAGTTTAATACATGTGACAAGTCAGCATGATACCTCCGGAGCATAGACACATGGAAAATCGGATGAACCCCTGATAGACTGAGAGGCAAAGCAAGCTCATAAGCAGCCTCCCTAACTCGTCTCAACACCTCAAATGGGCCTATAAACCTTGGGCTCAACTTGCCCTTCTTCCTGAATCTCATAATCCCCTTCATCGGCGAGACTTTTAAGAGAACCTTCTCGCCCACCATAAATGATAAATCACATGCCTTCCGATCTGCGTAACTCTTCTGTCTGGACTGTGCTGTGCGAAGTCGCTCCTGAATCTACTTTACCTTTTCCAAGGCATCCTTCACCAAATCAGTAACATATAACTTAGCCTCGCCGGGCTCAAACCATCCGATGGGAGAACGACATCGCTGACCATATAAAGCCTCAAATGGAGCCATCTCGATGCTGGACTGATAACTGTTGTTGTAAGCAAACTCGTCCAAAGGCAAGAACCGATCCCAATGTCCCCCAAAGTCAATCACACATGCTCTGAGCATGTCCTCCAAGATCTGAACTGTCCGCTCCGACTGCCCGTCGGTCTGTAGATGAAATGCAGTGCTGAACTCTACACGGGTCCCCAACTCACTCTGTACTGCTCTCCAGAAATGCGAAGTAAATTGAGGTCCTCTGTCTGATATGATGGAAACAGGTATGCCAGGCAGTCGAACTATCTCCTAGATATAAATCTAGGCCAATCTCTTTGAAGTATACGTAGTCATCACAGGAATGAAATATGCCGACTTGGTCAATCGGTCTACAATAACCCAAACTGCATCAAACTTCCATAAGGTCTGTGGCAACCCAACTACGAAGTCCATAGTAACGCACTCCAACTTCCACTCAGGAATAGTCATCTACTGGAGTAGGCCACCTGGCCTCTGGTGCTCATATTTAACATGCTGGCAATTTAGGCATCTAGCTACGTACTTAACTATGTCTTTCTTCATCCGCAGCCACCAACAATGCTACCTCGGGTCGCAGTACATCTTCATAGCACCTGGATGAATGGAATATTGAGAACTGTGCGCCTCCTCTAGAATCCTCTCCCTCAAGCCATCAACATTTGGAACACATAGATGACCCTGGAGTCGCAGGACATCTCCTCGCCGATAAAAACCTCCTTGGCACTACCCTGCAGTACTGTCTCTCTAAGAATCGTCAAGTACGGATCATCAAACTGTCGAGCCTTGATCTGCTCCAATAGTGAAGACTGGGCAATGACGCATGCAAGAACTTGGCTGGGCTCTGAAATATCCAAACTCACAAGTCTCTTAGCCAAAATCTGAATGTCCTAGGCCAGTGGTATCTGAATGTCCTAGGCCAGTGGTATCTCCTCTGCTGAAATGAATTCCAAGCTACCCATACTCCCTGCCTTCCCGCTTAGGGCATCCACGACCACATTCGCCTTGCCCGGATGATAAAGAATGGTGATGTCATAGTCCTTCAGTAACTCAAGCCACCTAAGCTGCCTCAAATTTAGATCCCTTTGCTTGAACAAATACTGCAAGCTGCGATGATCAGTGTAAACCTCACAGGACACCCCATAAAGATAATGCCTCCAGATATTAAGAGCATGAACAATCGCGGCCAACTCCAAATCGTGCACAGGATAATTCTTCTCATAGGGATTCAGCTTCCGTGAGGCATATGCAATAACTCGCCTCTCCTGCATCAATATGCAACCCAAGCCAATGCGTGAAGCGTCGCAATACACATTATACATCCCCGAACCGGAAGGCAACAATAGGACTAGTGTTGTAGTCAAATTTATCTTGAGCTTCAGGAAGCTACTCTCATAATCATCGGACCAACGAAACTGAGCACCCTTCTGGGTCAATCTAGTCAAAGGTGCTGCACTAGATGAGAAGCCCTCCATGAACCGACAATAATAACCTGCTAACCCCAAGAAGCTCGTGATCTCAGTCGCCGAAGTAGGACGAGGCCAACTCTGAACTGCCTCAATCTTCTTGGGATCCACTTTAATACCCTCGCCTGTCACAACATGCCCCAAGAATTCCACAGAATCTAACCAAAACTCACACTTGGAGAATTTAGCATATAGCTTCTGTTTCCGCAAGGTCTGAAGCACCACTCTCAAGTGCTGCTCGTGCTCCTCCATGCTACGTGAGTAAATCAAAATGTCATTAATGAAGACAATGACAAACGAATCAATATAAGGTCTGAACGCCCTGTTCATCAAGTCCATAAATGCCGCTGGGGTGTTAGTCAAGCCGAAGAACATCACCAGAAACTCATAATGGCCATATCTAGTATGAAAAGCAGTCTTCGGAACATCCGAGTCCCGAATCTTCAACTGATGGTACCGCAACCTCAAGAAAATCTTACAGAACACCCTAGCACCCTACAACTGGTCAAATAAATCATCAATACACGGCAATGGGTACTTGTTCTTGATGGTAACTTTGTTCAACTCGTGGTAATCAATGCACATCCATAGAGTCCCATCTTTCTTCTTCACAAATAGCATTGGGGCACCCCGAGGTGATACGCTTGGCATGACGAACCCCTTTGCTAGCAACTCCTCAAGCTGCTCCTTCAACTCCTTCAACTCTTTCGGAGCCATACGGTACAGTGGGATAGATATAGGCTGGGTGCCTGGAGCCAAGTCAATACAGAAGTCGATATCATGATCTGGTGGCATGCCTCGAGGATCAGAAAGAAACATATCAGAGAACTCCCGGACTACTGGTACTGAATCAATCATCGGAGACTCTACAGTAGTGTCTCGAATATAGGCTAGATAAGCCAAACAACCCTTTTCGACCATGTGTCGAGCCTTCATAAAAGAGATAACCTGACTAGATGTACTGACAGACAAACCCTTCCACTCTAATCTAGGCAACTCTGGCATCGCTAGGGTAACAGTCTTGGCATGGCAATCAAGGATGGCATGATATGAGGATAGCCAGTCCATGCCCATGATGACCTCAAAGTCGGTCATATCAAGAAGCAAAAGATTCGCTCTAGTCTCGTATCCATAGAATGTGACCACACAGGACTGATAGATCTGATCCACAACAACAGAATCGCCCATAGGAGTGGACACATAAACAGGAGTACTCAAGGACTCACGAGGAATATCCAGAAAATGAGCAAACAGAGATGACATATACAAATAGGTAGACCCTAGATCAAATAGTACTGAAGCTTCCCTACCACAGACAGAAATAATACCTGTGATCACGGCATCTAAGGCCAATGCATCTAGTCTGGCCGAAAAAGCATAGAATCTGGCTAGAGCGCCACCTGGCTGGCCCCCGCCTACCTGACCTCCACCTCTGGGACGACCCCTACCCACCTGCCCTCTGCCTCTGGGTGGCTGGATAGCTGGTGCGGCTACTGATGCTGTAACTATGGGCTGCTGACCATGCTGCACTACCTTGCCCCGAAGCCTGGGGCAATGTCTCTTCATGTGACTAGGATCGCCGCACTCATAACAACCTCTCAGAGTGGTAGACTGCTGCCCTGAAGTCTGACCCTGATGGCCCGAATACCTACCGGGAGAACCCTGAAGAGCGGGTAGGCGGTATGAACTCTCTGGCATGGCACTAAAATAGACACTGGAAGAACCCTGATGACCGGAGTACCCACTAGAAGAACCCTGAATAGCTGGCGGGCGGTAAGAACTCTACGGCATGGCACTGAAGTAGGGTCACGCTGGAATACTCCGAGGAGGTGGTGGTGCAGAATATGGGGGCCTGCTGGGCTGACCCCTCCCAAAATGACCTCTACCCCCAGCTGGGGCACCTCTGAACTCTCCAGAAAAACAGGACCTCTTGTCCCGCTGCATCTGCTCTTTACCTCTCTGATAGTAACCCTCAATCCGCCGAGCAATCTCCACTACCAACTGATAAGAAGTCCCCATCTCAACCTCCCAAGCCATACTATCCTGAATACTAGAGTGCAACCCCGCAACAAACCTCCGCACTAGCTCCGCCTCAGTGGGAAGTATCATAAGTGCATGGCGAGACAACTCAAAGAATCTCGCCTCATAATCGGTCATTGACAGCTGACCCTGCTGGAGCTGCTCAAACTGAAGCCGCAACTCTTCCCTCTGAGAGGGTGGAATATACCTTTCCAGGAATAGGTGTGTAAACTGGTCCCAAGTTATAGGAGGAGAACCTGCTAGTCTGCCAAGGAGATAAGACTTCCACCACCTACGTGCTCTGCCCTCTAACTGAAAGGTAGTGAAATCCACCTCGTGAGATTCCAATATGCTCATGTTGTGTAGTTTGTCCCTGCACCTATCAATGAAGTCTCGGGCATCCTCATGTCGCTCACCCCCAAAGACCAGAGGGTGAAGCCTGGTCCATCTACCCAGTAGCTTCTGCGGCTCGTCGGTCGCAGCTGGTCTGGGCTCAGGTACAACTGCTGCAACTGGCTGGGCTCTGCCCACGGGTAGTGTACCCGGGGTCTGATATACTACAGTTGGATGCCCAGGATCTTGAGCAGTAGGGGTCTGTGCTCCCCCTCCCGCCTGAGATGTGGCTGGGTCTGCGAAAATAAACCGACCTGGGTCTTAGAATCCATAAACCGCAGTATACGGCCCATTACCTCCTGAAAGCCCGGTGCTGACATGAAATCAATCGGGGCTGGCTCTGCTGCGGGCACCTCGCCCTGCTCCTCATCAATGAAATCCTCCACTGGACCGGTTGGTGGTGCAACTGGGGCAGCTCTGGGACGTCCTCGTCCCCTACCTCAGGACGATGCCCTCCCCCGGCCTCTGCCTCGACCTATAGCAACAGGGGGAGCAGCTCCTCTCGGGTCTGAAACATCTGCCGTGCTTGTTCTCACCATCTGTGAGAGAGTAAAAGAAGAAACTTAGCACACCATCAACTGCACGATATGAGATGAATAAAAAGTAGTTTCCTAACAACCTATAGCCTCTCGAAGATAAGTACGGACGTCTCTGCACCGATCCATAAGACTCTATTAGGCCTGCCTATAACTTGTGAGACCTACGTAAACCTAGTGATCTGATACCATGTTATCACGAACCAATTTCATTATAGGCCGTGATGGCGCCCAACACCATTGCTAGGCATGCCAACAGTGAACAATCTAGTGAGTTTCCCATTTCAATAAGTTTTTTTTAAAGTAAATAACTTTCCTTAACTTAATAGGTTTAGTAAGAAACAGATTTAAATTAATAAAACGAAAGCAACTGAATGTATTTATGGCCATAGGAATAAAACCAAAATCACAAGTCTACTAGTGTGTGCCAAGATCTGGTGTCACAAGTGTGTGGGCTACTAGTAGGATATACAAAAGATCTCTACTCTACTGTCTGAAATAGAATAGACAGGAAATAAATCAAAAGAGAGACTCCGGCTGCTGCTGAACGGCTCGGAAGGGCAGCTCACCATGTGGTCTCGGACCGAAAGTCAAGCGTGCGCGCCAGACTAATAACCAGATGCAACTGCCTCAGATACTGCACATCAAGTGCAAAAGTATAGCGTGAGTACATAAACAACATGTACCCAGTAAGTATCTAGTCTAACCTCGAAGAAGTCATGACGAAGGGTCGACTTCGACACTTACTATGGGCCAAAAATATAATAGTATGAAGTTCTAATTAAACATGATATATAAAATGATAATAGAACTCAGTGCAGGAAAATAAGTAAACAATTCTTTCATTTCAAGTAAGAACCAAGTCATTTTTCTTGTCCAATCCTTTCACCTTTCAAGTCCATGGAACAATATTAAATATAATGGGGTTCCAATATCTTTATGGACGAATTATGCCGAGGACGTACGACCCGATCCAAATATACATATAAACATACTGTATACTGCCGAGGGTCGAACGACCCGAACCATAGAAACATCAATTAACCTGCCGAGGCGAACGACTCGCTCCCATGAGAGTAGTAAAAATTTACCTCACTCGCGGAATATACTTGCGAAGCAGTTGAATATAGATTTTCTCAACTTATCATAATATTTCTCAATTCTTTTTCAAAATAAGAAATTCAGCTAGGAACATTTAAAATATTGAAATCCTCACCCTCCGCTTTAATCCAAACAATTAGTAAGCATAACCAAGCAACGATATCAACAAAAACATGGTGTAAGCCTAAATCTACTCGGACATAAGTATGAATAGTAGCTACGCATGGATTCTCGTCACTTCGTACGTACATGGCCCCCATAAATAGAAGTACATAATGATTAAGTTCACCTATGGGGTTAATTCCCTCTTACAAGGTGAGAAAAGAGACTTACCTCGTCTCAAGGCCTACTTTCCGGTCCAAGATTATTCTCAAACCCTCAATTTGGCGCCAAACGACTCGCCACTAGTCAAATATTATTTAAAATAATTAATACACACTTAAAAGTTCATATCCCAACTATGAAAGTGATTTCCCCAGCCTATTTGCAACATTCCTAAAATTCACCCTCAGACCCACGTGCCCGGATTCAGGAAATATTTGAAGAAAGTTGTTACTCATAACATCATGAACTCAAATATATGATTTTTACTAGGTTCCATAACGAATTTTATGATTAAATCTCATTTTTATCAAAAATCTAGGTTTTCATCTAAACCCAAAATTTTCACTGATTTACATGTTATAATCTACCCATAAACTATGTATTTAACACACATTGTATAGAAATTACTTACCTCAAAGTCCTAGGTGAAATCCCCTCTTTAAGAGCTCCAAAATCGCCCAACAATGGAAATAAATGAGCCAAAATGACTAAGTCCCGTTTTAAAAGAGACCTCATTGCCTCCAGCAATCTCGCACCTGCGGTCGTAGGGCCGCACCTGCGTTGTCTCTTCTGCGGACAAAAGTTTGCTTTTGCGGAAGTGCCCAGGCAGGCTGGCTCCGCTTCTGCGGATGGGGTCCCGCTTCTGCGATCCCTTTTCTATGAAGGTTGGGGCGCACCTGCAGATCCTGTGCTGCCCCTCCTTGGCCGCTTCTGCTAGCTCGCACCTGCGGCTGGCCAAGCGCATGTGCGATTATGACAACACCTGGGAGCTTTAGCTGTTGCTTTCAAATTTCCAACTTGGTCCGAGCCTCGTCCGATTGACACTCGGGGCCCCCGGTCCCCGTTCGAACATACAAACAAGTTTGAAATCATAAAACGGACTCGTTCGAACTCTCGGAATGCCCGAAAAAACATTAAAACTAAGAATCACACCCCAAAACCAATAGAATCAAACTTATGAACTTCAAGTTCTTCAATTTACTTCCAATGCGCCGAAACATACTTAGACTACTCGGAATGACACCAAATTTTGTGTGCAAGTCTTAAATGACGTTGCAGAACTATTCCCGTTCTCGGAATTCCATTTGGACCTCGATATCACCAAAAACCGCTCCAAACCAAATTTAAAGAACTTCTAAAACCTTCAAGGATAAACTTTTACTATTAAGCGCCAAAACGCTCCTGATTCTTCCACAGCCCAATCCAAACATACGGCCAAGTACAAAATCACCATACGAACCTATTGGAACTGTCAAATACTGATTTCGAGTTTGTTTACTCAAAATGTTGACCGAAGTCAAACTTAGCCTTTTAGGGCCAACTTAAGGAACCAAGTGTTTCAATTTCAACCTGAACTCTTCCAAATCCCAAACTAACCATCCCCACAAGTCATAAAACAATAAAAGCACGTACGAGAAGTCTTATTTAGGAGAACAGGGTTATAGAAAGCAAAATGACCGGTCGGGTCATTACACCATATTTGTTTGTATATGAACCTGTCTCGCCCCTTTCTCTCGCGAAAGCGGGCTTCGACGTGTGATAACTCTTTTGGATGGGAGATAGAGTGTTAAAAGAAGAAGAGTCGCCACCTAATAATTTTAAGGTGCGTTAGGGCACCTATTATGCAGATAACTCTGTTTGACTAGTCAACGCCACCAAAGATCGGGTAAGGGTTCAAATTACCTCAAAGAGAAGGTGTTAGGCACTCTTCGAGGTCTACAACTGTGGGTCCCGGTCGAACTTAAGACTATGTGGATTATAATTAGGCAAGACGATCAAATAAACAAAGAGAATAAAAGGTAAAAAAGTTTCATTATAACACAATGAGAATTGGTACAAATCTTAAGGACTACAAGGATACAACTATAACGGTCTATATTAGATGACTAAGTGAATAAAGGAAAGGGGGGTCCTAAGTTTTATAGCCTAAAGGATCACCCCGTGCAACATAAATAATACTTCGCAACTCCTTTTAGATAAGAATTGCTCATATTATTCAGCGGGCACAGACTATCACCTCCTGCTACCCGATTACTATGTTAAAGTTGTTTACCTAAAGCGTACCAATTCAGTTCTAAGTCATGTACTATGCGTGCACTACCCGTCCCATGCCTATAGTCCAGGAGGATTTGGACCTCTATTTGGGGTGGTTCTAGATTTACTTAGGCTGCTCAAAAATGATAAAACTAGGCGACAGTCAAAACAAATAGGACTGTACATACAAACAATAAATGGATCAAGTTGGCCTCCACATGTAAGCAACAAATGCACGCAAGCAGATTTAACAATAGGCAGTAGATAATCCCATAATTGAGGCAAATTAGAGTCATTAAGCCCTATAGACATGGTTTCTATATGACTTTGATTTTAAGCACACATGCAGTACTGATTATGTTGGAACAATGAATTTACAGATTATAGGTGTTACAAATCCTATAGGCATAATCTCTAAATGAGGCAATAAAGCCGTTTGAAAGCTTGAAATAATTACCCGCGTCTGATTTTATTAGCATACTTTCTAGGCGAATAACAACATCCTATAGGCAGGATTTCTAAGAGTTGGAAATTGAAACTGATTCTATAATACTTTGTCCCTATAGGCATGTTTTCTAGGCGATCAATATGATAAAAATAACAATAACAATAGCTAATTAATCAATTAAGATCCTATAGACATGATATCTAGAGAAAGATCAGTAGGACATAAGTTAATAATAATCCTATAGGCATGGTATCTAATGAATATGCTGCAGTTATGCAAATTTAGCGAACAGTTGTTGACATTGATTTCCTATTGACATGCTGTCTAATAATGCAAAGTAGTAGGCGTAGTAAAACAGGTTGAGTGTGTGATTCCCTATAGGCATGGTTTCTACTAGTGTACATGGAAACTAAATAGCATATATGGCAGATTGAATAAAATAACAAGTAAGTCATGTAAATCCTATAGGCATGTTTTTTCTACCCTATTATGCAAACATTAGAATATACTCGTTTCCCCAAGTTCACTAACACCCCAATTGTTTGTTATTACAAATTATTACAGGCCCAAAGAATATAAATATAAATATTACACGTGAATAAGGCTACAGGCCCAAGAGAAGACTTAAAAAAATTAAGATAACCCAGCGTTGCCTGGGCCTTAAACAAGCTCAATTTCCACAAATAGCATGCCCAAGTCCAAACATCTATCAAACAGGAGACTATGTCCATCGGCACAACCCAAAGTCACAAATGAACTCATGCCAGTCCAAGCGGTCACAAATTGACCACATGACCCAAATAAATTATCGAATCACACAAAAATCAATTAAGAAACCCCGTTTACAGATTCAACAAACACAATAAGAGAGGCAAGCTAAGTGTCAGAGACAACTTAAGTTCCACCAGCAAAGAGGGTGGCCAAAGGACCCCAAATCCTAGTGTGGCAGAGTTCACAGAAGTCTCAAATGGACCCTGAGTAGTGCTCACATTAGGGAGGTCAATAAAGAAAGTTTAGGTAGCCTTGGCTTTCAGCCGGCCAAGAACGATAGATACAGAATAATATAGATAATAGATGAGAGTGAGAGAACAATGATTAAGTGATAGAAATTAAAGAGGTGCACTTGTACTTTAGAAGCAGACATAGCATAATTGATTAAACACAGAACATACCAGTTAAGAGAATCAACAAGACTTATAGGATAGGTTGGTATTACAGGTTCAAACACTTAGCAAGAGATAGCACATTGGCAGGAAAACATATTGAGAGTTAGGGGAATCAGGTTTTCTGAGATTATAAGATTAACATATAAGGGTGCACAATGCCACACAAAATCAGAATAGAGCATTAACCTAAAGGATTTCAAATGTCAATCTAGTACAATGAAAGTTCTAGCATGACAGTTCTTATAAAGTCCCAGATAGCATATCAACATACTCATGGTACAGCTTGGCCAATATCATGAAAAACTTAACATGATGGGGAATAGATCATAGTACAAAAACTTATGGCATAAAAAAGGGTAGATTACTACTCATTAACATACATAAGAGGGAAAATGGGATGTTTATCTAAAATCTTAGGTGGTGCTGAAGATCAGGATTACAAATAGCAAGGAAGCAATATTACAACATGAAACCCATATAGTTGTGTCTAGTATACAAAGAACAGTCGATTAAACACGAGACTCAACACTAAATGATTCATTCAAAGTAGATGGAGGTTTTCATAGAGTTTTAGTAGTATCCAAAGCAAGGCATGAAGGGGATTCTATAACTAACAATAGATAGTCATGACAGTCAGATTTAAAAGAACACATAAGATAGGCATGCATTGAAACTCAAAACTAAAATATGTTCAGATGCTAGAAAAATATAGAGGTACAAAACTGATTCGAGAAGAGAACAAGGAAATTCAACATAGAAGTGCAGGATATAGTGAAGAACACATATTATCCTAACGCAAACTAAGAACAAACTTAAATCTATCACATGTACTAAAATAAATTCAACTATCAAAGAATACAAAATGACATGGGGGTATCATAGCAGTGCAGTATCAAGGATTCACAACTAACAAAGGAACTAAATCATGCTCACAAAATTTTAAACGTCCTTAATACCTAGAACACATAGAGATATACAGAAGGAAAAATATTGAACATTGCCAGAGTTAAAGGCACTAACCAGTAGCAAAATTATGCGAGCAAAAGAATAAAGATTTTAGGATACTGGTAGCAAGAACCCCAAATCTCCGATGCTTCAGAGTTCACAAGAGCCTCGTAAGAATATTGAGTGTAGAGCTCCCATGCCATCTTACAAGTCTGATGTTGTCCCATAGGATTATGTTGCGGAAGCAAGGAGAAAAGGAAAAGCACAAATGGAGGAAACAGGTGCGGCGCAAGGCATGACTAGAACTGGCAGAGTCTATACACCTGAGCACCTTGGAGGAACAAGAAAAGAAGTTGCATCTAAGTCGCATGTTATTGAGACTGGCCCTGATGACCTTTGGAGAAAGGTACAAGTAAGGGAATACTATGTCGTCAATCATCTGAATAAAACTTCCGCTCATATATCCATCTTGTCACTGCTGCAAAACTCCAAGACACACGGTAATGCCTTGATGAAAGTGTTGAGTAAAGCTTATGTACCCACCAACATCACTAGTGGGGAGATGGCCAACATGGTCGGACAATTACTAGAAATCCACAAAATCACCTTTCACGAGGATGAATTACCACCAGAAGGACTAAGTCATAACAGGGCACTACACATCACAGTGCAATTTGAGGATAAGTTCATCGCCAGGGTCCTGATAGATGGGGGTTAAAGTCTCAATATATGACCACTGACTACTCTAAAGAGGTTGGGTAAAGGCCTGCACGAGATACGGATGGGAAGTATGAATGTAAAGGCGTTTGATGGATCCCAAAGAGCCACAATCGGAGAAATCAACCTCAACCTACAAATGGGCGCGACCTGGTTTGATGTTGAGTTCTAAGTTCTGGATATATCTACTACCTATAATCTATTATTGGGACGACCCTGGATACACACAGCTGGAGCAGTGGCTTCTACTCTACATCAGGCTGTGAAGTTTGAATGAAATCATCAACAAGTGATTATCCTTGGAGATGGAAGCAACCCCATCTACACAAATGAGACCGTTCCAATCATCGAGAATAGGAAGAAGCTAGGTGGAGAAACGTACCATCGCATTGAGCGAGTCAACGCAATTAAAAAGGATCGATGGTGGAGTAACAAGATAGAAAACATATTACAATGGACAGGATATGAACCTGGCACGGGTCTCGGCAAAAACCTTCAAGGGATCACCAAACTCGTACAACCGCAGCGTCATGGCACAACTTTTGGGCTCGGATATGAATATACTTGGCAAGTGTACCAGGATTGGTCGTTGCCATGGCGTGGTCCTTATTATCTGCCGGAACAACCAGTACCACCTCTACACCAGACATTTCATCAAGCTGACATGATGTGGGGATCTGAGGAAGATGATGTCTTAGCTGGCATGAGGAAACTGTTTCTGGATAAAGAAGATATGGATTGCAGTGCGATAGTTGAGGAGGAGGAGGAGGAATACCTTACCATTTAGACCATGAAGAAAGGAGTTGTTCTCAAAAACTGGACTGCTGCACCATCCCGGGCTTGTCGAGTTCCAAGGTAGCTTGGCAGATTAGCATCAATTATTTTTAAGCATTTGAGACATTTTCAGTATTTTGTTTTGAATAATTACTCGAGTCATCAAGCCGCATTTGTTAACGTTTTAAAGATTTCAATTAATGTATTGCTACTTTTCGTATTTAATATTATTCTCTACATTTTCTCTTTTTACAGCATTATTACTACCTATCCTGATGAACTTGTGACTGTGACATGTAATGAGACAACGCAACATAAGGATAGTGATTCAGAGGACCTGGAAGATGATACGATACTTGAGGAAATCGTCAGAGAAGTGAAAATTTTTGAAAACAAGCTAAAGTCCAATTTGGACGAAACTGAAGCAGTTAACTTAGGGGATTCTGGACTGGTTAAAGAAACACACATAAGCATTCATCTATCACCATCAGAGAAAGAAGAGTACACCAGATTCCTAAAAGAATATGAAGATATCTTTGCATGGTCCTACAACGATATGATGGGTTTGAGCACATCCATAGTAGCTCACAAGTTACCCACTAATCCTACAAGTCCACCGGTAAAGCAGAAGATAAAAGAGAAGGTCACCAAGCAGATCAAAGCCAAGGTTCTTAGAGGGGTCGAGTACCCAACTTGGTTGGCCAACATCGTGCCAGTTTCGAAGAAAGATGGAAAAGTCAGAGTATGTGTTGACTATCGAGATCTAAACAGAGCAAGTCCCAAAGATGATTTCCCGTTGCCTAATATACACCTATTGATCGACCACTGTGCCAAACATGAACTCCAATCCTTTGTGGATTGCTTCGCGGAGTACCATTAGATCTGGATGGATGAGGATGATGCTAAAAAGACAGCCTTCATCACTCCATGGGGAATATATTGTTATAAAATGATGCCATTTGGTCTGAAGAACGCCGGAGCCACCTACATGAGAGCCATGACAACTATTTTCCACGACATAATACACAAAGAGATAGAAGTGTACGTGGATGACGTTATCATCAAATCAAAAAGGAGTACGGATCGCATAGCAGATTTGAGGAAATTCTTCGATCGGCTTCGAAAATATAATCTGAAACTGAATCCTGCAAAGTGTGCTTTCGGAGTCCCTGTCGGGAAATTGTTAGGATTCATCATTAGTCGTAGAGGAATTGAGTTAGACATATCAAAAGTCAAAGCAATCCAAGACTTGCCACCTCCGAAGAATAAGAAAGATGTGATGAGCTTTTTAGGGCGTCTTAATTATATCAGTCGCTTCATAGCATAATCAACCGTGATATGTCAGCCGATCTTTAGGATGCTGAGGAAAGATGCTGCAATAAGCTAGACTGAAAAATGCCAGAAAGCCTTCGACAAAATCAAGGAGTATTTATCTAAACCACCCGTTTTGGTCCCACCAGAACCAGAAAGACCCATGTTGCTTTATTTGTCCGTATTGGATAGAGCTTTTGGCTGCGTTTTGGGACAACATGATGAGACTAGAAGAAAGGAGCAGGCGATATATTATCTGAGCAAGCAATTCACACCCTACGAAGCCCGGTACACTTTGTTGGAACGTACCTGATATGCTTTGACATGGACAGCTCAGAAGTTGAGGCATTATTTCTGTACATACACTACATATCTCATATCAAGGATGGACCCGCTAAAATACATCTTTCAGAAACCCATGCCTACGGGTAAGCTAGCAAAGTGGCAAATATTGCTGAGTGAGTTCAACATCGTCTATGTATCTCAAAAGGTGATCAAAGGGAAAGTATTGGCGGATCATCTGGCAGAAAATCCCGTAGACAGAGAATACGAACCATTGAAAATGTATTTTCCCAATGAGGAGGTGTCGTTCGTGGGAGAAGATATCACCGAAGCATATGATGGTTGGAGAATGTTCTTCGATCGAGCAGCAAACTTCAAAGGAGTAGGTATTGGAGTTGTCTTGGTATCAGAGACCGGCCAACACTATCCGGTATCCGCAAAACTCAGGTTTCCATGCACAACCAATATGGTGGAGTATGAGGCCTGCATTTTGGGACTCTGGTTGGCCATTGACATGAACGTCCAGGAGCTGCTGGTAATCGAAAATTCAGACCTTTTGGTGCACCAGGTTCTAGGAGAATAGGCCACAAAGAACACCAAAATATTGCCATATTTGCACTATGTACAAGAGATGATCAAAAGGTTTGCAAAGATAGAATTCAAACATGTTCCAAGAGTTCAAAATGAGTTTGCAGATGCATTGGCCACTCTATCTTCCATGATACAACACCCAGACAATAACTCCATCGATCATGTCCAAATAGGAATTCATAAATAGCCAGCTTATTGTGCTCATGTTGAAGAAGAGAGCGATGGAAATCCGTGGTTCCACGACATCAAGGAATATTTGGCAAAAAGAGAATATCCAGAGCACTCTACCCATACTCAGAAGCACACGCTTCAAAGATTAGCCAACCATTTCTTTCAAAGAAGAGGAATTTTGTATAGAAGAACTTCTGACTTGGGATTATACGGTGTGTCGATGCCAAGGAAGCTTCCAGATTGCTCGAGGAAATACATGCCGGAACCTGCAGACCACACATAAATGGTTTCACCTTATCGAAAAAGATACTAAGAGCGGGGTATTTCTAGATGACTATGGAAATAGACTGCATCAAATATGTTCAGAAGTGCCACCAATGCCAGATACATTCTGACATGATACGGGTACCACCCAATGAACACAATACAATAAGTTCACCTTGGCCTTTCTCGGCTTGGGGTATGGATGTCATAGGCCCGATCGAGCCCACCGCTTCGAATGGGCATATATTCATTCTAGTGGCCATAGACTACTTCACAAAATGGGTTGAAGCGGGATCTTACAAAGCCGTAACTAAGAAGGTTGTAGGAGATTTTGTTCAAGACCGCATTGTTTGTCGGTTCGGAGTACCAGAGTCAATCATCACCGATAACGCTGCCAATCTCAGTAGCGATCTGATGAAGGCCATGTGTGAAACCTTCAAGATCAAGCATAAGAACTCCACAGCATACAGGCCGCAAATGAATGGAGCCATAGAAGCCACCAACAAGAACATCAAGAAGATATTGAGGAAAATGGTAGATAATTACAAACAATGGAACAAGAAGCTGTCGTTTGCTCTTCTCGGGTATCGTACCACGGTTCGCACATCAACTGGGGTAACTCCCTACTTATTGGTTTATGGTACTGAAGCGGTCATTCCTGCCAAAGTAGAGATCCCTTCTTTAAGAACTATACAATAAGCTAAGCTCAATGATGCAGAATAGGTACAGAGCCGATACGAGCAACTAGCTCTCATTGATGGAAAGAGAATGAATGTGATACGTCACGGCCAACTCTACCAGAAAAGAATAGCAAGAGCTTTCAACAAAAAGGTCAGACCAAGGCAATTCGCACCGGGGCAATTGGTGCTAAAGAGCCATGGGGAAGTTCTCACCAAACTAGCAAGGTCCCTACACGGTTCATTGAGTACTAACAGGAGGAGCACTTATACTTGCAGAAATGGGCGAAGAGATTTGGCCAAAACCTATCAACTCAGACGTAGTCAAGAGATACTATGTTTAGGATTGTTTACATTTTTGCATTTGATGTAACTGAATTACACTTGACCTGATTCCCATTTAAGAGGGGATACGTAGGCAGCCCTGTGGGTTCGGCCACATCTTAATAAAATCTTCATTTTCCCATGATCAGAAACTGGGGCAAGATCGCAAGTTCAACCAACTTAGCCATATGTGGAACAGCCAAAAAGCATTGTCAGAAATATGCATTTAAACTGGGGCAGAATTTTGAGGAGGACTCTCAAAATTCTAAAAACAGGGAGGTTGCAATGTCTCTAAATGTGTCACAGTCACCGGTTCATCTAAATTATTTGATCTCACATACTACAATACATTTCAAGCAACTATATTTTTGTAAATAATTTGTCAAATGCATACATATTTTTTGAAAACTTTGTTTCCATGACAGCTGGATGCTATCCAGGGTAACTCAAATAGGACTGCAAGACAAGAGTAAAGGCAAAGCAAGGAGTCAAGAGCACGAACCGACCTTCCCCCGCAAAGCTCACAATTTTTCTTTTAATGCAGGTACGATAAAATAGCAATATTCGCAAATAACGCACATCAAATCACTACCTTCATGACGAAAAATTACCAAACGTAAATACATCCAACTAAGAGATACTTCACTCTCTCACTGTCACTCATCGCTTTTCTTGCATAAGGCTAAGCACTGCCTTTCCTTTTGCATGAGACTATGCATTGTCTCCCTTTCTTGTATAAGGCTAAGCATTGCCTCTATAATTGCATAAGGCTAAGCATTGCCTTTCCTTGCATGAGACTAAACATTGTCTCCCTTTCTTGCATGAGGCTAAGTGTTGCCTCTATAATTGCATAAGGCTAAGCACTGCCTTTCCTTTGCATGAGACTAAGATTTGTCTCCCTTACTTTGCATGAGACTAAGCACTGTCTCCACTTCTTGCGTGAGGCTAAGCATTGCCTCCGCAATTGCATAAGGCTAAGCATTTCCTTTCCTTGCACGAGACTAAGCATTGTCTCCATTCCCTGCATGAGGCTAAGCATTGCCTCCATAATTGCATAAGGCTAAGCATTGCCTTTCCTTGCATGAGACTAAGCATTGTCTCCTCTTCTTGCATGAGGCTAAGCATTACCTCCATAATTGCATAAGGCTAAGCATTGCCTGCATGAGACTAAGCATTGTCTCCTCTTCTCGCATGAGGCTAAGCATTGCCTCCATAATTGCATAAGGCTAAGCACTGCCTGCATGAGACTAAGCATTGTCTCCTCTCCTTGCATGAGGCTAAGCATTGCCTCCGAAATTGCATAAGGCTAAGCACTGCCTCTCTTTGCATGAGACTAAGCATTGTCTCCATTCTTTGCATAAGACTAAGCATTGTCTCCTTTCCTTGCATGAGGCTAGGCGTTGCCTCCATAATTGTATAAGGCTAAGCATTGCCTTTTTTTGCATGAGGCTAAGCATTGTCTCCATTCCTGTATGAGGCTAAGCCTTGTCTCCCTTCCTTTGCATGAGACTAAGCACTGTATCCACTTCTTGCGTGAGGCTAAGCATTACCTCTGTAATTGCATAAGGCTAAGCACTACCTTTCCCTGCATTAGACTAAGCATTGTCTCCTTTCTTCGCATCGGGCTAAACACTGTCCTCATCTCATACA
Source organism: Nicotiana tomentosiformis (assembly GCF_000390325.3). Taxonomy (NCBI): domain Eukaryota; kingdom Viridiplantae; phylum Streptophyta; class Magnoliopsida; order Solanales; family Solanaceae; genus Nicotiana; species Nicotiana tomentosiformis. The sequence continues at coordinate 94,897,359 of NC_090813.1, read as the reverse complement.
AGACTAAGCCTTGTCTTGTCCCGTCCTCGCATATAACCAAGCATCACATGTTTCTTTTATCAAATGATCGATACTTCCATATCCTTGCATTTCATGGGCTAAAACATCGCCATTTTGTCTGAAGGCGTCATAGTCTGAAGGCACCATCCTCATAGCCGGGAGACACCATTCCATGGCCTGAGGATCTCTCGATACTGCACATTATTATTCAAAGGTGTCATAGTCCAGAGGTACCATCCTCACAGCCCGGGGACACCATTTCATGGCCTGCGAATCCCTTATCATACGTTTCATGGCCCAGGACATCATGGTCTAAGGACATCATCCTCACCGTCCAAAGACAACCTTCATGGTCCAAAGGGAATCTGCATCACGTTTAAATAATTCATACATATTCGCATGCACCGTGTTTTAAGTTTTGCAGGTAATTCAGGAGGTAACTATCCTGCAAACGGGAGCAATCTTTGCTCCGGTTTCTGTTCACAACATTCGCATCCTTTGATTGCTTCAAACATAACCGATTACCAACAATTGACTACCTTTTACTCTACGACCGTTCGAACATTTACCTCATACACTCGTAACATCCAAAATTCGCATTCATGACCCCATCTAAAATTGTCTGTTACTTACAGCAATATCCTACCCAAAAGAACCTTTATGAAACATGCGACCATTCTTAACACAACTCTATCGGTTTCGTTCGCCGTTGGATCCAATACTACACACGGCCTGATTTCCGTAACACCAAGGATATGTAGGCAACTCAGGTATCAAGGTTTGGCCCCATTTTTCAAATCACATCATTCCCAATCAATTCGGCCAAAATTGGTCATTATTTTTCTTTACTCGACAACTCTTCCATCATTCCCGGGTAAAGAGAGGCAGTTGTTGATACCAAATTTTTCCCTCATATTTTTTCAAATAAATATATATACAGTCAAAATATCATTTTTGCATCATTACTTAATTTACAAGATTTATACAAGCATTTTCTATAATTGTTTTAATTTTAAAGCTTTAAAAAATTAATTTTTCTTGCATTTAAATTACTTGAATATTTACTAATTATTCTCTTAAATTATTTGCAATAGCGTAATCATTCAAATTTTTTATTTTACACTCACATAAATGTTTTAAAATATTTTATATTATTTCATATAATTATATCTATATTTTAGTTATTTATGTAATTTTGCAATAATAGCCTATATGCTATGCATAATTATAATTATTACATTATTCATGCTACAATAGCATTTTTTATATTTTATAAATGTTAAGTTATTATTTTCAGTCATTTTATTGAATAAGTAATATTTTATTATTTATTAATTATTTTTTTTTAAAAATAATTTCGTGTATTTAACTCCTAGCCCAATTTTAGGCTAATTTCGGACCAAAACCAGGCCCAAAGAAGCTGGCCCATATCCATTACACCATTCAGCAGCCCAAACCAAACAACCCTTTTAAAAAATCCGGTCGCGACCCGTTTTGAACCCGCCCCACACCCATTTCAATCCTGGCTGTTGATCTCAAATGATCAACGGCCCATAATAATTTTCCCACCTTCCTTATATCCCATCACCCTAACCCTAACCCCATTTTTCCATTTCCGCCGCCTTTGAACCCCTCAACCCTCCCCCCTCCCCCACCCCTTCTCTGAAGAACCCTAATCGCCGTCCTTCACTAATCCCTCTCCTAATCCCGTTAACAATGGGATTCACCCGTTATTTACTTACCATACTTATGTTCCTTCGCTACTGGATAATTCTTTACGGTATTACATAGTACTTGCTCTATTTTGGCAAGTACAAATCTTCGAATCAAGGGAATCAGTGTTAATCATAAGGATCCAGATAATATTTTGTCTATATACATTTATAGAAAGGCTATATGGATCCGATTCACCAAGATCCTCGGCCAATCTTTAATTTCTGTCAACTAGGGTTTGTTGGGTTTTCTCCTAATCCGATTCAAAATCGTTTCAGCATGTTACTCTTTCCTTATTTTTGTGATTCGATTGGTTTTCCTTTTCTGATTTTGGTTAACTGAACACTATATAAACCCCTCCCCAATTCCCTTCGAGGAATCGGGAAAAAAAAAGTTTTCCCTACTATTGCACTCAATATACTTTCCTCACTTGTTCATCTTCTCTGAAAACACTTACAAGTGTTCAGTTAACTACTATTGCACTCAAATTACACCATGCTCGTAATATTAATCACTGATATTTAGTTATTCATTAGCTTTGAAATAGCTATTTGCTTAGTCATGATAGTTGATGATAAAATTTTCAAGCGCTTAGTAAATTTGTTTATATTGGATTTGAGTATTTGAATTTTGTGTTGATAAAAGCTGAAATTAAAGAAGGAATAGTACAAGTTTGGTTGTTTTTACTGTGCAAAGACTTTGGAGTACAAAACTAAAAAGTCATTGTATGGTGACAAATACAATACTTATTTTTACAGCTTTTGAACAGTGTTTAGCATACAAAGTAAAATTTTTGGTGAACCAAAATCTATCCAAAAATCTAACTTTTTATTTGCCTATTTAAAGGGCTGCTCTTCTCCTATAAAAGGACTCACACTCTATCTTACACGAAGACATTTTAGAGTTGTTTGAACACATATCTTTGAACAAAAAATCAGCAGCTGAATATTTTAGTAAGTTAAAATTTATGACTTTGTGAGTGACTCCTAGAGTACAAAATCATTAAGAAAATAGAGCAATCGTTTGGCTAAGTTCTAAGATTGTTAGTTACTAGTTTCAAGTGTCTTCGCGGGATTTTCTGGGTTTTTTCTCACATTGATTGGTTGTTGTTACTGTTGCTGGAATTTCTGTTCATTCATCACTGATCTTTGCTTTTCTGTTATCCAGGTATTCCCTCATATGGTACTGTAATTTTTTGGGGTCAACAATGAATGAAAATGAAGCTATTTGAGTTCTTTTCAATTTATTATAAGCTTAACAACATTCTATTTCTTGTATATTTTTGTATGGAAGCATGCGTAATAAATTCACTATAACCTTGTATTAATGAGAAAATGCTTCCTTAATCCAAAGAGGGCTTTCATGTTCTTTAAGTGATGTATTTGTATTATGTAATATTGTAATATTTTTTAAATAAGGCCAAATATCTGAAGATGGCAATAGTAATGCATTTTAAAGTGTTAAACTTAGTAGTATCAAATTTTTTCTATAAGCTATTATATTCTCCAAGTGCCATGCGTTCAAAGTGTGTACTAGTCAGATGAAAGGTTTAACTTACTTCCCCTTTTGGATCTCTTATCTTCTTTAAGATGTCGAAAAAAAGAATAAAATAATCAGGAACAAGGTTGGTTATTTTTGCAAAAAAAAAAGACCTAATTTTATTTGTCAATAAGCATAAGCTAGCCAAAGTAAATTTTTTTTAGGAATAGGTTAGTTTTGGTGCAAATCATTGAACAAAAATTTTAAAATAATCTTTTCCTAGCTTAGAAGCTTAATGGATTTCTTAAAGAATTCATTACTTAGGAAATATGTTTTCTTCCCTACAAATGTTTTTCTCTGCTCTTCATTACAGGAGGATTGGGTCTAAATTAGATTGTGTCTAAGTTAATATTTTTTTTGTACATTTAAAATTTTTAATGAATTGATCTTGGGCTGAATTTTATTTTAATTGGACTTTGGGTCATATTTTCTAATGCTTGTCAGGCTCATTCACATAATAATTTTAGCTAAGCTCAAGAAGAATACAATACCTAGCAGGCCTAATGCCTTTAAAGTTCATTTGCCCATTTCTTCCCAAAAGTTGCTGGCCCATTTGTATTTAACTCAATGGCTGCCCCCTCTTTAAAATAACAAGTTGGCCCAATTTTTATTTTTATTTTTATTAGTCAATTAATCTCAATAAATCAGATTTTCTTTTATTAAAATAACTTTACAACTTAATCGCTTTAGTAATTAATTTAAACGCTAGGCAATTAGTAGGCGCGCTTCAACTTCACGTAATCGCTTGTGTAGCGTGATGTTTAACATTCAATAAATTAGTTCAATAACCTCATACCATACCCATTAGTTTTAGTTAATCCTTTGCTAAATTCGAGGATTCGCTTGCGTAGCGCCATAGTTGACTTTTAATAATTTTCAGAAAATTAATTTTCTCAAATGTAGTAATTTTTCAAAAGTATTACAAATAATTGATTATCATGATTTCAGATTCGCTAGCGTGGCGCAATTATGATAAGTTAATTAATTTTATTATTCGATCAAGCATTCGCTTGCGTAGCGTGGTTATGACAACGTAATATTATCCAAATTATTTTGTTTCATAATTCTAATAATCAAGAGATAAAAGCGGATAAGTAAAACATGAAAAATTATATAAATCACAGTTTATCCAAAATTAATTCAAGCCAAGTTTTAAGTCAATAAAAGCGACCGTGCTAGAATTACGGGACTCGGAGAATGCCTTACACCTTCTCCCCGGTAAACAGAATTCCTTACCTGAACTTTATTTTCGCATACCAATAATAATAGAGTTAAACTTTCCTTTGACTAGGGATTTAAATAAAAGGTAACTTGGAACACCCAAAAATCAATTCCAAGTGACGATTCTGAACAATAAAATAATCCCTACTCAAGTTTGTTACTTTAATTAAAAAAAACTCTTTAACCCACAGTCAGTAACATACATTATCTTTTTGGGGGTAAAAAAGGGGTGCGACACAAAGGAGACAGGAGATTTCCATCGGTGTTGAATGACAAACTTTCTCTTTCCATTTCTACATTCCTGTGAAACAACTTGTAGCTTTTGTTTTGTTCTACAATGTTGTAGCAACATCCATTGTGTTCTACTATTTGTATTGTACCCTTTGTATATCAGCTGAGTTGATGTTTTGCGTGTAAATTTTGAGTTACCTTGGTTAGTATCAATAAAGTTTGATAAGGATTTGAATTTTTTATGTTTGTTTTTATGGTTATTTGTAATGGAATAATGCTACAACCCATTAATTATTTTTTTATTCAATGAGATCATATTATGGGGGTTATAAGGCCTCACAAATAATTTTTTTTTTAAATCAGAGGGATCATATTGTGGGGGGTTTTAAACCAACTCTAATTGTCTTTAAAAATCGTCACAAATTTAAAATTCAATTTGTGGGGTTGTTGTGGAGGTTTCAAAAAACTGCCGCAATATTGCTCGTGGCATTCATAACTGTGGTATTTAAAAAACCGCCACAATTCATTTTGTGGGAATCGTAAACCGCCACAAATTATCAAAATAACCCCCACAAAATAAGTATTTTCTTGTAGTATATCACATTTATATTTTTTACAGTCGCTACTCACCATATATTCGTTAGAAGCTTTAAAGGACTCATATGAGAAATTATTATTAGTATTTTCAACGGGCATAAATCAATGAAATATAGTTATCAATAAATGCATGTTTTTCATTTTAGCTTTATATATATATATATATATATATATATATATATATATATATATATATAATTTGTGTTCCTAACTTTAATAATATCATTTTCTACTAAGTTGCATAATACACAAATTTGCGAGAATATGTCAAAAGAATTTTGTTTTTCAAACTTGTATCATACGTAAATTTTGTTATGTATTTTAACATGTTACTCGAATTACTCAGTCATAATATTGGTAATACTTTTGCTTTTTACGAAGTCTAATTTCAATGTACTAACTAAAATAATAGTAATATCTAATACCAGCGTAAAATGTTGAATGTTTTAATTCTTTTTTGAAATTATTAACTATTTCAAATATGAATGTTCACCATAATAGAAAGCACATGATCTGTGTTATATTATAAATATCATACTGTTATTGCTTTGTGCACCTAAACATTTAGGTTCAATCGATCAAAATGGTCAATAACCGAAATAGAATTAGTGAAATCATATGTACTTTATAGCAGGACACAAAAATACTGATCATAAGCGTTAGCAAGTCTAAGAGGGTAATAAGACCATAGAAAAATCCAAAATACGAAAGAGTTTTAGGCCTATCATATTAGACGACGAAAAGGTAATACCTTTTTAATTTATATTATATTATATTCTTTAGTTATTTATATTGCCTTTATTAATGACATCTCATGTATCTAATAAAATTTTATAATTCATCTTTGTAGTTAAAACAACATCAAATCATCTCTGGACAAATAAGTGACTATATGATGATTCATATCAATCATTTAGAGAAACTTATTCTTATTCTTTCATGTATAATTATTTACTCAAAATTAAAATTATTGTACAAGTGAAATAACATGATCGATATACACGTGCAACGCACGAGAAACTAGTTATAGATTATAAAGGTTAAAACTTTAATTTGTTTCCTCTTTAATTTGTTAATTAATAATTTGAACAAAATTCTTTATTCAAAATCAATACATCCAGAGATGATGAGAAAGCGACTTAAGTTTAGAACATTTTTGTCCTTTGCAAATTTCATTCCACTTGGATGAAATGGCAATAGTATGACAACATTCTCTCAGCTTCTAAGTCAGAAAATTCAACAAACTTTTCCATTTTTGTAAATCTGACATATCTATAGCATTTCATTTCACTACAAGTCACTTCATGTCGTCACCGTTTAATGTGCTTAATATGTCGAAACCATGACTAGTGATATAGACATTCTCAAATTTCTTAAAGAGGCATAAGGAACTTTTGCATGGATTGAAAGAGAGCATATATAATTTATTTCTAGCATCCATTGCCTAAAATGAGATGACTCTCTCTCCACTTTAATTTCCATACAATCTCAAGGAAGACATTGGATAGTAGATATATAAGCTCCATTTTGTGAACTCCTGTAAGATCATTGCCTCATGTGCTATATTGCACGGACTTTCCGAAATGCTGTTGTATTCATGTCAGAAGATCCTCTAAAAATATATTACTTTTGGAGAATCTGACACACATCTAGAGACATTTTCGGAAAATCTGAGCAATGTAGCTCTAGTGTGCCGGAGAAAGCATAGGTCAATTAGTCTTGCAATTGACTAATTGCAATCTGCTAATAGAAGTATATATGTAAGAGTACATCGACATGGTAAGCACTAAACTATCAGATAGGCTATCTTTTTCCATATACCTAAGTCTTGGTGCACAAACTCGGTACTTATACTGGTGAGAAGTAATACCTATCCAGTGAAATAGTCGAGGTGCCGGAAAATCAGCCTACGCACTACTTAGTTAAAAAAGTTCTAAATCATCTAAAAGGAGCAGGAGCTTTTGGGAAAGAAACAGGTATAAGGCAATGTGCAATGGTGACTGTCGACAACATTAATTATGCAAAGGTGAGAAATATCATCTCTTTATTGTAAATATAAAGTGACACACACGAGCAGTATGGAAAATCTAATAAAGTTGATGCTTGTGCAACAAATTCATTTGGAATTTCTTTGGTGAATTATTCTTTTGGTTGTCAATGTGTAAGTGTTTAGAGTAGACATGAATTGATAACTGAAGAAAAGTTTGAGTAACTTGTTGGACCCTGCCAAATTATTGTGAATGTGTAAGTATTTCCACAATGTCACTGATCATACTGTTGCAGATACACATACGGCCAGAATTCAATAATAGCAATAACTAAAAATTTCTACCAAACTGAAAATGCAAAATTGAAGCAGATAAAATTTGTAAGATTGTGGTATGGGGCGTGAAGTTGTTGACTTATAGCCACTGGTGCAATTGATTTAAGATAGGACCTTATCTCTTCTCATCCACTACCTTTTTCGTTTGCCTTTCATTTACCTTGCTCCATTCATTTTCTTTATGTATATCCAGATTTTTTAATTTGAATTTGCAGTTCGTTTAAGTATAACTTCAGCAGCTGCTGACACATGTCACGTTAGTTACCTCTTTTATTTGTGGGATGTGGCGAGCAGTGATCTGATAAGGGATATTTGACCTTTATCGAACACATGACATGAAAAAAAAAAAAGGTTAATTGATTTAGTTGAAGATAAGTGAAGCTCTAAAGGCAATTGAAGGAATTTAAATTTACTAAAATCCAAAAACACGATATTAATTATATGTTCCGTGCATGCTTAACTCACGCGTACTAGAGATTTTAATCCTTCTAATTCTATTACGTTTATTCTAATACTTGCATTGGATTTTTACTAGCCAAAACTCGACGCAGATTGATCTCCTTATTCTCACTAAAGATAAGAGGAGCCAAAAGTGGAGTAAGAAATCGTTACAAACTAAAGGGGTTAGATGAAAAGGAAGAATCCAATACTTCGGATTCAACATGTTAACAAAAGCAATTTTTTAACCGACTTTGTCACTACAGGGAAAAAAAATATTTTTACACTATTCAGGCAGTCTAAATTTTCAACGAACGGAATTCAATTAAACTCTCTACGTCACATGTACATCTGTGATCAGCAATAATTGTTGAGTTGATTTGGAATTAAGTAAATTAGTTCTGATCACTCCGGAAGTGAAACTGCAAATGTGCAATAACACGAACAAAAGACTATGATTCCATGGTTTCAACATAGCCCACAAACAAGCTAATTGAGATTATGGCGATTAATAGAAGATCATTAGGTTTAATTTGGCGAGGCGAATAGCCATTGCATGTATAGTCCAAACCATGAAAATGACACAACAAACCATACGACAACCTAAAAAAGAATGCAAATATAGGTGGAACTTGATATTGAGGATTAAATAACTGCCCCACAAGAAAAAACAACATGCCCCATATTCAACCATAACGATCACTCGTATTTAATTATTCTCTCCTTTAATTCAAATAAAAAAAAATCTTAGGTTCTTGGCTTCTTAGCCATATGCTTTTAGTTCCAGGCAAAAGTACTGCAACATTCAATCTCCAACGTACAAACCTCATCTACAATGGATTGAAGCTCTCATTTGCTTAGCAATCACTTTCAACTCTGTTATAATACTGTTATATGTAAGAGACCCGACCCATGATCAAGACCCATTCCACAACTATATAATATATACTAGTGAGTGAGGAGTAATAAAAGCAAGCAAAAGCTAAAAGGAAGTTCTTGAGCCAAATGTCAACTGCTTCCATTAACAGTTGCCTTACTATCTCCCCTGCTCAAGCTTCCCTTAAGAAACCAACTCGTCCTGTTGCTTTTGCAAGGCTTAGCAACTCTTCTTCTTCTACTTCTGTTCCCAGTCTCATCAGAAACGAGCCCGTCTTCGCCGCCCCTACTCCCATCATCAACCCTATTTTGGTACGGATTTAAATTATATACACTGACATTATAAAGATTCTTTTTACACCATCAGTGTATTTTAACATGTTACGACAAGTCATTTAATTACTCTATCTTGGTATTCCTTTTTTTCTGATTGGATTCTTTTTTTTTCCAACTAAATTCAACCAATACGTTGTTTCATTTTAGCTAGCAAGTAGTTTATCTCTTTGTAATGACCATAAATCTCCATGCACGTTAGTTCACGTGATTCGCATTACATTAAATTATAAGTCGTAGGAGTAGTTATTTTTTGCCATGAATCTCCTGAAGTTAGGTGAAGTGCTGTCATTTTGATCAAGTATACACCTCCATTGTTATATTTACGTGCAGTCCATGGCACTATAACAATCTTGAAAATGAACCCCAAAAAAAGAAGAGGTGGCAATCACATAGAGGTTCTCGCAAAAATGATAAGTAGGGTTATTTTGTGGATTATGTGGACAATGCTTTTACTCTCTCTTTTTATTATAAAAGATTTCTAAATTTCTTTTGGCTAATTATTAGACAAATTCAGTAATTCAGTGGGTAACCTCGTAAGTTGGCCTATCCTACGAGTAATAACTACCACAGAATTTGTAGGACGATGTCCATTTGTAACGTATTTCTTGTCGTCTTAGTTGCTCTATAGCGTTTTTTTTTGTCTTTCTTGTTTGACATATGTTGGGTTTTTTCGATTTTAAAATCTAATCGAAGAAAACCCATCTTCTTGATTTATCCTGTTACTATTTCACATCTTCACCAAGCTCGGTTTGCTGTTTGGGATTCGCTGTGAGTGCATTTTAACAAGCGTAAAGTACCACTCCGTTGCCATTTCTGATATCTACATCACTTACTAATTTTTTATTATTAAACAGAGTAATTTAGGTTGCCTTACCCCTCTGTTTTGATGTTCACTTGTTATACCTTCCAGACATTAGTAAAAAGATAAAAGTGGTTTTGTATTTTCCAAATTCTGATGGAAATGGGGACTTGCAGAGAGAAGAAATGGCAAAGGAATCCTATGAGCAGGCCATTGCTGCACTCGAGAAACTCCTCAGGTTTGTAATTTATCCTTTATAATCTTATAATACGTGTGTGCATATATATGTATATCTATATCAAATTAAATATTTGCAAAATGTGATCAAGATATAATCAGGCAAAACTGATGGTGTGCATGTTAACTTCTCATTATGTCATGTGATCCAAATCTGCATCAATTAATCAATCATCAAATAGTATCGACTAGTGAGGCTTGCTCAGTTGGTAAAAAACCTTCACCCACGACCGTTAGGTCATGGCTCGAGTCACCCTGGAAAGAAATTGTGAAAACACTATAGATCGTCATAATTTGGGAGGGGGTTAAAAAAGAAAATCAAAACAGGGAATCTGATATGTGAGCGTAATGTATTCAAACCTCATCAGTAGTGGCATAACATCCTCTTTCCCTTTTTTTGTATTTAGAAAAATACAAGAATCATAAATGTCGCTTTAATAAACAAAAAAAAGGTCCTTGAATATTTGAAATTATGCAATTACAGCGAAAAAGGAGAACTTGGACCAATTGCTGCAGCAAGAGTTGACCAGATTACAGCTGAATTGCAATCATCAGATGGCAGCAAACCATTCGACCCTGTTGAGCACATGAAAGCTGGCTTTATTCACTTCAAAACTGAGAAATACGAGTAAGCAAATTCACTTTCTTCAAATTAAAACTGCTGCATAATGTGTTGAGTGTGTTTGAACAAAACTCCACATTGGATACTTACATATAAAGCGTAGAGATCTCTTAATAGTGTGAAACCTTTTGGAAAAAACCGTACAAACTTGGTCCAAAATGGATATTTTCACTATGTTAAAGAGTATTTTGGACCGTTTTAACTTAGCACATCTGCAACTACTACTTCAGGAACAAATAATTTTGGAACATTAGTGCCTGATAATTCATTTTCTCTTCTTCTTTATGTACTATCAGGAAGAACCCAGCCTTATATGGGGAACTATCAAAAGGCCAGAGCCCCAAGGTACAAATTCCTGCTACTTATCAATTTATTGTCAATAAATAAATGATTCCTCCCCCATCTTTTGTAGCTGATGATGCTATTTCCATAATTTTGTAAACAGTTCATGGTCTTTGCCTGCTCTGACTCTCGAGTGTGCCCATCACATGTCCTGAACTTCCAACCTGGTGAGGCTTTCGTGGTCCGAAACATCGCCAACATGGTCCCTGCTTATGACAAGGTCAATTATTTACATCTCTAACTATTAAATTTTTTTTTATCTCATCAATTGATCAATTAATCAATCACGTTTCAATCCAAACTAGTTGGAATTGAGATTTTGAATTCGGGATTGAATACTCTTGTGTTATGATCAATTAAACAGACCAGATACTCCGGAGTCGGAGCAGCTATCGAATACGCTGTTCTTCACCTTAAGGTAGAGAACATTGTTGTCATTGGCCATAGCGCATGTGGAGGTATCAAAGGTCTCATGTCTTTACCTGCAGATGGTTCTGAATCAACGTACGTACCTTTAATCTTTTTCTACAAGTATATATATATATATATATACGTTTGAAACACTTTTTGTTATGTTACTTATATATATATATATATATATATATATATATATATATATATATATAATACACGAATTAAATTAATCTAATAACGCAGTGCCTTCATTGAGGATTGGGTGAAAATTGGTTTACCTGCCAAGGCGAAGGTGCAGGGTGAACACGTGGATAAATGTTTTGCAGATCAATGCACAGCTTGTGAGAAGGTAACTTTAATTAATTTGGGATACTTTTGGAGTAGGTTGTGTGTAGAGTCACGAAAGCAGCCATTAGGGTACACCGTCTATCAGGAGCGGAGTTAGAATACGATCTACGGATTTGGCCGAACCTAGTAGATTTTATCCAAACTATGTATTTGTTTTAAGAAATTCATCGAATATGTATAATTTATTAATTTAAAATCCAGTAACTTAAACAAATTAGATTTTCGAACCCATAAACTTCAAATTCTGACTCTGCCTCTACTGTCTACATTACACCCTTCGGGTGCGACCCTTCCCCAAACCCTGCGTGAACGCTAGATGATTTGTGTACCGGGTTACGCTTGTTTTTACTTTTCGAATATTTGTTAGCCAGTTTATAACTGACTATGAAAATGAAATTTTAAAAAATTTGCAGGAAGCTGTGAATGTGTCACTTGGAAATTTGCTGACCTATCCATTTGTGAGAGAAGGTTTGGTGAAGAAAACACTAGCATTGAAGGGAGGTCACTATGATTTCGTGAATGGAGGATTTGAGCTGTGGGGACTTGAGTTCGGTCTTTCTCCTTCTCTTTCCGTATGAACTTAACCACCGTTTTAAGTGGTTTTTTCCCTAACACTTTTGCTTTTATGTAATTTCCCAAATCGAACTGTATGTTGTTGTATGTATCAACCAATATTAAAGAGCACCGGTTCTTATATTTCTGAATAAATAAAATGGGAGTCATTCTTCCTTTTATTGTGAAATAGTAGTAGTACTTTTGGTTTCAAAAGTTGTACCATCTATAAATATGTTGTTATGTTTGTGGTGGGCTTTGGTAGGTAAAAGATGTGGGCAGTATACTGCACTGGAAGCTCATGTAGAGACGTGCTTAGAGATAAGGAGATCATCCAGCAACGAGAGGCTTCCCAAATTTAATCTGTTATTAGAACCAATTCTTGCTCATGTAAACCCAAAATTTGGCCATAATAAATCTACGCCAACTCCTTTCCACTTCAATAATTTTTAAGTCCATCCAATTTCAAATATTAATCGCTTTAGTAAACTGAATTTACTTTAAAATATCTGATTTTTAGCAAAACAAAATGCATTTTTTTTTCAAATTCAATCTCAACGCTGCTCAGACTAGTGAAGTACTAAAGAAGTAAATCACTAATAAAGAGAGATAAAAGGATATTTCAGACAAATACTTTCATGTTTAACACCACCTTTTGTTATGGTGTGAAGTCACGTGTATTTTCTTGTAAAATTTAAAAGGTAGATAATATGATGGTTACAGTAAAATTAATCCTGGATAAAAATTAGTACCGCCTTATCCCTTGTTTGGTTACTAATTCTGGGATAAGTTATCACAGGGTTAAAAATAGTAGCGGGATAACTTATACCTGCCTGAGGGTGGAATAGTAATCCAATGATAAGTTATCCTAGGATAAATAGTAAAATTGACAATCACATGGTTAATACAACATACCAAACAGTCAATAAGAATAATACCAGAATAATTAATCCCAGCAAAACTAATTTCAATATAATTAATCCCAATATAACTTGTCTTCAAATCAAACGACCCCTTTCATTTACATAGACTCTCCTTTTTTTAAAAAAAAAAAAATATTTGGGCAAATAAACGACGAGTATGAAACTTAGCACAAATATCACATTCAACCTGGATCAAAGATGAAGGTGTTCTTCCTCACCTTAATTCTAAAACTTGGTCTTCTTAGCTCATCATTTTTCACCGAGGATGTAATCTGCCTTGGCATGTTCATAGCCCCAATGAAGAACTGATTATTTCTATCTCTTTCTGCTAAATTTGTTAGAAGATCAGCTAGAATGTTACCTTCCCTGAAGGTGTGAGTGAATTGAAACTGTCATTCTGTGTCCATTGCTTGAATCTCTTTGACTTCTTCTCTGATTTGCCATGCCGTGGAGATTTCTTCCTTTATCATTTGAAGAACAAGTAAAGAATCTGATTCAATAGTTAATCTGTTAAAGTCGTGTCTAAACACCACCTCATTCCAGTTTTAATAGCCTGCACCTCAACTGAATTATTGGAGCAACACCCAAGATACATAGTGAAAGCCATGACCATATGTCCAAGGTGATCTCTTAAAATCCCACCACCCCCTGCGCTCCCAAGATTTCCTTTGCTGCACCCATTTACATTTAATTTGAACTCACCGAAAGCAGAATTATTCCATATCACTGGAATAATGCTCAGCTTGGGCTTAATCCTATCAACCATTTGGGTAATTCTTGGAAAGGGAAAGGTGAAGGATAAAGAAGGGAATTGAGCCGAAAGAAGCAGTCGCATCAGGTATGTAATTTTTGCAATGATACTGCTAGTAGTATTTCTAACTCCCTCATATTTAAAATTACGTCGATAATTTCAAATTTCCCAACATATAACATATGGAAGACATTGCAATATCAACTTATGAACTTTATTTTGAGGTTGAACAATCCACCATCTAATAAATTTGGCTCTTATGCCACCTGTAGATTGCATTCTCAAACCACATGTATCTTGAAAATATTTTCAAACTTTTCCAGCAACCACACTTGCACAAAATAGATGCTTAATAGACTCAGAGGTACCATTAGGACAACAATAGAATTTTGAAGGGCCATGCACACCAAATTTAACCAAAGAATCATCAGTGGCTAATTTACCATTCAATAACCGCAATGTATGGAAAGAGACTTTGAATGGTAACTTACTATGCCAAATCTTAGAGAGGGTGAGTGAGGAACCTTTAGATTTTCTAAGAGCCTTCCAGGCCGATTTGCTTGAAAAGGATCCATTGTGATTCGCAAGCCAAATAGATTGATCCTTCTCTCCCGAAGTAATACGGATAGACTCGATATGAAATACCAAATTAGGAGGAAGAGCATCATGGAGCTTTTCCAGATTCCATCGATTGCTTGAGATAAAATCGGACACTCTAATCTTCTTAGATTTGTTGCCTTGTCCAATTACTTTGGCTAATGCACCTTTGTTTGTCTAGTTGTTCCACCAAAAAGAGATGTTGCCCTTCCCCACTTTTCATAAGATATACTTTTCATAATCTTTTCTGATACTCATTAGCCTTCTCCAAGAGTGAGATTGAGAATAGTTCTTCTTTTTAGAAACTGGATGACTTCTTTTACCATACTTGGCTTCCAAAAAGAGAGTGAGAAGGGACTTATGAGTTCTGAAATTCCACCAAGTTTTAGCAGCAAATGAAATGCACATGTCATGCAATGACCTAAATCCTACCCCTCCCTCTGCCTTAGGGTAACAGAAATTCTTCCATGAAAACCAGTGATAAGTTCTCTTGCTTTCTAAAGATGCCCAAAAATAATTAGCAAGAGATTTTTCAATATGTCCAAGGGTAGTTTTTGGTGGATGCATAACAGATATGATATGCAATGATAGTGAATGCAGTACATACCTGATAAGGACCGCTCGACCCCCAACAGAAAGAAGTTTTCCTTTCCACCCCTGAGTTCTATTTGCTATTTTGGCCACCATATTTCCAAAATAACAAAAAAAAATTCTTCCAAAGTAAATAGGGCACCCCAGATAAGTAAAAGGGAAAGGGGAATGAGAAAAACCAGTTATGCATTTGATATCCTCTATGATAGAAATAGGAGTAGAAGGAGATACCAGAAAAGAAGATTTCCTTTTATTCACCATTTGGCCCGAGACTTGCTCATAATTTTCTAGCTTCATTATCATCATGGAAATGGATAGGAGGTCCATAGAGAAAAAGAATATAGTGTCAGCGGCATACGTAAGATGAGTGATCAAAGGACTGCCATGGTCCACGGAAAAGGGGATGAAATTCTCATTCTTCAATAGATTCATTAGATAATAGCTCAGCTCCAATAACAAATAGTGAGGGAGATAGTGGGTCACCTTATTTGAGACCTCTTGAGAATTTGAAAAATCCATGCCTAACTCCATTGATATTAATGGAATACCAGTTGTTAGAGACCAACCTGGCAACCATGTCAATCCAAAATTCAGAGAATCCCAATTGTCTCAAAGTCTGGCAAAGGTAGTCCCAAGCAACCCTATCAAAAGCTTTGGCCATATCCAATTTGAACACTACATTCCCGTTGATATTTGGCCTTTTTAAATTGTAAACCAATTCCTGTGTGAGCATTGCATTGTCAGAGATCGATCTCCCTTTTATGAAGCCCGTTTGGTTAGGGGAGATGATCTTATTCATCAAAGGGGATAGTCTAGTATTCATCAGCTTGGATATGATCTTGGAAGTGAAATTGCTTAAGCTAATGGGCCTAAAATCAGTGTATTGTTGGGGGTTGTCAATTTTAGGGATAAGGACTAGGCATGTGTGAGTGAAAGATCTTGGGAGTTCACTACCAAAAACGAAATCCAGTATAACATCATAAAGATCCTCAGCAATAATATCCCAGCAGTGTTGAAAAACTTTCCCAGATAAGCTATCCGGACCAGGTGAACTACTACTACTCATAGAGAAGACCACATATTTCACTTCATTCATAGTTGGAATGGCCTCCAATGCTAGGTTGTCATCTTCACCTATCACTCTGGGAAGCCTCCTGAGCATAGAAAAATCTCTACATGTAGTCTCTTGTGTAAATTATTGTTCAAAAAAGGCAACAGCTTCAGTAACTATGTCATCCTTATTTTCAATCCATGTGCCATCCTGTTTTTTAATTCTTGTTAACTTTAGCTTTTTCCTTCTGGAGTTGATAACAGAATGAAAGAACCTTGTGTTATTATCCCCCTCTGAATACCACTTCAATCCAGCTTTTTGCCTCCAAAAGAATTCTTCATTTTTAATGTGACTGATAAGCTGAGCATTCACATTGTTGTACTCCATCCTATTACACTCTGAGTTATCATTCAAACATCTATCCTCAAGCTCTGCAAGTCTATTTTGTAGTTCCTTGATTTTATCAAAAATATTTCCAATAGTGTTTCTAGACCAGGAAGAGAGACTCTTACAAACATTCTTAAGTTTGAGATGAAATTTCCACATAGGACCTCCTTCAACCTGTATCTGCCAAGCTTGTTCAACGACTTTTAAGAAGTCGTCTTGTTCAGTCCAAAAATCTAAGAATTTGAAATATTTCTTAGGCTCCCATTGAGTGTTGGCTGTAGAAATAAGTAGTGGGGCATGATCAGAGCCAGTTCTGACCAAATGAACAACTGAAGTATCAGAAAAGCTTTGCAACCATTCAGAGTTTACTAATGCCCTATTCAATCTTGCCATATCCTCTTACTAGGTGCCCACCTATTACACCAGGTGAAGGGGTTACCAGAGTAGCCAAGGTCCATCAAACCACTGCCTACTATACAATTAATGAAAGAAAGTCTTTTAGACATACTATGAATTCTAACCCCCCCCCCCTCCCCCTTTCTTCTCCTCAGGCTCAACTATAGAATTAAAGTCGCCAGCGACCATCCATGGTGAAGTCATATCATCAGAAAAAGATAGGATATTATTCCACAGTGATTCCCTGAGATGAGCCTTACAGTTGGCATATACCAAAGTGATGAATAATGTTACCCCGTTGTTGTTGATTGAACAATTAATATATTAAGGCATATCATCAAAAACTGTACAATTAACAACATTATCACCAAAAAACTAAATTTTATTACTGCAGTTGGCAAATGCAAAGTCAAATCACAGTCCTCTCCTAAACTTCTCAAGTTTGGAACTGTTACAGAAAGGTTCCATGATGGCAATGAACAATAGATTGTGTGATCTTTTGAGTTGCTTGAGTCTGTCAAAGGCACCTTGTGGCGTGATGCCCCTAGTATTCCAAATAAGAGACTTAATCATTAAAAGGATAATGATTGATCTTCTTTGTCCTGTGAGTATCTCATAGCAGGAATACCTTTGCCTCTCTTGTTTCCTCTACTGCCCTTATATGATAGACCACCCATTTTTGATTCAAAACCTCCGGGCGAGAGATGGTGCTTATCAGAGATTTCCCCAAAGGCTTGAGCAATTTCATCTAATAGAGGTAGTTGAGTAGAGCAAGCTTCAATCAATACGCCATCCACATCATCACTGTTGGTGGATTTTGCATTCGTATTTTCGTCACTGGACTCCGATTGATCTACAACACTTTCATTGTCATCTTCAGTGTCATTTATGATTGGATTATTTTTAGTTGTTTCTAATTCTTCCCCATAGGCTTCAAACTCTGAATCTACATCATATTTATTTTCGAGCTCTACATCATTATTGCCTTCAGTAGAAGCAATATTTGTTGGTAGGGGATCATCAGGTGGAGGGTCATGTGGTACATAAGGGATATGATGAGATTGTGATTTTACTGATTGCACTGAAGTAAGGTTTATTTGCTGGGTTAGACTGTTTTGGATTGGTCTTGGGATGGTCTCGATTATGGATGTTGGAGTTTGTTGCTTAGGAGGGTTAGAAATGGATATAGTATTGGATTTAACCTAGGAGGATTGTTCGTTTTTGGGATGAGGGATTTGGTGAATTTCTGCTGAGTAGTTAGGCTTGGGTGTAGTAGGTTGTGATTGGGAGCTTGTGGTTAGGAGAGTGTTTTGTTTTAAGCTTGGAACAGGTTGGTTAGTCGTGTTTATTTGTGACAATGATTGCTTAGAGATTTGGGGAAGATATGTTATATGGTTACTCGGTTGTGCTTGCCAATGAACTCTTTTCTTTGATATGTTATGCTGCTTTAGTACTTGTTGGTTTTATGCAATATAGTCAGAATGTTTTGCTTTATTCATCACTTGTTTCTGAGTGTTCCCCTGATCCTTTGACTGTTGGATTGGATGCTCTTCTTTCTGCAATTGCAAGGTGTGCTCTGTGAAGTTGCCTTCACATTGAGTTTGTTGCGATGATCCACTCAAAATATTCTTGCCCTTTGATTGTTGATTCTTCTTCTTATTGTTTCTCTGTACTGTCCATTGATCATTGCTTACTTCTTTAGTAGATGTACCCAAGACCTGAACCTCCTCATTTCTTTTCATAGCTTGATCCTGGGCTTCTTCATCCCTTTTCTTATTTCTGCAGGAAGATATATCATGACCTTGCATAGAACAATATTGGCAGTATGAGGGATCACCTTCATATTCTATGTCTAACCAATATCCATCCTCCTCGTTAGTGCCTAATCTCTTGAACCCCACCCAAATTTGATCTTGTTTGGGTTTTAAGAGATCAATTTCAACTTTAAGCTTGGCCATATTTCCTCTAGACTTAGAATAAGTGGCCATGTCTGGTGCCATAGCAATGCCAACAGAACTAACCATTCTTGAAATAATATCCCGTCTAAAAAGATGCCATGGAAGTTGATGAATTAGGATCCAGACCAGAGCAATTGAGGTTTCACATTCAGGGACAAAGTCAGGAGTCCATTTAATAATTTTCATAATATATGGACCGAGGATAATGAAGGGTTTAAATCAGATATGGTAGAAATCAGATTCATTGGTAAAGTCAATGTATACTTGGCTAGGATCATAATAGGCTATTTTGACAGCATATTTAAGGGGAATATGACTGATAAACAATTTTCTAACTCCTTCCATGCTAGGTTTTCCTCTGATAAACTTTTCTACTATTGTGAACTTGCAATCCTCAACTAGATTAATAAAATAATCTTTAGCAGAGAAGTAAGCAGTAGGCTTACCCATATGAGTGCCATGATTAATTTCAACTAATTGTTTACCCTTTGAATTATTGGACAGTTGAGACACAGGCTGTGAAGGATGGTTTTGAGACTGCATCAGTGGTGGTGGTACAACCAAATTCTTTTGAACCTTGGGTGCTTCTTGCTGGTGCTGTGAATTGTTGGCTAAATTTTGAAAATTTTGAATTGAGCTTTCAAGATGAAGCACATCTTGGGGTTGGAGAGTAGAGATCGTATTTTTGCTAGGATGAGAGGGGGATGATTGATATGTGGGGTTTGTTTGGATTGCTATCGGAAGGGTTGAAGTTTGGGGATTGAAAGTCGTTGATGGTGGAGCTATTGTGGCTGAAGGGTTCAGAGGGTTAGATGTTGAATTTTGATTGGCTATTTGGGGCGGTGGGTCAGGTGGGGCTGACGGTGAAACTGGTTTAGGAAGATCTGTTGATTGCATCACTACCAAATTTTTTGGTGGAACAGGTTTAGGAAGAAAGTGACATCCCTCTTATCTTGTTTCTCTCCTTTACAGACTCTCCTATCAAATAAAAGCGAAAAAGTTGATTAACAATGCAAACAAAAGTGTTATTACACAGCACAAAGAAAGGAGTTTCTCTTTGGTCTAGTAGATGTTAACCACTTTGTATTACTGTAATAAACAATAAAAAATTATTAAACTTTCTGAAATAGAAAAAGAAACAGAAAGTTAGTAGAACCAGTTGCACAAAATAAATTTCTAAAAAACAATATTGGAATAAATCGAGCCCACTGAATGTACAGTGTGTCCTTAAGGAAATTATTCCCCTCAAGTACCCGAGATGTTGGAATATTATCCTCCCAGGATAGAATGATTTAACTCACCAGCGTATTGGTACCAAAAACTCCGGTGAACTTCGATCCCAGGATAGAACGATTTAACTCACCAGTGTATTGGTACCAAAAACTCAGGTGAACTTCGAACCACTCAATGGTCGCAAAACACACTGGAAAGCCGAAGCCGAACGAGCAACGACGACGACGCAAGGCTTGCTTTCTTCTTAACTCTTTAAGAGCTAGAAGAAGAGCAATTGTATATATATCCATCAAAAACTTTTTCTTCCTCTAATATGGGACAATATCCCTTTGCCAAGGAGGGAAACTCAAATATTTCATTTTCTCTCCATTTCCCATTCACCCTCTTTAAGCTACACAATCAAAGATGAATTCATACATTAGTAGCTAAAATTTTCAATATAATTTACAAATAATTTAGGTTTTTTTTTTAGTTTGATACTTGAGATATTTAACGTACAGAATACATGGTACCTTTTCCCTTTCTCCTTATTGGGATCAATAATATAAATAACTAAAAAAACTTTACTAGTTATATATACAAGATGCAAGAGATCTAGGCGATACCTGTTGATGATACGAAGAAAATAGAAAATATCTTGCAGTGCCTATCGCATTCATGTTTTATACAAGATGTTACACACTTTCATAATATTACCATATTAACCTTCTATATCTTGCTTTACCATGCTCCACTGTTACATTTTGTTTTTAAAGAATACGTACAAAAATAAAAAAAATACTAGAAATAATGTTAGCCGAAAAGCTTTTGGTATGCCTTGTATAGGAACTGGGAACTCGCAAAAAGCCAAAGCCTCCTTTAGGGATGGCCATTTAATCAACTTAGTCGACGGGTTTGGTTTTAAGTATGTTTGGTCGTATTGTTCGATCGACTGAGCTTAATTTCCACCAGAAATAATAAGTTAGATTATTGTTCTTAATGTGTGCCTACTATATCGAGCAACTTTATTCAAAATGTAACATATAATGGGTAATCCAAGCACTTTCGGAAATTTCACGAATATCCAACTTTTAATTGGGATCCTTGCGCAAAATTTTGCAATGCCATATTTTACTTTCATATAGCTTTCCCTGATATTTCATAAAGTTTAACTGAAATAGATATACACTTGACCTTTGACTAAAAAATGTGACATGTGCTAGGTGCCTAGCATATTCGTCATTTATTTTTTCTAGCCGATGTACTTGGGAAAAAAAATCAGAAATAGACTGATTTATAATTGCTAATTGAAAATTAGTCATAATTTCATAACTAATTAAATTTTAGCTATTTTTCGTATAAAATTCAAACAAAAATATCCTTAAAAATTCGGAAATATTGTAGCATAATATGTTGGAGTTCGAATTTTACATATGAAATTCCAGCATAATGTACTAGAGTTCCAACATAACATACTGGAAGTTCCACGATCTAGCATATTATGTTGGAACTTTCCGAATTTCACTTAGGGTAATTTTATCCAATCTTCGCATAAAATTTAGTGGTTATTTTTTAATGACTTTGCAAATACTATGCTATTTTGACTTCTACACTAGTATATAAATATTATACCTAGATTATTTATATATTATACATCAATCATTGGGTGGACGACTATTTAACGACTATTTAGGTTAATTTTTCTTTTTAACTTACGGTTGCTCACGATGTCTAAGATTGTGCCATCTGGACTACGGACTAGTGTAGAACGTTTCATGGGCTTAATCAAACTCATAATACGACTCTGCTCAAAGAAGGAGCCCACTAAGGTGCAGCGTTACCCCTGTGGTAGAGCATACACGTGAGCAAAAGTCACGTTTTGAACGTAGATCACATATTAGATAGTGCCCGAACCGAATAACCAATTAAATCGGGCAAGTCAGCACTGAGCAGTTGTCTTCTTAGCAATGGCTGCATCTTCGCACTCCTTAGCTTCTTCTTCTTTCTTCTCCCGAAGTCGGAAATTTTCCGGCTCAGCTCTAACTCCTCGATTTTCACTTCCTAAATCTCTACTTTGCCGGAAAATCCCTGGTTTCGCCGGTGGTATTATCGCTACTCAACGGTGCTACTCTAATTGTGACCCTTCCGATGACCAGTCCAACTCCGGAAAGAAACTTCTGGAAACTATTTTTGTGGCTTGTACCTCCGTTGCCTTGTCTTTCTCTCTATTTCTGACCGATGTTGACCCTGCCTCGGCTTTTGTAGTCACATCACCGCGGAAATTGCAGACCGATGAACTTGCTACTGTTCGCCTCTTCCGGGAGAATACGCCTTCTGTTGTCTACATTACAAATCTCGCTTCCAGGTGAACTAGCTGTGAGGATGATCCTTTTTGCTTTATGTTATATATAAATTGAACATTGGTTTAAGAGCATGAGTAACTTATTTAGATGTGAGAAAATTGTAAAATAGCTCTATGGATAGGCTCACTGGGATTGTGCAATTAGAGTAAGATCAAGATGTGCTGTTTTTACACTGAATCATTAATTTACATTTTCTGTCTACTTCTCTATATGATAATATTGTAAAATTAGCTACATTCTAAACTACTAAGAGGAAATACTGATGAATTCTCTAAGGATTTAAGTAGAATATACTGACAGTGTAATAAATATTTAACACCTTCACTGCAATTTAAACTAAATTCTGATTCAATTAACAATTCAACTTTTTCCATAACTTAGTCGTACCGTAAGACTAACTTAGAAATGAATTATTAAACCTTGAACTAATGATATTATATGTGATAGTCCGTTACATGTATTCCTGTAGTAGTTGACTTTCAGCTTTATTTTTCGGATTTGATTAATTGTGGAGACCAACTATGATATTATAGGCAAGACATGTTCACACTAGATGTATTTGAGGTGCCTCAAGGGTCCGGATCAGGATTCGTCTGGGATAAGGACGGTCATATTGTCACCAATTATCATGTGATTCGAGGTGCCTCTGATCTCAGGTTGGTTAAAGTGGAAATACATCCCCTTGTGCCTTTCTTTTTTAATAACTTTTGAGTTCATTTCTGCGTCTGCACGAAGGGTTTCAGTGCCAAGTTCCAATATACTATCTGATTGACCTTATACTAACATAATTTTACAACTTTGCATATGTGTTTTTTATGCTGCAAAACATTTCCTTCCCCCGCACCCAAGGGAAAAATATTTTATACTCTACACTTTATATAAATGCAGTTGTTTCTGTAACTACTTTCATTTACGGGTAATGGTGTATGCAAAATTGCCTACAGTGCTGTATAAAGAGGGACAATAAAATATGCATTTATATTGACAATTTACTGCATGGAGAATCAGGAAAATTGCATCTTTTTTTTTTCATGATATGAATTTGGTTGGATTTGGTGTGTCTCTTAGTTTTTTAATTTCTTTACAGCTACAATGTTGATTACTCATTTTTGCGGCTACATGTTTCCTTTCTTCATGATCTATTTTTTGGAACTGACATAATTTAGTCTTGCTCAGAGTGACTCTTGCTGATCAGACTACTTATGATGCAAAAGTTGTTGGATTTGACCAAGATAAAGATGTTGCTGTGCTGAAAATTGATGCGCCGAAAGACAAGATGAGACCTATACCAATTGGCGTGTCTGCAGACTTGCTTGTTGGTCAGAAAGTATTTGCTATTGGAAATCCGGTATGTCAGAAATATAAACCTGCTAGAGAATTCTACTCTCATAACGATGCCTCTTTCATTTGGATTGTTGTCCCTTTTCTAAACCTACTCTGAGCCAGTCTACAATCAGTCTCTGATCTCTGGTTTCGAGGAAATAAAATTTGTGGAAAAAAAAGCTAACTACTAGACAGTATAACTTACTTCAGTTACTGTTTCAAATGTTTGCTCAATAGCCCTCCTTTTTCTCTAGCTAAAGAATCATCTCTTCTTCCACACAATTATCAGCTTGCTAATATTTTGAATTGTTCCTTTTCCCCTAAGTTTAGAGCGTAACGACCTTTTCCACTGTAGTCTAGTGATCCTATTTCCGCCAAGAACTGGTGGTGACTTAGCTTTGGTTTGCTAAGTAAAGACTAGTCTCTTAATTAGTTTCCACGGGCATTTATGTGGATAGGATAGATAAAATATAACCTAAGAGCTTTTGAATAGAGGAGAAATCTTTCATTCAACCGTTGGTTCATTCTCATATCTAATAGTGTGCTCAGGATATTCCTTGGTATGCATATTTCTGAAGAGAGGGACAAATCATTCTTTGAACTTTATCTTTTAATTTTGTTACTTTCTGTTGTTTTTTAAAATTGATGTGTCCGTAATAACTTCCTATGCCTTTTAGTGCCTATACTCTAGCTAAAAGTACTCATTAAGGGTCCTAGCATAAATCTTGACTTACTTGTTGCAACTCTCTAGTTGCAAAGGGTGTATGTTTCTCGTACTTACAACCTCCTTATGCACATAGTATTATAAAAACAATATATTTAGTTATTTACTTTGTCTCAAATTTCTTCTGGAATCACATGATGACTCTTCTTTGATGTAATATCATTGCAGTTTGGACTTGATCATACACTAACCACTGGAGTCATCAGGTATTTAGGCATTTCTTTTTATGGTGCACAAGTTCCTAATATTCAGATATTCCAATGATGCTAATCAGGTTTTGTCGGAGAGAGGAAATAAAATAAATGAACTTGGGCCACTCATAGTCTTGGTAAAAAGGCTTGTTCCATCATGACTAATGAGGGGAAGGACGTAAAACGGAAGAAATCATATAAAATCAAGTAGAGAATTTTGATTTATCTTTTCCATTTAATTTAACTGAAAAACTAGCTTTTTGATGTTAGTAATTTTCTTGATCTCTATTACTTCTCTCTTCTTTGTGATCCACAATGGAAAATAAAATGCGTGAAGTGTATTCATTCTAAGAATACTTCTCAATTTTTTTTGTTTCCATGAGGTCCACTGAGTTTTTTTTTAATGAAATGTGGAGATGAAGGAGATTGTTAAAGGAGAGGTTAGCTGGTCGTCACTGCCTAGTACCCTTGCATCCATAAAAGGCCAAGAACCAAATATCTTTATTAACAATATCTCCGGCTATAAGGAAATACATGAAAAAGAAAGTATTGGAGATGGATTACCTTTATGTTGTGTATCATACTTTTTCTTTTATATGACTAATTAACTTATATTTGTTTTTTCTAGTGGCCTGAGGAGAGAAATTAATTCTGCAGCTACTGGCCGTCCAATCCAGGATGTTATTCAGACAGACGCAGCAATTAATCCCGGTAACAGCGGAGGACCACTTCTAGACAGTTCAGGAAATCTTATTGGAATAAATACTGCTATATACTCTCCTTCTGGTGCATCATCTGGTGTTGGATTTTCAATTCCAGTTGATACTGTAAGTTGCTGCTTGTCATACAAAAAATTTATTTTTTGTCATGTTAAATGAAGCTTTTAGGACAAGTATTGCACTTCTGCATACTTCCCCAAATAAAACAAAATGACTTGGTACTTCCTGCAGTGCAGAAAACAATCTTTGCTTCTACTAGCAGCCTAGCAGGTGCTATTATTTTCTTTTCTGAAAAATTATTGATTATGATTCTTACCAATTCAGGTTAGTGGGATTGTTGATCAATTGGTAAAGTTTGGGAAAGTCACAAGGCCAATTTTGGGCATAAAATTCGCACCTGATCAGTCTGTTGAGCAACTGGGAGTCAGTGGAGTACTTGTCTTGGATGCTCCTCCAAATGGTCCAGCGGGCAAAGCGGTATGTTATTATCAGTATTTTTCCCCTTACCATCCCTTAGCAGTCTCTCCTTCCTTTTATGTAGTACAATCTTCATCAGTTTCCTCCTGTTACTTCACTAGAGCAAGTTTGCTTCATGTGGATCTTTTAACAAGCGAGTTGCTTAAATTTGTGACTAACATGATAAGTAACTGAATATGAACTGGTTAAATCTTGCAATTGCAGGGTCTTCTACCTACTAAACGTGATGCCTATGGAAGACTAGTTTTAGGTGATATAATTACATCTATAAATGGAAAGAAGGTCTCTAATGGCACCGACTTGTACAGAATTCTTGACCAGTGCAAAGTGGGAGAAAAGGTAATTCCATACTTCTATTATGAAACTGTGCATCTTTATCATTGGCTCAGAATTCATATTGACTGTAGGGCGTATCTCCAGTTCTCA
Organism: Nicotiana tomentosiformis; assembly: GCF_000390325.3. NCBI lineage: Eukaryota > Viridiplantae > Streptophyta > Magnoliopsida > Solanales > Solanaceae > Nicotiana > Nicotiana tomentosiformis. The sequence goes on along the minus strand of NC_090813.1, from coordinate 94,870,682 downwards.
AAACTTCGACTTTAAGATGAAAGTAGTTAGGGTATATTCAGAAAGGCACCTTTGCCTGCATAGAACTTTGTTAAGCGATTGTTCTGCTTTTCTTTTTTCTATTTTTTTTTGTTTTCCAACTTTGAATGATACTATTTCGGACCATGACAGTGATATCATTCACAGTCAGCTTATATCCATTAGCATTTCTGTTTATGAGTTTTCGTAAAATGATTTGAAGGTATGTGAAATGTGAAACTACTTTTCTGGGAATAGTAAAAAGCTTTTTGCTTATGGCTGTTGTCATGCACAGGTGATTGTGGAAGTGCTACGTGGGGATCAAAAGGAGAAGATCCCTGTACTTTTGGAACCGAAGCCTGAGGAATCGTAGTGGCTTGAGTGGGATAAGATTATAGGTGGATATGCATTTCTTGATGAACATGCCAATATTATTGTTGTGTATCAAATGTCCCACAATATTGAATGGTGTATATAAAAAAGCTATTTTTCTGACTATCGCCCCCAATCCAAAATGTATAAACTCTGGACTTCTTGGGCAGCCCGGTGCACTAAGCTCCCACTATGCGCGGGGTCCGGGGAAGGGCCGGACCACAAGGGTCTATTGTATTGCAAGAGGTTATTTCCACGGCTTGAACCCGTGAACTCCTGGTCACATGACATCAACTTTACCAGTTACGTCAAGGCTAAACTCTAGACTTAATAGGTAAAATGGTGGTCCACATTAGTCTTGATGACTGAACTACATCAATCTGGTAAAATTCACCGTCCTAAATTAGATGAAAATGACTTGCTAGAAAGTCATTTAGTTACTTAAAGCATAAACTGGTTTGCCTTGCAAGTTTCTTAAAACTAATAAACAGCTTGATGTAACAACAGAAGGATTGCGAAAGTCTACCATTACTCTATTAGCATTCAAGATACACAAAGAACAACTTGATAAAGAAACTAACTTTGACAAGGAAAATTGAAAACTATAGTCTACCATTATTCTATTAACATTCAAGATACACACAGAAGAAATTGATAAAGAAACGACTCCTAACAAAGAAATTGAAAACTAGTCTACCATTTATATTAACATTCAAGATACACAGAAGAACAAATTGATAAAGAAACTTTATCAAATCTGACAACGAAAAGTGAAAACTTTACATAATTTCTACTCCAAATCGTATACCACAAGTTGAGGATCTCTATTCCCTCTTTGCCCAGCTAAGGCAATTTTATTTTCCTAATTTGTCTTACCCAAATATACAAAAAGAATGCCCAAGGTGACCACAAAGACCTGTTATTTCATCTTTCTAGTACATTGATCTCTTGATTCTTAAGTAAAATATGAGACATGGTACCAAGAAGTGTTTCCAGGGATTTGGATTTTCTGCTCCTCACTTTTCCTGATTCTTTTAATAACTCAGTTAGTCTCCTTTTCTCATCATCCACATCAGGATTTGCTGTCCCCAATTTCTCCTCCCTCATTCCAACCACAAATTCTAATATCTCAATTGCATCATCCGTCCTGCAAAAAATTAATGACAAGTTATATTTTCCGACGAAGAAAAAATACAAACACTATAATATTGGACTGAGATAAACTTAGATGGAACAACATGATCAGTGATGATTCATATAATTGACCCTAGTTTGCTCGGATTTGAGGCACAATTATGATGTTGTAAGAAAAAAATATCAAATTACCTGCCCATTGCATCATAAGTGCCAGCAAGATTGCTATAGATCCCCAATGTATCTGCATGATACGGTCCACATTCAGTCTCTAAGATTATCCTTGCTTCTTCAAATAAGTCCGCAGCCTCGTTAATTGCATAAAGTTGTACACAGGCAAGTCCCATTTGGTTTAAAGCAATACCGAAAATTGCAGACTTCTTCTCCCCAATATCCCTGAATTTTGATACTGCATTTTTCAGGGAATCATAAGAATCCATATATTTCCCCAGAATATAGTACAAGACCCCAATCTGAGCTTCAATTCCCGCGATAATGCTCTGTTGTCTTGGTGCATTTCCATATACTTTTATCGCCTTCTGAAGTAACTTGAGCGCCTGATCAGGTTCGTTCATTGATTCATAGATCACAGATACATCAACAAGGCCGCTTGCAATCTCTTCTGGAGAGCTTCCAGGGACGGCCTTAGTATAAATTCGAAGTGCATTTTCACAGTATGATTTGGATTCCCTGAATTTTCCTATCTTATTGTACAAATCAGCCAAACGTACATAGACAGAAGCAATTAAGGGATGGTTCTCTCCTTTGGTAGACTTGAACATAGTAAGAGCTTTTTGGTAAGCACAAATAGCCTCATCATATCGTGCCATAGATAAATATGCATCACCAATGTTGCAGTCGAGTGAAGCTACATCAGCTTCCTGTCCATTGGCTGCCATTGCCATGCTTGCTAAAACATAATGCTCAAGAGCAGACTCGTAATCTCCCTTCGAATCGTAGATAAGTCCCAATAGTCTCCGGTCAGCAGCTTCTTCAGGAGAGGCAGAAGAATTATTCTCCTTATGAATATCAAGAGCCATTTGACACAGTTTTTCAGCCTCATTAAATTGCATAGCTTGAACATGGGCTTCAGCTACATACCTACAAGTCTCACCAAATCTTGTGTCTTTCTCTCCGAGAACTTGTCTTTGAATTTCCAGGCCAGCAGTATAACACAGTATCGAATTCTCTATCTGTCCGAGCATTGCATATGTATCACCTAATTGCATGCACCCTGCAAATTTTGCAAGTGCATGATTTTGTCCCACATCCAAGTCGGGAACTTCAATTGATCGCTCCAAAAGCGGAATTGCCTCACTGTACTTCCCTAATCGACAGTTTAAAGCTGCTACAACGTGCAAACACATAACAAACTCTAAACTGCTCTTTCCCTTTGAAGAACTCTCAAATGATTTCATAGCTCGAAGGGCTAGTTCAAGAGCTTTTTGAAGATTGTCCCCGGTTGAAATCATGTCCCTTGCTTGTTTAAGTAGATATGGTCCTAAGTATCCTGCCTTGGACGGATCCTCAGTTCCATTCTGAAAGTTCGCTCCTGCTAAAGGCGATGCTACATTCAGCTTTTTCGAATTTGCCAACTTTTTAGGAGAAGGCTTTTCATTAAAAGACTTGCTCCTTGATCTTGGTGGCTTGCTAGATATTTGAGAATCATTTTGCAATGGAGAAAACTTCTTTCCCTTAGCAGACCAAACAGGCTTAGGACTTGCAGGAAATATTTTATTAATCTTTCCAAATTTCTCATCATTTTGTCCTTTGTCTTCCTCAGAAACCTCTTTCTTATTCTCCAATTCACCAAAATCTACCCCTGCAAGATACCTTAACTCAGAGTCAATTCTTGATTCCTCACCATAAGATAGAAAGCTTCGTCTCGAAGGTGAATAATCAGAGCTTTGCATTTCATACACATTATTGTATAGTTGCTCAATTGAAGTGTCAACAGCCCCATTCATATCCAAATCAATTGAATCAGTTTCGCGACTGTGCGTACTCAACGGACTTCTAGGAGAACCCTGATAAAAAAATTCTCTGTGATGTATAAAATGACCATTTGGTTCTTTATGATTGTCATCTAGAATTGATCCATCCATGACAAATTCCGGCATTAGAAACACCTGTTCCTTCTACAGACAAAAAACAGAAGGGAAGTTGAATTTTGTTAAGTAACAGAATAACTTAGATAATCATAGTAACAGCTGTTCCTTCTACAGACAAAAACAGAAGGGAAGTATGATTTTTTATTTTTTTTTAATAGAACATCCTATACAATCTTAAGTTAGTGTGAGGAATGAATCATGAAGAAACCTTGACTCTAAAGTTTAAACAGCAAACCAAGCATTAAATAATACTTCAAAGTGGGTACTTCATTTCCTCAATGAAACAGTATTTAAATAGGGAGTTTAATTTATTATAAAATTAAATAACTCTGCTCCTACTTGTTAATTAATTACTCCTTTCCCTGTTTCAAACGTAAGAATGTTCAATGCACTTGGGAATTCTCGAGATCATATCTACAATCCTTAATACTCACCATGAAATTGTGAAATTTTTCCTGATCACTCATTCATGAAAACACAAGAGGATACAACAGGAACAGAGAAAGAGATTATATTTGATCACACAATGAAAAAAAAAAATCAAACAAAAGAGAGAATGAAGCAAAAATACACCATTGAAGATGGCTTTTAATTCGAATATAATACGGAATAACATTTATTTATATAAAATAAAGGCGTAAGCATGGAATAGAAGTTGGAATTGAATATAAAAAAAAATGATTTGAAAATAAAAAGGCATATTCAAGGCAATGAAACAGGAAAAAAACCGCGTACCTTAGTTTGGGTTCAGAGACAAATGCAGAGAGAAACTAGAGAGACAACAAATTATAAGGATGTTATATACTAACGTAATTGTGTTGTGATATAAATCTATAGGGTTAATGAAAGTTGGTGATTTTGAGAAACTTGAGATGGGAGTTAAGATAATTGAGAAGGCAGAAAAATGTAAATGAAAACGGAAATAAATAAATGTTAAGGCAATAGAGGTTGGAATGTTGAAGAATGAAGATGACTTATCATCTGCCAACCATTTTCCCCTTTCCTTTCAACCGCCCAATTCTTTTTGATCGTTTTTAAATTTATTATTATTTCTAATTTCTAATTTCTAATTTATGAGTTTTCCAGTTTGTGCTTCGCTGTGACTTTGTCATACATGGCGCCATTAACGGCTTTTCAACTCCAACGACTTCACCCCGAATAGTCAAAAACTCCTCTTTTGCTTGGACTTTATATTTGTATTTAAAAATATATATAAATATTTACGTATATATTAGGAAATACTCTTCATCTGTATAAATATTTAGTTGTTAATCCAATAACTAAAACGTACTATGAATTCGACGGCAAGTTCAGAACTCTTAAATTTCAAATCATGACTCCGCTCCCTTCATATATATATATATATATATATGTATATATACATACATAAACAAAATCAGGTGTAATTATAAATATATGGGGAATATTTATTGATAGTCTGATAAAAATATTAACTAAATTGCTATAATAAGTTAAACCATTACATTAGTTTTTGCACTATCAGTGTATAGTAATTAGACTTTATTCTTTATTACCTATCCATGTTTATAAAAGGCACATATAATTATATTTTAGATGACCCGGAAAAATATATATTGGCACAAAAATTCCCAAGAAGATAATCACATGGAGCAACCATTGAAGGGGAAGTACATTTATTCCTTTCACATCTTCCCACGTGTCAAGCTGCATATTACGTGGCATCAGATAAGTGGTCCCATCGAGTCCACGGTGGAAGGAGAGGGACCAATCCATAATGTAATCAATTTGCGCTATGGTGTGTCGTTAATTGTAAAGGGGGCTTGTTCTGCTTCTTCGTTTTTTTTTTGTTTTTTTTTATGTTTTTTATTTTCAAAGAATTATTTTTTCAGTTGGTCCATAATTTTATGGTTTTATTAAAAAGAGTAGTTATTTTGTTTTCTTTTCAAAAACACGTTTTACTTTAAATTTAGCATGTCTGATTAGATTAGAATGTTCTCTTAACTTCATTACATTAAGTTTGGAGAATTTTAGCTGGACACAAATTGCATTGTCCTTTCTTCTTGAAATAGAATTTACCATTGTGCTACCACACAATACTAAGATCAAGCTTACATTGTTTAATCTGTCTTTGTTTTTATTAAATTCTTTCTCTGTTTTGATTAGTATTTCCAAAAGATATAAATAAAATTTCTTTCAAATATTATTTTAATTAGAGATCACATGCCATACCTTGTAGTTACACATGCATCAAATGTGCATCGGAAGTCAAAACTGGATTTACCTATAAACTTTTAAATAACTAGATTTAAAATGTGTCATCCTCTAAAAGAGCTGGCAATATCTGGTTTATCTTATTGTTCTGTGTTTCTTTATTTCTATCTTTGGGTGTTCATTCCCAAGATAAAAGTATAATACTTTTGGTTTCGTAGGAACTAAACCAATTTCCATCCTTTACATTTTACGAGCAACTAACACATAAAATTAACTTGAGATAAAGGGCGTAAATTGAAAAAAATTAAGGTTCTTGTTTCAAGAAGTGGTCATAGAAACCAATCAAAAAAATCTGTCTATTCATAAGCAGCAGACATCTATACTTCCACCAAATGAGTGTTTTACCTTTTATCTTGGTTTTAGAATTTAAATTTGACAAGTTTAACTTTATGTTCTATTTAGTAAAACTTAAATTTTTTGGTATTTTTTACATACACGCATATATTTCGTATAATAAATATTAAGTTCTGTTGAACCTGTTAATCAAATACTACATATGGCACTGGATATATTAATTCAACAAGGAATTTCAATAATACTAACTTTATAATGTTGCATACCAGAAAGGTGTAATTTCAATGAGAACTTTTTTCAATTGTTTTATATTTGTTGTCTGTTCTACTTACATTGATGCTCTTTTTCCTACAATTTAAGAAGACGAGACCAATTTTCTTCATAAGTATATTTCCCTGAGATTGAGGGAATGATTGAAAGTAATAAGTGGTACAAAGGATACTGATTATTATGCATTTACTACTGTGCAATGTACTATATGCGATAATTTGATCCATCCAACATATTTCAAACTCAATAAATAATTGTAGTACTAACTTTTGGTTCTGAATTATGATGATATCTACCTTTTCATCATTTGCTGTCTCTGTATAAGTCAATTAACTGGGACTTCTTTGTATGATATTATTTCTCATATAGTTTCCAGCTACCAGAATTAATTAACGTCATTAAGTAGTATTAGATTAAAGTGAAATGACAAAAGTAGTTCAGTGGAATTATAATTAGTCCGTCACGGTCACCTTGGAAATTATAATAATATATGGGTCCTCACAAATTATATTCAGACAATTTTAATCATTTGGTTACATTCTCTATCATATCTTCCAATATCCTTTGTTTTTGTCATATAACCATAGTACAATATATTGATGGTGCAACCTCCTGCAGGGTGGGTGGTAAGCCCATGGGCCCACACCTTCCTTTCCAAATCCAAAGCATGTACACGACTTAATTCTAGTCCAAGTTAATACACTTGAATATTGAAGACAAAGCTCTGGCAAAATAGAAGATAAAAGACTTAAACTACATACTCCCATCTTTGGACAAGTTTTTATATAGATAATATATTTATAGTAAGCTGTGTGTTGATTATTAGTATTAAAATGCTGGCTAAAAGCCAAATTAGTTCAGTGAGATTATTATAGCAGACCTATGTACATACTCATGAATTTGTCTTTCCTTTAGAATAATTGAATACCGACAAGCTTTACCATTCCAGTTTTTCGGCGTTGGACCTAAGTGAAGCTTAGCCCTTAGGTAGTGTTATTGGATCTGTATTGCTATAATAAATAATGAAACAATAAACTTTTTAAACTAGAAAATAGAAATAGAATGTTAGCAACAACATAATATTGAAATAATATTTGAAACTAATTTCCGAATAAATCGAGCCCACTGAATGCACAGTATGTCCTTAAGAAAATCTCCCTCAAGTACTCGAGGTGCTGAAATATTATCCTCCCAGGATAGAACGATTTAACTTACCAGTGTATTGGTACCAAAAACTCTGATGAACTTCGAACCATTCAATGGTTGTAAAACACACTGAAAAATTTTGTGCAGAAGAAGAAGAAGAAAAAGAACATAAAATTTTCGTAAGGAAAGATTATGGGATCAAGGCATATTTATAGCCATTTTCTGGCACTATTTCTGAAAAGGTTTGCCACCTTTCAGAAACAACCATGGCTGTTGGAACAAGTGGGAACATTTCCCGTTTGAAATATTTTGGGAAAAATGATTTAAAATAATTTGGGAAAGAAACGTACCGGGTCGCGTCGCGAGTCCTGTGTTATTCCGGGTTGAATTTTCGTTAATTAATTAATTAAATAATTGAAAGAAATTTTGTCCAAAATAATTAATCAATCAATCTTTGACCAAATCCGAAGCCGAAGCCGAGCGAGTGACGACGACGGCAATACGAGACTTACTTTTTTCCAACCCATTTAACACCAAGAGAAATTCTTTCTCAATATAAGCACATTTACTTTTCTTTCCACCACCAATGAGGGACACTTGCTCTTTCCAAAGCAAAAGGGAGCTCATTTTCCCTCCACTTTCTTCCCTCCATTTCCCATTCACCATTCTTTTAATCCCAACAATCCCCCACATGAATGGGAAATGGCTATAAGACAAAGGAATGCACAGACGAGTGTGTGATTTACATGCAAGGATTAATTGCATCTGGATAAGTAGGTTTCCCTTTGAACTTTCCGTAGTGAACTTATATCAGATATACTCGGTCAATCGGTAGATTTGATATCTTTGAACCGCCGAGCTTTTTTGTATACCTAGACAACATAAGTCACACAATCAACCCTTAATCATCTATGGTTCTCACGGTTGTGTTCGTTTTAGCCATGAACACCGCCTGGTTTTATGAGTGTTTAGAGAATGGGTCTTTACTTTCATTCCCCTTGAAGCGGCTTAAACTTCACACTCACATAGGTGATTTCTAAACGTGTAATCCTATAGACACATTAGGTCATTTCCTTCTAGACTTAGCAAATCATTAAAAAGTTTTAAGCTTTATTGACTCATCAAAAAGCCTTAATGCTTTACTCTGATTTCTCAACATTGTCTTCATCACGAGAATAGGTTGAGTTATTTGACAATGTTGAACCGTCATTCGTAACTTTATTTGATCTCTTTAAACCTAGATCTTGAGATCTCCAGTCTGCTAGGTAGAGTTACCGCCATTGTCATGACCCAATTTCATTATAGATCGTGATGGCATCCAACACCATTGTTAGGCAAGCCAACACTCATCAACTAGTGATTTCCTGTTCGGGTAAACATACTTAAGTGGGTAACATTTCTACATTTGTTAAAAATACTTAGAAATTTATCAATGTGACAAAATTAAACGGAAGCAACGAGTACAAACCGTAATCATGTAAATAATAACAAAATCATAAGTCTACTAATGTGTATGCCAAGACCTGGTGTCACAAGTATGTGGGCAATCTAGTAGAATATACAAAAGAATACTAGCCAACTGTCTGAAAGGAAATAGACAGAAAAAAATAAAGCATAAGAGAGACTCCAGCTGCTGCAGAACGGCTCGGAAGGCAGCTCACCGTGACATCTCGAGAAAGGGATCAAATCTACGCGCCAGACTGGTAACCAGATGCACCTGCCTCAGGTCCTGTACAATTAAATACAGAAGTGTAGCGAGAGTACATAAATAATATGTACCCAGTAAGTATCTAGTCTAACCCCGAAGAAGTAGTGACGAGGGGTCGACTCCGACACTTACTAGGGCCAATAACATAACAATATGAGATTCTAATTAAGCATGATATACATCAATAAGACTCAGAACAAGAAATAATTGAATAAGTCTTCACCATATTTAAGAACTTAAATCACTTCCTTCCTTTAAAACATAGGATCACACAAACAACGAATTAATACCAATTATGAAAGGAACTTCCAGTTTTACTATCGCACACGAATACCACCGAGGACGTTCGGCCCGATCCAACATAAATATAAACTGTGCACTGCCGAGGGTCGAACGGTGTGAACCATAGATGCATCTATTACCCCGCTCGCGAATCATACATGTGACGCGGTCAAATATAAATTTATCAATAAATCATAACCCTTTCTTGATTCTTTTTCCTTTTTTAAAAACTAAAGACAATTTAACTTGAAGCCTTCAAATCCTTAAAAATCCTCAACCTAGTTCAATGTGGTACAATTAACAAAGATAACCAAATAACGGTCTCCACAAGCATGGTGTAAACCTAAAACTACCCGGACATAAACAAGAATAGTAGCTACGTACGGACTCTCGTCACTTCGCGTACGTAGCCCCCCACAAATAATAACACATATTAATTAAGTTCACTTATGTGGTATGTTCCCTCTTACAAGTTTAGAAAAGAGACTTACCTTGTCTCGAAACCTACTTCCAAATTAAAGAATGCGCTAAAACCTCCAAATTTGATGCCAAACGACTTGGAACTAGTCAAACATTACATCAATCGATCAATCTATGCTCAAAATTAGTATCTCCACTATTAAAGTGATTACCTAACACAAATTGCAAGATTTCCAAAATTTACCCTCGGGCCCACACGCCTGGATTTCGGAAATCTTTGAAGAAAGTTGTTACCCATAGCCTTAGGAACATAAACATATGATTTTTACTAAGTTCTATAACCATTTTCGTGGTAAAATCCTATTTTTTTTATTTATCAAACCCTAGGTTTTTCATCTAAACCCATGATTTCTACCACATTTTTATGTAAATATCTACCCATAGTCTATGTATTAAACTCACATTAAGTAGAAATCACTTACCTCACAAGGCTAGGTTGAAATCCCCTCCTTAAATGATCTCTAATCGCCCAAGAGTGAAATAAATGGCCCCAAAAATGCCTAAGTCCCGATTTTAAACTTACTGCCCAGTTGCCCGCCTTTATCGCGAATGTGAAAGCAAACGGTTCAAGCCCCTAAGACAACTCATCGCGAACGCGAACGCGAGTCGCCTCACGCGAACGTGAAGGTCACAGGTCCCAGACCTTTATGAACATAGACAAGCAATCGCGAACGCGTAGCACAAAATTCCCCAGCCCCTAATTCGTTCTACGCGAACGCGAGAGTCCTTCCGCGTTCGCGAAGAAGGAAACCAGAACTGGAACTTTCTGGTTTTTCACACTTAGCTCCGAGGGGTCCGAAACTCACCTGAGCCCTTCAGGACCCCATCCAAAGGCACCAACAAGTCTGAAAACATGATACAGACTTGGTCGAACTCTCGAAATGCGAAAATCAACAACAGAACTAAGAATCGCACCCCAAAATCAATTGAATCAAACTTAAGAACTTCAAGTTCTTTAGTTTACTTTCAATGCGCCGAAACGTACTTAATCTACTCGGAATAATACCAATTTTGCGTGCAAGTCTTAAATAACATTACAGAACTATTCCCAGTCTCAAAATTCCATTTGGACCTCGATAACACCAAAATCCGCTCCAAACCAAATTTAATTTTTTTTTAAAACCTTCAAGAACCAACTTTCACTATTAGGAGCCGAAATGCTCCTGGGTCATCCAAAATCCGATCCGAACATATGCCCAAGTCCGAAATCCTCATACAAACCTATTGAAATCTCTAAATCCCGATTCCGAGATCGTTTACTAAAAATATTGACCGAAGTCAAACTTGGCCTTTTAAGATAACCTTAAGGAACTAAGTGTTCCGATTTTAACCCGAACCTTTCCAAATCCCGAACTAACCATCCCCACAAGTCATGAAACAGTAAAAGCCCGTACGTAAAGTTTTATTTAGGGGAACATGGTTTTAGAAAATAAAATAATCGGTCGGTTCGTTACAGCCATGATGACTTGTCGTAGGCCTTAATCCCATTCTCTTCGATGATCTTTTAACTGCCTCTCTAGATAGGCCTTTTGTATGTCGATCTGACACGTTATCTCTTGACTTTACGTAGTCAATCGTGATAACACCACTAGAGAGTAGTTGTCTAACGGTATTGTGTCTCCGTCAAATATGACAAGATTTTCCGTTATACATAACGCTCCCTGCCCTGCCTGTGCCGTTTGACTATCACAATGTATACATATAGGTGCCAAAGATTTGGGCCGAAATGGAATATCTTCCAAGAAATTCCGGAGTCATTCAGCTTCTTCATCGGCCTTGTCTAAAGCTATGAATTCAGATTCCAATGTAGATTAGGCGATGCACGTTTATTTGGATGATTTTAAAGACACTGCTCCACCCCCAATTGTGAAAACATATCCACTCGTGGATTTAACTTCAGATGATCCGGTGATCCAGTTTGCCTCACTATATCCCTCGATCAATACTTGTTATAATGCAAAGCATAATTTTGGGTATGTTTCAGATACCCCAAAACTCGTTTCATTGCCATTCAATGTATTTGATTGGGATTACTTGTAAACCAACTCAGTTTGCTAATAGCACATGATATATCTGGTCGCGTACAATTCATGATATACATCAAACTTCCAAATACTCTGGCATAGTCCAGTTGTGAATCACTTTCACTTTCATTCTTTTGAAGTGCATAATTCATGTCAATTGGAGTGTTGGCAATCTTGAAATCCAAATACTTGAACTTGTCAAGTACTTTTTCAATGCAGTGAGAATGTGATAATGCTAGACCTTGTGGAGTCTTGTGAATTCTAATTCCTAAGATCACATCAGCAACTCCTAAGTTTTTCATGTCGAATTTGCTAGTGAACATGCATTTTGTAGCATTTATATCTGCAATATTTTTGCTCATTATCAACATGTTATCAACATATAAACAAACAATGACTTCATAACCAGGAGTGTTTTTAATGTAAAGACATTTGTCACACTCGTTGATTTTAAACCCACTTGCTAACATTGTTTGGTCAAATTTGGCATGCCATTGTTTGGGTGCTTGTTTAAGTCCATAAAGTGACTTAACCAATTTGCACATTTTCTTTTCTTTACCCGAAACCACTAAACCCTCAAGTTGTTCCATGTAAATCTCTTCATCCAATTCTCCATTTAAGAAAGTTGTTTTAACATCCATTTGATGGATTTCAAGACCATACACGGCCGCCAATGCCACTAACACCCTAATAGATATTATCCTCGTTACTAGTGAGTAAGTGTCAAAGTAATCAAGGACTTCCTTTTGTCTATAACCTTTGACAACAAGTCTTGCCTTATATTTATCAATAGTGCCATCCAGGTGCGGACCTACGTTTGGGAGTAGGGGGGGTCAACGGAACCCGTTGGCCTCGACAAAAATATTGTATATATATTTTATATATATCTGTTAATACAGGGAGGACCCCTTTAAATATTTAAAGCGCCCCCTAAGTCACAAAGGCCGGACAGAAGAGATGGTTTGTGGAAGTGCTTAGCAGCCTTCTTTTGCCTCTGGACCCAGGTTCGAATCTGGGGTCCTACATTCCATATTATTTAATTTTTACTTTTTAACTTAAGACTTAAATAGCTTAATATTTTTTTAACCCCCTCAAAGATCCGAAAACAAACCCTCTTTTTTCTCCAAGAAACAAACCTTCTCAACTTCTCTGCCTCCCTTCAACTTCAACCTTCTTTTCAGTTCTTCACTTCTTTGCATCCCTTTGAAGTTCGAATCCCACTCTTCTTCAAATCTTTGATTAGTTGAGTAAGTTTTTCTTCTTTTTACAAATATTATTTTTTTAATTTTTGTGATTTTAACCTAGATTGTTTATGAGTTATGACTTATGAACAGATTTACTTTCTTCCCCATTCAAAATATCCCTTTTCACTAACACCATCAAATGCAAATTCAAATAGTAGCAAGCATTTAAGTTGAACAAATAATTGATGAGTAAAGTGCTCATGTAGTCCTGTAAATTTCTCTTTTTATTAGCTTAATTTTCTGGAGTTCTTTAATATAGTAGATAATGCTTGCAAGTTTTGCAAGAAACTTGTATTCGAATTTCAAGGATACTTCTTTTAGTTTTTGAATTCATTACTGTTCTTTTAGTTTTTGAATTCATTGTTTGAGCAGACAACAATTATGGTGATTGGTGCACATTTACATGATGTTAAATCTTTAGTTGGTGTGTTAATTTTTTTATCTTAATAAATTAATTTCATAGGTATTTGAAGATATTTTGCTAATGCTATTTGAAATATTATTTCAGTGAAGTGGATGATTTGAAACCAAGCTGTATTTAAATTTCAAGGATACCTTTCACAAATTGGTAAGTGTTCCTTCTATCTTTAAGATAATAATAATAATAATACAGTTATGAGTTATGACTTATAATAAAATATAGTGGTGTGATTCCCTTATTAGAAATATTATATTTGCTTTTGTTCGTGATAGAATGAGTGTGATTTCCCTATTAAAATATTGTTTTGCTTGGCATTGTTGCTTTGTAGGAAGTTTTGTTGATGTGAATTGAGATGGACATATTTTTGACGAGGTTTAATTCTTCTCAACCAAGTTCTAGTTTTAGAGACAATTCTTCCCATCTTGTAGAGGAGTTTGATATGAAATCACTTAATCCTGACCCCGGAGAGAGAATACCCATTCATAGATATAGCTCCAGAATACGGGATGAAGTGAGAAGACACTACATCCAAAGAGGGCCTTGCCAACCAGTTTATCACAAATTTCCTAAAACTTTATTTGGGAAAAAATGCGCCAATTTAGTCCAGGTTGGTTTAAAGATTCACATGCTAGATGGTTAGAGTATAGTGTGAAGAAAGATGCCGCATTTTGTTTATGTTGTTATTTATTCAAAAATGATTACGTTCATAGTAGCACAAGTGACTCTTTCACAAAAATCGGCTTTAAGGCTTGGAATAAAGGACCCGAAAGACTTGGTCTACATGTTGGTGAAGTAAATAGCCTCCACCATAAGTGTTTCAACAAAATGCTAGACTTGTCAAATCAATCTCAATCAATTCAAGCTGCTTTTGAAAAGCAATCTGAGAAACAAAAGAGTGAATATCGAATTCGTTTAAATGCCTCAATCGATGTTGCAAGGTTTCTCTTAGACTTTGGGTTGTCTTTTCGAGGTCACGATGAAAGTGAATCTTCAAAAAACAAAGGCTTTTTTATAGGGCTTTTGGAATGGCTTGGAAATAGGCTTCCAGATGTAGATAGAGTTATATTAAAACATGCTCCAAAAAATAATATGATGACTTCGCCAAAAATTCAAAAGGATATTGTGAGTGCTTGTGCACAAGAGACCGTGAAAGCTATAATTGATGACCTAGATGGAGATTATTTTGGGATATTAGTTGATGAGTCCAAGGATATTTCACACCTGATGAGTTTGGTAAATTGAAGCTTCGAGATCTTAGTCGCCAACTTGACACTTTCATATGGCACATGGAACATGGTGACCCTAGGTTCTCTGATTTGAAAGGAATTGGTGATTTGGCAAAAGCATTGGTTGAGGCAAATCTTGTGGAGACTTATTCACTTGTTTATTTACTTGTGAAGTTGACTTTAATTTTACCTGTCGCAACTGCAACGGTAGAAAGAGCATTCTCATCCATGAAGTACATCAAAGATGAATTGCGTAGTAGTATTAGTGATGCATTTTTAAATGATTGTTTAGTTTGTTACTTTGAGAAGGAAGTATTTGTAAATATAAGCAATGATACTATTATTGACCGTTTTCAAAATATGAAAGCGCGTCGAGTTCAACTATGAGTGGACAATGTGCTTTTGTTATATTAGTATCAAGTTAATGGTATTTGATAATATTGATGTTTTTATTTTGATGATAAATTATCATAGTCATTTCAAAGAGTTGCACCCGAACTTTATCGCAGGTGATTGGGATACTAAAGATAATGGTGCCCCCGTTATGCTTAAATCCTGGGTCCGCCTCTGGTGCCATCAACTTTTATTTTCCGTTTAAAGATCTATTTCAAACCTAAAGGCTTATTTCCTGGAGGAAGATCAACCAATTCCCATGTATGGCTATCCAAAATTGATTGAATCTCACTATTGACTGCCTCTTTCCAAAATATTAAATCAGAAGATGACATAGCTGCTTTGAAAGTTTGAGGCTCATTTTCAAGCAAGAATGTCACAAAATCTGGTCCAAAGGAAGTATATGTTCTTTGACGTTTGTTACGCCTTGGATCTTCTTCACTTGGAGTATTTTCCTTTGGTTCTTCCCGTGGTAGTTTAGGTCTTTCACTTAATGACTTGCATTTAGTTTTATACGGATAGATACTTTTAAATAATTCAGTATTATTTGATTCAACTACCGTATTAACATGAATTTCGGGATTATCAGATTTATGAACCAAAAACCGACATGCTTTTTTGTTTGTAGCATATCCAATAAAAATACAGTCCACAGTTTTTGGTCCGATTTTTACCCTCTTGGGTAAAGGTACTTGTACCTTTGCTAGACACCCCCACACTTTAAAATATTTCAAGTTGGGTTTTATTCCTTTCCATATTTCATATGGAATAGATTGCGTTTTGCTGTGGGGTACTCTGTTGAGTATTCGGTTAGCTGTAAGGATATCTTCGCCCCATAAACCCCACAAACTCTGCGGTAATTCGGAACTTATTAATAAGAAATTCATCATTTCTTTTAATGTCCGGTTTTTTCTTTCCGTAATTCCATTGGATTGAAGTGTGTAGGGGGCAGTAGTTTAATGGATAATTCTATATTTCGAACATATTTCTACAAACGGAGATTTATATTTTCCACCCCTATCGCTTCTAATCATTTTGATCTTTTTATTCAATTGATTCTCCAATTCATTTTTGTATTGCTTAAATACTTCAATTGCTTCATCCTTACTATTAAGCAAATAAACATAACAATATCGAGTACAATCGCAAATAAAAGTTATAAAATACTTTTTCCCACCTCGAGGTGGTGTCGACTTCATATCACAAATGTCAGTATGAATTAAGTCTAAAGGATTTGAATTCCTTTCAACACACTTATAAGGATGTTTTAAAAACTTAGATTCAACACATATTTGACATTTTGATTTATTACACTCGAATTTAGGCAATACTTCTAATTTAATTAATTTCCGCAAGGTTTTATAATTGATATGTCCTAAACGAATATGCCATAAATCATTTGACTCCAATAAATAAGAAGAAGTTGATATTTTATTAATATTGTCAATAACCATTATATTGAGTTTGAAAAGGCCCTCTGTGAGGTAGCCCTTTCCAACATACATTTTATTATTGCTTACAACAACTTTGTCAGATACAAATACACATTTGAATCCATTCTTAACAAGTAAAGAAGTTGAAACTAAATTCTTCCTAATAGTAGGAACATGAAGAATGTTGTTGAGCGTTAACACCTTGCTGGAAGTCATCTTCATGAATATCTTCACATAACCCTCAATCTTGGTTGTTGCAGTATTTCCCATGAAAAGATCTTCTTCGGGACTAGCAGTATAGTAAGTCGTAAATGTTTCTTTGACAGCACAAACATGTCGAGTGGCTCCAGAGTCAATCCACCACTCATTCGGATTTCCAACTAGGTTGCATTCCGAAAGAATTGCACACAGATCATCGATGTCATCATTCTTCTCCACTATGTTGGCATGTCCCTTTTTCTTATCTTTTTCGGGAGACGACAATCAGGGGCTTTCTGACAAGTTTTTTCACAATTGTAGTAGTTGCCCTTGAATTTCTTCTTGTTCTGCTCCTTAGTCTGTCCATAAGACCTCTTCCTCTTCTTACTTTTTAGAGCAGTCTCTTCAAGATATTAGCTCCCATAATCGTTGAATTTCCATGAGACTTCTTTTCGACTGTTTTGTTGTCTTCCTCAATCTTGAGACAAATCACGAGATCTTCCAACTTCATTTCTTTGTGCTTGTGCTTAAGATAGTTTTTGAAATCTCTCAACGAATGAGGCATTTTTTCAATCATTGCAGCCACTTGAAATATTTCATTCACTACCATACCTTCAGCAATAAGGTCGTGAAAAATAAGTTAAAACTCTTCAACTTGGGTTCTAACAGTTTTGTTATCTATCATTTTATAGTCTAGAAACTTGGCAACCACAAACGTTTTCAAGTATGTATCTTCAATCTTGTACTTCTTCTCAAGTGCATCCCATAATTCTTTCGAAGTTTTCATAGCACTGTAGACATTGTACAAATCATCCTCCAAAGCACTTAGGATGTAGCCTTTGCAAAGAAAGTCTACCTGTTTCCACGTCTCAACAATCATAAACTTCTCATTGTCCGGCATGTCGGCGGCAGGCACTGGAGGGTCTTCACTGGTGAACTTCTGCATACCAACGTGGTAAGCCAGAAAAATACCATTTGCTACCATCCTTTGAAGTTGGCTACAGAAAATTTTCCGGTTTCTCGGCCGGTGGTACAACACTTCGGCTTGACAAGGCTATCGTCGTTGCCGCAACAGTCGCAGAAGGATTTCTATTATCAATTGCTATTTCTCACTGTGAACAACATAAGAGTTCAATTAATGGCAAAAAATAGGATAGTAAACAGTACTATAATTAATGATAAACAATACGATTAATAAATAAAAACCAAAATTTTTATATACTGTTTCACAGAAAACGACGAAGTTTTTATGTTCTTCAAATCATTTCTGAATTTTAATACTCCGGTGAAGTTTTTATATCTTCAAATCAGAATAGAAAAATTCAGAAGGTGTAGAAAACCACACAGGTTTTAATCTCCAAAAACAGAATACAGATTATAATATAAAAAATAATTTCCTTAAGATTGTTATTCAATTTGTATTACTATAATGAATAATGAAACAGTAAACTTTCTGAACCAGAAAACAGAATCGTCGAAATTATATTTGAAATTAATTTCGAAATAAATCGAGCCCACTAGGATCTAGGCATATTTATAGCCGAAGCCCGAGCTGAGCGACGACGACGGCGCGAGGCTTACTTTCTTTCCCACCCATTTAATACCAAGATAAGTGATTTCTCATTCACTTTTTTTTCCACCACCAATGAGCGACACTTGCTCTTTCCAAAGCAAAAGGGAGCTCATTTTCCCTCCACTTTCTTTCCTCAATTTTTCATTCACCAATCTTTTAATCCCAACAGGTAGTAGCTAGCTAGCGACAAATTACAACTCATGTTAGACACGTACCTAGTCTAGCACTAGTAAATTCAGGATTTGAAATTTATAATATTGAGTTCGAAATTTTAGCACAATTTATTTGATTTACTGAATTTTAAATTAAAATTGTTTGTACCTCTCATTTAGTAGTAAATTCTTTTAACATGTATATATAGGATCTAAGTCAGATTTATTGGGTAAGATAAACCCATATCTTTCCCTCTACATCCACTGTGTAGACCGAAGCTCAGGGCTAGGCGTTTGTGCATGGTTGGTGTAATGATTAATCAATCATTTGCCTGTTGTATTTCCATTTTAGTTTCAACTTTAAAACTTATTAGGTACATGTCTGATTAATGCCCGCGGATACCAAACAAGGTTTATTTCAGGTAAGACTTGGCTAAAGAACAAATTGGGGATTTGGTATATATAGGTTTTGTATCCAAAAACAACGTATACATTCGAAGTTTCGAGGTCATGAGAGCAAATAATTATTTTTTCCCTCTTAAGATAGGAGCCAGTCAATATATTATACAGAAGAATTAACTCAAATAGCCGTCCACCCTATCACTTAAATTAAAAATAGCCAGTGAATGTATAATATATGCATAATTTATGTATTGCATGTGCATAATTGTGTATAATCAATGTATAATCTATGTATATGACTAGAAAAAGTAAACAATTAATATGACCGGCTATTTGTGTAAAGATCCCTAAGTGCAGGAAAAAAGAAAGTAGAAGGGCAAAAATATGTAGGACTTTTGATAATTACAGTAATATCTAAAATTCTAAACGTTGCAATAGATATATAATACAAGAGAGATTGCAAAACTTAGACTTCAACTTTAATATGAAAACAGATAATAATTTCTTTCTTTTCTGTTAAGCATTTCTCAAGGTGTTAGATCCTCTTTTTAACAATCGCTTCATCAAATACGTATCCGAAATTCCGAAATTATAGATTTTTAAATCTTGGGATCAACTTTTATGGGAATTAATACTAAAACAAGTGCATATTCGACGTGTCTTGGTTTCTAAAACTAACTGGTTCAAGCTCCAGTGGGACATCATAATCTACAGATTTAAAAATTATTACAAATATTTGTACTCATAATTAAATTAATAGTATATGAGAAATATCTATAATTAGTAGTTATATCACTAACCATCCTTTCACATTAAAATGTCAGAGCCCGCTCAAAGGGGAAAATGGCCCAGAAATTGATTCTAAAAGATATGCATTCCAATAATTCAAAAAAAAGATTATGATATGAAGTCATGACGCAAATTGAGAGGACAAATCAATGTCTTCTCAGATATGATTCACGGGAGGAAATGTTTATTCTGTTTTCTTCACCTAAACCTTATGCTTTCACTTCTTTTTTTTGTCAATAGTCAACTTCACGCAACTAATTCGGCGCTGATTATATATAATTCTAAAAAGATTATGAAATTTGAGAGGACAAATCAATGTCTTTTCTGGAGGAGCTGGACTTGCTTTTATTAGGAGACGGTGGTGTTCCCCCTTATCTTTTTCATTTAATTATTATTAGTACTTCTTTTTTCTTCGGAAAGGATCAATTGAGAATTTTAGTTTTGTACCTCTAGCACGTAAAGAAATAAATATTTCGGTCTTACTACTAAGTTTTGACTCAATAATCAAATTTTGTCCCATACCTATTCAACAAGTGTTCTTTATAGTCGTTTTTCTTCTTTTTCTATTTATTCCAGTTTAGCTAATTATAAACAAAAAGTTTCTAGAAATAAACGAGAATATATTCACAGGGCAATATTTAGAATTTAGAAACTAAACAAAGAATTAAGAGCGAAGGTTCTTACACTGGCGGGAGTTATATATATATATATATATATATATATATATATATATATATATATATATATATATATATATATCCTTTAACACCTAAATAAACCCTGAGCTAGATAAATTGCAAGATAAACAGCCAAGCCACGAGTTTTTCAGTAGGAAGCCACTTATAATGGGAATATGATATTATGATTACTGTAGCCCATTACTAGGAATAATTTTGGGATCTGTAACTTCCATTTGTTAGAAGAGAGGACTGGGCTTGCGGCCCATCATCTTAATTTATAGGGCATTACAAAATATGAAAGTTTCTCAATATGGTCGAAATTAATTGAATTTGCTAGCCAAAAAATATATAAAATATATATACTATATGTATATAATACACATATAAAAAAATTATACATTTTATCGGCTAATATTTTTGAGAGCGGCTAAAAATATATATTTTCCTAAATTAAAAGAGAATAGAGAGAGAAGAAAGCGATGTTGATTAAAAAAAGAAGCTGCACAAGCTTCACAATATTTTTCAACAGCAAGTTACGATCTAACGTATGATTTTTTTTTTTTTAATATCTAACGACTCCTAATCTAAGTTGGAAGCGAAAACTCTAAAGTTCAAAATGATCAGCATCTTCTCCTGAAGGAATCATAACCAGTTTTTCATCCAAATTAAACACAAATTTAGACATATAGTTGTATAGGGTAAAATATGCTATTCTACGTTACCGTCCAAAAGAGGGACACGTGGAACCTAAAATGGGGGATAGCTAAAACAAAATGCACTTGTCCCGTCTGTCACCGGAAAGAATAACGCTCATAAAAATATAATATATACTCTTCGCCTGGTAGCATTTAATGGAGAATATTCCACAACATTTAGTGCGCTGCCCGTTACAGAGAATTTATGCTCACCGTTACACCCTCTTCAATGGCCCTCATAATTTACATTAAAGAAGGGCATGATCCTAAGACCTTACTCCCTAGGTGCAACTATAAATAGTAAGCCCAGTTATCATTGTAAAGCACACAACTTTCTTGGCAACCTTACGCTATAATTAATAAAAAACTTTATACAATTTTACTTTCATGTTCTTCGTTTTCATCACTGTTGTACCCGGAAGCTCTGCTCCAGAATCATTATTTTTCGTGATTTTATCTTCATTTCAAGGCTAAGTATTATATATTTTCTAAATTATTTTATTATTTCAGGATCGAATTAATTCACTTGTCTAGAAACCACGTATAAATTCAACTGTACCGTTTTACGAAAAAATAGTTTGGCGCCCACTGTAGGGCCTAGACAACCGTGTAATTAAGTTGATCCTTATCTATTTTACTAACGTGTTTTGGTTATTCATCTTAGCAAAAAATCATAAGAAATGACAGAAAATGGTGTTAACAACGCACACAATCCTAAGGTCTAAGGAGACCAGCCTCAACTCGAGGATCCAATTAGTGACACCCACAATGAGGGAAACAATGCCACGCCGATCCACAACAGGCGATACTCACAACATGTTCGGAAAGCAACCCCCGATGATACCGAAGAGGAACATGTTGTTGATGCGGTAAGGGTCCTACAAGAACAACAAGCGATCATTCTAGGCCACCTCACGCGACAAGATAAGGTTATGATGGAGTTTAAGCAGGCGTTGTCGGCGGCTTCGAATAACGCGAATAGACGAGGTTTGGTTCCTCCCGGCACTCCCACAAATCAAACAACGCAGAGGGTCGACAACAACACCCCAAGGGGAGAAGTTGGCTTCAATGGGGCTGGGGGAGCGGATCCGAATCCAATAACGAAAACGATCCCTTCAAGAATGAACTCTTACGATTTATGAGGGGAGTGAATTCCCGTATGGACCAAATTTCGGGCGCACCACCGGTGCTAAAAGGTTCGGACTCATAGAAGTTTACTCAATGGCCATACAAGCCAAGTGTGGCACCAGAATTAATCCAGAAGCGATTTAAAATGCCTGATATGCCAAAGTGTGACGGGACTTCAGACCCTCAAGAGCATATTACCACCTATACAACGGCGGTGAAGGGGAATGATTTAGCTCCTCACGAAATTGAATCTGTTTTGCTGAAGAAATTTGAAGAGACTCTCACGAAGGGAGCCTTGACGTGGTATTCATTGTTACCCGAGTATTCCATAGATTCCTTTAAGATGCTCGCAGACTCTTTTATTAAGGCTCACGCTGGGCCAGAAAAGTGCAGGCCCGAAAGGCCTACATATTCAGAATTGCACAAGGAGAATCTGAGTTGTTGCGACCATTCGTTATCTGATTCCAAAAGGAAAGAATGTTGCTCCCGACTGTTCCGGATGAGCTGAAGCATTCACCAAGGGAAATTGAAGGAATGCCTGCTTGAGTTTCAATCAACGACTTGTGCTGATGTCCACAACCAGTACGAATCAAAGATAAGGATCGAAGATAATCAAGTTGGCTTCCCATCGTCGACAAAAGGACGGAATAAGAACAGAGAAAAATCAAAAGACGATCTCGACACAGACAAATGATCTTTGAGGGGCCGATTTTCGCCCTACGAACGGATCGAAGGCCGCAACAGAGGCTTTCGATCAGCGGACAGGTTCTCCATCGACAGAGGTGTTGATCGTAGTCGGAACAATAGGTCATTGCAGGACATAGAAGCGTCAGGTGCGCGGGATCCTTCCTACCCCAAGCTGTAAAATTCAACGTCAGTGTAGTAGAGTTGGTATCAGCCATGAGAAATGATAAGTGGGGATTTTGACTGCTTATTAGCACCTTTTATCTTTTGTTCTAGTATTGAATTCTGTTCCTGAAACTAATGAAATTGTGCAAAATATTAGGAATGTTGGAAGTTTGGTCTCCCGAGATGAAATTCGACTCAAAAACTGGGCTAAGAGTCAAAGATCAGAGAGTATGCAAAAAGACCAAGTCCATGAGCCTTTGTGAATTGCGGACCGCACAAGAATTATGTGGCCACAGAAGATTGCCTCGCGGCCGCAGTTCAGAAATGTGCGGCCGCAAAACTCCACTTCCTACCAGTTGAAGAAATCTGCAGACCGCACATGGAATTGTGCGGTCGCAAAACCTCCCGAGGGACATTTTTGTCCGAGATTTTTGGCCCTGTATAAATAGACGAGTTTCAGAAAATTAGGTCAGGTTTAAACATCTAAAGCTGCTGTAGCCGTTTTTCTTTACTACTTTAGGAAGTTTTACATTATATTTCATTATTTTAATCTTCCATTATGAGTTTAATTAGCTTTTCTTCTCTATTTTAATGCAATTTCTATTATGAGCAGCTAGACTTTTACTAGGGTTGTGACCCAACCCTAGTGTGTAAACCTTATGGGTATCTAATTTAGTTCTTGTTTATGTTTGGGTGTTGATTATTTAGCTTAGTTCATGCCTAAATTTTAGAATTAATGGTTGCAAACATTGATTCATGCCTATTTGACATAGTCTCTACTTGAGAAAGAGAGATCTAGTTTAGGATAACTTAGCTAATAAGGAATTGGGTTAATTAAGAGATTGATTAACCTAATTAAAGGGTTCAACCTAGAGATAGTAATAACCCGACTTTATCTTATCAAATATTTTGGTTGATACCTATTTGGACTAGAGAAAGGCAAATTGGGAAAAATCACTCTCTGACCAAGAGGTATTGAGTGGGTAACGTAGAACTGAGAGCTATAAGACACCCCAATCAACAAAACAAGAATTAACATCTTTATCCCATTATGCAAACACCTAGGTTATGGTCACAACCCTAGGCCTTTAATCCAATTGAAAAAAAACCCTCAAAACATTTATCTAGAATTTATTTTCTTTATCTTGCATTCATTAAAGTAACAGTAGAAATAGGAAACAAAACCTTGTTGTGGAAGTGCAATCTTAGATAACTCATTTGCTTGGTTCAAATATATACTCCTAACTCCCATCATAACTCTCAGTGGATTCGACCCCGTCTCATATTTGGGTAATTATTATTGCATACGACCGTGTCATATCTCTTATTGAGGTGTGTTATGGACGTGATCAAGAAACGTCAAAGAAGCACGGTTCCCGAAGACGATGAGATCTGATCACAGCCATATGGATCCCAACTTGTGGTGTGAATACCATGGGATGAATAGCCATCGGACTGTGGACAACCGATATCTCCGGGAAGAAGTGGCAACACTGTTAAAGAATGGGCATCTTAGAGAATTCTTAAGTGATCGGGACAAGAACAACTACGGTCGCAACCGGGATAACACGGAACCATCGAAGGCAGGAGAATATCCTCATCGACAAACGATCAATATGATCTTCGGGGGGAATGAAATTAACGGGGTCACCTTCTCGGCGGCAAAAAAGACGAAGGTATGAATAACCCATAACAAGAGACTCCGGGAAGTTGTTGAAGACGACATCACTTTCACGGAGGAAGACACTGACGGATACATTATACAATAGAGAGTATAGGAGCAAGCTAAACTCATCGGAAGCATCATTCCGACCACAAAACTCCTCGCCAGATTCAACTTTGCGAGTGTGACAACCCAGGGAGACATCTTGTTTCCCACGAACGCCGAGGGGGTGATGAAAATGACTCTTTTTGAAGTGGTAGATGGTGACATGGGATATAATATTATTCCGGGAAGACCATGGTTGCACGAGATGAGAGTTGTACTGTCAACGTATCATCAACTGCTAAAATTTCTAATGCCCGAGGGAATCAAACAGATAACGGGCTATCAACCGACAATAAGGGAGATGACTGCAATTTCGATTTCCAGTAGCAAAGGGAAGGAACACGCGGCATAGCAACTATAGGAACCAGCGCCCGCTCCCGAATCGAATGAAGTTAGCCCAGAGTTAGAGGTGTCGGGATCTTATCAAGTACCAAGGTATTTCTAGGTACCAGAAGAGACAGATGCAACAAAATCCACAGCGGAAGAGCTCGAGCAAGTTGCATTGTTTGAAGAGTTCTTAGAAAAGAAATTCCACGTGGGGACAAGACTTTACCCCGAGCTCAGGTCCGGCTTTATTGAATTTCTTAAATTTAATGCCGATTGTTTTGCTTGGTCGCATGCGGACATGACAGATATCCCAACGGAGGTGGCCGTACACAAGCTAAGCTTGGATCCCAACATCCCTATGGTAAGACAAAAGAAACGCCCTATTGCGGAAGCCAAGAACAAATTCGTCAAAGAAGAGGTAACCCGCTTACTCAATATCGGTTCAATTCGAGAGGTAAAGTATCCAGACTGGCTAGCTAATGTAGTAGTAGTTCCTAAGAAGAACAATAAATTTTGCATGTGTGTAGGTTATAAAGATTTGAATAAGGCATGCCCGAAAGACTCATTCCCACTGCTAAACATCAACCAAATGATTGATGCTACGGGCGGGCACGAGTTAATGAGTTTCCTTGATGCTTATTCCGGGTACAACCAAATTAAGATGTGTTGATACCTAATTTTGCCCTCATATTTTTATAAGTATCACATATACTTTATTTTTCATTATTACCTAATTTACAGGGTTCATATAAGTATTTTTCATGACTTTTCATAATTTCGAAGCTTTAAAATGGATTTTCTTGCATTTTAATTACTTGAATATGTAGTAATTCCCCCTTTAAATTATTTTGTGATTACTTAATCATCTAAATTTGTTATTTGCATCCACATATATGTTTTATAATATTTTACTTTATTTTATATATTTATATTTGTATTTTAAAACTATTTTACATAATTTTGCAGTAATAGTCTACATGTTGCGCATAATTACATTTTATTGTATTATTTATGGCAAATAGAATTTTATATTTGTATAATGTTAAACTGTTATTTTAAAGGCATCTTACTACATAAATAATATTTTTATTATTTGTTAATTACCTCTTATAAACTATTTTTTGTGTATTTAATTTGTAGCCCAATTTGGAGATAATTTCGGACTCAATCTATCAGACCACACGCCAAGCCAGCCCAATAACCCCAAAGCCCAATCCAAATGACCCCAGTGAATGACCCGGTCATGACCCACTTCAAACGACCCGCCCCGCCTATTCTTTAATCCAGACCGTTGATCTCTCAAGATCAACAGTCCACGATAATCCCACCTTTTTAATTACATACGCCCCAAACCCTAGCCTCATCTTCGTTAATTCCCTCTCAACTCTTCTTCTCTCTTCTGAAGAACCCTAGCCGCCTCTCTCTTAATTCCCTCTCTTAATCCCGTTGATAATGGGATTCCATCATAATTGCTTACTATATCTATGTTTCTCCGCTACTAGTCACATGTTTATGATATTACTTAGGTATTTGCCCAATTTTGGCAAATACCATATCTATATCGGACTGGAGTCAACCTTAATCTTGGAGATGTGGATAATATTCCGTCCATGTACATGAAAAAGGGCTTGATTCTTCATACCAGTTGGACCATTTTCGAGTATTAAACCCTAACTAGGGGTTAGAGTTTGATTTCTTTTCTTTACGGTTACTTACTGATCACATGTGATATTTTTACTCTTTTTGTTCATGTTTACTTGATTTCTTTCCTTGTTTACTTGCCTGATTCAATACTATATAAATCATTTTCCCGTCTCCCCTAAAGGAGGGATTTTTTTATGAATTAACTATTATTACTACCACTATTCTCTCACTCTCACTCATTCTATACTATTCTAAGACTTTGATTTTGGCTGGCTGAAAGCCAAGGCCACCAGAATCTGTTCATTAGCCTCGTCCAGTGCAAACATTGCTCGGAGCCTACTTCGATGCTCTTGTGAACTCTGAAGCACTGGAGGTTTGAGGTTTCATTATTCTTCTCCAATTGTTGCTATTCCTGAGGTTTTGAGTTTCTCATTCTTTATTCGCTTTATTTGCAACTGGTTAGTACCTTATACTCTCGCAATTCTATTTTTTTCTGTTTGTATTTATGTTATGTGCACTAGTGCTACTTGGATTTCCCTGAGTTAATTTCGATATTATGCCACTTCGTATATAATTTTGCTTGTTTAGTACTACTATGTAGTTCCACTAGCTTCAATTCTTTTCAGGTCTTTATTTTAACTCATATGTGGCTTGCTATGTTGATTCATGATGTCTGCCTAATTCGTAATTAAAACCTGATTGATGCTTATTGCACATGTTTTGATTTCTTGTACTAAAACCCTTAGGAAACTATGTCCTTGCTCAGAATTACTCTCTTCATGTTGAATCCTTATACATAACTTGTTGTTTCTCTGCAAATCATGTGACAATGTTGTCTAAATGCTTAGCCTAATATGTTCTTTTGCCACTATTAGCCTTAATACATGTCCATTATAAGTGTCCAACCTAATTGATCTCTCATCTTTATGTTTAAGTATAACTGATTACTTAAGGTCTGTTGTTTATTATGAATCCATGACTTAGATCCTCTTAGGGAATTAATGCATGCCCAGAATTTATTTGAATGTGTGTTTGCTAAGACTTTCATGTACAACCTGTTACCTCCCTGAAATCACCTTGTGATTATATGGATTCCCTATGCCAATATTGTCACCATTCCCAAGAAGACTTGTTTCTTTGCTCTAATGGTGTGTGCTCACTGACTGCTTAAGACTCCTAGGGTGAATTCTAATATATGTCTAGTCTATTCTCCCTATGTCAACTAGAATAAGTCTTAGCCCTCTTCATGTGAAGTATATTTGCCTTACTAATCTGAAGATTAGCTTATTCTCATTTGTCATGGATGCTTACATGTTGGATTTAGAACCTTCCTGTTATTTGCCTGACCATTTCACATGTTAAGTTCTACAAGTTAGTTGTGATCATTAGGCTCTCTTGTCAAAGTTTTACTTGTGAGACTCTTTCCCATTTGTTTGTTCCGATTATGACTCTTGGACTCCATGTCAAGAATCATACATCTAGAGTCCTATTGAGATTAGTTTGGAATCATGCCTACCTTGAATTTATGCTTTTGTTGTCCTGTGATGTTTAAACCTGTTGTTGAGAGCTTGTTTCTATCTACACCATATGTGCCTGTAAGGGATTTTGTGTAGCCTCATTTGTGTGTCTTGGTCTGGAAACCTCTACTCTCTATCAGCTATAGTGTTAAGGGATAAAGTCCCTAAGTCTTAAAGTTTGTTTAGCTGACCTAGTACTTAGCTTGTCGTTATGGCTATTTAAGTATTCCATGGGAAAGCAAGGAAATGGTCTTATGGTTTGGGCCTAGCTGTTGGGCAAGTTGGATATTCAGTAATAACCACCTAGAGTGTGGGTCTGTTCATCACCTAAGGATCCAAGCTTAGTTGAAGGCCTAAAATCCGCCGCTGGGTATTATGTATTTACGTTGGGCCTGTGGTGATTTTAGTTGGTCTTGTGATCATTCTTTTGAGCTTGAAATTATTTTAATGTAGGCTTGTAATAATTTATAAACAAACAACTAGGGTGTTAATGAAATTGTAGGGAAACAGGTATCTTCTAATGCTCGCATAAATGGGTAGAGAGCATGCCTATAAGATCTATCTGCTGTGATTGCTACCTTGTTCGATATGCTTTAATTCTATATACACATAGAAGCCATGCATATAGGAAATCACACACTTCAGTTAACTTATCTAATACATGTACACTATGCAAGGCATGTTAGTTTAAGTAAGTGTTGTACTTGTTTCCATGTCTATTGCTGTGCACTATTAGACAACATGTCTACAGGAACCAAACACCAATAACTACTTGTTTAGTTGTTAGACAACATGCCTATAGGATGGAATAATACATGCCTTTGTTAACGCTCATCTAGATATCATGACTATAGGGTCTTAACTAATTAATTAATCGACTACTTCTGTTATTTTCATTACACTGCCCCGCCTAGATGATATGCCTATAGGAATAAAGTATTATAAAATTAATATCAATTGTCAAATCCCACCTATGGGATATTATCCCTCGTAAAAAAGCATGTCTATAAATCAAACGTTGTTAACTCTAAGCCTTCAAACTGCTTTACTGCCTCATTGCGTAAATAATTTAGAGACCATGTCTACAAGTTTATAACACCCGTCATCTGCAGATTCGTTAGTCCAGAAACCGCAAGCACTGCCTGTATAATACTAGAATCATATAGAGATCATGCCTATAGGACTTAACGACTTTAATGCGTCTTAATTCCCTAAAATATGTATTGCTTATTCTGCCGCGTGCATTTATTGCCTATGTGTGGGAACTAACTTGGGCCTTTAATTGTCTTTATGTACATTCCTATTTGTTTTGAATGTACGATTATTTCTATCATTTTGAGCAACCTAGGTGAAGTGTAAAACCACCCAAATAGTAGGTCCAAGGCCTTCTGGACTGTAGGTATGGGACAGATAGTGCACACACATTATACGATTTAGTACTGAATTAGAGCGCCTTTGAGTAACAACTTCAACATAGTAATTGGGTAGCAGGAGGAGATGATAGTTTGTGCCCGCTGAATAATATGATCAACCCTTACCTCAAGTGAGTTGCGAAGTATTATTTATGTTGCACGGGGTGATCTTTTAGGCAAAAATACTTAGGACCCCCCTCCCTTTCTTTATATGTTTGATATTTACACCTAGTCACTTAATGTAGACCAACGTCATTGTACACTCATAATCATTAAAGATCTGTACCGATTCTTATGTGTCATAATAAGCATCTCCAACTTCTGTATCTTTGCTTATTTGATCACCCAACTTAATTACATAAGCCGCATAGTTTAAAATTTGGTCGGGACCCACAATTGAGGACCTCAAAGAGTGCCTAACACATTCACTTTAAGGTAATTTGAGCCCTTACCCGATCATTGGTGACACGGACTAATCAAACATAGTTATTTGCAAATAGGTACCCTAACGCACCTTAAAAATTATTAGGTGACAACTCTTCTTTTTTAATGCCTTATTTAAAAGAGTCGTCACACGTCAAACCCTGAGGATCAGGAAAAGACTTCATTTATTACAAATTTTGGTACATATTGCTATAATGTGATGCCCTTCGGGTTGAAGAACGCTGGAACCACTTATCAACGACTCGTAAACAAGATGTTTGAAAAATAAATAAGGAAAACTATGGAAGTTTATGTAGACGATATGCTCATTAAGTCTTTGAATGCAGGTAATCACCTTAAGCATCTGCAAGAAACTTTTGACATCCTAAGGAAGCACAACATGAAGCTTAACCCCGAGAAGTGCTCGGGGTCAGCTCCGGTAAGTTCCTAAGATTTTCTGGTATCACAAAGGATCGAGGAAAACCCTGATAAGATCAAGGCCATCAAAGACATTCTGGATCAACTATCAAGCGTGAAAGAAGTCCAAAGACTCACGGGGAGATTAGCCATTTTGTGCAGATTCATTTCTCGGTCATTATAGAAATGCCACTGTTTCTTCGCATTGCTCAAAAAGAAAAACAACTTCGAATGGACCCCTAGATTTCTAGCAAGCTTTGTGAGATTTAAAAAGTCTCGGAAGTAGTGATAAGTGAAGTTTTGGTCCGATAGAACGAAGGTACTTAATCTCCCATTTATTACGCTAGTAAAATATTAATGGGAGTAGAAACTCGCTACCCACACTTGGAGAAGTTGACCTTAGCTCTCGTACTTCCAATGTCACCCGATAGCTGTTGTGACCATATTTCCCCTACGGAATATCCTTCACAAACCCGAACTCTCGGGTTGGCTGGCTGATCTCGCCCATATCACACCTCAGTTTGGGGTTGTGAAGCGGTCGATTGCAATAATAATACTCATTTAGGAGTCGGGATCAAATCCACATGGAGCGTATATAGGATTAGGTATATATTCAGATTAACCACATAAAGTGTCTTAGATTCACTTCCACAAACTGTGTTTTGATTCTACTTCTAAATTATGCTATGGTTTGCAAATGTAAAGCTAGAGAATAGTATTTTTGGTGTTGATTTTCAAGTATGTAAAAGATCTAGAGATG
The DNA here is from genome assembly GCF_000390325.3 of Nicotiana tomentosiformis. Taxonomy (NCBI): domain Eukaryota; kingdom Viridiplantae; phylum Streptophyta; class Magnoliopsida; order Solanales; family Solanaceae; genus Nicotiana; species Nicotiana tomentosiformis. The sequence continues at coordinate 94,839,160 of NC_090813.1, read as the reverse complement.
TGGCTTCCACCTAGGTGTTTGCCTAATGGGTTGTGGGTTTTAGAGCGGGTTTTGTTGGTCGTGGTGTATTATAGAAATCAACACACAATTACCCACTCAATACCTCTCGGTAATAGAGTGGTTTTTTCCAATTTGGCTTTCTCAAGTCCAAATGGGTAATTCACAAAACAGTTGATAGATGCTCAAGTCGGGTTTTACTATCTCTAGATTCAACCCTTTAGATGAGACTATCAATTTCTTGAGTTCATCCCAATTTTTTGTTAGCCAAGTTTTCCTCGACTAAGTCTCTCTTTCTCAAATAGAGACTAAGTCAAATAGGCTGGAATCAATATTTGCAACCATTAATTCTAATATTATAGCAAGAACTGGGCTAAATATTACACACCCAACCATAAACAATACCTAAATCAAACACCCATTAAGTACCCACACTAGGGTTGGGTCACAACCCTAGCTAGAAATTTAGCTACTCATAGTGGATGATGAAGAAAATAAAGAAGAAAAGATGATTAAACTCATATTTAATGATAAATAGATGAAAATCCAATGTAAAATTAACAAGCTATGATAAAGTTTCAGAAAACAGTAAAGAAAAACGGCTACCAACTTTCAGATATTCAAAACTTGACCTAATTTCGTGAAAGTAGTCTATTTATACAAAGCTGGAATTTTCGGATAAAATTGCCCTTTAGGAGGTTCTGTGGCCGCACAATTCTATGTGCGGTCCGCACTTTGATGCAGCTCTTGACAGGAGTGGTTTCTGCGGCCACAAAATTCTGAACTGCGGCCGCACTTCTTGAGTTCTACGGTCCGCAAAATTCTAGAAGCGACCGCACAATTTTGGGTGCGACCGCACATTTGATTTCTGCGACCGCACAATTATAGTGTGGTGCGCTTGATTGTCTTGAATTCTCAACTATCTGAACCTTAACTTCTACGGCCGCACAATTATTGTGCGGTCCACACTTTGCATTGCAGCACTGTCAAATTTTCTTCTTGTTCTGCGGTCCGCACTTCAGCCTTTTTTGCTTGATTTTTGTCCTTGTTCACAAACTCACTCCTTCTTGAGTTGAATTTCATCACTTTGGCTCACTTTTCAATACTCCTGCAAGTAAGCATATTTCATTAATTTTCGAGAATACCTTTAAGCATTTTTGAACTAAAACGAAAGTCAAAAGGCGCAAAATAGTAGTCAAAATCCCCACTTATCAACTCCCCCAAACTTAAGCTTTTGCTTGTTCTCAAGCAAATAAGGTAATTTCCACCTCCACAAGAAAAGAGCTATTCCAGCTAAGCTAAGGTGAATCAAACATACATCAATTGGGACCAACAATTACCCACACACTCATGAATCATCAACAAGGCAATGTTTTGAAGGTGAAAACACAAATAGTTCTAATATGACACTTGAGCATCAAGAGTTGACTTTACTCATCAAGGAAGTTCGCACTTTCATGTAGGTCACTATGGATCCCAAAATCCTCCTCATATACTCTCCGTTAGCTCATCTCACTTAAGAATGTAGCACTCAATTCAATGATTTGTGAAAAGTTCGCTCATCACTGTTAAAAGAATGTCACAAGTACGACTCTAAGTACCATATGCCCGCCCCTCATGTAAATCACCACTAATGTAATCACCACTAAATCACGTAGGGCTTTTTCAGCATGTAATGAAGACTTTTGGACTAAGGTAGGAAATGTTGGAATATAACGGGTTCATCTTTCTTTAAGCATTCCATTTTCTCTTTTTGGCTCATGCCTTGCGACTCTTTGAGTCATTTTCTTTCTTTTTTTTCTTTTTGTTTCCTTAGGGGGACTAGAGAGACTTGACATCACTCTTTCTTGGTTATGATATTCATTTTCTCCTTCTTTGTTTTTTTCTTGCTTTGCACTTTTGCTTTTCTTTGAATCCCTTCAACTCTTCAATTTATTCACTTTCTTTTTGTGTTTTTCTTTTGTTCTTTATTTTTCTTCATTTATTTTCTCTTTTTGTACCTTGATACCACTTTCAAACTCCTCGTCTCTCCCCCAAACTTATGTTTCGCCAATTTGCTTCTCATGAGTGTTAAGGAAAGCTCGGGTGCCAAGAGAGGGTCACTACAAAATGGGTAAAGGCTTGTAACATGGTTATCAAATGAGAAAGACTTTAGGCTCAAAAGGGTTTACTAGGTATAAAATCATTGGTGTGTCATGGAAAATTTCAAAACGGGCCAATGAGAGCCTACAATCACTTCTCAAGCCAAGCAAAACTTAGAATTTCGCCTAGAAACACCTTCAGGGCAAGTTCTAGACCATTCGCACAGGTACCTGGACTTGTAACAAAACATCTTACCTCTCACACAATTGGATTGTTAAAATAGAGGAGAGGGCCACAACAACCGTATTCAAGATTGAAAATCGCTAATGGTTCAACTAAACCACTTGATGATTGCCTAAGTCAAAACAAGAGTCACAAGGTCACTAACTAGAGCCATTTCTTTCCAAGAACTTATTTTTAACCATAAGCGTGTAGCTAAGTGTGTTGGTACCAAGTGAAGCATGCTTGACCCTTTTATTCATTATTACTACTATTTTTACCTAATCATCAAAAACAGACTCAATCCCTTAATAAGGTTGTCACGCCATCCATCGTTGGGAAGAGCCACCCGGTTCACACAAAAACCACCTTTGGAAAGAACCGTGGCATTAAGAAAACCAAAGACTTATTTATCACTTAAACATAAAAAGAAGCTACCAAATCAACAAGAAGCTATTAAAGTAAATAAGAAGCTAAACTACTAAGAAACAAAATAAAGAAGCTATGAAGTAACTACTGAAAGCAAAAATGAATATACAAACCGATAATGGGAAAGAGAATATATACATCAATAGAGAGGGAGAAATATATACATAATGAAAAAGAAAATAAAGATAAAAAATAGAGTATTATATTTATTACAAGCCAATGTCATATCAAATCAAAATAGACCACCCCACTGAATAAGAATAAGCATGGTCCTCAATCCTTAACAAAAATCAAAATAAGGGAGGGAAGAGAGTAAAGAGAACTCCCTATGTGGTCTCAGTGTGCATGGCAACATCACCACCATCAGGCTCCTCCAACTGGATCTCATCATCCTCTGCTCGGGGAGTAACGGGGTTGGTGAAGATATGAAGCACCTCCTCAGCAGTATGGGCAGCAAGGTCTGGCTCGTCAGACTGGCCAGCTGGTGCCACTAGTGCTGATGGTGCTGCTGGTACTGATGGATCTGTCTCCATTAATAAGTCAAATGGAAGATCACCTGTTGTTTCTATCTTGGTCACCTCTTTTCTCAACTTGTCTACTGATTTCCTTAAGGCATGTGATTTCCTCATCTTCTTCACCTATTTACCCAACTCCTTAATAGCTCCCTCATGTGCTACCAATGTATTGATGATGGTCTTCTGATTGTCCAAGATCTTCTTTAATATTTTCTCCACTGACGGAGGAACCTGTGGTGCTTCTGGGGTAGAAGACTGAGCTACAACAGTACTGGATATGTCAGACAACTTTGCAGTAGCTGTCTGCATCCAGTTGTTGAGACTTGCCAATATATGGGAGACTCGCAGCGCAGTGAGTGGATATGTGAAGGAGGAAGGCACTGATACTGAAGCTGATGGTCAAGAAGATGGAGGTGGTGGCATGTCAGCTGTCTCGGTGGAAGGACTGGTTGCTGTGGAAGGCATGGAAACTGTAGAAGGCATAGCAGCAGAATCTGCAACTACCACCGATGGCTCATTAGACTGGTCTACGGTAATAGTCGACTTACCTTATTTTTCGGGTTACTTGGGTCCTTCAGAGAGTACCAGGAGAAGGGCTGCTTAGCCCTTACCTTCGTATTAAGGTACTAGGTGATAGTGTAGGGATACGGATATGAGCTTTCACCATGTCTGACAATAAGAGACATGTTGGCCGACATGATGGCACACACATTAATTGGGTACCCGACCATGATAGATGCAAATAAGACTGCCCAGGGGATTGGAAGGTTGTTTTCATTCCGGCTTGGGTCTATGCGACTGCATACAAATATTTTCCACCTTTTTGCTTCAAAGTTGAGGGTGTTCCGCAGAATAGGAACCCCTGTTGTGATCCATGGTGGTGGTGGTCCTGGAGATGCCAGTATCTCAGCTAGCCAAGGGTGATTTGCGTCACCAAGTGTGAACTTCTGTAAATACTGCTCCAGCTCCATATCCTCGAACCCCAAATAAGTGTTCAGGGTGCTTTGATCATATCATACTTTCAAGTTCCGCACCTTAGTCGCCTTAGTCCCCTTCTTGATGTGCGCCACATTGGCGTAGAACTCCCGAACTAAGTGTTCCTTGGCATCCAATACGCTTTTCGTGAACCATTTCCACTCTTTTCTTTCCCGAAATTGTCTTAACACATTCGGGTTGTATCTATCCAGATCCTTCAACATAAACTGCCACTCAATAGTGAGCGATCTCTGCGACCACCACTCTCGGAACCTATTGAATGCAGTCAGGATCACAAACCTATCTTCCCAAACTTCCTTCTTCTTTGACTTCTCCAGGCCTGCAACTCTGGTATCACCCCCCCGATCATCATTCGAAATATCATCATCATCATCATCAACTGTTACTGGTGCGGTGGGGGCATGAATAGATGAGGGCTCTGTAGCTTGATTGTTCCCTTCTGATCCTCAGAATTACTCTCAGTAGAGGTAGGCTCGTCTCTCAGTCGGTGTCTGTCCTGGGGCATCTGTGGCTGTGATGGCACAACAGGCTGCCTTTGCACTGAGTCACCCTCCGATGCTTCCCTAGACATGGCATATGAACTTGATTCGGAGGGCTCTGGCTGTCCACCTCGGCCGATTGTTGCCTTCTACCAATCACTTTTTGCACAGAGAGTGGTAGGGTACCCCTGCTTCGGCCTCGGTAAGGTTCACCCCTCCCTTTGGAAGTATCACCTCGACCTCTTGATCGAACCATTGACTGTAATACAAAGCAACATGAGTCAGTTAAAGTGTAGAAACAGGCTATAAAAAGTTGCAGACAAAACAATATACAAATGTGAAAGTGCGGCCCGCAAAATTCTGAGTGCGGACGCAGACTGCCTTGTACGGACCGCACAATTTTGAAGTTCGTCCGCAGATTGCCTTCTGCGAACCGCATAATTTTGAAGTGTGGCCGCGCAATTCCAGGCCCAGTAATACCAGTTCTCTGAAGTTTGGATCTGCGGTCGCACAAATATTTCTGCGGCCGTAGATCATTTTCTGCGGACCGCACAATTTTGAGTGCGGTCCGCACATTGAATGCACAGACTTGCCCTGAAACTAAGGATCTGCGGACATCACAATTTCATGTGCGGCCGCACAATTCAAAATTAGACGGCACTGAACTTAGGTTTTTCAATTTTTTTTTGCACAATTTAGGCATGGTATTGGCAAATTAGACATAATACATGATTTACCCCACCCCCAATGAGTACATATGAAATTACCTACACAATTTTAAGCACACATGATGAGTCATTTGACATTTAGGCCTAAAAATAACTATACTAATTAAGAACAAAAACTAAGAAAATTTGGAAAAATTTAAACACGAATTGAACATACCAGTTATGAAGGATGCATGGGAGAATCTAGGACGATGAAATGAGTGTGATGTTTGAAACAATTTTTGTGCACTGTGCTTGCTTAGGTGCCAAGAGTTCAAAGTGTGTAAAGTTTGGAATAGTGAGAGGAAGGCCTATTTATAGGTTGAAAATGTGCAGCTGAGTGCGGCCGCACAATTTTGTGTTTGCACTCTATACCTGGTCCCTCTGAAGATTTACGGTCCGCACAAAATTGGGTGTGGCCGCAGATTGGCCATTTCTCTACAATTGCAAAATTTAGAGAATTTGCTGGGTCTTCAGTTGTGCGGCCGCAGACTCCTTTCTGATGTGGCATGCAAGATTGAGCGGTCCGCACAATAAATGTGCGGTCCACACTTTTTCAACACTTAGCCATTTTTTCGAGCACAGTTACTGCAAAGCACACTCATTCCTGTAATTCACTTCAAAACCAGTTATCACAAAACAAAACATATCTAAAAAGAAGAAAAGGAAGAATAAAATGAAACATGGGTTGCCTTCCAAGAAGCGCCCGATTTAACGTCACGGCACGACGTAGAATACCATCAATCACTTGAAGTGAATTAATGCCACAACATGGCCATCATCAACTTTTCCAAGATAATGCTTCATCCGGTGAGCATTGACTCTATCATTTTTATTCTTCAAGTCTAATGCACCAAAGGGTGTCACATTCACAACCTCAAACGGACCATTCCACTTAGACTTGAACTTTCCGGGAAACATCCGTAACCGACAATAACACAAGATAACCTTCTTTGAACTCCTTGTTCCGAATGTATTTGTCATGGAGGTATTTCATCTTCTCCTTATATAAGGAAGAAGTTATATATGCATGGTACCGAAATTTATCAAGCTCATTCAATTGTGCCACCCTTAAGTTGGCAGCGACATCCCACTCAAGATTTAGCTTCTTCAGTGCCCACATAGCCTTGTGCTCAAGTTCCACCGGAAGGTAACAAGCATTTCCGAACACTAACCGGTATGGAGACATCCCAATCGGTGTTTTGTAAGCCGTCCTATTAGCCCATAGAGCATCATCAACTTTCTTCGACCAATCTGTCCGGTTGGCATTCACAGTCTTTGACAAAATACTCTTGATCTTCCGATTGGAGACTTTCACTTGTCCACTTGCTTGAGGATGATAGGGGGTCGAGACTTTGTGAATGACACCATACTTTGTGAGTAAGGTATCAAAAGCTTTGTTGCAAAAGTGTGATCCCCCATCACTTATAATGGCCCTTGGAGTGCCAATTCTTGTAAAGATATTCTTTTTCAAAAATGCCACCACACTTCGAGCTTCATTGTTGGGTAGAGAAACGGCCTCAACCCACTTTGACACATAGTCCACAACTACCAAAATGTATGTGTTCCCACAAGAGCTTACGAACGGTCCCATGAAATCAATGCCACACACATCAAAAATGTCAATTTCCAAGATGGTGGTGAGTGGCATCTCATTTTTCTTAGAAATCCATCGGCCCTTTGACATTCATCATAACGCTTGACTAGATCACTAGCGTCCTTGTAGAGGGTAGGCCAATAGAATCCATAACTCGACACTTTTGTTGTCGTTGTCGCTCCACTATGGTGACCACCATATGGTGAAGAGTGGCAAGCTTCAAGAATTTCTATTTGTTCTTCCTCCGGCACACTTCGTCGAATCACACCATCGGTACAAATCCGGAAGAGATGCGGTTCATCCCAATAATAGTCAAGGCAATCCCTTTTGAGCTTCTTCCTTTGGTTTGAAGAGAACTCATTCGGTACAATACCGCTCACAAGATAATTTGCTAAGTCGGAAAACCATGGCATCTCGGTCATTGAAATGTCTAGAAGTTTCTCGTCGAGGAAGGAGTCATTAATATCAAGCCCGTTATATGGCCTCCCCTCCTTCTCCAAGCGAGACAAGTGGTCTGCCACTTGGTTTTCACTGCCTTTGTGATCTTGGATTTCGAGATCGAACTCTTGCAATAAAAGCACCCACCGCATTAACCTCACCTTTGAATCCTTTTTGCTCATTAAGTACCGAAGCGCCGTATAATCGGTGTGGACAATCACCTTTGTACCCATCAAGTACGGGCAAAACTTCTCCATAGAAAAGACAATAGCAAGGAGCTCTTTTTCGGTCATCGTGTAATTGACTTGGGCATCGTTCATTGTCTTACAAGCATAGTAGACTGGATGGAAGATTTTTTTGATACGTTACCCCAAAAATGCTCCGACTGCCACATCACTTGCTTCACACATGAGCTCAAAAGGTAAGCTCCAATCCGGTGCGGTGATAATAGGAGTAGTAGTCAATTTGAACTTGAGCAATTCGAATGCCTTCATGTAATCCTCGTTGAAATGGAATTTGGCGTCCTTCTCCAAAAGCTTACACACGGGGTTCACCACTTTGGAAAAATCCTTGATGAAACGGTGATAGAACCCCGCATGACCCAAGAATCTCCTCACTCCCTTCACGGATATAGGGGTGGGAGTTTAGAAATCACCTCTATTTTGGCCTTGTCGACCTCAATACCATTCTTTGAAATTTTATGGCCAAGGACAAAGCCTTCCTCGACCATGAAGTGACACTTCTCCCAATTGAACACCAAGTTTGTCTCCTTATATCTTGCCAAGACCTTATCCAAGTTTTCCAAGCAATCATCAAAGGAATTTCCAACCACAGAAAAATCATCCATGAAGACCTCAAGAAAATCCTCCACCATGTCGGTGAAGATAGCCATCATACACCGTTGCAAAGTCGTCAGTGCATTGTATAACCCAAATGACATCCGTAAGAATGCGAAAGTACCATAGGGACATGTGAAAGTAGTTTTCTCTTGGTCTTCCGGAGCAATAAGAATTTGATTGTACCCGGAATATCCATTAAGGAAATAATAGAAAGCACGGCCGGCCAACCTATCAAGCATTTGATCAAGGAATGGAAGTGAGAAATGATATTTTCTTGTGACTTTGTTGAGCTTGTGATAGTTCATACACACTCTCCACCCGGTCACCATTTTTGTAGGAATCAATTCGTTCTTGTCATTGGTGACCACAGTCATGCCCCATTTCTTTGGGACATATTGCACCGGAGAGGTCCACGAGCTATCGAACGGAGGATTTGGCATTCTCCTCTGAAATAATCTTGTGCATGCAAAAGGCGGGGCTTATACCCCGAATATCCACCAATTTCTATCTGATAGCTTTCTTCCTCTTTTGTAGCACCTCCAAATAAGAGGAAAGAATAACCGGTAAAGTAGAACACGGTCCAAGGAATTCATACCTGAGATGTGGAGGTAATGGCTTTAACTCCAAAGTGGGAGGCTCCTCGATTGAGGGCTTTGTTGGAGGAGTCTTCCGGTTTTCAAGATCTAAGGACAATTTGTGGGGTTCATAAGTGTATGAGCCCATTCCTTGCAATGCATTCACACATTCTACATAGCCATCCTTCTCATCATCATCATGATTAAGCAATACGGCCTCCAAAGTATCATCAACAATCACCTCAGTCACTAAGTCCACAAACGAACAAACTTCATTGCTATTCGGTTGCCTCATAGATTTGCACACATGGAAAACCACCTTTTCATCACCCGCCCAGAAGGTGAGCTCTCCGGCTTCCACATCAACAAGTGCCTTCCCCGTAGCAAGGAAAGGTCTACCCAAAATAATAGGCACCTCATAGTCCACTTCACAATCAAGAATCACAAAGTCTGCCGAGAGGATGAACTTATCAACTCGAACCAACATATCATCAATAATACCCAATGGTCTCTTCATAGTACGATCCGCCATTTGTAGCCTTATAGAAGTGGGTCTTGGTTGCCTAATCCCCAACATTTTGAAAACTGAGTAGGGCATCAAGTTGATACTCGCCCCTAGATCACAAAGAGCTTTGGAAAAGTCGGCACTTCCAATGGTGCAAGGGATTGTGAAAGCGCTGGGATCTTCCAATTTAGGAGCCATTGAGTGCATAATTGCGCTTACTTGATGTGTCATCTTTATAGTCTCACAATTCATCGACCTCTTCTTTGTCACCAAATCCTTCATAAACTTTGCATATCCGGGCATTTGCTTCAAAGCCTCAACCAATGGAACATTAATAGATAAGCTCTTCATCATGTCAATAAACTTTTTGAATTGGTTCTCGCCATTTTGCTTGGCAAGCCTTTGAGAGTATGGAGGAGGAGGCCTTGGCATTGGTGCCTTAGCCTTTGGCACTACCGGTTTCTGTATGCCAACAATGTGTTCCCTAGATGGGCTCACTTCTTCTTGAATCTCCTCCACATTTTCATCAATATCAATTCTCACTTCTTCATTTGCTTACACCACATTGTTTGGAATCTCATCTTCTTGAATGACTTGTTCATCATCCCCAATTCTTCTCTGACTTGAGGTGGTTGCATCCCCACCTTTTCCACTTCTTATAGTCATGGCCATGGCATGTGCCGTGTTGTTCCCACCCTTCGGGTTCACCACTGTGTCACTTGGTAGTGCCCCCTTAGGACGAGTGTTCAAAGATTGTGAGATTTGGCCCAATTGAACTTCCAAATTAAGAATTGAAGTGTTGTGAGAGGCTAGTTGAGCATCGGAGTCGGCATTCTTCTCCATCATTTGTTTAAACATGTTCTTAATTCGCCCAATATCATTGTTGGAAGAGCTAGGACCATGGGAAGGATAAAGAGGTGGGTTGCTTGGTTGTTGATACATCGGGGGCCTTGGAAAACCCGACCCCCGATTCCCTTGATTACTGTTCCATCCCCCTTGGTTGTTGCCACCCCAATATCCTTGACTATTACCACCCTAATTGCTTTGGTTGTTTTGATTATTACAATTCCCTTGATTGTTTTGACCATTCCAATTACCTTGGTTGTTTTGATTGTTCCAATTCCCTTGATTACCTTGAGATCGCCATTGTTGTTGATTCGGGCCTTGAGAGTTGTTTCTTTGCCCTTGGAAGTTGTTCACATATTGCACTTCCTCCTCTTGTTCATTGTATGATTCATCTTGGTCAAACCCACTATCTTCTTGCACATATTGTTCCACACGGTTTTGCACTTGTTGACCCTTTTGCCTTCTCTTGTTTACCATCATATTGACACCCTCCATTGCATTTACTTGTTTAGGACCTTGAACTTGTTGAAGTTAAGCTTTGGCTAATTGATTCATTGTAGTGGTCAACTCGGCAATTGCTTGCCCATGATCATGCAATTCTTTATGTAGGTGAATCACATTTGGATCACCTTGAGGAACATTTGCTCTACTTTTCCATGCCGATGAAGTATCCGCCATTTCATCTAAGATCTCACAAGCTTCGGCATATGGTGTTGTCATGAAATTTCCACTGGCAAGTTGGTTGACCACGCATTGATTGGTAGTATTGATCCCCCTATAGAAAGTTTGTTGAATCATAGCCTCCGTCATGTCATTGTTCGGGCACTCTTTCACCATAGTTCGGTACCTCTCCCATATCTCATGCAAAGGCTCATTGGGTTCTTGTTTGAGTGCTAGAATCTCGTCTCTAAGAGTAGCCATATGCCCGGGAGAAAAGAACTTGGCAATGAATTTCTCTGCCAATTCATCCCATGTATGGTTGGAATGGTTTTGGAAATCTTTTTAACCAATTCAAGGCTTTCCCCCGTACTGAAAAAGTAAATAGCATCAACCTTAAAGCATCCTCGGAGATGTTTGTCTGTTTACTCCCCCAGCAAGTGTCCACAAATCCTTTCAAGTGTTTGTACGCATTTTGATTCGAACCCCCGGTGAAGAATCTCGATAGCTCTAGCAATGTGAGCATAACATTTGTGATTTGAAAGTTGCCCGCCGTAATGCGGGGTGGGACTATGGCACTTGCATACCCTTCATTCGGCAACCATCGGTGTGGAGCCGCTCTTGGTGGAGGTGGGGGAGGGACATGAACATTGTCATGAGGCGATCGGCCTCGTCTATTTGCTTGAGGTTCAAGAGGAACCTCGTCAACTTTGTCATCACCCACATCCTACCCCAATGGCAAGTTTCCGAGAGGAGCATTGTTGTTGAGAGCCAATGTTTTTGTTCCTACAATTGTTTCACCAAATATATTCGTAACACGGAAGGAAAGGAAGACAAGTCACACACAAAACCAAGTATATAGCTAAATCCGTGTTTATGCTCCCTGGCAATGGCGCCAAAAAATGATCTCGCCCAAATCACACCTCAGTTTTGTCACGACCCAATTTCACCTCCGTATGACGTCATGACGACACCTAGTCTCTATGACTAGGTAAGCCTAACATTTGCGGAATAATGAAATGAAAACATGAATTAAACAACTAACTTTACAAAATGCACAGAAATCCCAAAACCCGAAACATCGTGAATCACAAACTACAGAAAGAAATATCCAGTGTCTCTATATATCAGAGTCTAACAAGGAAAAATACAGAAGATAGTGGACATGAGAAAGAGTAGAAGGGGACTCCGAGGTCTGCGAACGCGACAGATATACCTTGAAGTCTCCAAAGCTGTCCCAGCTCACTGATAGTGCGGCTGATAAGCTGTCCCAAATACGAACACCCATTCACTCCCGAGTTTACTCGTACCAAAATTGCTCAAATCCGATATCGAAATCTCGATCAAAACCCCAAAATTCGTCCTAAGAACGTTTCTCAATTTTTCACCCCAAATCCGAAATTAAACGATGAATTCAAGCATAGATTAGTGGAATATAACCATAAAGGAGTTAAGAATCATTACCCAATCGATATCTCTGAAAATCCCTCAATCCCTCGTCCAAAATCCGAGCTCCCAACTCAAGTTTTTGATAAAAATGGCATAACCCCCATTTTTGGAAACTTTAATATTGCCCATACGCATCCTTCTTCGCGAACGCGGCCACACCCTCGCGTTCGTGAAGTACAATTTACTTCGGCCCAAAATTCCTCCATCGCGAACGCGATGCACATGTCGCGAACGTGAAGACCACTCAGCTTGACCCATCGCGAATACGGGATTTCCATTGCGAACGCGAAGCATGAAATCTCGCCTGCCTCCAGTTCTTCTTCGTGAACGCGAGGACCATGTCGCGAACGCGTAGCTTCGAGGTTTCACACCTTCGCAAATGCGAGAGCGACATCGCGATTGTGAAGCGTAATTCAGCTGCCCTTCCCAGATACCTTACGCGAACACGAGGACTCCCTCGCGAACGCGATGAAGAAAATGCCTGCAACAGAACACCAGAAATCTGCTATGTTCCAAAGTCCAAAAGTGATCCGTTAAGCATCCGAAACTCACCCGAGACCCCCGGGACCTCAACCAAGCATACCAACAAGTCCTAAAACATCATTAGAACTTAGTCGAGCTCTCAAATCACATCGAAAAATGCTAAAAATCATGAATCACCTTCCAATTCTAACTTAAAGAACTTGAAACTTTAAAATTCTACAACTTATGCCGAAACCTATCAAACCACGTCCGATTGACCCCAAATTTTGCACGCAAGTCATATTCGATATTACAGACCTATTCCAACTTCTGAAATCGGATTTCGACCCCGATATCAAAAATTCCACTACCGGCCCAAAACTCCAAAAATTCGACTTTCGCCATTTCAAGCCTAAATGAGCTACGGACCTCCAAAACACAATCCGGACACGCCCCTAAACCCAAAATCACCTAACGGAGCTAACGAAACTAACAGAATTCCATTCCAGAGTCATCTTCATACAGTTCCAACTATGGTCCAAATTCTAAGGCTTAAGCTCTCATTTAGGGACTAAGTGTCCCAAAGAACTCTGAAACTCAAAACCAATCATCCCGGCAAGTCACAATAGCAGAAATAGATATGGGGAAAGCGGTTAATAAGGGATCGGGGCTATTACTCTCAAAACGACCGGCCGGGTCGTTACATCCTCCCCCTTTTAAAATAATCGTTCGTCCTTGAACGAGTATAAAGACATACCTGAAACTTTGAAAAGATGAGGGTACTGGCTGCGCATATCCTGCTCGGTCTCCGAAGTCACCTCCTCGACCGGCTGACCTCTCCACTAGACCTTTAGTGAAGCAATATATTCTTTGACTTGAGCTTTCTGATCTGCCTGTCCAAAATGACTACTGGCTCCTCAACATAAGATAGATCCTTGTCCAATTGAACTGAGCTGAAATCCAACACATGTGACGTACCACCGTGATACTTTCGGAGCATAGAAACATGGAATATCGGATGAACTCCTGCTAGACTAGGAGGCAAGGCAAGCTCATAAGCAACCTCCCCAACTCGATGCAACACCTCAAATGGACCAATGAACCTTGGGGTCAGCTTGCCCTTCTTTCCAAACCTCATGACGCCCTTCATAGGCGAAACCCGGAGCAAGACTCGCTCTCCAACCGTGAATGCCACATTGCGAACCTTCCGGTCCGCATAACTCTTCTGTCTGGACTGGGCTGTGCGAAATCTATCCTGAATCACCTTCACTTTTTCCAAGGCATCCTAAACCAAGTCTGTGCCCAATAATCTAGCCTCGCTGGATTCGAACCAACCCACTGGGGACCGACACCGCCTACCATACATAGCCTCATACGTTGCCATCTGAATGCTGGACTGATAACTATTGTTGTAAGCAAACTCCGCAAGTGGCAAGTATTAGTCCCATGACCCTCCGAACTCCATCCCACAGGCACAAAGCATATCCTCAAGAATCTGAATCGTGCGCTCGGACTGCCCGTCTATTTAAGGGTGAAAGGTTGTGCTCAGCTCCACCCTAGTACCCAACTCCTGCTGTACTGCTCTCTATAACCGCGATGTGAACTGTGTACCTCTGTCTGAAATGATGGATACTGGAATATCATAGAGGCGGACAATCTCTCTGATATAAATCTCAGCCAACCTCTCAGAAGAATATGTGGTCAGTACTGGAATAAAATGAGCTGACTTGGTCAGCCGATCCATGATCACCCAAATAGCATCGAACTTTCTCAAAGTCCGTGGAAGTCCAACTACAAGTCCTTGGTGATCCGCTCCTACTTCCATTCTGTAATCTCTAACCTCTAAATTAATCCACCCGGTCTTTGATGCTCATATTTAACTTGCTGACAGTTGAGACACTTGGCCACAAACCCAACTATATCCTTTTTCATTCTTCTCCACCAATAGTGCTGTCTGAAATCCTGGTACATCTTCGTGGCACCAGGATGAATGGAGTACCGCGAGCGGTGGGCCTTCTCGAGAATCAACTCCCGAAGCCCATCTACATTGGGCACACAGATCCGGCCCTGCATCCTCATCATACCATCATCACCAACAGTCACATCGCTGGCATCACCTCGCTGAACCCTGTCCTGAAGAACTAGAAGATGAGGATCATCATACTGGCGCTCCCTGATACGGTCATAAAGAGAAGACCGAAAAACCACACAAGCTAATACCCGGCTAGGATCTGAAATATCCAATCTCATGAACTGGCTGGCTAAGGTCTGAACATCCAAGGCTAAGGGCCTCTCGGCTGCTGGAAGATATGCCAAACTCCCCAAACTCTCTGCCCGGCGACTCAAGGCATTGGCCACTACATTGGCCTTCCCCGGGTGGTACAATATAGTGATATCATAGTCTTTAAGTAGCTCCAACCACCTCCGCTGATGCAAATTAAGGTCCTTCTGCCTGAACA
This sequence comes from Nicotiana tomentosiformis, assembly GCF_000390325.3. NCBI lineage: Eukaryota > Viridiplantae > Streptophyta > Magnoliopsida > Solanales > Solanaceae > Nicotiana > Nicotiana tomentosiformis. The sequence continues at coordinate 94,823,909 of NC_090813.1, read as the reverse complement.
AGTGCTGCAAACTCCAGTGATCAGTGTAAATCTCAGAAGGAACTCCATATAAATAATGCCTCCAAATCTTCAAGGTATAAACAATAGCTGCTAGATCAAGGTCGTGGACATGATATTTCTTTTCATGCACCTTCAGCTGTCTGGACGCGTAGGCAATCACCCTACGGTCCTGCATCAACGTTGCGCCTAGGCCAACTCGCGACGCATCACAATAAACTGTATAAGACCCTGAACCTGAAGGCATTACCAATACTGGGACTGTAGTCAAAGCTGTCTTGAGCTTCTGAAAGCTCTCCTCACACTCCTCTGTCCACCTGAACGGAGCACCCTTCTGGGTCAACCTGGTCATAAGTGCTGCAATAGATGAGAAACCCTCTACAAATCGGCGGTAATACCCCGCCAAACCAAGAAAACTCCGGATCTATGTAGCTGAGGATGGTCTGGGCCAACTCTGCACTGGTTCAATCTTTTTTGGATCCACATGGATCCCATCACTAGATACTATATGACCCAAGAATGCCACTGAGTCCAGCCAAAACTCACACTTTGAAATTTTTGCATATAACTTCTTTTCTCTCAAGGTCTGAAGTGCAGTCCTCAGGTGCTGCTCATGATCTTTCCGAATCCGGGAGTATACCAGAATGTCGTCAATAAACATAATGACGAATGAGTCAAGATAAGGCCGGAACACACTGTGCATCAAGTGCATAAAAGTTGTTGGGGCATTGGTCAGCCCAAAAGACATCACAAGAAACTCATAGTGACCATATCTGGTCCTGAAAGCGGTCTTCGGGATTAAATGAGTCATCAATACGAGGCAATGGGTACTTGTTCTTCACTGTGACTTTGTTCAACTGGTGGTAATCAATACACATCCGCATAGAACCATCCTTCTTCTTCAAAAATAAGACAAGAGCACCCCAAGGTGACACACTGAGCCGAATGAAGCCTTTATCAAGCAATTCTTGTAACTGCTCTTTCAACTCCTTCAATTCAGGAGGAGCCATACGATATGGAGGAATAGAGATGGGTTGAGTGCCCGACAACAAATCAATGCCAAAATCAATATCTCTGTCAGACGGCATGCCCGTAAGATCAGTTGGAAACACATCTGGAAAGTCCCTCACTACTGGAACTGACTCCACTGTAGGGGTATCAATACTGACGTCTCTCACATAAGCTAGATACACGCCACACCCCTTCTCAACCATTCGTTGAGCTTTAAGAAATGAAATAACTCCGGTGGGAGTATACTCTAAGGTACCTCTCCACTCTAACTGCGGTAAACCTGGTATAGCCAGCGTCACGGTTTTAGCATGACAATCAAGAATAACATAATGGGGCGACAACCAGTCTATGCCCAAAATAATATCAAAGTCCACCATGTTGAGCAATAATAAATCGGCTATGGTCTCAAAACCACTAAGAGTAATCAAACACGACCGATACACGCGGTCCACAACAAGAGAATATCCCACAGGAGTAGATACATAAATAGGGAAACTCAAAGAATCCAGAGATACGCCCAAATACGGGGTAAAATAAGAGGACACATAAGAATATATAGAGCCTGGGTCAAATAATACTGACGCATCTCTATGACAGACCGGGATAATAACTGTAATCATAGAATCAAAAGAAACTGCCTCTGTACGAGCAGGAAGTGCATAATATCTGGCCTGGCCTCCCTCTCTAGGGCGACCTCTACCTCCCCGACCTCCACCTCGAGCTGGTTGAGTAGGTGAGCAAGCAGTTTGTGCAGTAATCATAGTCTGAGGACCCAGTAGAGCACGATGTGGCTGAAATGTATGTGGAAGTGCACCCCTCCTAATCCCTCACCATGTGGAGAGTGTCGCCACACTCAAAACAATCTCTGGGAGGGCGTGACTGCTGTGACTGGCTTGGGCGAGGTCTACTGGACTGGCCGCTAGGAACACCCCGTGCAGGAGGCACACTAGATACTGGCGGTGCATAATAAGGTTCCTGGGGTCTAGAAGGAGCTAGAACACCGCTGGCGGCTAGAAGAGCTAAATGAACGGGGCGACTCACATAACCCCTACCATGGCGAGCTGCTAGGACACGAGCACCAGAATAAGAACCAGTTTTTCGAGACTTCTTGGCCTCCCTCTCCTCTCTATCCCGGGCAAGCATGCCCTCCAATCTCCTGGCGATACTCACAACCTGCTGATAAGAAATATCCATCTCCAACTCCCTGGCCATACTAATCCTGATACTGGGATAGAGTCCCTCAATAAATCGTCGAACCCTCTCTCGAACTGTGGCAACCAAGGCTGGTGCATGTCGGGCCAAATCACTGAAGCGGACTACATACTCTGACACAGTTATAGCACCCTGGCGCAGCTGCTCAAACTCCGCGCGCCATGAGTCCCTGAGGCTCTGAGGGACATACTCTCTCAAAAACATGTCCAAGAACTGAGTCCATGTAAGTGAAGCTACCTCAGCCGGACTACTCAACTCATAAGCATGCCACCACTGATAGGCTGCTCCTCTAAGCTGGAATGTAGTAAAAGAAACCCCGCTCATCTCCACTACGCCCATAGTATGGAGAATACGATGACACTACTCCAGAAAACCCTGAGATCATCTGTAGCCAATCCGCTGAAAGTAGGTGGGTGGTACTTCTTGTACCTCTCAAGTCTGAGCTGCTCCACCTCAGAAGTTGCTGCCCTAACCTCGGGCTGAGCTGGAGCTACCGACTGCATTGGTACAACCATTAGAACCTGGTCGACCTGAACCCGCTGCTGATAGTGCGACTGCTCATTACAGATATACCTTGAAGTCTCCAAAGCTGTCCCGGCTCATTGATAGTGCGACTGATAAGGTGCACCTGGATCTGCACATGAAAAATATGTGCAGAGAGTAGCATGAGTACACCACAATCGGTACCCAGTAAGTGCCAAGCCTAACCTCGGTTTAGTAGTGACGAGGTCAGGTCAGGGACCTACTGGCAAATATATAATAAATACAATACAGAGTGTAATACCGAAATAAAATAAAGGCTGAAATTTAACAACAATGAAATCATAGAAGGTAACAGCTCAGTACACAGAAATCACAACAGGGGATCTCCCGAGATACCGTCTCGTAGTCCCAAACGTAAATGTGCAGGGGGATCTCCCAGAATACCATTCCATAGTCCCAAAGTAAATATGCAAGACGGGGGGATCTCTCGAAATACCGTTCCGTAGTCCCAAAGTAAATGTGCAGTACAAAGGGATCTCCCGGAATACCGTTCCGTAGTCCCAAAGTAAATATGCAGTATAGGGGGATCTCCCGGAATACCATTCCGTAGTCCCAAAGTAAATATGCAGCGCGAATGATAGAAATACAACTACGTCACGAAATGTTTACAATTTAGACTAAGTACCAGTCAGGGAAAAAGCAGAAAATTCATTAAGCATGCTGCACATAATTCACATAAACAATTGAGACACGTAGACATGTTGTATTAGACTAAGCATGATAGCTACACATATTGGAATAACTTAAAGTAATAGGAAAACATGTTGCTGCTCAGGAAGAAAAATCGGGTTTACACAACTAGCCCGTGTACGTACTCGTCACCTCACGTACACGGCGCTCACATATCACAATAGTTCAAAATCTTAAGGGGGATTTCCCCAACACAAAGTTAGGCAAGCCACTTACCTCGAACCAAGCTCAATCAATCGGTCACAATGCCTTTCCCACGAATATTCGGCTCTGAATGGCCCAAATCTAGCCAAAAGCAATTACATATCATAAATACAACCATAATAGACTCATCTAATTAATGAAATTAACATTTTAACAAAAAATTCGAAATTAACTCAAATATTGCTCGTGGGGCCTACGTCTCAGAATTGAGTAACAGTCGCAAAATACGAACACCCATTCACTCCCGAGTTTACTCGTACCAAAATTGCTCAAAACCGATACCAAAATCTCGATCAAAACCCCAAAATTCGGCCTAAGAACTTTTCTCAAATTTTCACCCCAAATCCGAAATTAAACGATGAATTCAAGCATAGATTAGTGGAATATAACCATAAAGGAGTTAAGAATCATTACCCAATCGATATCTATGATAATCCCTCAATCCCTCGTCCAAAATCCGAGTTCCCAACTCAAGTTTTTGATAAAAATGGCATAACCCCCATTTTTGGAAACTTTAATACTGCCCAGACGCGTCCTTCTTCGCGAACGCGGCCACACCCTCGCGTTCGCGAAGTACAATTTACTTCGGCCCAAAAATCCTCCATCGCGAACGCGATGCACATGTCGCGAATGTGAAGACCACTCAGCTTGACCCTTCGCGAATGCGGGATCTCCATCGCGAATGCGAAGTACGAAATCTCGCTTGCCTCAAGTTCTTCTTCGCGAACGCGAGGACCATGTCGCGAACGCGTAGCTTCGAGGTTCCACACCTTCGCGAATGTGAGGACTCCCTCGCGAATGCGAGGACTCCCTCACAAACGCAATGAAGAAAATGCCTGCAACAGAACACCAGAAATCTGCTATCTTCCATAGTCTAAAGATGATCCGTTAAGCATCCGAAACTCACCCGAGGCCCCCGGGACCTCAACCAAATATACCAACAATTCCTAAAACACCATAAGAACTTAGTCGAGCTCTCATATCACATCGAAAAATGCTAAAAATCACGAATCACCTTCTAATTCAAACTTAAAGAACTTGAAACTTTAAAATTCTACAATCGATGCCGAAACCTATCAAACTACGTCCCATTGACTCCAAATTTTTCACGCAAGTCATATTCGATATTACGGACCTATTCCAACTTTCGGAATCAGATTCTGACCCCGATATCAAAAATTCCACTACCGACCCAAAACTCCAAAAATCTGACTTTCGCCATTTCAAGCCTAAATGAGCTACGGACCTCCAAAATACAATCCGGACACGCCTCTAAATCCAAAATCACCTAACAGAACTAACGGAATTGACGAAATTTCATTCTGGAGTCGTCTTCACACAGTTCTGATTACAGTCCAAATTCTAAGGCTTAAGCTCTCGTTTAGGGACTAAGTGTCCCAAAGCACTCCGAAACTCAAAACCAATCATCCCGGTAAGTCACAATAGAAGAAATAGATATGGGGAAAGTAGTTAATAGGGGATCGGGGCTATTACTCTCAAAACGACCAGCCGGGTCGTTACAAGTTTGGGGTTGTGAAGCGGTCGATTGCAATAATAATACCCAACTAGGAGTCGGGATCGAATCCACATGAAGCGTAGATGGGATTAGGTATATATTCGGATTAAGCACGGAAAGTGTCTAAGATGCACTTCCACAAACTGTATTTTGATTCTACTTCTAAATTATGCTCCGATTTGCAAATGTAAAGCTAAAGAATAATATTTTTGGTGTTGTTTTTCAAGTATGTAAAAGATCTAGGGCTGTGACTTCTACCTAGGTGTTTGCCTTACAGGTTGTGGGCTTTAGAGCGGGTTTTGTTGGTCGGAGTGTATTATAGCAATCAACACATAATTACCCACTCAATACCTCTCGGTAATAGAGTGGTTTTGCCCAATTTGTCTTTCATAAGTCTAAATGGGTAATGCACAAAACAGTTGATAGATGCTCAAGTCAAGTTTTACTATCTCTAGATTCAACCCTTTAATTGGGACTATCAATTTCTTGAGTTCATCCCAGTTTCTTGTTAGCCAAGTTTTCCTAGACTTAGTCTCTATTGAGGCAGTCGGCCTCGTCTATTTACTTGAGTAAGAGGAACCTCATCAACTTGGTCATCATCCACATCCTCCCCCAATGGCAAGTTTCCGAGAGGATCATTGTTGTTGAGAGCCATTTTTTTGTACCTACAATTGTTTCACCAAAAGTATTAGTAACATGGAAGGAAAGGAAGACAAGTCACACACAATACCAAGTATATAGCTAAATCTGGTTTTTATGCTCCTCGACAACGATGCCAAAAATTGATCTCGCCCAAATCACACCTCAGTTTGAGGCTGTGAAGCGATCGATTGCAATAATAATACCCAACTAGGAGTAGGGGTCGAATCCACATGGAGCGTAGATGGGATTAGGTATAGATTCGGATTAAGCATGTAAAGTGTCTAAGATGCACTTCCACAAACTGTGTTTTGATTCTACTTCAAGTATGTAAAAGATCAAGGGCTGTGACTTCCACCCATGTGTTTTCCTAACGGGTTGTGGGCTTTAGAGCGGATTTTGTTGGTCGGGGTGTATTATAGCAATCAACACACAATTACCCATTCAATACCTCTCGGTAATAGAGTGGTTTTACCCAATTTGGCTTTCTCAAGTCCAAATGGGTAATGCACAAAATAGTTGATAGATGCTCAAGTCAAGTTTTATTATTTCTAGATTCAACCCTTTAATTGGGACTATCAATTTCTTGAGTTCATCCCAATTTCTTGTTAGCCAAGTTTTTCTAGACCAAGTCCCTCTTTCTCAGGTAGAGACTAAGTCAAATAGGCTTGAATCAATATTTGCAACCATTAATTCTACAATTATAGTAAGAACTAGGCAAAATATTACACACTCAACCATAAACAATCCCTAAATCAAACACCCATTAGGTACCTACACTAGGGTTGGGTCACAATCCTAGCTAGAAATTTAGCTACTCATAGTGGGTGATGAAGAAAATAAACAAGAAAATATGATTAAACTCATATTTAATGATAAATAGATGAAAATCCAATGTAAAATTTACAAGCTATGATAAAGTTTCCTAAAACAGTAATGAAAAATGGCTACTAACTTTCAGATATTCAAAACTTGACCTAATTTCGTGAAAATAGTCTATTTATACAAAGCTGGAATTTTCGGACAAAATTACCCTTTAGGAGGTTCTGCAGCTCTTGACAGGAGTGGTTTCTACGGCCGCACAATTCTGAACTGCGGTTGCACTTCTTGAGTTCTGCAGACCGCACAATTTTGGGTGCGACCGCACATCTTGAGTTCTGCGGACCACACAATTCTGGGTGCGGCCGCACATTTGATTTCTGCGGCCGCTCAATTATAGTGTGATCCGCATATCTTGATTGTCTTGAATTCCCAACTCTCTGAGCCTTGACTTCTGCAGCCGCACAATTATTGTGCGGTCCACACTTTGTATTGTAGCACTGTCAAATTTTCTTCTTGTTCTGCGGCCGCAGACAGAATTTTGCGGTCCGCACTTTAGCCCTTTTTTGCTTGATTTTTGTCCTTGTTCAAACTCACTCCTTATTGAGTTGAATTTCATCACTTTGGCTCATTTTCCAATACTCCTGCAAGTAGGCATATTTCATCAGTTTTTGGGAATACCTTTAAGTATTTTTGAACTAAAATGAAAGTCAAAAGGCGCAAATAAGTAGTCCGGGATTGCTGCCTCTAGCAACCAAAGTGGCAGTCATGGTGTCAGAATCGACATCGGGAGTTTGGACCTTATTCACTGACGGAGCCTCCAACGTAAAAGGGTCCCGGCTTGGCATAGTATTAACCATGCCTTCGGGATAAACCCTGCAACAAGCCATCAGAACGGTCCCTTTAACTAACAATGAAGTAGATTATGAGGCTTTGATTTCAGGACTCGAACTGGTGCGGGGACTAGATTCCGAGGTCATAGAAATCAAGTGCGACTCAGAGCTGGTGGTAAATCAGGTCTACGGAATCTTTGAAACCAAAGAAGAGCGCATGCAACAATACATGGTGAAGGTCCAGGCTCTACTGGCTCGATTTCGGGAGTGGACGATTACTCACATCCCGAAGGAAGAAAATAGAGAAGCGGATGCACTGGCCAACCTCGGCTCGTCAATGAAAATGAAGGGATCAGAATCTGGGATGATAGCACAAATGATGCACTAGGTCTTGGATGCAAATAACTATTACGAGGTAAATTCTACTAATTTGTTCTGGGACTGGAGGAATGAGATCATTGATTATCTCGAGTACGGGAAACTGCCCGAAGATTCCAAGGCATCTCGGGAGTTGCTTGTCAAAGCAGCATGGTATATCTTTAAAGGAGGACAATTGTACAGAAAATCTTTCCAAGGCCCGCTGGCTCGATGTTTGGGAGTATTCGAAGCAAACTATGTTATGCGAGAGGTCCACGAAGGGATGTGCGAAAATAATTCGGGCGCAGATTCCTTAGTGTTAAAACTTGTAAGGGCACGATATTGTTGGCCTAGTATGGAACAAGACGCTAAAAGTTTCATACAAAAAATGCAATAAGTACCAACGCTACGCATTGCTAGTACATCAACCGGTGGAATCACTACATTCAGTCTTGTCTCCGTGTCCATTCATGAAGTGAGGGATGGACATCATCGGACCGCTACCGCCGGCTCCCGGTAAGGTAAGATTTCTATTGATTTTAACTGATTATTTTTCTAAGTGGGTAGATGCAGGTCCTTATCAGAAGATCGGCGAACACGAAATGGTGGATTTCTTGTGGGAAAACATAATCTGCAGGTTTAGAATACCAAAAGAGATAGCATGCAACAATGGGCCGCAATTTATCGACGCAAAAATAACAAAGATCCTCGAAGATTTGAAAATATAGAGGATCACATCTTCACCCTATCATCCAAGCGTAAATGGTCAAGCGAAGTCAACAAACAAAGGGATCATACAAAACCTCAAGAAAAGGTTGGAAGCAGCTAAAGGTAAATGACCTGAGGAACTACCCGAAGTCTTGTGGGCATATCGAACGACGGCCAAGTCGAGCACGGGGGAAACTCCCTTTTCCCTTGTATACGTCGATCTCACGGATGTAAATCTCTGCCAACCGCTACGAAGAATAGGTAACTTCCACAGGAATGAAATGCGCTGACTTAGTCAGCCTGTCCACAATGAACCAAATGACATTGAACTTCCTCTGAGTCCATAGTGATACGCTCCCACTTCCACTCAGGAATCTCTATCTTCTTAAGCAAACCACCAGGTCTCTGATTCTCGTATTTACTTGCTAACAATTTAGACACTGAGCTACATAAGCAATTATATCCTTCTTCATTCACCTCCACTAATAATGCTGCTGCAAGTTCTGATACATCTTGTCAGCGCCCGGATAAACAGAATATCAGGAACTGTGGGACTCCTCAAGAATCAATTCACGAAGTCCATCCACATTAGGCACACAAATACGACCCTGCATCCTCAAAACTCCATCATCTCCAACAGTAACCTGCTTGGCACCACCGTGCCGCACTGTGTCTCTAAGGACAAGCAAATGAGGATCGTCATACTGCCGATCTTTGATGTGCTCAAACAAAGAAGACCGAGCAACTGTACAAGCTAGAACACAACTGGGCTCAGAAATATCCAACCTCATGAACTGATTGGCCAAGGCCTGAACATCCAATGCAAGCGGTCTCTCACCGAGTGGAATATATGCAAGGCTACCCATACTAGCTGACTTTCTACTCAAGGCGTCGGCCACCACATTGGCCTTCCCGGGATGATACAAGATGGTGATATCATAATCTTTCAATAGCTCTATCCACCTCCACTGCCTCAAATTGAGCTCCTTCTGCTTGAATAAATACTGCAAGCTATGATGATCTGTGAATACCTCACATGGCACACCGTAAAGATAGTGCCTCATAATCTTCAGTGTGTGAACAAGCTAAAGCCTTGATTCAGGTAGAAGTAGGGGAGCCTACCTTAAGGTATTTCCAGGCAAGTGAAGAAGCAAATAATGAAGCGATGCTGGTCAACTCAGAATTACTCGATGAGCGCAGGGACTTAGTATGTGCAAGGATGGCGGCACAAAAGCAAAGAATGGAAAGATATTACAATTGAAGAGCCAACGTTCATTACTTTAAATTGGGACATTTGGTTTTAAAGAAAGTAACTCAAAACACTCGGGAACTCAACGCAGAAAAGTTAGGCCCGACCTAGGAAGGCCCCTATCAGATCTCGACTGTCACCGGGAAAGGTTTGTAAGAGTTAGAGAATCAAAATGGAAAAAAGTCGCCAAGCAATTGGAATCTGGAATGCCTCAAGAGGTACTATTGCTGACAAACATCGTCTATACTTGAAGTATGCACTGTACTCTTTTTTCCTTCGTCCACTTTTTGTCCCAATTGGGTTTTTCTGGCATGGCTTTTAACGAGGTAGCCATGGAAAGCATAATATGAAGAAAGTTTCAACGATAGCAATAAGACATTTAATAACAAGGCACACAAGCGAAGAGCCACTCAGGGGCAGTTAGATAATCTTTGGATCTATAGCAAAATCCCCACCGGGAAAATAAGTTTGCTACAAAGCAAATATTACCCGACCGTTCACAAATGTAAACCGTTAGAGGATTATTAGATAGTCCTTTGTTCGATAGCATAAATTTCTAAGGGGAAGCGATGTTTGTTACCGAGTAGAGGTTTGCCTAGCAATTCATTAGTCGGATCTTTGAAGGTGCAAGATTCCCAGTGTTCCAATTTGCATTCTTCGCATTTGAAAACTAGGGGGATGATATAAGAATGCAGCAACAATGGCTGCCACGTCGATCGGAGCATGAAAACAAGGAACATAATTGTGTCATCGAGACCGAGGACTACGCGGCCAACCCCGTAGAAACAAGTTGTACAAATTAGCCACAAGAAGTGACGATTTCTCTTTAACACAACGAATGCTTATGTACTTTTTGAACTTTTTGAAAATGAAAGGAATGAAGTAAAGTCCTTTTATTTTCCATCTTGTTTCTTGTCTGATCGGTGAATTGATTTTATCATTTGAAAATTAAACAAATACTTCAAATGCTTGTGCCGTAATGAACATGAGACATCCTCTTCAAGAGTACCTTAAACATAAGAGGCCCCTCTCTTATGAAAACCCTCATGTAAAAGGGTTGTTTTCGGAAGAACTTATTCCCAGAATCAAAATTCTTTCGGAAAAAAATACACCCAAGGCTTCACATGGTAAGACGCAAACAGTAAAACTTGAGCAAAACTCTTAAGCAAAAAGAAGAGAATGGAAAGATTAAAACTTGCATAAATGTTCAAACTAGAGAAAGACTCAAACAATACTTGAGCAAAAATATGTTTTTATTTACAATAACATACCAAAAATGGCACAAATACAAGAATTGGAAAAAGAAAAGAAAAGTTAAACTGCTGCATCTCTGCAACCTGGAGGAAAAGAAGTGTCCACCGCCCAGGGGAAGTGGATGGATCCGCCGATGGCTCAACATTTTGGCCTTCGCCAGTTTGGCCATCAGCATCTTCGCCTTCCGCTTCCTCTTCAGTTTTCGAAGTTTCGGAACCAGAATCGGAAGAACCGGAAGCAGCAGGCTCTACCAGGAGACCATGTTTAGCGACTAACTCGAGCTCACAGGCCTTAGCAATTTCAGCATCAAAGTCAATGATACCAGCTTTGGCCTATTCTAAGGTTTTTCTCCTTATGTTGTACATAGAGTAAGTTTTCTCAACAACGAGGGAAGTCGCGCGGCGCTTAAGTTCTTCTTTGAGTTGGGTTACCTCAGCAAAAAGGCTTTTCCGGGCGGATTTAACAAATTTGAGGCTAATGTCAAGGTCACAGACAGTTGAACTAAGGAGCCTATTGTGCTCGATAGTTTTCCCATACTTCTCCAACTGGGCATATTTTGCCCCCGCAGCAACAAGTTCTTCAGTTTTGGAGTTCAAGGATGCCTATAAGTTAGTTAGACTTTCAGCGGAGGTAGCCTCGCGGTCAGTTGCAGCAAGAATAATGTTATGGACTTCAGCCCATTTGGACCTGGCTTCGTCAAATCTAACCCTCAGCAGGCCAATCTTTTGGCTAAGGGGTACCACTTCTTGCTCGCTTTGCTGCAAACGAGCCTCCAATACGACGGCCTCAACAACTTTGGTCTCCAATTCTGAGATGCGAGCGGCAGTTTGCTCCCGCTCGGCCAAAAGTTGATCCCGTGCGGAGGTAAGTTCTTCCTTTTCATGAATCAACCTTTGTAGGCCATCACAAGCAAGAAAGTTGGCCTACAAAGCAAGAAAAGCAAACTTAGGATATTTTCAGGCAAAAGCAAAAGGAATAACAAAGGAAGTAAGGAATGTACCAATGAGACGTTGTGCACGACATTGTTCAACAAGCACTCTCTCGAGAGAGCCTATATCTTTTCCCAATCTTTCTCTGAAGCCAAAGGTTTCAGGTAGTTTGCAAGTTCAACCGGCCGGGATAGCAAATTGCATCTGGTGGAGACCGAGAGAGGAACGCTCCTTCTCCTTTGCGTATCTTCTGAGGGGGCATAGTTTTTGTCACGCCCAAACTAGGGGAGGCACGACTGGCACTCGATACTGTATTCGATCGAGTTAGCCACTAAACATACTAGCTAACTAGACTGGGGGCCCAACAGATCGGGCAACACAACATCTGAAATACTAAGCCTGGACCGTAAGGTTATGACATGAATAACAATAAGCCATATAAACATAGGTAGACAAGCCAAAATAATAAAATACTAGCTGGCCGACGAGGCTGCGACTGAAGACATACATGCCTACACACCTATATATACATGCCAAGCCTATGGGCTGGAGACTGAAAGCAGCAAAAAACGAAACCCAGAATATTGTGTCCACAATAGCCTCTAAGAGTGTCATAAGCACTGTCGGGATAAGACCCCAACTATACCCAAACTGTACAACAAAAGTAACCATCCTATGAAATCTCCAGGAAGAGGTGGAGCTTACCAACTCATAGCTGAACCCCGAAATCCTAGCGGAGGGGTCGATCAGAGTCCTTACCTGGACCTACACACACGAAACAAAAATGCAGTGTCCCCAGGCAACGGGACATCAGTACGAATAAAAATATACTGGTATGTAAGGCAGAAAGTAGAATCATACATAGCTGATGTAAAAAGGTAATAAAGATACCACCTGACACTGAAACTCTGATAGCCTCCATGGCCGACATCCGACCTCATAGTAATAAAATATGCATGGTATGCTCGTGTAATCGTATGTCGTGAATACATATATCTTGATATAAATGCATGACATACCCAACCAAATGCTAGCAATGGCGGTCTCTCCCGGTAGCTAACCGGTATCATATTGCCAACCTGTGGCCATCTGTATAATATATATAGTCTTTTGGGCAAATAAGCCCCTTACCTCCGATTATAGCTCGAAGTCCATGCATAATATGTCATGTATGATATGAACTTTGAATGCACATAATAGTAAAGTAAAATAATAGCATCATGAAAATACTTCAGCTACGATACCAATGCCTTTCACAGAAAGTCTTTCTAGCAACAGAATAGTAAAATATCACATTTGGCGTCTTAGGAATTTCCCAAAATTCGTGCTAAAAGGAAGGACGAAGTTTAGCCTTAACATACCTCTCCAACGAACGTCCGAATGCCTGTAGTTCCTTCACGAAAGTTGTTCCTTACGTCCTAAGCTTCGAAACCACTATATATATGCAGCTTATACGCACCTATAAATAGTTCATAAATGAGTTTAAATCGGCAGATTTGCCATATGACCCTAACTTGACGAAACGCCCGTAGAACTTTGTAAAAACGATCATAAAAGAGTCCCAAGATGATTACCTTGGCAAACCAAGTATAAATCCTGAAGAACCAGCAAGAACAACAATTTTCTATCTTCCAAAAATAGCTCCAAACACAGCTAATAGAAGGGGAAAATGATAGCAAAGCGTAGAGATTGTGCTTCTAGGCACGGAGGCAAACTTTAACGATAGAAATCATTAAAAATGCATCTTAATCACTCAAGAATACCATGAAACCCTCTCTTAAGCTTTATCACTATTTTGGTACGAAGATGAAATGTTTTGGGGTCTTAAAAATCGGATTTTTCCGACTTATACCACTTGTTTGACCCGACCCGGTTCACGAACCGATTTCAGCCCGTACAGTCCGCGGTAAAACAGTCATAACTTTTTACTCCAATGTCGGTTGGATGTGAGCTTTCTTTGATTGCAAACTAGACTCGTAGACCTTCGATTTGGTAGGTTGTGGGTCCCATAACGCTTTATATATTGGGAGAAATGATCTGATACATTTGACCCAAAGTTTAGAAAATTTATTAGAGAAATTTACGATAACTTTTGCCGACCTTTATTTCGCAACTTGCTTGACTCCAAAACTTAACATGTGACCAGTGTGATATTATAATATCTCATAAAAAATTATTCTTAGCATATTATACACTCTTAGTCTTATCCTACAGGTGCAAGTTAACTTAAACCTTCCGAACGCGCGGGGTGCTACCCGAGCCATTTCTTTAACCATGAACCTTTGTTTCAGGGATTCCTTTGACTTAAAGCTTCAGTTTAGTTCCTTGATATTACCACACATTTTCAGTCTTATTCTCCCAATGTGCTATACCCAATCATATATACCTAATATAACAACGCCACGTTACGTATATTACGTAAGAGAAGAGAGAAACACCTGGGGTCTCACAGTTTTGCCCCAAATTCCCATGAACTGGGGACTGGGGGAGAGGGACACCCGCTTCTCGAGCAGATGCAGTTGGTAGAGATGATGTAGCAGTTGCTGGTGGAAGATTCGATGAAGGTGGAAATGATGTATCGGTTGCTGGTGTTGGTGAAGATAGAGATGAAGCTGATGGAGTTGAAGAGTGAAAAGTAGCTGCAACAAACGCAGTGCTGGTTGTTGGTTGCTCGTCAGCCGAGGACAGAAGAGACCCGGTACTCTACCCCAAACTACCGGGTGTGGCGACTGGGATACGGAAGAGGGAGTCAGCATTTTCTACCATTTTCATACTCCCCCCAGAGCGCCGAGACATCGACCTCAACTGGTGTAACTAACTCAATGGATTGAGCGGTCTGTTGAGTTGAGGAAGGTCGTCATCTTCTATGTAAAGAAGCTCCTTCCTCGCTAGCTTCTCCATCATCGTCAATCATCACGGTATCAATGGCCGGCCCAGGCGGAGGGCTCGTCATCGTGACTTCCAGAGATGATTAGGGGCATCACTCTTTGCCCTCTTATTTTTCCCTTCGGACTCGGAGGAACTCCTTTTTTGGTTACTTGTTCTCCGGCCGGGGACTCCATGAAGAAACACTTGTGCCTGAAGTAGGCCCGGAGACACCAGTGTGATATTATAATACCTCATAACACATTATTCTTAGCATATTATACACTCTTAGTCTTATCCCACAGGTGCAAGTTAACTTAAACCTTCCGAACGCGCGGGTGCTACCCGAGCCATTTCTTTAACCATGAACCTTTGTTTAAGGGATTCCTTTGACTTAAAGCTTTAGTTTAGTTCCTTGATATTACCAAGCATTTTCAGTCTTATTCTCCCAATGTGCTATACCCAATCATATATACCTAATATAACCACGCCATGTTACGTATATTACATAAGAGAAGAGAGAAACACCTGGGGTCTCACAGTCTCCCCCCTTAAGAACATTCGTCCGCGAATGGGTCAAGTCAATTCTTTGGTTTCATTTCTTGTCCTCTAATACGTTATTTGCGAGGCTATATTTGTTACATTTGCAAAGCATAAATTAAATTTTGAAGATTCCAACTACTAGGCTTCGTATAGCTATCTCGCAATAAGAAATTTAAATTGCACTTTCAAGTCATTTAAAATCCAATTAAGTTGCTGTAAAGAAATAATTGGCAATTATTTAAATGCGACTCACCTTAAGTCGTAAATAGGTGGGGGTACTTCTTCCTCATTTCCTCCTCGGCTTCCCAGGTCATTTCCTCGATGTTGTTATTTCGCCATAACACTTTCACGGAAGCCACTTCTTTAGTTCGAATCTTCCTTACCTGCCGATCTAAAATAACTACTGGTACCTCTGTATAAGATAAGTCTTCAGCAATGTGAATACCCACAATGGGCGTAATACGTGAAGGATCTCTAATGCACTTCCGCAACATAGATACATGAAACACAGGATGGACTGCTTCCAATTCTAAAGGCAAATCAAGCTCGTATGCCACCCTACCAATCCTCCGAATAATCTTATACGGTCCAACATACCTGGGGCTGAGCTTCCCCTTCTTTCCAAATCGCATGACGCCCTTCATAGGCGATACTTTCAGGAAAACCCAATCTTCTACATCAAACTCTAAGTCTCGTCGTCGAACATCTGCATAAGACTTTTGCCGACTTTGTGCTGTACGCAGCCGGTCTCTAATAAGTTTTACCTTTTCCATTGCTTGCTGGACTAAGTTAGGACCTAGCAACTCTGCTTCCCCGACCTCGAACCAACCGATCGGCGACCTACACTTCCGCTCGTATAGTGCTTCGTAAGGAGCAATCTGAATACTAGCTTGGAAGCTGTTATTATAAGCGAACTCAATAAGAGGTAGATGATCATCCCAACTTCCTTTAAAATCTAGAACGCAGGCACGTAACATATCCTCAACTGTCTGAATAGTATGCTCTGCCTGTCCATCAGTTTGCGGATGAAAAGCGGTGCTAAGATTTACCTGCGTGCCTAGACCCTTCTAAAAAGATTTCCAAAAATATGCTGTAAATTGAGCCCCTCGATCAGAGATAATAGATAATGGCACTCCGTGAAGGCAAACAATCTCTCGAATGTAAAGCTTGGCATAATCCTCGACTGAATATGTCGTTCTGATTGGCAGGAAATGAGCAGATTTTGTAAGCCTATCAATAATTACCCAAATAGAATCATACCTCCGTGGAGTGCGAGGCAAACCAGTGATGAAGTCCATATTTATCATGTCCCATTTCCATAATGGAAGCTCAATACACTGAGTTAGGCCTCCAGGCCTCTGATGTTCGGCTTTAACTTGCTGGCAGTTGGGACATTGGGCTACCATCTCCACGATATCTTTTTTCATTCCATTCCACCAATAGATCTATCGAAGGTCCCGATACATCTTTGTCGCTCCGGGATGAACTGCATATCTAGAATAATGGGCCTCCGAAAGAATCTAGGCACGGAGCTCTCCTACTGACGGTACACATAAGCGGCCCTGGTATCTAAGGACTCCATCTCCAGTTAGCTCAAATAAAGGTTGTCGCTGCTGTGGAATACTTTCCCTCAGTTTTATAAGCTCAGGATCCTCGTGTTGTCGCTCTTTCACTTCAGTAACAAAAGAAGATTTTGCCGTATTCTGAACGAGAATGCGTCCACCCTCTGCATCTACCAAACGCACCTGCAAACTAGCTAGCTGGCATAGATATTTGGTCATCTTGACCTTATCAGCTTCAACATGGCTTAGACTGCCCATGGACTTCCGGCTAAGGGCATCAGCAACAATATTAGCTTTGCCGGGATGATATAAAATATCAACATCATAGTCCTTTAGTAATTCTAGCCATCTTCTTTGTCGTAGGTTCAGCTCCCTCTATTTAAATAAAATACTGAAGGCTCAGGTGGTCGGTGAAAACATCAATATGAACACCATATAGATAATGCCGCCAAATCTTTAGGGCAAATACAACTGCGGCTAACTCAAGATTGTGCGTAGGATAGTTCTGTTCATGTTTTTGCAACTGTCTGGAGGCGTACACGATAACCTTACCATGCTGCATAAGAACACAACCTAGGCCAATTCTCGAGGCATCACAATATACAACATAACCCTCGGTGCCATACGGAAGAGTCAAGACAGGTGTCGTAGTAAGCCTTTTCTTTAGTTCCTGAAAACTTTGTTCACATGCCTCAGTCCACTGAAACTTAGCTCCCTTATGTGTCAGTTTCGTCAATGGTGCAGAGATAGAGGAAAATCCCTCCACAAACATTCGGTAATACCCTGCCAAGCCTAAAAAGCTACGAACCTCTGTTGGATTCAAGGGCCTCGGCCAAGACATCACAGCTTCAATCTTTTGGCCATCAACCTTGATACCATCGCCGGTAATAACATGACCAAGAAAAGCTACAGAAGTTAGCCAAAATTTACATTTAGAGAATTTATCATATAACCTGTAGTCTTGGAGAGTCTGCAATACAGCTCGCAAGTGGTCCGCATGCTCAGCTTCCGATCGCGAATATATCAGGATGTCATCAATAAACACAATCACAAATTCATCCAAGAATGGTTTGAATACCCGGTTCATAAGATCAATAAAGGTTGTTGGGGCATTTGTAAGCCCGAAAGACATGACGAGGAATTCAAAATGGCCATACCTCGTCCTAAATGCTGTTTTTGGGATATCAATATCCCTGACTCGTAGCTGATGATAATCGGATCGCAAGTCGATCTTCGAAAAGCATTTGGCACCTTGTAACTGGTGGAACAAGTCATCAATCCATGGAAAAGGATACTTATTCTTGATAGTGACTTTATTTAGTTGCCTGTAGTCAATGCACATCCGCAAGGACCCATCTTTCTTTCGAACAAAGAGCACCGGAGCACCCCATGGGGATGTACTTGGCCTAATAAAGCCTTTATCGATCAAGTCCTTCAGTTGTTCCTTCAATTCCCTTAGCTCTGCAGGAGCCATTCTGTAGGGAGGAATGGATATAGGCTGCGCATCAGGAAGCAAATCTATAGCGAAATTGATTTCCCTTTCGGGGGGGATTCCCGGAAGCTCGTCAGAGAATACCGTCGGGAATTCATTCACAATAGGAACCGACTGAAGAGTTGTTGGCTCCTTATCTATATCCTTAACATGAACCAGATGGTATATACAACCTTTAGCAATAAACTTCCGAGCCCTAAGGTATGAAATAAACTTACCCTTGGGCGTGGCTGCATTACCTTTCCATTCAAGGACAGGCTCACCAGGAAAATGAAATTGGACCAACTTTGCACGACAATCAATATTAGCATAACAAGCTGCCAACCAATCCATACCCATAATGACATCGAAGTCTAGCATAACCAATTCAACTAAATCAACAGAGGTTGGATGGTCATTAGTTAACACTGTACAATCTCGATAGACATGATTAGCTACAATAGAGTCGCCAACTGGCGTAGACACCTCAACTGGCTGTGGCAACAACTCAGATCTCATGTCAAGCTTACCAGCAATAAATGGAGTAATATATGAAAATGTAGAGCCGGGATCCATCAATGCATAAATGGCATGAGAATGTAGTGTCAATATACCTGTGACAACATTTGTGGATGCCTCTGAATCCTGTTGGCCTGTAAGTGCATAAAAGCGGTTCTGGCCACCACTAGAACCTGAGGTGTCTTCTCCACCTCTCCCTCTACCACGGCCCTGAGTAGACTGTGGACCTGGTCGGGGAGCACGGACTAAGGGCGAAGAGGCTGCTTTGAATCCTGAAGGCTGAGTTGGTGTACCTCTGCCTAACCCCGGGCACCGGCTAATATAATGTCATGTCTGCCCACAATGAAAACATGCACTCGAACCCTGTCTACATTGCCCGGTGTGCATCTTACCGCACTGAGTACATGGAGGAGTAAGTTGTCTCATCTGTGCAGAACGCTCCTGTTGATGGCCCTCAGGCTGGCCTGAGCTCTGCCCCGGTCCTGACTGAATATAACGATCAAACCGCTAGCCCTGCATCTGTGGTGGGAAACTACCTGCTGACTGAGGTGGATATCGATGGAGTGGGGGCCTAAAATCAACTCGTGGCTCCCTATAAGACTCCATAGTACGAGCCCTCTTACTCTGCTCCCTATCCCTGCGAGTATCACGAATCCGACGGGAAAGGTCCTCTGTAGTCTGAACGAAAGCTTGTATGCGGGAAATATCTACATCATCCGATAGGGATGCAACCCTACAGTCTCTAATCAGATGATCCCCCAAACCATCCATATAATGATGAACTTTAGCCCTCATGGTACGTACTATATCTAGTGCATACCTTGCCAAAGAATTAAACTTATGGCTATAATCCCTCACACTCATATCCCCCTGCTTTAGGCTAAGAAACTGGTCAAGATGGGCCTCCCGAACCTCCCGTGGCAAATAATGGGCTAAAAAAGCCTCAGAGAAGTCCTCCCACTCTGCTGGCGGAGCATCAGGTTCTCTAAATCTCTCCCATGCCTCATACCATAGGACGGCTACATCACGTAGTCAAAAAGAAGCCAACTCCACAGCCTCGGTGACGGAGGCATGCATCACCCTCAATACTCTATACATATGGTCTATAAAGTCCTGGGGATCCTCAGTGGAACTGGATCCTGTAAATAATGGAGGGGCCAAGTGAAGAAACTCTCGTTCTGTCGAGCTTCCTATCCGATCTCTCCGGGCATCTGCTCCTGACTCTAGCTGTCGCTCATGAATAGAAACCATCCTAGTCAGCAACTGAACAGCCTCCCTCATCCCCTGCTCCCCAGTCTCTAATGGAGGAACAATAGGTGTTGGAGGTCCTGTGTCTCTAGCTGCCTCAGGTACCAATGGAACTGGTGAGGCTGGGGGTACTGCATCTCCCTGGGCTCCAACAAGTGCTGGGGAAGCTGAAACTAGGGGTACTGGAGACTCACTGTGAGCCTCTAAGGGAAATCTATCCCTCTGACCCGGTGGGGAATGACTAGTACCTTCTCCCGGATCTATACCTATCTCTTGCTGTGCCATCTCCTGAGCGTAGGTAGCCTGTTAGATAGGAAACACAAAGCACGATTTAGATTTCATATGTTCTTATAACTTTGCTCTATAGCACGATCTATTAATTGAAAGAAATGTAACCATTCCTAAATGCCTCAAAGCCTCCTGATTATAAGTGTGGTGCATAACACACACCCATAAGCAAGACTCTACTAGACACGGCTTGTGGACTCCCTAGGATACGACCTGCTCTGATACCAAGTTTGTCACGCCCAAACTAGGGGAGGCACGACTGGCACTCGATACTGTATTCGATCGAGTTAGCTACTAAACATACTAGCTAACTAGACTGGGGGCCCAACAGATCGGGCAACACAACATCTGAAATACTAAGCCTGGACCGTAAGGTTATGACATGAATAACAATAAGCCATATAAACATAGGTAGACAAGCCAAAATAATAAAATACTAGCTGGCCGACGAGGCCGCGACTGAAGACATACATGCCTACACACCTATATATACATGCCAAGCCTATGGGCTGGAGCCTGAAAGCAGCAAAAAATGAAACCCAGAATATTGTGTCCACAATAGCCTCTAAGAGTGTCATAAGCACTGTCGGGATAAGACCCCAACTATACCCAAACTGTACAATAAAAGTAACCATCCTATGAAAGCTCCAGGAAGAGGTGGAGCTTACCAACTCATAGCTGAACCCCGAAATCCTAGCGGAGGGGTCGATCAGAGTCCCTACCTGAACCTGCACGCACGAAACAAAAATGCAGTGTCCCCAGGCAACGGGGCATCAGTACGAATAAAAATGTACTGGTATATAAGGTAGAAAGTAGAATCATACATAGCTGATGTAAAAAGGTAATAAAGATACCACCTGACACTGAAACTCTGATAGCCTCCATGGCCGACATCCGACCTCATAGTAATAAAATATGCATGGTATGCTCGTGTAATCGTATGTCGTGAATACATATATATTGATGTAAATGCATGACATACCCAACCAAATGCTAGCAATGGCGGTCTCTCCCGGTAGCTAACCGGTATCATATTGCCAACCTGTGGCCATCTGTATAATATATATAGTCTTTCGGGTAAATAGGCCCCTTACCTCCGATTATAGCTCGAAGTCCATGCATAATATGTCATGTATGATATGAACTTTGAATGCACATAATAGGCCATAACAAGAACTTAGCCAACCTTGGCTCATTGGTACTCTTATTCTCATAATCTCATAATCACCTTCGTATCGCATACAAATGTCTCGTGGAACCTCATATCTTTTTTAATAAGTTTGAAAACTTAACTCGACTTTTAGAAAGATAACTTAACTCTGAATATGTTCATAAAAAGCTTAAGGTGCTTCACTTAGTCCTTATACCTAATTTCTTGATAATTAGTAAAAGAAAGTATTTCAAAAAAAAAAATCAAATATTTTAGTAGTTTAAACATAAAAATTATATTTGAGAATTTTGAAATCGACGTGTCACTTTAGAGATTTTAAAATACACTTTAACAAGGAAGAAGAACTGATCGCAAATACTAAATGCCTTTATTTTTAAGTCACACAACCCAAAGACGAATAAGAATTCATATATATGGACATATATTTAAGAAAGCCGACAAAATGGCATATATAGATGTCGAATACCCTTTTTAACCGAACGAGTGGAATATCAACCTAATAGCATCATGAAAATACTTCAGCTACGATACCAATGCCTTTCACATAAGGTCTTTCTAGCAACAGAATAGTAAAATATCACATTTGGCGTCTTAGGAATTTCCCAAAATTCGTGCTAAAAGGAAGAACGAAGCTTAGCCTTAACATACCTCTCCAACGAACGTCTGAATGCCTGTAGTTCCTTCACGAAAGTTGTTCCTTACGTCCTAAGCTTCGAAACCACTATATATATGCAGCTTATACGCACATATAAACAGTTCATAAATGAGTTTAAATCTGCATATTTGCCATATGATCCTAACTTGACGAAACGCCCGTAGAACTTTGTAAAAACGATCATAAAAGAGTCCCAAGATGATTACCTTGGCAAACCAAGTATAAATCCTGAAGAACCAGAAAGAACAACAATTTTCTATCTTCCAAAAATAGCTCCAAACACAGCTAATAGAAGGGGAAAATGATTGCAAAGCGTAGAGACTGCGCTTCTAGGCACGGAGGCAAACTTTAATGATAGAAATCATTAAAAACGCATCTTAATCACTCAAGAACACCATGAAATGCTCTTTTAAGCTTTCTCACTGTTTTGGGATGAAGATGAAATGTTTTGGGGTCTTAAAAGTCGGATTTTTCCAACTTATACCACTTGTTTTACCCGACCCGGTTCGCGACCCGATTTCAGCCCGGACAGTCCGCGGTAAAACAGTCATAACGTTTTACTCCAATGTCGGTTGGATGTGAGATTTCTTTGGTTGCAAACTAGACTCGTAGACTTTCGATTTGGTAGGTTGTGGGTCCCACAACCCTTTATATATTGGGAGAAATGATCTGATACATTTGACCCAAAGTTTAAAAAATTTATTAGAGAAATTTACGATAACTTTTGCCGACCTTTATTTCGCAACTTGCTTGACTCCAAAACTTAACATGTGACCAGTGTGATATTATAATACCTCATAACAAATTATTCTTAGCATATTATACACTCTTAGTCTTATCCTACAGGTGCAAGTTAACTTAAACCTTCCGAACGCGCGGGGTGCTACCCGAGCCATTTCTTTAACCATGAACCTTTGTTTCAGGGATTCCTTTGACTTAAAGCTTTAGTTTAGTTCCTTGATATTACCACACATTTTCAGTCTTATTCTCCCAATATACTATACCCAATCATATATACCTAATATAACCACGCCATGTTACGTATATTACGTAAGAGAAGAGAGAAACACCTGGGGTCTCACAGTTTTGCCCCAAATTCCCATGAACTGGGGACTGGGGGAGAGGGACACCCGCTTCTCGAGCAGACGCAGTTGGTAGAGATGATGTAGCAGTTTCTGGTGGAAGATTTGATGAAGGTGGAAATGATGTACCGGTTGCTGGTGTTGGTGAAGATAGAGATGAAGCTGATGGAGTTGAAGAGTGAAAAGTAGCTGCAACAAACGCAGTGCTGGTTGTTGGTTGCTCGTCAGCCGAGGACAGAAGAGACCCGGTACTCTGCCCCAAACTACCGGGTGTGGCGACTGGGATACGGAAGAGGGAGTCAGCATTTTCCACCATTTTCATACTCCCCCCAGAGCGCCGAGACATCGACCTCAACTGGTGTAACTAACTCAATGGATTGAGCGGTCTGTTGAGTTGAGGAAGGTCATCATCTTCTATGTAAAGAAGCTCCTTCCTCGCTAGCCTCTCCATCATCGTCAATCATCACGGTATCAATGGCCGGCCCAGGCGGAGGGCTCGTCATCGTGACTTCTAGAGATGATTAGGGGCATCACTCTTTGCCCTCTTATTTTTCCCTTCGTACTCAGAGGAACTCCTTTTTTTTGGTTACTTGTTCTCCGGCCGGGGACTCCATGAAGAAACACCCGTGCCTGAAGTAGGCCCGGAGACACCTGTTCGAGTAAGCGCCTCCTGAAGCAGCCTCACCGCATCAGCAAGATCAGCTAAAATGTCGTCCTCGGGGACGGCAATTGATGCCACATGTAGACTTGATTTTAGGATAAAAGGAGAAGGAGTCAATCAATTTCTTAGCGTGAGAAGCAAAAACGAGACAAGTTTGAGTTATCATGGTTTTTGGCCTTCCCCCCATATTTAAGGGCCAACTTTTTCCATGTGCGGGTCTCGAGCGTAGTAACGTCCAAGATTTTCTGGACCCACCGGGCCAAACCTTCAACCCTAGGTGAAACCCACCGAATTGTTGAAACAGGCGAAAGGTGGAGGATCAATGCAAATATGAAGAAATTTCTAGCAAAAGGGATATTAAACAAGGAGCTTACGAGTGCGGTTCCATGATTCCGGAAATGATGAAGTCGTTGCCGGAATGATATCGCTGGTGGCAACAGCAACGAACCGCTCCATCCATCCACGGTCGTTGTCGTCATCCATGCTAGATAGTAGAGCATGGTAACCGCGCTTGCTGAAATTTATCATTCCCCTAGGGAAGATCTTGGGGGAATAGAGATTCATCACATGAGCTTGGGTTAGCTCCTCTCCCGTCTCTTGGCACAAACGCTGAAGGCAAGAAACCGTCCTCCACACATAAGGACTTACTTGTGCCAAACACACCTGATATCGGAGGCAGAACTCCACAATAACGGAGTCAACTTCTCCACTCAAACAAAGACACCCAAAGTAATGCGATATGTGTAAAAGTATGTAAAACCCTCTTTGGGTAGGGTTACCCGCTCCATCAGATCGGGAGCAAAAGCGGTTAGGTCCTGACAGCAACAGTCTTCCTTCACAGCAGGAAAGCTAGAAGGACGGATAGAAGAAGGATACCTATTGACGGCCCATGTACGAGAGCTAGCAGAAGAAAATTTCTCTTAGAAGTCTTTTGTTGTAATAAGACTTATAGGGAGCGGAGTCCTCGGTTTTGTTCTTGTTCTTTGTAGAACTGGTATTCTTTGAGGAAGAAACCATTATATGGCAAACCTATGGTATAATCAATAATATACTTTATACAATTTTACTTTCATGTTCTTCATTTTCATCACTGTTGTACCTGGAAGCTCTGCTCCCGAATTATTATTTTTTGTGATTTTATCTTCATTTCAAGGTTAAGTATTGTGTATTTCCTTAATTATTTTATTATTTCAGGAGTAAATTAATTCATTTATCTAGAAACCACGTATAAATTCAACTGTACCGTTTTACGGAAAAACAATAATTGGTTTATCTTTTCCCGTAGGATCAAACCAGATGTTACAGGCAAAATGATTTGTAAACCTGAACTCAAAATCGGAAGGGTGTACGTTCGAAAAATTGACGAATCCAATGCTTCACTTTTTTTTTGTTCAGATGGAAATTAAAATTTGGCTTCAAATTTCCATTTCAGTTTTGAATATATATTGGAAAAACTGAAAACGAAAAATTTATAAAAATCCATCTTATTTATTTTGACACAGATTGTCAAATTTTTGACTCTCTGAAAACAATTGCCAGATGATGTGGGGAGGAATTGCGTTCATCTCGTTCTCATCTGTGGTCACGGCAACTTATGAAAGCTTAGTCAAACTTAGGCTTTTTCCTATTCTGGTGCTCCTTTTTGGACCTTTGAATACAAAAGAAACAATTGGAGGTAGAGATAAAAAAAAACCAGTTGTTAGCAAAAAGGCAAAGGAATTGTTAAATGGAATAGCACTGAAACGCCATTGCCGGGTCTCCAGTCTCCACTCACATATCTCATGCACACGTGTGCTTATTTTCGTTCTGTAGTACTGCATTCCATGCATGCATGAATTCACGTCGTCTGCTTAGGTTAATTATTGTCAATCCATCAAATCACATATTGTTATATGACGAAGAAGAGATCTTCTCTTGTCCATATATATGGCTGTCTTAAAAACTTATTTGCACTAATTAAAGTAGCTATCCCGGATTTTAAGAGCACGAGCACACTACTATCTTTAGATAAATATATGATTTGACAATATAAATTTTTTTACAATAACCCAAGTTGACGAGCAAACTCTAATTAATATTGTTAGCATTATTTATGTCCTTCACGGATTTTCATACTTTGAAAATTATCAATAATAGTATCATTACTTACATTTTTAGATATCTTATAAGTATTATATATAACAAGCTAAATATCATTAAAAAACTCTTCATTTGTCCTATTACGTAGATCTTTTAATTATGTACTTCTATTTCCCCGTAGATATGTGATTTATATTATTAGTTTTTGATTATTGTGGGCGTTTAACATTAATTTTATTATCTTTTTTTGGTACTTCATTTCTTGACAAAATGTAATGTTTTTTGAGAGATTAACCTTTCAATTTTAAAGAGTTCTCTTTTTTAATGAACGCATACAACCTACTATATAATTAGTGATAATTTTCAAGAGATAAAGATGGGATCACAATATCACATTTCATAAAATATTTTAGTGAAAACTTTCTTATTAAAGAATTAAGGCCGAGTAACCAAGAAACAAAAGGAAACAATAAAGAAATTAACAGAAGTATTTTAAATTAAAAAGTCTAGGCGAAGAAAGCAAGGATTGAATCTCTAACTCATTGACCACTAAGCCAAAGTGCTCACTTGAGCATGAGTTCACACATACTTATTTAAGAATAAAATCAACAAAATACAAGTGATATACATAGTCTACGAAAGAGAACACGAATTTACGTGAATTCACCCCTTCCATATGGATCCGCCCTTGTTCATGGCTGTCAAAGAAAGAAAGAAATTAGAGTGGTGTATTATATATATATATATATATATATATATATATATATATATATATATATATATATATATATAAAGAGAAGAAAAGAAAAGAGAGGTGATGCAAGAGGGAATCAGAGGCTAACTATTTAGGTTAGATTTTATTTACTATAATAATAAAATAACAAAAAAATATTTTGTCACAATAAAGTAGCTTAACTTTGTCAATTACTTGTAATACTATAAAGTCGCTAAACTTTATACACTATATATAACAATAAAATCATAAAACTTTTTCTGTCATAATAAAGTAATTAAGTAATTGACTATAACATAAGGTCACTAAATATCACGACAAAGCATACTCATCAAGGCTAGTTAAGGAAAAAATTTGTGCAATAATAAAGTTCAATAACGATACGTGAAATTAACCCGAATTTGGTGGTGCAGGAGGAAATCAAGCAGAGGATGTAAGGCTGCATGCATTAGACATCGATACAGCCTGGAAAGTAATTAAGGATCATTCCAAGGGCCCTATTACCATTGGAAAAGCACATGTATGTCCAATATCTTTCCATATTCGCATCCACATCCACATGAATGCAGTGCACTTTTCTCCTCCTTTGACCTTTGACCCATAATTTTGAGGCCTCAAGAATCTTATACTTTCAAACTTTTAGATCCCATCTTTTGGTGTTGGAGCTTTGGCTCATATGGGAAAAAGAAGAAAAAAGACGGAGCAATGAGATCAGATACAAACATGTCTAAGAAAGTTTCATTCTCAATCTGTGGCTTTTATTTTATATGCATATATACCTTTTTATTGCATTGGACTTTTGACTCTGCCTAATTCAAGACTAAAGGTTCCCTCGTATATTCACCTTAGCTTAGTTGCTCTCTTTAGCCAATACGATCGAGGAAGTAAACAGAATCCATGAAAGTGAAAAAAGAGGAATCTTATGAAGTTAGAAAAAAATTATGAAGACATCGTAGCTTATAGTAACTCAGTTTGAACATGTGGATATTGATATTGTATGTATTTTTCAATCTTGGAATTTAGCTGCTCATATATTACGTGACTTTTCAATTTCTTTTTTTGCATGAGATCTACAAGGAAGGAGATTTCTCTAGTTGGTTTAGTTGTAAATGTTGAAAAGAATTTAGGTATATATATATATATATATATATATATATATATATATATATATATATATGCTTGTCAATATTTGACGTTTTGACTTTGAGTCAAGGTATTTTTTGGAGCTCATTAGTCACAAAAGATGAATTTGGTAATGTTTTCAGTATTTGACGTTTGACCTCTCTGCTTTTCCATGAAAGTAAGGCAATTTTTAACTTCTACTTAGGGAAATGAAAGAGACACCTCTTGGGTGTGAATGGAAAATGGAAGAGACACTTTTCGAATTGTACATCTTTATCTCACTCTTTCATTGGGGTGTGAATGGGAAGTGGAAGAGACACCTCTTGGATTGCACCTATTCATCCCACCATTTCATTGTCTATAAATAGAGAGGCTTAGCCTCATTGTCCACCACTAAAAAATCTGAAATCTTTCCCCTCAATTTTCTGCATACTGCATTGGTTATTCTAAAGCAAAATGTAAGTATTTTGTGTGATTTGCTCTGCCATTTGAGTTCGCCAAAATTCTGTGATTTGAAGTGCCGCTATCACAGAATAGTTATTCCGTTCTATCCTGGGAGGAATTAATCCGCAACCTTGGGCATTATGAGGGGATTAAATTCCTTAAGGAAACACAAAAAACTTGTGGGCTCGAAATTTTTTCTACTTTATTTTTTTTCGTTTATTGATTTATTGATTTTGAATAAAGACTGATAACACTACTTAGCAACGTTCATCTAATGTGCTGTTCGGTCCTCCTAGAACAAAGAGAACAAATCGGCGAATTCTATTTAACCATAGTCGCTTATACGATAGGCGACCTACTTCAGAAATACTTGCCATTTTTTAGACAATGGAAAAGGGTAAAAAATGCTCTTTAACCTATTGAAAAAAAATTAAAATTATTCCCCTTCCACCTATTGAATCTTAATTGCCCTTAACATTAAATTTAAGCTTAAAATTGTCCCTTCTTTTAACGGAAGCTGACCCAAACCTTTTTTTAATAATTGTCCCACTAACCAAAACCTTTTTTTAGAAGAACCCAAACAAACTTGCTTATAGAAATTAACAAAGTAATAAAAATTATTTCTCTGTTCCTATTTATTTAATAATATTTTTTTTACTCCCCAAAAGGATTTGCACATTTTTTTATATATAAACTCTTATTATTTGCCTTTTATTTTGTTCTTAACGAGATTCTTTCCATTGCACGGAAAGAGTAATTTAAGTATTTTACACATGTTAAAGTTGTGTATCGAAAATCATATTATAAAATTCCGATCATGCCAGACAAATAGGGACAAAATAATAATAAACATATTATCATTTATTTTATTAGTACTTAATTTATCTCATTTTACGTGATTTTATTTGACTGCATACATAATTTAAGAAAAAAAAATAAAAAGTTTGAAAGAGGAATGAAATGGTCCCAAGTCTTGGGATAAATTGAAATATTCTGTAAATGGGACTTTAAGTCGCTTCGGGGCCTCAGGGGTATCACTACATACGAATATGTTGGTGGGTTTGTAAAAGATGGGTGCGTGGAAGGGAGTTTTGGTCAAAGATATATTGTTGAAGGAAAGTGGCCAGGCCAAGACATGACTCTTTAAATATTCTTTACACGGTTGACATCACGCAAGTAAATTGAGTTGTTATAATTTTTATACCAAGTAACATGTCTCATTTCGAATATTATAAACCTCACATTCTAAAAAAGTTTACTTATGAATATTCTTTAAATGACCTGATATTGCAAATTATTGACCGGCCAGTAGCTTACTGGGGTGGTTAGGGAAGCGCATACTATCGAAAGTGGTTAACGAGCATTTAGATCGAGGACGGATCTATGTATATGATTCGGGTGGTACGTCACCCGCAAGTTTCAGCGAAAACTCTATGTATATATGTAAATATGTATAAGAAATAGTATATATTTTAAAGTGCCACCCACATAATAAAAGTCGTCAAGGTGTCAGTGGCAAAAGTACATCTTTTTCTTCTGCTTGGCACGTGGAACCCCCAAATCCTGAATTCAGATAGATACATAATGATCTCCTTAGTTTTTTTTTAATACTTTTCCTCTTCCTTCTCATTTAGGTTCATTTAAAATTGTAAATTGCATTGGTCAGTCAACACAAGAATTTTATCTTTGCTTTTGCCGAAAGTCCACTGCAGTCTAACGTGCATGCATGGAATGGTAGCCTTCCGATCGACTTTTGTCTAATCTTTCTTCGTAGCCCACTTCTTATCCCATAGCTTCAGGTTTTGCATGCTTTTTGGAAATCATTGCTAGAAATAAGGATTAAATTGCACCTGATTTACTTATGTTTGGCTTCAATTACCAATGAAAATGGAGATCATCGTACAACATATAAGTATTATGTATCTTTGTCAAGGACATCTAGAGGATCTAATCCGAGAATTACAAGGATCAGTAAATTAAAGCACTATTTCCTCCGTTACAATTTATGTGCTTTAATTAGTTTGACCGAATATGAAATTTTAAAAAGTAAAAAACCTTGTGATCTTAAACAAATATCGTATGTAGTACTAAAATCTCTATAGATTAAAACGTAAGGGGTATTATTTTATCACTATGAGAAAAGTGTCATGTGCACGTATGCAGATGAGATAGTGATTTGCCGGCAGTCACCTTTACCTACGGACCTGCTGCTGCAACTTGACAATCTTCTGATGTAATCCTTGTCGACCCGATTTTTTTAATGTAAGACAGAACATGTAGAATCATTTTTAATTATGGTGGTAGTATTTGAACTTTATCTCTGGTCTGCACTACTATCATGTTAATTAAATTATAGTAACAGTTTTAAGATGTTAGAAAAACACATTTTTAATTAGATATTTGGTTATAGTATATCTGAACCCACGTAATGTATCTCTCTGCGCGCTTTGATGCTGGGACATTGTACTTTCAATTAAAACAAGAAATATTCTAGTAGCCCAAAGTGTGGGCCCGAGGCATTTGTTGTTTCACTTTCTGTTTGTGACATATACAACTAGCCTGTTTGGATCACACAAACAGGTTCGTAATATACCTTTAAAGTGTAATTTAGGTCGTGCTTTGTCGTAACATAATGATTTTTGAGATCATACTTAACACCAAGACTTTTAAAAGGTTTTCGTCCTTCAAAGACTTGTATAAATAGCTTGACACCCTCACCTTCTTCTTCAAATCTTCTCTCAGCTATCCCTTCTCTACTAAAAACTAGAGTCTACAGAGTACAGACTGAAGCATCAACCACTGTTACTGGAATGGATCCTAGTTATGAGTCTTCCGATACTCTCAGGTTAATCTTTAAATTTTTAGACTGAACTCATATTAATTATATTTTTGAAATTATGGATTCAGAATTTACTACTCCTATTTCTTAAAATTTAAGTATTTATGTTTCACATAAAATAATATTGAATTCAGTTGAACTCGTCGTGGAAAGGTTCCATCCCCTATTATCGTAGTTCAGTCCTTGAAAACAAGCAGAATATTAATTAAGGTTTCTGTATAATTCATTGGAAATATATATGTTGCAGGAACAAGTGTGCAGCGTGTTATCGACAGTTCAACAAAAAAGAGCATTTAGTGGAACACATGAGAATATCCTATCATTCAGTTCATGAGCCCATGTGTGGAGTTTGTAGAAAACACTGTCGCTCTTTTGAATCTTTGAGGGAGCACCTTATTGGTACGTACCCAAATCTTTCTTCAACAACAACTTTTAGTGGCCTAGCTACCTTTTTATTTGGTTGAGGTCTGATTTGATTTATGCGTTAATTACTCCAAATTCATATGATCAGGGCCACTTCCAAAGGCAGAATGCGAAAGAATTTTCAAGGAGAGAGGATGTGATATTTGTTTGACAATTCTTGGTAGCCGAAGTGCTCTACGGGCTCACAGAGACTCATGCCTCTCACGTCCAAATAATAATGTATGCTTAATACAAACCTATGATAGCTCACAACAATGATGTGTTATATA
The DNA here is from genome assembly GCF_000390325.3 of Nicotiana tomentosiformis. Taxonomy (NCBI): domain Eukaryota; kingdom Viridiplantae; phylum Streptophyta; class Magnoliopsida; order Solanales; family Solanaceae; genus Nicotiana; species Nicotiana tomentosiformis. The sequence goes on along the minus strand of NC_090813.1, from coordinate 94,791,974 downwards.
TTGTACGCATATCATCTAAAAGTTTAAATTGTTACAAGGAATACATTTTAAATTATTTCATTATGTCTTTAACACGCTCCCTCATGTGTGGTTTGAATATTTTACATGGGCAAAACACGTGAAAAAAAATTCGATAAAGGGAGGCGTGTGAGACTCGAACCGAGAAACAAGCTAGCCTGCTTTTGTTCATCTTATCTAAAACCTTAAGCTGACGTAAAGTGATATTGGTTCTTTTTGCAGGGTTTGCTGTATCGCATGGCAAATTTGGGAATTCAAGATGACCTAAGAATTGATAACAGCAGAGGAAGAGTAGTTTCCCTTGCTTGCAAAATGGTTGGTGGTGGCAGCGATGGATCTCTGGATCTATGTGCAAGAGTTTGTCTCATTGATGAACATGAGAGGATCCTCTTTCATTCATATATCAAACCAAACCTTCCTGTCACTAGTTATAGGTAACGAATTTAAGTTATATACACTAATAGCTAGCGTAAAATTCGTTACATTATTATCAATTACTAATATTTATCGTGTAAATATTTAGTACACTATCAGCATATAGAGCTTAAACAATGACAAGAAATTATGTGTTTATTAGGTATGAAACAACGGGCATAAGACCAGAATATTTGAGGGATGCGATGCCATTAAGGAATGTGTCAAGAAAAATTCAAGAATTCCTTTGCAATGGGGAACCTATTTGGCAAATCCGTTCTAAAGGCGGAAGGTCTAGGATTCTTGTTGGCCATGGTTTGGATCATGATCTTAAATGTTTAGAAATGGAGTATCCAGCAATAAAGATCAGGTAAATTAATTCTTTGATCAGCTTATCTAAGAACCAAAATTAACATTATGCAATTTTCAATGATTAATTTCATGCATGATAACTAAAATTTATTACTACAATAATAAATTCACAAAATTATTTTCGTCACATTAAACTAACTTAATTTAACCCTCTAAAATAGTAAGCTCATTGAATTATGTTTGCCCAAATAAAGTAACTGAATTTTACCCGCTAAAATAGTAAAGTCACCAAAGTTCAACGTGAAGATTTTCTCACTTTACTATAATGTTCAGATACTTTAATGTGAGAAAAATAAATAGTTTTGTGATTTTTAGTGTTATAGTACTAGATAAAATTCAATTAATTTAATGTGACAAAAAATAATTCTATAACTTTACTATTATATTACATAAAGTTGAAATTAATTTGTAGTCGTAGTTATATATTATTATTATTATTATAGATGAACGTTTTAACAATTGTTCGGTTATTTTTATTCTGAAGGGATACTGCAAAATACCCACCACTGATGAAAACAAGCAAGCTCAGCAACTCTCTCAAATACTTGACCAAAGCTTACCTAGGGTAATTGCATGAAACTTTATCCTTGTCCTCCACAAGTATTGTAGCAAGTTTAGAATCTAAAAATGGACAAATTAAAATTTTGTAGGTATGATATTCAAACTGGAGTACAAGATCCTTATGAAGACTGTGTTGCAACAATGAAGCTCTACAAGCGAATGAAATCACAATTTCACAAAAAAGAAAACTACCCTCTTTCTTCAGATCCCCAAAATAAAAATAATTTTGCAACGTGGAGGCAAAATGAGCTTGAGAGGATGAGTCCAGAGCAGCTGTTGGATTTCTCAAGGTCTGATTATTATTGTTGGTGCTTGGACTCACAAGATATATAATTAATAGAAGACGAATGGTGGAAAAGATAGAGATAAAGCAACAATATTCGATATGTACGTTTTATGAATTCTTAGTAGATATCAAGAATTTAAATCATGATATTCATGAAGAAAATTTAGTATTTGTATCCCTACTTGCTATTGTAAGATTTATAGTTGAAATAAAAATGAGTTTAATTAGTTGCTAAAATAAACAAGTACTTTTTTGTCATGTGTAACAATAATAACAACGTCTCAATTCCAAACAAGTTGAAGTTGATTATATGAATCTCAGTGACCGTGTCAATTTGTATTGAATATGCGCCTTATATACTTCAAGTGATTTAATTTTCTAGCTAGTTTCAATTAGGGGTAACATACAATAGTACATTTATGGTGACGGGATAAACTAAACTGTATATTATTAACTTTAAGTTAATTATGATTTGCTTCCCTTCTAGAAGCGTGATGAACAACATGCTACAACTCAATAACTATAGATGACATTTTCGATATTATATAACGATAGATGATACTTTCCAATTAAAGTTTTAAAAGATTCGAAAAAAGTATAGCCGAAAAAAATTGGATGATTCCTAATATAGTAAAGTATACTCCATATCTTATGAAATGAAACGGAAGAAATATTACATTCTACTGAATAAAGGATGAAATAGCTAAATTGTGAATTTTTCAAGTTAAATACTGTTAATACAGCTAATTGAGCTAGATTGTGGTAAGTATAACAACAATTCACACATGCAACTAGCCATGGCATTTACCCTAAAAGCACATAACAATTGAATTTATATGTGATTTTAAGGATACGTGATTTTACTTGGCATAAACTGAGAAAATATGCAAACTGATATTGAAATTGGCTGTAAAGAAAAATAAAAGCAAACCAAATGAGATATGTAGCTTGGGCCCTCCAACCAAATGAAACAACAAAGGAAATATAAGCGAAGTAACGGAGTATTGAGAACCTTGAGAAAAGAATATTATATTGCTTCTTCTTTTTTACAGTCTCAGCTCCCTTTTACAAATGATCAGACCCCCTTTATATAGTAGGGGAGTCATACTCTTGATACAATTCTAAATATAGTAAGGACTCTCATGATGGGTTAATTAATCGGCCTCTTCTTGATACGTGCCGTGATTTTCGCCGAGATTCTCCGCCTAATTGCGGCTGTAACGGCTTTTTGTTTCTTGGCTCGATCTTGATCCTGGCCGATCTTGATATTGGTTGATCTCGATCTTAATCGGTATCTAGGTCTTCGAGCTCGATCTTGACCGACCTCGATCTTGATCGGTCTTTGGGTCTCGAGCTCGACAGCATATTCTTCATACTATGGCTCGATATTACAATGATGAACCTTAAACCATCATGTTCTAATCTCGATTAATCATAAGAAGGGAAAAACTCGGTTTTGACCGTATACAGATAGTCCCCTTGTTTCTAGGAAAGAAGATAATGAGAAACGATATGAATTTCTGAACTTCGACTTGGTGGATAATGATGTCAGCGACGAGTCTGATTGTGACATATGCGACAAACGTCTCATCGGTCCGGTTATCAAGGCATTAAATGCGCGTCAGTTGATGGTCGGCCATTACCAGTTTTGAACCGTCATTGTGAAACCAATAAATAGTTCCTTTCTTCATCATTCCAAACTTTTATTTTCGAAACTTTTCCATTCCTATCTTCATAGTTTTTTGCCTTCTCCAAAGCTCCCTATTTCCAGGTTTACAAATTTTGTTGCTTGTTCTTCTTAAAACACTAAATACTTCAATCTCTATTCTCCTTTGTTCATAAAAATTAAATGGCAAAAATATCTAAAACCATTTCGCAGAAAGAGGTTGCTTCCTCATCTCGGCCGGCCTGCGAGAAACAAGTGGTGGAGCCACGCCTTGAGGAACTTATTCCCAGGGGATGTGTTATTGATTCTGATTTTAAGGTCGAGAAAACCTCATCAGTTGCTGGTCGATGCGAGCCGGTATCGAGATATATATGCTCGATACCCAAAAGGCCTCTTGATCTGGTGAAGAACGATTGCAATTGGGAAAACAAAGAGATTGTGATACCGGCACCGGAGGAAGCGATCACTACCTACGTGGAAGGGTATTTGAGTGTTTACACTTATCCTTTCACGCTGGGTCCCCTCGATCCGATCATCGTCGATTTCTGCAAGAAATACCAGATGACCATCGGCCAAATTCACCCTTCTTTCTGGAAGATCGTGATATTGCTCCGTTTCTTCGTGAGTAAAATCGATGGGCTCCCTTTCACCCTCGACCACCTCGTAAGATTATACAGCCCTCGAATCTATTGAGGTGGGTTGATAAAGCTTCAACCCCGGGCCACCAAGGTATTCATCTCGAGTATAGATGAAAACAAAGATCGGGGATGGATGGGCTGGTTCATTCGGGTAAAGACCTCGGACCTAATCCCGGCCGAGAGCATGTCATTTCCTGAGAAATGGAATATGAAATGTAAGTATGATCCCATTTTTAATTTCCGTTCGTTGCTTTTACTTCTTCATCCTTTTTCGTCAATGTTTTTCTCGATTCAGCCATTGCTTGGATGCCGGGTGCGGTTCCCCACCTCAAGAATTGGGTGAGAAGCCTGGTTTTGACGTCAACATACGCCGAGCGCGCGTGGCGCGATTTGTCAAAGGGATGGTGGGAGGCTCGTACTCATGGTAGGCCTTCTTCTTGGATTACCGATTTGCCTATCGTTCGAGCATTTTCTCAAGCATAAATTTACTTATTTTCTCCTTTTGTATGTCTCAGAAAGGATGCGGCTATGAGACCCCCATCCGGTGATGAAGAAGCCTTACCGCATATCTTGAAACCGGCGAAGGTGATTAAAAGAAAAAGGGCCTTGGACTCCGAGGGTCAAAAATCCAAGAAAAGAATGGCCCGTAAACCCAAGGGGAACACAATCCCACTGATTATGGAGTCGGTCTAAAGACTAAGGAATAAAGAAGAAGAAGAAGAAGAAGAAGAAGAAGAAGAAGAAGAAGAAGAAGAAGAAGAAGAAGAAGAAGAAGAAGAAGAAGGTGATTCTAGGTTGGTGGCCCGTGCACGAGCTAGCACCAATATTCAGAAGACTTCGGAACCGGTGGGAGTCGATACTGCTCCGTCTAGGTTCGACGAGGTCGAAGAGGAGACTGTGTCCCAAGTTCCCAAAACTGAGGGGAACCGAAGATACTTTACCTCGGGGTGAAGATACCATTGAAGAGGCGGTGGATGCCAATACAGAAACCGGGCTTGAAGCTCATCGAGAGGGAGGCGGTGCCCTAAAAAACCTACTTGGGGTAATAGAGATCGGGGATTCCCCCTCGTTTCCTTCATTTTGCCAGTCGATGATACGTGATGCTCAAGCTATGGAGACTTATCACGGGGAGGGAGCCTACGAAGAGGAAGATCCTTTCCGTGGTTATTTTGTCGGGGTAGAAGATGTCACCGGTCTGAGTGACATGGAGGCTCCGAAGAAGAGCTCGGGCGAGGCGGGAGTTTCTTGTCTTTTCAACGAAGCTCAACAGGCCCTGAATCGGGTAAGTTCATTTTCTCTTTGTCAATTTTAATACTTGTATTTTTCTTTCTTTGTATAATTCCTTCTTTCTATTTTTGTAGGCCTCTGTGCATCACCACGAGGTGTTTCTCCAATCCCAAGGGGAGCTGATCCGGTACGAAGCCAAAATCTGAGGGCTTACTGAGGAGAGAGATGCCTTCAAGCTTCTCAGTGAGCAGAGAGAAGGAGAAGCAGAAGGACTTCGGACTAAGCTAGAAATAGCTCGGAAAGAACATGCCGATTTGTCCGAGCAGGTAAAAAGAATTTTTGAAGTTAACAACACTGACTCGGGCGTGATAGCTAATAGTTCGGTCCCACAGGTCCAACAAAAGCTCGATGTGATCAGCAGCTTCGTGTTGAAGTGGAAGCAGTGAAAGCGGAGGCCGAGGAGTGGAAAAAGAACATGGATTGCCTTGCCTCAGAAAAGGAGGCTGCCCGGGCTCAACTGGCCTCGGTTGAGACCCAACTCTGAATCTTGAAAGAGAATGCCTTGGTGCAAGCCAAGAAAATCGAGGAGTTCCAATCTCGTTTGGGTTCAGCAACTTTTGATCGAGAGAGATTGGCCATAGAACTTGCAGAGGCCAAATCGGAGGTCGAAATAGCCATGGCTACTGCTGATGTAATGGTGGTTATCTACCTGTCCGATACTGAAGCTGCTCAAGTTTGAGCAAAGGAGGTTGTTGAGGCTGCTCAGGCTCGAACAAACTGGGTTGCCGAGCATGCTAAATGCCAGTCTAGGAAGGAGACTCTCGAGGAGATCCATGCTTGTGGCTTCGATCTTACAGTTGAGATCGAGAATGCTAAGGAACTTGAAGCTGAAGCTAGAGTGTTGGATTTTTCTGATGATGATGATACCGGGAGTATGAGTGGATCTGAAGGCGAAGGAGGCCTCGAGGGAGAAGATACTTCTCCCGGAGAGGACTAAGTCCTTTAGTATTTTTTGTAGAAAAACTTGATCGGTCCATGCTGCCCTTGTAAATGATTTTTGACACATATATATAAAACTTTCTTCTTTTCCGCCTTATAAAATTATGAAGTTGTATTCCAAGATCTGAGGTTTAAACAATTTGATTGGAACTGAATTAGTATAGCCCTTAGACTTTATGGTCGAGTGAGTGCTTGCTCGAATTCGAAGTAAGGTAACCCTTAGATTTTTTATTTGAGTGAGGACGGTCTCTCGAACTCGAGACAAATGACAGCCCTTAGGTTTTGTAAAATGATTTTTTAAGGCTTTGTCCTCTTTTTGGCTTGAAAGAGTTTCTTATCATTTGTATTTGCAAAACTTGTAATGCCTTGGCATGAAATAAGGAATTGTTTGAGAGTTCGAACAACTTTGTACTCATTAGAGTTTTTGAGGCTTCGGTATTTATCGAAGCCTTTTATGATTTTGTCGGAGGTAGCCTTTTTATTTGTTTATGAAAGATTTGAAAGGCCTATTTTGTTACGGAATTCGGACGTCTCCGATCCGTATTAATTTGGTTGTAGCCTCTTTATTTCGGGATATGCCTCTTAGGGTTATTTTCCCGTTTTACTTCGAGTTTGCCCGAAGTGTCAGTCCCCGAGTGGGGTGGCCGTTGCCTATAGAATCGAGGGTTGCCTAAGAGGTCTTATGATCTTCAGAGTTTATATAATTCGATCTTGTTTATTTTTCGGACGGCAATCCCCGAGCTTGGGGGTAATTATCCAAACTCTGGTTATAGTCGGCCCTTAAGCCTATTTACATAATAGGTCGAGAGTATGGAATTGTATAGGAAAATACTTCTCTTTATAAATGATTATACATGCGTACATGTTTTGTGCCAGGGCTCGAGCAAACTATGCGGGCATGGTTCGTTTGACCGTTTGGCCCTTATAAATTTTTCCTATCTAGACCCTGCTGCCGTGAAGTAACTTCCTCGTATCAAAGTTGACATTCGAGAGAAATGCCCCCCAATGTTCGAGGTTAATTGTAAAGAAACCTCAGATACTGTTGAATTGTTCTAAGTTAGCACGATCAATGCTTGCCTCATTAAAAATCTCGCCGAAAAACCCATTTGGGACAAAACCGGTCTAAGGGAAAAAGAGTTCAACGCGTGCTTTCAGACCTAAAGGCTTCGTGTCGAAGAATCCCTCATTGTTCCTGGTCGAACACCTTCAAGGGTTAGTTGTAAAATATAAATGAAAACGGAAAGGGTTGTACCTTAGCAGTAGTATTATTTTAGGTGAGATATGTTCCAATTGTTTGGCAGTTGTTCGCCATTTATCGTGCCAAGCTTGTAGGATCCTTTTCCGACGATTTCCAAAACCTGGTATGGTCCTTCCTAGTTCGGACCCAGTTTCCCTTCATTCGGATTTCGGGTGTTGAGGGTGACCTTTCTTAACACCAAGTCCCCGGTGTTAAAATGTCGAAAATTGGCTCTTCGATTGTAGTATCTTTCGATTCGCTATTTTTGGGCATCAAATCGGACGAGAGCGGCTTCACGTCTTTCGTCCAACAATTCTAAGCTCGTATGCATGGCTTCGTTATTTGACTCCTCTGTTGCATATCGAAACCTGATGCTAGGTTCTCCGATCTCGACCGGGATCAGAGCTTCGGCGCCGTAAACTAATGAGAATGGTATTGCTCTGGTACTGGATTTCGATGTTGTGCGGTATGCCCATAGAACCTTGGGTAGTATTTCTCTCCATTTTCCTTTGGCGTTGGTCAATCTCTTCTTAAGATTTTGGATGATGGTTTTGTTGGTCGATTTGGCTTGTCTGTTCCTGCTGGGATGATAAGGTGTTGATAGGATCCTTTTGATCTTGTGATCCCCGAGAAATTTAGTTACTTTGATGCCGATGAATTGTTTTCTATTATCACATACAATTTCGGAGGGCATCCCGAATCGACATATGATGTGGTCCCAACTGAAGCCTATGACTTCTTTCTCTCTGACTTTCTCAAAAGCCTGTGCTTCAACCCATTTAGAGAAATAATCAGTCATAAATAAAATAAAATAAACTTTACCTGGGGCTGACGGGAGAGGGTCAACGATGTCCATTCCCCATTTCATGAAGGGGCATGGGAAGAGTACAGAGTGGAGTAGTTCCTCGGGTTGATGAATCATGGGCGCATGCCTTTGGCATTTGTCACATTTTCGAACAAACTCCATTGCATCCTTCTCCATATCGGTCCAATAATACCCTGCTCTGATTACTTTGTGTACCAGCGATTCGGCACCGGAATGATTTCCACAAGTACCCTCGTGAACTCCTCGTAGGATATAGCTGGTATCTCTTGGTCCTAAACATATTGCCAACGGTCAATCGAGCGTCCTTCTAAACAGCGTTCCGTCTTCGGACAAAGTGAACTGTGCTGCCTTTGTGCGCAGAGTTCTCAATTCCTTTGGATCCGATGAAAGTTTCTTGTTCTTTAAGTACTCTATGTACTTGTTTCTCCAATCCCAGGTTAAACTCATGGAGTTTATCTCGGCGTGCCCTTCTTCAATTACCGATTTCATGAGTTGTATGACAGTCCCCGAGTTGAGTTTGTCGTCCTCGATCGACGAACCTAAGTTTACAAGAGTGTCGGCCTCGCTATTCTTCTCTCGAGGTACATGTTGCAATGTTCATTCCTTAAATCGATTTAGATCCACTTGTCGTTTATCTAGGTGCCTCTGCATTTGGTCTTCTCGAACTTCAAATGTCTAGTTAACTTGGTTTACCACGAGGAGGGAATCACACTTAGCTTTTATGACCTCTGCTCCCAAGCTTTTAGCTAGTTCGAGACCTGCAATCATGGCCTCATATTCGGCCTCATTGTTAGTCAATTTTATAGTTCTGATAGACTGTCTTACTACACTACCTATGGGTGATTTTAGCACGATGCCTAGTCCGGACCCCTTCGTGTTTGAAGCACCGTCCGTAAAGAGGGGCCATACTCCCAAAGATGTACCCGATTTTATCAGTAGTTCTTTTTCAACCTCGGGTACGAGGGCTGGCGTAAAGTTAGCCATGAAGTCTGCCAAAATTTGAGACTTGATGGCGGTTCGGGGTTGATATTCATTATCGTACCCGCTGATTTCTACGGCCCATTTGGCCAATCGACCCGAAAGCTCGGGTTTATGCAAAACATTTCGAAGAGGATAAGTTATTATAAAACATATTGAATGATATTAGAAATACGGTTTTAGTTTCCTAGAGGCGCTTATTAAAGCAAGATCTAATTTTTCTAAGTGGGGATATCTAGTTTAGGCCTCACCCAAGGTCCGACTAACAAAATAGACAAGGAATTGCGTACCTTGTTCTTCTCAGACCAGGACTCCACTTACCGCTATCTACGAGACTGCCAAGTACAGGTAAAGTTGTTCGTCCACTTTCGGGGTGTGAAGCAGCAGCAGGCTCGATGGCATTCCGGAGTACAAAATAGACAAGGAATTGCGTACCTTGTTCTAAGGCTTGATGGCATTCCGGAGTACATGCAAAATTACTCTTCTTCTTAAGCAGTGAGAAGAATCGGTGGCTCCTATCTGAGGATCTCGAAATAAATCGTCCTAGGGCGGCTATCCACCCCGTCAGCATCTGCACGACCTTTATATTATCCACTATCGTGATATCATCGATATCTTTGATTTTATCGGGGTTGATCTCGATTCCCCGGTTGGACACCATGAAACCAAGAAACTTTCTTGAGCCAACTCCGAATGCACACTTTTCGGGGTTGAGCTTCATATTGTACTTTTTTAATATATCGAACGTTTCCTGCAAATGCTTTAAATGGTCCTCTGCTCGCATGGACTTAATTTAATTAACATGTCATCAATATAAACTTCCATTAATTTTTCTATTTGTTCTTCAAACATTTGGTTTTGTAACGACCCGACCGGTCATTTTGAGCATTTACGCCCCTTTAAACTATTTGAAGTTTTGAATAACTTCCTACGAGGTATTATGACTTGTGTGAATTGTTGGTTTTGGTTTTAAGGTATTTCGGAGTTATCTTGGAAGAATGAATTTTCATGTTGGAAGCTTAAGTTGAAATAGTTGACCAGATATTGACTTATGTGTAAACGACCTCGAAATTTAATTTTGATGATTCCAATAACTCTGTATGGTGATTTTGGACATAGGAGCATGTCCGAAAAATTATTTGGAGGTCCGTAGTGGAATTAGGCTTGAAACGCCGAAAGTTGAATTTTGAAAAGTTTGACCGGGGGTTGACTTTTTGATATCGATGTCGGAATCTGATTCTGGAAATTGGAATAGTTTCGTTATGTCATTTATGACTTGTGTGCAAAATTTGAAGTCATTACGGATTGATTTGATGTATTTCGACAAAGGATATAGAATTTGAAAGTTTAAATTTTATTAGACTTAAATTGAGGTGCGATTCATAGTTTTAGCGTTGTTTGATGTGATTCGAGGCTTCGACTAAGTTCGTATGATACTTTAGGACTTGTTGGTATATTTGGTTGAGGTCCCGAGGGGCTCGGGTGAGTTTCGGGGTGGTTTCAGACCATTTCTAGGCCATTTTTAATTGTTGGTTTCTGCCTACAGAGGTGTGCATCGCGATCGCGAACATTTGGTCGCGTTCGCGAAGAGCAAACAGCAGTTTGGGGCCTTGTGAATCGCGATCGCGGAAGCTCTTTCGCGATCGCGTAGAACAAAATCACTGCTACACTGACCCGATTTTGGAAGCTTATATCTCGCAATCTATAAGAAATTTGGAGATGATCTAAAAACGAACGTTGTAGCCCATGATGTCTAGTTTTCAGAAAGGTAAACCATTTGTCATTTGAAGTTGTGTACAAAATGTTATAGTGGATAAACTATAGGCTGTCTGGGAAGAGTTTGGAAATCTCTGTTGCACAGGGCTGAATTTGGAAGCTTATATCTATAAATCTATAAGGAATTGAGAGATGAGCGACAAATGAAGGTTATATACCTTGGTATTTAGTTTTCAAAAAGTTAAACCATTTACAATTTGGAGTTTTGTACAAAACGTTATGAATATTATACTAGAGGCTGTCTAGAAGAGTTGGGGAGTTTGTTCTACGTGATCGCGATTGGATTTCCGCGATCCCGAAGAGTAATTTTGGGGCTGAAAAATTTTGTGCTTCGCAATCTCGAAGCATTTTCTGCGATCGCGAAGAGTAAATACCTGGGCAGTAGCTATATTTCGAGGCTTCAGCCATTTTTAACATATTTGGAGCTTTGAAGCGATATTTGAGGCGATTTATACCATATGGATTGGGGTAAGTGTTCTATATCCGAAAGTGATTATACTTCATGATTATATGATTATATTCATCATTTATTTCGGATTTAAATGAAAGAAATTGAGATTTTTGCAAAATCTTTCAAAAACGAAAATTTAAGATTTGGAGGTCGAGTTTTTATCGGAATTTGATAAAATTGGTATGGTTGAACTCGTATAGAAATGGGTGTTCAAATTTTGTAAATTTTGTCGGGTTCCGAGACGTGGGCACCACGGGTAATGTTTGAGATAAATTTCGAATTTTTATGGAAAATTAACATTTTCTTATGGAATTAATTTTAATAAATTTTATTGACTGAATCGAATTATTTGTGGCTAGATTTGAGGCGTTTGGAGGCCAATTCACGAGGCAAAGGCTTAGCGGAATAAGAATTTCACGGTTTGAGGTAAGTAACAGTTATAAATCTGGTCCTGAGGGAAAGAAACCCCGGATTTTTGTGTCATATGATTATTTTGGAGGTAACGCACATGCTAGGTAATGGGCGTGTGGGCGTGCACCGAGGGGATTGTGACTTGTTTATTAGCTATATGCTCTCTATGTAAAGTTGAGTAACTTGTTGTTAGCTATATGCTCTCTATGTGTTGTAGAGATTTGACTATTAATCATGTTAGAAACCATATTTAGGCTATATGTTGGTATTGCTGGGACCCACAGAGGTCGTGTACATGTTGAACTATCTGCTTAATTGTTGTTTTGTACTCAGTCACAATTTACTTATTTATTTTAACCCAGTCTCTATTTTTATTATTGATACATCATATCATTGTTGTTTGGGCTGATTTCATGATTACTGAGAGCCAGAGAGACTGGAGAAATTTATGACTAAGTGAGGCCGAGGGCCTGATTGTGAGATATTATACTATAGTACGTGAGTTGTCCGTGCAGCACGTAAGTTGTCCGTGCGGATCCAGATATTATACTATAGCACGTGACTTGTCCGTGCAGCACGTTAGTTATCCGTGCGGATCCAGATATTATACTATAGTACGTGAGTTGTCCGTGCAACACGTGAGTTATCCGTGCGGATCCAGATATTGATACTATAGCACGTGAGTTGTCCGTGCGAATTATAGTGCCTGGGCTGTAGGAGCCCATCCGGAGTCTGTACACCCCCAGTGAGCGCGGGTACCCATTGAGTGTGAGTGTTGAGGGCTGAGAGCCGAGTGGTTGAGCTATTGTGACGAGTTGAGTGATTGTTGCCCTGAGAGGCTGTAATTGCTTTTCATTTGTTGTTGCACTTAGTTGCTATCTGTCATTGTTGTGAAATTCTCTAAAAGATTTTATATCCGAATTTCATAAACTTGAACTGTATAAAATTGATTTGACTTAAACTGTTGGATTTGAAAGCATCTATATTCTTTGCTGGAATTACCGAAAGTGAACTATAACTGGGTAGCTCGTCACTATCTTCAGTTCCTTATTTATTATTATTACTTGCTGAGTTGGTTGTACTCATACTATACCCTGCACTTCATATGCAGATCCAGGTGTTCTCGGACATAGCGGGTGTTAATTCTTTCGCACAGTTGATTTTTCGGAGATTCAGAGGTAGCTGCCGTGTTTCGTAGACCTTGCCTCTCCTTCCCTATCTCCTTATTTATTGCATTTGGTCTCAGACTATTATGGACCATATTTTCCAGACTTGTATTCATATTAGATACTCATGCACTCAGTGACACCGGATTTAGGGAGTGTTTATATATGTATTTGTGAGTTTTTCTTCCACTAAATTTAGATATTTTATTTTCAAACTTAAAAGATATGGTGGTTTATTAGGATTATCGGTTTGCCTAGTATTGAGATAGACATCATCACGACGGGTGAGATTTTGGGTCGTGACAGGTTTACTAGGCGTTGATAAGTTGCACCAGCATTTTTTAGACCGAATAACATTACATTATAGCATTAGGTACCGTACTTAGTGATAAACGATGTCTTTTCCTGATCCTCCGGGTTCATCTGTATCTGGTTGTACCTGGAGTAGGCATCGAGAAAATTGAGAATCTCATGGCCGGCCGTGGCATCGATCATACGATCGATATTTGGCAAAGGAAAAGAATCCGTGGGGCATGCTTTATTCAGGTCTTTATAATCTATACACATTCTAAGTTTGTTTTCCTTCTTAGGGACTACTACTACATTTGCTAACCATTCGGGGTACTTTACTTCCCGAATGGATCCTATTTTGAGAAGTTTGGTTACCTCGTCCTTGATAAAGGCATGTTTGACCTCGGACTAGGGCCTTCTTTTTTGCTTTACCGGGCGAAATTTAGGGTACACGCTTAGTTTGTGAGTGGTGACTTCTGGTGGAATCCATGTCATATAAAGATGGGACCAAGTAAAGCAATTTGTGTTAGCTTTAAGGAAATGAATAAGTTTTTTCCTGAGCTCGGGGGTTAGCCCCGTGCCTAGGTATACCTTTCGTTCGGGTTGATGCTTGGCCAGTGTGATTTCTTCCAGATCTTCGACCGTTGACTTGGTGGCATCAGAGTCATCGGGAACTATGAAGGATCAAGGGATCCAGTAGTCATCATCTTCGTCGATCCCTTGCTCCTGCAATTGGGTCGAGTCCGGTATCTGTGATTGTTATTTGGCCTCATATTTTCCCTTCGATCTTTTCGTTGATGCGAGTGCCGATACTGGTATCACATTATCGACTGAAAATATTTTCTTGGCGGCGGGTTGCTCTCCGTACACAATTTTGACTCCTTCCGAGGTCAGGAAGTTCAGAACTTGGTAAAGAGTCGAGGGCACTGCCCTCATGTTATGGATCCAAGGCCTTTCGAGCAGGGGCGTTGTACCTCATGTCACCATCGATCACATGGAACTTTATTTCTTGGATGGTCCCGGCCGCTTTCATTGGCAAAGTAATTTCACCCTTGGTGGTTTTGCTTGCCATGTTGAAGTCGTTAAGTACTCGGGATGCGGGCACGATTTGATCTTGTAGGCCGAGATGTTCTATGACCCTCGACCGAATAATGTTGGTTGAGCTACCTGGATCAATCAAAACACGTATAACTTGAATTTTATTCATAAGGACAAATATTACTAGTGCATCATTGTGGGGTTGTAAGATCCCCTCTGCATCCTCGTCACTGAAAGATAAGGTCCCCTTCGGTATGTAGTCTCGAGTTCATTTTTCCCTCGTGATCGATACCTTGGTGCATTTGAATACGGACCCCCAAGGAATATCGCCCCCTCCAACAATCATGTGGATCACATGTTAAGGCTCTTCTTGCTTATTCTGTCTATTTGAATCTCTGTTCTTGAAATGGTTTTTAGCCCGATCGCTTAAGAATTCTTGAAGATGCCCTTCGTTGAACAAACGGGCTACCTCCTCCCTCAGCTGTATGCAATCTTCTGTACTATGACCGTGGGTGCCATGATATTTGCACATTTGATTAGTATTTCACTGGGTCGGAATAGTCTATAGAGGTCGGGGCCACCTGGTGTCTTTGATTCACCCAATGGCCGATACAATAGATAATGCATCAATGTTGAAGTTGTATTCCGATAGTCGTGGTGCTTCTTTGGGTTTGACATTTTTGTCGAAACCTCTTTTACTCATGAGCCCTCGAGAGCTCTGTCCTCGATCATTTCTTCTGTCAGTTCGACCGAGGTTGCGTCCAGGCCCGTTGTTTCTCCGATCACCACCGTATAGTTGATATCGATCTCTGTTTGTTTGTGGTTCCTGGTCAATATCCCTTTTAACTCTGTCGATGGTCCTGTTTGGATAAACGGGCCAGGAAGGAGTCCCCAACTGGTCATCCTCGGCCCTAATCTTTGACTGGTACTGATTATGCACGTCGGCCCAGGTTACAGCTGGATTTTCGATCAAGTTCTGCTTCAACTATTGTGAGGCTACCGAACTTCGTATGTTTAGGCCTTGAGTGAAAGCCTGAACTGCCCAATAATCGGTGAATGGAGGCAGATCCATGCGCTCCATTTGGAATCGAGATACGAACTCTCTGAGCATATCGTTGTCATTCTGTTTTACTTTGAAGAGGTATGACTTTCTAGTCTAGACCTTTATCGCTCCGGCGTGCACTGTGACGAAGGAATCTGTGAGCATGGCAAAAGAATCAATGGAGTTAGGTGGTAAATTATGGTACCATATCATCGCCCCCTTTGATAAAGTTTCTCTGAATTTTTTCAGCAGTACGGACTCAATCTCATCTTCCTCTAGGTTGTTCTCCTTTATTGTGTATGTGTAAGAAGTGACATGCTCGTTGGGGTCGGTATTTCTATTATACTTGGGAATTTCTGGCATGTGGAATTTTTTCGGAATGGGCTTAGGAGTTGCGCTAGGGGGGGAAGGGCTTTTGTACGAACTTCTTTGAATCCAAACCCTTTAAAATCAGTGGTGCTCCCGGAATTTGATCAACTCGGGAGTTATATGTTTCCACTTTTTTGTCATTCGCTTCAATCTTCTTCTCCCCCGATTCTACTCGCATTGTCAGCTCCTCGAACATTTTCAAGATAGCAGGGTCGGTTCCTGACTCATTCCCATTTGACCTCCCCAGCGCTGGTTCGGCCCTGTGAATAATTTCTTGTGATAGCTCGGGTTCGACCCTACTTGGTACGTGGTTCTGATTTTGAGCCTACAGCATTTCGAATATTATTTGAAGGCTGATTTCGCCTTCTTCGCCACCCTATGAGTTCTGACCTGTTGATCGAATGCTTCTGCGGACGCTGTTTTCGGGGTCGACGCCCAGATTTGCGTTCAGGGCAACATTGGAACTGACTTCAATGGGGTCTGCAACTGGTACTCCCTCGGGGTCAATTGGAAGCACTCTGTTTCCTGTGGCGGCTACATTGTAGTTTTTGCCATGAAAAGCAAGGCCATTGTCGATGTGTGTGGTTACTGCTTGAGAGTTTGACATGCTGATCCTGGAATCAAAAATGCTTACAAGAACAAGTGTAAAGAAGTGTGTGTTATAAAAATTAACACCAAGCAATCACTATTGTCCTTAGCCCCACGGTGGGCGCCAAATTGTTTACCCTAAAAGCAGATAACAATTGAATTTATATATGATTTTAAGGACACGTGATTTTACTTGGCATAAACTGAGAAAATATGCAAACTGATATTGATATTGACTGTAAAGAAAAATAAAAGCAAACCAAATGAGATATGTATCTTGGGCCCTCGAACCAAATGAAACAACAAAGAAAATATAAGCGAAGTAACAGAGTATTGAGAACCTTGAGAAAAGAATATTATATTGCTTTTTTTTTACTGTCTCAGCTCTCTTTTACAAATGATCATACCCCCTTTATATAGTAGAGGAGTCCTACTCTTGTTACAATTCTAAATATAGTAAGGACTCTCATGATGGGCTAATTAATCGGCCTCTTCTTGATACGTGCCATGATTTTCGCCGAGATTCTCTCCCTAATTGCGGTTGTAACAATTTTTTGTTTCTTGGCTCGATCTTGATCCTGGCCGATCTTGATCTTGACTGATCTCGATCTTGATCGGTCTCTGGGTCTTCGAGCTCGATCTTGACTGAGCTCGATCTTGATCAGTCTCTGGGTCTCGAGCTCGACAGCATATTCTTCGTACCATGGATCGATATTATAATTATGAACCTTGAACCATCATGTTCCAATCTTGATTAATCATATGAAGGGCAAAACTCAATTTCGACTGTATAAAGTAATGGAACAATAACGAGCTCAAGAGCGAGAGAGAAGAGCAGAGAGGAGGAAGAATATTCTAGATCTTTTTAGTTAATTATGTTTTTACAACTGAGATCAGTGTTATCTCTTTATCTCTTTCTTATAGTTTCTTGTGTGCTTCCTTTAGACCTTTTACTTCAATACTCCATTTCAAGCTAGATAGTGGAAAACATCTAACACTCCCAGCTTAGACAGAAGTGACTGGTGTTGCACTGATCCTAGCCCCTTAATCATCAGATCAGCTAGCTGCATTTTGGTGGAAATATATTGTGGTGTGATCAGTCCACTCTTGAGCTTTTCTCTCATGAAATGACAGTCTATCTCTATGTGCTTAGTCCTTTCATGGAATATAGGATTTGCAGCTATTTGCATTGTTGCATTGCTGCATTGCTATCACAGTGCAAATTCACTGGTCTCTGCACTTTGTTTTCGAGTTCCTCTAGTAAACCAACCATCCAAATGCTCTCTTCTAATGTAGCTACCATGATCATATACTCTGCTTCTGCTGAGCTTCTGCTAATGGTCTGCTCCTTCTTGGATTTCCATGACAATAAGGAATCCCCCAGCTTAATGACATAACCTGTTAGAGACCTTCTTGTATTGGGACAAGATTCCCAATCCGAGTCACAAAAACCAGTGAGTGTTTGAGTCTCTCCTTTCCTCAGTAATATCCCTAAGCGTGGTGCCCCTTTAATGTATCTTACCACTCTTAGGGCTGCATCCATATATGACCTTTTGGGTTGTTGCATGAACTGTCTTAAAACATGTACTGCAAAGCATATATCAGGTCTTGTAATAGTCAAATAAAGCAACTTTCCAACTAGCCTTTGATAAGCGCCCACTTCTTCTAATTGTGCATCATTATTTCTGTCAACATGATTGTCATAATCCACTATAGTGAGTTTGTGGTTCAAGTCCATTGGTGTTGCAATAGGTTTGCAACCACTCAATCCTGCATCAGAAATCAATTCTAATGCATATTTTCCCTAGTTCAGAAGAACACCCTCATTTCATCTCATGACTTCAATTTCCAGGAAGTATCTTAAGTTCCCATAGGTTTTTAACTTTAAATCATTTATGTAAAGTACTCTTAGCTTCATCTATCAAAGGCTGAGAACTTCCTATTATTAGAAGATCATCCACAAAAATGAGGATGCTCACAATGTCTATTGCATGCCTCTTAGTAAAAAGAGAATGATCATGTGCACTCTGTGTGTAGCCAGCATCAAACAGGCCAGTTGTGAGCTTTATGTTCCACTCTCTTGATGCCTGCTTTAGCCTATAGAGGGCTTTCAACATCCTGCACACCAGAGACAAATCCAGGATTTAAAGTTTATGGGTTCCTATAGCGACCTTAAGTAAATATACAATAAGTAAATAGGTTCACAATTAAATCTTTATGGATATTTAGTAGATTTTTTATATATATATATATATATATATATATATATATATATATATATATATATATATATAAATAGGGTATATACAAAAGTTACTGGGTTCATGGGAACCCACATGTAATAGGCTAGATCCGCCCCTGTTGCACACCTGATACTCCCCTTGCTTTTGAAATCCCTGTTGAAGGTCCATGTACACCTCCTCAGACAAGTCTCCCTGAAGGAAAGAATTGTTGATATCCATTTAAAAAAGATGTCAACCTTTAAATAAAGCCACACTAATAACAGTGCGTACAGTAACCATTTTATCTACTGTAGAAAATGTCTCATGGTAATCCAAGCCTTCTCATTGAGTATAGCCTTTTGCAACAAGTCTTGCTTAAAACTTGTCCACTTCACTATTGGCTTTATATTTGATCTTGTAAACCCATTTTGATCCAATTGGTTTCTTGCCAGGAGGTAAAGACACAATCTCCCAAGTGGAGTTGTCCTCAAGAGCCTTGATCTCTTGCTTCATAGCTTCTATCCACTGCTGATTTTGAGCTGCCTCTTTGAAGGTTCTTGGTTTGGTCAATACTAAAAATGCTCCCACATAAGATTAGTAACATGGGGAAAGATAATAATAGACTAAATGAGATGATATGGGATATTTGATTGGTACAGAAGAAAAGTGGGTGGAAATATAATTTTTCATCCAGATAGGAGGTACATGGGATCTTTGTGGCCTGGCAGGCACTGATGAAGGTCTTTCAGCTAGAATGGAACCATGTTCAGGGGTTGCTGGTGTTGTACTTTCAAGGACTACTTCTGCAGGTGTATGATCTGCAGGAACTATGTCATTTAATTCCCCTTAAGATGTAGTACTGTCAGTGGTCATATGATCACTTTGAAGATGCATGTCATCTATTTCTCTTACAGAAGTATCAGGTCCAGCTGAATGTGAGTCACCCTGTAATGGGGTTGTATTCTATGTAGTGGTAGTGTCGTGCATAACTCGTTGTATGATAGTGTCTTGAAGAACTAGAGGCACAACAACCATGTCTTGCACAAATATATTTTCTTCAGTGCTTGAAGGAAATATGTGCTCTTTAAAAACAACATCCCTACTAACCAAGAAGGATTTACTTGCTAAGTCAAATACCCTATAACCTTTTTGGGTATCATAATAACCAATGAATACAGTTATCCTTGCTCTAGGGGTAAACTTATCTCCCCTTGGCAAGCTATTTGTATAGCACAAGCAACCAAACACCCTCAAATGCTCTATATTAAAATGTTTCCTGTAAAGCATTTCATATGGTGTCTTGCCTTCTAGTACATGTGTTGGCAGTCTATTTATCAAATACACTGCAGTTCTCACACATTCTTCCCAGAATATAATAGGATTCCACTTTGAAACTTTAATGCTCTAGCCATTTTAAGAATGTGCCAATGTTTCCTCTCCACAACTCCATTTTATTTTAGAGTATAGGCACAATTACTTTGATGCACCACACCAAGAGAAGCAAACAATTCATTATATTTGGAGTTAAAAAATTCACTTCCGTTATCAGATCTTAAACATTTCACAGTGACAGCAAATTGATTCTTTACTATTTCGATAAAGTTCCTCGGCACAACTATAACTTCACATTTGGTACTTATCAAACACACCCATGTATATCTACTAAAATCATCCAATATAGTAATAAAAAACTATTTTCTGTCATAGGTAGGCACTTTATAAGGCCCCCAAATATCTAAATGCACAAGGTGGAAAACATTAGTTGATCATGAACTGCTAAAAGAAAATGGCAGTCTACACTATTTAGCTAGAGGGAAATTGTCACAATCTTCAATATCACTACTACTGATTTTATTTTGTAAAGTAGGTAAGTGTTGTATAGCCTTCAGGGAAACATGTCCCAATCTGTGAAGTCATAGAGTATTGTCTGTCTTTCCTCTTAGAGTTATGCCTCCCAACATTATTGCTCTTCCTTTCAACAGGTACAGACCATCTGATTCTCTACCAATTTCCAGTACCTTGCCACTGTAAAGTTCCTGAAACAGACAAAAATCATGATAAAAGTTGACTGAACACCTGAGTTGTTTGGTGAGCTTTGACACTTACAATAAATTGAACTTAAATCCAGGCACATGTAGAACATTGTCCACACATTTGTTTCCTAGGACCATTGTACTTCCTGAATGTTTTATTTCTGCTTTAATCCTTGTTGGCAGTTGAACTCCACTATGTTCTTGTCCTGTCATGTCTCTTACATTGCTTAAGATTTTCTTATTATGTGTAATATGATGTGTGGCTCCTGAATCCACTATCCATTCTTCTAGTGATGCACTACATAATAGAAAGGCTATACCTGCCATGTTTGAGGAGCAATCTCCTGTTGTTGGTTTGTTCAAAAGACCTATCAATTGCTTGTATTGCTCCTCTGTCGGCACATGACCTTGAAACGGATTCCCAGGGCCTTCACCTGCTTCAGCACTTGCAGTATTCACATAAGGTCTAGCGCATCCACCTTGAAATTTCTTTTTGCTCTTAAAGTCTGCTGGATATCCGATGATCTTGTAACAATTTTCTTTCAAGTGGTCTTTGTATCCACAATGATCACAAATCAGCCCAAACTTCTTTGGTTTAAAAACTTGACCTCTTCCTGCCATCATTGTTAAAGGATCCCTGTTTATGTTAACAACTCCTAATGACCTTTGGCTTTCCTCTTGTGTTACAATTGCATAGGCCTCATTCGCATTAACAACGTGCCTTCTTAGCAATAGATTTCTCCTTACATTACTGTAAGTCTCATTCAACCCCATTAGGAATTGTAACAACCTCTGTTGAGCCAAATGTTCTAAGGATGGTCTAGACTCCTCACAATCACAAGCAGAGGTTGGGACCAACACATCTAACTCACTATACAAAATACTTATTTTTGTGTAGTAACTAGTAATAGAATCTGTACCGTGTTTCAAACTATCATTTTTTGTCCATAGGTGATATATCCTCGTTAAGCTTCACCTATCAAATTTCTCCTTGAAATCAGTCCACACTTTCTTCACATTTGAAGCATATACAATACTAGACATTAACTCACCTGCAACAATGCTTCTGATCCACGACAACACAATTGCATTACACTTTTCCTACTGCTCTGTAAGTTCTCCTTTGTATGTGCTTTTGACACACGACCCGTCCACAAATCCAAGCTTTCCTTTTCCTCTCAGTGCTAACTTCATCGTCGTACTCCACAAGGCATAATTTTCCGGCCCTGTGAGCTTGATTGGACTAGAACTAGACCTGGAGCGTTAGAGGCTTGAAGAAACAACGAGTGATTGTGCTCAAGTAAAGTCACTTCATTCCCGGACATTTTTGCTCCGATCAAAGAACTGTGAATCCCTAATTTCAGAAAATTTCACTTCCTTCAGTCGAAAGTTCAAATTTGAGCCCTAGATTTGAGATCGGGGCTATGATACCAAGTGAATTGAGCTAGATTATGCCAAGTATAATAACAATTTACACATGCAACTAGCCATGACAATGGAACAGTAACGAGATCAAGAGCGAAAGAGAAGAGCAGAGAGGAGGAAGAATATTCTAGATCTTTTCAGTTAATTCTGTTTTTACAACTAACATCTGTGTGATCTCTTTCTTCTATTTAACTATACTCCTACCTCACTACTTCTTTATTATTTACACTTTACTCCCTACTAGTTTCTTGTGTGCTTCCTTTAGCCCTTTTACTTCTATAAATACAGCTTCCGGCGATAGGCACCATGAAAGTAAAGTGATCTTATCTTCGTAACTGTCGTTCAACATGGTTTCTTTCACAACGCTCTTAGATAAATTACCACTTTAATTTCCAGTAGCTCTGTTTGTTTCGAGATAGAAAAACACATCAAATGTTTAATAAAATGGATCTTTTCGACAAGAGGCTTCTCATTTGTTTAATCACGTTCTGAAAATTTAATATATATATATATATATATATATATATATATATAGGAACTCCACTTGAAGTAACCAAATATAGGAACTATAATTTGGTAAATACTGAATTACCATACCGAAATCGAAAATTTTGGTATTTGGTATTCGACATTTTGGTATTTGGTTTAAGTTTTTAAAATTTTTTGGTATTAGGTATGGTATTTGGTAATTAAAAAAATAATATCGAAATACCGATATCGTACCGAAATATATAATACGTTACATAATACACATATTATTAACTATAACATACTAAGTAACATAATACTTTTCTTTGGGGCCAGTAGTTATGCCTATGTACTTCTTTAGGAAAATTGAGGAACAATGTAGGTTGCAGATTTTGACTCTTATTCTCTAGGATGCCAAGCTGCTTAACGTAATACTTTTATGATTTTGAGGTATTTCTTCTTGTGTATTGAATTGCATCTGTTTGGTTAGTCCTTGTTATATTCTTTAAGTTCAGGAATTAGCTCTAAGCAAGTAATAAGACAATTTCAATGATTAAATTTATTCCTTTATGTACTTTTTTTCTCTCGATGGGTTGATATTTGCTGGTTTTAAATAAAAAATTTATAAACGGTGCTTAGAACATTTTTATATTTATATTTGTGACACTTTAATTAAGAATATTACAATCTATGATTCTATACACTAGTTAATATTTAAACTGAACAAATCGAAGTTACCGTATCGAATAAACCGAAACCGAAAGGAGAAAAACCGAATCATACTGAATTTAATTAGGTACGGTGTTGGTATAGCATTTTAGGAAACCGAATACCGAAAATACCGAACCGAAATGTTTAAATAGCGTACCGACCGACGAACACCCCTAGTAGGAACCATATAGCTCCACTCCACTTGAAATATAGCCAGTTTTTGCAAAGCAGTTGAAAAATTGCTGCAACCAAAAAATGCGGCAAAATAGTTGAAAAATATTTACGTGAAATTCAGAGAGTTTTTCTCGATTTTGAAGTGCTGCAAATGAAACTTCTGGACCATCAAAACTCATAAAAGAACTGCTCAAGTGAAACTCCAGGACTGTATCTCGAAGTTCGAAATTATACCAATGAATATTTTGGAATTCGAAACTTATAAAAGCTAAGTGAGCTCCATGACAGTGTTCTGTAGCTCAACACATAGTTCAGACTTGAACTACGAAGAAGAAAAAGAATTAAGAAGTTTAAAAAAGGGACAAGAAGAAGAAACTTGTGTATACTGCTTTGTTGAGTTTGGATAATTTTTCAATTATTTTGCAAATGTTGGTTATGTATCGATTCGCATCCCTAAATATGGATATGTGTCAGAATTAGCCATTCTTGAATCAATTTGGCACCACCTGATGTGGTCCATTTTCAGGTTTAACAAGGATCTGAACCAGACTAGCTTGGGTGAAATTAAAAAATAGTCAGATTTATAAGTGGTAATTGAAAAATAGTTACAATTTCAAAAGTAATCGAAATTTAGCTACTTTTCATATAAAGATATATCTAATCAAAAACACTATTCAAAATCCAGAAAATATTTCAGCATAATATGTTGGACTTCGAATTTTTTACATGTGAATTTCCAGCATAACATGCTAGAATTTAATAATGTATTAGAGTTCCAACGTAATATGCTGGAAGTTCATACACATGTACTCCAATCTCCAGTATATTATGCTGGAACTTTCCGTGTTGCAGTAAAATAGTGACTATTTTTCAATGATTTTGCAAATGCTGGCTATTTTTCAAATTACCAATCCGAAAACTGGCTAGCTCATGCTATTTTAACGACTAGCTTGCCATTGGCCCAAGTCCACAACACACTCTATGTCGTTTTTTATGTCACCTTTAGAAACCCAAGTAATCCAGACAATTTGTAACGTCCTTCAAAACTTTAATGGACTTTGGCATCTGAAATTCGCTTTGGATTTTCACTCTATGTCACTTCTAAAAATTTGTCATTTACAAAAATGAGAGAAGAGGGGTATGAGTTAATAGAGTCCAGAACCCATTTGTGATTCTTTTTAACAAAAAGAACAGAAATGCATGTAAAAAAAAAGAGTGATCTAACTATGTATAACGCTCTTTTAAAGAGCGCTATACCTTAACGTCAACGCCCTTATAAACAGCGTTATGCCTGGGCTGATAAGACAGTTATGCATAGCGCGATATATAAAAGCGCTATATGTATAGCGATGTTATATACCGCGCTATACATAGATAAAAACAGTCCCCTTCCCTTCTTCCCCACGATTAATACCAGTCCCTTCCCCCATTTTTTTAAAAATCTTCAACAACCCTCCCCCTCCCCTCCCCCCTCCCCCCATTTTGTCGATAAAAAATTTGAGTGGACCTCACACGTCCCATAAAAAGACAAGATTGTTGGTCCCACATCCTAGCCATCCATTCCTATTGTTGTGATTTGCTTGTTTCGGACTCAAATATTCAATTCTTCAACTTTCCGAAAAAATAAATCGAGGTATTCCGATTTAGTTTATGTCGAAACTCGTATAAATAATGCATATTAGGTGTTTTGAATGTGTTCCATGTTGTTTTGTATTTTGTTTTGCATTTAAACTGGTATGTTATTTTTATCCGGACTAAGTTATTAGTGTTCTAAAAAAATATGTAAAAATTGAGAAATCATTATTATTTGTTAATAAAAATGTTAATAAATTACTTTTATTGTTTTATATGTATTTTCGTGAATGTTTTGTGATTAAAATGTATTTGTTGATTTTATCTAGTTTAGATTATTTATTTGTCTAAAGACTAGTAATATAGTGCCCTTTTAGCTTAGTAAAATGTAGAGCCTTTTACGTAGTATCCCTGTTGTTTAAGTATATCTTATATTGATAGATCAAATACAAGCTCTGTCCAATATACAAAAATTAATTATTTAATTTACAAACAAACATATAAAATTATGAAACTAACATGTAAAATAATAAAATTGACACACATAAGAATTCAGGATAGCTTGGTGCTATTGGGCCTCAAATATCGAGCCTGGAACCCATATATTAATACTCTGTCCAATTAAATATTGTATAATTATAAAAAATAATTATTTAATTTATAAAACAAACATACAAAATTATGAAACTAACATGTAAAATAATAAAATTGACACATACAAAAATTCAGGATAGCTTGGTGCTACTGGGCCTCAAATATCGAGCCTGAAACCCATATATTAATAGTCTGTCCAATTAAATATTGTATAATTATAAAAATTAATTATTTAATTTACACAACAAACATACAAAATTATAAAACTAACATGTAAAATAATAAAATTGACACATACAAGAATTCAGGATAGTTTGGTGCTACTAGGCCTCAAATATCGAGTTTGGAACCCATAGATATATACTATGTCCAATTAAATATTGTATAACTATAAAAATTAATTATTTAATTTACAGAACAAACATACAATTAATGTTGTTTAATTTACAGTAGACGACATGGACGTGCCGCATATGCATCCCGGACCTTTCTGCGATCAGCTATTAGTGTTAGAGGGCGATCATAGGTCCGCTCACGTATGGGAGGGAGAGTTATTGGCCCAGAATCTCCGCGCCAGGAGAGTGGACGACATGAGGAATTTTATGAAGGACAGAGATCTCCATCCCCATGTAGTCCAGCGCCTGCGGGTCACGGGCTTCTACAGGATTTTGGAGATCGGGCGGCTGTAGCTCGACTGGTCTTTGGTCACGGCCCTGATAGAGCGGTGGTGACCGGAGACGCACACATTCCACCTGCCCATTGGCGAGGCCACCATCATGCTGCAGGACGTGGAGGTTTTATATGGGCTGCCTGTTGCACTGCCTCAGGCCATGAGAGAGATAACGCGTGGGCAGTATTTGGACATGCTGCACCAGCTTACTGGTTTCAGGCCACAAGATGATACTGCATACTCAGGGGCCAGTAGCATGAGTTTGACAGCTATTCGACAGCATTTGGATATATTGCACCCCGATATCACTGGCGAGACAGATGATCTGCATATTCACCGGTATACGAGGTTGTTGTTGCTCTATATGTTTGGAGGGGTCTTGTTCCCGAACACTTCGGGGAACCTAGTCAGCTTGAGATTTCTTCATCATCTTCAGTGGCTAGATGATTTACCCCAGTACAACTAGGGTGTTGTTGTTCTCGCCTACTTGTACAGGCAGATGTGTCGGGCGAGCATGGGCACCCAACATGACGTATGTGGATTTTTACCGCTGCTACAGGTGACAACATATTCGAATACTTTATTCATTTAACATATCTAGTAAAAATTATCTTAAATTTTACGTCAACTTTGTATGTTAGGTTTGGGCCTGGGAGCGGTTCCTGCAGTTGCAGCCACCTCTACCACCATTACCTCCGGATGTACCACCTCATTTTCTCCCTCTAGCTAGGATGTGGGTTCTCCGGTGGGGATACATACATATCTACGAGGCTCGGCATAATCTCCCCTTTTGCAGGGATTTGTTGGATATACCGGAGGGCGCACACGTAAATGTATACCTAAGTTTACTTGGTATAGCTTCACATGTGTTGCGCATACTCACATTTTCTATTGTTATTTAATAGTTCATCTGGACTCCATACAGCGAAGTCTTGATAGGTGGCCTGCCCGATTATTGCTCGGTCGGCCGACTGATTTGGAGCACTTCCGTCCCGCTGATGTGCCTTGATATTGTGGAGCATCATGCCACGGAGCGGGTACTTCGCCAGTTTGGCCGTCCGCAACTTGTACCAAGAGGGCCCACATGGGAGCCCACACATTATCAGCGGGATGATCGTTCTAGGGTGGACGACCCATATGTGGCATGGCTAGAGGCGCAGGTCGATACTTGGGACGGGCGAGCTGACCTGATTCAGTCCCCCCCCCCCAGAGCCGGACGGATACTATTTATGAGTATATGCCCTGGTACTGCCGCACTACCCGACTTTTCTTCGGGAATCCCATTCATCGAGCTGCCGGTCGGTACGTTCCATACGTCGGGCAGCAAGAGGCCCTGGTATGTTTTCTGGTATTATTACTTTTATGACTGTAACATAGTGTTCTGTTGTTTATATTTTATACGTTGTGCAGGCTATTGGCCTACATATAGTCTACCAGATGGGATTGCAAATGCAGCAGCATGCCGGCGAGGGAGCGGCCGTTTTGCACGATTATGGCTGGTAGGTTGCAGAGGTGGCTGCCCGGACACTGCAGCGAGCCCGAGAGGATCAGCGCTTAGGACACGACCCTGCTTATGTGGCGCCAGAGCAGTACCAGCGAGGTAGGGGTGTCCCACGAGGTAGGGGTGCTCCACGAGGTAGAGGTGCCCCACGAGGCAGGGCTGCCCCATGTGGTCGTGGTGGGCGGCGAGGAAATGGTCCCCAGCAAGGGGGCATTGAGGCCTTGTTGATGATGTTGATGTTGATCTGTCGGGTGACGTTCATGAGCCGGACGAGTATCCCAGCAGCATGTCATCATACAGCCTTGGGCTGCAGCTCACTCCAGGGACTTCGCAGGTGACCCCGTCAGGTCCATTATTGACCACGGGCACGGACAACACCGGAGAGGATTGTGATGCATACTTCCCAGGCCCATCGACCGCTGCTGAGGATCGGCCGACCCGAGATGTGGATAGTGGGCGCCGGCTGAGCTATGGCTCATCATCGAGGGGTGCTGGGGAGCTTTCACAGGCGCAGGTATGTTTTTATTAGTATTTATTCTAAATTTGTTTTTTCTTTTCTCATTTATTTTCCATAAATAACTTTATTAATTTTCTTATTAAGGCTTCATCCTCACCCGTCACGGAGGCCGCTTTGTGCGATACTGACCTGGCTGCGACGGATGATTATATTCAGGAGCCCGACGAGATCGTGGTAAGACAATTTAAATTGTTATGACTTAATATATATTTTCCTATACTGAGCTGACTTATTCTTCTGTAGGTTACTACTGGACCGACGACCCCTTCTACCGATCCTGCCAGCACTACTGATGATCATGCTGCAGCGCATCCTGCTATAAAGAGGCGACGTGATGAGGATGATCTTGATAGCGTAGCCGGGCGGGATGGCATACGCCTCAGGCTAGCGGCTGCATTGAAGCACACAGGCTGTGGAACACATTGATTTTCTTTTCTTTTTTTTGTATTTGATGTAAATAATAGCAATAATTTTTATTGTTTTCGTTATATGCGCATTATGTATATATTTTTTGGGTTCTTCGTTATTTTAATACTGCAACACAAACATAAATACAAACACAACAACTTAACATAATTTAAATTCGGCACACATAATGAAAATACATGACATGGAAAGCATAAAGATAAAATACAACACTCAACACATACATTGGTTTGTTTAGTTAACTATTCTCTTCTTCAACCACTCAAATTTGATCCAACAGCTTTTTTTTTTCTTCTTCCACCTCTTTTAGTTTCTCCTTCAATGCCGTAATTTCTCGTTTATACATAACCTCATCACGTTCGTATCTTTTGTTCAAATCATGAATATACTGCAAAGTTTGTTTGTAGCATTCTTGCTTACAGGGTTCATCAATCCATACCTCAAAATTACAAAAAGGTTCATCGGGAATCCTATAAAACTTGTTCACACACATCCAGTATCGGCGCCCAACTTCACCATCATCCCAACAGTCCTCCATCATACATTTTTGCCGCACTGGCACCTTGGTACATAAAGACGTTCAGACATTTGTTAAAGTGAAAAAAAAATGCTTTTATGGAGAGTTTTGCTATTGGTTATTGTTAAGCGCAGAAAATAACTAGAATGTGCTTGTTATTTATAGGCAAGACAACACACATAACGTAGTATTTAACCGCGTTATGCTTACACATAACGTAGTATTTAACCGCGCTATGCTTCGCGTGTTAAAGATTCTTTGGGATACAAAACAGCTTTTTCGTAGGCGGGCAGCTTTTCAGTTCGACAAGACAACACACATAACGTAGTATTTAACCGCGCTATGCTTCGCGTGTTAAAAATTCTTTCGGATACAAAACAGCTTTTTCGCAGGCGGGCAGCTTTTCAGTTCGACAAGACAACACACATAACGTAGTATTTAACTGCGCTAATGCTAACACATAACGTAGTATTTAACTGCGCTATATATATTCACATATTTATCAAAAATCTTCCTCCTCTGACAGTGTAGTTTTCTAATAATACTTTTAGCGTGAAATTCGAAGGTCTACTAAAAAAAAAATCGTTTTTTAATCCAATACTATTTTTGATTACATGAACGGGAGGGAGAAATTCATTAATTTATTCAACTGAAAAATGGACCATTATCAATAAGATTTAACAATAATGGAAACATAATTTTATTTGATACATCTTACAACATAAACAAGTACATACACTTATTACAACTACATTACGAAACCCAGTTACTACGTGTATCCTTGATAGTTGGGCACATTAGAAGAACTCCCACCAGGAGCTGGATTATCACCGCCACCCAAACCAACCGAAGGACATTTTTGACGGTCATGTCCTGTTTGCGAGCATATACCACATTTGCGTGCATAAAAGGTATCGCTAACATCCATTTGGTTCCGTATACGCGTTCTCTTCTGCACCTGTATTCGACGCAAAAACTCCTTGTTACACACCATTTTAAATGGTTCCGGCGGCCAATAATGCTCAGCACCCACTGGCTGCAACTACCCACTATAGGTGTTTAAGTATGCAATAACACTATATTGTTTATCAACGTAGTTGGTTGGCCCTAAACCAACATGTTGAAAGCACCTGATGGCATGTGAGCATGGCATGTGGTAGATGGATCATTTCCCACAAGAGCATAACCTTGTAGATTCATTTATGGTATGTACATTATTCCCTCGGTTTTGATGGATAGCGGTGCGAACTTCAAAAATATTTCTGTCGTGATTATATTGTAAAAATGAATGCCAATATGCTCGCCGCCTGTATTTCTCAAATCTCTTCATCGGCAGTAGCATAAATTCAACACCCCTTTCCATCAATGACGTTGCAGCTGCAGCCCTTTCAACAAACCTTTCCGCCATCTGCTTGAACGACATGCGCACCATGGCAGTGACAGGCAATCCTCTTGCCGACTTCAATAACCCGTTGAAAGACTCTGACACATTTGTAGTCAGAATTGCCCATCTTCTTCCACCATCCGCATGTAGAGTCCACTTGTCAAGCTCATGTCGCATCAACCAACGATAGGCTCTCTTGTCTTCCTGCCTGATAGAATCCATGTGTCTACGAAATTTATGCTTTTGGTGTTTTGTTGCTGCCATCCATATCAAATCATGCAGATCCTTGTTGGGATGTGCCTTCTAAAAATTGGCCTTCAGGTACCTCACACAGTAACGGTGGTAGGCATAAGGTTCTTGCCATGCAGGCAAATTCTATACAGAACTTAAGATACCACCATGCCGATCAGATATTAGACAAATACCGGAACGCTGTTTGACAATGTGCTCTTTCAAATGGTTCAAAAACAACGTCTACGTCTCTTGGCTTTCATTGGCACAAATAGCAAAAGCTAAAGGAAATATTTGTCCATTAGCATCTACTGCAACGGCGATCAACAGCTTGATATCATACTTTCCATAGACATGAGTGTCGTCTATGGATATTACCGGCCGGCAATGCGGAAAACCATCAATTGGTGGTTTAAATGCCCAGAACACGTAATTGAATATATATTCTGGTCTTCCCGTACTCCGCTCAAGCTTTCATTCAACAACCGTCCCGGGGTTAATGTGTTGCAGTGCGGCCATGTACCTGGGTAGAGCTGCAAATGACTTATCCGAGTTAACATAAACAATTTCAAACGCACGTTTACGCCCGAGAAATGACTTTCTTTTGGTAATGGTATGGCCATATTCCTGGTGGACTGATGTAATGCACTCTTTGATTTTATACCTTATGAACGCTTCAAGGTGTGGAATAAGGACAAGAGAAATCAAGTCAATATCAAATTTGTAGTGATTCCCATTGAATGTGTCCATTTCACATCTGTGGGTGGGAATATATTTATCCACTTTCCACAGACTTGTGTTCTTCTTGCTCGCACGCAGCATCCAATGACAACCCGCAAACCATCTGCGGCAAACAACCTTGTATACATTCGGACTTGACTCTCATACCGTCATCTCACGACACTCTTTTACGCTGTACATTTTTGCCGCCTTGCTTAGGCGCACTTTATCAGGAAAAAGCATGCCCTTTGCCAGCACCGTTGGTCTAGAATCATCCCACATTGTTGTCCGAATTTCATCAAAATCCCTTGTCAGAGCATCCATATCCGGCATACTTGGCAAATGATCAAGGTAGGGAATCTTCCTTGAATGAAACGGCACTTGGGACTCGTACACTCTTGGTCTAACGGGGGGTGGAGCATACTCCCTCGTCAAATCAGGTCCTTCATTCTCTTCCTCTTCATCACCATCCTCACGAGGGAAGGGTGTGTCGTCTCCAGAATCATCGGAATTGTTGTCATAATCACTGTTCTCTTCCTCACTCTGTGCATCTGCCAGATCCCGATTTAATATGTCGTCGTCGGGCAATTGAGTCAGGACAGGTGGTTCAACTTGCTCGTTTTCACTGCACAAACAACAAAATAATAAGCTACTAAAATTAATAAATACTTTCCATATAGCTGTATCACTTCACTTACAAGTCGTAATGTGTTGACATTCCTTGATGGACTTTATCATGTTGGTGATGACTCCTGGATGGACCACCATGATCCAACACACCAGAACTACGCATATTCCAACTGGTCGTGGGTTCATAACTTGTAAAAGTCATATCTGGCCGGTACCCCCTGTGGAATATATGAGCGTTAATACAAACTCAATACAACAAAAATATACATCGTAACACAAAGGAAAATTGAAGTTTACCACTCGTCTTGTGGATTATGTAAAGCATGAGAGAAATTATTTCTTCGCTCCTCATTCGCCGGTGGTGATAAGTTTAAATCAGGGCAAACTCTTTCATCCGGAACCTGTCCGGCAAAAACTACTCCAGAATAACCACCCGGTGACTGAAGGTTATCCCTACTATGCGCAACCTCATTATTGCGAACGTCTTCGACCTTGATGTACATTTCCAACATTTTTATCACAAGAAATTCCCGGTATTCATCCGGAGTCCTCAAAAAATCCCTCAAAGTTTCATCATCGTCGATGTTAAACTCAGCGTAACAAGCAATCCTTTGCGGAGTGACGAAATATGGATATCTTCCGGTTACTTTAAGATTCACCGAACGTTTCCTCACACTCATTTTATTACATAACAATGATACTAATGTATCGTACTCCATTGTAAGTGGCAACTTAACATGACACTGTAGAGATAAACTATATCTCACAGAATTATTCGCCACCACAATGGAGTACGATACATTGGTATCATTGTATCGTACTATGATACAACCTCCCCCCCCCCCCCCCCAAATATAATGAAACCCTTACTTTTCGCTCTTCAGACATTATGAAAAAATGCTTGAGAATTTAACAAGAAGAAAAAATTGAACGGGAGTTAGAAATATTTTTGAATGGATTTTTGTTAAATCCTAACTCCTTTAAATAAGGCAATGCCTAGCTCGGGGGGCTGAATTTATTTAGGTATAGCGCTCTTTTAAAGGGCGCTATACCCATTTGAATTATTGTTATGTCAGTTAAACGCATGAGACTTATTGGTGGGCCCACAAAACATGTATAGCGTACTTTATAACTGCGCTATACATATATAGCGTTGTTTCTAAAGGCGTTATATGTATAACGCTCTTTTAAAGAGCGCTATACCTTAACGTCCAAAACATTTCCGTTAAGAGTCCGTTAAGGTATAGCGCTCTTTAAAAGAGCGTTATACATAGTTAGGTAACTTTTTTTTTTTTACATGCATTTCCGTTCTTTTTGTCAAAAAGAACCACAAATGGGTTCTGGACTCTTAGTTAACAGCTTAGAGATGGGACAGGAGCAGGTTAAGTATCATTATCATCAGTCCAGACGGCAGTTGGCATAAGGTTTGTTACTTTCATCTCGCAGTGTGAATGTGGAACACCCCTAGTCCTTTCTTTTCTTTAATCATTTATGGCAAAATTAGCTCCACTTGAGTTAATTCAGAGAATATAGAAAGATGATATATACAAGTATTAAGACAGCATAATAAGTTTGAATTTCCAAATATGTGTGTATATCTAGGAAATTACCAGATTGCGCTCTAACAGAAACTACAAAGAAAAACAAGCACAAAATTGTGTTCTCCAGAAAAAATATCGTCATGGTACTTCATGAAGATGTGATTCTCGAAAGGTCACTGGCCTACGTATTCCAAAGGCCTTAGAAAAAACCAGACAACAATAACCGATAACTTGTACACAAGTTGCACTGCATCTAGTCTGTCCCATAATTAGATCTCACTAACAAGAGCATAAAACTGCGCAACACATATAACATCATTCTAAAGCTTGTACAAGGAGCATTACAACACTATTAACTCAAGAATACCTCAGTATATACTCACCTGAACAACCTGCAACTGATTTTTCATATCATACAATTGCATTAAACTTTAAAGTATGATAAAGACCAAAACATAGCACATGACTATGTTGATCTAGAATTGCATAGTACATAGCCAGATATGAGGGAGCTGAAGGCCAAAGCTGCAAATGCAAGGAAGGACATTGCTACGGAGGCGCTTGCCATATCAGGAAACTTGTCCTTCCCCCAATTGGACTGCCAATCATCAATGCGAGTGGCAGCAGAAGATGATGCTGATATCAGAAGATATGTTACCATCTGTCATATAGAAAAACAGTAAATTTTAACAGAATCACAGCAAAGACCTCAAACTAAAGTGGTTATGGAGGTACTCTCAAGACCCTCAAAGTTTATGAAGCAAGGTAAGTAAAGCCAAATATGAAGTAGAAGACAACTGGATGACTAAACCAGTTAACATAGCTTATGGAGTTAGTCTTTGGAGGTCTATAAGGGTATTATGGCCAGCTCTAAAAAATCAAGTCTCTATTAAAGTGCTAAATAGTAGCAGGACATCCTTCTGGAATGATAATTGGCTGGGGAATGGAGCTCTGAATGATTTATTCTTTGACATATATGCTCTAGCTCATCACCAACAGAGATCTATAGCTGAAATGTGGTCACCTCAAGGTTGGGAACTAATACTCATAAGAGACTTGAATGATTGGAAGATAAATAGAATGATTGTGTTCTACAAACAACTGGACAACTTCACAGGAATTCAGAATGAAGACGACACATTGAGATGGCAGGGACATCGTAGTGGAAAATTCAGTGTCAATGCAGCCTACAAAACGATAAACCAACCAATACCTCAAGTCACCAACTAGCACTGGAAACATATTTGGAAGACCAAGATACCATATAAGGTTGCATGCTTCTCATGGCTACTGGCAAAAGGAAGTTGTGCTCACACATGAAAACTCAAAACAAGAGGAAGTGGACTCTATGCTCAAGATGTTTTCTTTGAGAAAATGAAGTGGAAACAGTTGGTCACCTATTTTTGCACTGTAGGATAACTGATCAGTTATGGAAGATTTAGGTGCCGCACCCGTGTCGACATGACACCGGTGTGGGTGTGGATATGGGATCCGTACCGGATCTGGTCAAACAATTTTGGGTACTTTGACCACGACAGACGAGAAAATTCGAAACGAGATACAATTTGATTCCCGAAATCATAACCAAAACTAGGATAAATTTGAAGAAAGTAGCATACCTTATCTAGGAAATCAATCATTTACCTATCTGCATCTTGAGAATAAAAAAGAAATCCACATTCTACAAATTTCTCATAATTTAGAGATATTTTTATATTTTTAGTTTTTTGAATTATTTGTAGCCGGATCCCCGCACCTGTTTTACTAGGATCCGTATCCCCGAATCTTAGAATTTACATCTTGAAGGATCCGACCTTTAGATCCGCACCCGTGTCCGAGCAACTTAGCTGCTAACTAGAGCTGAAGTATGCATTTTCTAAGTCCATCTCATGGCTAATCAACAAATGTCCAAGTCCACTCTAAAATATAAAAAGTATATACGTTTTATATAAAAGTGATAGTTTATTGCTTCTTTTTGAAGATCAAATTAATCTTATCATGCATGTATTGCTTTGGTGCATGCCCAGGTGCAGGTAAGTTTGTCAAACCACAACATAAAAAAATAACCTTTTAACTGTTAAATATTGGTTCTTAGAATTAGATTCACTCAACCTGAAGTATTCACTGAGTACGACTAAATAAACTAGCTATTCGTAAACAAATAACGAAAAAAGGATGGAAAGATAAAAACTGCCAAAGGATCTCACTTGAAAACCCAACAAAAGAAACAGCAAACCTCAATAAGTTAAAATATTTTAAAGATCTATTTAGCGCCCAATAGAACTACCAATCCACAAAGGCACCTAACAGAAAAGAAGGTTCTGAAGGTTTAAAAACTATCACCTGTCCTCTTTCCAATCTCTACTGTGTGTTATTCCTTTTAGTTTTGTACAGATTAAGTTAGCCGATAGCAGAGTTCTAGTAATTTTAGTAGCCTTTCGAAATTTAGAGGGCACACAAAACAAAGCCTATAGACTCAATCTGCTAGTGCAGAGTATGCAAACAAGCTTAGTCACTCTTAGATTAAGACTTTGGGACCTATTAAGGTGGGAAAAAGAAACGGATATAAACACCCTCTTTCACGGGTTTCTGCTTTCAAAAGGTGGCCTTTCAGAGAGGGATGTCATTAATCTAATACTCCCTCTGTTTCAATTTATGTGAACTCATTTGATCGGGCACGGAGTTTAAGAAAAGAAAGGAGACTTTTGAACTTGTGGTGTAAAATGAGACACATATTTTGTGTGGCTATAAATCATTGCATAAAGGTAAATTGTTTCCAAATAAGGAAAGTAGTCATTCTTTTTGACACGGACTAAAAAGGAAATAAGTTCACATAAATTGAAACGGAGGGAGTAATATACTATCTATTTGTTTATTTTTAATAAGGGGTCAATATTGGTTAATGGAAGAAATTTCCCCTCAAGATAAATGAAAACAGAAAAGGAATTATTCTTAGGCATAAAGCAGAGGGGTAGTAAATTATATGGCAAATAATACAGGGCTCAGAATGAGATGCCACAAAAAAGAAAGGTGATTCTACAGTTGGATAGACCTGTTAGAATTTTCCAGCCAATGAAAGCTAGCAATTAATAGGCACCCAGATGATCTCACAAAGGAAAAATTCCTCCAACCCTGTGGGAATATTTTTCAGTGAACTCTTTTAAGATTACTTTCCAGTTATCAAAAAAAACAAATTGAGGCAACTCTATGACAAATAAACATTTTTTATGGGGTATATGATCCCCTTTCCTATTCATTTTACAAAGAGGCGGACAGCTAGAACAGTCTCACACCAGGCTAGTGCAAATCCATCACCACCATTAACGAATTTTTCCTCTCAATCAAGGCTCGCAATATCATACTTCATAAAAGTCATAGTTCCCATTACCGCAAAAAAAAAATGTCAGAGAAGTTTTTAAAGCTTAAAACCATTATAGTAGTTAGTCATTGTACCCACTTGACCATGAAACATGCGTACATAAAGGCATGTCTTGTATTCATTATTTTAGAATAGACACCACATGTCCCAGAGAGGCGGGAGCGAAAGAATGTATTCGTGTTAGAGTTTAAATTCTATGCACTAATGGCGTGAAAAATATTTACAAGGTTCCATAGATAATGATAAGTAAACTATAATAACATGTTAAATTATACCGATAATACAAGAATATCACAATGTCAATGTATATAACAAAAATCCTTCGTGCTTTGGGCTGAACCAACTTGCCTGATCAAGGGCAAAATCAAAAAAGTAGCGCAAATGGTGCTGCACGACGTTCTTGCCTGTGGCAGATTGGTAGGCCAAATTGAATGCCTGAGCTCCCGAATACACAAATCCTATAACGTTCACTGACATAGAGTACCTGCCAATGCAAATTCACCGACCAATATTATCATTCGTAAGAACTCAATGAGCTAAGGAATTAAATTAATCAATTTAAAGAGAAAATAAGTGACAAACCTGAACTCCTTGTAACGTTCGAAAGAGTCCAGAGCCCAACCTTGATTCCTATCAGCTGCCAGTACAGAAAACGAAACCAAGCAAAACAAAAACCCAAAAATCCTAAAACCTAAAGCCGCTTTCTTTACCATTTCATCCCTCTTCGCCTTTCTTAAAATCGAAAACGGCGGCCTTACTTTCCTCCGCCGGTTGCCCCCGCCTCCGTCGCCACCTTCCCCAATAGTAGTACCATCACTGACCACCAGATCCGCTTTCACTATAGCCAGTGGCTCCTCTTTGATAGACAGTTTCACCACCACTTCCGGTAACGGAGGTCTCTCCGGCGGACTCCTCGTCGGAGCTGCAGAAGGTTTATTATCCTCTGGATGGAACGACTCGTGAGGAAGAGATATTTGATCGGAGGAAATTGATGACCTCGCCGGAGATTCCACCGGCGGGGAAGATACCTTAGTAGAATCTCTATTAACAGTAGTATGAGCAGCAGCAGCAGCAGTATTAGTATTAATATTGCTAGCTTTATCTGCGTCGGACTTAGTAGAATCATCTGAATCATAATCGGTACTATGAAAACGAGCTGGAGAAGAGTATTTAATAGCTTTATCTGTTTCAGAGTCAGTATAATCTGAATCGGAGAGGCAGTGATGATTTTCATTCTCCATTGCAGCTTGCAGAGTCTGCTTGTTATTGGTGTGATTCAATTCCATATTGAAGAAACTGTGATACAAAGGGATTGAAAATGGGTTGAAACGGAAAGTAAATAATGAATGGGAAATGGGAGTTGAAAGATGAGGTCGCGGCGATAATGATGGTTTTGGCGGTTTCGTTTTCTACGTCTGAAATTGGGAAAGACTGTTCCTCCTTAAGGACTGCTTAATACTATATTGTATTCACGTGTCTAGTATTCTCGATTTCTCCTAGTCAGAAATAACATGAAATAGGGCCATCTTTCAAAAAAAGAATGATATATCTAGAAAGGATATGAAAGTACCACTCCATTATAATCGCAACTTTGTACGAAAAAAAAAGAAAAGGTTAAAATATCATAATTGCTCGACTCATTAATACTATTATTATAAAATACGAATATTTACTATTACGCCTCAACAAAGCAAGTTTGAATCAGAGTCAACTATATGAATCTTGGTCATACCTCCCATTTACTAAGAATATCAATAATAATAGTAATTACTAAATATTAACATACGCAAAAGAGACGCATTCCTAATATAATCACAATACACAAATGCGACTTACAAATTGTAACTGAGAAATGCAACTTACAAATATCAACAGACGAATACGACTTATAAACAAGAAACTGTGCTTTTCTTCGTTCTTTCTGTTTTTTTTTCTCCAAAAAAGGGGACAGATAGCTCGCTAAATGATGCGAGTAGTTGCGGTTATATCCTGCCCATCCAAAGCTAAGTACTACATTAGCTTATTTAATCAAGCCAAATAAATGAAATATATAAATTGAGAAGTCCCGTGAAAGACAAATATAATACAAATTTCAATTGCTGCCGTTCTCCAGTTAATTGATTTCTCCAGTTAGTTACTTTAAAAAGATTACAAGTTGACAATGAGGAATTTGCCTTGTAGTTTTCTGGAGTTACCGGATAATACAAGATTTTTACCTTTAAAAATGAGAAATTTTCAGAAACCACTGTTGTTTAGTGATTATTAACTTCTTATAGCTACCATATACATAATTACTTCCTATAGCTACTATTCAGTTGTTACGGTAGTGTATTCGTTGTATTCGCGAAGCTGTATTCATGAATACAGCAGCAAAAAGCGTCTAAAATCAGGGCAATCCAATTGTACGCGCATGTATTCACATGTATTCGTGCTGCTATATTCATGAATACAACAGTAAAAAGCGCCTAAAATTATCGCCGTTCAGCTATACGCGCATGTATTCACATATATTCGCGCGATGTATTCATGAATACAGCAGTAAAAAGCGCCTAAAATCAGACAGTCCAACTGTACGCGCATGTATTCACATGTATACGTGTTGTTGTATTCATGAATACAACAATAAAAATGCCTAAAATCAGGACAGTCCAGCTGTATGCACATGTAATCACATGTACTCGCGCCATGTATTTATGAATACAGTAACGAAAATCACCTTAAAAATAGGTATGTCCAGCTGTCTAAGAGATAGGAAAAACATAATAGCATATTTCATGCCTTATTTCATGCATCAATGATAGTATATACCATAAATACTTATTTTACTATAAAATATAAAAAGTAGCTATAAAAAATAATATTTTAAAATGATTTTGATTTATAATAAATATGACATATACATTTGCTATAGGAGGTAAAAGTTCCTTTAAAGAACTAGTTTAATGTCCAACTCACCCTCACTACTACTACTAATCTCACTATCCCAGCACCTAAAATTAAGGTAGTACACTACAAAGAGAACACACGTGGCGTTTTTCTCTATTACTTATGATAGAGATTACCAATTTGGTCTACTCAGAATCTTAAAACAAACGACCGCAGATTACAGGCAATGTAGTGCACAATTTGTGTAATTAACATAGCAAATAGAAGTTGCAATTAAAATTCTCTCCGAGAAAAGTTGCAGCCGGATAACAAGTGACAGATGATTGCTTTCCAAAAATGAAATTTAAGATCACTAATCACCAGCTTCCAGCTTCGTAGATCATAGCCACTTAACATGCATATGCAATTCCAAG
Organism: Nicotiana tomentosiformis; assembly: GCF_000390325.3. Taxonomy (NCBI): domain Eukaryota; kingdom Viridiplantae; phylum Streptophyta; class Magnoliopsida; order Solanales; family Solanaceae; genus Nicotiana; species Nicotiana tomentosiformis. The sequence continues at coordinate 94,751,606 of NC_090813.1, read as the reverse complement.
CTAATAATTTTAGTGAGTTTCCAAATTATAGGCGGATCTAGAGATGGTTCAGCAGGTTCAACCGAACTCAGTACTTTCAACTCAAACCATGTATACATAAGCAAAAAATAAAATTTTATACATAATTGATCACAGCCATTCTGAATCCAATGCCTCTAAAGTCTTGATTGTCTCTGTTTCTGAACAGCTAGTGGCACAATTCCAGCTAAACCTACCGAGTGAAATATTCTCACAAGCATGAGAAGAACCTGCGAGCTTCATAATACCGATCCAACACTATGTTGTACAGTGGGTGAATCTGTTCCAAGAGATTTTGAGAATAAGGACCAAATACATCCTTGGGTAATGGTGGAGCATCAGCTTCGTTGGTCCAGCTATACTGAGCAATTGAAAGACCACTTAAACAGTAACACGTATGGTAGTGGTCTCTACCCTTCCCAGGTTTGTCTCTGAAACCTCCATCTATCTACATCCCCAATATGATATCAGAATCCTCAAAAAAGATATAAAAGCAAAAAAGCAATCGAAACAGGGAATAATATTGCCAAAGAATCTAACACAGAGCATCATGTAACACTTGCTAAAGCCAAAAATGCAATATCTTCAAAGGGTTTGGTGAGTCACAGCTTCTGATATAGAATATTTTAAATCCACTAATTTTCTTTTTCCTTTGAAGAATGAATAAATGTACATGAAAATAGAGTTCTAATTGCACATTTTAAACATATACAGAACATCTTATTGAATTTTAAGAAAATGATAGTATGTGCCTCTTAAAGGCTATTGAGTTTGTATGTTCAAAGAAAAGAATGGTACTTATTAGACAAATGATATTCAAGCTGTTCTTGAGAAAAGGTGTGATGCTCCAAAATCAGAAAGGAACTTAAAAGAAAAATAGGAAAGAGGATTTGTACCTAGCATGCTCCACATACAGCAGCTTCTAATACATATAGGCAAACCAGTGATGTTATGATGTTAGTAGACAAAATCCTAGCTTCATCTAAGTTTATGATTTCGTTGAAATACTCTTTTTTTATTACTTATTTTCCAGCTTGTGCTTCTGGGCGCATGCATACACTAATGCAAAGAGCCGTGACAGCGAGTAGGGATCCTCAGAATATATTTTCCAAAATTTTAAGCACCTGGGAGCAGAGAAGAACGTATTGCTGCAGATAAAAGCTGTCAAAGACAGGTCGCATAGCTATGCGTCGATTGACAAAATCATATCCAGTATCTGCTATCTTTGTGGGATCTGAAGCATTTTCCTGTCCTGCAGCCAAAACAACAAAAAAGCAATTAGAAAATAAGTGTGAGAAATTAGGCCTAAGAGAAAGGACCGGGTATGCAAAAAGAAAAAGATAGAAGCTTGATAACCTAACATTATCTGAAGTAAAAGATAAGGATGTTTCAAGTTTCAAGGAAATGCTCTCCCAAACCATCTCAGTGCACATGGCTCACAGTCAAATGGATAATAGAATCAGGCCAACGAACATATTACCCATTTGATTTTCCCTACTTGTGCGCACCCATGGTTTGGATCATGAAACATATAGTACCCAGTTAAGGAGAAGCCCAGCTGACAGCATTATAGGTTACTAATTACCTTCCAATCTAGAAATATCAAGTTCATATACAACCCAAATGCAAAGGCGTGACAAGAGAAGCGGTTTAAAATGGAGTATATTCTTCCACCCTTCATTTATCTAATTCTGCCCACTGGGAGTCCTTAATCACATGATGTTTTCACCTTTTTTTGTTTTCAGATTCCAAGGAATTATTTAAATATCGCTGCAACAAAGGGTAGACCAGCAAATCGTACAAGATTACGTTGGTTTTGCCTTTGAGTTATTCTTCCTCAAATTGATATACCTTCTTGTCCAAGAGGGCAAGTCTTCTGAACATGAGATGATGTCCCTTCCAAATGCTCTTCTTCATCAGATAACTCAGACTCCGAAGAATCATCAGCACTTTCTGTACCGAGTTCATTTGACAGCCGTAGTTGTTCATGGACTATCGATTTTAATCTTTGTATAAGAAAAGCTACCGCGCCCTGGTCAATCAAAGTCATCTTTAATTCAGTAATACTTGGACTACAAAATGGAAGTGTTCAGGACATAAAGGTAAAACTGGTAGTCACCTGCCAAAAGGAATAGCAGCCATCAACTAATTTATTTGTCCTGCCTTGAAATCCACCTTCGACTCCTTGTCTAAATACCACCCAATCCTAAGATACACAACGGTAATGCATCTCATGCCAATCAATACCGTCAGATGAACCAAATTTAAGTAATTTCACATCACCAACAGGTCGATTGAACTCAACTTGGGAATAGTCATAAAAGAAGCACGGAAGAAAACTACTAAGAGAAGTAACGAGACTGAGAGAAAGTCACATAGAGGTACTACTATATGAAAGATAGAAGGAAAAGGAACTAATATTGGTTAATAATCGAACCCCAACCATCCCAGGAATGCAGCAGCAGAACCTGGTAAAGGGATCCCATGCAGCGGCTTAAAAATGGACCACTCAAGTAAATATAAGGTCAAACCAAGGTCGAAAGCAAAATTAAAGGCAAGAAGGCTACTTCTGGGTTCTAGATGTCTTCCTATCCACCATATACTGGTAATAAAAAGCATTCACAAGTCTCATACTCCAGCGATCCGGATGAAGGACAACGACCTATACGCTGCACATTATTGCAGCTGTTAATATCTAATTCACTTTTTTTCATTTTTTGATAAGAAAATTCAGTTTTTCTATGTTTACTTTTCCAGTGCATCAAACATCTTTCCTTTTTATTTTCACTTTTTATCCATAATTATACAAGAACTAGTTTTATCTGTAAAAACAAAATAACCTACCATTTTAAAACCAAAATTTAAGTTAACCACAGTGGCATCCGCCTTGAGTACTAGAATGATCTCCATTTCTTCAATTGCCAGCTGAGAGACAGCTCATTTTAACATTCTTTTTATTCCCCCTTCCTTCTTATGAGAAGTAATAAAAATGTAACTTGGAACATTGTGAAAACGAACTAAAACAAACAATGCAAGACACTTTTCTAGTTTCAGTTTCATTTTATCAGTCACGAAAACCTGTAACAAAACAATATGCTAATATTCCACTTCATGACAGTGCCAGGAATGTTACAGGCCAGTAAACCAGATGGAGAACAAGAGAAGATACACAGATTATTAAATTAGCAACATTCATCGCTCCCCAACACCTTCCTAAAGCAAAAAAAAGCAACTTACAATTAATCTTGGCAAGTCCAATCGATTCGCTTCGTTAATCAGAATCATTGCAGCCAAACCACAGAAAGTATACCTAGAAAATGAATTATAGGTAAAGGGCTTCAGTAACAGCATAAGCTGAGAAGTTATAGTGCTACAATGACAATTAACGTTGAAAGAGAAATGCAAGGAAAAGAGTAAAACTAGATTGAAAAACATGAGCATATCTCCCAGGTGAGACTTACCCACCATGAGCTTCAGAACCTGGTTCGCCAGCAATTCCACCTTCATAAGTCTGACAACTGAAGCAAAAATGAGAGTTTAGGAAAGGCTTATCCAAGCAAACATATTCTTATAATGAAATTGAACGAAAAATGAGGCGCATTAATTAAGGAAAAGAAAGAGCTTCCGCTCGCTTCTTATCCTGTATTTCTGATACTAGGAATAAATTCTTCTTTATCCTAGACAAATAATTCTTATGATGAGACTGGAATTTAACCAAAAACTTGAGAGAACAAGAAGGAAAACAAACTAGAAATATTTCCTTCACTATTTTTTATTCAATGAGGACAATGGTAATAATTAGGAAACGACATCTATATCTCATATTTTAATCCCTGACGTGTGGCAGCTGTCATCAACTATTACTTGCGGTGAATTCAATGGGAATCATGAATGCAACTAAAGCACCAGTTTCTGTCATGCATTTAGTACATATAATTAACTATCCACCATGAACTGACAACTAATCAGTGAACATCTATCAAATCAACTAGCATCAATTTCAAAGTAGTTGGTTTCAGTTATATGAATCCTCCAATTCCATTACTTCGGATAATTCCAATACTCAATAATTTGTCTTTAAGATACATCAGGAGCTTTTTAAATCTTAGGCTGTTTCTACCATAAGCATGTATCTTACCACACAAAAGGATTTCTGGCAAACACAAGATCTAACGTAATTATAACAACAACTAATCCTATTTTTTCTTAATATCAACTTGATATCCTGGATTTTGGGTGACTGTAGGTCTTTCTCAATAACTTTTTTACATGTGATTTTGACAACCTCGTTACCTTTATAGCACCTTCAATTATTTTAACATAGTACGTATGGACCAGTACATTTGAAGTCGAAGGATGATTTGACGCAGATCAACGATCTTCTAAGGGCCAGTTTTTACCCTACAAAAGGGCCGAAGGACGCGGCAGAGGTTTCAGGTCGGCGGACAGGTCATTGTAGGACAAAGAGGTATCAGGTTCCCTGGATTCCACCTATCCTAGACTGTCCGAGTACAATTTCAGTGTCAGCGTAGTGGAGCTGGTATCGGCGATGAGGAACATCAAGGAAGCACGGTTCCCGAGGCCGATAAGATCTGATCCCTATCTATGGTGCGACATCTTCTCTTGGTTTTGATCATTTTAATCTGACTTAATCATGTACAGCCTCACGCATATCCATCTTAACATCTGCATTTCATGACACTTATCTAGTGGTTATGTTGGGAAAAAAATCACTCACATATAATATCGCTAGCCTCACAATCAATGTTGCTCGGATCCTCCAAGAATATTGCCGGGTGCATGTTGGATCCTCCAAAAGTTATGCATATTTGAACAACCAACGCGGGTTAAGCAGTATTTTTGGAGGAACTGAGCAACATAGCTCACAACCGTTATGTATACAACTTGCCTTTCATTTTGATAGGCATCTTTTTATCAGATTGCCCAGCACTCCTATTTCAGCCATCCTCTTTTTTTTGTGTCAGGATTTCAGCCATCCTCTTTAATTCTATATGTTAAATCATCATACATCATGTCATTCTCTAGGAAGACAATTACCATCAGTTAATCGAAAAGGAAAATTACAACTTAATTAAATCATAGAAAGATAATATTGTCAGTATATGATAAGGCAATAAATATGAAATATGGTAGAAATAAAGAGTAGGTTGAATAAGCTGTAGTAGATGAGGGCACGGCTGAAACCAACCTTAGGATGTAATTTCCAACACCATTAATCAGTTCATCATCCACAATTTTCAATATACTTGCAACCTAAAGCACGATATATCAATTAACATGAAAGCACATTATTCCGAAGACAATTAAGAAGAAAAAGACCAAAGTTGAGATGTAACATGCATGAATGGTGTATGTAATCAAGTATTCACTATTTAAATTGCAATAGAGGCCTGCATCAGGAGGGTTTGGTTGCTTTTCAGATGAAACCTTGGAGACATTTGAATCTAAATTTTGTTTTTGAAAACAAAGTCATGTTTTATCAAATTGACCCTTGATAAGCACAAGAAGCCATTAAGTGAGAGTACTTCATTATATCCAAGTCTCTTCAGTAGGAGCAGACAAGGTCTCAGGTATGGTAAGGATTCATCATGAATCGATATCTTTACATTGGTTATCAACCTACTACAACTTTCCTCCTTTATCCGGGCTTGGGGCAGACAATGTGAGCAAGCTCACACATGCAGAATCGAGGGTTTAGGTCAGATTTGAGTCAGCTGCTTCTAACTCAAATCTGACTTCACGTAGCCGATCCCAACTCTTCTTGGGATTGCGGCTAGCTGTTGTGGTAGGAGTAGATGAGGCATGACTTGAATGTTTGCTAGGGGGAACTGCGAATTTTATTTAAAGTTTTTATATCTGTAGCTTTCATGATTTTTGATTTTTTTTTTCTTGTTTGAGAATAATCTGTAGCATGCATGATTCATCGATCAAAATTTTTATATTCGGCCTTAAGCTTATTTAAGAGTTTTCCATCTAAGCACGGTAAATATGATGATGATATCATTGGAATTCAAATGCATAATCATAGGAAAAGTTGGCACTTTACCAAGGAGATCGCACTTACAGAAATGGCAGTATAACAGGCACGAACATCTACTTCTCCACCATAATGCATCCTGCAGAAAATAATTGAAGTCTGAACATTAGCAAAGATGGTGCAAGTTGTCATTGGTGAAATTGAATATTGAAACAAAATGTTAAAGACAAGTCTCTCATCATCTGATGAAATAGACTATTAAATCCATTTGGATCTAAAGACTCAAAAATGTACTGCAACACACAGACACATATTTTATACATTTACATTCTCAGATATGCTTAATTTTCAGATCAGGGTAAAAGTGTCTAGTACAACGGCAGTTCATCCAAAAGCCTAGTTCGCCTCGAAATAAGTGAAAACTGAACAAATTAGAAGTTCGGATTGAGATCAGGAGAATCAGCGCCAATGAAATCACATTAGCACATAAAATGGAGAGATGGCAATTTTAAAATGGATAAATGAGTTACAAATTGAAAGAAAAGAACCTAGATTATAAAGACAATATAAATTTCTGGTAGTCAGCAAAGGAATAGGAGATAGATACAGCAGACTAGGAAGGAGATACAAGGGAAGACATAATTTGCAGAGCTGATCAATTAAGGTAAACAAGTAGAAAAACATCATACCTGAAGCCACCACTTGTGTCTTTCATTCGCAGCAAAAATGTATACAATTTTTCTCTGAGGCATATTATTAGACAATGTCAACAAGAGTGGATGATAGATAAGATCCCAGTAAGAACATAGAATAGCTTGTGCACCTATTGATTGATGACAGAGCTTTAGGGCTGCCCAAAGTTATGAGTGAATTGACTGCAGCATAAGTAGTTGCAAGATGAGGCATCTGAACAAAGCAATATATTATAAATATCACTTCAAAGAACCTTAACGACAGGAAGCACAAGAACTGTCTAAAATAAACAGGCTGACCAGAATAAAGAGAGCTTGTAACTGTATATATGTGACTCTAAAGAAACAGAAAAAGAGTTTCAAGCTAACTTAGAAATGAACGAGGAACAACGCCAATAATTAGATGTGTAATTATCAATTGATGACTATTTCCCTCTAACTTTTTATTATAAGTCCTAACAGAATTCTATTTAGAGTTCACATATTTACAATAGTCAAATCAACCATCATCTCCAGAGGACGAAACTAACATGAGTGATAAACATGGATGCGCAAGCATACCAAATACAAATGAAACATCACAAAATCAAACTCAATGTGAAAATAAGCACAAAGCAGCTGACTCAAATCTGACAATGGCATTCAAAGTGGAGTAGGAGAATTTGACTTGCCTGACCAGGTCCACCGCCATAGCCACCATCTTTATCCTGTGATGATGTCAAACAACACATGAACTAGATTTTATCGCATTTTATTGTACGAGAAGTCTAGAAACATATTAGGTGGAATTGCAAGTAAGAAAAAGAAACAGTTACACAGGTATTCTGGAAAGACAGTTACTTCCGGGGGATAACTAAGTTGACTTCTACTAGTTTAGTCAGTATGCTCTCCTAGGATACAAGAAGCTATGACAAAAACTAGTTCTAATTCTAAGGTCCATTTTAACTCAAGGTTGACAGTTGCAAAACAGGCAATCAACATTTCTTCCAATAATTTATAATGCTACCATTCGAAATATAATAATCTAAGTTTCTTGATTTTTATCTGGGCCAAGCCCATCCATACTTTTGATTAGCAGATGAATTTAATAGTTTAAACAACAGAATCCAAAATGAACAGACCTGGCAACGGCTCAGAAAGTCAATTGCATCATTTTCCAGTTTGGCATCAATAGATTCTCCCAACAAAGCGATTGAATGAAGTATCCAGTAGCAAAGCCATGGTCGACTAGAAAGAAAAACTTAAGTAAGGCAAAAGTAATAGATGATAATGATGAAATAACCTTCAGTTCCATGTCAGTATAGTACTATAAGGATATAATAGTCACTATTCCCTTGCACTAGAACATAGGCCAAGATCCCACCTTGATGAACACATTGTCCAAACTTTTACATTACGGTGGTGTGATATGGGAAAGGGGACGCAAGGGTGTGGACTAATGAATCTGGAATGCACATAGGCAGGGGCGGATTTAGGGGGGCGGAAGGGGTTCGCCGAAAAATTACACTGTATATATAAGGCAAAATCTGTTTTTTATCTCTATATATTAAGTTTTGAATCCCCTTAACACAGCCCAAAAGTGTAGCTTAGTAGTCAAGGGGGTTCAAAACCTTTGTAAGGTCATAGGTTCAATTCCCACTAGCTACATTTTTTTTAAACTTTTTTCTTTTTGAACCCCCTTCGCGGAGATCCTGCCTCCGCCATTGCACGTAGGAAGTGGGAGAACAGCGCTCTAATCCCAACAAAGTCAAAAAGCATTAGGTGATCTCTTCCCATGCTAGACGGCACATGTGCTAGTGAGAGATAGTAGGTACCAATGGATTACTCGAGGTATGAGCAAGTTGGCGAACACCACCGTGACCCCCCCTCCCCCCCCGGTATTGGGGGGAGGAAGGAGTTCGCCGAAAAATTACACTGTATATATATGGCAAAATCTGTTTTTTATCTCTATATATTAAGTTATGAATCCCCTTAAAACAGCCCAAAAGTGTAGCTTAGTGGTCAAGGGGGTTCAAAACCTTTGTAAGGTCATAGGTTCAATTCCCACTAGCTACATTTTTTTTAAACTTTTTTCTTTTTGAACCCCCTTCGCGGAGATCCTGCCTCCGCCACTGCACGTAGGAAGTGGGAGACCAGCGCTCTAATCCCAACAAAGTCAAAAAGCATTAGGTGATCTCTTCCCATGCTAGACGGCACATGTGCTAGTGAGAGATAATAGGTACCAATGGATTACTCGAGGTATGAGCAAGCTGGCGAACACCACCGTGACCCCCCCTCCCAAGAAGAAGAAAAAGGAAGGAGTTCGCCGAAAAATTACACTGTATATGTAAGGCAAAATCTATTTTTTATCTCTATATATTAAGTTTTGAATCACCTTAACACAGCCCAAAAGTGTAGCTTAGTGGTCAAGGGGGTTCAAAACCTTTGTAAGGTCATAGGTTTAATTCCCACTAGCTACATTTTTTTAAAACTTTTTTCTTTTTGAACCCCCTTCGCGGAGATCCTGCCTCCGCCACTGCACGTAGGAAGTGGGACACCAGCGTTCTAATCCCAACAAAGTCAAAAAGCATTAGGTGATCTCTTCCCATGCTAGACGGCACATGTGCTAGTGAGAGATAGTAGGTACCAATGGATTACTCGAGGTATGAGCAAGCTGGCGAACACCACCGTGACCCCCCCTCCCAAGAAGAAGAAAAAAAAGAACAAATAACCTTTACTATGTCCTACACCAACAAGATTAGTCAACATGAACTTATAAACAATCCTACTAGATTGTATTATGTAATCAAACATTGGCCTTATCAAAAAAATGAAATTAAACATTGGTGAGAGCTATATTTGAAGGTCATGTATTCATCCACGATAGCCTGTTAGCTCTTTCCTCCCTTTATTATAAAATCTTCTATTAGTGAAAGCTCAATCTCAACTCTCTTGCTAAGATCGGACAGGCAAACGACGTTCTTCCTAAAAAGCCATTCAATCAATCAACTTGCCTAGATCCCAAATTAGGTGAAATCAGATATATGAAACTATATTAACTGAGCCGCTGAGCTTTATTCAAGTAAATTCCATTCCAATACAAAATAATTTTCCTTTTAAGGCGCTTTAAGATCAAGAACAACAACCCAGTGAAATCCCACTAGTGGGGTCTGGTGAGGTTAGTGTATACGCATACCTTAGCCCTGCCCCGAGGGGTAGAGAGGCTGTTATTTTAAGGCGCTTTAAGCTCGTTATAAGAAATAATATCAGTTATTTTGATCGTTTTTCTTTTGGTCTATAAGCCACCAGTTAAGCATTAAGATTAGAGTCGCCAACATTGCAAGTGAACTCCACAGAGTCAATGAGTTATCAGAAACGAGCATAGAGGGAGGGGGCTTACTTAGCATCCAAGACGGAGAACGACGGACCAAGTTTTCTGAGACCTCGAGTGAGATAATCGAAGTGCTTATCACGTTGAAGCTCTAAGCTTTATTATAAGAAAGAAACAAATTAACACAAAATGAGTTCATCAACAAAGGAATTTTAAGCTCGTAAATGATCAAACTGACTTAATCGCGAGAAAAAAAGAGCCCTAGAAATTGAAAACAGTTGAGAGCTAACATTACGGACTGGGAATTGGGAGGAATGCTGTAGAAAAAATCGTATATCTCCCGAACTTGACGCTCCACCATCCATTGATCTTCCAGTGTCTTCGTCACTCTCCTCGACCCCATTTTTCACTACTTTTTGTGTTGATTACTGTCAGCACCAAATCAACACTCTTTTACTCTTTTCTACGATTACTGTTCTTTTTTTTTTGGTTTTCTTTTCTCTTTCTTCTGCTATTTCTCACCAAGTTTAAAAGTTTGATTCCCCTTTTTTGTCTTCTTTGGGCTGATTCCTTTCTTGGTAGGCCCAATATTTCTAGTTCTCCAGTTGTCTGGTCCATGATATTACGAGCCCGGCCCCACCCAAGCCATAGAATGGGATAAAATCCATAAATAGCCACTTTTACAGTCTCTGTAATTGAAGAATAGCCATTATCCAAAATATTATCTTGAGGTTTACCTTGTGAAATTTAAAACTCCATGATAATTGTTATTTGTCAATTATATGAATGAAATGTGATTATCCCACGCTATTACTCCCATAAAATTCCTAACATGGAGGAAGTTTTTTTTGGGGGAATTACGATAATTAGTGTCAATGTTACTGATTGGAACAACATGTTCATTGTATTTCAGTAATTTAGTAAACCAAATTACAAGTTTTTACCTGTTATTCCATCTTTTAGAAAATTAGATTATCTCGTCTTTTGAAGTTCTTTTCTTATATTCACAACTTCTATCTAATATAATAATATATTTGTCTATTTCATTCTAGATTTGTTTTCTAAATTACTTTGTCTGATTCAGGGCACCTGCTTCGCAGTTGCCTTAATTGTTTTATTTTTTTTTAATTATATCAGACCAATTATATGTATAAGCATAATTCAAAGTAATATTACTGAATCGTGCGTTATTCAAATGGCATAACTTGGTGGCTAGAGGATGGAAAAAGAAAGTTTTCGTGATTAGTTTAGCTGCCCTGTTTTAATTTTCACACATCTAACAGTACTGGATTAGATTTTTGTAAATACTGTATGTTATATTTAATACACATTAGAGGAGTAAAATGGGTTTTACGGTTTTAGTCCTCCTAAAAGCACAGAACCAACAGGTGAGGCCTTGACAAAATTTAAGTCGAGTAAAAAGAAAAAGAAAATAAAAGGAAACACATAGAACATTGTGGGACCAGGTTGATATCATGAACAATTAAACATAGGTGGGAGTAGTCAGATTGGATGGCTGGTCAAAATTTCTAATCAGTCAAATATTGAACATAGCAAAAAAAAAATCACACAATTAATTTTTTCAAAAATACTTTTGGTGTGAAGCAGTTTGTGTTTGACTAATTAATTTAAAAAGTATTTTTGAGCAACAATTAGTATTTTACCAAGCTTTAAAAAACTGTTTTTAAGTGTATTTTTCAAAAAGTGCTTTCGGAGAGAAGCTATTTTTTTCTACTTCTCCAAAACTGCTTATGTTTCTCCTCAAAAGCACTTTTTTCCTTTAAAAGCTTGGCCAAACACCTTAATTTTAGAAAAAAATACTTTTGACAACAAAAAATAAACGTTTTATCCTCAAAAGAAGCTTGGCCAAACAGGCTATAAATCGGTGTTTGGACATAAAAATTGTAAAATTCTGAAAAAAGAAAAAAAAATATTGAAAATAATATTTGAATGTTAGAGTTGTGTTTGGATATAAATAAAATTTGAAGCTATTTTTTAATTTTTGTGAGTGATTTGAAGTTAAAAATTTGAACAATAGTTTTTTGGAATTTTTAAAAAATTGTGAAATTTAAAATATTCATGGCTGATTCAGGAAAAGAAAATAAAAAATCAAAAAAAAAGTGAATTTTTTTATTGCGAAACGGGCCCTAATTGAGTGCAATGGAATGAATAAGTTTTATTTTTATTTGTTACTACAAGTTTGCAGCAAAAGATTGCACGGACGCTCTATTTGATCGTCCTCATTTAACCTGTACCTACTTTTTAAAGAAAATATTAACTTGTGTCTATTTTTTAAACAATTCTAGGTCTCCTCCTCCTCCTCCTCCTCCTCCTCTTCTTCTTCTTCTTCTTCTTTTTTTATAGGGTGTTTATAAACATATTTTAAGGTAATTTATGATGTTTTACAGTGGTGAGTTATTATGACACTTTATATCTTTTTTTTCTTAATTGCAAAATGGGTTCGTTAGATTTATTGTTATTTTGACAAATTGATGATTGAAGTTTGTTCTTGATGATATTTAGTAGGCGTTTGGACATAAGAATTGTAAAATTCGAAAAAATGGTAAAATTCTTTTTCAAGTGAAAATGGTATTTAATTTGAAATTTAGAGTTGTGTTTGGACATAAATTTTATTTTGGGTTATTTTTGAAGTTCTGTGAATGATTTGAGTGAAAATTTTGAAAAATAGTTTTTTGCAATTTTTAAAATTTTCAAAAATTTTCAAAATGCATCGTCAAGTGAAAATTGAAAATTTTATAAACAAAAGTTGATTTCGAAAAAAGTGAATTTTTTTTGAAAAAATCTTCCATCAAATTTTATGTCAAACGGGCTCTTAGAGGTTATATGTTTCAAATTTGAGCTCATTTGGAGTAGATTTAGATATTAAATCTTAAGTGCATGAAAACGTTGGTTGCACTTCACACATTTTGGCCTTAAGTGCATATGAAGTGTAATTTTTCACGTCATACTTATTGGCCATAAGTGTAGGAAAACGTTTGTTACACTTCAAACCTTTTGGACTTAAGTGCGTCTGAAGTGCAATTTTTCACTTCAGATTTATTGGCCTTAAGTGCATAAAACCATTAGTTACACTTCAGACCTATTTGGCCGTAAGTGCATATGAAGTGCAACTTTTCACTTCAGATTTATTGGTCTTAAGTGTATGAAAACGTTTGTTGGATTTCAAACATTTTGGCCTTAAGTGCATCTGAAGTGTAATTTTTCACTCTAGACTTATTGACCTTAAGTTAGGCCTGGCAAGTGGGCCGGTCCAGGCCCGGGACCGGCCCAGGACCGCGGGCCAAACGGCTAAACGGGCCAGGACCGTTTGGTCCGATTTTAGCGGGTCTGGTCCGGTCTCGTGGGCCGGTCTTATGATTGGGCTTGTCAGGCCCGGGACCGGTTGGCCCGCCAAGGCCCGGGACCGGACCGGGACCGGACCGGTCCCCTTAGCGGGCCTAGCGAGCCCAACGGCTAATTTTTTTAATTTTTTCTTTTTCTTTTTTTTGGACTGTAAAAAATAGCCGTTGGCTATTTATGAAATAGCCATTTAACCCCTCAACTTTGTTTTAATCCCAAACTTTTTATAATTATACTTTTTTCTTATTTTCAACTATAAATACCCTATCATTATTTTATTTTTTCTTACAAAATCATCAATCTATCACAATCTCTCTCTAATTTACTTCTACTATTGCTTACTTTATTGTTACAATTTGTGAAACAATTGTGAAGTTGGTGAATTGAAGTCTTCAACGATAATCAATTTCCAACAAGTTGTTCGTCAATTCGGTAAACTCGTTCCAACTCTTAAGTTTTAATATTATAATTTTGTTTGTTTTATTTACTTTGCTTGATTAATTAAGATGGCTTATTCCTTAAAAAATATGTTTAGTAAAAATAAGGGAAAATCGAAGAGTGGTGAATCTAGTGGCCAATATGTTCCTCCTCCACTTCCCCCGGCTCCACGACCCAAACATGTTACCCGTCCTACACCTCCTATTCTTGATAGCGATAATAGTTTATTACAATTTACCGAGAGTCAATTTTTTCATAATATAGCACCCGATGAACAATTAAACCATGAATATATGAATGCTCTTTATGGTAATCCAACTATTGATGAAAATGATGATGAAGAAATAGATTTTGATGAAACGCAACCGGATGATGATACACTCACTAGTCCTGCTCCTGAAGTTAACCCAACTAATAATAATCTAGATGATCCTCCATAGTTGAGATGGGCACTGTTATGTGCTTACCCTATAGTTTTTCTTCTACCCCCCACTTTGTGCATTATATTAGAAAATTTTTTAATCCTACTTATAAAGGTTTTCCTCGCACAACCGTAAAGAGTGATATTTATAAATATAAACATGAATATGAACAATATTTGCGCTATTTATTTACTCATATAAATTGTCGTCTTGCTATTACAACTGATATTGGTAGAAGTGGTAATGACTGTGATTACCTTACTGTTACCAGTCATTGGATTGATGAGCATTGGATAATGCAAAAGCGCATTATTGCTTATAGAATAATTAATTCACGTCACACAGGGCAGTTTATTTCTAGCACGATTGCGGATATTTGTAGATATTTTTGCATTAGTGTATTTGTCACAGGGAATTGAGGAAGTGAATCCCGACGGCTCCTTTAATATTTTGGAATGGTGGAAGGACAAAGAAAAATACTTTCCGATTCTTTCAAGGATGACCCTAGATATTTTAATTATTCAAGCTTTAACAGTGGCATCAGAGAGCGCTTTCAGTCAAGCAAGACTTCAACTCGGTGATTATAGAGCGTCTATGAGGGAGAGCTTGGAAAAATCAGTACTTTTCAGAGATTGGATCCGTTCGGAAAGAAGAAATTTTGGACTTGCTGAATCACAACCAGAGGTAGACGAAGCTTATGAAGAAATGCTAGCTGAACTTGCGAAGGATGATGCTTCGCCTGGATGCGGTGATGAGCAAGCTTCATTTCCTCCACCACCAACGGAAATTCCTCCGAACCTTGAAGGATTTATGAAATTTGCAAGAGATACCATGTAAATTAATATGTAACTTGTATTTTGGCACATCTTGATTAGTTTCTTTTTCTTCTCAATGGTGGTATTAGCACTTTGTTGTGCTCATTCCATAGGGGGGAGGAAGACTAAGAAAGATATTGCCATGATTTTTAATGCTATAATAAAAATATAACGCATTGATTTGAATATCTCTTTACAATATTTTTGTTCTTTAGTATATATATATATAAGCTTATATTTATACTATACTATAGTCTATACTATATATACATCTCATAAGATATATAAACTATATTCGATATACTATATATACTATACTATATATACATCTTAAGATATACTATATATACTATACTACATATACATCTTAAGATATACTATATATACATAGTATACTAGATATACTAGATATATATAGTAGATATACTATATGTGATATATATAGTAGATATACTATACTACATATACATCTTAAGATATACTATATATACTATACTATATATACATCTTAAGATATACTATATATACTATACTATATATACATCTTAAGATATACTATATATACATCCTATATATAAGCTTATATTTATACTATACTATAGTCTATACTATATATACATCTCATAAGATATATAAGCTATATTCGATTTTATATATATATATATATATATATATATATATATATATATATATATATATATATAAGCTTATATTTATACTATACTATAGTCTATACTATATATACATCTCATAAGATATATAAGCTATATTCGATATACATATATATATAAGCTTATATATATACTATACTATACTATATATACATCTTAAGATATACTAAGTATACTAGATATATAGTATATATAGTAGATATACATGTATATATAGTATATCTTAAGATGTATACTATTGAATATGGCTTATATACTATAGTATAGTATATATATACTATATATACAACTTAAGATATATAAGTTATATTCATAGTATACTAGATATACTAGATATATATATTAGATATACTATACTACATATACATCTTAAGATATACTAGATATATACTATACTATAGTCTATACTATATATACATCTCATAAAATATATAAACTATATTCGATATACTATGATATACTATATACACATAGTATACTAGATATACTAGATATATATAGTAGATATACTATACTACATATACATATTAAGATATACTATATATACTATACTATATATACATCTTAAGATATACTATATATACTATACTATATATACATCTTAAGATATATTATATATACTATGTATATATATACATCTTAAGATATACTATATATACATAGTATACTAGATATACTAGATATATATAGTAGATATACATGTATATATAGTATATCTTAAGCTATACATATAGTATAATATAGTATAGTATACATATATATATATATATATATATATATATATCTTAAGATGTACATATAGTATATTTTAAGATGTATACTATGTATATATAATATTGTATATATATATTTTTAAGATGTATATATAGTATATAAATCGAATATAGCTTATATATCTTTATTACTATTTTTTTCTCTAACTTCTATACAAAAAAAAAAATTAAAAATAAAAAGTTTCTGTTGGGCCCGTTTAGGCCCGTTTGGGTTCGGAACCGGACCGGGACCGACCAACTAAACTCGGGCCCGTTAGTTCGTGGTCCCGGTCCCGAGCCGGTTTCAGCAATAAGCCCGCGAGGCCCAGGACCGTTTAGGACCGGACCGTATAGGACCGGCCCACTTAGGACCGGGCCGCGAGGCCCACTTAGGACCGGGCCCGGCCCACTTGCCACCCCTACCTTAAGTGCATGAAATTATTGGTTGCACTTCACACATATTTGGCCTTAAGTGCATTGGAAGTATAATTTTTTCACTTCAAGCTAATTTTTTTTTAACTTCAGATCCGATAAGTCCGAAGTTGATTGTAACGTGAATAGACTTGCAAATATTTTTGTAAAATGAGTATAGGTTCAATCGTGACCCCAAAATCGGGTATAGACGCAAAAGCGCCAAGGTTGCAGGTTGAAGATTGGAAACGGCAAAATACTTAGATAGAAAGCGTTTTCCCTTTAGTGATTTCTTCACAAGTGTATTTGAATTAATTGGGCTAATGATTTAAAATAACGAATGAAACAGCAGTACAACGTTAGCATCTCTTGTGAAGGGAAAAAATTGCATGCATCTGGAAGCTTCTCCAACTTCACAAGGTGCAATCCATTTCTACATTTGGCGTGTTCTAGATTGAGACCTTTCTCATTCAATAATGGTATGCATTATCTTAAACTAACACGCCTCTTTCCACAACTTCCATTCTCCGACTACATTCAAAGCCAGACAAGACCAACAAAAAACTGATTTGTCATTTGCAAGTTCAGTGTATAAAGTAAACAACAACATTATTGTGTCAATATCTCAAAATTATAGCCAATTCTAAATTGGATTATATAGCCATCTTAGTTATATCACCTCGGGCCACTTGGTGTCGGCCGGCCTCGTTCTAGTCCAAGTTTTGTTTCTCATGGAGTTCTTGTCTCCGTCGTATTACCTTTCTTTTTTTATCCCAATAAAGCTCACTTTCATTTTATTTTTCTTCATCTAAAGAATATAGCTTTTGACATATTTCTTCATATAAAACTTATACTCTCCTAATTAATTCCGAACTTATTCTTATACTAGTAATAGTTTGCTTTTCTTACTTGGTCAAACACATCCGGGCGCACAGAAGAAACAAAAAACATAGACAAAAAGATGATGAAATAGTTCCTTAGGCTTTTGTTACTTTTCTTCTTATAATTTTAAGTCTTTTAGATGCTTAAAAAATAAGTAACAATGTAACTATTTAATCTAGGCTAGATATAATATTGATATTAGGATTTTAATGAATCCAATGTGTACCAAGTTTGCATTGAAAGTCAAAAGAAAAGGTCAAACATTAAAATAGTAGAATCATCCCATAATAGCTTTTGATATCATAAGGTCTGTTGTCATGGGCGGCTTTCCAGCCATGCCCCATGATCCCTTGAACGCGCCCCGTGGCGTCCTGGCCAGCTTCCCAACGCCCGTCGCCACGGTCGGCCCCGTGGTCTCGGCAGCTCCAAGTGACAAGTGCGCATGTGCCTCTGTCGCCCCACCGATAGCCATCGCCAGCGCCCAGCCACAGGCAAAAGCCAACAGCGCCGCGCGCGCAGACAATGCCGCGCGCGCAGACCCTGATGCTAAAGACAAAGTTGCTGCCAACGGACTTGCTGCTGCTTTGTAGAAGACTAAGTCCTTTTCATTGTAAATATAGAGTAGTTTTGCTGCATTTTCTTTAAGTGTGATTTTTCAGCTTTCATAGGTCTAGTCATGTAACTTTGGTTTATTTTTTTTAAGCATTATTAAGGGGGACCAAGCAATCAAAACTTTCAAGCAAGCAAACAATTCTCTGTACTGGTGTCTCTCCCCCCGACACCGTCTTGTTTTCTGTAATAGCTTTCATTCAATGCAATCAAGCTTTCTTTCATTCTCAATTCTCTTTTCTGCTCTCTTTCAATTGCTCATGACATTGGTTTTCCCGTACCGGCACTGACAATCTAGTCTAGCGTACGGAGGGGACCTCAGTTGGCGGACAACAACCGTATTAACATCGGTTGCCTAGCCTTACGTCGCCCTTCCAAGGAACTTCAGGAAGGCGCCGCGTAACAGTTGGTATCAGAGCCTAGGCTCGACATCGGACGAGGGATTACATTGCAATTACCACCATTTCTGACCATGGTGAATTATGGGGATCGCATCGCGACCCTTGAGGGAACGGTTGACGCATTACGGCCCATCGTGGAAATGGTGCCCGATCTAAAGACCAGCCTAGTGCAAAGGTTGGACGACCTGGACCGCAGACTCATCCAGGCCGAAGTTGACATAGAAAATATCAGCCGCGACTCTGAAGGAGACCGGCAAACAGCAGCCACAGAGGCAGCTGAAATTTTTGGTAAATTTGAGGTCCTCCAGCAGGAGCGTGCCGAGGATTTAGCCAACAGGGAACAAGAGGCAGACAGGGTGACTGCCATGCAACAAACCATTGACAACTTGACAGGCCAGCTCAATGTTGTCAATGCTGCTTTACAAGGCCTACTTCGAGGAGGCGGAAACCAATTTGGGGGTGGTGTGAACCTCGCCCCCATGGCACAAAAGCTGAAAATTCCTGAGCCAAAGCCATACAGTGGAGCTCGGAATGCCAAAGAAGTGGAAAATTTCATTTTCGACATCGAGCAATACTTCGATGCCGTGGGAAGCCTGGAAGAAGCTAAGAAGGTAGCAACTGCTGCCATGTATCTTCAGGGTGATGCCAAACTCTGGTGGCGGGTGAAGTACGAAGCCATCAAGGCAGGTGAAGATGCCCTCGACACATGGGCGGAACTGAAGGCAGCCATACGCCTACAGTTCTTCCCCGAAAATGTTGAGTACAATGCCAGGAGAAAGTTGCGGGAGCTCCGCCAGACCAAATCAGTGCGAGATTACGTGCGGGAATTCTCCGCGCTCATGCTGAACATCCGTGACATGGGGGACAAAGACAAACTCTTCACCTTCCTGGAAGGGTTGAAACCTTATGCCCGGATGGAGTTGCAGAGACAAAGGGTAGACACGTTGCCTAAGGCAATCCAAGCAGCAGAGTGCCTTGGGGATTACCAAGTGGAAGCCCGGAAGGATAGGCCTCAACAGCCTATCCGAGGAGGATACAAAGGGGGCCAACCAAACACTAGTGGCCCTAGCAGAAGTGGAGGAGACCGGAGTGCACCCAAATCCAAGGCTCCCTCTTCCGGCAGTACTAGTGCTGCATCTAACAACAATGATCGGGGGAGGAAGCCCCCCTCAGGATGTCGCCATTGCGGCGGACCACATTGGAATAATGAATGTCCACATGCACAGATGAACGCCCATCAAGCTTTTGAGGATGGGACGGATGACGACGCCGATGATGCGGACCAGACCGAGCCAGTAGGTGCATTCAATGCAATTGTTGGCTCCATTTCTGAGCCCTTAGCGGGAACCAGTGCCGGTATCCGCAAGAAGAAGGACCCCTGTCCAATTACCAGGAAAGGAAATAAGAAGGCGAATTTGAGGACTCCTCCTCATCAAGAGAGGACCCTAATGTTCGTTGACATGAAGGTAAATGGCAAGCCCATTCGGGCAATGATAGACACGGGTGCCACCCACAACTACTTAGCCTCGACTCAGGTGGAGCGTCTTGGACTAGTTGTAGGAAAGGGCAAAGGTCGTGTGAAGGCTATCAACTCACCACCTCAACCAGTGGGTGGAATAGCCAAAGAAGTACCAGTGAAGCTTGGCCCTTATGAAGGAAAGTTCAACCTGCGCGTAGTGATCATAGATGACTTTGAGTTAATCGTGGGGTTGGAATTTCCTGAGACAGACCAATACCATGCCCGCACCGTATGCAGACATGCTACTGATGATGGGGGCAAATGGGGCCAAGCCCTGCATTATTCCGTGCATTCCCATGAAGATGGCAGCCGAGAACATCTCGGCCTTGCAGTTGAAGAAGGGGGTAAAAAGACATGAACCCACGTTCCTGGCTACCCTCTGCATGGAAGATATAGAACGCTCCTCGGGTCCCATTCCTGCACCCGTGAAGGAGTTACTTCTGGAATTTGAAGACATCATGCCACAAGACATGCCAAAGCGTCTTCCGCCTAGGCGAACTGTGGACCATGAGATTGAGTTGGTGCCGGGTGCGAAGCCACCTGCCCGGGCGCCATACAGAATGTCACAACCCGAACTCGCCGAGCTTCGGAGACAATTGACGGAAATGCTAGACACAGGGATCATTGTGCCCTCTAAGTCCCCATACGGGTCCCCTGTGCTATTCCAAAAGAAACATGATGGTAGTTTGCGACTCTGCGTGGATTACCGGGCTCTAAACAAAATCACCGTGAAAAACAAGTACCCTATTCCGCTAATGGCAGACTTGTTTGATAGACTGGGTGGTGCGACGGTATTCACCAAAATAGACCTGAGGACAGGTTATTGGCAAGTTCGGATTGCCGATGGTGATGAGCACAAGACGACCTGTGTGACAAGATATGGGTCGTACGACTTCCTGGTTATGCCCTTTGGCTTGACTAACGCGCCAGCCACATTTTGCACCTTGATGAACCAAGTCTTCCGAGAATACATTGATGAATTCGTCGTGGTTTATTTGGATGACATTGTGGTATATAGCCAGACACTAGAAGAACACCTGGAGCATTTGCGGAAGGTCCTAGCCCGATTGCGGGAGCACGAATTATATGCGAAGCTATCCAAGTGCTCCTTTGCTCAGAAACAAATTGACTTCCTCGGACATGTCATCGAGGAAGGGAGGATCAAGATGGACCAGCAGAAGATTCAGGCCATTACAGAATGGCCGCCTCCTAAGGATATACATGCCTTGAGGTCGTTCCTTGGCCTATGCAACTTCTATCGGCGGTTTGTGAAAAGTTACTCCCTCATTGCAGTGCCGCTGACAGAACTTCTCAAGAAGGCCACCCCGTGGGATTGGGGCCCCAAGCGGGCAAAGGCCTTCGACGCATTGAAGATGGCTATGTCTAGTAGCCCAGTCTTGGCCCTCCCTGACTTGGCCAAGCCATTCGAAGTGCAAACAGATGCCTCCGACTATGCACTTGGTGGAGTATTGCTACAAGAAGGGCATCCCGTAGCGTACGAGAGCCGGAAACTGAAGGATGCAGAGCGGCGCTATGCCGCTCATGAGAAAGAATTATTGGCTGTCGTTCATTGCTTACGCCTTTGGAGGCATTATCTACTGGGAGCCCCGTTCGTGGTCAAGACAGACAATACAGCCGTTAGCCATTTCATGACCCAGCCAAAGCTGAATGGACGACAGGCTAGGTGGCAGGAACTCCTAGCGGAATTTCACTTCAACCTGGAGTACCGAAGTGGAAAGACCAATCATGTTGCTGATGCACTCAGTCGGAGAGCTGATCTAGCATCGATGTGTGTACTCGCCGCCCTAAAGGGAAGCGAAGTAACCACCACCATAAAAGACCAGATACAGGATCTACTCATCAAGGATCCTGCTGCACAGTATTTGGTTGATTTGGTAGGACAGGGCAAGACTCGCCAGTTCTACACCGAAGATGGGTTCCTGAAGGTGAAAGGGAACCGACTTTATGTTCCTAAAGGAGGAGATCTGCGACGGACTCTTCTTGCAGAATGCCACGATACTTTGTGGGCCGGTCATCCCGGCGAGGAACGCACCATGGCATTACTTCGCCGTGCATATTATTGGCCTCAAATGGTCGATGACGTCGCTCAGTATGTGAAGACTTGTCTAGTATGCCAGAAAGATAAGTCAGACCGCTTGACGCAGGCAGGGCTCTTGGAACCACTAGCTGTACCAAAAAGACCTTGGGAAAGCGTTTCCCTGGACTTCATCACCGGATTGCCCAAGGTCGGAGATCTCACAACTATCTTGGTTGTGGTGGATCGGTTTTCCAAGTATGCTACCTTTATAGCAGCCCCACAATATATATCAGCAGAAGATACAGCTCGACTATTCTTCTCTCATGTCGTCAAGTATTGGGGCTTACCTAAAGACATTGTTAGTGATCGCGACTCACGCTTCACTAGCAATTTTTGGACCCAACTCTTTAAGTGCCTCGGGTCAAAATTGAGTCATAGCTCAAGTTTTCATCCGCAATCTGATGGCCAGACGGAGCGATTCAATGGCATGCTAGAGGAATATCTCCGGCACTTTGTGACCGGATCGCAGAAGAATTGGGTGAAGCTTCTGGATGCTGCTCAACTGTGTTTCAATTCACAAAAGAGCTCAAGTACCAACAAAAGCGCTTTTGAAATTGTTACCGGACAGCAACCGCTACTCCCACACACAGTGAACGCACCAAACATGTCAAAATCTCCTCGGGCTGCCAGCTTCTCAAAAGAATGGAAGCAAAATTTGGAGATAGTGCGGAGCTATCTTGTCAAAGCCCAAAAGCGGATGAAGAGGCATGCTGATCAGAATCGCCGCTTTGTGGAATACCAGGTGGGAGACAAAGTGATGGTCAAAATCCCAAAGCGGTACTTGTTTGCAGGGGTCCATGACCCTCGCCTATTGCAAAAATATATTGGACCCTTGTCCATTGAAAGGCGCATTGGGAAAGTTGCATACCGGGTGGATACCCCAGCTTGGTGGAAAATCCATCCTGTTTTCCATGTCAGTCTCCTGAAACCTTTTCGGGAAGATATGGAGGATCCTTCACGAAGCCAACTCACAATACCAAGTATTCGAGGCCCCAATTCAACCGGAAAAAGGCGTGCTGAAGCTATTCTTGATGATCGAGTAATTCACGCCTCAAGAAAAGATCACTAGGAGTTCTTGGTGAAATGGCAGGGATGTGATGCAGAGGAGAATACTTGGGAGAGGGGAACAAACCTCAAAGCCTACAAGAGCCTGATTGATGATTACCTTGCAAGGAAGGCGCCGAGGACGTCGCCAACTCAGGTGGGGGAGAATGTCATGGGCGGCTTTCCAGCCATGCCCCATGATCCCTTGGACGCGCCCCGTGGCGTCCTGGCCAGCCTCCCAACGCCCGTCGCCACGGTCGGCCCCGTGGTCTCGGCAGCTCCAAGTGACAAGCGCGCATGTGCCTCTGTCGCCCCACCGATAGCCATCGCCAGCGCCCAGCCACAGGCAAAAGCCAACAGCGCCGCGCGCGCAGACAATGCCGCGCACGCAGACCCTGATGCTAAAGACAAAGTTGCTGCCAACGGACTTGCTGCTGCTTTGTAGAAGACTAAGTCCTTTTTATTGTAAATATAGAGTAGTTTTGCTGCATTTTCTTTAAATGTGATTTTCCAGCTTTCATAGGTCTAGTCATGTAACTTTGGTTTATTTTTTTAAGCATTATTAAGGGGGACCAAGCAATCAAAACTTTCAAGCAAGCAAACAATTCTCTGTACTGGTGTCTCTCCCCGCCGACACCGTCTTGTTTTCTGTAATAGCTTTCATTCAATGCAATCAAGCTTTCTTTCATTCTCAATTCTCTTTTCTGCTCTCTTTCAATTGCTCGTGACATTGGTTTTCCCGTACGGCACTGACAATCTAGTCTAGCGTACGGAGGGGACCTCAGTTGGCGGACAACAACCGTACTGACATCGGTTGCTTAGCCTTACGTCGCCCTTCCAAGGAACTTCAGGAAGGCGCCGCGTAACAGGTCACATGCGGAGTGATTGTACACGTGTTTCAATTGTACATACACGTACTCAGATAAATTTATGTACAATCAGGTAGCGAGTGAGTACTGGTATTTCCTATAAAAAAGCATTAGGACTCTTGAGTGACAGTCATCAAAGCCAAGTGGAGCTTCTTCTTCTTCTTCTTCTTCTCTCTTTCTAGTAAGTACAACTCTTTGCTGCAAATACAAAAAATTCCGATGGCGATGAGACGTGTGGCTTCTACAGCAGCTCGTGCTTTTGCTTCCTCTTCACCATCACCGTCCTCCTTAGTTTTTACTAGAGAACTTCAGGTAAATCCATTTCTCCTCAATCAGTTCTGGGACTGTTTTTTGCTTTTGTTTGTTTGATATGACCTAGTTTTTCCCCCCTTGTTAGAATTTGGCACGGATCATATCCGATTCCTCGGGAATCAAGTGAACGGGGACTAGAAAATTTACAGTCTATAACCCTAAAGTTTGGAACAGAGAAAAGAAAGGGAAATGAACAGCAGAAAAGAGTTTGGGGGGGGGGGGGGGAAGAAGCACACACAGACACACAAAAAAAGCATAATTTTTTTATTTTTCAGTTTTTGATTCGGGTAGAATTTAACGACGCTCTACCAATTGGATGCCTGCCATGTACTCCCCCTTCCCTCATACCAAATGAAATTGCTCTGCTGCTGGATGGCAGAGAGTTAATAGCTTTTCATTAATGTGTCCTTTTTACAGCTGTTACGTGCCAAATAAATTTTGTATTTGGTTTACTATAGTGTTGATTTTTTTATGATAGGTTGCTTTTCCTTAACGGAAAATCTAACGCCGGCAGACCACAACAGTTATTTCCGATCTTTACACGTGATGCTTGTTTACTTGAATTTTCACGTGCAATTTCTGGTCTTTTTATATCAAGTAGGTCCAGAGTAACAACGTTTCACGGGTCTCAAGGACAATGGTAGCAGGGTGCATGCACTAGGCACTCGTGTCATCAATTTTCCAATATATTATTACTCATTCAGTTTTAATTCATGTAACATTTTTTTTCTTCCACTTTCAAACTCATGTGAACTGGTATTTTTCGTATAGTTTTTGAATATCTAAATTTAACTCTAAAATATTGAGTCGATCTAATCTAATTTATCTTTGAAGATTAGTCAAATTGACTCTCGAAAAGTGTCACATAAATTGAAACGGGAGAGTACTTTGTTTGTACTAGTTCCGATTTGGAAAATATTTTCTCGGTACAATAATTTCAGCTGGCTGGGAACAAATAAGATCTAAGTGATATTTCTTATTTAATGAAGTGACAAAGGTGTATTAACTGATTTCCCATGTCTAGTTTGTTTATTAAACTAGAGTACTTTATTTTGTTCTCCCTATATTTCAGGAAAATGGCTCTCATAATTGCCTAATTTATGTGAAGATCATGAAAACTCCTATTAATTGTTAGCTTGAAGGAAATAATCAAAGCAAGTATACCGAATGTTGCTTATTTTGCTTAGTCTTTCATGGATTTATCAAACATAATAGGCCTTTTCAAGCTTTTAATTGCCTTGAGGTGAGCTTGAATTAGCATCATCCCCTAGTCTATCTCTTGCAAACTGGTGCATCTACAAGTTTTTAGGAGTCAAATATAAGTTTAACACATATCAGCTTGCTATATGACCGTAAAAATTTCATGTTTGTCTGTCCACTCACTTTTTCTCTCTTCATTATTTTACAGGCTTCCCCTGGTAGCAAAAAGATTGTTGGTGTTTTCTATAAAGCAAACGAATATGCTGAAATGAACCCCAACTTTGTGGGCTGTGCCGAAAATGCCTTGGGGATACGCGAATGGTTAGAATCTAAAGGTCATCAGTACATAGTCACTCCTGACAAAGAAGGACCAGATTGTGGTTAGTTATTGCTCATCTGTAATCTCATATGTTCTATCCTAACCTTTACTCCATTGATGCCTACACATTTGTAAAGATAATTCATTGGCCCTTCATTCTTGTACGACTATAATCTTACATAATTCTCTCTGTATGGATTTTGGGAGCATGAATCCAGCTGAAAAGGAGGAGTTCTTTTAATTGAAAACATGCATATATGTGCTTAATTTCTAAATAAACGGCTCATGTGAGGAGAATTGAATGGTCATATCAGGAGCATTTATTTAGATAAAGAGCAAAGCAAGTAGAAAATACTTGCTTTATTAGTGCTGGTCCTTTGTTGCAACTTGCAAGTGAATTATGATGTAAAATTTGGACACTGTGAGGTAGTTCCTTACAGGAAGGAAAAAAGGAGTGTTTTCCCATGATATACCTGTGTGCATTTGCAAAACGTCTATACATCAAGAGTTTAGTTGTAGTTTGATAAGACTACGGGTAAATTTTGTGATTTAGACAAGAATTTATCAAAGTTGCAGAGGCTTGTTTAGTAGAGTGCACATATGGATGCTTTTCACTTTCACATAATAGTAAACATTTTCTGGTGGATGAAATGCTTAGTATAAATGCTTGATTGATATCATTTATCATGAGAATGGTGCAAGTCTGATACACAAACCGCTGTGTCTTTCTTTTTTACTTCTGAATCCTTGACTATGCTCTATAACTGTTATTTAAAATGACTTTTTGGTCAAAAGAAAGAAATTTCTCCTGGGCTAAAGTTTTTGTGTCTGTCCATCTATAATATTTTTTTTTGTTCCATGACTTCCTCTCTGCAGAGCTTGAGAAACACATTCCTGATCTCCACGTGTTGATTACTACTCCTTTTCATCCTGCCTATGTCACGGCTGAAAGGATCAAGAAGGCGAAAAATTTACAACTTCTGCTGACAGCTGGAATTGGATCAGATCATGTTGATCTGAAAGCTGCTGCTGCCGCAGGGTTGACAGTAGCAGAGGTCACCAGGAGCAATGTTGTCTCAGTTGCGGAAGATGAACTGATGCGAATCTTAATTCTTGTCCGAAATTTCCTGCCTGGACATCATCAGGTTATTAATGGGGAGTGGAATGTTGCTGGCATTGCGTACAGAGCTTATGATTTGGAAGGCAAGACTGTTGGAACCGTGGGTGCAGGACGCATTGGTAGACTTTTACTTCAACGATTGAAGCCATTTAACTGTAATCTACTTTACCATGATCGTGTTAAGATGGATTCGGAGCTAGAGAATCAAATCGGGGCAAAGTTTGAGGAAGATCTTGATAAGATGCTTTCAAAATGTGACATAGTGGTCGTCAATACGCCTCTTACAGAGAAAACAAAGTAAGGTTTCTGTTCTATTTATTGCTTGGGCAAGTTATCTTTCACCTTTTGGCTTGATGCACAAAACATTTGATATTCTTTCTATATGAACTACTGCCACGAGTTATATTTTCTTTTTGTTTTTCCTTTAATTTTCTCTTTGGAGTTTTGTCAGCATGTTAGAAGTCAGTAGGATGATAGATGTTCTCGCCCACTTGCGTTGCCAGAAAAATATGATTGCCATTGGAGTATTTTTAAGATTCTCGGAGATGATGATGTTGTTTTTTCCCGTGCTGATTCAGTCTTCTCATGTCACTAAGGTCATGGTTTATTTCCATGCGCTATATGTCAAATTCCTCAAAATTTTTACTATGTGATGCAGAGGGATGTTTGACAAGGAAAGAATTGCAAAAATGAAGAAGGGAGTTCTAATTGTAAACAATGCTCGAGGAGCAATCATGGACACTCAAGCAGTTGTTGATGCTTGTAATAGTGGTCATATTGCAGGTATTTTTAATATCACCTGAACACATAATCAAAGAGATGAGCCCGCAACATTAATATTAAATGACACATCATTCACACATCAAATCATAGATCTTTTCCTTCAATTTCAAAATTTTCTTGCTTATTTCTTTTCTTTCTCCCTAACAAAACTGTTTTTCCTGTTGCTCAATGGAATAATTTGAACTTAATCTGACATTGAAACTCGAAATAGTTAGAAATCTTGTTGAATTGTGGAATCCTTGGTAGAATAATCATTATATTGACTGCCTTCTTTTGGTTATTTTCCCCCAAATTTAGGATACAGTGGAGATGTTTGGTACCCACAACCAGCTCCCAAGGACCATCCGTGGCGCTACATGCCAAACCAAGCTATGACCCCCCACATTTCAGGGACTACCATTGATGCACAGGTTTGTAAATACTCTGTTTTCTCCAATTTCTTTAGGCTTTGCCTATTCTCTGCTTTGACGACATTAAAATTGAAAACTGAGAAAAGCTTGTGATGGGAAATTTTGTAGTTGCGGTATGCTGCTGGGACGAAGGATATGCTGGACAGGTACTTCAAGGGCGAGGATTTCCCAGCACAAAATTACATTGTCAAGGATGGGGAACTGGCTCCTCAGTATCGCTAAATCACTTATGTACCTTAGGGTTGTGGTCTAGGCTTCTCTGTCAAATAAACTGGCAAGCCCCGTCTGTAATAAGCTGATAAAATCGGCTACTTATCATCCTTTAGAACATTTGTAGTGCAGTTTCTCCATTTGGCTCTAGCGTCACATTTGTGATGTAAACATGTCCCCTTTTGTTTTGGAGGTCTATGTATAATCCTTCATTATCGTTCTTGAGTAATCCTATTATGATGGAAATGTTCTTGCTATGGTGGCTGTACTTGTGTTCTGGGCAATTTGTGCTCGGGAATTCCTCTGATGTATATCCTTTTTGTTAGATATGCCTCATCTATTATTAAGCATCTTCATGGTGTAGTAGCGAATGACGATCTTAATTTTCTATGAGATCATTTAATAATTGTGGTTGTGGGGGGAAGAAATGTGATCTATGGACCAATTAACCCCCAAGAAGACCATATCCAAAATTATCATAGGCGCATATTGGAATGTGGTATATTTATAGTTAAGTTTTTGTCTGTAAATATCAATCATACTATAGGGTACTTCACAGTGATTATTTTTCTCAGAAGTATGACTGGAATAGGGGACATTCCCTCCAAGTTCCAGTATGTAGAGAAAAGAAAAAGTTTCAAGCTCTTGAATCTTTTAACGAGTAATCGTTTGAACACTTGTTCAGCTTACTCTAGTATATAGCAAGTAATAGATCATTCATGTATACAAAATTGGAGCTACTGTATATATTGAAAGTAGAAAAGGTAAACTGATCACAAAAGAAAGAGAGCAGGGAGCATAAACATGCACAGTTAAATTAGTTAACAGCATTGTGTGAAGAAGATGCATCATTCATGTGATTTCGTATACTGAAAATATGTGGGATAATCTTCCTCTTGATGCTAGCACCAGTACCTAAATTTACTTTGAGATGATAACAAGTTTCATGCCTCACTGATTCAGACTGTTTTGCTTAAGAAATTCAAGGTCTTTCATTTGCAGCTGAACTGCTTCTTTTGATAATTGCTTGGGCTCTGTATATTTGATTTCTTCAGTTCCATCGGCTACTCTCTTTGCCTTCTCTTTGACAATGCTTTCTACCTTTTGCTGCCCGACTGTAGGAAAGACAGCACTAAGCATGGTACTAAGTAGTTTTTCATCTTCTTCTTCAATCAGATCCCTTCCAAAGCAACATACATATATAGCTTCCAGAGCTTTCTCAGCTCGAATTTCCATGGGGATTTTAGGGGTAGGAGCTCCCAATTTTGCCCGCTTCTGCAAAAGTAATGGAACATCTTAGAAAACATGGGCTTACTTTATCTAAGCTTTTTTATATAGTAGTATGTTTTAAGTGTATCGGTATAACAGTAGTCCACTAACGAGAGCCCAAACATAAGTGTGATATATGATTATTGAACTGTGCACATTATGTGCTTGGTGGATCTAGCGAATCGGTGATTATAGGCTCAAATCTGCTGAAGCTCGTAATGGGAGGACCCGTCATATTTTTTTGTTTGCTGTTAGCCGTTAGGTTAGTTCTCTAACCTTTATATAAACACGCTCTCTGTCTCCTTGAATATAATGCCGTTTTTAAAGATAAATGAGTGTGATAAATGTTCCATTGACTCAACCATCTTGAGGAAGAGATATAGGAAGGAAAACCTGATCCTACATTAATCTTTACACGTGCGCCAACTTTCTCACTAATTTACATGTATTTTGTGTTCTATTATCTTGTTCGATCTAGGGGGTTATCATATCTAATTGCTAACACATGTATCATGTTAAAGTTACTATAGGCTCTGTAATATCAAGTTACTTGGCACACTGCTGCTAATAGGCCTCTCAATAAGAGTTAGGCAGAGTTATGCTGCTTGAATCCCCAATAATACTGTCGGGTGTGTGTCGGGTCCTCCAAAAGTTATGGAGTTTTGGAAGATCTAACACGAATATGACAGCACTTTTGGAGAATTCAAGCAACATAAAAGCAGAGTCCACATCAAAAGAAGGAAACAGAAACAAAAAGTTGGAGTACGCTTCGACGACAGTACCTAAGGAGGAATTATGCGATACATTTTAGTATTTTACTGATGAGCGTTGAAAGTCAAAGTATAGTGCAACGTAAATGAAAAGAAGCTAAAAAATCCGTTGGCAAATGAAATCTTGCTGACCTCTCTTGCTTCATTCATCAATGCGATGAAGTTTTGCTCTTCAAATTCAATATCATTTGCTAAACTAAGCCTTGCTACACCCTCCAAAATCTCCTCAGATTTGAGTAAACCAGCTCCCACTGCAGCTAACCAACAGCATAGTAGCACATACAGAGGATCCCCTGTCTATCAATGACGCAAAGAAAATCAAGGTCAATTTTTCACTTGAGACCTTTCATATTATGCATAATCATCATTTTTTTGCACAGGCTAGAAACTAGAAAAAGACTTGAACAATTTCATTGTACTTTTATACGGCAATGTTTGACTAGACACAATGTTTTATAAAGAAACACACTTTTGGTGTTGGAAATAAACCCCCTACAGAAATAATATTCACGGTAATAACAACGTAGTACCGAGATACGGTAATTAACAGGAATAAAAAAGAACAAGGACACAAAGATTTTTAACGTGGAAAACCCTTCTGAATAAGGAGAAAAAAACCACGGGCCCGAGAGGAGCAAAATAATTCACTATAATGAGTAATTTTACACCCGTAGTCCTGAGTAAAATACTCCAGGGACCACTATACAGTCAAAAGAAATAACATTCTTTTAAAATTCCCACCTTACTACAATATCGCTCACACTCTCTATTTTTCCTATACAGTCTATTTCTCACAATGCCTGAGAAATACTCTCTGCAACTATTATGTTATTTCTCTTTCTGTGTGATGTAAAATGAGAAGCAGATAACTTCCTTTTATAGGAAAAATGGCCTACTTCCTCAACCAATCAGAATGAAGTATTGGTTGAAAATTTGCATTTTTCTGACGCCCACCAATTTGGCAACTTGGACTTGTTCATTGTTGGGATGGACCCTACAATCTCCCCGTTCAGACTCATTCACATGAAGGAGGTAACGCCAGATTTTTAGCTTGAGTGCATGCCGACAAGTTCTTTGCACAATTCAAACTTGTCTCTTGGTACAGGGGGTTTGTTCCCAACCCTCGGCTTTCATGGTTTCCGGCTTTGCCTCTTTACCATCTAGTGCAATGTGTAACCCTTGTTGGATGAGTAGGTCCTTCATCCTTCTTTTTCATATGGAGAAACCGTCATTACCGTTGAATCTTGTTACTTCATATTTTACTCCTTACATTTGTTTTTGTCACAAAGTAAAATATACCGTAAATAATATTTTTGTGAATGAGCAGAATCTGTACTCTGATACTAGTTGTTGGGAATAAAACCCCTTGTGACAAGAGACAAGTTCGAATTATACAAAGAACTTGTTGGCATGCACTCAAGCTAAAAGTCCGGTGTTACCTCATTCATGTGAATGGGTCTGGAGAGGGAGATTGTAGGGTCCATCCCTATAATGAAAAAGTCCAAGTTGCCAAATTGGACTTGGTTTCCAAATTGGTGGGCGTCAGGAAAAAATTGCAATGCACATTTTCAACCAATACTTCTTTCTGATTGGTTGAAGAAGTAGGCCATTTCTTCTATAAAAGGAAGCTATTTGCTTCTCATTTTACATCAGAAAGAGAAGCAACACAATAGTTGCAGAGAATATTTCTCAGGCATTGTGAGAAATAGACTGTGTAGAGAAAAATAGAGAGCGAGCGATATTGTAGTGATGTGAGAATATCAAAAAAGAGGTTATTTCTTTTGAGTGTTGTAGTGGTCTTTGGAGTATTTTACTCGGACCTACAAAGTGTAAAATTACTTGTTATAATGATATCAGTTGCTCCTCTCGGGGCCGTGGTTTTTCCCTTATTCAAAAGGGTTTTCCACGTAAAATTTTGGTGTCGTTATCACTCTTTTATTCTTGTTAATTACCGTATCTCGGTGTTACATTATTATTCTGCTTTTATTACCGTGAATATTATTTTTGTTTATTCCGAACATTTGGTACATATCAATAATACTCTTAAAATTTGTGGTGTTAAATATGTCATAACAATTCAATTCCATGACTATAAGAATATGTCACTAAAGGAGAAATAAGAAGTTTAAATTAGAAGTAAATTAGGACCTGAATTCTATAAAAAGTACTATCTCTGTCTTAATTTGTGCACTTCTCCTATGAGTCAATTTGAATTTTTTCAGTTGCTATATCAAATTAGATTAGTTCTTGTTAAAGATCAAAATTTAGATGTTCAATACAAAAAGTAATATAAGTTGCAGGCCGAATTCAATTAGTAACAAGAAATGCTAATAATTGATAGGTAAGCGAAGACACTTGATTGCAAGTATAAAATAAATTACCTTGCCACGTCGATCTCGAAATTCATAAAAAGCTCTGGAATCAGTAATAGAACACTTGTTACCGACCCGTCTCCTGAACTCAGCAAAATCAATGATATCGCCACCAACACCGCCTTCCTCATTCACAATTCTGGCTATGAGACCAACAACAGGGAGTGAACCAACGACCTTATTAACGAAACTGGAAACAGGATTTGTTGTCTCGTCCATATAAGCCTTGACGACCAAGACGGCGCTGCCATTGGAGGAGTTGTAAGCTGCTTTATTATTCCTTGAGCAGGGAAATCTATAGAAGCGTCGAAAGTAAAGAAGAGAAGGAGAGATGGGTTTGAAAAAGAGGGAGGAACTCGAAGAAAAATCGAGGTTCGTTTGAAGAGAGGAAACAACCACCATTTCTCTGGTGTGTTACATGTGGTGGAGGTGGACGTTCAATCTTTGTATTGATATTGGCCTTCCCATTTATCTTTTGGGAATCTGACTCTGAGGCTTCATTATCTTTTGTCATTTCGTAATAGTAATATTCTTATGTCATTTTTGCAAATTTAATAATGTATTTTTATTTGAATAGTTGAATATGATTTTTTCTTTATTAACTTTATCATTTAAATATAGTTTTCTTTATTGTATAAGTAAACTTAAATGAAAAGTACAAATTTTATTTAATCAAACATGAATTGGATTCTTTTTCCAAACACATGTTATTTGATTGAGAGAGTAGTCTCTTAGCTCAAAAATTAAAACGAATTAAATGAGATTCTTTATTAGAAAGAATAAATGTTGAGCATGTCCCAATTCCTTTTCACGCGTTACAAGTTCAAAACGAGAGATAGAAAGACGTTCATTTCATTCTCAAAAAATTGCTAACTTGCTTGTTAGATGAAAAATAAAATCTGTTAGACTGACAAAATATCTAAACCCATCTTATATTCTTTAAAGCATTAGGTTTTTTCTCATCACTAGTTCTACCTAATCAGGGGCTATCTACTTTGCTCCAAGTAGTGTTACCTATATTGTTTGATCGATTTTTTAGTATTAAATATACGTATGTAAACCAAACTAAATAAAATTTAAATATAAAAATGATACCATTTGCTACTATGGTATAATTTAACACCTTGTTTGGATGATTGTTACTCATTCTATTGTATTGTATTATTATCTCAAAACAATATTTGTTTTGATTGTTTATTTAAAATTGATTGTATCGTATTGTTAAATCCATTGTTCCGGACAACCAAAAGCCTCATTTTATGAAACAACCGATTTGGTGTGGTGGGATCGTTTCCTATTTTATTTTCTAATTATGCCCTTACTTATTACTCCATAATTCTATTTTATCATTTAATTTTTATTTTATTTTAACTCCAAATCTCCAACCTATTGACCTACTTTGTCTTCTTTCATCTTTTCTAGAGTTGGTTTGCCCATTTCTTTTTATTATCCAAGTCTCCGTTCGATTCTGTCTCTTTTTATCGTTTTAATTTTTTTTTTGGTGTTGCTAATATTAGTTAACCTTTTTTTTTTCCAGTTTTTTGCTCTTGTTTCCAAGCTACGTAATTAATGATAAATTAGTAAAAAGAGGTTTTCTTAAATATTTTTTATGTGTAATTCTTGATAAATTTTATTTAAAATAATTACGGGTATTTTAGTAGACTTATCAGTTATTGTATTGTACGATACCGTCAAACTAACAACAAAAATATTATTTAACAACGACAAACGATACAATCTATTCGAATGTTATATTCATAAAATGATATAATATAATATAATATAATATATTATAAAACGATGTGTACCAATAATCCAAAGATCGCTAAAGTTATTGGTCAGTGCTTCAAGTTTTGATACAATTATGCGTCCACAAATCACGCAATTATGACCACGAAACCGGATACTCACTGGCGCATTGCCTCTCTGGCCCCAAATTGCCTGTGTCGCTTGCTGTAGCAGCAATAGCAATAAAATAAAATAAAAATAAAGACCCTTTTGGCGGCACTACTTCATCACTACTCAACACACCACATTCCCTTTTCCCATATTCGTGCAAATCAATTACTCTGCGACAGCTGCTCTCTCTCTCTCTCTCTCTCTCGTTGAAGCAACTCAAAGGGTATGTAATCTCTCTTTGAAGCAATTCAAACGGTATGTAACGGTTTCGTAATTACTCTACTGTGCCCTTTAAATTTCGAATGCTAGGTTACTGATTTTGCTCTGTGTTTTTTTTTGCTGTGTAGAGTGGTTTAGTAGAGAGCGAACAGTGAGTATGGGAGCTTTTTGTAATGAAGACCTGAGTTTCTCTTCCAATTACAACTTCGCTTCGTCTCAAGATCTTAGATTCTCTAAGCAAATCCATGACAACGTCCACGGCAACATCTATATTGACCCGGTATATCTCCGTACATGATTATTCACGCGCTATTTCAATTTAGACCTATTTTTTTTTTGAGTGCTAAATAGAGCTATTTCAAATTTTCAAATGTTATGCTGTAGTTTTCTGCGGTAGGTCATTGCCAAACCTGTACTAGTATATTAGTGAAAATTGATAACTGTTAATGGAATCAGAACTATTTTGACTTGCAGTGCGTAATTTTTTGTTATCCACAATTTATCTATGATAAGTCATCGCCAAAATTATACTCATAATTTAGAAAATTGATAACTGTCAATGGAATAAATTATCATTCAGAACTAATTTTAGTTGCAATTCATTTTTATTTTTGTTATCCACAATTTTTCTATGGTAAGTTATTAACAAAATTTTACTCGTATTTAAGAGAAATTGTTGACTGTCTACTGAATAAATGAATAGAGAACTATTTTGAGTTGCAATTTTTAATTTTTGTTGTCCATATTTTTTTTTTGAAAAGCCTGTAAAAATAGGAAAGTCATTAGGAACGCGTATGGCTAAATTTCGTTTCATTTCATGAATAAATGACCATAATAATTAATAAGATGAGATGATTTTTTCTTCATTTATGATCTATTCGAGAATATTGAGGTCAAAATTCATACATTTGTTCCGCATGTTTCAATTTGCTTGAATTGAATGGATTAAAACAAATTGTTTTTACTTGTCCTTGGTTAACCTGTGATGCAGTTCTTCAGCTTTGAGTCTAAGTATTTTATCCAATATATCAAGAAGAAGTTTTATGCCAGCATTTATTTTAGTGTGTTCACTAGCCAAGAGAGATACTAGGGTGTGATGAGTACAGTTTTCTGATCCTGATTCCAGATCTAAACTCTTAATTCATTCATTCACTTTTCTCATACACGTTCTTAACTTTTTGCTGTGAGCTTTGTGCCAAGTACTGGAAGTTTAATCTTTCTTGAATTGCAGCTCTTCCTGAAGTTCATTGACACAGAGCAATTTCAGAGGCAAGTCTCTTTATGTTGTACTTGTATTTTCATTATCCTCTATTTGTTAGAGAACTCCGAATTTGTCTTAAGAAAATTGAGTGTTGTGTGGCATGGATATGGAAGATTCATATAATTGACCTAAGTAGTTTGGAATTGAGACGTAGTAGTTATTGTTGTTGTTGTTGTTGTTGTTGGTTTGAGTTTATGGCATGCAGATTGTAAATTTATGCACTTTGTCTTGAGTATTTGTATTCATATTGGCTGCAATCTGCTCTGTGACCTGATGGTCATCTTTTATTTTATTTTTGTCGTTTTGACATTTGTTATTGAACCGTTTTTCTTTTGTTTTCCAGGCTTCGTGATCTTAAACAACTAGGTAAGTTATTAGCCTTTGTCCCCTATTTTTTTTCCTTATGAAATTGAAATGCCTGAGTAGGTAATCCTTGGAAGAGATCATTCACCATAATGTTCCCCATTTTTATATATGGCCACAAGCTTTGTTTAAGTTAGAACATCAATTATTTAACATTGTGATTAAATGGGGGATTTCTAGTGTGATTTGAAGAAGTTTTTCATCTATTATCTACATGTCTCCTGAAATGCTTGGCATCCCAAATTTTAGTTCTTTCACTATTGCAAAATTATTAGTAAAATATGGGGTGCCATGAAAGACATAAGTAGCCTGTATTATGTATTAGTCTAAAATGTAAGTGATTTCGGTTAGCAGAACTATGATAAATTTTATAACTATCTTTGGTTCTTGTCTGTACTGAAATTTTCTGCCACTTTCAGCTTCACTTTGTGAATATCAGTGACACTTGATGCACTGAATAATATATTTATTGCACACTTGGTAGATGAAAATTGTCTGTTTCAGCTTTAGTGGTATCTCATTTGTGATTGCAATTCAGAATGTCGTGGGATCCTCGTAAGGAACATGCAAGATCTCTTCTTTCTTAGTGTTCTATGAAGACATATGCTATCTAGGTTATGCAAATTCTGCATAATCATGTAAATGATGACTTAAGAACTCATAATTAGCTTTTAAAACCATGCATGCATATCTCCCTTATGAGCCTCCTGCAAAGGCAGAGGCAAGCCCAAGGGTTTTAAGCCTATCGAAAGCAAGTTGCAAAAAGACAATATGTTCTCCTATCACTTAATGGATAAATTTTACCTTCTATTAAAATAATATCCTTGTTATCTGTTGGACAAATTTCGATCATCTATCTTACTCTCACTACTTGATGCAGCCATTGGCTCTTGCCGTTATGCTCAATGTTGGTGGAAACCTTTTAATTACAGGAGTTAGCAGCCTGGTAGTGGCTTGAATTTGTTACTAACATGAGCTCTTGGATGCACTTTCAGGTGTGGCACACATGGTCTATCCAGGAGCGGTGCATTCTAGGTTTGAGCATTCCCTTGGAGTGTATTGGATTGCCAACGAAGCTATCAATAAGCTTAAAACCCACCAAGTATGGTTTTGTGTGTACTATTTAGTTTGGTTCAACTTGATACTGCCCGAGGGTTCTCATGTAATCCTATTATTCCTTTATAGGGTATGGAGCTTGGAATTGATCACTTTGATATACAGACTGTGAAACTTGCAGGTAAGTAATATAGAATACCTCGTGCATGGATTACTCTTGCCTACTGCATAATAAATGATGTTCCGTTTCCATTGTGGTTGAATTTCTTAGGTCTTCTGCATGATATTGGCCATGGACCTTTTAGTCACTTGTTTGAACGCGAGTTTCTTCCTAAAGTTCGCAATGGATCGGACTGGTAATACTTTTCTGTGGAATGCGTTCTGTTATTTAAGTACCTCTCAAAGATATATGTCATATTCTCATGCTATTCAATTTGTCTTGGCTAATAATAGTTGAATTTTTGACAGAAGATATCTCTTGCAATTTCTGCAACATACTCAATCTTATTTGAAGCTTCTTAGATATAAATGGTTTTTTGCTTTTCTAGAGCAGGAATGCTTTCATATTGCCTTCTTGGATGCAATTCCTTGGTCAAGCCCTAGTTTTGCCTTTTTAGCTTCAATCAGTCAATATGGCTCAATCTCGAGCTAGTTGGAATGTTTTACCACTTTAGTGCAGGAAATAAAGATTATGCTTATAGAATACATTATGTTGTGGAAATACTAAAGTTGTAAGTTAGCAAGGTGAAGAACGTTGGAATATGGTGATTTTATTTAGTGATTTCCGACTCTTCGTGTCTGCTCTTGCCTGCTGCTTGTAATGTCGTTTTTTGAGAAAATCTCTTCCTAGTTAACTATTTTTTTGCTGTTCTAGTTTCTTTGAAGCTTCTTGCACTCACATTAAGGCGATCTCATTACATGGGGTGGTGCATATCAGTGACCATCTTGTCTTATGTTGTACTTTAGGTCTCATGAGCAAATGTCAGTGGATATGATTGATCACATCGTTGATGAGCGTCATATTGATATTGATTCAGAAACCATTAAAAAAGTCAAGGTAAGATGAATTGTTTCGATTACAACTGTGCTACCTTAGGTTTCATGACAACCATGCCCAAAACCTATCTTACAGGCTTAAAGAATATGGTGTTTATCAAATTCAAACTTATGCATAAGACTTAGTGATAGTCTTTTGATCTCTTTCACATGTTTATGCTACATGGTTGACAAGGTACATCTGACATCATGTGCAATGAGAATGTTAGTTTGCTTATTATATATAGTATTTGTGGAAACTTGTATTGTCTCCAAAAGCAAAATGAATTTGATGTGCTATCCAAGTGTGGTAGATGTTTTGATGATTTGAGCTATTTTCTTAAAGAGAGTTCGTTTTTTGGCACTAAAACTTGCAAGACATAACTTCTTGTTAGCACTAAAGTATTCTGTTGATTTACAATGCTTTTCAGTGATGTCAGATCTTAGTAAAGGAGTTCTACTACCATGTCACGACTACATTGGTTGAGATAATGAAGTTATTTCGTATGAGCTAAATTTTTTCATGCAGCTACAAGCCAATTGATCTTACATGCCACAAGTGATCATTAGACTTGTTTACGTTGTAAGCAGGGAGAGTTTTAAATGTGGCCTATTGACATCTATATTCATTTACAGGAAATGATACTTGCTAGTTCCAAGTTTGCATTGACAAAAGTAAGTCTTTCGCTTCCCAGCACACAAATTTACCAGGAGAAAAAATGGAACCTTAAAATTTGACTGTCTTATTAAACATGCATTTACACTTTATTCTGAGATTAGCATTTTATGCTCATCTTGGCACATCATATTCCAATCTTGAACTTGTGCATTGTTTCAATTTGATTGATTGGTACGTAGAGCTCAAGGGAGAAGCAGTTTTTATATGATATTGTGGCAAATGGTCGAAATGGAATCGATGTTGACAAGTTGGTTTTCTCAACCATGATCATTCGTTCTTTTCTCCCCAAACCTTTTTCCAGTTTTTACTGAATGAACTATCATCGCATGGTAAGGGCTTTCATTTGCTTGCAGGTTTGATTACATTGTCCGAGATAGCCGAGCGTGTGGTCTAGGATGCAATTTTCAGTTCCAGAGGTCTATTCTTTCATCTTCTTGGCTATTTTTACGTGGCATCTGTTGATGGATGTCTGAGAAAGGAAAAATAATTCTTTACCATGTAACTGTCTTCATCTTCTGCAGGTTAATGGAGACAATGAGAGTTTTGGGAGATGAGATATGCTATAGAGCGAAAGATTGTTAGTACTTATGTCTTAGCAGGATTTTATTAGTTTACTCGTTTGACTTGTGGTCTTACTATTTGTCTGGATAAATCCTCAGACTTGACAATCCACAAGTTATTTGCCACACGAGCTGATCTACACAGAACTGTTTATACTCATGCTAAAGTGAAGGTACACAGCAAATTTGACAAAGTTGTCCTTTGATTCTCCCACTAGCATATGTGAAATTTGGAGGTTATCTTTTTGTATGTCATATATACTTGCATGTGAAGGCTTTCAATTTGATGTTCCATCATTGTACAGGCAATAGAGCTTATGGTTGTAGATGCACTAGTGAAGGCAAATGATTATCTACAGATAGCATCTCACATAGAGCATCCTTCTCAATATTGGAAGGTTGGCCTGGCCCTTTTCTGCAAGCTTAAAACTCCTCAATTCATGGAACCATGAACTTAATTTCTTTATGTATGTGGAAGTAGTTAGATGACACCATCTTGAAAACCATTGAGACTGCTCCAGACCCAGAACTGAAGGAATCTAGTGATTTGATCCTTCGCGTTCGAAGGAGAGATTTGTACCAGGTATTGAGGTTATCTACATTGATGGCTGTTGCTTAAGCACGTTATATGAGTATTATGTAACATTTGAAGTTTAAAGTCAATTCTTTTTTTGCACATGGCAGTTCTGTAATGAGTATGCTGTCCCCAGAGACAAAATAGAGCATTTCAAGGATGTCACTGCACATGATATCGTCTGTTCACAGGTAGCTAATATATGGTAGTTTGTAGTGTTTTTGAGAGATTTTAGTCGTTCTGCCGTAATAGTCTTTATCTTACAGAAAGGTGGCTGCGAGAGACTTAAAGAAGAGGATGTTGCTGTTAGCAATGTCAGGATAGATCTGACTCGTGGGAGGCATAATCCTCTTGAAAGGTTTGTCAAAATGGATCAACCGATTACAGTTCTTGCACAGGATTTCTCTCTGTCCCACTTTCATTACGACTCTGAGCCTCTCAATTTGTTTTGTTTTGTTTGTTTTTCTTTATATGCTCTGGTTGGACATGTTGCATCTGCCAGTATCCATTTTTTCAAGGTACAGACTATGGCTTCTATAAGTTTGAGTTTCAAGAATTCAAGATTTCCTGCCCTCACTGTTAATGATTTTGATTGAAATTCAGGATTATGAAAGTGACGAGAAATTCTCTATACCTGATGATCGTATCAGCCACTTGCTGCCAACATCATATCAAGATATGATTGTGAGAGTGTACTCCAAAAAGCCCCACCTGGTCTGTTCAGATAAGCCTTTGCATTTATTTTCACTTCTGCTCTGTTAAGTCTGATCTCCGTTCCATTTATTCTACTCAAATCTTCAGGTGGGAACTATTTCTGATGCATTTGAAAATTTCCAATTGAAGACTTATGGAATAAAAGCACAGGTTCATGCAACACCTGAGAAGAAAAAACGTCGTATATGATTTTTGCCCCTCAGTCATCACTAGAAAGTATATTCTACGGTAGATATATTTGATTATAGTATATCTCAAGCAACATATAGCCAATTTGTACAGTACTCTTCAACTGACACGTGAAAGGCCTCTCGAGTCTTATACTGGAGTTTTTGTAGAAAGTTGCTAGCCTTTACTGGAAATTATAATATCCACCAGTTCTGTAACAGTGTTTTGTATTGAGACGTTATTGGAACAACAGATTCTGGTATAGACTTTTGAATATTGCAGAAGCTCATGGTTCCATAATACCTTCTCTTTTACTCAATGGTTGGTGATTATATATTGGAGGTTTGATGTACCTAAAGTTTGTTTGCTTAGTTTTTGAAGGGAAGGGCAACAGCTTCGTATGATCTTGGCATTCTTTTATCCATCTTCCAGCGGAAACTCTTACTAGTTATCCCTATGCTTCTTCGTATTAGCTGGCAAATAGTCATGCTTCTTTCTTTGTCATTGATGGTATATTTACCCTCTTTTGCTCTAACCATCACTAAATTGTGAACAATGATATTCTTGGCACTTTCCGGCTTTTCTTATGGTAATTTTTTTCGTGATTAATTATAGTTTGATTTTGCATACATACGATTGATGTCAAATTGTATGTGTGAAACCAATATCGTAAGAATAAAACCATCACTAGCTTATGGGAAAATTTTGACTGCACGTCCCAGATTTCGTTGTTGCTCGTGTTGAATCTTCAAATCCTAATGAAATGACCGGCGAAACTGGAATCCTAGGTTATATGGCGCCCGAGGTATGTGCCTACCGTGTTGTGCCTTAATCTTAACCTTTTTATTTTTGTAATCAGTTCCCAGTGAAACAAGTTAACTCCTTTATACTGGGAACTGGAGTAACTCTGATCTAGTGGATGATAATGATACCTTCTCTCCATTACGTTTTTAATCTTCCAAAATACCTTTGCAGACCTTTAGGAGTGGTTGTTTCGTGATAAGACAGGAATTTATAATGCAACTGGGACAATATCAAGGGAATTATCAGTTCGGATTATGAATGTGCCTGTAGTTAAAGTTTTAGTGGGATGGAGAACGATTAAACAATGATTTTGTTCCACGTTTAGTTCCTGAATTTGTTGGGAAGTTAAATTGTACCTTTTGGCATAATTCTGGGGATTCAGATTACAGCTTTCCCCCCAAACCTTAAGATGAAATTTTGAAAACAAGAAACTGAAATTACTGAATATAATATGATAATATAATGATTATGCTCTTCAGAGAGTTTTGTGAACAGACCCAATACAGGTGTTAATGCCTATTATTCATCACAAAAACGACATTTAACCAGCGATCTTGTAGCTTGGATTCACAAGATTATCGAGGCCAGATACAACTTGTATCGAGTCTATCACATCTCCCACCTTCAGATCTGCCAAAAAGTCCTCATTTTCTGTCACATAACCAAACACAGCATATCGACCATCCAATATATTGGCATTGCTAGGAGTCAGCTCACTTTCTTTCAATAGCCAAAACACCTGGCTTGAGGCAGAATTATTCTCGAATTCCTGTAAGCAACCATTATCGAATGATTTTTGGTAAATACACGATATGGTAGAGGCAGAAGCAACGGAAAAAGTCAAAGCATCTCACCTCTCTAGCCATGGCCATTGTTCCGAAAGCATTGAAGGGGAGTCTTGTTTGAGCCTTGTATAGACCAAGTTCCTGTAGGTATTATGCCATAAAATACAGAAGGAATATGTAGGTAAATATAGAGCAGAGTGAATACATGACAAAGCAGACATAAACAGGAAAATATGAAATCTTTGTGAAGTGTTACCAAGTGCATTTTGGCTGGTTTACTATAGTGGATAA
The DNA here is from genome assembly GCF_000390325.3 of Nicotiana tomentosiformis. Taxonomy (NCBI): domain Eukaryota; kingdom Viridiplantae; phylum Streptophyta; class Magnoliopsida; order Solanales; family Solanaceae; genus Nicotiana; species Nicotiana tomentosiformis. The sequence goes on along the minus strand of NC_090813.1, from coordinate 94,708,124 downwards.
TATTCTTGATCGCGTAAGGCTGTGGTGGTGTTTCTAAGTTAGGAGAGTTTAGCGCTTGGGGGGGGGGGGGGGTTCTTTTTACCTAGTCCTAGTCCATGGATGACGGCCACTCTGTGCAAGAGCAGGCATGCCAATGGCTAACGCATTGGGGTGAGTGGACTTTCTCTCCACAGTAACAGGTCTATGGTAATTTCGAAGACCAAAACAAGAAACTGGGTATAGTAGACATGATGATGGCTTGGCCAACAATGTTTGCTATGATACTTTATATAACTTCTGCTGAGAAGTTGGAAGTTAAAATAAATTTATCACGGCTAGGACATTAAGAGGTCAAATTCAGAGGCAAAATGACAACTTCATGGACTTACTTCTAAAGTTTCTCCATAGAATGGTGCTTTTTCACCATCCACCATAATCTCCAGAGGTATTGTCCGGGTTTTCTCAGTACTGGGGTCAATAAAACCTTCAGCTGGACCTTCAGGATCTCCTGTTTGAACCACAAACCCATCCGCTGCAGAACATCCAGAACAATGAGTTTCAAGAAGATATACAGGTTGAAAATTACATAGAGAGCACATTCCTCTTTTGCTGCATAGACAACTTATTTGTCCATTGGTTCCGTGCAAGAACAGAGCAAAAATCATAAGCTTACCTCTTTGAATTTCCATGCCATCATAGAAATGTCTCTCCACCAAGTCTATAAAATTTCCTGCAGTAACTGGAGAATTATAGCCATCTAGGACGATACGAAATACGCATTCCTCCACGTTGGGATTGTCTTTAACTTTGACCTTCATATCAACAGTTGCTCTTCCCTTTAGTAAAGGCAAATTTTGATATTCTTCAGGCACTTCATATGGGAATCCATCCACCATATCCTCTTCAACACTGCAGAAATCGAATGCCCCAGGAAGATCTCAGCTGCAGTCAATGACAAGTGGTCTAAATGAGCAAAGTATAATTTTGGAAGTTCACCATTTTTAAAAGTCGTCCTCGCTCCTCACTTTCTAATCCTAGAATTGGTCCATAGCCAACAAAAAATATTATTTTGGTAGTCAAACCGGAATAAGTACCCAACTTTTACATCAATCCCTCCAATGACACTTCTGTGTCTACATTGAACAAATTCTAATAAAATAATTGCTTTCTCAAAGTTTCTGTAGAAAAAAATTGTTTTGGACAGAGGCTTTGACACCTTTTCCATTATAATACTCTATTAAGTATGCATAGAAAACACTAAAACACTGTACATGGATAATTGACTTTCCCTAAACCAAGCTACCCAATACATATTCAGGGCAGAAGACCAGAGACACTCTTAACTAAGTCTCTGAATGATTGGTCTCTTTCTCAGCCTTATTATCTGGTAAAAAAGGAACATAACCTTATCCTTAGGCATATGTATCTGACTGATGTCAACTGAAGTAGCAGTAATTAGGCAGCATGCTGATGCATCATCAAACAGAGAATTAGTGCCAGACACAGCATTCCTCCTTACAACTCACAGGATGCATGAAAATGTGCATACAAAGAGCAATGCAGACTAAGCTAGCAATAAATTCTTTATTCTTATAAGTAGACTAACCTAGCTATACATACCCTCCAACATAATTAAGCAATTCTTTCTGTTTAGATACAACAGCATCTCGATTCTTGTCTTCAACAATTTTTTGAAGCTCATCTAACCCAGCTTCCAGTTTGTTTAGTAATTCAACGCCGTGGTCAGCCTTTGACTTTGCAAGTCCTGAAACAATCAAGGTTTTCCCTTGCTTGAGAGCTCGGGATGCCTGTCTTGTATTCTACACAGTTGAAATACGAACCACCGTTACAAATCCAAAAAGCTATATAAGGTGCAGATTCATGCCAAAAAATGATAAATCGGGAGCAACAAAGCAAATGGCATCTTACTCTTTCGACAGAATCAAGCGCCTTCACACCAGCAACCTTAAGACTATCAGTAATATCTTCAAGTGGTTTTTGAACTTCTCTTATTGCCTTGTTGTCTATAGGCAATGCGTACCTCAATAACGCCCCCGGATCCTTAATTGGTGGCCCTGAGATCAACACAGAGACATCTGGTAATGCAGGGGTGCTCGCATGGGCAGGACTCAACCATTCCAAGCCAGGTACTCCACTTAACAAACTAACTGATAATGCAACCGAAACTGCACACTTCTTCAATGACAAGAACCAATCTTTCTGCACTTTCAACATAAATTTTCATTGTCAAGTACAGTCCTTTCGTTACTTAAAATGCTAAGATTGTACAATTAAGGCTGTGGATTCAGCTCAAACCATATATATGTGTAATTGAATTTTTTTTGTTAACACTAACTATGAGCATTGTAATGTAGTGACTATGCAATAGTAATCTACATGACTTAAAATTCAAGATTAGAAGAAATGAATGCCTATTTTTTTTCTTCAAAAAAGAAGATAAAATGGAAATGCATATGAAAAAAAAAAGAACTTGCCTCTTTTTCTTGGATTTCAGAAGGACGTGAACGTTGTGAAGAACATAGTGGAGCAAAATGGCGGATCGGCCCTTTAGTTAGAGAAGGTGCAAAATGGGTGTAATTGAGGGAATGTTTGATGGGTTTGGTGGAAGTTGTTAATGGGGAAGAAAAATAGTGGCAGGAAACAGAAGCTGCCATTAATTAATTTACAAGTAGTTACAGTTAGGAAAAACTAGAGGACATTTAGGGTTTGGAGGAAAAAAGAATGACAAATGTAACTGTCAGCTACCAGAAGAAAAGAAGAAGACAGAAATGTGGCCAATTATTAAAGGAGAAATTTAGATATGGGGATTGAAGATTCTGGTGTAATGGACAGGAGTAGAGTGGCAAGAGATAAGGTTATGACTGGAAAGGATAAAATTGGGAAATACAGAGACTTAAGTCAACCTCACGCTCCGGATAAGATAATTGTATCACTTCACTTGGATTATCTAACTGGGTTCTGGGCTTTACTACCAAATTGGGCCGAGACAATATAGAAACATTGCGGCCTTTTACACTTGCACATTTGCACAAATAGCCACTTTTATGAAGTTATATTAGGAGGTGGCCACATATTCAAAATTAGACTAGTAATTGGTCACAGGTCTTATTTTAAAAAAGTGATCATCTTATGAATTTAAGGCCATAAAAGTAGACACTTGGTGTAACACCCTTGGCTTTTGGACACCCGGTAACAGTACTTCGCGAAAGAACCTTACAGCGCTATGAAAGATTTAGTAGGTGTTTGGACAATATTAATTGAAGTTGCAAAACTGTATTTGAAAGTTGAATTTAAAGTTGTGTCTTAATATAGATTTCACTAATACTACTACTCAAACAAGTTTTTCAATCACTATTTGCATATTTGCATATTCAAAGTAGAGAAGGACTTTACTATTTCAAGGTCAAAACTTTTTCATTCTTTATGGATTATGGAGATTAATGCCAAAACTAAAGATATCTCATTATTCTTTTGTTATGAAACTTTGCAGGAAATCTACGTACTGGTACTGATCATGTTCAATGGTATTGCATAAGATTGGACTACTCCAAAAGATTGCAAACTCGAATAATACTAACTGCCGATCGAAGGCTCAATACAACAGAAAGTACTCGTCTTGCATCACATATTGCTGCCCCATGTAAACATTCATAGAACTAGTTGGAATAAAGTTTATTCTAGAGGTGGCAAAATTCAATAAACCATAGATTAGCTCAAACTATTTCGCGTAAATTTAATATAGGACAAAGGAAGATAGAGTTTAAGAATTATTTAACTAAGTTATTAGAAACCATAGTACATTGCGCAATAACTGAACATAAAAAAAGCCAAGAATCATGGAAATTAGAGAACCGACGTCAAGATTTATATGTTCTCTATCGCATATGCCCAGTATATATAAGGAAAAAGAAAGCATGCTCAAAGAAATTTTTCTATATCTCTATTGATTAAAACTAAGTTTAAAGAATGTATTAACACTTGCTAAAACTTGCAGAAAACCGAACTATGAGAAAGTGTAAAACATCCGGATTGTAAATGCCGCATATATAATATTTCGAGGAATATAGGATAGGGGATAAAAGAAAAAGTAAAACAAAATCTAAGAGAATCATAGTCTTCTGTTGAGAGATGGGGGTAATCAAACGTTGTATACGAGCTCCACGGTAGGCTGCTTCTCGTCCTCTTTCTTTGGATTGCGGTAAATGAAGAGCAACAGCAGCTGAATCAAACCTAATAGTGCTCCAATTCCATTTCCAGTCTACACAATCACAGCATTACATCAAATCAGTATACAAATTCCAATTACAAAAAGGAATACTAACCGTACGGTGTTTGATTGGGTATGGAATTTAATCAGTAGGAAATTAGACTAACCAAGATGTAGGGGTCAAACTTGAGGAGAGCATAGGCGGCCCAGCAGATTCCATTCAGGAAGCATGCTATGGAAAGCCACTTAGGCAAGAATTCAGCGCTCTTTGTTCTGATTACCTTAAACTGTATTCAGCAAAAAACAAGAAAATTAGCCAGAGTACAAGTATAATATATGACAAAATAAACCATACTAGTTTGATATAGTGTATGAAATTGATCACAGCAGAACTAGGTAGAACTTGTACATACCATGACTGATAAAGGCGCTCCATACATACAAATTCCAAAGATGGTACAGATAATTCCCACGATCATGGTTCTACTTGCGGTGGTGTGCAAGCCTAGCATGGTTCCAACTACGATGGCTGCAAGGCCCACGATTTCCAAGAACAACATGCCAACTATGGTTTTCTGAGATTGTAAAACAAAAAGGGTCATGAAACCATATATAAGAGCTTAATTTTATACATATTTTAAAGTATAAATTCCGATTTAATTCAAAAAGTTTCTGGAGTAGTTAGTTACCCGATTCTGTTTGCCGGCGTAGCAGAAAAATATGGAAAGATAGCACAACTGCAAGAAGAGACCAACGCTGTTGATGGAGACAACAAGGGGGCTGTGGGGATGAACAAAAGGCATGCCGTAGAAAATCCACATCATACAGTTCATTGTAGAAGCGATGTATGGCCACGGGTGGAACTCCTCTACCGATTTTTTTTTGATGATTCGCCAAAATGTTGGTCTGATTACACAAGATTTTCAATTCAGATTAAATTGAACAGCAATAAATAATATAATATATATGACTTTTGGAGATATATTTAAAGTAATTTAAGTAGTATTTAAAATTTGAATTTTCTCCATTCAGATGCATAATTTGATGAACTAAGCGACAGAGAACTATAAATTAATCTCTTTACAAAATAGAAAATAAGGATTACGGTGCCTAAATTAAGTACATGTATTGTCATATGAAATAGATGGAACTTTAATTAAGCAAAGAGATAGAGAATGAAGGTATCTTACATTGGCGAAGCAAAGAGGAAGAAAGATAAGATATTGCCTGCACATTAGAAGAGGAGAACATTAGAGAAACTTTTATGAGCCTGATCATTACAAATTAATTTAATCAGAAAAAAACACATAATCAAGCATGTATATAAGCAAACATGCATGACGCCAGAACGCATGCATGCATGTATGTCAACAAACTGAATTCATACGTCCTATGCCTAATCGTCCAGATTCCTCCATCAGTTCTTAGATTACGTAGCAGAATATATATATACTACTTGTATACATGAAAATAATTGATTATGTCGCAGAAAACCGTAATCGGAATATCACAGAAAGCATAAAACCACGGTTCATTAGAAGAAATTTAACCAAATCGCAGTTTCAGAGCGGCAACTAGAGAATCAATTCAAGCAGTTTCAAATTTCAATCAACTTAAGCTACAAACAACTCTAACAGAGAAGCTCTCAACATATAAAATCAAAATCTGCATTGTGAAAAAACAGAATAGAAGAGAGGATTAAAGTGCGAACCAGCAATGCCGACGATGAAACGAATTTGATCTGCACTCATCGTCATCTTCGATTGCCTTTGAGAAACAGAGCACGAACGAACAGAGGAATTAAGGAGAAACGAAGAGAGTAAAAGTGTGTGAGTTGTGAGGGAGGGAAGAAGGGCGTGTTGATTATATATATATCAGAAAAATAGCAGTGTTTGAGTTGGACTGCGCCGCAAATAATCCAGTTTTTAAACTAATTTGGATTCTTCTCTCTTTCTCCTTTTTCGTTTCTTTCATCTACTCGTCCTATTTTATCCAGAACTTTGTTTAAAATCCACTCCTATTTATACGAGGTTTATTATTTGCAATCTTTTCTATATTCTTTTGATTTTTTTATCTTTAACCTTTATCACTTTTTTAAAAAAAAAATTATTTTGACTTCTTGTTTTTAATTGCATGATTTATTCAAAATTTACTTGTATCTAGCTACCGCATACGCCTACTGATAATAGTTTAATTTTACGAAGCAATTATGTTAGTAAGATAGTTATTAGTGAATTTATATTATATACATTAAGTATATCAGTAATATTGTCCTATAAAGTTATTTATGCAACCAGTCCCTGTATATATCTTATATGAAAAATGTTTTTACTTTCAACAGACCATCACGCAAAAAGAACGGGCGGTGGGTGTTTCGTTCAGTTAGTTACAGTAGGTTACGTTATTGGCATCCTTTTTCCAACTTATTTGCAAATAAGTACCCCTTCCCTTTCCTAATTCCAATTGGTTACTAAACCAGCTACATATGTACCCTGGCGTGCAAGAAATTAATAAGAAGATAAAAACTTTGCTGAAAATCAGTAATCCTATTCTATTTACTTACTAATATAACTCATAATAATATTATTACTTGTAGGCCAACTTTTGATAGATAAAACAAGTAATCAATAAATAATTCACGCAAACTAATTCGAACACCATAATTATTAAAAAATATTTGAGGGACCAAAAGAAGTGGCGAATTTATATTATATATGGCCTTGACAAAACTTATAACTTCTTTGACGTATCACAAAAATAGGGAATTTGGAGTATCAGAAGTATGGGAAGTGCCGTCGGCGAAATTTGAGACAACATAAGTTATTGATGATTATCCGTATTTCCGTACCTCCAAGCTTTGCAAATTGCAAATGAACGACTCTTTAATTTCGTGAAATCATACTTTCACTTGATCAAACGCAAGCTCTAATGCTAAAATTACAGCCAATGATAAGTATAATTCCCATTTGATATACATCTTTTCTTTTCAAAATTCTGGTACAATTACAACGTTAAGTAAATAAATGGACTTTGAGTCCAAGTCAATTCCAAAAATTACGTCACGAGGTAAGGATTGTCCAATAACATATAAATAACAATAAAAATAGTTCATTACATCAACAAATGTGTGACACTTAATACCGTCATCACACCCAGAAATGTATCTTAGAGCGTGGACAACATAATATGTGATCCAACACTAAATTAATAAAAAAAAATGTGAGGAATCTAGCTTCAATATGTTTATACCAAATTAATATATAGTATAAGATATGTATGTTTCATACATACATCTATTATCCTTTAAAATTTTACTACTCGTGCTCATACAAGTGAAACGTTGAGCGAAACAAGTGAAACTGAAGCATATATATCATTATTAAGCACGTCGTCTATAAATACAAAATCTTTGTTATATCTATGTACTATTAAGTTATATCTGTGTAGTTATATGATGGGATGAACGAATTAATTTTTTTACTTTTAAATTATTTGACACGCGCGTATAATAGAAAGAGACAGAAGAAGAAAGAGCTGTATCTATGCTTATTTAGGCTCTTTAAAGCCGTTGGCCCAATTGGAGATTCTCACCTATTGATAGCCCAATGTGTTCTGGCTGGAAAACTTAGCTGAAGCTAAACTTACTAAGAAAATAATGACTCAGGACTTGGTGGGGAGAAGTGCACCAATAGCCACTTTTAAGCCCGATGTTTAAAATATATTCATAATTTATAATATATTTAAAGAGTAACCAATTCATGCAAACTTCAGGACTAAGTATTCACAATTTTCTTAGTGTCCTGAATCTTTGAGCTGCTAATTTAAAATTCAGGACTAAGCGTCCTAAATTTTTGAACTACTAATTTAAAATTCAAGACATAAGATTCGAACTTCTGAACATAATTTTCGAATTTTAGTACACGATGTCTTGAAATTTGAACTTTGAGGTTTAAACTCTAGGGAGTCATGTCCTAAATTTGAGCGAATTGACTAATCTTTATATACATTGTAAACTGTGGATATATATTAAACAATATGCTTAAAAGTGATTACTGGGTGTCATTTGCATTACTAGCCCAATTAGCATAGACTTCACTCAAGTCATGACATTTTCACCTTTGTAATATATAACACAGACTAGCCACTTTTTGTTTTGCAATTGAAAAATAGTTACTATCATGAAGTTTCAAATTTCATATGTGAAACTCCACGACAATATCCTGGAGCTCTGAAATTTAATATAACAATAGCTATTTTTAATTACAAGAGTTAATAAGTGGCCATTTGTGAAAATGGTTGCATTGATTTCCCTTCAACAGTATACCAATTTGGCAGGTAGGAAGGCGAAAACCCAAGTTTGTTTAAAATTGAAACTGAAAGAAAAGCATGGAAAAAACTTATCATCATAAATTGTTATATCAAATCAATAAATATATAATACGTATCTTGTATACATATATACTTATATTATATATCATGGTCGATTAATATTTTGGTAACACTGTGAATTACCATTAATAATAACAATGAAGTATACAATCTAAAGAGCACCTAGCCACTCAATAGAAGTGATCTAGATCTCAGAAACCAATCTACTAATTACACAAAAAGTCTTTGTATGAACCTCCTACTTCTATTCATCTTCTTGGACTTGTTAAGTTTTTCTATTCTTCCTAAAAGTTCCTTTTTAATCTGTGCAATTACCAGCTCTTTTTGTACAGTTTGCCCTCTAAAGATTCTCCATTTCCTAGCCCTTCATGTATGATATATACTCGCTTCCCATATTGCAGCTACCACTTTATTTTTACCTTGCTTCCAGTGCTTCCTTTCTATGTTGGCCAATACTTGCTGATAGTTACCAATCGAGATGTGAACACCAGTCCATTGGAACAGGGAATTATTCCACAAATAAGTGTTGATGAGATTCCTCAACATTATCATCACATAAACAATAATTAATATCTGCCACTGGAATATGTAGCTTGATTAATCTCTTCTTCAGCAGCAGTTTACCTTATAAAGCAACTCAAGCTATGAACCTATGCTTAGGTTGATCTACACCAGTCCAAAGAAGTCCTGCTGTCTCCAGTCTTCCATGTACCCCAATGATGAAATTATAGCAGTTCGAAATAGAATATTCACCTCCTATGCTTAGGGTGAACCTACCAATCCTTCATTTCCTCTTTTAGAAAGTTGAGTTTCCTCCAATACGAGTTGCTATCCTGTTGAGGTTTGTGATTCCAAATATTGGTCTCATTCTTCATATAGACCTCATGCGCCCATTTAGCCCATAGAGTATCTTTCTTCTCAATTACCTGCCATAGAAGTTTCCCAACAGAAGCCTTGTTCCATTCTTTGCATGCTTTGATATTTAGGCCTCCACACTTCTTAGGTCTACAAATTTTATCCCACGCAACTAGAGGAACTTTCCTTTGTTCTTCAGAACCACCCCATAGGAAGTCCCTGAACTTTTGGTCAACCTCTTTCAATATGCTTTGTGGCAGAATGAATATTGAACCCCAGAAACTATGAATGGAGAATAGAATAAAGTTTATTATTTGAAGTATGCCAGCATATGAGTGTTTCTTTACATAACCACATATAATCCTGCTAGTTATCCTTTCCACCCGTTGATAACACTCCAGCTTACTCCACTTTGTAAGAGACAATAGAAATCCAAGATACCTTATTGGGAAGTTACCTTGGGAGAATCCTATAACCATCAAGAGTTGCTCCTTTGTGAAGTCCTCTACACCAGCAAGAAATAAGTTCGATTTCTCCATATTCGCCACAAGTTCTGAAGTAGAACTAAAGTGAGACAGAGCTTCCATGATTCTATTTATAGAGTTCAGTTCTCCTATGCAAAATACCATAAGGTTGTCAGCAAATATAAGATGAGTTAACTCCAACTGCTTGCACATGGGGTAAAATTTGAAGTCAGGCAATTCACTCATACACTTAAATATTCTAGAAAGGTATTCCATTACCAGGACAAATAGCAAGGGGGATATTGGATCCCCTTGCCTAAGTCCCCTCCTACCTTCAAAATACCCATGATTTTCACCATTTACATTGATTAAAAATTTGGGAGTAAACTTTCCTGGGAACTTGAATCCCTCTAATATCTCTTTCAAGAACTCCCAACTAACTATATCATACGCTTTCCTCAAGTCGATTTTCATTAAATATCTTGGAGATGTCTTCGTGTTGCAGTGTTTGAGAATATCATGACAGATGAGCACATTGTGCAATATTGATCTCCCAGGAACAAATACAGATTGGTTATCAGCAACAAGGTGACTCACAACTTCTTTAAGTCTAGAGCACAACATTTTGGAGATGCATTTGTACAAAACATGGCAACATGCAATAGGTCTAAACCGACTTGCTTGTTCAGGAGCACTGATCTTAAGAATTAGTGTTATGCATGTTGCATTTATCTGCTTCAGCAATTGTCCATTGTGAAAAAATTCCAGCACTGCTGCAGTTACCTCATTCCTTATTATTGGCCATGATGACTGAAAGAATCCACTTCCATATCCATCCGGCCCTGGACTCTTATTTTTATCTATATGGAATATAGCAGCCTTGGCATATTTCTCAGTAAAAGGTTTCAGAATCTCAGCATGTTTCGCAACTGAGAGGACATGTCCTTTCCTTATAAATCTACTAAATACTTTTGATCTAGTCCTTGCCTCATTCCCTAGCTAGTTAGTATAATAATCCACACAAATTTAAGCAACTATGTCTGAATCAGACTGCCATTTTCCTTGCTCATCCTTCAACTGTGTAACATCTTATTTCAACTTTCTATGTTTAATGACAGAGTGAAAATATCTTATGTTATCATCCCCAAGTTGGATCCAATTAGCTTTGCTCTTTTGCTGAAGATATATCTCAGCAAGATAAAAAGATTGCCTGAATTTTTGGTATTTCTCATGTTTCGCTTTCTGCATTATGGGATTCCGGATTAAGCTGCATCTTCTCCTGTATTGTCTGCAATGCCTCCCTATCTTCTTTAGCTTCTGTTTCAATATTCTAGAAGTAGGCAGCATTCGGTGATCTAAGGTCCTTCTTTAATAACTTTAATTTTTTCACGACCTGCATCATTTGATATCCCTCCATTTGAGTATCCCATCTTCTGCTAATCACCTTAAGGAATTGAGGGTATTGTGCCCACACATTACGTAATTTAAATGACTTCCTGGATCTTTGTTTCTCTTCAGCCAAAACTATCTTCACTGGACAGTGATCACTAATACCTTCTGTCAGAAATTTAGCTTTACACATTGGCATATTGTCTAGCCATTCCTCATTAATAAAATCCCAATCAATCTTAGAATAAATTATCTGCTCAGCATGCCTATCATTCCAAGTATATTCCAAGTATCATTCCTAATATTTATTTTCAATTTTCTTTGTGATTCTTCATTCTTAGAGTTATTAATTTGATTTGATGTAAAATGTATTGGGAAAAATATATTATATGTAAATAGTTTTATTTTTTGGAATGTTTGTGTATGATGAGGGTTGGGGTGGGGGAGGGAAATAGGTTAAATGACATCATTTATGAAATCCATTGCTGTTATTGATTGATTAAAAAAAAAAATTTCCCCTCAAACTTCATACATAATTTTCAATTTTTTTTCAAAAATTTGAAAAAGGGTTTTCATATTGGTTGAAATAAAACTTAAAAAGGTTTTAAAAAAGAAGTTGGAAATAGTTTCAGCAATTTTTGAAAATAATCACCGCTGAAATTATTGGGACGTCTTGTCATTGAGCTAAGAGTTTGTTATGTTCCTGTTTGACCAAAAAATATAGACATTGGTTCAAATAATTAAATTTATGCAAATAAGGGTTAATCTTAGCTAACAATAATATACTTAGATGGGGTTTTTAAAGAAGCAATAAATATCGTGTGGATCTGGTCGGGCAGTGGCAATAACATATAATAAATGTTCTCGAAATCAGGAGCAATAATGTAGCATTCAATAATAATGAACAACAATAAATGACACTTAAGTAAATAGGAGGAATGATTCACCCAATAAATGATGGAATAAGTGGATCTTCTTTCTAACAAAGAAGAGTGATAGATAATCCCTTGAATATTCAAATTATTCTTGGATTGGATGGAAAAGTATAAACCAGAATCGTAGAGAAAAAGGTGATATTTATATCTTAGCAAATGAGATATGATATTATTTCTCAAGTCAAAGTATATGCTTTTACAAATGAGTTTTGATATGCCCTTATCATTGTCTCTTTTTCTATTTATACGGAAAATATTCCTAACAAAACCCTAATAGTACAAATGGAGAGAATACCCACTAGAATATTCTCTTTAATATCCTATCTTGAAAACTAGTCGTTACAACTCTGTCAACGATACTCAACCTCAACCTCGACCCTTATTGACAACTCGACTACAACTCTCGTTGACTCTTCGACCACATACTTTGCTGCTTCTTGGGCCATCTCGACAAACAACGACTTAGAAACTCTTCCCTTAGTATTATCTTGACTTTAATATTCTAAAGGAATATTTTGACCCATACAATTAGTCCTTCCGCTTAGTGAGGTCGGCTTCAGACGGGTTCAATGAGCAGATTTTGTTCGTTGTGGTTGAAATAATCGAGCGAGCTGTGCAGATCGTGGTGGTTACGGTGAACTGGCAACGTTGCCCTACGTGGGCCGCTTATTTCAAACGCTTCGATTTTCTCGATCGGTTTGTTGGAGTTATGCTGTCCACGAAATAAGATGACATCATGACGTCATGCGTCATTATGATGCAAATTTTGGATGTGTTGCTTCGTTTCACGTGTGACCCTTGATTGAATGATGGTAGCCTATAATCCCGTATTTTAGTCGCTTGTTGCAGTCTAATTTACTGCACTTTAATTGAGTTGGAGCTTTAGTCACTAGTGTTTTGCACTAATTGTGTGTTTTATGCCTTGTAGAAGTGATTCCGATCTATGTAGATGTTGTGGAATGAATTCATGCTATTTTGGAGCTTTGAAATTTGAGTAAAAGCCCAAGGATTAAGTTGGGATCGTGTTCGGAGATCAACGGATGATAGTGCACTTTAAGAACGAAATGAAGAATCGAGTAGGCATACTGCACTTTGTCTAGTAAAATGCACATAACTTTTAGCTCAAAAATCTGTTTGGGCTCCACAATATATCGTTGGAAAACTATTTAAAAGGGATACAACTTTCATGTTTTACACTTTCCCAAATTCCTAACTGATACTACCCTGGTGCGTGACCAAGTGCGCGATCGCGCATTGGGCGCGCACTTGGAGCAGAACGGTGTGCAAAATGAGCGACCAAGTGCGCGATCGCGCATAACCTGTCTGGGAAGAGTCCTATTTCGCTAAGAAAAGGGTAGTTTCATCCGTTTTTGTTTTGGGGACGGATTAAATACCCCCAAAACACTATTTTAGAACCACTTTTGACATACCTTAGACCTAGGGAGGCTAAGGAAAAGCAAGAGCACAAAGATTTCATCCTTCCTTCCTCACTCAAGATCCGAGTTTGGATTGTATTTATGTTTTCCTCTATTTTTATTTCATTTGTGAAGAACTCCTCCATGTCTATAGAGTAGAACCATTTGGGTTTTGATGGATTTGATATATTGATGGTTGTTTGTGGATTATAACTCTATGTTTATGTATTAGAATCATTTTTGGAAGATTTAATTATTACGTCTATGTTCAGTTGTTCTTGTAATCGAAAGAGGCATAACTTGTGATATATTTGCACTATGTTGTTGGTTAAGTTCACAGATTCTTCTAAGTAATCGAAAGAGGCTAGTTGAATCCTTGATTAAACCTAGTTAGGAGGATAATCGAAAGAGGTTCTCCTAAAGACCAATCTATTACGAATTATTGCATATCTTCACCGAGCTTAAATTGGTTCATATTGTAAGGTTGAATCTTAATCGAGAGAGTAGTTTCTACTAAACATTTGTATTGATAATTAAGTGAATTCGAGAGACTCACTTGAACATTAGAAGTGAATTATCTAGAGTTAGATCCCGAACAACTATCTTGCACCTATCATATCAACCCATATTTTCTCCCACCGATAACTTCCTTGCTTACCTTTGTTGAGATTGTCATTAGTCAATAATTTAGATTCTTATTTAGTTTCAATTCTTAATTGTTAAATCCCTATTGTTGATCCTCCTGGATAGCAATCGAGCTACGAACTACAAGAATAATATTTAAATCCAATCCTATGGAGACGATAATTATACTATACTATCTTTGACTAGCGAGCACAATTTGAGTGTGTATTTTGTGCTCGTCAGATTTTGGCGCCGTTGCCGGGGATTGGCAATCAATAGTGTTTGAAATAGTTTGTAGTGCTAATTCTTTTTTTTTTGAGCAATCCACTAGGCGATGTGCCTAGGGCTAGATTTTATATATATAACAAAATAAAATAAAGTAGCATATTGTCTTACTGTGAGTAAGATCGTATAATTTATCTACGACATAGATCCTATTACCAATTTTAGGCTTATGATAACCAAGACTGATATTACAATGTGATCTAATATAAATATGAAGTAACAGCTCTAGAGCATGTATAAGAACTAGCTTATTATAGTTATAACCATTTTCTGCATTTGCTCGCATTTCAGTGCCATTGTGGTTCGTCAAAATGTAATTCTCTGCACTTGTGAATTCCAGTTTCACTACTTACTTCAATTGTATATAGAATCTGCATTCCATTGGTGTTGCAAAATGTAATGTCAAAATGTGGCTATTTGATGTTCCCAGCACTGCCCAAAACCAGATACGCGTGAATTGCATCCAAGTTTCGGGCTTGTTCCTTGTATGAAAACATGACATTCCTCCTAAATTTTGTTCCTTGTACATCCTACTTGTTGGAGATGATAATCTGCTCCATTTGGTATAAAGCAATTCTTCCGTATGACCAATGAAAAGGCATTGCCTCATCCTTACAAGACTAGGCAATAAGTCGAGCAGGGCTGTTTTGATAAGAATCTCGTGTGAATGCTAGCCACATGTTGATGTTATTTCTGTGTCAAACCATTCCTGGGAGATTGATATAGCACAGTGTACTTGTGTTTCCCTCCCCAGTACATCCTTTGATCCCTTTTTTGTTAGCCAAAATCCTGTACCTGTCCTCATTGTTCTGCATTTTCTGGGCAGATTGGCTGTTTCTTTTCCTTCTGAACCACTGTGTTTTACTTTGATTTTTGCCTGGATCCTTTTATGTGTTGTTGGACTAAGAGAAGAATTTTTGATCCATAAATAATCATTTCCACATGCATGGTTAGTTGTTTCTACTAAACACCATAATTGATCATAGTTGAAAGAATATATTTTGATTAAATTTGTGTGTATACTCCACTGATGATCTGAGTGATAACTAATGTGCCTTACTTCCTGTACATTTGAGATGTTGTTATGTACCTTGCAGCTGATTATGTTGGAAACTGATGCATTAAGGTAGTGAAAATTGGTGGCAATCCTTCGATGACTGAAGGTCCACAAGCCAGGTTCACTCAGTCGAGTATTGGAGATCGTCCATGCTTCCATGCTTGTGCTCACAAGTGACTTCCCTTCTTGGGAATGAGCACATAGTTCTAATACCACCCATAGAAATTTAATCACTTTATGAGGCATGGTGACAATAGCATTTCCTGCAAAAAGGAACACTATGTTAGTCAAAAACCAGAGTACTATGACCTCTTCCCTAAGGATTCGATCGCAGCAGTCCATATGATCTCCTGCCCTGCTTTTAATTCCCATCTTCCTAGGGGTGTTCAAAATCGAACCGAAATCGAAAACCGAACCGCAAAAGTGACTTAATGGCTTACTGGTATCGGATTAACGGTTTAACAGACGGGGAACAGATTAAAATTTTTTATTAACGGCTTATCGGTTTGGGGGCGGATTATTCAATTTTCTTATATATATATATATATATATATATATATATATATATATATATATATATATATATATATATATATATATTACTACTATATTTATTTTTTATCTTTTTAGTTTGAGTGGGACACCTAGCTTTCCCTTTAGCTTTATTTCCTGATTTTCCGTTCTCCTAAATCCTAATCCCTTTCCCACTTGATTAACATTTAACATTTATAATAGTTCCCTTTAGAAACCCTAGCATCTAAATTTCTAAACCCAGCAGCTAGCCCTCTGGCCCCTCTCGCCTATCCCTCTAGCAAGAAATTCTCAAACAACAATCACGCACAGTCGCACACACGCATAGCCAGCAGAGCAAGGAAAAAGGAAAGAGGAAGTCAAAAAATGTATGGCCATGCTTTGCAAGTTAAAGATTCATAATCAATTCTAATCATTCGTTTCTTCACTTCAATTGAAAATCGGGTTGATTTTCAGTTAAAGAATGTTATAACACAAGCCTAGATAATATTTGAGTTGATAAATATTTGGTTGATATTCAGTTAAAGAATGAAGTTTTTCTATATGAGTTGATAAATAGGGATAACTTTTCCATTACTTATTAGCAGAATCTTTAATTGAATTTTCTCAAACTAACTATTGTTCTGTCTTAATTTGATCTTGTGTCTTTCTACAGATAGTTCCTTAATTTGTAGCATGGCTGAAAATATACAAAGTCATAAGGTGATGGGTGAAAGTGGGGCTTCTAATTCAAAT
The DNA here is from genome assembly GCF_000390325.3 of Nicotiana tomentosiformis. Taxonomy (NCBI): domain Eukaryota; kingdom Viridiplantae; phylum Streptophyta; class Magnoliopsida; order Solanales; family Solanaceae; genus Nicotiana; species Nicotiana tomentosiformis. The sequence goes on along the minus strand of NC_090813.1, from coordinate 94,691,238 downwards.
GCAATAAGTCAAGCTGAAACAACAGAGTCAAATATAACCATGATAAGTGCAGGTTTATTGCTTTGTGAAGCATATGTAATAGCTTTGTCTATCATGATAAGTGTAGGTTTATAGTATCACCAGATACTCATGTTAACACTCATGTTATCTGATTCTAAAGTATTCTAAACTATCCTATCTATGAGTTTGGTGAGAAGATATTCTAAAGTTCATACAATATACTACAGATATCTGATTTGCTTGTTATTTACAATTTGTTTTCTGGTCAGTTTTTTATGGTACTGGGGTAGAACTCATTATGACGTAAATACTTACAATTGAACTAGTTATGTTTGGTTTAAGTCATTGAAGTATTATATTGATAGTTGATTCCAGTGTAAAACAGTTCTATTTTGGTCCTTGGATATGTTTGTGCTGGTGGTGTGACAATGTGGTCAGTTGTCTTTTATTTTCTTTCAGTATTGTGAGCAATACTTGTTTTTAGGGTCTAAAAAATCAACTTTCTTTGTTAATTGTAGGCCTGGATTATGCAGATCCAAAGAAGAAGAGCAATTTTGTTGGTAAAGTTCTTATGACTGCTGTGCTAACAGCACTATGCATTCTTATGCTCAAGCAGTCCCCATCTTCTAATACCCCAAGCAGTCCACATTCTTATGCATGAGACGATAAACATCCACTTGAATATAGTTGATATATATGCATGAGAAATGTTAAATGTATGAGAAATGTTGACTGTGCTGAAGTATGTTAAGTTTCAATCAACTGAAACTAGACCGATAACCGCCCGATAATCGCTCGATAATAGCTAAACCGATACCAATCCGCCCGATATCTTATCGGGTGGCTAGCGAATTAATACATTTAAAAGTCGATAACCGATAAGCCAAACCGTTAAGAGTAAATAACCGCCCGATCCGCCCGATAAGCAGCCCGACATCTTCCCTTTCTCCATTTCCAGCCAACTACTCCACCTTGTTACCTCCTCATCTCCTAATTTCTTGCAACTCTTATCCTTAGATATGGGCATTGTAGTTTGTCATTATTCACTATCCTCCTCCCATGTGCATCTAGCTCTATAAAACAGTGTTCCGCAATATGTCCAACATCCAAAGCATAATTTTCTAGGTAGTCTGCCAAACTATTTCCCTCCCTTAGTGTATGAGCCACAGTTACATTGCATTGAGCTATGAGTTCTTTAATTTCCACTACATATTCAGCCACACACCAAGGGACACACCACTCTCCATTCACAATATTTTTTTTATCAACATTGAATATGTGTGCAATTCAATAAGAAAGAAATTATGCTGGACACGGTATCTTAGTGCTTCAAGTATAGCCCTTGCCTCAACTTCAGAATTAGTTCCCTCCTGCACTTCCTTGTCACAAGTATACAATACATCTCCCTCTTCATTCCTCAGTACAAAACCAATAGAACTCCTTCCAGGATTACCTCTAGAAGCCCCATCTGTGTTCATTTTTACCCATCATGGACTAGGGAATTCCTATATTACCTTAGTGATCTTCAACTTAGGCATGTAATTCTCCAACATCTCAAGTTGATCAGGCCATTTATGAGGAACATGATTAAGCCCATGCTTTCTGAATTTGATCAGGGATTGAATAGTCGAGGAAATCTGATATATTACTCTACTAACAATGACAGTGTCTCCATATTTATAGTTGTTACATCTTTTTCACAGTTCCCAAACAATTATGGAAGGTAATGCATGCATTATAGGTTGCAATCTAGGAATGATTTTAGCAGTCCAACACTTCACTACTGCCTGATGAAATATAATTCCCTCCGCAACTATTCCTGCATGATTTCCACACTGTTTTGGCAGCATAAGAAGTGAAGAACAAATGTTGTCTGGTTTCCTCCATCGGATTAGCACAACACCAACATTTTGTAGTGCTAATTCAGGAATTAGCTTTTAATTTTTTTTTTATTATATATTATTTTTAGTTTTGTTATGTTAACTTATCTTCAAGATTTCTTTTGTTAAAGAAATCTTGAAGAGCATATTCTTATTATTGAACTCTAAATAATGTGAATATGGAGTACAACCAGCCTAAGAAAATAGTTGAAGAGTTAGCAGCTGAATATTATCAGCGGTGTGCTACGTGTTTTAAATACGGTGGAAATCATCTATGGGTTGATTGTCAAGCAGGTAGATATTCTTCCTATGGTTCATCTTTTGAACACTCTCACTTTGTCTCTAGTCCGTACAGGTATGAGGATTCATATGGGTACCATTCTGACTCTGGTTGGGATGAATACCCTTATTATGACTGGAATGAAAGCGAAGTGAGACAACCACCTCAAGCGGAGAATATTAGTTTAGAAGAGCTTATGTATAAGTTTATAAATAAGGTGGAGGAGAGATTTACATACGATGATGAAGCCACTAACAACCTAATAATGCAAGTGAATCAATTAATGAATAGATTTAGCTCGTTGCATTGTGATGGTGAATATATGGAAGAGATACCGTGTGAAAATGAGCCTACCCGAGATGATGAACATCTACAAAGAGAGTTTTCCACTCTGCAAGAGGATTCTGTTTCAACTAAAATGATTGAAAATGAGGTTTTGGTTGATTATGAAACAATATAAGAAGAGTTCAAACCCACATCCACCTATCCACAATTACAACTTTTAGTAGAAGAGAATGAGGAACAAATGGTCTTGGACTTACCAGAGGAGTACTCACATGACCCTTCTTCTTCATTTTCTTATTCTAACATTTGATCATGTGGATTTTGTTTTTGGGGATTTACAGGAATATGCATGGATTGATCTTGTGAATAAATGCAGAAACAAGTTGAGGATAATCCTACAAGAATAATTCACCGCTCAAAATGAGGCTAAGAAAGAAAGAAAAGAGCGGGTCTTTCAAAAATCCCTAAACGACTTTGGCCTAATAAGCTCCATAAAGAATCCCAAGGAGCGAAAACGAAAAATAAATTCAGAATTAGGGGTGAAGTTCACAAGTTCTCGGAAACAGAAAAAGTCCAGGGGAGTTTTCTTTACCTCTTGCTTTTTATTTGTGTGTCATGGGAACATGCCACAATTTAAAGTATGGGGTGGGGATGTAAATAACTATTTGTTTTCGTTTCTTGTGTGTTCTCGTTTCTTTTGATTGAAATTTTTAAAGTCGAATTTTTTTTCTTCTTTAGGTAGTATAATAATTCCCCCTTGATTTTTCTTTGTGCCGTGGTTCTTTTTCAAGGGTTTTAGTTGAACCGGGTGTAGTTAATTTTTTTTAGGAGTAGGAAACCTTGTGTTGTGATTTTAAATGAAAGAAATATCTCTGGACTTCATTATGACTTGAGAATGATAAGTGCTTTAATTGTGATGCTGAGGCTCGGTTTTTGACTCTTGTATAAGCACCTTAAATTGTACGATCTTATCTTACTTAATTACTTTGATTAGAGTATCTTGATGAGTCCGATCCTGAGTGAGTTATGTGTCATGTGTGTGTGTGAGGTTTCGTGTATTCTGTGCATTACATTTGATGTCTAGAACTTGCCCGTGTGCCCGCAAAGCGAAATAGTAGTTTGTTCAGTCTTGGAAGTGATATAGGAATTTTTTTGCTGTGCCAGCTATATAGTTTACCCACCAAATTGTTATGTATTGTAGTTAACCCCGTTGAGCCTGTAATTATGTTTCTTTGGCAACCACATTACAAGCCTTATTCTTTTGTTTGAATTGACCATCTATTTGAATTTTTAACCTCTCGTGAGCACATAAAATTAGTATGAACTTTGTAAAAGTTAAAGTGGGGGGTGGTTAGTTTGGCTTTTGAGTGGAACTATTGAAATAAGGAGAAAGGTGCACTATTGTGAAAAAGTATGAGCCACTTGAATAGAAAAAAGAAAATGAAGAAAAAAAAGTTTATATTCATTGATAGTGGTAACTTTTGATGTATTTGTGCTTAAAGAAGTTGGGAGTTGACATATACGGATGTGAAGATGAAGTTATGGTTTGACATAAGTGTGAGATTTAAAGGTCAAGTATATGTATTAAAAGTGCATAGGGAGGTGTAGTTACTCTTATATCTAAATGTATCCTACCCGTCCCGCAACCTACATTGCAACCAATTAAAGTCCTACTTGATCCTTGACTGAATAAGCTTGATTAGTAGAGTAGTACACTACGGGCAAGCCTATGGTGCATCTTTTGAGGCATATGAATATTGTTTCTGAGAGTGAGTGAATTCTTTCTATCTTGAGTTCCTAATTATTCTTAACTTTTATTGTGTGTGGAACTACTCTCTATTGTTGGGAGAGGGCACTTGATTCATGAAGGAAAGGTATTGTCATTGACCTATGTGTTAGAGTAAGTGAGCGAGTTGTGAAAAATGTGTGGTGTTGTTGAGTCAAATCTTGAGGCTAGGATGTTACACTATTGTGCTTAGTCTATTTTAAATATTCTTGGTATGATGAGTTATGAGAGTTGTTTAAAAAGGTCATGTCTATGTGAAGTGTAGTTTGATTTCTCGAGAACGAGCAATGGTTTAAGTGTGGGGTGTTGATGGTAGGCTATAATCCTGTATTTTAGTCGCTTATTGTACTTTAATTTACTGCACTTTAATTGAGTTGGAGCTTTAATCGCTAGTGTTTTGCACTAATTGTGTGTTTTATGCCTTGTAGGAGTAATTTTGATCTATGTAGATGTTGTGGAATGAATTTATGCTATTTTGGAGCTTTGAAGTTCGAGTAAAAGCTCAAGGATTAAGTTGGGATCGTGTTCGGGGATCAACGGATGATAGTGCACTTTAAGAACGAAACGAAGAATCTAGCAGGCATACTGCGCCTTGTCTAGTAAGATACACATAACTTTTAGCTCAGAAATCCTTTGGGCTACACAATATATAGTTGGAAAGCTATTTAAAAGGGATACAACTTTTATGTTTTACACTTTCCCAATTTCCCAACTTATACCACCCAGGTGCACGATTGCGCATTGGGCGCGCACTTGGGGCAGAACGGTGTGCAAAATGCGCGACCAAGTGTGAGATCGCGCATGTCATGTCCGGGAAGAGTCCTATTTCGCTAAGAAAAGGGTAGTTTCGTTTGTTTTTGTTTTGGGGGCGGATTAAATACCCCAAAACACCATTTTAGAACCACTTTTGATATACCTTAGACCTAGGGAAGCTAAGGAGATGAAGGAGAAGCAAGAGCACAATGATTTCATCCTTCCTTCCTCACTCAAGATCTGGGTTTGAATTGTATTTATATTTTTCTCTGTTTTTGTTTCATTTGTGAAGAACTCCTCCATGTCTATGGAGTAGAACCATTTGGGTTTTGATGGATTTGGTGTATTGTTGGTTGTTTGTGGATTATAACTCTATGTTTATGTATTAGAATCATTTTTGGAAGATTTAATTGTTGCATCTATGTTCACTTGTTCTTGTAATCGAAAGAGGCATAACTTGTGACATATTTGCACTATGTTGTTGGTTGAGTTCATAGATTCTTCTAGGTAATCGAAAGAGGCTAGTTGAATCCTTGATTAAACCTAGTTAGGAGGATAATCGAAAGAGGTTCTCCTAAAGACCGATCTATTACGAATTATTGCATATCTTCACCGAGCTTAAATTGGTTCATATTGTGAGGTTAAAACTTAATCGAGAGAGGAGTTTCTACTAAATATTTATCCTGATAATTAAGTGAATTCGAGAGACTCACTTGAATATTAGAAGTGAATTATCTAGAGTTAGATCCCGAACAATTATCTTGCACCTATCCTATCAACCCATATTTTCTCCCATTGATAGCTTCCTTGCTTACCTTTGTTGAGGTTGTCATTAGTCAATAGTTTAGGTTCTTATTTAGTTTCAATTCTTAATTGTATAAATCTCCATTGTTGATCCTCCTGGATAACAATCGAGCTACGAACTACGAGAATACTGTTTAAATCTAATCCCCGTGGAGACGATAATTATACTATACTATCTTTGACTAGCGAGCACAATTTGAGTGTGTGTTTTATGCTCGTCATTGAACTTGCTGCTTCGATTTTGGTGCCAGGTAATAATGAATCGATATTGGTTCTGGAGCCAAGATCCTTATAAATAGGGATGTTAGGGTATGATTTTGGAGTTTCATGTTTTCTATTTCGAAACCCAACATTATTCTCTTGCTCTTTCCTTGCTCTAAACCTCTTCTTTCTGTTCCAGTGACCTGCATTCGTTCTCAGTTCTTCATCATTCTATACTTTTCTTTCTTTCATCAAAACATGTCTAACATGCCTTCTGAGTCTAGTGAGGGGAGTGTTGCGATCCCTTTGGCGATGGTATTTTCCCCTCACGAGGAGAATGTTCATGTCATCGTCAATGATGGGTGTTTCCCGTTGGTGGAGGAGATAGTTCCTTGCAACCCTGATACTAGGTCTGATTTCTCCAAATTACCCGATGCTGACACTAGAGCCTTTCGATAAGTGATGATAGAGAAGGAATTGGGAGAGCTAAGGCTAAATTCAGCCTTCCCGATCACGTCGAATTGATCTTGGCTGGATGGGATACGGTGCAAGTCCACCGTCCTGGGTACTGTGCCTTCTATGCCTATCTCTTCCAAGTCGGCTACACTCTCTCTTTTCTTCCGTTGGCGGAGGAATTCTGTCGTTATTATGGCGTTTGCCCAGCTCAGCTTGTGCTGTACGTTTATAAGCTTATTAGGATGCTTACCAAATTTTACGAGCTAGTCGTGGTCAAACTGACTCTTCGACATTTAATACATCTGTTCGCTCCCAGCTTTTATAGGGGGATGATGCTGAACCTTCACCACCGAGGAGGCAAGTGCCTAGTAGTGAAAATAGATGACAAAGCTAACCACTAATTCTTGTTCAACTTCTTCTTCGTCAGAACTGAGGACGTGGTGGCCAACGTCGACGGTTTTCCTGAGTGTTGGAATTATACTTGTAAGTGCCTAATTTCCTTGTATGTAGGTATCTGATTTTTTCCTCGTGCTTGGTCGTGGGCTTTGACCTCTTATCCTTTTCTCATGCAGTCATGACCTCGCCTCCTCCTTTGGTCGAGGACATTTCTTACTGGGTTGGTCCGCTCCTCCTTCACATCATAGGGATTCGTGAGTGGTCGGGTTTCTTTAGGAGGTTTGGGCCTGCTTTCCCCCGACTGGTAAGTACCCTTTATTACCGGTGTCTTAGTTCTTCTTTTTTTGTTTACTTTTGATGACCTTCCCTCTTCCCTGTGTTTTTCCTAGCTTCGCCCTGGGGATCTTCGAAGAGGTCGAAAGCTCCTGCACCCGCTCTCCGATAGAGAAAAGCCACTATGTCCTCTTCTCTCTCCCCTTCTTCGATTGCGGTTGCTTCTATTCGTACCCTGGTCCCTTCTTCGATGGCGTCTACTTCTAAATATGTCCGTTCTTCGGCCGCAGAAACCTTAGCTCCTCAGTATTTCCCTCTTATCAATGAGGAAGATGAGCCTTTGCATGATGATGGGGACTTGGTGCCTCGTAAGAGGAGGTTTGTAGATGTTGGGGATGGGGTCGCCCAGGAAGTTGACTTAATGGAGGGTGATTTTTCTCTGCGCGAGACAACGATTATTCTCATTGGAGATGATATTGAGTCGGGGTCCGAGATTCCGAGGTTGGCGGAAGCCGACATGGGTATGCACATTCCTTCTATGGTGACGTAGGCAGAAGGACTGACCGTTGACATTCTCGATACTTCGAGGTGAGAGGAGGCACTGACTTCCCGACCAGCTGCTAATACTTCCTTGCCGGCCAACGAGAGAGGCAAAGGCGTCGCTGAGGAGGGCGATGAATCGGGTTCGGGCGTTGATGCGGATGACTTGAAGATGATGGAGGAAGGGTTTACCCAACTTAAGCTTAGAAGGGTCTATGAGGACCATTGCGATCCCAATGGATCATGACTTGCAGAAGAATACATAAGACGTAGTCTCTGGCCTCGACCCTCTTTGTTCTGAGATAGAGGGTAAGACCCTCAAAGAGTTGGATGATGTCACTTTGTTGAGGAGCATTGCCGGTCTTGGTCTTAGGGTGAGTGTTTGGTGTTTTGTCCTTCTCCTTTTTATGTCTTTGTTTTTCAAGGCGTTTTCGTTTCTGACTTACTTCTTTTCTTTTTATGATTGCAGACGGTGATTTTGGAGATTGAGAGCACCCGGAGGGAAGAGAGGCATAGAGAAATATTAGTGAGGTTGAAAGAGAAGCACTTTGAGTATCGCGGCAAGTACCAAGAGTTTCGCAGGTGATTTCATTAAGGCGGCGATATGCAGGTCTTTCGCGATGAGTTGGAGGAGAAGGACAATGAGCTGGTGAAAGCCATCGAAAAGTGTAGTGTCCTTGAGGGGACGTTGAAGAATAAGGAAAAGGAGCTTCAGATCAGCAGGGGTGTGGAGGCCCAATGCAGTGACCTTCAAGCACAAGTGATCGAGCTATGCGGACAGTTGGAATAATTTCGGCTTCAGTTAGAGGCCCTTAATGGTGAAGTCGCCGAGAAGCAGAGTAAGCTTGAGAAGGCGAAATCTTCCCATTTGGATGCTCGGAGGAAATTGGAGATGCTTGAGTTGGCGAATAGGGCCCTCCAGGCCGAGCGGGAGAATGACCAGTCTACGACGAAAGCTAAAGAAGATCGACTAGAAGAGAGGAGAGGAGAGCTGGAGAAGGATAACTCCATCCTTCATGATCGGGTGGCCGCTTTGGAAGCTGAGAAGGCCCAACTACTTGCACTACCATCTTCTTCTCGTACTTCATATTTTCCCAACGTTCCTCGAGAATTATATGAGGAATGGATTCACGCCAAGGCTCACTTGGATGTCTTCCGAGGTTTTTATCCGTCTCATAGGCTGCTCTCGAAGGTGTTCGTGTTAAGGCTCGTGAAGCTTGAGTCCCTTGCGGGTATGATCTCGCTACACCTGAGGCCGATGAGGGGGACGATGAGGGCATAGATCGGCTTGAAGAGGACGCCTAGTACGATATCGCTTATCCCGAGGGCGAAGACAGATATGGTGAGGGCGACCAAGATGGTGAGGGCATCAATGGCCAAGGTGGTGAAGGCACTGAAGATCGTGATGGTAGCGATTAGTAGTTTTATTTTTACCTTGTAACTTTTTGTGTATTTTTGTCGGCGTCTTCATGGGCCTTTGTAAAATGTTTAAGTATGAAATATCAAAGTTGTTCTCTGCATCTTCTTCCCTTCCTGTGGTTTACTTTCTGTACTTGTATGTTTCTTCCTTCTATTATTTGTCTGTTTCGCTCTTTCCTTCGTTGGTGTTGTCTTTTAGCTGACCATGGCGTTGGAGCCGATTATGCGTTATTTTTTCTTTTTCTATTTTTTGTATTGAGATGCGGCCGAGGGCCTATAGGTGTTTGTTTAATCGTAATCTATCATGACCTTTGCTCAAATCACGACCGAGGGCCGGTAGATGTTTGTTCGAGCGGGGTCGATCATAACCTTTTATTAAAACGTGGCCGAGGATTGATAGATGTTTTCTCGAACGGGGTCGAACGTAACCTTTCCTTAGATTGCGGCTGAGGACTAATAGGTGTTTGTTCGAGCGGGGTCAAATGTAACCTTTCATTAGATTGCGGTCGAGGGTCAATAGGTGTTTGTTCGAGCGGGGTCGATCATAACCTTTTATTAAAGCGTGCCAAGGGCCGGTAGATGTTTGCTTGAACGGGGTCGAATGTAACCTTTCTTTAGATTGCGGCCGAGGAACGGTAGGTGTTTGTTCGAGCGGGGTCGAATGTAACCTTTCATTAGATAGAGCCGATAGGTGTTTATTCGAGTGGGGTCGAACGTAACCTTTCATGAGTATTGCGGCCGAGGGCCGTTAGGCGTTTGTTCGAGCGAGGTCGAACGTACCCTTAACATGGAAGAGGTATGTTGATAAGTGTAAATTTCTTATTGCTTTGACATTGTTGCTTTGATAACATACTCGGAGAAATTTAGATTTTTGGGTATTGGCTGGCGTTCTAGTCCCTTCATTGGTTGACATGGAGAGTATTAAGAGGTTGGGCAATGAAATAGTAATCATGACTCTGCCTTCGCATACTTTGGCTCGAAGCGTTCCCTTCGTCACCTCGTTAAAAAACTCCTTGAGAAAACCCAAATGGGACAAAACTCAAGTGAGGAGAAAAAGATTACGGCTTGGGGGCGCTTTTTCTCTCAGAAGTTGAAGTATTTGAGGTGGCTGATATCTCTGTTGTTTGGTAGTAGCTTTCCTTCCATTGTCTCTAGTTGGAACGAACCCTTATTTGCTTTTGCTGTGATTTTGTACGGACCGTCCCAGTTCGTTCCCAGCTTCCCTTCTCGGGGATCTTTGCTCGCTAGAGTTTTGGCTTTTAGTACGTAGTCCCCGAATTTAAGCGGCTGAACTTTTTCTTTCTTATTGTAATAGTGCTCTGCTTGTTGTTTTTGGGTGACCATTCTTATGTAGGCCATGTCTCTCTGTTCGTCTATCTCGTCGAGATCTTGCCTTTTGCTTTCATCGTTGCTCGTGCCGCTTTCATAGGAATATCTTAGGCTGGGTTCCATGGCGTCTCTCCTGTGCTCGTTTTCGGAGTTGTTCTGCAGGCTCATAGACATAGTAAATCTAGTAGTATTTCTGGCCACAATCCCTTGGCTTCTTCGAGCTTCTTTTTCATGATGTTTAGTATTGACTTATTGGAGGATTCTTCTTGCCCGTTACCCGCGGGGTGATATGGGGTCGAGAGTTCTTACTACAAAAAAGGCTTTCGGCGATCATTATTTAGCGTCAGTTGTTATAAAATAAAGACAGTAAAGTAAAGACAAGTATAGAGAGAAACTGATATATTATTCAAACTTCAAACTTATGTATATAATGAACTGAAAACTCCTCTATTTATAGAAGAAAGGAAGCAACTGTGAGGTTTTTCAGGAAGCAGCTGCAAGACTTTTCTTTAGTTGTTTGTAAGTTGTCTGCATAAGCTGCTTGCAACCTGCCTGTTTAATAAGAAGCTGCTACAAATTATTTCATTGAGCTGCTTGCAAGCTGCCTGCATCAGCTGCTTGTAGATAAATTTCAACAGAGTACTAAATGGATAATCTTCTTCAGGAAGATTATCTATAGCGGAGTAATAAATAGACATCCACAATATAATTATTTTCATAACACTTTCCCTTGGATGTTCATTAAAAGATAATATGCCTCATTAAAACCTTACTAGGAAAAAACCCTGTGGGAAAAAATCCTAGTGAAGAAAAAAGAGTACACATATTTAGTAATATGCATTGCTAGCTGCCTCATTAAAAACCTTATAAGGAAAAACCCTGTGGGAAAAAACCTTAGTAAGGAAAAAAGAGTACATCGCATATTTTACTCCCCCTGATGAAAACCTTGTTTTAAATATTTAAGTCTCCGCATTCCAATCTTGTATACCATCTTCTCAAAAGTTGATGTTGGTAAAGTTTTAGTGAATAAATCTGCCGGATTGTCACTTGAACGGATTTGTTACACATCAATGTCACCATTTTTCTGAAGATCACGTGTGTAGAATAATCTTGGTGAAATGTGCTTCGTTCTATCTCCTTTTATAAATCCCCCCTTCAATTGGGCTATGCATGCAACATTGTCTTCGTATAAATTGTGGGTCTTTTCTCACATTCCAAACCATATTTTTCTCGAATAAAATGAATTATTGATCTCAACCATACACATTCCCTTCTTGCTTCATGAACAGCTATTATTTCAGCATGATTTGAAGAAGTAGCAACAATAGATTGCTTTGTGGAGAGCCATGATATGATAGTACCTCCACATGTAAAAATGTACCCGGTTTGAGATCTAGCTTTATGGGGATCAGATAAATAACCTGCATCTGCATAACCAACAAGATCTGCATTATCTTTGTTAGCATAAAACAAACCCATATCAAGAGTTCCTTTTAAATATCGTAATATATGCTTAATCCCGTTCCAATGTCTCCGTGTAGGAGAAGAACTATATCTTGCTAGTAAATTAACAGAAAATGCTATGTCAGGCCTTGTAGCATTAGCAAGATACATTAGTGCACCAATTGCACTGAGATAGGGTACTTCGGGACCACGGAGTTCCTCATCCTCTTCTGGAGGTCGGAACAAATCTTTATTCACTTCAAGTGATCGAACAACTCTTGGTGTACTCAATGGGTGCGTTTTGTCCATGTAAAAGGGTTTTAAGACCCTTTATGTATAGGCAGATTGATGGATAAAGATCCCGTCTGCTAAATGTTCAATTTGCAGACCAAGACAAAGTTTTGTCTTTCCCAGATCTTTCATCTCAAATTCTTTCTTAAGATATTCAATTGCCTTTTGGAGTTCTTCTGAAGTTCCAATAAGATTTATGTCATCAACATAAACAGGAAGTATAACAAATTCTGAAGCCATTTTCTTTATAAAAATACATGGACAAATAACATCATTTATGTAACCCTCTTTCGGCAAATATTCACTGAGGCGATTATACCACATGCGCCGAGATTGCTTTAAACCGTACAAAGATCTTTGTAATCTGATTGAGTACATTTCCCGAGATTTTGAATATGCTTCAGGTATTTTAAATCCTTCAGGGATTTTCATGTAAATTTCATTATCAAGTGACCCGTACAGATAAGTTGTAACCACATCCATTAGATGTATTTCAAGCCTTTCACGTAAGGCTAAACTGATGAGATATCGAAATGTTATGGCATCCATAACGGGTGAATATGTTTCTTCATAATCGACTCCAGGTCGTTGTGAGAATCCTTGTGCAACAAGGTGAGCCTTGTATCTTTCAACTTTATTTTTATCATTCCTTTTTCGCACAAAAATCCATTTATGACCAACTGGCTTTATACCAGCAGGTGTTTGGACTACTGGTCCAAAGACCTCTCTTTAGCAAGTGACTTCAATTCCGATTGAATTGACTCTTGCCATTTTGGCCAATCAGATCTTTGTCGACATTCTTTGACAGATCGGGGTTCACTATCTTGCATAATGTTAAGTGCAACATTATATGCAAAAATATTATCCACCACTATTTCAGATCTATTTAAATTAATCCCATCACCAGTAGAACTTATTAAAAGTTCCTCACTCACTTGATTCTCGGGTTCATTGATTTCTTCAGGAATCTCAGAACTAATCAGATCTTGGGTCTCTTTAGGAGATCCCTTCATAATATCATTTTGATCATTTATCGATTTTCTTTTTCTAGGATTTCGATCCTTAGAACCCAAAGGTCTACCACGCTTCATGCGTGCTTTAGGTTCACTAGCTCTCATGCTAGTAGATGGTCCTACTGGGACATCATAGGCACATTCTCTGTAGGGATATGTGACTTAGTTATCCTTTTCAAATCAGTAAATGCGTATGGCATTTGATTTGCTATATTCTGTAAATGGATGATCTTCTGGACCTCCTGATTACATATAGGGGTACGTGGATCAAAGTGAGATAATGATGAAACTTTTCACACAATTTCTCTTTTGATTTCCTTTTTCTCTCCCCCTAATTGTGGAAAATTTATTTCATCAAATCGACAATCTGCAAATCGGGCAGTAAATAAATCTCCAGTCAATGGTTCAAGATAGCGAATAATAGAGGGTGATTCAAACACAATATATATTCCTAACCTTCTTTGGGGGCCCATCTTATTGCGATGTGGTGGTGTTACTGGCACATATACAGCATATCCAAAAATTCGTAGATGGACAATATTTGGTTCATGACCAAAAACCAATTATGACGGAGAATATTTATTATAATGTGTCGGTCTGAGACAGATAAGTGATGTTGCGTGCAAGATAGCATGTCCCCAAATAGTAGTGGGCAATTGTGTTTTCATAAGTAGCGGTCTTGCTATCAATTGGAGTCGTTTAATAAATGACTCTGCAAGGCCATTTTGAGTATGAACATAAGTTACAGGATGTTCAACTTTTATCCCAACTGATAGACAATAATCATCAAAAGCTTGAGATGAGAATTCACCAGCATTATCAAGGCGAATGGCCTTTATAGGATAATCTGGAAATTGTGCCCTTAATCGAATTATTTGGGCTAATAGCTTTGCAAATGCCAGGTTGCGAGATGATAATAGGCACACATGAGACCATCTTGAAGATGCATCTATTAGGACCATAAAATATCTAAACAGCCCACTTGGTGGGTGAATAGGTCCACATATATCCCCATGTATACGTTCTAAAAAGGCAGGAGATTCAATGCCAACCTTCATTGGTGATGGTCTAGTGATCATTTTGTCTTGATAACAAGCATCACAAGAAAATTTATTATTTGTAAGAATCTTTAGGTTCTTTAATGGATGCCCACTCAAATTTTTAGTAATTCGTCTTATAATTATTGATCTAGGATGGCCCATGACAAAGCACAAAAATATTTTAATCCGCAAACTTCTGGTTTACGATAGAGCGTGCTTCAACTGTACTAATTTTTGAATAGTATAAGCCAGAAGACAGAGTTGGTAACTTTTCTACAATGCATTTCTGGCCAGAAATATTCTTTGTAATGCAAAGATATTCCACGTTCATTTTATCTATCGTCTCAACATGATACCCATTTCGGCGGATATCCATAAAACTCAACAAGTTTCTTCGGGACTTGGAGGAGAATAATGCATTGTCTATAATAAATTTTGTTCCCTTAGACAGAAATACAGTAGGTCTTCCGGAGCCTTCAATCAAACTTATATTACCAGAAATTGTAGAAACATTTGCTTTTTCCTTATGCAAATAAGAAAAGTATTTCTAATAATTGAATATGACATGAGTTGTTCCACTATCAATTACACAAATATCTTCATGATTGGTCTTTAATCCAAACATAATTTGAGAATTATCCATATTTTTCAAAATGCATAAACAAAATAAATATGATAGTAAACATCATTATCAAAGCATAACTTTTATTTATGTACAACTATTACATAACCATACTATCTACTACAAACAACAAAAATTAAAATATTTACATCTCTACAGATTCATCACCGATCACATGACTTGTTTCTCTTTCTGGGAGTGCAAAGTAATCAGCTACATCCAAATGCATGAAGTCTAAATTATCTTCAAAAATAAAATTTGCTTCAACATTTTTCTCTGTCTTCTTCAGGGAGGCTTAATACAGCTCAACCAGGTGCTTTGGTATACGACATGTACGTGACTAGTGCCCTTTTCCTCCACATATATAGCATGCATTTTCTGGCTTTGCTGCTTGCACCGCTTCATGCTTTTGTTCCTTCTTTTTCTACTGCTGGTGGTGAGGAGGGTTCTTTGGTGCATTGTTATTACCACGATTAGAGTTTTCTCCCCGACCACGGCCATGACCACGACTGGGGCCACGTCCCCTTCCACGCTTAGCTTAGTGGAAGTTCGTCTCATTCACTTCAAGGAATGGACAAGAACCAGTAGGTCGGCTTTCATGATTTTTTATTAATAGCCCATTATGTTGCTCAGCTACAAGAAGATGTGAGATAAGTTCAGAATACTTTTTGAATCCCATCTCTCGATATTGCTGCTGCAGGAGCATATTCGAAGCATGAAAAGTGGTGAAAGTTTTCTCCAACATATCATGATGAGTAATATTGTCACCACATTGTTTCAATTGGGAAATAATTCTGAACATAGCAAAATTATACTCACTGATAGATTTAAAATCTTGTAGCCTTAGATGAGTCCAATCATAACGTGCCTGTGGAAGAACGACCATCTTCAGGTGGTCATATCTATCTTTCAAATTATTCCACAGTATGACTGGATCTTTAACAGTAAGATATTCCATTTTCAGGCCATCATCAAGGTGATGGCGTAGGAATATCATTAGTTTGGCACGGTCTTGGTTTGATGCCTGATTTTTATCTTTGATGGTGTCTGCCAGACCCATCGCATCAAGATGAATTTCGGCATCAAGCACCCAAGACATGTAGCTTTTGCCCGATATATCGAGGGCTACAAACTCAAGTTTAGAAAGATTTGACATTATTTAGAAAAAGAAAGTTCGTACCTATGATACTTTCAAAGTATTTTCTCGAGATGGCAGAGTCTCGTGCTGATAACGTGTTATAAAATAAAGACAGTAAAATAAAGACAAGTATAGAGAGAAACTGATACATTATTCAAACTTCAAACTTATCTACATAATGAATTGAAAACTCCTCTATTTATAGAAGAAAAGAAGCAGCTGCGAGACTTTTCAGGAAGCAGCTGCAAGGCTTTTCTTTAGTTGCTTGTAAACTGTCTGCATGAGCTGCTTGCAACCTGCCTGTTTAATAAGAAGTTGCTGTAAATCATTTCATTGAGCTGCTTGCAACCAACTGCATCAACTGCTTGTAGATAAACTTCAACAGAGTACTAAGTGTAGAAGATTATCTATTGCGGAGTAATAAATGGACATACACAATATAATTATTTTTATAACAGCGATAAATATATAGTCGGCAAATTATTACCTGCACTTAAACTTTTACTGGCAAATGAACTTTGGCCATGAAAACTATATTTTTACTGGCAATTAACAAAAGTGGCCGGTAAAAACTAGCAATTTCTTAGAAAGATTCTTTATTAATCTATTTTCCCTCCAATTTATTTCGCTTCCCTCCTTTAATTTTTATTTTTGCATCAAATAGATATTGTGTTTTTTTCTATCATATCGTGAATACATCATTTAAGAGCCCTCATAGAATGCATCTCTCTTGGCGTCTACACTCCATCTCTCCACATCGCTATGTCGCCTCTCTCCGCAAAAACCCAGAACGACCGGGCTTGAAATACTTAGAGAAAAATGGTAGATCTTCTTCGCTCGTCGGAAGTCCGCTATGGATTTAAATTGCTCCGTAGTTATTTTCATCTCTTCCCAAAGATCTGATTTACTTCAATCTACTTGTTTCAGGTCAGTTGTTGATTTTTCATTTTTACAATTCTCAAGTTTTTATACAGTGTTTGAGTTTAAAAGACGAATCTCATGAGGTTGGATTTTCTTCTCGATGTTTGATTCAAATTACTAGGTTGAAATTTGATAATCAATTTGAGTAATTAATTCAGTGCAATTTGTAGTAAGTTAAACTTTTGGATACGTGCTGAAGGTCTCCCAATATTCTGAGAATTGGACAGAGTCAACAAGTGAGGGTTTGGAATCCAAAATCTATTTCTTTTTGGGTAATAGAGACTGCCTTAGTTTACAACAAAGGGTGATGTCTATTTTTCTAGGTTTGGTGGCAAACATACTGGCATTCTTCAAAATACAGAATATCCATTGTACAATATCGTCCTTCTTTTCTACTAGTTGCTTCTAAACTATCTAGCAAATTTAATTTATGTTTGGCAGTTTATCTAATTTATTATATCTTGGCTTTGTAATCATACAGAGCTGACACAGGATATTAGTGAAATCAATAACAATGGTCAATAGAATGTTGTACAATAGAGTAAGCTAATTTTGAAGTTTTATTTGATTATCATCCTAATTTATTGCCCTAGAATTAGGGTAAGGTTGATGTTCTAATTCAAATGATTCTTTAAGAGCACATCTCATATGACTCGGTACTATGCCAATTAATTAGGTCGGCTGTAGAACAAGCGAACTACATCATTCTTTGTTTGAATTTAATTAATAATTTACAATTGCAGATTATGCGCAATAATCGATTTTGAATCTTGGCTATTGGAGCATGTTTTCACTTGCAAATGGCCTAATTTTTCAAGCAACGTAAGTCACTTTTATTCATTGCATGTTATGTTTCTTTATCTTTTCAAATTCTTTGATTATGTATAACATGGAATAGTTCCTTTGGTCAAGGCCAATGGTAATACTACCAATAAGATGATAGAAGATAGTTTCAACATTCAAGCACCTCTCCACCATTATTGTAACGACTCAACCAGTCGTTTTGACTGTTAGAACCCCGTTCCTCTAAATAAGACTCCCCGTATGCTCTTTTACTAGTTATAACTTGCGGGGATGGTTGGTTCGGGATTTAGAAGTGTTCGGGTTGAAATCGGAATACTTAGTTCCTTAGTTTGGCTTTAAAAGGTCAAGTTTGATTTCGGTCAATATTTTTGGAAAACGACCTCGAAATCGGGATTTGGCGGTTCCAATAGGTTCGTATGGTGATTTTGGACTTGGGTATATGTTCGAATCGGGTTTTGGACAAACCGGGAGCATTTTGGCGCTTAATAGTGAAAACTAGCTATTTGAAGGTTGAAGGCTCTTTAAATTTGTTTTGGAGTAGGTTTTGGAGTAATCGAGGTCCGTTTGGAATTCCGAGCATGGAGATAGTTCCGTATGGTGATTTAAGACTTGCACACAAAATTTGGTGTCATTCCGAGTGGTATAAGTATATTTCGGCGCGTTCGGAGTAAGTTTGAAAAATTTGAAAATTCTAAGTTGAATCAATTTGGTTTGAGGTATGATTCTTAGTTTTGATGTTGTTTTACACGTTCCGAGAGTTCGAGCGAGTCCGTTTTATGATTTCAAACTTGTTGGTATGTTCGGGCGGGGCACCCGGGACCTCGGGTGTCAACCGGACGAGGCTCAGACCAATTTTAGAATTTGGAGCAGCAACTGAAGCTTCCAGCTTCTGCTGCAATCGCACCTGCGCTTGGGCTGTCGCAGGTGAGAGAATCGCAGATGCGACATTTTGCTCGCAGAAGCGGAAAGGGCGCAGGTGCGAAGGGCATCGCCGCATAAGTGGACGCGCAAAAGCGGTCCTGAGGCTGCATATGCGGAGTTTGGCCAGGAGAGGGAATCTCGCACCTGCGAGGAATTTTTCGCAAGTGCGGTTACACCTTCGCAGGTGCGAAAATCACAGAAGGCAGAACCTTCATTTAAGTCGGGAGTTGCATATTTTGAGCCCATTTTCTCCATTCTTGGGCGATTTGGAGCTTTTTGGGAGGAGATTTCAACTAGCAACTTTAAGGTAAGTTAATTCTACACACTTTGAGTTAAATACATAAATTATGGGTAGATTATAACTTGTAAATCGTGAAAATCAAGGGTTTAGATAAAAAACCTAGATTTTTATAAAAATGAGATTTTAACCACAAAAATGGTTATGGAATTAGATGTAAATCGTATATTTGAGTTCTTGAGATTATGGGTAACGATTTCCTCCGAATATTTTCGAAATCCGGGCACGTGGGCCCGAGGTGAATTTTAGGAATTTTACCATTTTGGGTTGGGTAATTAATTTAATAGTCTAGTTTCGAATCATTGAGCATGTATTAATTATTTTGTATAACATTTGGATAGTTTTGGATTTTTCGGCATTGGATTGAGACTTTAACGCGACATTGTGATCGGAAAGTGGACTTTGAGACGGGGTAAGTCTCTTGTCTAACCTTGTAAGAGGGAATTTACCACATAGGTGATTTAAAGTAATAATTGTTGCTAATTGTGGGGGCTACGTACGCACGAGGTGACGAGAGTCCGTGCGTAGCTACTAATTATGCGATGTCCGGGTAGTTTAGGACTCAAATCATGAATTACTTGTGATAATTGCATCTTGTATTTAATTAAAGTACTGGAATTATATTGTGAATTGTTAGAAGAGATAGTAAAAGACTGAAATTTCGTCTACTTGAATTTTTGTACAAATTATTTAACTGTTAATAGAAATTGTACATCCTTGTATGTTAGCCTTATAATAATGACTTCTCATTTCAGAGGTTCATAAGAAAATGTCCTCCTTTCTTGTGGAGCGAGCCGAACGCCTCGGCAGTATAGATGCATTTATGGATCGTGCAGGACGTACCTCAGCAGTGTACACGACACTCTGGACCGGGTCGAATGACCTCGGCAGAAATCGTGCCTAATAATAATAATTACATGATACCTTGACATTCTATTGCAACTTGTGAAGCTAATTGATAAATTAAAAATTATTGAAATTGAAAGAATTAATTGATTCTGCTTGTTAAGGAAATTATTGTTGTTCATATAAATCATGTTTAATTAAATGTTTCTATTTTTAATATTATTGACCCATAGTGAGTGTCAAAGTTGACCTCCCGTCACTACTTATTCGAGATTAGCCCTAATACTTACTGGGTACACGTTGTTTACGTACTCATGCTACGCTTGCTGCACTTTTTGTGTAGGACCTGAGATAGGTGCTATAGGTGGACCTACCGGCGCGTACCCACGTTATCCCGAGGTTTAGTGGTGATCTGCCTTTCCGAGTCATTCTGCAGCAACTAATGCCTCTCCTTGTATTTGTATTATGTCTATTTTATTTCAGATAATATTTAAAATTTTTGTATAATCTACTAGATGTTCATACACTTGTGACACCAGGTCTTGGCACACACACTAGTAGAATTTTGGATTTAATTATTTTCTTGGATTTTAATTAATCAGATCTTTCATATTCTCTTAATTACTCGGATAATTGTTTAAGAAATTAATATATATTTAATTCACTAGTTGGCTGGCCTAGCTGTTATGTTGGGTGCCATCACGACCTATAGATTAAATTGGATCGTGACAATTGTCCCCCTCCATCTTCACCAAAACCATAATTAACATTTTCCCATATCTATGAGATAAATTCCACCATAATATTTTACAACAGTACCTATAATGAGGCTGATGGTGATTTCTTCCTTGCATCAAAATGGCAAGTGCGAGTCAAAAATTGACATAAATGGGCCAAAAAATTAAGGTCGAAGAGAAATATAAGTAATACCTAATTTGAAGTTGGCTTTTTGTTTTGAGTCTAGCTATGTTTCTTGACTAAAGCGAAACACCATTCCTTCAATGGTGGCTGGTTGAATTTTAATTTTTTTATCAAAATAAACTTTTATCATCAAGCATTAGGGGGACTTGAATTGGTTGATTCATACTTCGGTGGTGTTACATATAAGAGGAAGAAATGTGCTTTCAGAAGTAAAAAATAGTGGAAGAAAATTTTGGAGTGGGTTTATAAGGTGGTCGAGGAAGTGGAGGTTTCAGAGATGGCCATGGCAATGGTGGTAGTGGTTAGGTGTTGCTGAATTTTGTTAGGTGCAATTTATAGAGTCTGTATCTGAAATTTGGTGCAATTTGGTGAAGGATTTGAGTGGTTTCGAGTTGGATTAAATCTTCAATAGTTTACTGCACTGTATGTGAAGAAGAAAGGGACGTGGGGTGAGGAAGAAGGAGAAACAAGAGGGGGCCACTTTTTTTATTTATTATTTTTTGTTATTTACGCGCTTTTAATTTGTTTTCTTTCTATTTTTTTTGCCATATTAGCTGTTAAGGAGGAAAATAATTCACTTCAGATGTGTTTAGGGGGTAAAAGAATACCCGTTTAGTTTAAGTGTTCAAACATATTTTTTAGACAAGTTTAATGGGGGTTTTATGTATTTTGCCAAGATTCAACAACTAGATGGCATGCAATTTTATTTCAAGAGGAGCATTAATGCAGTGACAAGAATTTCTTGAGTTATGTTTCAATTATGTTCTATAGAAGCATCACTATTGCAATAATTAGCTGCTGTAAAGAAGTTGTCGGAGCATGCTTATCTAATCACCTTATGAAATAGGCTAGTAGGATTATATTTGATTTGGATCAAATAGATGATGATTTCTTGTTCTTATTAGATATCAAGTTTCATCCTTTTGAAACATGTTCATTTGATCCTTCAACCACTTGCTCATATCAGGATTAAGCATAAAAGATAGTTTCCTGAACTTTTTCCTTACGATAGTCTCATAGGTATTCTTTTAGCTTATTTGAAGATGACGCTTTTTAAAGTAAAATTTTAACATGAAGATGCAGGATGGAGTTGGTGTATTATCTTTGTAAATGGTTATGCTGATCAGTAACAACTATTATATAGATTTAAGGTCTAAACACGATGGCCTTTCTTTTACATTCCAATTAGTGATAAAAGCTCCCAACAAATTCCCAAGACATGATTCAAGAAATCCTTCAATGGGTGATTTTGTAACAATAGAGTGCTTTTTGGTTTGTGCCATCTATTTTTCTATTTCATTTCTAGAAGCTTTTTGTGAAGTTGGATTGTAATGCTTGATGTTCTCATTCTTAGTGTAGTTGGTGCTATGTAATTGGATGGTATACAACTATCCCAATGTGATCTGTAACTCTTATTCAATTTAAAGTCTAAGTTTTCTTGTCTCCAGAATGCATATTTGATATAATGTGAAGTTTTATGAATCTTTAAATTATTTCTGCATGTGGGAATGGTTGTCGGACATTTATGTTTATCAATTTCGGGCTAATAGTAAAAAAATTAAATGTGTGCAGTTACTAATCCATCTTCGGACATGTCGAGATGCTAGCACAAGAGATAAAAAGGAGCTGCATCAGTTGAAGCAGTAGAAGACAAAATATGGCAGGTATGTTTTACATTTCTTTTTAATGGTGTTATATATGTGACTATGACTTAGAGATTTCTTCATCGTGTAATCGAACCCTGAGAATTAATGAAAGTATGTGATTTTGACTTTCAAATCTAATGTCTCCTTAACTGTCACATTAATTATTGATGTTGTGAAATATATAGAGTTTTAGTCCTCCTCTTAACTTCCTACTGAGAATGGATGGATTAATTTTACTACGGAATGAAAATTATTCAATGATAATCCATCTAGTTGAAATAGGCATAAAATTACCATATGAAGATTAGAATAAAGTTGATTCTGAGCTGATGCTACTTAGCTTTTTGTTCTTCCAGTAAAAATTTATTTTTGAACAAAATACACTATCGCAAAATTTTAGCGTATGTTTCATAGAACAGACGTTTTTGTGCAATTAGTTTTGATTGAATTTTGTAGTAGCATACCTTGATATGCTAGCATGAGTTTGTAAATGTTACATAGTTGTTTTATTGATTATTGATGAACATATGTGGTGGTTTATTTGATTTCATTTTATTTTATTATTTCAGGATATACATTATGGTGTTTAAAAACTTAGCATGTGACAAGACTTCATTGTGATCAAGAATTGAAGAATCTTTTATGTCTTTTATTGTCTTGTTATAGTTATTTGATAGCACAATTTATTAGATTCAAAATAATACTATTTAGATTCAAATATATTAGCATTTTTGTTAAGTTGACACTTTGAATTTATGAATTAATATTTATTTTTGTTTGTTGTGGATTATATGAAGAGTATTGTTTTTTCAAATGATTACTATTGGTATTTTCTAATGTAACTAGGCAGGCATAGCAACAAAAATATTAGAAACAGTTTTTTTCTAATTTTACCAGCGATAAAAAAAGTCGTTAAACTGTCCTCCTGTATTGGCGACAAAACAAAATTTTAAAGGCTACATGAGAATCCAGGATAAAGGTAAATTGATATAAAGTTTAATGGCCATTGTATTTGCCGCTAAAAGTATTTTATTTACCAACAATTAAATAAATTTTTAAGCGGCAATAAGAAAAGCCCCAAAATGTATGATCTAAGAAAATGTGGAGCATTTTTAGCGGCCATTTAAATTGCCAGTAATAACTGCCACTAAAACTGATTAACTTTTACCGGCCATAAAAGGGTTCTTTACCGGTACTCGTTCTAATGGCCGCTAAAACCTTCGTCGGCTACAACGGCCAATATGTAATTGCCGGTAAAAGCATTAACGGCTATTGTTATTGGCGCTAAAACTTATTTTTATTGCCGCTACATCTTATTTTTATTGCCGCTAAAAGGCTTTTTTGTTGTAGTGAGTATCCTCTTGATATGTCATTTCTCGAAGAATTCGACGGGTTTTTTTTCTGTGAACTGGGGTCTATTATCACATCTGATTTCTTTGGGAAGGCCGAACCGGCTGATAATGTTTCTCCATATAAAGGTGATTACCTCATGTTCCCGTATTTGGGCGGATGCTCCTACTTTCATCCACTTAGAGAATAGTCTGTTAAAACCAAAAGGAATCGTACGTTACCTCGCCCTGCTGGGAGGGGGCCCGCGATGACCATTCCCTATTTGATGAATGACCAAGGTGAGGTGACCGAGTGGAGATGTTCGCCTGCTTGGTGAATCATTGGGGCACACTTTTAGCACTGCTCGCATCTCCTCACGAAGTCTGCGACATCATTTTCATGATGGGCCAATAATATCCCGCCCGTATGAGGCATCTAACCAGTGCTCGATTGTCGGGCTGAGCACCGCAATGGCCTTCGTGGACTTCTTCGAGGACGCGCTGAGTTTGGTTTGGGCCCAAGCACTTCGCCAGAGGGCCGCCGTAAGTCCTCTTGTACAGGTCGTTGTGGAGGATACTATATCTAGCCGCTTTCATTCTTAGTTTCTTGGCCTCTTTTTTATTGCCATAGAGTGTGCCGTCCTGCAAGTATGTGATAATACGATTGAGCCAGTAACAAGTTAAGTTTATGGTTCTTACCTCGACTTGTTCTAGTGATGAGTTGAGGAGATAGACCATATTTTTGTCTTCGGGCATGATGCTTTTGGTAGTTGCGGCTAGTTTGGTGAGGCTATCTGCCTCGGTATTTAGTGCTCGCGGGATTTGGTAGAGCTGACATTCGTCGAACTCAGGCAATAGCTTGCCGATTTCGGTCTGGTATTTTTGCAATCTTTGTTCTTTGATTTGAAAAGTCCCTGTGACTTGGTTGACTATGAGCTGGGAATCGCAACGCAGTTTCAACCGTCTCGCTCGGTATTTGAGTGCTAACCTTAAACTTGTAATTACGGCCTTGTACTCTGCCTCATTGTTAGTCATATCCGGGCACCTTATGGACTGGCGAATTACTTCGCCTGTCGGGGCTTTGAGTACGAGTCCCAGTCCGGACCCTGATGCATTAGATGCGCCATTGATGTATAGGACCCATAGGTCTCATGTTTGGAGGGAAGCTTGGGCGGCTTCCTCTTCGACCTCGGGCATTATTTTCGTACTGAAGTCGGCGAGCACTTAAAATTTTATCACAATTCGCGGCTGGTATGTGATATCATGCTCGCCGAGCTCGATGGCCCATTTGGCCAGCCTTCCCGATAGCTTGAGTTTATGCAAAATTCTCCTTAAGGGAAAAGTCGTAACGACCGAGATGAGGTGGCATTGGAAATAGGGTCTAAACTTCTGTGAAGCTACGACAAAGGCCAGAGATAATTTTTCGAGGTGTGGATACAGCCTTCTCGAATTAAGACTACGCTTACAACTACCTCAGATACAGCCAGATAGACGAGGAGACACTTCCTCGGCTCGGGTTTAGAAAGCAAGGGCGGCGATGACAGGTATGCCTTTAGTTCTCGCAGAGCTTGGACGCACTTGGAAGTCCATTCAAGGCCGTTGTCTTTCTTGAGTACACCAAAGAATTTATGGCACCTATCCGACGACCGCGAGATGAACCTTGATAGGGCGGCGATGCGACCAGTCAATCTTTGGACCTGTTTTTTGGTAGTCAAGAGTTCTGGTATCCCCTTAATGGCTTTGATTTGGTCTGGGTTGACCTCGATCTCTTGTTGCGATGCCAGAAAACCCAACAACTTTCCCAAGGCTACACCGAACGTGTATTTCTCCAGGTACAACTTCATTCCGTACCGTCAAAGTATGTCGAAAGTTTCTTTCAAATGATCGATGTGATCTTCTCCCCTTATGAACTTGACCAGCATGTTATCTATATATACTTCCATTGTTTTGCCGAGCTGGTCTTTGAACATCTTTGTTACCAACCTTTGATAAGTATCCCTTGCGTTCTTTAGTCCAAAAGGCATGACCCTATAGCAATACGTTCCTTGGTGGGTGATGAACGTGGTCTTTTCCAAATCTTCTTCTTCCATGAGGATCTGACTATAGCCTCAGTAAGCGTCCTAGAAACTTAGTAGCTCATGCTCGGCCGTTGCGTCGATGAGTTGGTCAATAGGAGGCAATGGGAATGAATTCTTTGGATATGCCTTTTTCATATCTGTGAAATCCACGCACATCCGCCATTTTCCATTCTTCTTTTTGACCATCACTACGTTGGCGACCCACTTGGGGTACTTCGACTCCCTGATGGAACCATTTTCTAACAGTTCCACCTCCTCGTGGACTGCATCGTTGATAACGGGGTTGAGTTTACGTCTGACCTGTCTCACTGGGAGGTGGAATGGGTCGATATTTAATTTGTTCTTGGCGATTTCCTTTGGGATACCCGGTATATCTGCATGGCTGAAAGCAAACATATCTGCGTTAGCTGTTAAGAATTGACGGAATTTACCTGGTTCTCAAAGTTTGCAGCTAATATAGGCCTTCTTGTTATGATCGTTGAGGTCCAATTAAACGGGGTCGAGGTCTTCTATGGTCAATCCAGCGGCTTCGACCGTGTCGGGATCCTTGATGACGTCCTTTGTCTCATCTTGCTCCGACCTCGACCCTGTTAATTTCTGTACCTCTTTTTATTTATCTTTTCTCTGTTGGGTGGCCGTGTTGTCTAAGGCAATGCGGTAGCATTTCCGGGATGTGCGCTGTTCTCCGCGTATACTAAATATCCCCCATGGAGTTGGAAATTTAATAACTTGGTATAAGTTGGAGGGGACGATTTTCATGGGATCTATCCACGGTTGTCCCACTGTGGTGTTGTATGCAGTGGCCTGGTCCATGATGTGGAACGTTGTCCCAGTGTTACGCCGCTGGCCAAAACAAGAAGTGTAATTTTCCCGGATGTCCGTTCAACTGCATTATTAAAACCAGTTAGCGTGATGCAATGCAACACTATCATATCTTCGAGTTTCATTTGGGTAAGTTCTCGGGGATGGATAATGCACACGCCGCTTCCGTCATCTACCATAATGCGTTTAACATTGGTATCTAAATTTTGTAAAGTAATAACGAGGGCGTCATTATGAGAAAAGGTCAAACCGTCGGCATCCGACTTGTCAAAGATAGTACTTTCTTTGAGTTTGTCGTACCGTTCGCGGGTGATAGATCGCTTGAGTTTGTGGGTAGTGGTGAACTTCATGCTGTTGATAGAGGTGTCATCGCCGCCGCTGATGATCATGTTGATGGTACGAGCTGGTGATGACGGCTTTGGCGGCCGTGATGTTTACGTCCTCTGGCCAAGTTGGTCCTCCTCTTATCGCTTAACAGTTCTTTGAGGTGCCCCAGCCATAACATGTTTACGACTTCTTGTCTGAGGGCAATGCAATCTTCTCTTTTGTGCCCACGTTCCTGGTGGTACTCATAGAGGGCGTCAGACTTTTTGGTGTTCGGGTCTGATCTCATCTTTGGTGGCTATTACACTTTTGGTTCGAGTTTCTCCAGAGCGTAGACAATCTCTATAGGTGACACACAAAAATTGTGAGTAGATAATAAGAGAGGCATACCTCTTTCGTTCCGCTGAATTCCCGTCCTTAGCCTGGGCGGGCCTTCTTCGTAGCGGTGGGAGGGTACATCGACCGTCCTGATATATGGTTGATGTCGTTCCCTGTTAGGTCGCGGAATTGGATGAACTCTCCTGGTCCTGTCTCTTCGATCTTTTTTGGATTCAACTTGCACCGAGGTTAGTCGGTGAGTCGGCCCGTTGAGGCCGTCCTCATTTCCTCGGACCTCGGCACAATAAGCATTGTGGATTTCGTCTCAAGTGGTTGGAGGATACTTCATCAATCGACTCAACATTTTTCTAGTTACCCTTGAACATCTCTGCTCAGCCCGTTCTGAAAGGCTGCTCTGAGCACCTAATTTTTGACTATATTTGAATTTTTATCACCTTCTACTGTGTATATATTTTTAGAAATTTAATATATATGTTTTAGCTTTGTGACATTTTTTAAATATAGGGTAAAAATTAAAAATAATTTAAAAGGTCAATTATTACTATTAATATTATTTTTATCTTTATCTTTATTTTAAAATAAAATAAATTAAAAACCCGAAAAAACTTATTATTTTTTTTAAAAAAATTATTTTTTTTTAAAAAAATTTCGGATTTGAATAAAAAATAGGAAAAGTAGAAGTATAGAATTAAAAAGTAAAAGTAAAAGTAGGTAGAAATTATTTAATAAGAAGTAAAAGAAAGAGGAAAATTTAAAAAATAAAAGTAAAAGAATGTGGAAATTTTAAAAAATAAAAAGTAAAAGAAAGTTGGAATTAAAAAATTAAAGTAAAGGTAGCTGAATTTCTTTTTTAAAAAGTAAAAGAGAGTGGAAAATAAAAAAAAAGTAAAAAAGTGAGAAATTAAAAAATAAAAGTAAAGGAAAGTGGGGAATTATTTTTTTTAAAAAAATAAGAAAAATGGAAAGTGGGATTTTTTTAATTAAAAATAATAAAAAAATAATAAAAAATCTGAAAAAATTCTGAATTTTTTTCTATAAATAGAAGAGAAATATGAGAAGAAAGGGGATAGAGAGAAAAAGGAAAAAAAGAGGGGAGGGATTTGGAGAGAAATATTTTTGCTTCTTCTACGCTAAGGAAAATTCTATTCATGTCATTCTTTCTTCGTCTTTCTTTCAAAAACAAACCTCTAGCTTCACCACCTCAAAGCCACCAGCCCTTGATCACTTTTAAGTCATCATTAACTCCAAAAAAAAAGGTCCAAAAATAGCCACTAAATCGCCGGTTTTGCAAGGTCAATTGAGGTTGCAAGTTGAGATTTTCCGCTCGAATTTTTCACGGTCCGAAGGGTCCAGTTGAGAGCTCTCTGATCATTGAGTGGTTGTAATTTAAATCCACAATCATCAATACAAAAGTTCGCTTCTCTTTCTATTTTGTTTTCTCATTAATGTTCGAGGCCACTCTGTTTTAATTTACTTTGAGTATGATATGGTCGAGTTTGCATCTGAGTGTGCTAAGATTAATTTGTTCTCATGTTGAGTATTTGTTAAGATTAATTTATTATCCTTTTTGGTAATTCATATGGTTAATCTCATTGATGAATATGTATTAATTTGTTACTTTTCTTGTTTATTCAATGAAGTAATGACTTTCCATTTTAGCATGCTTTCGTTTCATTTTGATCTCATATCTTAGTGACTAAATTGGTTCTGCCCGTATCTATCTATTCCTACTATAAATTTAGTCTAGTTTTAAATATTGGTTAGCAGTAAAATTATAAGAGATTATATTGGGCCATGATTGGTGTAAGACTTTAATTGAACTTCCCCGGCGTATCTATGGGCTAATTGTTGTCCAGGACCAATTCGCTAGCCAACTTTTCCATAATTAATTTACTTCATTTCCTCCACAACAATATCCATAGCTCATGATATTACAATAATCTCAAAATTAGTAATTGAATAATATTCGAACATCGTAGCTTGCTTTAGGAGCGATTAATAATAAATCATTGTGACTATGGGTATGGTTTTCGTGGTATAGTCACGATACGTAAATCCCAATTCAAGTGCGCGTTTCATGCGACTTGACCACAACTTCAAATAATACTTAAAATAGACATGTTGTGAATCACGGGTGCGTTTCACGTAGCGCGATTTGCAATGTATACTAAAATGATAAGTGTACGACATCGTAGCTTGTTAAAAAATAACTCCATAAATACAAAAAAATGGTTAAGTAAATCATTAAAAGTGGTTAAAGGTAAAATGCACAATAGGTTTTAAATATTTAATAAATCAGATATTTAGGCCAATTATTAATAGTTGAGCGATAGTGCTAAAATCACGAAACTCGGGAGTGCCTCACACCTTCTCCCGGGTTAACAGAATTCCTTAACCGGTCTTTTGTGTTCGCGGACCATAAATAAGAGTCAATTTTCTCGATTTGGGATTTAAAATAAATCGGTGACTTGGGACACCATAATAATTATTCCAAGTGGCGACTCTGATCAAATAAATAATCTCATTTCAAATAATGTCACTTTAATTGGAAAAACTCCCTATCCCATATCCCCTCGGGGAAAAAGAGGTGTGACAGCTCTGGCGACTCTGCTGGGGAAAAGAACCCAGAATCTCTGGTTCATTGTTCAAAATTCGAGCTTAGAATAACTGTTATACTTGGCTTTTGTTTATTATCTGATTTTTACGTGTTTGATCCTAATATGCTAAATACCGCTTTTTACCGCTTTGATATTGTGTGAACTGTAAATAAACTGTTACGAAATCCTTATTCTCTCTGAGTCTTCTAAATCTTCTGGAAAGCGTGCTCTTCGCGTGACTTCGTTTCTGTTAGAGTCATACCCCTAATTTTAGAATGAGGATCGGACAAGTTGCAAAGCCGGTGAAGCTTTTGTATTCCCGGTACGCTGCCCCCCTCGGCTCGAGTTATCCGCTTGGGTAAGTCAGGTCTAGAACAATACACCCAGGATTAAAACTTAGAATAACATAGCCTTATGCCAAATCTCTAGTAGGTACGTTTGTTTGCATCACGTGCATTTGACTTTGGGGACTCAACGCAGGGGTTGGGTCCATCTAGGACAGGTGTACCCAAATCAAAAGACCATCCTGATGCATTGTTACGTGCTACTTGTACATTTATTTGTTTCGGCTTGCATGTTGACCGACTTCTAGAATAGGGAAAGAAAATCAAGAAAAACCAAGAGTGAGGCAAGAAAGAGAAATTTACCCGATTTCTGAAAATTCAGGTATTTGAAAATCCCAAAACTCTGCCGACATTTTGAAGAAAAAAAAACTTCAAAATACGCCAAATATTTTCAAAAAAAGGTCATGCTTTTCTGACCGAACTACGCGGGTCTGATTCTCACCGGATGTGAGATACGTAGGCAAACCTCATCGGTTCCGGCCCCAATTTTCAAAAAAAATAAAATTCAAAAATATTTTTCCCTTTCCTTAGTTCCATCTTTAGAATTTTTTCCTTAAAAAATCCAAAAAAAAAACTAAATCCAAAAATATTTTCCTTCTTTTCCGAAGTCTTTCATTCGATAAAAAAAAAAGAAAAAAAATTTCAAATCAAAATCCAAAATATTTTAAAAGTCTTTATTAAAAACAAGAAAAATATTATTTAAAAGTCTTTATTAAAAACAAAATGGGTCAGTCTATTCCCGATCTTCTCGAACTACGCAAGATCTGATTCATGCGGCGTCATGATACGTAGGCAATCCCCATCGGATTCGATCATAGCCATTAAATAAACTGAGTGAGAAAAAAGAAAAGAAAAGAGTGACAAAAAAAATAACAAAGAAAAAAAAGAAAAAAAAGGAAAGAAAGCAAGAGTGAAAAATCCAAAAAGAGAACTCTGTGTCTAAAAAACCGCGAAATATTTTTGTGAATATGCTGTCAAATGAGCAACCAGCCAGGGTAAAGCCTCAAATGTACGAAGTATAAATGGCTACGGTTTTCCAACAGGCTCGAGAGGCGGATTACTTTCAGAACATAATGTCCTCTATGGATAATCCGTTCGTCGAGGCTATCAAAATTGGGGAGATGATCGAAAATGATTTTAAAAACGGGCCGAATCTTGAGTCATGCTGCCTTTAAGGCCACATCACAAGCCGTTCATAGTGGTTTAGAGGATTTGATGAACAGAAATTGGAGAGATGAGGAATTTGATCCGGCACTAAAGATCATTGCAGCCATTGCCGAGACAGAAGAAAAGCCGAAAAAAAGTCGCCAAGCCTGAAAGTTTCCCATCAGACAGGAGTTTCGGTAGCCAGGCTTGCTATCCTTTCTGCATCCGTATTATCTCAGTGTGTGATCCAGATGTTTTACTTTATTATCTTACTTTCGATGTAAACCCTTCTATTTTTAAAATTAAAAAAAAAACAAAAAAAATAATCAAATGAAATTAATATTTCATTGTCCAAGAATGTCTCTTTTCTTAATTTTGTCACTTTTTCTTATTCTCTTTTCAGTTCTGTTAATGCAGATTTTAATAACATGACATGCTTGCGCACTTCATGCCCAGATCCTAAAATGTTGTCAGACCTCGAAATAATGAATCAAGAAGCAGAATATTTTAAAGACAAGGCTTATAAGAAAATAAATAGAAAATTGGAATGAAGTTGAGATTCCCTCTCTTCGGATCATTGTTGAAACCGAGATTGAGGATAAAGATTGGGTCAAGAACCGATTTGAACAATTGATACTGATTGATGAAAAATGATTGGTCGCAATTTGCCATGGGCAGTTGTACCAACAAAGAATGGCTCGTGTCTACAACAAGAAAGTGCGGCCCAAGAAATTTGAAAAAGGACAACTCATTCTAAGACGTATCCTCCCACCTCATGAAGAAACTAAAGAAAAATTGGCTCCAAATAGGAAAGGTCCATACATTGTAACGAGAGTACCGCAAAAGGGAGCGTTGTACCTGGGAAGAATCGAAGAAAATGACCCCGAGACAACTGTCAATGCAGATGCGGTCAAAATGTATTATATTTGACACTTTTACACAACTTTAATGTTCTCTGATTGGGATGACGAAGGCTTTCATTCTTGATACCCAAATACTATAAACCCTTTGCAAACCCTTTGAGTCGGTTACCTTTTCTTTGATTACCCTCTTTGGAACCTGAAAGCATTATTGAAAAATAAAATAAAATAATAAATTAAAAAAAAGACAAAAAAAAAGAGAAAAAGAAAATAAAATGAAAAATGAGGAAAAAGGAAAGGAAAAAGAAAGAGAAGAAACCAAAACAGAAAAGAAAATCAAAACAAAAGAGAATCAAAACCAAAGTTTTCGTCCTTAAACTAGGTTTGACTTGATTCCGAAAGGATACGTAGGTAGCCTCTCTCTGGGGTTAAGTCACACCAAAATAAAAATTCACATTCCCCAAAAGTTAAAACTGGGGCAGAATTTATAATGGTTCGGCGATGGTTTCGCCCGAAGGGTTTCAAAGTTGTAAGTCAGTCCAAATCCTTTTCACTCAAACCTTTTTCAAAGTCCTTCCGATCAATCAATGAGAATGTTTAAGAATTGGAGGATACAGTCACAGGATTTGATGCAACCAAAATTAGAGAAATAAAATGAGAGAGTCTTGTTGGTGAAAATCCTTACAGGCACCGTAAGGCGATAGGAAGTAAAGAAATTAGAATGAGAATCTTGTTAGTAAAATCTCGCAAAGAGCACTATAAGGTGATGGTGAGGAGAGAAATGAGAGAGGTCAGTAGGTGAAAACCCGCAAAGGGCGCCACTGATCGAAAAGAGGATCTTCATAACCATTGGCATTGACACAGTCCTAGGCAAGGTTTCTCGGTTTCAAGGCAAAAGTTATGATGAATTTCTGAGAGTCGGACAGTTAACACAGATCAGGCATCCAATCCAAAAGGCATGTCATATTCATTGAAGTCCGTAGGTACTCCAGATAAGTCCTTCTTTCCTTTCCCCGAAAGGGATACCTCTTGTCTAACTTCGTTGTCCATTCCATTGTTTGTTTTTCCTTAAATCCCTTTCAGTCTAACTCTGTTCCAAACTAAGGCAAAGAAGGGATGTCAAGACTGATTTACAGGGTTCTCATTTGATACAAGTCAATATGCAAAAGGGCACCCAGCCTCGGCAGGGGCATCCAGTCGACTCCGACTAGCAATGATGGTCGATGCCTCGAAGTTAAAGACTCTTGAAATAAGAAAAGCAAAGTCAAATGCCCATAAAGGCAAAATAAAGTTGAAAAGGTTAAGTTCCACGTAGCTAACCGTCTTGGCAAAGTTTGAAAATTCAAAGGTTCCCCAACGCTCTGAAGTTAAATTTAGAGGAAAGAAGTGAAAAGCCTACAAAGGCAAAATGGAGCTGAAAAAGGTTAAGTCCCACGCGACCAACCGTCATGGTATAGTTTTAGAAAAGCCAAGGGCTCTCCAGGGCCATAAATGAAGTCGGTGTTCAGAGAACAACCAGTTGCAGTTCCAAGTACCATCAAAGAAGACGGGCCGAGATCAAGTGACTGAAGCACTCAAAAATATTTCCCTTTCCTTAATTCCATCTTTAGAATTCTTTCCTTAGAAAATTCAAAAAAAAAAGAAGAACTAAATCCAAAAATATTTTTCTTCTTTTCCGAAGTCTTTCATTTGATAAAAAAAAAAAAAAAAGAATTTCAAATCAAAATCCAAAATATTTTCTTCCTTATTTAGAATTCCTTCTTTTAAGAAAAATTTAAATTTCATAAAAAGAAAAAACTCAAAAAAAATATTATTTAAAAGTCTTTATTAAAAAGAAAAAGGGTCAGTCTATTCCCAATCTTCTCGAACTACGCAAGATCTAATTCATGCGGCGTCATGATACGTAGGCAATCCCCATCGGATTCGATCATAGCCATTAAATAAACTGAGTATGAAAAAAGAAAAGAAAAGAGTGACAAAAAAAATAACAAAGAAAAAAAAGAAAAAAAAAGAAAAAAAAGAAAAAAAAGCAAGAGTGAAAAATCCAAAAAGAGAACTTTACATCTAGAAAATCGGGGAATATTTTTGTGAATATGCTGTCAAATGGTGCGAGCAAGCCGCCAGGGTAAATCCTCAAATGGACGAAGCATAAATGGCTACGGTTTTGCAACAGGCCCGAGAGGCGGATTACTTCCAGAATATGATGTCCGCTATGGGTAATCCGTTCGCTGAGGCTATCAAAATTGGGGAGATGATCAAAAATGGTTTAAAAACGGGCCGAATCTTGAGTCATGTTGCCTTTAAGGCCACATCACAGGCCGTTCAAAGTGGTTCAGAGGGTTTGATGAACAAAAATTGGAGAGATGAGGAATTTGATCCGGCACTTAAGGTCATTGCAGCCATTGCCGAGACAGAAGAAAAAGCCGAAAAATGATCGCCAAGCCTGATAGTTCCCCATCAGACGGGAGTTTCGGTAGCCAGTCTTGTTATCCTTTCGGTAACTAGTCGCTTTTCCAATATAGGGTCTCCACTCCCTAGTTGATGTTTTTAGACATAGGGTCTCCACTCCCTAGTTGATTTTATTTTAGACATAGGGTCTCCACTCCATAGTTAGCCTTTCCAATATAGGGTCTCCACTCCCTAGTTGATATTTTTAGACATAGGGTCTCCACTCCCTAGTCGCTTTTCCAACATAGGATGTCCACTCCCTAGTTGATATTTTTAGATATAGGGTCTCCACTCTGTAGTCGCTTTTCTAACATAGGGTCTCCACACCCTAGTTGATGCTTATTTTAGACATAGGGTCTCCAGTCCCAAGTCGCCTTTTCCAACATAGGGTCCCCACTCCCTAGTTGATATTTAGATATAGGGTCTCCACTCCCTAGTCTCTTTTTCAACATAGGGTCTCCACTCGCTAGTTGATATTATTTTAGACATAGAGTCTCTACTCCCTAGTTGATGTTATTTTAGATATAGGGTCTCCACTCCCTAGTTGATGTTATTTTAGATATGAGGTCTCCACTCCCTAGTCTACTTTCTAATATAGGGTCTTCACTCGCTAGTTGATTTGATCATAAATGCACGGTACACCATTCCCTGATATCATTGCCAATATAGGGTATACCAATTCCTTGCCATATTTTACCAATATAAGGTACACAAATTCTTAGTTGAGACATCCTTTTGACAATAAAGGACCACCATCCAAAACAAAAATCAGCATGATCTTTTCGGGGTACACCACCCGCGACTTTTTATTTCTTTCAATAAAGAAGTAGTTTAGAATTTTATTATAATAACTCACGAAAGTTTCCTAGTGCAAATTGGGGCAGAAAAGTTTTATTTGTTTGTTTGTTTGTTTTGGTGTCTGAGTAGGTTTTACCTCGAGGCACTGGGTTCGAGATGACCAAAAGAAGAAGTCTCAATTCAGAATAAAAGAAAAACAAAATGAATCCAAAATGCAAAAGCAGTTGAAAAGATGTGGAATGCTCAAGACATGACTGAAGCCACGAGCATTGGAGTCCCGTTTTTATTAGAAGAATCTATAGAACAATGAACTAGCATTTACAACTAGCGAGCATCAAGTTTTAGATCAGAGTCTGCATGAAGAACTAGTCAAGACTCAAGATCAAGTTTCACAAGACTCATAGATAGGAATCTTGTAACTCATAACTGATAGGCTTGTTTAGTTTCTTTTTTATTTTTATATAATAGCAGGACCGCAGACCAGAGCCTCGACTTAACCTCACTCGACTCCTCAACTCATCATTCTACCATTCTCCTTGAACTACACACGACCTGATTCCCCTATAACCCGGGATATATAGGCTGTCCAAACCAGGACTCGGTTGCACCCTATCTTTTATTTCTTTGCATTTGAATAACAGTTTGGTCAAAAATTAGTCATATGGCTCACCTAGTCTTTGCCTGAAAACTCTTCATGTATCCAAGCAAAGAGGGGCAGCTCTGAGCACCTAATTTTTGACTATATTTAAATTTTTATCACCTTCTACTGTGTAAATATTTTTAAAAATTTAATATATATATTTTTAGCTTTTTAACATTTTTTTATATATAGGTAAAAATTAAAAATAATTTAAAAGGTCAATTATTACTATTAATATTATTTTTCTTTTTAATTTTTATCTTTATTTTAAAATAAAATAAATTAAAAACCCGAATTTTTTTTTAAAATTTTGTTTTCGGATTTGAATAAAAAAAATAGGAAAAGTATAAGTATAGAATTAAAAAGTAAAAGTAAAAGTAGGTAGAAATTATTTAATAAAAAGTAAAAAAAGTGGAAAATTAAAGAAATAAAAGTAAAATAATGTGAAAATTTTAAAAAATAAAAATTAAAAGAAAGTTGGAATTAAAAAATAAAAGTAAAGGTAGCTGAATTTTTTTTATAAAAAAAAGTAAAAGAGAGGAAAAAAAAGAAAGTACAATAAGTGAAAAATAAAAAAAAAAAGAAAAGTAAAAAAGGTGGGAATTTAAATATAATAAAAGTAAAAAAGTGAGAAATTAAAAAATAAAAGTAAAGGAAAGTGGAAAATTATTTGTTTTAAAAAATAAGAAAAATGGGAAGTGGGAATTTCTTTTAATTAAAAAATAATAAAATAATAAATAAATAAATAAATCTGAAAAAATTCCGAAATTTTTTCTATAAATAGATGAGAAATGTGAGGGGAAAGGGAGAAGTGAACATTTAGCCAGTAATAAGACATGTATTTACTTTTAAGCTACTATTTAAAATATCTTTAGTCTTTAGCCACTGCTTTAATAAATTTTTACGTGCCGGGACGAAAATACCCTTCTGCTATAATTTGCTGAAACTTATGCGGATTGCAGAGAACTTCGCTCAAATTAAGGACCAAGTGTCCTTAATTTTTGAACTTGCAACTCTAAGTTCAGGACCAAGTGTCCTTAACTTATGAGCTTGTTACTGTAAGTTCATGACTAGTTGTCCTTAACTTATGAGTTTATAAGTCTAAGTTTAGGACTACCTGTCCTTAACTTTTGAACTTGTAACTCTAAGTTCAGGACTACATATCCTTAACTTTTGAACTTGTAACTCTAAATTCAGGACTACATGCCCTTAACTATTGAACTTGGAACTCTAAGTTAAGGACTACATGTCCTTAATTTCTGTGCTTATAACTCTAAGTTAAGGACCAAGTGTCCTTAATTTTTGAACTTCTAACTTTAAGTTCAAGACCAAGTGTCGTTAACTTTTGAACTTGTTACTGTAAGTTCAGGACTAGCTGTCCTTAATTTATGAGCTGGTAAGTCTAAGTTAAGGACTACCTGTCCTTAGTTTTTTAGCTTGTAACTCTAAGTTTAGGACTACTTGTCCTTAACTTTTGAGCTTGTAACTCTAAGTTCAGGACTACATGTCCTTATTTTTTGAACTTGAAACTCTAAGTTCAGGACTACCCGTGAATTCAGTATAAATATTTAATACTTTTCTTTTATGTTTATAGAGTTGGATTTATTTTGCAGGATTTGTTGAACATGTTTTTCAGAGATGTATACAAGCAAATTTCAAACAAGTACAACTCGGTATTAGCTATGTTATGGCGTCACCCAGAGAATGTGGAACTTGAAAAGGTAAAAGTTGTTCACTATTGTACGGCGGGGTCAAAGCCATGGAGGTACACTGGCAAGGAAGAGAACATGGACAGAAAAGAGATAGAAGAAAGGGTAACACCGTCTTTTCATATTAATTTTAATAGACTAGTGGCTACTTTTGCCTAGCATTAAAAATGTTGGATAAAAAGTAAATACCACTTTAAAAAGTGGCTACCCCACGCAATTTCTACGAGGAGAAAGGGGGGAGAGAGAGAGAGAGAGAGAGAGAGAGAGAGAGAAAGGAAAAAAGAGAGGGGAGGGATTTGGAGAAAAATGTTTTTGCTTCTTCTACGCTAAGGAAAATTCTATTCGTGTCATTCTTTCTTCGTCTTTCTTTCGAAAAACAACCAGCAGCTTCACCACCACAAAGCCACCAGCCCTTGACCACTTTTGAGTCATCATTAACTCCAAAAAAAAATAGCCACTAAATTGTCGGTTTTGCAAGGTCGATTGAGGTTGCAAGTTGAGATTTTCCGCTCGAGTTTTCCACGGTCCGAAGGGTCCAGTTAGGAGCTATCCGATCATTGAGTAGTTATAATTTAAATCCACAATCAACAAAACAAAGGTTCACTTCTCTTTCTATTTTATTTTCTCATTAATGTTCTGGGTCACTCTGTTTTAATTTAACTTTGAGTATGATATAGTCGAGTTTGCATCTGAGTGTGCTAAGATTAATTTGTTCTCATGTTGAGTATTTGTTAAGATTAATTTATTGTCCTTTTTGGTAGTTCATATGGTTAATATCATTGATGAATATGTATTAATTTGTTACTTTTTTTGTTTACTCAATAAAGTAATGGCTTTCCATTTTAGCATGCTTTAGTTTTATTTTGATCTCCTATCTTAGTGACTAAATTAGTTCTGCCCGTATCTATCTATTCCTACCATAAATTTAGTCTAGTTTCAAATATTGGTTAGCAGTAAAATTATAAGAAATTATGTTGGGCCATGATTGGTGTAAGACTTTAATTAGACTTCCCCGACGTATGTATGGGCTAATTGTTGCCCAGGACCAAAAACAAATAAACATTCATAAGCTAGCCAACGTTTTCACAATTAATTTACTTCATTTCCTCCACAACAATATCCATACCTCATGACCTTATAATAATCTCAAAATTAGTAATTGAATAATATTCGAACATCATAGCTTGCTTTAGGTGCGATTAATAATAAATCATCATGACTATGGGTACGGTTCCCGTGGCATAATCATGATACGTAAACCACAACTTCAAATAATACTTAAAATAAATATGTTGTGAATTACGGTTGCGTTTCACATGGCGCGATTTGTAATGTGTACCAAAACGATAAGTGTACGACATCGTAGCTTGTTCAAAAATAACTCCATAAATACAAAAAAGTGGTTAAGTAAATAATTAAAAGCGATCAAAGGTAAAATGCACAGTAGGTTTTAAACATATAATAAATAAGATATTTAGGCCAATTATTAATAGTTGAGCGACCGTGCTAAAATCACGGAACTCGAGAGTGCCTTACACCTTCTTCCGGATTAACAGAATTCCTTACCCGATCTTCTATTTTCACGGACCAAAAATAAGAGTCAATTTTCTCGATTTGGGATTTAAAATAAACTAGTAACTTAGGACACCATAATAATTATTCCAAGTGGCGATTTTGATCAAATAAATAATCTCATTTCGATTAATGTCACTTTAATTGGAAAAACTCCCTATCCCATATCCCCTCTGAACAAAGGAGGTGTGACAACTGCGATCGCCATCCCTTCGGATACATTTGGCAGAGTCATCCTTACTCGGTTGAATCGGGCTAGGAAGTCCCTTAGTCCCTCACTCAACGATTGCCTGATAGCAAATATGTCGTTTACTCTTGCCTCGGCCTTCTTGGCTCCGGCATGGGTGATTACGAATTTGTCGGCCATTTCTTCAAAAGTTTCTACGGAGCGGGCTGGTAGTTGTGAATACCACGTCAATGCTCCTCCCGTGAGGGTTTCGCCAAACTCTTTCAGCAAAATGGAGGACACTTGTTCCTTGGCGAGGTCGTTGCCTTTCACGGCGGTGACATAGTGGGTCACGTGATCTTCAGGATCGGTCATGCCATCGTATATCCTGAGGTAGGGCGGAATTTTGAAGGTTTTTGGTATGGCATGTGAGGCTGCATCATCACTGTACGGCTGCTCGATGAACTGGCCAGCGTCCCTTTTTGGCAGCAGCTTAGGAGCTCCCGGTATCTTATCAACCCGTTCTTAGTGTTCTTTCATCTGGTCTCGGAGCGCCTTGTTTGCATTCTCCATTTCTTCAATCCTTTTCAGAATGGCTGCGAGGGCGCCTTGTCATCTGTCATTGGAGGGGGCGGTTGGTTGTATTGTTCATCTGGTTGTTCTATCGTGCAAGTCCTTGCGATTTTTGCAGTCGTGCTTGGAGCGGATTTGTTGAGGACGTTTGATAGCATGTCAGTTAGCCACGCCTCGAGGAGTTTTTTCATAGATGGGGGCGTCCCTTCCACTACAGACGTGGAGGCTCCTTTACCACGGGGTTTTGTTATGCTGCAGTGTGTGGG
This sequence comes from Nicotiana tomentosiformis, assembly GCF_000390325.3. Lineage (NCBI taxonomy): Eukaryota > Viridiplantae > Streptophyta > Magnoliopsida > Solanales > Solanaceae > Nicotiana > Nicotiana tomentosiformis. The sequence continues at coordinate 94,650,922 of NC_090813.1, read as the reverse complement.
CGGTGACCTATCTCGCTTAGTGGACGCACTGGGCGTTGTGTCCTCACTTGCAGTTTCACAGCTTTCGTTGATGACATTCATGAGGTTGGTTGGGAAGTCACTTATTATTCTCGTCCTTTCTTCTCGGTTACCTGCCATGTAGGGTTTTGCATACACAAAGAAAGATGATCTTGGGTTTTTTGACGTTAATGACCTGTGTTAGTTGTAGATCTAGAGGAAACTAAAAATTTAACTAAGAAATCCCCACAGACGGCGCCAAATTATTTGACCAAAAAATATAGACCTTGGTTCAACTAATTAAATTTATGCAAATAAAGGGTAATCTTAGCTAACAATAATATCCTTAGATTGGTTTTTTAAAAAAGCAATAAATATCGTGTGTATCTAGTCGGGCAATGGCAATAACATATAATAAATGTTCTAGAAATCAGGAGCAATAATGTAGCATTCAATAATAATGAACAGCAATAAATGACACTTAAATAAATAGGATGAATGATTCACCCAATAAAGGATGGAGTAAGTGGATCTTCTTTCTGACAAAGAAGTGTGATAGACAATCCCTTGAATATTCGAATTATTCTTGGATCGGGTGAAAAAGTATAAATAAAAATCTTAGTGAAAAAGTGATGTTTGTATCTTAGCAAATGAGATGTGATATTCTTTCTCGAGTCAAAGTGTGTGCTTTTACAAATGAGTTTTCACATGCCCCTATCATTCTCATTTTTCTATTTATATGGGACATGTTCCTAAGAAACCCTAATAGTACAAGTGCAAAGAATATCTACTAGAATATTTTTTTTTATATCCTATCTTGAAAACTAGCCGTTATAACTCTGTCAACGGTACTCGACCTCGACCCTTATTGACACCTCGACTAGGGCTCTCGTTGACTCTTCGACTACAGACTTTGTTGCTTCTTGGGTCATCTCGACAAACGACGACTTGGGAACTCTTCTCTTACTATTATCTTGGCTTGAATATTCTAAAGATAGATTTTGACCCAGTTACTAATTAAAAAAAATGAGAACATCATCTTGAATTCTACTTTATGTGGGATATCAAAGGCATAACACACACGTCCAAATACGAAATACCATTATGCATAATGCATAAATAAAAGGCAAAAGATGTGGATAATAATTTTAATAAACATGTACCAAAAGCATAGGGTTCCTATTCTAAGATGCGTGCAGGGCTTTAATTCTCCTCCTCTCCGTTACCTTTAATGTATTAATTGATCCTTTTCATTAAAAAGCATTTCAACTACTTTTTTACACTATTTTCGTATTAATCTATTCTAAAAATATTGATACCTTTTAATATTTTTTTAATAGAAAGTATTTTAACCACACAAATATTATAACAAGTTTACAAGTTTCAAAAATTTTACGGTCACACAAATACTATGGTTTATTTAAAAACATACATCTCAAAAGTCTTCCCTTCTTAATTAAAATTTGTGTCAAGTCAAACTAAAACAATCTTTTTGAAATGGATGCGGTAATAATACATTCCAAGTAGAGATAGAGAACAAAGTTACTGTTTCTGAAGCTAGTACGTGGAGTTTAACATCTGCATCTAAATGTCGGATTTTGTTTTTCTAGAGCTAATTACGGGTAGAAGGGGCTGGGGCGGCCCGCGTATTTTGCGGCCTAAAGCCAAATTTTAATGAGGGACTTTAATGTTTTTAAATTTTTTTATTATTATTTGAAGTCAATTTTTTTAGTTTTTTTAGATGCAGAGTTACTAATAATTTTCTTATAATCATTTTTTTTTTAATCAAGAGCACCTTTTTGAGATTGTATTAGATTTTGAATTCTTCTTCTTTTCTTGAGTTTTTCATAACCAGATTTATACGTTCTATTTGACATACTTATCTTCTAATAAATAATCTAAAAATGCACTAAATAACAAAATATTAAATTTTAGATGAGAAAATAATAAAAAGATAGAATGATAGAACCTGGTCAAGAACGGATAACTTGATATGACTTGAATTATGAAAATAGAACGAACAAAAAACACTCCACTATTTCTTGAATCAATACACTGAACTCTGAATTATAAAGTTCCACAATAATGCTTGATCTTTGGCTATTGTAGAATGGAGGCATGAATAATAAATTGAAGAACAAAGTATAAAAATATAATATAGTGCACATGTCTGTTTTTACTTTGCTCGAGAAAGTTGTGCTCGAGTAAGTTGTGGTCTACTATCTCAAATTTGTGTTCTCTTTTTATGCAAACTTCCCATGTATTGTTTCACTTTATAGTTTTTTTTTATTTTATTATATTATATATATATATATAAACTTAGGTATAATCAAAAAATTGGGTCCACATAAATGTGGGGCCTAAAAGAATTATTTTACCCGCTTTATGGACGCCCTTGGAAGGGGTTTGGGGGTTCAGTTAGAAAATTACATTGTGAATATAATGTCAATTTATATATATATTAAATGTTAAATTCTTTTGACTTTTTTCATGTTTACCTTTTTTATTTTTCGAATTCACTTGATGATAGTCCTGCCTGGATCATTCACCTCCCAAATAATAATAATAACCACACAAAGTGCGTATGAAGATTAATAGTTCACCAGGCTATTAAAGTTTAAATTACTTTTCCTTCTGTATCAAGTTTTAGGTTGGCAGTTCAAATTCTTTCAAATAATAGAGTAAAATAGAAGTTTCTGGTTCCAGTGTCATCGTCACTTTTCAATAAAATATTACAAATATCGTTACTTTTACGAATATATATATGTACACACAATTTAAGAATGGGGATATAGTGATATTTATAATAATCTTATAGAGATTCTCAGGTCAAAAGGTGTCTTTTCCTATCAATTCTTCCTCCACATTCTCTTCACCTTAACATATAAGCAATTGAATAACATAAAGAGGCCATTAAAGGTATCTTTAATCCTTAAGCTCTCATCCACACCTATTCCTATCAAGCCTGCTTCCGCACTACTGATCAGTCTCCTTTTCTTTTTAGTTTTCATGAAAAATATATATCTCCATTCTCGCTTCGCTGTTTTTTTAAAAAATTTATGATCTTTAATATACGATAATATTTAGGTGATTGATAGAAGTTTCTCATTAAGGGTGAAATAGAAAATTAATTTAAAGTTAATTTATTTTCAAAAATAAAATTATACTCCTATTACTCTTCTAGAAACATGCTAATAGAAAGTAGTATGACATAAATTGAAACCGAGATTTTTTTTTAACATAGTAGAGTATGGAATTCATCGAACACAAAGATTAATAAACCTATAATCTTTAACATTCGATAACATTTATGTGACTTTGCTATGTACTCGCTATCACTATATAGAAGAGTCAAAAAATCATTTATCGCCAGATTAAAGATTTTGCATGTCTATTCACCCAGTATAGTAGTAAATTCATAAATTTTTATCACTACAATAGTATACTTATAGAACTTTACCTGTATAATAATAAAATCACCTTAATGGTTTGTTTTTGTCGTTGTAGAGAATAAAGTTTAATGATCTGCTATTATATTAGATAAAATACAGTTATTTTAGTATGACAAAAATAATTTTGTAACTTTATTGTTACAATAGGTAGAATTTTGTGACGTTATTGTTATGGCAAGTAAATATAATTCAATTGCTTTTTAAATGTGACAAAAAAAAAAGTTTTATGGTGTATACATTTTAATGACGGTACATGATAGAATCATAGAGGTAAATAGTTACTCGCCAGTCACCCCAGATCTACACCAAACAAATTCAATTTATCAATAATTAAATATATGTTATTCTTATATTGGTTTGGTATAAACACTATATACTGATAACCTTTTATTGGTCATATGCCATTCTTATAAGTATTAGTTTGGTATAAATACCATATACGGATAACTTTTTATTGGTCTTAATTTGCATATGCAAAGGGAAACAACAATGGATAAAATACTTCTAATAGGATTGTCCCCTTGATTCCATTAATCGGTGAATACACAAGATGCCCGGCACAGTTGGTGTAGATTAGAAATTAATGATTAGATGTTACGAAACTAGATTAAATTAGAACATGTTCAGTCTTTATGGAACAGCTAACAGTTGTTAATAAATCATAAATGTTACTACTTCCATATGAATATACTAGTAGTACGTAGTATTTTTTGGTGTCTGCTATGCTATCTTCTGGGAATGCGTGAAAATCCATTTCCCTTTATCTCACTTCTAAGTAGTAAGAGTTGAAAGCTCTTATTAAAAAAAATAAGCTAATGTTTTCTTTGACATGAAAAAGAAGAGAAGCTAAGCTAGTTAATTAAGGCCGATTGAGCTTTATATATGTTTCGTATTATACGTTGATCGATAAAGAAAAACATAGTCTTACGTATTTAACTGATCTCATGTCAGTCAATTTTCGAATATATTTTTTATTCTCTGAAAATTCTTTGATAAAAGAGATTGACTACTTTTCAGAGAAAAAAATATATAAGTGAAACAGTGAAAGATAAATAAGTTCTAAATTTTAAATTAACTATACATGCATTAGTTTTATCTAGAGAAGGATTAAATTCAATGATTTAAGGAAATTTATACACGGAGGAAATGCTTGTATCTTGAGAGTTGAGACTACAACTTTATATTATGCGTTTCTACTGTAAAGTTAGTTTCCAAAGGATCGACAATTAAGAACAAAAAAAGGAAATTAAACGCCAAAAAAGAAAGGATGGTGCGGAGCTATTTCACTAGTTAGAAAGGTCTCATAGGAGATTATCTTTCCCGAGTGTTTACCAATTGAGGTTCTGCAACCATTTTGTTGATTGCTCAAATGCTTATATTAAAATTAAAATCATTTTTAACTGAAGATAAATATTACTCGTTTTCGTTTATTTTATGTGTCGTAACTAGTAAAGTTATTGTCATGTGACTAGGAGGTCATGACTTCAAGCCGTAAAAACAACCTCTTGCAGAAATGCAAGGTAAGGATGCGCACAATAGATCTTTGTGGTCTGGCCCTTCCTTGAACCCCACGCATAGCGCGAGCTTAGTGCTATGAACTTCCTTTTTTGTTTGACAAAGCACGGATTTAAAAAATATAAAGATCTATGAATCAAATAATTTCAAACTAAATATGTGTGTTACACACTAAAATTGCTTTTGCATCTTATGAGCTTAAACATGCTTAATGATTGACTAATGGTAAAAAATTAGAATGTAACGAATATTTTTTTATTAAATATAAAAAGATAGTCTTTTAAAATAGATTTTAAAAGAACATAAAATACATAAATTAAAATGATAAAATAGTATCAATAAAATAACAATAATAATAATAATAATCAAAAAACTCAACTGAGTCTTTCTCTATTGATAACTAACGATCGAAGTGGGATGAATAAGATCCCTTGACCTACAATTAGAGGTTACAGGTTCAGGTCATTGAAATGATTTTTTTTTTTCTGATAGAAAGTTCTCCCCTTTAATGGATCTTGTGCTATGTAAATCAGAATAAATTGAATATCAATTCAAATTGCGAACACCGAATAAGAAACAAAGCAATTCACTATTGGGGAGGAAATCAGGTGAAATTCAAAAATAGCCATATTTATAAGTGGTAATTGAAAAATAGCCACAATTTCAAAAGTAATCAAAATGTAGTTACTTTTCATGTAAAGATAAATTTGAACGAAAATACTATTCAAAATCCGAAAAATATGAAGTTCGAGTATATTATACTGGAACTTCGTCATAATATATTGGAGTTCCAGCATAATATATTGGTCTAGCATAATATGCTAGAAGTTCATACACATGTGCTCCAATCTCCAGTATATTATGCTGGAACTTTCCGTGTACTGGAGTTCCAGCATAATAGGCTGGAAGTTCATACATGAGTGCATCAATCTCCAGTATATTATGCTGGAACTTTCCGTGTTGCAGTAAAATAATGGCTATTTTTTTTAATAACTTTACAACGCTGACTATTTTTTAATTATCAATTCGAAAATTGGCTATCCCGTGCTATTTTTACGAGGAAAATGGATTATTATAGAAGGTTGATGAGTAGTATTTTGGAATTTATTGGACGGCTATCCAACAACGACAACTGGACAACACATGGGAAAGTGGACATGTCCCACCCACCACGTGGCCCTTCCTCCATTTGGGCCTTGAAAGGATCTAACTTTGGGCCGAAAACCATATGTCGACGATCCCGAGTTTGATCCATTCATGTACCTTTTTCCCTCTAGAATATGAAATAGGTGTGAGAAAATTATTTTTTTAAATAAACCAATGAAATAGATGCCTCCTATCCCACATGGTTTCCTTTATTTTCTTCCGTTAAAAAAGATCTATATCATACTTCCACTTAAGGATATATTGACTAACTGACCCACCATCCCAAGTAAAGTGAATTTCATTCGTCAATCGAACGTTTGTGTTTTTATTTTGGTTTCTCGCCAGGTGTTCAGTACCTGTATTGGAACTCGACTTTATCCGGATTCGCATCAAATAGGACTTCATTCGTGGGGAGCGCTCCTTACAAAAAAAATTTACATACCCAAGATTCGAACCCGATACTTTAATGTACATGAATTAGGATTTAAAGTTCTTATCGATTTTATAATTAGTTTTAATTATTGGGTTTATAATTATATATATATATATATATATATTTATTTAATAGATTTCTAATATAAATATATAATTTAAGCAAAATCTACTAAATTCGGCGCAACCGTACTTAATACAACTGGTTCACCTTTTTATTACTTTGCTTATAGATTATTGAGTTTTATAGTACTCTTTATTCAATCATAATCGTTATTAAAAACTTCTTTATCATGCAAGAGAAGAATTTTTAGTAACATTATATTCTAAATTCAACTAAATTTAGAGCACAACTATTTGCTCAAAAGTTCTGCCATCTAGTTCATATGATACATCTTTTTCGATCCATTATATCTTGAAAAAAAATTATTTAATAAAAACTCATCTAAAGCAAAAATTATTTCTCTCAAAATGATATTTTTATTTGACAAATACTCGTATAAGTATATCAACAATTTTTTGACAAACTTTTCTTTTATTTCCATGATTGTGCTACCTTTCTATCACCATTAAAGGAAACGGAAAGGCATTTTGATTCCCTGGGCCCCAGAAAACTGCTGCTCCATTTGATAGGTAGTTGGAAATATGCGGAGACCAAGACATATGCCAATAGGCAATAGCAAAACGGGGTGTTTCATCACCTGTAACGCACTATTACATGGCACCGTTGCAACCTCCCCTAAGAAAAACTCAACTACTCCTTGTTAATTTTGAATTTGTTATAAGCTACCATTAGATATTTTTGATTTGCATGATTATAAAATTTGTTAATACCTGTTCTGTAGATGGAACAGAAAGTTATATTAAAGGAAAGGCTGTATGCGAAGAAAAAAAAGAAAAAGAATACCTTTGAATCAAGAAACTCCTTAGAACATGTATAGATCGAAAGTTATGACTTAAAGGCATATGTTCTCCATATGTTAAATTATACACGGTGTTTTCTAATTTCATATTAACTTCACGAGCAAGTTTTAATTTTTCGCTGATCACAATTGCCAATCCACTAACAACACTATAAAAATTATCAAATATATATAAAAAGGTACTAATAAAATCAAAAGCAAAAAAAGGCAAAAAAATTCAAACCTTAATCTAAATATATAAGTCATTGTAGTATGTATATTTGCATAGAATATACTTAGTAATCAATTCTACAATATAGGAAAAACAAAATTTTAAAAAAGCAAAATTTAGTGTATGAGTTATACTTGAATAATCAAAAATAAAAGCTGCGATGTCCCAAACACACAATCATGTAGCAAAAGCATGAATCAGATAAATGTGACTTATTACTGGAGGATTAGTGTCACGACCCCTTAGCTTGCCGTGTGTTTACCCGTAAAACGGTATAATTTAATTTATACGTAATTTTTTAGATAAGTGAATTAATTTGATCCTGAAATAAATAAATAATTGAAGAATTACGCAATACTTAGCCTTAAGATATAGACGAAATAACAGAAGCAACAATTCCGGGAACAAGGTTTCCGGGCACGACAACAAAAGGATCGAGAAATAAGACGATAAGATTTGATTGAGCTTTGTATAAAATATAGTGTAAGTTTGCCAGAAAATTCGTGTCCTTTACAATGACAATTGAGCTCACTATTTATAGCTATGAAGAAGGTCCTAGGGTCGTGCCCTTCTTTAATGTCAATTATGAGGGGTATTGATGAAGATGTAATGGTGAACCTAAATGCCAAATTCTTTGTAACGGGTAATTGCGCTAAATACTATGAATATTCTCTATTAAATGCTACCGGGAGAAGAGCATTTATCGCATCCTTTTGAGCATTATTCTTCCCGATGACAAACAAACAATTGTCTTCAGTCTTCAGTCATCCCCCTATCTTGGGTTCCACGTATCCCTTTCTCGGACGGCCACGTGTCATAACATATTTTACTCAATACATATAGTCTCCCTGCTTTCCGGTGACATAACTTTGTGTTATCGAAAAGTTGGTAGAAATACTCTTTTGGCGGGATAATTCCCTCTGAAGGCTTCTGTCGGTTGATTAGACGCATGTCTCTTCGCATTTAATGTCCCGAACATGCGTCTTCCCAGGATTCAGCATATCTTTTGCTGATTATCGAGGTAATCCCGGCCATGAATTTAGTCGCCAAAACTTTTACTTATACGTATCAACTTCCACCCTTATACGTCATAACTTTTCAAATTTCCTCCATCTAACTTGCATATTGTTTCTTCCTCTTTTTTCTAATTCTCTTCAAACGAAAGACCATTCCTCTCCTATAATTCTACCTCAAAACGTACCGGTTCCTCAAAAAGCAAAAATAAAGTCGAGGACTTTGATCCTCCAACAGTGGGCTCCATCATCCCTAGTAGTCTTTTTACCACAAAAGACTTCGAAGAGAAATTTTCTATTGCTAATTTTCGTATATGGGTCATTAACATGTATCCTTTTTCCATACGTTCTTCGAGCATTCCTGCTGTGAAGGAAGACTGTCACTGCCATGACTTAGAAATTATCACTCCTCATCTATCGGAGTGAGCCACCCTTCCCAAGGAGGGTTTTACATATGTTTACACGTATCTCTTTACTTTGGATGCGTTTTCTTTGAGCGAAGAGCTTGACTTTGTGATTGTGGAGTTTTTCCTCCGTTATCAGGTGTGTTTGGCACAAGTACGTCCTTCTGTGTAGAGGATGGTTGCTTGCCTTGGGCGTTTATGCCAGGAAACTAGAGAGGAGTTAACCTTAGCTCACATGATAAATCTTCATTCTCCCAAAATCTTCCGCGGGGGAATGATAAACCCCTGCAAGCATGGCCACCATGTTTTATTGTCTAGCATGGATGATGACAACGATCGTGGGTGGATGGAACGGTTCGTTGCAATTGCCACCGACGATATCATTTCAGCAATAGCTTAATTTTTTTCGGTCGCTTGGAACCGCACTCGTAAGCTCTTTGTTTAGTATTTCCTTTTACTAAAAAATTTTAATGGCCGTATTGATCCTACATCCTTCTTTTGTTTCAGCAACTCGATGGGTCCCACCAGTGATTGAAGGTTTGGACCGGTGGGTACAAAAAATCTTGGACGTTATGACTCCCGAGACTCGCTTGTGGAAAGAATTGGCCCCTAAATACGGGTCGAAGGCCAAGAATCGTGATAATTCAAACTCATATTGTTTCAATTTTTCATGTAAAGAACTTGATTGATCTCTTCTAACATATCTATGAAATTAGGTCTACCTGCGAGCTCTGTTCCTGTTCCCGAGGAGGATGTCTTGGCTGATGCTGCTGATGCAGCGAGGCTGCTTCTGGAGGCGTTTATTGAATAGGTGGCTCCGAGCCTGCTTCGAAAGCAAATGCTTCTTTTCGGAGTCCCCGTCTGGAATACAAACAACCAAAGTGAAGACGCTCCTCTGTAGCCGGGGAAAAGAATAAAAGGGTGAGGATCGATGCCCCCGAGTCATCTCCGGTAGCGATGGTGACTGGCCCTCCTTCTGGGCCGGTCATAGACACCGTGATGATCGATGATGATGAAGAAGCTAGTGATGATGGATCTTCTCTACATAGAAGACGACGATCCTCATCATCTCAACAGGACGCTCAACCTGTTGAGAGAGTTACGCCAACCGAGGACGATGCCTCGGCACTTTGGGGAGAATTTGATTTAGTAAATAATGTCAATTCCCATTTTTGAGCGAGCTGAGTACCAGACCCTTGCCGTCTTTGGTTGGTGAGCATCCAACAACCAGCACTGCATTTGACGCAGCTGCTTCTCATTCTTCAACTCCATTAGCTTCATCTCCATCTTCACCAACACCAGTAACTGCTACATCACTTCCATATTCATCCATTCTTCCACCAACAATTGCTACACCACCTCCGCCGGCCGCGTATGACCATGAAGAAGGTGTTCCTCTTCCACAGTCCCCAGTTTATGGGAATTTGGGGCAAAATTATGCTGCCCCTTCTGATGATCCACAAAGGAGGAGGAACGTTTCTCTTTCGGTCTCTACCGGATGCAACTTGCTATCCCGGCCGGTGGGGCTTGCTAATTACCTGAAGCCTTTGGCTTTAGAGAAAGAGTGAGAAAAGATTCAAGCACTCTCTGGAGAGTGTTTGTTGAATAATGCTATGCATAACGCCGCAGCGGTACGTTCCTTTCTTCCTTTATTACTTCTTCTATTTTTGGGTGTGAATATCTCCTAAATTTTACCCTTATTACTTTGTAGGCCACCTTTCTTGCTTCCGACGGCCTTCAGAGGTTGATTCGTGAAAAAGAAGAGATTATCTCCGCACGGGATCAGCTTTTGGTAGAGCAAGAGCAACATGTCGTTCGCCTTTTGGAACTGGAAGCCAAAGCCGTTGAGGCTGTTGTATTGGAAGCTCGTTTGCGGCGGAGTAAGCAAGAAGTAGTAGCCCTTAGCCAAGAAATTGTCCCTCTGAGGGTTAGATTTGATGAAGCCAGGGCTAAATGGGTTGAAGTCCATAATGCCGTTCTTGCTACAACTGAACATGAGGCTGCCTCCGCTAAAAGAGTGATTAACTTAGAGGAATCCTTGAACTCCAAAATTAAAGAGCTTGCTGCTATGGGAGCGAAACACGCCCAGCTGGAAGAGAAGTACATGGAAACTATCGAGTATAATAGGCTCTTTAGTTCAACTGTCCGCGACCTTGATGTCAGCCTCAAATCTGCTAGGTTCGCCCGGGAAAACCTTTCTGCCGAGGTAACCCAACTCAAAGAAGAACTCAAGTGCCGAGCGGCTTCCCTCGTTGTTGAAAAACCTTATGCCATGTACATCATGAGGAGAAAAATCTTGGAAGAGGCCAAAGCTGGTGTCATTGAATTTGATGCCGAAATGGCTAAGGCCCGTGAGCTTGAGTTAGCTGCTAAAAGTGGGTTCCTATCGAGTTCTGATGCACCTGATCCTTCTGGTTCTGGTTCTGAGTTTTCGGGAACTGAAGAAGAATCGAAGGATGATGATGTCGAAGGCCAAACTGGTGAAAATGTTAAGTCATCAGTGGATCCGTCTACTTCTTCCGGGGGCGCGGACACTTTTCTTCCTCTTGGTTCCGGAGACAATGCAGTTTAGCTTTTCTTTTCTTTTTCCAGTTCTCGTATCTATGCCATTTTGTCATTTTTTGTAAATAAAAACATCTTTTGCTCTAGTATTTTTTCAGTCTTCTCATTGTTAGAATATTCATGCAAGCCTTTAATCTTTGAATTTTCTTTATGAATTTTCCGCAGACTTTTTTGCATCTTATTATGTGAAACTTTTGGGTGTATTCTCCCCGAAAGCATTTTTGGCTCTGGGCATCAACCCTTTTTTGTGAGGGCTTTGATAAGTATTTGAGCAAGTTTACTTTTTGCGTCCTTTTCGTATGCGGCTTCAGGTTTATTTTTCCCCGATAGCATTTTTTATTTCGGGTATAAATTCTTTCGAAACCAACCCTTTAACGTGAGGATTTTTATAAGAGAGGGCCCTCTTATGTTTACGGTGCTCTTGAATATGTCGTCTCATGTTCATTACGGTACTAGCATTTGAAATACTTGTTTAATTTTCAAATGACAAAGTTAATTCATCGTTCAGACAAGAAACAAGATAAAAATAAAAGGATTTCATTTTATTCCTTCTATTTTCAAAAAATACATAAGAATTTGCTATGCTGAAAAGAAATTGACATTACTTGTGGCTAACTTGTATAACTTGTTTCTACGGGGCTGTTCGTGTAGTCCCCGATCTCGATGATGTAATTATATTTCTAGTTTTTCGTTCCCGGTCGATGTGGCTGTCATTGTTGACGTATCCTCATATCATTCCTCCCCCCAGTGTTCGAATGCGAAGAATACGAATTGGAACACTGGAAGTCTTGTATCTTCGAAGACTCCACTAATGCATTGCTAGATAATCCTTAACTTCGTAACACACTTTACTTCCCCTTAGGAATTTATGCTATCGAGCGAAGGACTATCTAACAACTCTCTAGTGGTTTGTGCTCGTGTATGATTAGATATCCTTTGCTCAATAGCAAACTTAACTTCCCGGTGGGAATTTGCTATAGAGCAAAAGATTATCTAACCATCCCCAAGTGGATATCTTTTTGTGTGCCTTGCTATTAAAGGTCTTATTGATGCTGTCTTCGTAGTATGCTTTCTGTTGCTGCCTCGTTAAAAACCTAGCCAGAAAAACCCTATTGGAACAAAAACTGAACGAAGGGAAAAAGAGTGCAACACATATTTTCTGATCAGATAATGTTCATCAACAATAATATCCTTTGAGGTGTGACACATTCTAATTGCTGGAAACTTCTCTCCATTTTGGTTTTCCAACACGTATGAACCTTTTTCGGTGATAGCTGAAACCCGGTAGGGGCCTTCCCACGTTGGACCTAGTTTCCCCGCGTTGAGCTCCCGGGTATTGTGAGTTACTTTCCTTAGGACCAAGTCACCTACTTTGAAATAACGGAGGTTGGCTTTTCGATTATAATACCGCTCAATTCTTTGCTTTTGAGCTACCATTCTTACATATGCCAATTCCCTGCGTTCATCAAGCAGTTCCAAGTTGACAAGCATTGCTTCGTTGTCCGATTCTTTTTCTGCCTGGAAGTATCTCAATGTCGGTTCCCCTACTTCCACCGGGATTAAAGCTTCTGCATCGTACACGAGGGAAAAAGGGGTTTCCCCTATGCTTCACAAGAAATCCACCACTTCGCGTTCTTCAATTTTCTGATAAGGACCTACTTCCACCCACATAGAAAAATAGTCAGTTAAATTTAAAAGAAATCTTACCTTTCCGGGAGTCAGTGGTAATGGTCCGACGATGTCCATTCCCCATTTCATGAACGTCCACAGAGATAAAATCGAATGTAAGGGTTATGTCGGTTGATGCACCAGTGGCGCGTAGCATTGACACTTTTCACATTTCCACACGAAGTCCCTGGCATCTTGTTCCATATAGGGCCAGTAATATCCTGCCTTTACCAACTTTAACAGCAAGGAATCTGCACTCAAGTGGTTTCCACATATCCTTTTTTGAACCTCTCTCATAACATAGTTATCTTCGGACGCTCCTAAGCATCGGGCCAGCGGGCCTTGAAAAGATTTTCTATACAATTGGCCTCCCTTGAAGCTATATCGCGCTGCTTTGGCGCGCAGCGCCCAAAACATTTAGGGGTCTTCAGGTAGCTTCCCATGTTCGAGATAATCGATAATTTCATTCCTTTAGTCCCAGACCATACTAGTTGAATTTACCTAGTAGTAACCATCTGTATCCAGGACTGAGTTCATCAGTTGTACTACCGACCCGGACTCCGATCCCTTTGTTTTTGTTTATGATCCTAGGTTTGCCAATGTGTCTGCTTCTGCGCTTTCTTCCCTTGGGATATAAGTAATTGACCACTCTCGGAATCGCGCCAACAAAGCTTGAACCTTTACTACATATTGTTGCATGCGCTACTCTTTGGTCTCGAAGATCCCGTAGACCTGATTTACCACTAGCCGTGAGTCGCATTTGATTTTGATGACCTCAGAGTCAAGTCCCCAGGCCAACTCGAGTCCTACAATCAAAGCTTCATGCTCTGCTTCATTGTTAGTTAAATGGATCGTCCTGATGGCTTGCCTCAGGGTTTCCCCCGAAGGCGTGATTAAGACTATACCGAGCCCGGACCCTTTCACGTTGGAAGCTCCGTCCGTAAATAAGGTCCAAACCCCTGATGTCGATTCTGACATCATCATTGCTTCCTTGGTTGCTTGAGGCAATAATCCCGAACTGAAATCCGCCACGATTTTAGCCAAGACTTGCGACTTAATCGCAGTCCTCGGTTTATATTCTATGTCGAACTCACTCATTTCGATGGCCCATTTGGTCAATCTACCCGAGAGCTCGGGTTTATGGAGGATGTTTCGCAAAGGGAAATTAGACACCACGACTATCAAGTGTCATTGGAAATAGGGCCTCACCTTTCGAACGACGACTAAGAGAGCTAAGGCCAGTTTTTCCAAATGTGGGTAACGAGTTTCTGCTCCCGTTAAATCTTTACTAACATAATAGATGGGAGATTGCGTACCTTCGTCTTCTCGAACTAAAACCGGACTTACCACAACTTTCGAGATCGCGAGGTAAACTAGCAACGTTTTCCCTTCTTTTGGTTTTGAAAGCAATGAAGGGCTTGACAAGTACTTCTTTAAATACCTCAAAGCCTGATGGCACTCCGGGGTCCATTAGAAATTATTTTTCTTTTTGAGCAATGCGAAGAAACGATAACACTTTTCTGATGATCAAAAAATGAATCTACTCAAAGATGCCAATCTCCCCGTAAGCCTTTGGACTTCATTCATGCTTGTCAGTTGGTCCGGGATATCCTCTATGGCCTTGATATTATCGGGGTTTACTTCAATCGTCCTTTGTGATACCAAAATCCCAGAAACTTACCAGAGTTGACTCCGAACGCGTATTTCTCGGGATTAAGCTTCATATTATGCTTCCTTAGGATGTAGAAAGTCTCTTGCAGATGTTTAAAATGATCACCTGCATTTGAAGACTTAACGAGCATATCGTCTATATAAGCTTCCATAGTTTTTCCTATTTGATTTTCAAACATCTTGTTCACGAGCCGTTGATAAGTGGCTCCAGCGTTTTTCAACCCGAAGGGCATCACTTTGTAACAATATATATCAAAATTCGTTATAAACGAAGTTTTTTCCTAATCTTCCAGATTCATCTTAATTTGGTTGTACCCAGAATAAGCATCGACAAAACTCATTAACTCGTGCCCGGCCATGGCATCAATTATTTGATCGATGTTTGACAGTAGAAACGAGTTTTTCGGACACGCCTTATTAAGATCTTTATAATATATGCACATACAAAACTTATTGTTCTTTTTAGGAACTACTACTACATTAGCTAGCCAATCTGGATATCTTACCTCTCGGATCGAACCAATATTAAGTAAGCGGGTTACCTCTTCTTTGACGAATTTATTCCTGGCTTCGGCGATCGGGCGCTTCTTCTGTCTTACCGGAGGTATGTTAGGATCCAAGCTTAACTTGTGTGCGATTACCTCTGTCGGGATACCTGTCATACCCTCATGCGACCATGCAAAACAATCGACGTTAGATTTAAGGAATTTAATAAAGTCGGACCTGAGTTCCGGGTGTAGTCCTATCCCCAGGTGGAATTTCCTTTCTAGGATTTCCTCGAACAATGCCACTTGCTCTAGCTCTTCCGATGTGCACTTCGTCGCATCGCTCTTCTAGAACTTGGAAATATCTCGGCACCTGATTATCTTTCGACGCCTGGCTAACTTCATCTAGTTCAGAAGTATGTGTCGGGTCCTGTAATTGCTATGCCACGTGTTTATTTCCTTTGCTATTGGAGACTGAAATTTCATTCTTCTCCCTTGCCGCCGGTTGGTCTCCACCTATCTGCTTAATTCCCTCGGGTGTTGGAAACTTCAGCAATTGATGGTATGTTGATAGTACAACTTTCATCTCGTGCAACCATGGCCTTCCCAGAATGATGTTGTATCCTATATCACCATCTACCACTTCGAAAAGAGTTGTTTTCATTACTCCTTCAGCGTTTGTGAGTAATAAAATTTCTCACCGAGTTGTCACACTTGCGAGATTGAATCCGGCAGGGAGCTTTTTGGCCGGAATAATGCTTCCGGTGAGTTTAGCTTGCTCCAATACTCTTTATTATATGATATTAGCCGAACTCCCTGGATCCACTAAAACATGTTTTATCTTAAAATCTAGCACATTTAAAGAAATTACCAATGCGTCGTTGTGTGGTAGCAACAATCCGTGTGCATTCTCCTGTGTAAAAGTGATATCGTCTTCCCGAAGCCTTTTGCTATGTGTTATTGATACTTTCGTCTTCTTTGTTGCTGAAAAGGTGACCCCGTTAATCTCGTTCCCTCCGAAGATCATGTTGATTGTTTGACGCAGGGGATCTTCTCCCATTTTTAAGGGTTCCGTATTATCTCGGTTACAACCATATTTGTTCTTAGCTCGGTCACTCAAGAATTCTCTGAGGTGACCATTCTTTAGTAATGTTGCCACTTCTTCCCGGAGATGTTGACAGTCCCCTGTCCGGTGGCCATTCATCCCGTGGTATTCACACCACAAGTTGGGATCCCTCTGGTTAGAATCAGATCTCATCGGTTTTGGGAACCGTGCTTCTTTGATGTTTCTCATGGCCGATACCAATTCCACTATACTGACGTTGAAGTTGTATTCTGATAATTTGGGGTAGGAAGTATCTCGTGATCCTGCCACTTTTTTATCCTGCAGTGATCGATTATTCCAATCGCGATCGGTCCTCCTGTTGATCGTGAACCTGTCCGCTGTCCGAAAACCTTTGCTGCGGCCTTCCGTTCGTTCGTAAGGCAAAAATCGCCCCCTCGAAGTCCGCATCATAATCATCTTTTGATTTTTCCTTATTCTTTTTTCGTCCTTTGGTCTACGATGAAAAACCAACTTGATCATCTTCGATCCTTATTTTTGATTCACACCGGTTGTGGACGTCCGCCCAGGTCATTGCTTGAAACTCGAGTAGGCTCTCTTTCAATTTCCAGGAAGCGTCTGAACTCCCCAAATTCAATTCTTTGGTGAACGCCTCAGCCGCCCATTCATCTGGGACAGTCGAGAGCAACATTCTCCCCTTCTAGAATCGGGTAACAAACTCTCGTAGCAGCTCGGACTCTCCTTGCGCTATCCTTAATATGTCGGCCTTTCGGGCCTGTACTTTTCTTGCCCCGACATGAGCCTTGATGAAAGAATCCGCAAGTATTTCGAAGGAATCTATAGAATGCTCGGGTAACAGCGAATACCACGTGAAGGCCCCCCTCGTGAGGGTTTCTCCTAATTTCTTCAGCAGCACAAATTCAATTTCGTGTAGAGCTAAATCATTCCCCTTTATCGCCGTTGTGTAGGTGGTAATATGCTCCTGGGGGTCTGAAGTTCCGTCATACTGTGGCATTTCAGGCATTTTGAACCACTTCGGGATTAACTCTGGTGCCGCACTTGGCTTGTACGACAATTGAGTATACTTCTTCGTGTCCGGGCCTTTCAGCACTGGTGGCGCTCCCGGGATCTGGTCCATGCAGGCGTTTACTTCCCTCATGAACCGTAAAAGTTCATTCTTGAAAGAATCATTCTCGTTGTTGAGACCAGATCCGTTCCCCCTGCCCCATCGAAGCCAATTTAATTATTCGGCTATCTAGTCCCCACGGTGGGCGCCAAACTGTTTACCCGTAAAACAGTACAGTTGAATTTATACATGGTTTCTAGATAAATGAATTAATTTGATCCTGAAATAAATAAATAATTGAAGAATTACGCAATACTTAGCCTTAAGATATAGACGAAACATCAGAAGCAACAATTTTGGGAACAAGGTTTCTCGGCACAACAACAAAAGGATCGAGAAATAAGACGATTAGATTGGATTGAATTTTGTATAAAATAAAGTAACAGAAAAGGATGCCCAAAAAAAGGGAGTGAAGGAAAACTAATGATATAGTCGCTCTAAAAAATAATAGCCGATAAAATTTATATATTTATACATAATATACAAAAAAAATATAAGTATTTTATATATAATTATTTTTTTTGTATATTAACTAATATATATAATTATTTTTGAAAGACCAACCAAAAAATAAATCGGCCTAAAATGAATCACACGGTAAAAGTGGAAAGACAGCCACTCGTCCGACAAACTCCCGACCGCGGAGAATGGCTCTTCCTTATGGCCTTCTGGGATACACTCTCTCCCCTGATCTGGCACATATGCTAATTTCTCCTCCTCCTCCCCCGCAAAAAAAAACAAAAACAAAGGAAAAACAATCAGAGAGTATCTAGAATGTATACCCCAGACACTCCGGCGCAAGTTAGTGAGTCCCCATTAATATCCTGCTTCAGTTTCTTACATTACCGAAAATACCCTCGATTTCTGCGCCTGATGTTAAAACCTGTTGGATAATTACGTCATTTAAACAGTATCTAAGTCATTATAAAATGCCCTTCGTTCACCTCTATCAACTTTAGTCGCAAAATAAACTCACAACACTACATACAGACAAAACCACACGTAGCGTACATTAATTCTCCCACCGGCCCTCACCGGAATCTTGTTTTCACGGTCACCGGCCGTTCAACCTTTTACTGACTTCCCCTTTTTCTTTTTCTTTCAGCTCAGAGGTCATATAATTAACCTCCGATCTGAAGAAGTAGTTATATATATATATAGCTGCTTCTTTTTATTCTCAGAACGAAAGAACCCCTGAGCTGGGTAAAGTGGAGTTCGCGATGGGATTTTGTATCTGTCCTTTGGAAACTCCTGCTAGATTGCTGTGGAGTACTAGTTTCTTCCGCCACAAGCTCATGCTCTTTTGAAACTTAGTCAACGATCTCTTTTTCTATACATATCCCTGCTAAAAGAACTCTGTTCTCGAGTTTTTCTTTTCTGTGTTTACACATTTATAAACTTCTGTGTGTGTAAATATATTTTCTACGGCGATCGTCCAAATCATTGAAAATATGGGATCTGGGCATATATTTTTCGACCCGTCTTGTCACGGCAACATGTTGTTCCTTGGGAATTCAGATCCTGTTTTCCGAGGTACGTTTCTAAACATAACTCATAGGCTGATCGTGGGATGGAGAATATAATCAGTTTAACTGAATTCGAATATTAATTTTGAACTTATAATTTTAAAAGTATAATAATTAAATTCATCAAATTGAAATTTATATTGCGTTTGTACATAGGGAAGACAACCAGCTAATGTGATGATTTCACTGAAGATTTTGTTTTATAGTTTGATTGTCAGTTCTTCCATTAAAATTGCGGTACGGTCAGAAAAAGGAAAAAAAAATTTTGCATGTAATTTTGACGGTTGACTTAAATTATTACCAGGACCAAGATCGATGATGAAGATGGAGGACTCCTCAAAGAGGCGACCTTTCTTTAGCTCGCCGGAGGAACTATATGACGAGGAATATTACGACGAGCAGTCGCCGGAGAAGAAGCGCCGTCTCACTCCCGAGCAGGTTAGCACCCTACTACTTTTCTTTATCTACAGATAATATAAATAGGTAATTAGAAGTGTATTTTTTTTATTACAGTCTAATTTCTTATTAGATGAAATTATCACATGTACAAGTTCAAATAGTAACAGTCAAACGATCCTGGTTCAAATCTTAGTGATACTAAATAGAAGCAAAAATATTTGTGCTTGGATTGTATAAAGTGAGAATCAGAGACAATAGTAATATAAAACTAAAGACATAGTTATATAATTAAGTAGATAGTAATTAAAAGAGATTCTTTTAAGCTTTTAGACATACTGGAACATATTCATCACTATATATGTAGCATCAAATTCTTCACAATATTCTTCAAATGAGAGAATTTTCTTTTGCGTTCCTTAAGCAATATATTAAATCTGTGGATTCCGTTGCTTGTTGAGCAACAAGTGACCTGCGCCGTTAATTGTTTGGTAAATTAAGGTGCACTTGCTGGAGAAGAGCTTTGAGGCGGAGAACAAGCTGGAGCCAGAGCGTAAGACTCAGCTAGCCAAGAAGCTTGGCCTGCAGCCCAGGCAAGTGGCTGTGTGGTTCCAAAACCGCCGCGCCCGGTGGAAGACCAAGACGCTCGAAAGGGATTATGATCAGCTCAAATCCTCTTATGACTCTCTTCTCTCTGATTTTGACTCCATTCGCAAAGATAATGAGAAGCTCAAAGCTGAGGTATATATTACTACCATATAGTTTGATGATCATTTTATTTGTCTACTTAAATCCTGTTGTACACTCTATTTGTGATGTTTCTCTTAATTCGAAGGATCCGTAGCAAGTTATCTGAAGATAATTACATGTACATAAGTTTTTGGTAAATATACTTAATACATGCAATAATGAATATTTATAAATATTTTGGTAGATTACTTTAAATCTATATATTATACTATTGATCCGCTAGCTCTAAGTAACAAATCATGAAACCAACCTGATTTAAACAATTTTATTAATGATTATGTCATAGTTCTCTTGAATCTGAGTAAAAATAATCAGGACAAAAAGGTCATCGCTTTCTCGTAATCGGGTACAGTGACGATATAGCCAATTCACTACTAACATATATGTATAGAATAATAATATGATCCTATTCACTAACTAGATAGGGGATCTCTATGGTAATCTCTATCTAGAATATTAGTAACATATTTTTGTTGACGATTTTTGTCGGCGAAGTTGGTAATTTATTGCAATTTTTAATCTGACTTTGAGGTCATATTCTGTGGCACACCTGGCAATCAATATTAGTAGTGGGGAACCTTACTTCCAATATTCTTCCTCACCTGCAAAAGAAAATTATATTTGTCAATTCCTTCCGAGTCATTCTTGCATCAAGTCAAATAAATAAAGTAGCATCTGTTCTAACCCCCCACTTTATATGTTTTTCATTTCTTAAAAGCGAATATACTTTTGCTTCTTGCTTTAAAATATGCGCAGTGATGAAGCAATTTACTATATAGATAGTGGATGCATCACTATCAGTTTCAGTACCGTTAATATTTGATAACTTTTATTCTTTTGCTTTTAATTTTCAACTTTACTTTTTAAAGGTTTTTTTTAAACTAATTTAGTGATATGATGAAAGAGTTTAACAAAGTTCTATGAACAAACATTATATACACTTTTTAAGCTATAGTTTAAATTGACTAACAACAATAGGTAACTCGTGACAGAAAAATATTATATGGTAATCATCTAGTATAGCAATTAAATTTACATGATCATGATTCCATAATGAAGATGGTTTTAAGATTCAATTTTACAATATCAGTTAATTTATAACCTCATTATTTATGAACCTTGTACTTGTATTTATCTTTTAATAATGTAATTTTTCTTTTATATTGTTAATGTATAGAAGTTAAACTATTTTGTTAATCGAAAAATATGCAGGTGGTTTCATTGATGGAGAAGTTGCAGGGGAAAGTGGTTGGTGAAGCAGGGGTAATAAATGAAAAATGTGAGGTTTTGGAGGTAGATGCGCTGACCCTTCAAGTGAAGGTGAAGGCGGAGGACAGGCTGAGCAGTGGCAGCGGCGGAAGTGCGGTGGTAGATGAGCACAGTCCACAGCTGGTGGACAGTGGGGACTCCTATTTTCACACTGGTCATATGGAAGAGTATCCACTAGGGGCTGGAGGATGTAATAATATTCCTCCGCCTATGGATGGTTTGCAGTCGGAGGAAGATGATGGTAGTGATGACGGCGGCGGCCATGGCTACTTCTGTAACGTCTTTGTGGCGGCAGAGGAGCAGCAACATGAAGAAGGAGAGCCTATTGGGTGGTTCTGGTCTTGAATAATTAAAGGGATTTTAGAATGTATTATTACTGTTTTTCTTATCTACCCGCGCTTTTGTATGATGAATAAGTGGTGTAATTCGAACGTATAATTCAAACCTCTATTATATGCATGCTTTTGCATCTTTTATTCTCTTGAAATGTTTGTTCATATACTAGTATAATTCAAATCTAGTATTTACATTACGACATCGATAAGCAAAACCAAGGTAGAAATAACTGGTACACGTCTCTTCCACATATAGGAGAGTACACCAATTTTTTTTTTTAGGAACATAAAAGTTTTCCTTTCATTCTTCTCTAGCATAACAACAGTTAGAAATGTTCAATTAATTTTCTCAGCTCTGCACTCTTGGTATGTCTTGTTTTTTTGTTTACCACAGCATCCATTAATCCATCTCCGCACCATTTATCGCGAGAATGCATACTTCATCATGTATATAATCTGTCATTTGATTCAATTGGTTTTGGAGTGTGATTCTTAGTTTTAATATTGTTTCGGGTATTTCGAGAGTTCGAGCTAGTCCGTTTGGAGGGTCGTGGACGACACTCGGTCCTCCGGATTTTCAAGGGCCGCCGGGGGTGCACCGGACACCACGCGATGTGCGGTGCTCAAACTTAAAGGAAATCGTGGGTTATTGATGTTGTCGGCTTGTCTAGTACTGAGATAGGCGCCATTACGACATGTTAGGATTTTGGGTCGTCGGAAAGTGAATTGATACCCTTGAGAAACATCTCACCCACAACATCTGGGTCCAGATATTCCCACTTGTGTTTGTATCTGGTGAGTGTATACATAGGTTATTGAAGCTGATTGAGGCTGATACCGTGTGTTGATGTAGGAATCAGGTCTTGTGAAAATAATCGGATGGTGAAAATGTTCCTTATGTCATTTTTTATGGGACGAAAATTTTTAGATGATTTGGGTTCGTGCACCCCTGACCCATGCAAATATCGTGTGCAATGCTGGGAGATTAGAAGGAGAAGTGTTATAATTAAGATTTGAATGAAAGCTGCGATAAATCTTTTGTCGCACGTGTGGTATAATGAGTGCCCTGCTGTCTCTGATATGGATCTGGTGAAATTGAATAAACATTTGGGGTTCTTAAATAAATCAATAATGTGTATTGATAATTTGTATCGTTTTTCATCCCGCAGTGCTATACCTATTTTCGTTGTTCCATCAAAGATTCCTAATGTTTTTCTCAAGGACACTATATTCAAATTAAAAACAATTAAAAGAACAATATTGAATTGGATTATCAACGAATTGTGTTAATTCGTGTTCAATTGTCATCATGGAGTATGTGCATGCCCAACACCAGTATGTAAGCATATGCATAATGTGCGTACCTAAGATATCGAATAATCAATAGAGGGGTGATTTCTTGGCCAAATCAAGAAGTTGATGAAGATGTCTTTGATGAGTGAACAACTCAATGCACCATTTGCTGGCACTGAGGCATCCCATGTGGTGCGGCTGAGCGCTGAGTCATTTTTTTTTTGTCCAATCATCTTACATTATAAAAATTAAAATCAGATGGGATGTTTCATCTCTATTCTCTCATGTCCAAGGACCAATATTGTAGGGTTGTGAACTCACATCTTCAGTATCACGTAAGTTGTATTACTATCAATCTATCTATACTATACTAAAAGCACGAAATCCCTTATCGAAATATCGTTTATTTTTTTTACTCTTAAAAATAAGCTTTTACATAAGACAAAACTGTAATTTAAATTACCTTCTTAATATTTAGGATTTTGCAATCAATTAACATTTGAGTTATTAAATATTCTTTATTGAACTAGGTAAGAAATTCTAATATTTAAGATTTAAAAATCAATTGAGATTCTTATAAGTTATAGCCAAACTTATACCATATGAAAAGGGCTTACAAATATTCCTAAATCTTATTATTACAGTAGTCTATGATTAATATGTAATATTATTAAGGTCAAATAGGTGTACGACCCCTTAAACTTGGCTCCAATTTCCATTTTGATACTTTAACTTAGTGTTTTTTCTATTGAACACTTCAACCCAAATCTATGTATGCCTATTAAACACAAAAGCTGACATGGCAAGAGATCCGTATTTCACCCCCTCTTACGCGCGTGCATTTAATGGGTTTGAGATCATATTTTATTTTTGGTTTAAATCAAAATTGAATTCTTTAAAAGAAGAAGAAGAAGAACAACAATAAATTTTATTGTCGGAATTAATGGAGATCACCAGAATTAATAAATTTTATTGCCGGAATAAATTTTATCAAGGTTTTAACATTTACACACCGACCACGAAATCAGTAATAGACAGAACACGAACGAATCTCCGATAACACAACGATGGAAGACCAGAAATGGTGATAAATGTTGCCGATTTTAATGGTAGCCGCCGAAATATTAAATGTCCGGTTACTTCTTTCAGTTATGCTCTTTTATTAGTTAAAACAACAATGAAACAGAATAATAGAGATGAATGAGGAAAGGAAATGAGCAATGGCCGGTGGTTGCTAGAATCGCCGGTGTTCCCCGACAACAGTTGCAACACCATTTGGATAACTATAAGACATGCTTAAGTTTGCAATACCATTAAGCAAATTATTTTGATCCTCAGGTTCCATTTCGAGTCCTCCACTGCCAAAAGAATCATCGTCCAAATCCTCCACTTGCGTCGGTAATCCGCTAAGATCAAAATCATCCATTAAACCTGCTAGTAGCTCGTCTTCATCACCTGGAAGCAAGAACCCGACTCGGCTTGGCTCAACCTCTTCTAACGAATATTTGATTTTATCTTCCACTTGGTGGTGGGATTCCATGGAATGAAAAAAGAAAGGGGGTGGTTGGGAAGAAGGTGACGGTGGGAGGGGGTGTTTAAAATAAATATTTTTTGTTTTCAAAATTTTTTTTTGACTATTTGGGCCCAAATGCCACGTGTCTCCCTCTTATTTGTCATTTTGATAAGTCATTCATGTGTGAATTACATGCACCTTATAATTTTTACTGGTTATGAGTAAAGTGTTCAATAGATCACTTTATATAATATTAAAGTGTTCAATAGGAAAAACGCTAAGTTAAAGTATCAAAGCGAAAACTGGAGCCAAGTTTAAGGGGCCGTACACCTATTTGACCTATTATTAAAGTTGAAGTTGGTTGACATAGGTTGGTGTAACGACCCGGCCGGTCGTTTTGAGAATTTGAGCCCCGATCACCTAATATCTGCTTTTTCCATATTTTTTTCTGCTTTTGGGATTTGCCGGAATATTTGGTTATGGAATTCAGGGAGTTTTGGGACACTTAGTCCCTAGTTGTGAGTTTAAGCCTTAGAGTTTGGACCGTAGTCAGAACTATGTGAAGACAGATCCGTCATGGAATTCCGTCGACTCCGTTATCTCCGTTGAGTGATTTTGGGGTTAGGAGCGCGTCCGGAATATGTTTTGGAGATTTCTAGTAGATTTAGGTTTGAATTGGCGAAAGTTAGTTTTTCGGCGATTTCGGCCGATAGTGAAAATTTTGATATCAAGCTCGGAATGGAATTCTGAAAGTGGATGTAGGTTCGTAATGTCATTTGTGACCTGCGTTTAAAATTTGAGGTCATTCGGACTAGATTTGATGTGGTTCAACGTCGTTTGTAAAATTTGGAAAATTTTAAATTCTTAGGCTTGAATCCGTGCTTAATTCATGATTTTGGTGTTGTTCGACGTGGTTTAAAGGCTCAACTAAGTACGTATGGTGTTTTAGGATTGGTTGGTATGTTTGGTTGAGGTCCCGGGGGCCTCGGGTGTGTTTCAGATGCTTAACGGGAAGAAATTTGAACTTAGAAAAATCTGGTGCATTGCTCGTTCTAGTGTTTCGCACCTGCGGAGGGGAGTCCGCAGATGCGGACTCGTAGGTGCGCTTGAGAGTTCGCAGATGCGAAAATGGATAGGGCATGCTGGGCTCGCAGGTGCAGCTGGTCGTCCGCACAAGCAGAGCCACAGATGCGGCCCAGAGGTCGCAGATGCGGACCCAGCCCAATAAGTGACTTCCGCACCTGCGTTGATTTTTTCGCAGGTGCGAGATTGCAGATGCAGACCCATGAGCGCAGATGCGGAAATCGCTCGGCAGAAAAGGGGATTTCGAGGGTTTGAAATTTCATAACACAAATTTCAATTTGGAGCTCGGTGGGAGACGATTTCTCGAGGGATTTTGAAGGAGAACTATTAGGTAACGAATTCTAACTCTATTTTGATCATAATACAATAATCTATTGTTGTTTTCCTCGTCTAATTAAGGAAATTGAGGGTAGAAGTTTGGAAATGGGGGAAAAAGTTCCCCAATTGAAAATCTGAGATTTGAATGGGAATTTGGCGTCGGATTTAGATGATTTTTATTCGAGTGAACTCGTGAGTGAATGTGTGTTCATAAATTATAATTTTTACCCGATTTCGAGACGTGGGCCCGGGGTGACTTTTTGGGCGTTTTTTCTAAATTCACGTTTTAGCTTCGAATTAATTAGTTAAATTAGTTACTTGTAGTTATATTTTCATTATGCAATTACTTTGAATTGATTCGGGCCATTTGGAGTCGGATACTCGTGGCAAGAATGTGATATCGAGTTGATTTGAGCGGTTCGAGGTAAGTGGCTTGCCTAACCTTGTATTGCGGACTTTCCCCTTAGGATATTTCGATATTATTTGGTGTGTGAGCGCCGTGTACGTGAGGTGACGAGTGCGTACATGGGCTATTATTGCAAAAATCCCGTTTATCCTTTTTAAATTATAAATTGCTTCTCTTATTAAATTGCACTAATATGTTTAATTGTTTAGTTTAGACTAGAAAAGTATGCTTACGTGTTTTAACCGCCTATTTGACATTCTGTGCGCCATGCTTAGTTAAATCCCTATTTTTCCTTATCTGTTTTCAGTATAAACTGTTTAACTCGATACCATACCTGCCATTTCATCTTGCGTTGCATATTTAAATTGGGACTACAAACGTATTCCGGGAGATCCCCCTGTCTTGCATATTTACTTTGGGACTACAGATGTAATCCAGGAGATCCCCCAACACTGCATATTTACTTTGGGACTACGGATATATTCCGGGAGATTTCCCAGCACTGCATATTTACGTTGGGACTACGGACGTATTCCGGGAGAGTCCCCCTGTACTGCATATTCATTCGGAACTACGAGAGATTTCCCACCATGTTTACCTTGTTATGAGCCGAGGGCTCCCTTAACTGTTAAATTATTTTTTGAGAATCTCTTTAATTGTGTTACCATAAATTTTACTTATATCTTTCACTGTTTATTTTATTATATTTACTCCGGTAAGGCCTTGACCTGACCTCGTCACTACTCGACCGAGGTTAGGCTTGGCACTTACTGGGTACCATTGTGGTGTACTCATGTCCTTTCCTGCACATATTTTCGTGTGCAGATCCAGATGTGAGCTATCAGCCTCGAGGTTAGTGCGTACTGCTGATTCTAGGAGACTTCAAGGTACTTCTGCTTGCGTCCGCAGATCTTCGGAGTCCCCTTCTACTCCCTCGCCTATAGACTTTCTTTATTATCTTCAGACTTTTGTATAGAGCTACATAGATTATAACAGCTTGTGACTTAGTGATATTCCGGATCTTGGGAAATTATTTTGGATATGTCGAGTGGTATTATTCTTTTTGGCTATTCACAATATGCTGTTTATTTTTAAAATGATGTGTTTTCTTTATATCTTTTTGTAATATTAGGCTTACCTAGTCGTAGAGATACGACACCTTACGAAGGGTTAGTTTGGGTCGTGACAAGTTGGTATCAGAGCACTAGGTTCATAGGAGTCGTGAGTCACAAGCCGGTTTATTAAAGTCTCGCGAATCGGTGCGGAGACGTCCGTACTTATCTTCAGGAGGCTATGTAACTGTTAAGGGCAATCATATTTCTTTGATTTCCTTGTCGTGCAAGTTATTGACACCAGAAATTCTAAGATTCTATTCTATTCTTTCTCACAGATGGTGAGGACCGGTACTGGGAGGACCGACGATCAGGCACCCGAGCCCCTTATCAGAGCCGCCAGAGGCCGGGGTCGGGGTAGAGGACGACCACACGGTGCAGCCCGAGCACCTGCGAAAGCTACGTCAGAGGAGCCCCCAGCAGCTCGAGCTGGAGGGCCAGCACTAGAGATCCCTATTGCTACTCCAGCCCTTTAGGAGACTTTAGCTCAGTTATTGAGCATGTTCAGCACTCTGGCTCAGGCTGGACTATTTCTGATAGCTCCCGCTATATCTCAGGCCGGGGGAGGGGCACAAACTCCCACAGTCCGCACGCTTGAGCTGAGGGTCTAGGTTGATCAGGCCCCAGAGTATATTCTTATGCCCCCAGTGGCTCCGGTTCAACATGAGATCAAGGTTGCTGCTTTTGAGGCAGAGCAGCTCAGACTTGAGAGGTACAAGAAGTACCACCCACCTACTTTCAGCGGACTAGCTTCAGATGATACTCTGGGTTTTCTTGAGGAGTGTCATCGTATTCTTTGCACTATGGGCATTGTGGAGACGAGTGGGGTTTCTTTCACCGCTTTCCAGCTAAGGGGAGCGGCATATCAGTGTTGGCGTGCCTATGAGCTGAGTATTCCGGACGAGGTAGCCTCACTCACTTGGACTCAGTTTTCAGAGATGTTACTCAGAGCCTCAGGGATGCTTGGCGCGCAGAGTTTGAGCAGTTGTATCAGGGTGCCATGACTGTGTCTGAGTATGCAGTCCGTTTAAGTGAGTTAGCTCGCCATGCACCGACTCTGGTTGCTACAGTCAGAGAGAGGGTTCGTCGCTTCAATGAGGGACTCCACCCCAGTATTCGGACCAGTATGGCCAGGGAGTTGGAGATGGACATCACTTATCAGCAGGCAGTGAGAATTTCCAGGAGAGTGGAGGGAATGTTTGCCCTGGACAGAGAGGAGAGAGAGGCCAAGAGGTCTCGAGAGACTGGTCATTATTTAGGAGCCCGTGCACCAGCAGCACGCTATGGTAGGGGTTTTGTGAGTCGCCCTGTTCATTCAGCTCTTCCAGCAGCCAGCGGTGTTCCAACTCCTCCTAGACCTCAAGAGCCCTATTATGCACCGCCAATATCCAGTATGCCTCTTACTCGAGGTTCTATTACTGGCCAGTCCAGCAGGCCAGGTCTGAGTCAGTCTCAGCCGTCGCGCCCTCCGAGAGGTTGTTTTGCTGTGGTGACACTCGTCACCTGGTTAGAGATTGCCCTAGATCCAGGCGGGGTGCACCTCCACAGACTTATCAGCCTTCACGTGTTCCACCAGGTCCTCCGGCCATTCTCCCAGCACCAGCTGCCACCCCACCTCCTCAGCCAGCTCGAGGTGGAGGGCGGGGAGGTCGAGGTCACCCTAGAGGGGGAGGCCAGGCCAGGTACTATGCCCTTCCAGCCCGTTCAGAGGCCGTTGCTTCAGATTCAGTCATCACAGGTATCGTCCCTGTCTGTCATAGAGATGCATCAGTATTATTTGACCCAGGCTCTACGTATTCATATGTGTCTTCTTATTTTGCTCCATATTTGGGGATATCTCGGGATTCTTTGAGTTCCCCTGTTTATGTATCTACTCCCGTGGGAGATTCTCTCATTGTGGACTGCGTATATCGATCGTGTTTGATTGCTCTTAGTGGTTTTGAGACCAGAGCCGATTTGTTATTACTCAGTATGGTAGATTTTGATGTTATCTTGGGCATGGACTGGTTGTCACCCCATTATGCTATTCTTGATTGTCATGCTAAGACGGTGACGTTAGCTATGCCAGGCTTGCCGAGATTAGAGTGGAGAGGTACCTTAGAGTATACTTCCCGCAGGGTCATTTCATTTCTTAAGGCTCAGCGAATGGTTGAGAAGGGGTGTGATGCGTATTTGGCCTATGTGAGAGATGTCAGTATTGATACCCATACAGTCGAGTCGGTTCCAGTAGTGAGGGATTTTCTAGATGTGTTTCCAGCTGATCTTCCGGGCATGCCGCCTGACAGAAATATTAATTTTGGCATCGATTTGCTGCCGGACACTCAGCCCATTTCTATTCCTCCCTACCGTATGGCTCCTCCTGAGTTGAAGGAGTTGAAAGAGCAGTTGTAGGAGTTGCTTGATAAGGGTTTCATCAGGCCCAGCGTATCACTTTGGGGTGCTCCGGTCTTATTTGTAAAGAAGAAGGATGGTTCTATGAGTATGTGTATTGATTATCGGCAGTTGAACAAAGTTACAGTGAAGAACAAGTATCCTTTGCCTCGCATCGATGATTTATTTGATCAGCTACAGGGTGCCAGGGTGTTTTCCAAGATTGACTTGCATTCTGGCTATCATTAGTTAAAGATTCGGGAGCCGGACATTCCAAAGGTTGCTTTTAGGACCAGATATGGTCACTATGAGTTTCTTGTCATGTCATTTGGGCTGACCAATGCCCTAGCAGCCTTTATGCATTTGATGCATAGTGTGTTCCGGCCTTATCTTGATTCCTTCATCATTGTGTTTATTAACGACATCCTATTATATTCCCGGTCTCGGGAAGATCATGAGCAGCACCTCAGGACAGTGCTTTAGACTTTGAGGGAGAAGAAATTGTATGCAAAATTTTCTAAGTGTGAATTCTGGCTTGATTCAGTGGAATTCTTGGGCCACGTAGTGTCTTGTGATGGGATCAAGGTAGATCCTAAGAAGGTGGAGGCAGTGCAGAGTTGGCCCAAACCGTCATCAGCTACGGAAATCCACAGTTTCCTTGGTTTGGCGGGGTATTACCGTCGCTTTATGGGGGGATTTTCATCCATTGCAGCACCTATGACCAGGCTGACCCAGAAGGATGCTCCGTTCAGGTGGACCGAGGAGTGTGAGGAGAGCTTTCAGAAGCTCAAGACAACTTTGACTACAGCCCCAGCATTAGTATTGCCTACGAAATTAGGGTCCTACACTGTCTATTGTGCTACCTCGAGGATTGGCCTTGGAGCAGTTTTGATGCAGGACGGTAGGGTGATTGCCTATGCGTCTAGACCGTTAAAGGTGCATGATAAGAATTATCCGGTTCATGATCGCGAGTTAGCAGCCATTGTTCATGCCCTAAAGATCTGGCGTCATTATTTGTATGGTGTTCCCTGTGAGATTTACACTGATCACCGGAGTTTGCAGTACTTGTCCAGGTAGAAGGACTTTAATTTACGTCAGCGGAGGTGGTTGGAGATACTTAAAGACTATGATATCACTATATTGTACCACCCGGGGAAGGCCAATGTAGTGGCCGACGCCTTAAGTCACCGGGTAGAGGGTTTTGGGAGTTTGGCATATCTTCCGGTAGTTGAGAGGACCTTAGCCTTAGATGTTCAGGCCTTAGCCAGCCAGTTGGTGAGATTGGATATTTCAGAGCCTTGCCGGGTATTAGCTTGTGTGGTTGCTCTATCTTCTCTTTATGACCG
The DNA here is from genome assembly GCF_000390325.3 of Nicotiana tomentosiformis. Taxonomy (NCBI): domain Eukaryota; kingdom Viridiplantae; phylum Streptophyta; class Magnoliopsida; order Solanales; family Solanaceae; genus Nicotiana; species Nicotiana tomentosiformis. Next base: position 94,619,537 of record NC_090813.1, on the reverse strand, counting down.
TATCAGGGAGCGTCAGTATGATGATCCTCATCTTTTAGTTCTTCAGAACAGTGTTCGGTGAGGTGATGCCAGAGATGTGACTATTGGTGATGACGGTGTGATAAGGGTACAGGGCCGGATCTGTGTGCCCAATGTAGATGGGCTTCGGGAGTTGATTCTCATGGAGGCCCACAGCTCGCGGTACTCTATTTATCTCGGTGCTGCGAAGATGTACCAGGATTTGAGACAACACTACTGGTGGAGGAGGATGGAGAAGGATATAGTTGGGTTTGTGGCCAAGTGTCTCAACTGTCAGCAGGTCAAATATGAGCACCAGAGGCCAGGTGGATTACTTCAGAGGTTAGAGATCCCAGAGTGGAAATGGGAGCGGATCACCATGGACTTTGTAGTTGGACTTCCACGTACTTTGAGAAGGTTCGATACTATTTGGGTGATCGTGGATCGGCTGACCAAGTCAGCTCATTTTATTCCAGTATTGACCACTTATTCTTCTGAGAGGTTGGCTGAGATTTATATCAGAGAGATTGTCCGCCTTCACGGTATTCCAGTATCCATCATTTCAGACAGAGGCACACAGTTCACATCCCGGTTTTGGAGAGCCGTACATCAGGAGTTGGGTACTAGGGTGGAGCTGAGAATAACCTTTCACCCTCAGACGGACGGGCAGTCCGAGCGCACGATTCAGATTTTTGAGGATATGCTCCGTGCATGTGTGATGGAGTTTGGAGGGTCATGGGACCAATACTTTCCTCTTGCAGAGTTTTCTTACAACAACAGTTATCAGTCCAGCATTCAGATGGCACCGTATGAGGTTTTGTACGGTAGACGGTGCCAGTCCCCAGTGGGATGGTTTGAGCTAAGCGAGGCCCGATTGTTGGGTACGGATTTGGTCCAGGATGCCCTGGATAAGGTGAAGGTGATTCAGGAGAGACTTCTCACAGCCCAGTCCAGACAGAAGAGTTTTGCGGACCGGAAGGTTCGTGATTTGGCATTTATGGTTGGTAAGCGGGTCTTGCTATGGGTATCGCCTATGAAGGACGTCATGAGGTTCGAGAAAAAGGGCAAGCTGAGCTCGAGGTTCATTGGTCCTTTTGAGTTATTACGGCACGTTGGGGAGGTTCCTTATGAGCTTGCCTTGCCTCCCAGCCTAGCAGGAGTTCATCCGGTATTCCACGTTTCTATGCTCCGGAAGTATCACGATGATCCGGCTCATGTATTGGATTTCAGCTCAGTCCAGGTGGACAAGGATTTATCTTATGTTGAGGAGCCAGTAGCCATATTGGAAAGGCAGGACAGAAAGCTCAGGTCAAAGAATATTTCTTCAGTAAAGGTCCAATGGAGGGGTCAGCCGGACAAGGAGGAGACTTGGGAGACCGAGCAGGATATGCGCAACCAATATCCTCATCTTTTCACAGTTTCAGGTATGTCTTTATACTCGTTCGAGGACGAACGATTGTTTTAAGAGGGGGAGGATGTAACGGCCCGGCCGGTTATTTTGAGAATTTGAGCACCCGATCCCCTAATATATGCTTTCCCCATATTTGTTTCTGCTTTTGGGATTTGCCGGAGTGTTTGGTTATGGAATTCAGGGAGTTTTGGGACACTTAGACCCTAGTTGTGAGTTTAAGCCTTAGAGTTTGGACCATAGTCGAAACTATATGAAGACGGATCCGGAATGGAATTCCGCCGATTCCGTTAGATCCGTTGAGTGATTTTGGGGTTAGGAGCGCGTCCGGAATGTGTTTTGGAGGTCTGTAGTAAATTTAGGCTTGAATTGGCGAAAGTTAGTTTTTTGGCGATTTCGGCCGATAGTGAAAATTTTGATATCGAGCTCGGAATGGAATTTCGAAAGTGGCTGTAGGTTCGTAATGTCATTTGTGACATGTGTGTAATATTTGAGGTCATTTGGACTAGATTTGATGTAGTTCGGCGTCGTTTGTAGAATTTAGAAAATGTTAAATTCTTAGGCTTGAATGCGTGCTTAATTCATGATTTTGGTGTTGTTCGACGTGGTTTAAAGGCTCGACTAAGTTCGTATGGTGTTTTAGGATTGGTTTGTATATTTGGTTGAGGTCCCGGGGGCCTCGGGTGTATTTCAGATGCTTAACGAGAAGAAATTTAGACTTAGGAAAATCTGGTGCATTGCTGGTTCTGGTGTTTCGCACCTGCGGAGGGGAGTCCGCAGGTGCGGACTCACAGGTGCGCTTGAGAGTTCGCAAATGCGGAAATGGACAGGGCATGCTGGGCTCGCAGGTATGGCTGGTCGTCCGCAGAAGCGGAGCCACAGATGCGGCCCAGAGGTCGCAGATGCGGACCCAGCCCAATAAGTGACTTCCACACCTGCGTTGATTTTTCCGCAAGTGCGAGACCGCAGATGCGACCCCATGAGCGCAGATGCGGAAATCGCCGGGAAGAAAAGGGGATTTCGAGGGTTTGAAATTTCATAACACAAATTTTGATTTGTAGCTCGGTGGACGATGATTTCTCGAGGGATTTTGAAGGAGAACTATTGGGTAACAAATTCTAACTCTATTTTGATCATAATACAATAATCTATTATTGTTTTCCTCGTCTAATTAAGGAAATTGAGGGTAGAAGTTTGGAAATGGGGTAAAGGTTCCCCAATTGAAAATCTGAGATTTGAATGTGAATTTGACGTCGGATTTAGATAATTTTTGTTCGAGTGAACTCGTAAGTGAATGGGTGTTCATAAATTATAATTATTACCCGATTTCGAGACGTGGGCCCGGGGGGACTTTTTGGACGTTTTCCCTAAATTCACGTTTTAGCTTCGAATTAATTAGTTAAATTAGTTACTTGTAGTTATATTTACATTATGCAATTACTTTGAATAGATTCGGGCCATTTGGATTCGGATACTCGTGGCAAGAGCGTGATATCGAGTTGATTTGAGCGGTTCGAGGTAAGTGGCTTGCCTAACCTTGTGTTGGGGACTTTCCCCTTAGGATATTTCGATATTATTTGGTGTGTGAGCGCCGTGTACGTGAGGTGACGAGTACGTACACGGACTGTTATTGCAAAAATCCCGTTTATCCTTTTTAAATCATAAATTGCTTCTCTTATTAAATTGCACTAATATGTTTAATTATTTAGTTTAGACTAGAAAAGCATGCTTACGTGTTTTAACCGCCTATTTGACATTCTGTGCGTCATGCTTAGTTAAATCCCTATTTTTCCTTATCTGTGTTCAGTATAAACTTTTTAACTCGATGCCATACCTGCTATTTCATCTTGCTTTGCATATTTAAATTGGGACTACTGACGTATTTCGGGAGATCCCCCTGTCTTGCATATTTACTTTGGGACTACAGACGTATTCCGGGAGATCCCCCAGCGCTTCATATTTACTCTGGGACTACGGACGTATTCCGGGAGATCCCCCAGCACTGCATATTTACTTTGGGACTACGGGAAATTTTCTACCGTGTTTACCTTGTTATGAGTCGAGAGCTCCCTTAACTGTTAATTTGTTTTATGAGAATCTCTTTAATTTATTATATTTACTCCGGTAAGGCCTTGACCTGACCTCGTCACTACTCGACCGAGATAAGATTTGGCACTTAGTGGGTACTATTGTGGTGTACTCATTCTCTTTCCTACACATGTTTTCCTGTGCAGATCCAGGTGCGAGCTATCAGCCTCGAGTTTAGTGCGTACTGCTGATTCTAGGAGATTTCAATGTACTTCTGCTTGCGTCCGCAGATCTTCAGAGTCCCCTTCTACTTCCTCACCTATAGACTTTCTTTATTATCTTCAGACTTTTGTATAGAGCTACATAGATTATAGCAGCTTGTGACTTAGTGATATTCCGGGTCTTGGAAAATTATTTTGGATATGTCGAGTGGTATTATTTTTGGCTATTCACAATATGCTGTTTATTTTTAAAATATTGTATTTTTTTTTTTATATTTTTGTAATATTAGGCTTACCTAGTCGTAGAGACTAGGTGCCATCCCGACACCTTACGAAGGGTTTGTTTGGATCATGACAGTTGGATTCAAATATTATTAGATATTCATATACAAAATACAGTCACATATCTAAAAGAATAAAACCCATTGTATTATGTACAATTCAACAATATGCACATATACATGAACATGTATCATCAAATAATATCACTAATCCCTATAGAAGTGAAGAAAATAAAATAAAAGAGACTAAAATTACCTTGTTAAGAGTCTAAGCTTTTGAAATTTATGTTGGGAGTACTGAGTACTGGCCACACTAACTACACATTTATTTTCTAAAAAGTGAGGTTCGATATAATTTATTCTACCGATCAAATCTCAATAATAGTGATTCTATGTGTTTGTCATGACTCAAAATTTCACCACGGGCGTTGTGATGACACTTAGTTTCTAAGCCTAGGTAAGCCGATTATAATTATAATTCAAGCAATTTTTTTTATAATCAAAACCAACAACGGAAATAATTATAACACCTTCCCAAGACTGGTAATACTGAGTCACGAACTCTAACTGAATACATGCAATGATCTCAAAGATCGAATATACAATACTGTTCGAATAAGAGTTGACAGTACAATAAAATGGAAAGACTCCAAGGGACTGTGACGACCAAGTAGCTCTAACTTGAATCTTTACGATCAACACACTAACTCTGCCCGAGTCCGATATCTCCAATACTTGGCTCTGTATAAAAATGTACAGAAATATAGTATGAGTACATCACAGTCGGTACCCAGTAAGTATCAAGACTAACCTCGGTGGAGTAGTGACGAGATACAGTCAAGACACTCACTAGTTAAATAACCTGTGCAATATAACAATATACCATAGTACTGGAAAATAACTAGCAATGATAACAATAAAATCAACCAGTGATATAACATCAAGGCAACAAGAACATCATAATTATTGCTCAAACGAATAAGGAACATAAGTACAACCAATTAATCAAAACTTTCAAATATAAATTCTTCACATGTTATTCTTTAAGATAAATATCTTTAGAATATACTTCTTTTAAATAAATATCTTTCGAATATACTTCTTTCAAATAAATATATTTTCAAGTAAAAGTCACCATATGACACCTCATTTCACAATCATAAAAATTACAGGTCTTTGCCCACTTTCATATTTTTCACGGTACCTCGTGCCCATATTTCTATCACAACCACACGCATAACTCATGTGTCAATAATAAAATCATCATATTTTTCCCGGCACCTCATGCCCATATTTTTTTTATAACCGCACGGACAACTCACGTACCAAAATATCAATGTATATAATATCCGCATGATCAATTTATTTTCAATAAAGTAAGTTTATAATTTTTAAACCATGTAAGAAATCATCAAAGAAATGAGTTTATTTTTGAACTCGTTTGGGTGAAGAAAATGACATTCCAATTAAAATGAAGCATCCGATGACTACTAATTTGGATGTAAAATTTATTAAATTAAAACATAATAGCAATTTCTTTTGTTCGAAACAACTCAAATCTAAAAAAGAAAAACAGTAAAAATCATAAACACAAATTCTTAGAGTCTTGTACAAAGAGCCAAAGCTAACACAATACAACAAGAAATATAAAATACATAATAAAATCAAACAATACATCACGTAAGAACACAAAAATTTACATATCACGAAAAAATAACATAACCAAAGGCAAGTGCAACCATAGAAAAATATCAACAAAAAGACACTCTCGAGATACCGCCTCGTAGTCCCAAATCATAAATAAATTTCAACAACAACAATGTCCCCAGGCCATCACAAGTCATCACAAATCAATCCCTGACATAACTCACCTTGTCTCGCCACGTGCGCAATAATAAAGTAAATGCTCGCCTTGTCTCGCCGCACGCGCATAATAATATTCTCACCTTGTCTTGCCACATGCGCAAACCCACATATATAGCCTGCCTTGTCACGCCGCATGTGCATATATCAATAGTAACAATAGCACGACAGAAACTTCGTGCAAACACTCGAACAATCCTCCCAATAATATCATGTGTCAATATTACAACATCTCATAAATTACACCTCAAGTGCTCAAATATTACAACATATTACAAATTGCACATTGAGTGCTCAAATATCAAAACATATCGCAAATTACACCTCAAGTGCTCAAATATTTCAACTTGCCACAGAAATCAACAATACATCATCTTCCACAATAAGGAGCTCATGGCTCGACTATAATATGCACAAAAATCTTAACAAACATGTCTGGGAGAGAACAACTCAACAATATAATATTTCACAATTTAACACTTTGCCTCAAATATCATTTACGACCTTTATAACTCAATACTAATTGCACCAACATAAACTGGAAAGTAATTCATAAAGGAACAACGCCTTCTTTAATCCAAATTTTTGACAAATAGATTAATACCTCCTTTTAAACTTACATAATAAATTATTTGCAAATGAATAATCCATAATGAAATTATCTCCAGAAAATATTAACTCAACAAAAATACGGGATTCACATAAAAATTAAAGTGGCAATCACACCAAATTATCATATAAAAACAAATTCAACAAACAAGGATTTATGCATGACCAATAAAGGATTTACTATGTTCCAATAATTTTTTAATTTAATACATAAGGGCGTCTACGAATTTCAACCAATATAATTTACACATATAAACCAAGTACGTACTCGTCAACTCGCGTACATGGTTTCAATTACACAATTTTCACATAAGACTCAATGCCTAAGGGATAATTCCCCCACTCAAGGTTAGGAAAGATACTTACCCTTTTGAAGTTATGCCGATATTCCAAAATAGCCGTCTTGCTGGAATAAATCCTCCGGACAACTCAAATCTATTCAAATTAATTCAATTCAGTCAATATTAATTATAGAAATTAATTCCATATGAAAATACTAATTTTCCAATAAAATTCGAAATTTAACTCAAAAATTGCCCGTGGGCCCCACATCTCATAATACGATAAAACTCACAAAATTCGATAACCCATTATAATTACGAATCCACCCATACCAATTTTATCAAATCCCGATAACAACTCGACCTCCAAATCTAAAATTTTCGTTCTTGAAAAGTTTTACAAAAATCTTAATTTCTTCCATTTAAATCCAAACTAAATGATGAATGTAACTATAGAATCATGAAGTATAATCACTTTCGGATATAGAACACTTATCCCAATCCATATGGTGAAAATCGCCTAAAATATTGCTTCAATCTGAGCTCCATAGCTTCAAATATGTTAAAAATGGTTGAAACCTCGAAATATAGCTGCTGCCTAGGTATTTACTCTTCGCGATCGCGGAAAATGCTTCGCGATCACGAAGCACAACTTTTCTCAGCCCAAAATTTGCCTTTCGTAGTCGCGGAAAATGCTTCGTGATCGCGAAGAACAAGTGCCCAGCTCTTTCAGACAGCCTCTAATATAATGGTCATAACGTTTTGTACAAAACTCCAAATTACAAATGGTTTAACTTCTAAAAACTAGACACCAAGGGATATAACTTTCTTGTTTTGCTCATCTCCCAATTCTTTATAGATTGCTAGATATAAGCTGCCAAAGTTAGCTCTCTGCAACACAAATTTCTTCTTAGCGATTTCCAAACTCTTTCCAGATAGCCTATAGTATATCAACCATAACCTTTTGTACACAACTCTAAATGGTTTGCTTTTCTAACAACTAGACACAAAAAACTACAACTTTTATTTTTGGATAATTTCCAAATTCCTTATAGATTGTGAGATATAATCCAAAATCGGGTCAGTGCAGCAGAATTTTCCTGTACGCGATCGCAAAAAGGCTTCCGCGATCGCGATTCACAGTGTCCAAACAGCAAAATTGCTCTTCGCGATCGCGACCGTTTGTCCGTGATCGCGATGCATACCTCAGTGGCCAAAAATCAGCAACTAAAAATGGCCTAGAAATGGTCTGAAACCACCCCGAAACTCACCCAATCCACTCAAGAACCCGTCCGAACATACCAACAAGTCTCAAAATATATTACGAACTTAGTCAAAACCTCAAATCACATCAAACAACGCTAAAACCACGAATCATACCCCAATTCAAGCTTAATGAAACTAAAAAATTTTAACTTCTACATTCGATGCCGAAACCTATCAAATCAAGTCCGATTGACCTCAAATTTTACACACAAGTCATAAATGACATAACGAACCTATAAAAATTTTCAGAACTGGATTCCGACCCCGATATCAAAAAGTCAATTCCCCGGTCAAACTTCCAACTTAAGCTTCCTATTTTCGCCATTTCAAGCCTAATTCCACTACGGACTTTCAAATAATTTTTCGGACACGCTCTTAAGTCCAAAATCGCCATACGGAGCTATTGGAATCATCAGAATTCGAATCCGATGTTATTTACACATAAACTAAATCTCCGGTCAACTCTTTTCATTTAAGCTTCAAAAATGAGAATTGTTCTTTTAATTAAATTTTGAATCTTCCGAAATCAAACTCAACCACACTCGCGGGTCATAATACATATTACGAAGCTGCTCGAAACCTTAAGTCACTAAACGGTGCGTTAATTCTTAAAACGACAAGTCGGGTCGTTACATTCTCCCCCCTTAAACATACGTTTGTCCTCGAACGTGCCAAGAATTATTCCGATGGAATTAGATTACTGAGTGCATTATTTCACACATACTCACGGGTGATTCTACGTTACCGTAAACTTAACAGGGGTTCGACAACATCATCTCAGTGGAGATTATCTCTTTTATTCCCACATATAAGCCTTTAAGCCAATTCCTTACACTCCAAATAAATTTCAAATTCCTTACATCAACATACGGTATTAGTCTCAACCGCTGTAGCAATTCGTGACTATGCATGCATCATACGTATGTCCATAACCACATCTCTAGTCATAATAACTGTTTATAATTAATTTCAACATCCTCAATTAATCTCATCTTAACCCAAGTCTCATATCTAATTTTCACAACACTAACGGCAACACACGAGGCATGAATACCTCATAGTTATTTACCCAAATTAACGGGGTCATATTTAATCCCACCTGGACACTCACCTCGTAGGCAAAAACTCAACAATTACAACATGAATATGGCAAATTACGCACAGAGAAATTCATACAAGATTTGTTTTTCTTACAAATAAGCCTAACAGGCATGACTCCATATAAGTACTATAGTACAAATTTAATTTTACAAGGGAGAATTTAAATACATAAATTTTTATCACAAGGATCTCGTCCTTATATAACTTCCACCGTGACTTGTAGCCCAGTTTAAATATTTCACACCATATAAAAATGTGAGGATCTCGTCCTCAACTCCGAATCACAAGTATTTTGCACATCGTGCCAACCGAAAATTTCAATTTCCCCTCTTTCTTCTTTTCAATAAATTTCTTAAATAATTTTCACAACACATAATGAACCCCCATTCCAATAGGGGATAAAATTCATAAAACTGAAACCAATTATTCTGAAATCACATTAAAACCCACTGCATAGAGTATTAGAAAGTCACTTTTGAACTTATATTCCTCAATGGTGTACAAAATAAAAATGATAGACATGGGATAACACCATCAAATCTCCCAACAGGGATAAACACATAAATAGGTTTCAAAATTACGAAGCTCACCCATAAGTGGAGAATAATAGGAGGACTCGCCTCGATACTCAGAACCGAATCAAACTAAGGAAAATATTCCTTTATAAAAAATTAGGACCGTACCTGTAATGACACCATCTGGTGTAGAAGCCTCATCCATACCATATCAATTATATCAATGGGTCGGGCCTCCCTTTCTAGGGTGCCCTCTACCCGCATGTCCTCTACCCCTAACTGACTGTGCATGTGGGGTAGTAACTGGAATAGAGCTTGTAGCCTGAGTTTCTGATGAAATTTGCCTCTCCCAAGTCTGGGACAATCTCTCATGATGTGTCTAGTATCACCACACTGATAACAAACCCTATGCAGGTTCGACTGCTCATACTAAGTCTATACCAGATAACTGGAATAACCATTATAGGAACCATGTGTCGGTGGTGCATTAAAAGAACTTACTGGAGCACTCCGAGTATTCTAAAATTATTTCCATGACCCCGTTGATACTGAAATGTAGAATTATTAAGGACACGGGAATACCACAAGTCCCAGCATCATCCCATACAAATCTCACCTCTTAATCATATACAAGTTTCGTAGAACCTTTCAATACCACATAAATACATCTCATGCCAAAACTGATATAACACATGACCCCGCAATCTGATCATTGATAGTGGACTCCCCTCACTTGGCTCGAAGCCATAGGATACATTTCGATGATCTACAGTACTAACCTTCATCGCTCGTACGACCCAGTCATAAGACACCTCAAGCCATTTATTTGGCACATGTCATCCTCGTGACAGTTAAACTCACTTCCTCCGGTGTCTTGGTTGCTAGTATGTACCCTTCACTAAATAGAAATCTCATACGAACCACATAGTCTCTAATACCACAAACTATCTTCAGATTTACATCTACCTCATGACCTTACCAAGATTGTGATTATTAGGCAACTAATTAAACCTTCTTAAGATCGTACTTATAAACAAGGTATCAGAACCCGCTGCACCCCCATGTGCACAACTGAATGATCTCTCAATACTTCTGCATCCTCGATCTGAACGACACGTGGTAACAATGGTTGAGCAACCCTGGCTCCCTTATAACCCCTCTGTAGTATCACAAACCGTTGGCGCATAGTTGATACCGAGAGAGCAATTTCATAATGAGTGGATGCAAAAGAACATAAGATATATGTTTCAAGCTAAATAAATGTCGCACGATAAGGAATGAAAGAAATGGAGATTTTCCTACTAGCTTTAAAGCCTCTCGAAGATAAGTACAGACGTCTCCGTACCGATCCGTAGGACTCTACTAAACTCGTTCATGCCTCGTAGAACCTATGAACCTAGAGCTCTGATACCAACTTATCACGACCCAAAATCCACCACAAGCATCGTGATGACACTTAGTGTGATGACCTGATAGGTCATCTTATATTTTAGAACCTAATTCTGCGCTTTGAAGCCTTAAAAAATCTCATTTTTACCCTTCTCGATTTGCATGCGCAGTCCGGCCGTGTTTCTGAAAAGCTTTTATATTAAAAACTAAGAAAAATCTGAAATTTTAGCCTTAAAAATTAATTTGAGTTGAATTCGATCAACGTTTTGAGTAAACAAACCCGAATCCATATTTTGCCGGTCTCGGTGGGTCCGTGTCGAAATATGGGACCTGGGCGTATGCCCGGAATCGAATTCAGAGGTCCCTAGCTTGAGTTATGAATTTTTGTTGAAAGTTGAAAATATGAAAGTTTAATGGCTTTTAAGAATTAACTGAGGTTTGGTTTTGTTGATATCGGGTCCGTATTTTGGTTTCGGAGCTCGGTATAGGTCCACTATGATATTTATGACTTGTCTATTGAATTTGGTGAGAAACGGAATTGATTTGACGTGATTCGGATGTCCGGTTATTAATATAGCAATTCTAAAGTTTCTCGAAAATTTCATTCGATTTTGGTCTCCGATTCATAGTTCTAGGTGTTATTTTGGCAATTTGATCACGCAAGCGAGTTCGTATGATATTTTTAGACTTGTGTGCATAGTTGGTTTAGAGCCCTGATGGCTCGGGTGAGTTTCGAATAGGCTACAGACTGAATTGAACTTAGAAAATCATAGCTGGTGCATCGGACATGCAGATTTCGCATTTGTGAGATCTGGCTCGTAAATGCGAGCCTCGCATTTGCGAACCTTGCATTTGCAAAGTGACTATCGCATTTGCGAGCAGTGGGCTAGGGGGTGTACCTTCGCATTTGCGAAGTTTTGGTCGGATTTGCGATCCTCTCTTATCCGCATTTGTGAACACTTGTTCGCATTTGCGATGACAGCAGGCCTAGGGCATTTTCGCATTTGCGAAGAAATTGTCGCATTTGCGAACCCCAGGTTGCAAATGCGATACCTGCAGCTGAACAAAAGATGACTTAGACAGGATTTTTGATTCATTCTTCAAATTTTCAAACCTAAAAACACAAGAGGCGATTTTACATAGAACTTTTCTTCCCCCAAATCGTTGGTAAGTGATTCTAACCTATTTTCTTTCAATCTTTCACTATATTTCACAAGTTTGCAACCTAAAATCTAAAGTTTTCATGGTGGAAATTGGGGGTTTTGGGTAGAATTAGGGATTTTTGACAACTGGGGATTTAGACCTTAAATTGAGGTCGGATTCCAAAACAAATTACATAACCGGGCTCGGAGGTGAATGAGTAATCGGGTTTTGGTCCAAATTTCAGGTTTGGTCCAAGCGGACCCGGAAGTTGTCTTTTATTTACCTTTTCAATAATGGCCTAAATTGAATTCTTTACAATCGTGGGTAATTCCTAAGGCTTAATTTGAATCGTTTGGTTGGTAAATTGCTAGATTCTATTGGTTCAGAGGCTTGTTTGAAAGGAAAAGTCGTGGTTGAGCTTTGAGTTTGGTCTTCGAAGCGAGGTAAGTGTCGTGGTTAATCTTGACTTGAGGGAATATGACTTGTTTGTCTATTTGATACATGTTTAAATGTTGGGGAATAATGTATATGTGAGGTGATGAGTACTTATGCGTTGTAGTCGGGTTAAAGCATGCGGAGGAGGGGGTGGGGGGCTTTGTTTCTTGTAATTATAGCTTTCTTTGTTCATATTATCCATGTTTAGACTAGTATTGTTAAATTGATCGTTCTTATCATGTTTACGGATCTTCTGGTGATAATTGAATATTGATTCCGAAGTTGAGGTTGATATTGAGGAACCAAATGTTGAAGTAAGGCTTGTACTTGTTATCTATCTCCATGTTGTTATTTGTTCATTGCATTATGGTAAGGGAAAATGTTAATGCACGAAGGGTGATGCCGTGCCATATTGTGAGTGTTAATGCACGAAGGGTGATGCCATGCCATATTGTGAGTGTTAATGCACGAATGGTGATGCCGTGCCATGTTATGAGAGTTAATGCACGAAGGGTGATGCCGTGCCGTTTCTATTGATTTTATGGTGAGGGTGAGAGTAAAAGCACGAAGGGTGATGCCGAGCGTTTTTTTTTCCTTTACTGTGTTTACTTGTTCTTATTGGTTCATAGTATATTGGCTGTTCAATTTATCATTCTGTTGTAGTTCTCTATCTCGTATTCCCCTCAACATATTCTCCCTCCCGATATTACCTGTCAAATATTTCCTTGCTGTTATTTGTACATACATTGTTAAGTTGCACAAGTTTGTTATGTAGGTGTCTTGTCATAGCCTCGTCACTACTTCGTCGAGGTTAGGCTCGACACTTACCAGTACATGGGGTCGGTTGTACTGATACTGCACTCTGCACTTCCTGTGCAGATTTTGGTATTGGTCCCAGCTGGTCGTGAGGCTTAGCAGCTTGTATTTGCTGTCAGGAGACCCAAGGTAGATCTGTTGGCGTCCGCAGACCCTGGAGTCTCTTCCTAGTGTTATCATTTACTGTTTCCTTACTTCAAAACAATGTATTTTCCCTTTTCAGACTCTGTTTGTAGTAAATCATAGTAGCTCGTGAGTTGTGACTCCAGATCCGGGTGGTAGTAATTGATGAAGTTTTTATATCATTCCGCACTCGCTATATTTTATTTTAGTTTATTTGCTGTTATTTACTGAATTGAATAAGGATTGGCTTAATAATTCTCTAGCATCGGCTTGCCTAGCAAGTGGAATGTTAGGCGCCATCACGGTCCCGACGGTGGAAATTGATCGTGACAAGTTGGTATCAGAGAACTAGGTTGCCTAGGCCTCACAATTCATGAGCGAACTTAGTAGAGTCTAGGGGATCGGTACGGAGACGCCTGCACTTATCTCCCAGAAGCTATGAAGTTTAGGAATAAATTTCACTTCTATTCTTCTCTGTTGTACGATTTTGTTCCCACAATGCTAATTGAACTCTTCTGCTCTTATTCTCTCACAGATGGCGAGAACACATACCGCATCTTCAGCCGAGAAGCAGCCAGAGCCTCCAGTGGCAGCTTCTACGAGGGGCAGAGGTCGAGGCCGAGGCCGTGCCAGAGGCCGAGGCAGGGGCAGGGCTCAGCCCAGAGCCCGAGCTGCAGCGCCAACAGTGGAGCCTCAGGTAGAGTTTTATGAGGAGGTTTTATTCCAGACTGTTCCAATCGGGCCAGCTCAGGTCCCGGAGGGATTCATCACCACCCCAGTGCTTCAGGACGCTTTGGTCCGTTTGGTGGGCCTTATGGAGAGTGTGGCCCAGACGGGTACATTTCCCATGGAACCAGTCGTCTTTCAGGCTGGAGGAGGAGCACAGACTCCTGCTACTCACACTCTGGAGCAGATGGCTCCCCAGTATTAGACTCCAGCAGCTCAGCTAGTCGGAGTAGTTTGGTCGGTTATTGCGGCACAGGCCAGTGGTGGACCAGCTATGTCTTCTGAGGGATTATTGAGATTGGATAAGTTCACCAAGCTCTTCCCAGTTCACTTCAGTGGTGCACCTTCTAAGAACCCACAGGATTATCTTGACCGCTTCCATGATGCTCTGCGGAACTTGGGGATAGTTGAGACCAATCGGGTCGATTTTGCTGTGTTTCAGATAACGGGTTCCGCCAAGAGATGGTGGAAGGATTTTGTATTAACTAGACCAGTGGGGTCGTCTGCTCTTACTTGGGACCAGTTCTCTCAGATATTTCTTGAGAAGTTCCTTCCTGTCACACTGAGAGAGAATATTCGCAGGCAGTTCGAGCGTCTACAGCAGGGCAGTATATCCGTTACTCAGTATGAGACCCATTTTGTAGATTTGGCCCGTCACACTATTCTTCTGCTTCCTACCGAGAGAGAGAGGGTGATGAGGTTTATCGATGGACTTGCTCAGCCTATCAGATTGCAGATGGCTAAGGAAACTGGGAGTGAGATTTCTTTTCAGGCAGCTGCCAATGTTGCTAGGCGAGTCGAGATGGTTCTTGCACAGGGAGTTCAGGGGTCTGACAAGAGGCCTCATCATTCTGGTGGGTTTAGCGGTGCTTCATCGGGAGGTATGGGTACTTTTGGTAGAGGCCATCCTCCCAGGCCGTTCATTCAGCACTCCAGCCATCCTACGATGCTCCAGGTAGTCGTGGCTCTTATATGCCTTATTCTGATTAGCTAGCCTACAATGCACCACCAGCTCCTATTAGTGCACCTCCGCTCCAGAGTTTTCAGGGTGGTTACTCAGGTCGACAGGGTCAGTTTCACGGCCAGCAATCATAGCAGCCGAGGTCTTGTTATTCTTGTGGTGATCCGAGGTACATTGCTAGATTTTGCCCTCGTGTGTCGAGCAGTTCACAACATCAGGGTTCTCGTGCCATGGTCCCAGCACCGGGTGCTGCATTGCCCGCTCGGCCAGCTATAGGTAGGGGTCAGGCAGCCAGAGGTGGTGGTCCGGCCATTAGAGGTGGAGGTCAGGTCGCTAGAGGTAGAGGCCAGCCAACCAGGGTCCGTCCTAGAGATGTAGTTCTGAGTGGTGGGCCCCAGCCCCGATGTTATGATTTTCTAGCCAGGCTTGAGGCTGAGTCATCTGACACTGTTATTACAGGTACTGTTTCAGTTTGCAGTAGAGATGCTTCAGTTCTATTTGATCTGGGATCTACTTACTCCTACGTGTCATCCTATTTTGCTTTATATTTGATTGTGCCTCGTGATTCTTTGAGTGCTCCCGTTTATGTGTCCACACCTGTGGGGGATGCTATTGTTGTAGATCGTGTTTATCATTCATGTGTGGTCACCATTGTGGGTCTTGAGACTCGTATAGATCTTCTACTTCTCGATATGGTCGATTTTGATGTCATTTTGGGTATGGATTGGTTGTGACCTTATCATGCTATATTGGATTGTCACACCAAGATGATGACCTTAGCCTTGCCGGAGTTTACCCGATTAGAGTGGAGAGGGACTCCTGGCCATTCTACCAGTAGGGTTATCTCTTATATGAAGGCTCAGCATATGGTCGAGAAGGGGTGTCTAGCGTATATGGCTTATGTCCGCGATTCCAGTGTGGAGGTTCCTTCCATGAACTCAATGCTAGTTGTTCATGAGTTTCCAGAGGTGTTTCTTGCATACCTGCCGGGGATGCCACCCGACAGGGATATTGATTTCTGTATTGACTTGGCTTCGGGTACCCAGCCCATTTCCATTCCGCCATACCGTATGGCCCCACCAGAGTTGAAAGAATTGAAAGAACAGTTACAAGATTTGCTTGATAAGGGCTTCATTAGACCTAGTGTCTCGCCCTGGAGTGCACCTGTGTTGTTTATGAAGAAGAAAGATGGATCGATGAGGATGTGTATAGATTATTGGTAGTTGAACAAGGTCACCATCAAGAACAAGTGTCCATTACCGAGGATTGATGATTTATTTGATCAGCTTCAAGTTGCCAAGGTGTTTTTGATGATTGATTTGAGATCTGGCTACCATCAGTTGAGAATTAGGGAATCCGATATCCCTAAGACTATTTTTCAGACTCGGTACGGGCAATATGAGTTTCTGGTGATGTCTTTTGAATTGACAAATGCCCCCGCAACATTCATGGATTTGATGAACCGAGTGTTCAAGCCTTATTTGGACTCCTTGGTGATTGTATTTATTGACGATATCTTGATCTATTCCCGCAGTCGAGAGGAGCATGAGCAGCATCTTAGGATTGTACTTCACTCTTTGAGAGCCAGCCAGTTATATGCTAAATTTTCAAAGTGAGAGTTTTGGTTGGATTCAGTCGCTTTCTTGGGGCACGTTATATCAGCAAAGGGCATTCAGGTAGATCCTAAGAAGATTGAGGCAGTTCAGAACTGGCCTAGACCCACTTCAGCTACGGAGATCGGGAGTTTCTTGGGTTTGGCGGGCTATTACCGTTGATTTGTGGAGGGGTTTTCATCTATAGCTTCCCCGTTGACCAGACTGACCTAGAAGGGTACCCCGTTCAGATGGTCAAACGAGTGTGAGGCGATCTTTTAACAGCTCAAGACTGCTTTGACTACACCTCTAATGTTGGTGTTGCCCACAGGTTCAGGACCTTTTACGGTATATTGTGATGCGTCCCGTGTTGGGCTAGGTGCGATATTGATGCAGGAGGGCAGGGTGATTGCATATGCGTCACGGCAGTTGAAGGTTCATGAGAAGAATTACCCTGTCCATGACTTAGAGCTGGCAACCATTATTCATGCACTGAAGATTTGGAGGCACTACCTTTACGGTGTGTCGTGTGAGGTTTTCACGGATCATCGAAGCCTTCAGTATTTGTTCAAGCAAAAGGATCTCAATTTGAGGCAGAGGAGATGGTTGGAGCTATTGAAAGACTATGATATCACCATATTGTATCATTCCGGGAAGGCCAATGTGGTGGCTGACGCATTGAGTAGAAAGGCAGCGAGTATGGGCAGCCTTGCGTTCATTCCAGTCAGTGAGAGGCCGCTTGCATCAGATGTTCAGACTTTAGCCAACCAGTTTTTGAGTTTGGATATTTCAGAGCCCATCCGTATTCTAGCTTGTACAATCGCTCGATCTTCTTTGTTTGAGCGCATCAGAGATGGGCAGTATGACGACCCTCATTTGTTGCTCCTTAGGGACACAGTGCGGCACAATGGTGCCAAGTAGGTTACTGTTGGTGATGACGGGGTCTTGAGGATGCGGGGTCGCATTTGTGTGCCTAATGTGGATGAACTTCGTGAGTTGATTCTTGAGGAGGCTCACAGTTCCCGGTATTCTATTCATCTGGGTGCCGCCAATATGTATCAAGACTTGCGGCAACATTATTGGTGTAGGAGAATGAAGAAGGACATAGTTGCATATGTAGCTCGGTGTCTAAATTGTCAGCAAGTAAAGTGTGAGCATCAGAGACCTGGTGGTTTGCTTCAGAAGTTGGAGATTCCTGGGTGGAAGTGGGAGCGTATCACTATGGATTTTTGTTATTGGACTCCCACGGACTCAGAGGAAGTTCGATACAGATTGGGTCATTGTGGACAGGCTGACCAAGTTAGCGTATTTTATTCCTGTGGTAGTTACCTATTCTTCAGAGTGGTTGGCAGAGATTTATATCCGCAAGATCGTCCATCTTCACGGTGTTCCTGTGTCTATCATTTTTGATCGAGGTACGCAGTTCACCTCACACTTCTGGAGGGCAGTACAATGTGAGTTGGGTACGCGAGTTGAGTTGAGCACAACATTTCATCCTCAGACGGACGGACAGTCCGAGCGCACTATTCAGATATTGGAGGATAAGATTGTACTTATCAACCAGGTATCAGAACCTGTTGTGCCCCCATATGCACAACTAAATGATCTCTCAATACTTCTGCATCCTCAATCTGGACGACACGTGGTAACAATGGTTGAGCAAGCCTAGCTCCCTTATTACCCCTCTGTAGTATCATGAACCGTTGGCGTATAGTTGATACCGAGTGCGCAATTTCATACACGAGTGGATGCAAAAGAACATAAGATATATATTTTGTCGGGTTCCAAGACGTGGGCCCCACAGACGATTTTTGAGTGTAATTTTGGATTTTTGAAAAATATTAGTATGTTGATATGGAATTAATTCGTATAATTTTTGTGGGCTGAATAAAATTAATTGTGACTAGATTCGAGCCGTTTGGAAGTTGATACGCGCAGAATGAAATTTCTGGAGCATTGCTTAGCTTGCTCGACATTGGATTTGGCTTGTTCGAGGTAAGTAACTCTTCTAATCTTGGAGTTGAGGGTATGAACCCTGAATATATGTATTTTATGAATTATTGGGAGGTGACGCACATGCTAGGTGACGGGCGTGTGGGCGTGCACAATAGAAATTGTGACATAATTGTTTCTTTGAAATTTTGCAGTTAAATGATCTTGGCATTTTCCATGCTGTTTTATGAGTTAAAGAAATTGAGCTGAAAAGCATATTAAAAATCATGTTGAGGCTATGTGCCAATATTATTGGGACCCATATAGGTCATATTGTTATGAATTATTTATTTTAAATTAAAAATTTATACTTAGTCATATTCATGTCATTACATATCATATCTCAGTCTCTATTATTATTTATTGATACATTATATCATCATTTTGGGTTGTTCTCATGACATTGTGAGCCAATGAGAGAGAGACTGGAGAGATTGATGACTGAGGGAGGCCGATGGCCTGATTGTGAGGATATTTTTTGGGATCGGGCTACACGTCGCAGCAGGCCATGTTGGTTTTATATATATTATACTATTGCACGTGAGTTGGCCGTGCGGATCCAGATATTTATATTATGGCACGTGAGTTATCCGTGCAGCACATGAGTTGTCCATGCTTATAGCGCTTGGGCTGTAGGAGCCCCTCAAGAGTCTGTACACACCCCCAGTGAGCGCATAAAACTATAAACAGGGATCGGGTTGCACGTCGCAGCAGGTATTGTATAGCGCTGAGTGATTGAGTGTGTTGAGCACACTGAGAGAGAATGCGAGACAGTGAGATTGAGTACTCTGAGAGTGTGAGTACATGAGTACAATCTCTGAGATACATTGCATTGACATGCACACATGACATATATGCATAGAGATGTGTTTTTCTCATGCGGTACGGTATCACATTATTCATGATTTCTAACACATGTTGACAGATGGGCATAGTGATGCATTTGTTTTACAATGGTTATCTGAAAAGAAAATGAGATATTTTATTTATTATTGAAAGGATTTTGAAAAATTTTCTGTTTTCAAACTTATTCACATTTTTTGTAACTTTGGCAAAAGATTTGAGTTTTCACTGATGTTCTTGAAAGGAAGAACTATTATTGTTGAAATCATGATGTGACTGAGTATTTTATCTCTGAGTTACTTCTGGTATTATTTTCTTTATGTCGTTATTAACTGTTCTGGATTAGTGGATTTGGACCCGACCTTGGTAGAAGCTCATCACTACTTTCAACCTTAGGCTAGGTTTGTTATTTACTCTGTACATGGGGTCAGTTGTACTAATACTACACTTCTACACATTGCGTGCAGATATTGACTGTTGTTCTTGTTGTGCTCGATGGTTGCGAGATTTGAAGATGTATCTGCGTTCCTGTTGTAGCTGCCTCTTGTTCATGGTAGCCTTAAATTTATAAAAGCTCTATTTATGTACTATTCAAACACACTATGTATTTATTTCATTTCCGCTTTGTATACTCTATTCTTAGAAGCTCATGATTTGTACTACCAGTTCTTGGGGAATGTATAAGGTTAAGATAATTATTTACTTAAATTTCTTTAATAATTGTTATTGGAATTAGATAGTTGAAAGTTGGCTTACCTAGCGGGTTGGGTTATGTGCCATCACGACTAGTTAGATTTTGGGTCGTGATACCAAGTATTGGAGATATCGGACTCGAGCAGAGTTAGTGTGTTGATCGCAAGGATTCAAGTTAGAGCTACTTGGTCGTCGCAGTCCCTTGGAGTCTTTCCATTTTATTGTACTGTCAACTCTTATTCGAACAGTATTGTATATTCGATCTTTGAGATCATTGCATGTATTCAGTTAGAGTTCGTGACTCACTATTACCAGTCTTGGGAAGGTGTTATAATTATTTCCGCAGTTGGTTTTGATTATTAAAAAAAATTGCTTGAATTATAATTATAATCGGTTTACCTAGTCTTAGAGACCAAGTGCCATTACGACACACGTGGTGGGATTTTGGATCGTGACAAACACATAGAATCACTATTATTGAGATTTGATCGGTAGAATAAATTATATCGAACCTCACTTTTTAGAAAAAAACATGTGTAGTTAGTGTGGTCAGTACTCAGTACTCCCAACATAAATTTCAAAAGCTTAGACTCTTAACAAGGTAATTTTAGTCTCTTTTATTTTCTTTTCTTCACTTCTATAGGTATTAATGATATTATTTGCTGATACATGTTCATGTATATGTGCATATTGTTGAATTGTACATAATACAATGGGTTTTATTCTTTTAGATATGTGACTGTATTTTGTATATGAATATCTAATAATATTTGAATCCAACCTATGTCAACCAACTTCAACTTTAATAATATTACCTATTAATCATAGACTACGGTAATAATAAGATTTAGGAATATTTGTAAGCCCTTTTCATATGGTATAAGTTTGGCTATAACTTATAATAATCTCAATTAGTTTTTAAATCCTAAATATTAGAATTTCTTACCTAGTTCAATAAGGAATATTTAATAACTCAAATTTTAATTGATTGTAAAATCCTAAATATTAGGGAGGTAACTTAAATTGCAGTTTTATCTTATGTAAATATTTATTTTTAAAGATAAAAAAGACGAATGATATTTCGATAAGGAATTTCATGCTTTTAATATAATATAGATAGATAGATAGATAGTAATACAACTGACGTGATACTAAAGATGTGAGTTCACAATCCTACAATATTGGACATTGGACATGAGAGAATAGAGATGAAACACCCCATCTGATTTTAATTTTTATAATATAAGATGATTGGACAAAAAAAAAATGACTCAGCGCTCAGCCGCACCACATGGGATGCCTCAGTGCCAGCAAATGGTGCATTGAGTTGTTCACTCATCAAAGGCATCTTCATCAACTTCTTGATTTGGCCAAGAAATCGCAATATGTAAATTCTTGTATTTTTTCGTGATGTATTATTTAATTTTATTATGTATTTTATATTTTTTGTTGTATTGTGTTGGCTTTGACTCTTTATACAAAACTCTGAGGATTTGTGTTTATGATTTTTACTATTTTATTTTTTTTAGATTTGAGTTGTTTCGAATAAAGAAATTGTTATTATATTTTAATTTAATAAATTTTACATCTAAATTAATAGTCATCGGATGCTTTATTTTAATTGGAATGTCATTTTTTTCACCCAAACGAATTCAAAAATAAACTCATTTCTTTGATGATTTCTTACTTGGTTTAAAAATTATAAACTTACTTTATTGAAAATAAATTGATCATGCGGATCTTATATACATTGATATTTTGGTACGTGAGTTGTCCGTGCGGTTATGAAAAAAAATATGGGCATGAGGTGCCGGGAAAAATATGATGATTTTATTATTGACACGTGAGAGTTGTCCGTGTGGTTGTGATAGAAATATGGGCACGAGGTGCCGTGAAAAATATGAAAGTGGGCTGTGACCCGTAATTTTTATGATTGTGAAATGAGATGTCACATGGTGACTTTTACTTGAAAATATATTTATTTGAAAGAAGTATATTCGAAAGATATTTATTCAAAAGAAGTATATTCTAAAGATATTTATCTTAAAGAATAATATGTGAAGAATTTATATTTGAAGGACTTGATTAATTGGCTGTACTTGTGTTCCTTATTCGTCTGAGCAATAATTATGATGTTCTTGTTGCCTTGCTGTTATATCACTGGTTGATTTTGTTGTTATCATTGCTAGTTATTTTTCAGTACTATTGTATACTGCTATATTGCATAAGTTATTTGACTAGTGATTGTCTTGAATGTACCTCGTCACTACTCCACCGAGGTTAGTCTTGATACTTACTAGGTACTACCGATTGTGGTGTACTCATACTATACATCTGCACATTTTTGTGCAGAGCCAGGTATTGGAGTTATCGGACTCGGGCAGAGTTAGTGTGTTGATCGCAAGGATTCAAGGTAGAGCTACTTGGTCGTCGCAGTCCCTTGGAGTCTTTCCATTTTATTGTATTGTCAACTCTTATTCGAACAGTATTGTATATTTGATCTTTGAGATCATTGCATGTATTCAGTTAGAGTTCGTGACTCAGTATTACCAGTCTTGGGAAGGTGTTATAATTATTTTCGATATTGGTTTGGATTATTAAAAAATGGCTTGAATTGTAATTGTAATCGGCTTACCTAGTCTTAGAGACTGAGTGTCACGACTCAGAATTCCCATCGTCGGGACCGTGATGTCGCCTAACATTTCACTTGCTAGGCAAGATGACGTTAGAGAATTATTAAGCCAATCCTTATTCAATTCAGTAAATAACAACAAATAAGCTAAAATAAAATACAGCGAGTACAGAATGATATAAAAACTTCATTAATTATTACCACCTGGATCTGGAGTCACAACTCACGAGCTATTATGATTTACTATAAACATAGTCTGAAAAGGGAAATACACTATTTTGAAGTAAGGAAACAGTAAATGATAAAACTAAGAAGAGACTCCAGGGTCTGCGGACGCCAAGAGATCTACCTTGGGTCTCCTGACAGCAAATCCAAACTGCTAGGCCTCACGATCAACTAGGACCAATAACAAAATTTGCACAGGAAGTGCAGAGTGCAGTATCAGTACAACCGACCTCATGTACTGGTAAGTGTCGAGCCTAACCTCGACGAAGTAGTAACGAGGCTATAACAAGACACCTACATAACAAACCTGTGCAATTTAACAGTGTATGTACAAATAACATCAAGGAAAAACTGGACAGGTAATATCCGGAGGGGGAACATGCTGAGGGGAATACGAGATAGAGAACTACAGCAGAATGATAACTTGAACAGCCAATATACTATGAACCAATAAGAACAAGTAAACACAGTAAAGGAAAAAAGCGCACTACATCACCCTTCGTGCTTTTACTCTCATCCTCACCATAAAATCAATAGAAACAGCACGGCATCACCCTCCGTGCATTAACCCTTATAACATGGCACGGCATCACCCTTCGTGCATTAACACTCACAATATGGCACGGCATCACCCTTCGTGCATTAACACTCACAATATAGCACGGCATCACCCTTCGTGCATTAACACTCTCCCTTACCATAATGCAATGAACAAATAACAACAGGGAGATAGAATAACAAGTACAAGCCTTACTTCAACATTTGGTTCCGCAATATCAACCTCAACTTCAGAATCAATACTCAATTATCATCAGAAGATCCATAAACATGATAAGAACGATCAATTTAACAATACTAGTCTAAACATGGATAATATGAACAAAGGAAGCTATAATTGCAAGAAACCAAGTCCCGCCCGCATGCTTTAACCCGACTACAACGCATAAGTATTCGTCACCTCACATATACGTTGTTCCCCAACATTTAAACATGTAGCATATAGACAAACAAGTCATATTCCCTCAAGTCAAGGTTAACCACGACACTTACCTCGCTCCGAAGACCAAACTCAAAGCCCAACTACGACTTTTCCTTTCAAACAAGCCTCCGAACCAATAGAATCTAGCAATTTACCAACCAAACGATTCAAATTAAGCCTTAGGAATTACCCATGATTGTAAAGAATTCAATTTAGGCCATTATTGAAAAAGTCAACAAAAGTCAACTCCCGGGGACCACTTGGACCAAACCCAAAATTCGGACCAAAACCCGATTACCCATTCACCCCCGAGCCCGGTTATGTAATTTATTTTGAAATCCGACCTCAATTTGAGGTCTAAATCCCTAATTCTACCCAAAAACCCCAATTTCTACCATGAAAACTTTAGATTTTAGGTTGAAAACTTGTGAAATGTAGTGAAAGATTGAAAGGAAATAGGTTAGAATCACTTACCAACGATTTTGGGGGAGAAAAGGTTCTTTGGAAAATCGCCTCTTCTGCTTCTAGGTTTGAAAATTTGAAGAATGAATCAAAAATCCCGTCTAAGTCATCTTTTGTTCAGCTACAGGTATCGCATTTGCGACCTGGGGTTCGCAAATGCGAACCCGCAAATGCGATAATTTCTTCAAAAAGGAAAAATGCCCTAGGCCTGCTGTCATCGCAAATGCGAACAAATGTTCGCAAATACGGATAAGAGAGGATCGCAAATGCGATCAAAACTTCGCAAATGTGGAGGTCCACCCCCCAGCCCACTGCTCGCAAATGCGATGGTCCCTTCACAAATGCGAGGCTTGCATTTGCGAGCCAGATCTCTCAAATGCGAAATCTGCAGGTCTGATGCACCAACTATGATTTTCTAAGTTCAATTCACTCTGTAGCCTATCCGAAACTCACCCGAGCCCTCGGGGCTCCAAACCAACTATGCACACAAGTCTAAAAATATCATACGAACTCGCTCGCACGATCAAATCGCCAAAATAACACCTATAACTATGAATCAGACACCAAAATCGAATGAAAGTTTCAAGAAACTTTAGAATTGCTATATTAACAACCGGACGTCCGAATCACATCAAATAAACTTCATTTCTCACCAAATTCGACAGCCAAGTCATAAATATCATAATAGACCTGTACCAGGTTCCAGAACCAAAATACGGACCGGTATCAACAAAACCAAACCTCAGTTAATTCTTAAAAACCATTAAACTTTCAAATTTTCAATTTTCAACAAAAATTTATAACTCGAGCTAGGGACCTCTGAATTCGATTTCAGGCATACGCCCAGGTCCCATATTTCGACACGGACCCACCGTGGCCGTCAAAACACGGATCCGGGTCTGTTTACTCAAAATGTTGATCGAAGTCAACTCAGATTAATTTATAAGGCTAACATTTCATATTTTTCTCAATTTTTAACATAAAAGCTTTTCGAAATCACACCCGGACTGCGCACGCAAATTGAAGCAAAGAATTAGGTTCTAAAATATAAGATGATCTATCGGGTCATCACACTAAGTGCCATCACGACGCATGTGGTGGGATTTTGGGTCGTGATAAGTTGGTATCAGAGCTCTAGGTTCATAGGTTCTACGATTCACGAACGAGTTTAGTAGAGTCCTGTGGATCGTTACGGAGACGTCTGTACTTATCTTCGAGAGGCTACAGAGCTAGTAGGAAAATCTCCACTTCTTTCATTCCTTATCGTGCGGCATTTATTTAGCTTAAAATATTTACGCCCATCCAATCATGAGTCCAACCATACAAATTTCACCAAATTCCAATATCAACTCGACCCTCAAATCTTCAATTGAAGTCTTTGAAGATTTTTACCATTTTCAATCCAATCTTTACCCATTTGAACTCAACACTCTTTCCATAAACCTTATTGATACGTATAAATAATACTATTATACCCAAGAATTATACTCTTAATCACCCATCATTACCCAAATTCGAAATTGAAAATTAGGGATTAGAACCTTACCTCTTTGGTGAAGAACTTGAGGGATTTCTTGTTGGATTTCAAGGCTTGGACAAGAATTTGATGAACAAGACACTTCATCTACTTCCTCTCTCTAGAATACTCTCACTTCTCTCTAAAATCATCAGATAATTGCCCCAAATAAGCCCCAAAGCCTATTTATCAAAATAGGGTCGGGTTATGAAAATAGAAAAATTAACCCTCCGAAAGCAGGTCTGCGGTCGTATAATGGACCGCAGAATGGGTATGCGGGCCAAAAAATTGATCGCAAAATCGGCGCCCAAAAATGGGCTCTTCTGGTCCATTCTGCGACTAGTTTTGCGATAGCAGAAGCAGTTTTGCGATCGCATAATTGGTTGCAGAGTTGCATTTTCCAGCCTTTGGTAATTTGATCATAACTTCTTGTAGGAAGGTCTAAATGATGAACGGTTTAAAGCGTTAGAAATTAGACTCAAAGATCTTTCATTTGATAGGTAAAACAACATATAACACTTTGTATTATGAGAGGTATACTCATTTGAAGTTAGGTCTTGTGTGAACTCACTTGAAACTTTAGTCTTATGAAATTTCCGATTTCTACATTCGATGCCGAAACCTATAGAATCAAGTCCGACTGACCTCAAATTTTGCACACAAGTCATAAATGACATAATGAAGCTATTCCAATTTCCATAATCGGATTTTGACCTCGATATCAAAAAGTCAAACCCCCGTCAAACTTCCCAAAAATTCAACTTTCGGCATTTCAAGCCTAATTCCACTACGGACCTCCAAACAATTTTCCGGACACGCTCTTAAGAGTCCAAAATCACCATAAGGAGATATTGGAATCATCGGAATTAAATTCTGAGGTCGTTTACACATAAGTGAATATCCGGTCAACTTTTCCAACTTAAGTTTTCAATTATGAGACTAAGTGTCTCATTTCACTCCGAAATCCTTCCGGACGCGAACCAACTAACCCGATAAGTCATAATTCAGCTGTGAGGCATACATTGAGCAGTAAATGGGGGAACAGGGTTGTGATACTCAAAACAACCTGTCGGGTCGTTACATTCTCCCCTGCTTAAACATATGTTCGTCCTAGAATGTGCCAAGAGTTGTTCTTAACCTCCAAATCTCTATTCCACCTTACCACGCACATACCCGAGGGTGATCTCACGACACCCAATTCTATATAGGCATGACCACACAACATAACTGAAAATCATTAATTCAACCTTAGCCCAAAAACCATGGAGCCAAATTTCTAACATCCAGAATTCTTTTCAAGACCCGAATCTCACATCTACATACTGTATAATCCTGAACAAGTTGTATCCAGCCATAACCATAATCCCAGATATAATCACATAACATACTATACAACTCGCATACTCGTAGCACCATTTCTGATCACAGTAACTACTCAAAACCAACCAAGTACTAGTATAAAACCCTGCATTCAACAGAACCTCATTCTGAAACCTTCGTACATTGCCAATAATGAAAGAAATAATCAAAACTCATAACCACTCATCAGATCAACTAGCCATGGAGCTCTCTCGTCCCAAACAGAACCATAATCCTCTCCTAAGCTGACTTCCAATATTATCCTCCCAAATATACCATAATCAGGCCTGATAGTACCCATTCTAGGTCCAATGACCTTATATTATTAAACACAACTATCCCACAGACACGCCACATCAATATAACTCATGCCACAACTGCGTAATCTGTGTACCCAAATATGGGAGATGTTTCAAGGAAGAGAAACGTATTGCAAGTTCAACAAGCACCACCACAACTGCAATGTTACAACCAACTCCTCAAATTTCGTGAAGAGGATAACCGTAGGTGCATGTGCACAATTGTTGAGGAAGGAAATTAATGAATCAGATAAATTATCATAGAAATAAAATTCCCACACATGGTACGGATAACTCACGTGCCAATAATATGAATCACCTGGCATGGTCACAGGCCTCCAGTCCCAGCATATCATACATGAACAATTAAACAAGTACACTTGTATATATGATAATGAAATAAGATTCTCATGCTCTTAGACTGGTAAAAAAATAAATAAATAATAACACGCCATAGTGTATGCATGTGCAAAGTCTGCTATCTTACTTCAAATCGGCGATTTAATGCAGAAATAGTAACTACCCCGTTTATTCGGGGGAATTAGCCTCTTTGTAACCTTGAATGTAGCCCATATAGTTTTCAACAAAGGTACGAACATAAGAAACTCTATAACTTTACGCTTAACAGTCAACTCTATGCATATCATAGCCTAAGCATTCTTTCGAGTAGGAATACTTGCCCCGATATCCACACATGGGCTGAACCTCACATATATGTGCACTGATAGCGTGTAGCTATCACAAATAATTAACGCAACTAGTGCTTCCACTGGGCTTTAAATAAAATAGTCACCTCAAATAAGTCGCAACCCCGAAACAATATACTTCTGAGAACTCCCAGTCTCCAAATTCATCGAACACATGAATCACCGTAACTGATCCCAACTTCAGCACTAAAATGACTAACACATCTTCCATTCACGATAATCCCATGGGGAATACTTTCATAATTCTTCCGTTCCATATAGCAATAATTTGAATATCAACAGTCTATCAACCAGGTGAGTACTGCAATACCGATGAACATCCGTAAGTCAAAACATAACGCGCCTTCTGAAATGCGAACCCTTCTTAGGAATTACCAAGCAGTTATAACACCCATCAAAATATCTGAAACTCACTACGCTGTCCAACATTCATTACCTTCTCTTCAAGACTGAACTGTCACCCTGTACATGTAAATCCTAATCCCGCACAACACACCACATCTAGCCATCATGTAAAAAATACAAGAGTCCTATTATCAACTTTTAGTCACCAACAATTTACATACTCTATTAGTTTGAAATCGTTCTCTTGCTCCTTTACAGGAGAAAATCACAATAGACAACACGTTCTCCACACCGGTAGAAAAGTATCCGATTCAAACCATGGTAGAAACCATCATGAACACTTTGAAATCCATCTGCACATAACCAGGCTATTAGAATTAAAATTTTCTAACTCGACCAAACCACGTAGGTCACCAAAACCCAAGGATATTGCCACCAAAACATCTGTAAAGTCTTACCACGTCGTAATTACCTAAAGGACCGATCCTACCATTACCACACCGGTCTAGCCTACTACCCAGTTGTCCTATTTCTCCGAGTCCCTTCCGAATTTTCCATCAAATTGATACTTCTCCTTGCTAAACACCACGATATTTAACCACAACTCACCCCACAAATCTTAGCATAGAACCACAACGCCCTACGACCTTTAAGAAACCGTGTTCTTCTTAAGCACCTCCATAAATACCACAACTCTAACACTCACTCTGAAAATACCTTATGTGAGTCTAAAGCCGTTTCATTCACCTTCCTGATACCTAAATATAAAATCCATAATGATATACAAAAATTCCATAAGTCTCGACTCCATCCAACTTAAATCTCAGACTTTAGCCGCAAACAAATCCGCCAAAAATTTTCAATTGTTACATATAAATCTCGAATCCATTAGAACTTACTCGAGAATCACCCTCTTTGTTCAAATCCACATTACACCGCCCAAATGGGCCAAAGGACACGTGCCCCATTAACACAACAACTCTCAAAGAAGTAACTCTACTTTAATACCACCTATCAAATTCATACTCCGTACGCACCACATCATTCACAAATAACAACTCACTCATCCCACGATTTTCATATACTCATAAGTGCAATATAACCCATATTCAGGAATTTCCTTACTAGAGTCATTCTCGAACTCCACCTCTGCAAGTGATCACTGATTCCCAAGTAAACCTCAGATCAAAACAAAATTTTGACACATAGCCATGAATTAATTTGCCGATAGCAGACTCCCCCACTTGGCTCAAAGCCATAAATCAAAACATTCGATAACTCACAATAACCATACTCTCTTACTGCCATAATGCTACAGTCAGTTCAATGAAAATTCTTCTCAAGCTCATGTGACACCAACCATAAAATACCTCGATCATCCTCTAAGCTCGCAATCATTCTCTTGTCACTCAAGTCAAGTTTCTTAGCCAAATTCAATTTCAAATCTCCACACATATGCCTTGCTGGCAGAAAAGAAACTTTCCACTCCTATATAAGGAATATAACCGAACATATGAATCCAAAAGCACAATTTACAACTGAAGCTACAGAGCTTAAGCTGCGGTCTAACCATGGCCTCAAGTCCTCCAGACTGGCCCATCACCAAAACACAGAATATATATTTCAAACCTCGTTCATGGAATCACAAGCCGGTGATGCACAGCTGATACGGAGCGCTCATATGCGCATACGAATGCGTGGAAGGAATTCAAAGAGTTATATTTCTAGGTGAATCAATTCCGCATGATAAAGAAAGAAAGATGGGAAGTATATATCCTAAATGCCCTGTAGCCCCTCGAAGATAAGTATGGACGTCATCATACCGATCCGCAAGACTCTACTAGACACTTGCTCATGACTTGTAGAACCTATGAACCTAGAGCTCTAATACCGCCTTGTCACGACCCAAAATCCAACTAGTCGTGATGACACCTAACTCAACCCGCTAGGTAAGCCAACTTTCAACTATCCAATTCCAATAACAATTATTAAATAAATTTAAGTAAATAATTATCTTAACCTTATACATTCCCCAAGAACTGGTAGTACAAATCATGAGTTCTAAGAATAGAGTATACAAAACGCAAATGAAATAAATACATAGTCTATTTGAATAGTACATAAACAGAGCTTTTATAAATTTAAGGCTACCATGAACAAGAGGCAGCTACAACAAGAACGCAGGTACATCTTCAAATCCCACAACCATCGAGCACAGAAACAACAACAGTCAACATCTGCACGCAATGTGCAGAAGTGTAGTATCAGTACAACCGACCCCATGTACTGAGTAAGTAACAAACCTAGCCTTAGGTTAAAAGT
This sequence comes from Nicotiana tomentosiformis, assembly GCF_000390325.3. Lineage (NCBI taxonomy): Eukaryota > Viridiplantae > Streptophyta > Magnoliopsida > Solanales > Solanaceae > Nicotiana > Nicotiana tomentosiformis. The sequence continues at coordinate 94,588,408 of NC_090813.1, read as the reverse complement.
AGTGACAGGTTTATACCAAGGTCGGGTCCAAATCCACTAATCCACAACAGTTAATAATGACATAAAGCAAATAATACCAGAAGTAACTCAGAGATCAAATGCTCAGTCACATCATGATTTCAGCAATAATAGTTCTTCCTTTCAAGTACATCAGTGAAAACCTAAATCTTTTGCCAAAGTTACCGAAAATGTGAATAAGTTTGAAAACAGAAAACTTTCCAAAATCCTTTCAATAATAAATAAAATATCTCATTTTCTTTTCAGATAACCATTGTAAAAACAAATGCATCACTATCCCCATCTGTCAACATGTGTGAGAAATCATGAATAATGTGATGTCGTACAGCATGAGGAAAACACATCTCTATGCATATATGTCATGTGTGCATGTCAATGCAATGTATCTCAGAGATTATACTCATGTACTCACACTCTCAGAGTACTCAATCTCACTGTCTCGCATTCTCTCTCAGTGTGCTCAACACACTCAATCACTCAGCGCTATACAATACCTACTGCAGCGTGCAGCCCGATCCCTGTTTATAGTTTTCTGCGCTCACTGGGGGTGTGTACAGACTCTTGAGGGGCTCCTACAGCCCAAGCGCTATAAGCATGGACAACTCATGTGCTGCACGGACAACTCACGTGCCATAATATAAAATTATCATATTTTTCCCGGCACCCCATGCCCATATTTTTTTTCATAACTGCACGGACAACTCACGTACCAAAATATCAATGTATATAAGATCCGCAGGATCAATTTATTTTCAATAAAGTAAGTTTATAAATTTTAAACCAAGTAAGAAATCATCAAAGAAATGAGTTTATTTTTAAACTCATTTGGGTGAAGAAAATGACATTCCAATTAAAGTGAAGCATCCGATGACTACTAATTTGGATGTAAAATTTATTAAATTAAAACATAATAGCAATTTCTTTTATTCGAAACAACTCAAATCTAAAAAAAACAGTAAAAATCATAAACACAAATCCTCAGAGTCTTGTACAAAGAGCCAAAGCCAACACAATACAACAAGGAATACAAAACACATAATAAAATCAAATAATACATCACGAAAGAATACAAGAATTTACATATCACGAAAAAACAACATAACCAAAGGCAAGTGCAACCATAGAAAAATATCAACAAAAGGACACTCCCGAGATACCACCTCGTAGTCCCAAATCATAAATAAATTTCAACAACAACAATGCCCCCAGGCCATCACAAGTCATCACAAATCAATCCCCGACATAGCTCACCTTGTCTCACCACGTGCGCAATAATAAAGTAAATACCCGCCTTGTCTCGCCGCACACGCATAATAATATTCCCACCTTGTCTCGCCACATGCGCAAACCCACACATATAGCCCGCCTTGTCACGCCGCATGTGCATATATCAATAGTAACAATAGCACGGCAGAAACCTCGTGCAAACACCCGAACAATCCTCCCAACAATATCATGTGCCAATATCACAACATCTCATAAATTACACCTTAAGTGCTCAAATAGTACAGCATATCACAAATTGCACATCGAGTGCACAAATATCAAAACATATCGCAAATTGCACCTCAAGTGCTCAAATATTTTAACTTTCCACAGAAATCAACAATACATCATCTTCCATAATAAGGAACCCATGGCTCGACCATAATGTGCACAAAAATCTTAACAAACATGTCCGGGAGCGAATAACTCAATAAATTAATATTTCATAATTTAACACTTTGCCTCAAATATTATTTACGACTTTTATAACTCAATACCAATTGCAACAATATGAACTGGAAAGTAATTCATAAAGGAACAACGCCTTCTTTAATCCAAATTTTAGGCAAATGCATTAATGCTTCCTTTTAAACTTACATAATAAATTATTTGCAAATGAATAATCTATAATAAAATTATCTTCAGGAAATATTAACTCAATAAAAATACGGGATTCACATAAAAATCAAAGTGACAATCACACCAAATTATCATATAAAAATAAATTCAACAAACAAGGATTTATGCATGACCAATAAAGGATTTGCTATGTTCCAATAATTTTCCAATTTAATACATAAGGTCGTCTACGAATTTCAACCAATATAATTTGCACATATAAACCAAGTACGTACTCGCCACCTCACGTACATGGTTTCAATTACACTCAAGGTTAGGCAAGATACTTACCTTTTTGAAATTATGCCGATATTCCAAAATAGCTGTCTTGCTTGAATAAATCCTCCGGACATCTCAAATCTATTCAAATTAATTCAATTCAATCAATACTAATTATAGAAATTAATTCCATATGAAAATACTAATTTTCCAACAAAATTCGAAATTTAACTAAAAAATTGCATGTGGGGCCCACGTCTCGGAATCCGATGAAACTCACAAAATCCAATAACCCATTCAATTATGAGTCCACACATACCAATTTTATCAAATTCTGATAACAACTCGACCTCCAAATCTAAAATTTTCGTTCTTAAAAAGTTTTGCAAAAATCTTGATTTCTTTCATTTAAATCTGAAATAAATGACGAATATAACCATAGAATCATGAAAATGCTTCGCGATCGCGAAGTACAAATTTTCTCACCCCAAAATTTGCCTTTCGTGATCGCGAAGAACAAGTGCTCAGCTCTTCCAGATAGCTTCTAGTATAATGGTCATAACCTTTTGTACAAAACTCCAAATTGTAAATGGTTTAATTTTTGAAAACTAGACATCAAGGGCTATAACTTTCATGTTATGCTCATTCCCCAGTTCCTTATAGATTGCAAGATATAAGCTGCCAAAGTTAGCCCTGTGCAACATAAATTTCTTCTTAGCGATTTCCAAACTCTTCCCAGATAGCCTGTAATATATCAACCATAACTATTTTTACACAACTAAAATTACCAAATGGTTTAATTTTCGGAAAACTAGACACAAAGGGCTACAACTTTCATTTTTGGATCATCTCCAAATTTCTTATAGATTGCGGGATATAAGTTTCCAAAGTCGGGTCAGTGCAGCAGGATTTTCCTCTATGCGATCGCGAGTCACAGTGTCCAAACAGTAAAATTGCTCTTCGCGATCGCGACCGTTTGTCCGTGATCGCGATGCATACTGTGATGACACAAAAATGTCATCTTTAAATTTAATAATTAATTCTGTGGTCTAAGACCTTAAAAAATACTATTTATCATTCCTCGACTTGCACGCACAGTCCGTAAAATTTTCTGGAAAGTTTTTATGTGAAAAATGGATTAAAATGTGAATTAGTGCTTTAAAACTCAACGAAGTTGACTTTGATCAACATTTTGAGCAAACGGACTCGGATCAGTATTTTGACAGTTTCGGTAGATCCGTATCGTGATTTGGGACTTGGGCGTATGCCCAGAATCAAATTCCGAGGGCCTTAGCCCGAGATATGGAATTTTGATGAAAAATTAAAAGTTTAAGTTCAAATAGTGACCGGATATCGAATTATGTGCAAACAACCCCGAAATAGAATTTTGATGATTCCAACAGCTCCGTATGGTGATTTTGGACTTAGGAGCGTGATCGAAATTTTATTTGGAAGTCCGTAATGAAATTAGGCTTGAAATGGCTAAAATAGGAATTTAAAGTTTGGAAGTTTGACCGGGGAGTTGACTTTTTGATATCGGGGTTGAAATCCAGTTCTTAAAACTTTCACAGCTCCGTTATGTCATTTATGACTTGTGTGCAAAAATTGAGGTCAATCGGACTTTATTTGATAGGTTTCGACTTCGAATGTAGAAGTTGGAAATTTTAAGTTTCATTAAGCTTGAATTGGGGCATAATTCGTGGTTTTAGCGTCGTTTTATGTGATTTGAGGTTTCAAATAAGTTTGTATAATATTTTAGGACTTGTTAGTATATTTGGTTGAGGTCCCGAGGGCCTCGGGTGAGTTTCGGATGGTTAATGGATCAAAAATTGGACTTAAACAGCTGCTGCAATTTTTCTCTTCTGCTGGAAATTCTGGGCTGCGATCGAGCCCAAGATCGAGGCCCAAGATCTAACTACCATGATCGAGCTCTCATGATCGGACTCCCTGATCGATCTTCCTAATCGGACTTGACAAATCTGTAAGTTATAAAAACATGGGCATTCGACCTATTTGCCATTTTTGACAAACTTGAGCTTGAGCAGATGCGACTTTTGACAGATTTTCAAGGAAAGACATTGGGGTAAGTTATTCCAACTCGGATTTGGTCTATATATACAAATATATCATTGTTTTCACCATTTAATTAGTGTTTTGAGATTGAAATTTGGAAATTTTTTAGAAATCTCATAAAAATGAATTTTTGAGATTTCGGTATCGATTCAGAGTCGGATTTGAGTGAAACTGGTATGGTTGGACTCGTATTTGAATGGGTTATCGGATTTTATAATTTTTGCCGGATTATGAGATGTGGGCCCCACGGACGAATTTTTAATTAATTTCGGAATTTTTATTGAAAATATAGTATTTTCTTATAGAATTTATTCCTATAAATTTTAGTGATTGTATCGAATTATTTTGGTTAGATTCGAGCCAATCAAAGTTGGATAATCGAGGAAAGGGCCTTCTAGTGGATTAAATTGGAGCAAATTGAGGTAAGTCTCTTGTCTAATCTTGTGGAGGGAAAATTTACCCCATAGGTGATTAAATTAAATAATTGTTGCTAATTGTGGGGGCTACGTATGCACGAGGTGACGAGAGTCCGTGCGTAGCTACTATTAATGCTAAAGTCCGGGTAGTTTAGGACTCAAAGCATGAATGACTTGTGTAAATTGTATTCTTTATTAATTAAATTATTTGATGTATATATTGTGAATTGTTATGAAATGTAGTAAAAGATGAAATTTTTATATGCTTAATTTTTGTTTAGATTAATTAATTATTGAAATAAATTGTTATCCTCTCGAATAAATTTTACAATAAATACTCTTATTCCGGAGGTATATAAGAATATGTTCTCCTTTCTTGTGGATCGGGCCGAACGCCTCGGCAGGATAGATGCATCTATGGATTGTGTCGCACGTCCCTCGGTAGTGTACACAATATTCTAGATCGGTTCGAACGACCTCGGCATGAATCGTGTATAATAATAATAATTACACGATACTTTGATAGTTTATTTCAGCTTGCAGAGCTAATAGATAAATTGAAAATTTATTGGTATTGAAGGAATTTAATTAATATATTGAGAATTATTGCATTTGAAGGAATTTAATTATTTCTGCTGGTTAAATAAATTATTGTAAATTATGTGAATCATGGTGATTTACATATTCTAATGTTATTTCAATTTTTATTATTAACCCATAGTGAGTGTCAAAGTCGTCCATCTCGTCTCTACCACTTCGAGATTAGGCTTGATACTTACTGGTTACACGTTGTTTACGTACTCATACTACACTTGTTGCACTTTTTGTGCAGGATCTGAGACAGGTACTAGTGGAGGACCTATCATCTCATATCTACGTCATCCCGAGGCATAGCGGTGAGCTACTTTTCTGAGTCGTTCTGCAGCTACCAGTGTCTCTTCTTATATTTATATTCTGTCTATTTCATTTCAGACAGTATTTGGAGTTTTGTATAATCTACTAGATGCTCATACACTTATGACACTAGGTCTTGGCACACACATTGGTAGAATTTGGTATTTTATTATTTTTCTTGGATGAAAAGTTTAATCAATATATGTTTAATTTATTAGTTGGCTTGCCTAGCTGTAGTGTTAGGCGCCATCACGACCTATAGGTGAAATTGGACCGTGACAACATGGTATCAGAGCACTAGGTTCACGTAGGTCTCACAAGTTATGAGCAGCCTAATAGAGTCTTGCAGATCGGTATGGAGACGTTTGTACTTATCTTCGAGAGGTTATAGGGTGTTAGGAAACTATATTTCTTTATCTTCCATCGTGCAATTGATTTAATACTAAATATCCTTCTCTTACTCTCTCACAGATGGTGATAACGCGCTCGAATGAGGTTCCAGACCAGGGAAGAGCTACTCCCCCAATTGCTAGAGGCTGAGGCATAGGCCAAGGGAGGGCTCCAGCCCGTGGTAGGGGACGAGGACGTCCTAGGAATGTTCCAATTATTCCACCAGTGGGTCCAGCAGAGGATCCCATTATTGAGGAGCAGGGTGAAGTGCCTGTGGCAGAGCCAGCTCCGGTGGATTTCACATTTGCACCTGGATTTCAGGATGTTATGGGTCGTATACTGCGATTCATGGACACTATGACTCACGCCGGTTTATTTCTGGTAGACCCAACCACATCTCAGGCAGGCGGGGGAGCACAGACCCCTACCGCACATGCTCATGGACAGGCAGCTGCTGTATATCAGACCCAGGGGGCACTACCCGTGGGTGGAGCCCAGCCAGTGGCAGCAGTTACACCTGAGCCCTGGCTAGCTGCAGCCGCTGATCCGCAGAAACTATTGGACAAATGGACTAGACTACATCCTCCTGTGTTTGGGGGTGAGAAACATGAGGATCCCTAGGACTTCATTGATCGGTGCAGGGACAGACTGCAAAACATGAGGATATTAGAATCTCATGGGGTTGACTTTGATACTTTTCAGCTAGAGGGTAGGGCCTATAGATGGTGGCAGTCTTATGTTCTTGGCAAACTAGCAGATTCTCCTCCCATAACTTAGGACAGGTTCACTCGTATCTTTCTGGATAGGTATGTTCCACCCTCCCAGAGGGAAGAGTTGCAGTTTCAGTTTGAGCAGCTCCAGCAGGGTTAGATGTCAGTGACTGATTATGAGGCTAGGTTCTCTGAGTTATCTCGCCATGCACTTATGATACTCCCTACTGAGGCGGAGAGAGTGCGGAGGTTTGTAGCTGGTTTACATACTGGCATTCAGGACACTATGGCTCGAGAGGTTGAGATGGGTACTTCTTATGAGCTAGTCGTGGAGATAGTCCGAGGATTGAGGGTGTACGTCAGCGGAGTAGAGAGTAAGTTGTGAGAGATAAGCGGTTCAGGTATTCTGGAGAGTTCAGAGGTGCTCCGTCTTGGGGCAGAGGTCAGTTCGTGAGAGAGCAGTCCAGTAGGCCCCCATATCCAGCACCACTGCCTTCTCGGGGTGCTCCAGTACGGCCTTATTTTAGTGCTATACCAGAGAGTTCTTATCGCCCACCAGCTATTCAAGGTTCTTCCAGTGGGTATTCAGGTCCCCAGGGCCATACCTCTAGTCAACGGCTTATTGCGCCGCAGAGTTGTTATGAGTGTGGGGATCCCAATCACATACGGAAATTTTGCCCCAGGATTCGGGGTAAACTAGTGCAACAGGGTCAGCAACCTATGATTACCGGACCAGTTGCTCCATTAGTAGTCCGACCACCTAGAGGTGAAGGACAGGTGGGTAGAGGCTGTCCTAGAGGTGGAGGTCAACCAGTTGGCGCTCCAGCTCGGTTCTATGCTTTTCCGGCCATACCAGATGCAGAGGCCTCAGATACCGTGATTACAGGTATTATTTCTATTTGCGGGAAAGATGCCTCGGCATTATTCGATCCATGATCTATGTATTCATATATGTCATCTCTATTTGCTCCATTCCTGGGTGTTTCTTGTGAGTCCTTGAGTACTCCTGTTTATGTGTCCACTCATGTGGGCGATTCTATTGTTGTGAACCGGATCTACCGGTCCTGTATTATTACATTCTGTGGTTATGAAACTAGAGCAGATCTCCTATTGCTTGAGATGACCGATTTTGAAATTATTCTGGGCATAGATTGGTTATCTCCATATCATGCTATTCTAGATTGTCATGCCAAGACTGTTACCTTGGCTATTCCAGCATTGCCTAAGCTGGAGTGGAAGGGTTCGTCTGTTAGTTCATTTAATTGAGTTATTTATTTTATAAAGGCTCAACACATGGTTGAGAAGAGTTGTTTGGCTTATCTAGCATATGTTCGGGATACTATTGCAGAGACTCCGACTATTGATTCAGTGCTTGTAGTTTGGGAGTTCTCCGATGTATTTCCTTCAGATCTTCCAGGTATTCCACCTGATCGTGATATTAATTTCTGTATTGACTTGGCTCCAGATACCCAGCCTATATCTATCCCACAGTATCACATGTCTCTGAAAGAATTGAAAGAATAGCTTGAAGAGTTACTAGCCAAAGGGTTCATCAGACCGAGTGTATCGCCTTGGGGTACACCAGTATTATTTGTGAAAAAGCAGGATGGAACAATGAGGATGCGCATTGATTATCGCCAATTGAACAAAGTCACTATTAAAAACAAGTACCCGTTGTCGCGTATTGATGATCTATTTGACTAGTTGTAGGGTGCTAGGGTGTTCTCTAAGATCGACTTGAGGTCGGGGTACCATCAGTTGAAGATTCGGGATTCGAATGTTCCGAAGACTGCTTTTCGGACTAAATATGGTCATTATGAGTTTCTAGTGAGGTCCTTCTGTTTAACTAACGCCCCGGCAGCGTTTATGGATTTCATGAACAGGGTATTCAGGCCATATATTGATTCGTTTGTCATCGTCTTCATTGATGACATCTTGATCTACTCGTGTAGTAAGGAGGAACATGAGAAGCATATGAGAGTAGTGCTTCAGACATTGTGGGAACAAAAGCTATATGCTAAGTTCTCTAAATGTGAGTTATGTCTTGAGACTGTAGCTTTTTTGGGACATATTGTATCGGGCGAGGTTATTAAGGTTGATCCCAAAACGATTGAGGCAGTTCAGAATTGGCATCGTTACACTTCGGCGAATGAAATCAGGCGTTTTCTGGGTTTGGCAGGTTATTATCATCGGTTTGTGGAAGGTTTTTCATCTATTGCAGCACCTTTGACCAAATTAACCCAGAAGGGTGCTCCGTTCCGATGGGCCGATGATTGTGAGGTGAGCTTTCAGAAGCTCAAGACAGTATTAACTACAGCACCAGTGTTAGTGTTTCCTTCCGATTCGGGGATGTATACAGTGTATTGTGATGCTTCACGCATTGGCTTGGGTTGTGTATTGATGCAGGAAGGGCAAGTTATTGCATATGCTTCACGTAAGCTGAAGCCCCTACGAGAAGAATTATCCGGTACATGATTTGGAGTTAGCTGTGATTGTTCACGCTCCTAAGATTTGGAGGCATTATCTTTATGGGGTGTCTTGTGAAGTTTATACTGATCATCGCAGTTTGCAGCATTTGTGCAAGAAGAGAGACCTAAATTTGAGGCAGCACAAATGGCTGGAATTACTGAAAGATTATGATATTACTATCCTATATCATCCGGGTACAACAAATGTGGTTACAGATGCCTTGAGTAGAAAGGCAGAGAGTATGGGTAGTTTGGCTTTCATTTCAACAGAGGAGAAGCCATTAGCTTTGGATATTCAGTCCTTGGCCAACATACTTGTGCGGTTGGATATTTCAGAGCCCAGCCGAGTTCTTGCATGTGTTGTGGCCCAATGTTCACTATTTGAGCAGATCAAGGCTCGCCAGTATGATGACTTACACTTGATGGTTCTTCGAGAAACGGTACTACGAGGTGGTGCCAAGGAAGTTACTATTGGTACGGATGGTGTTCTGCGACTCCAGGGCCGTCTATGTGTTCCTAATGTGGATGGACTGAGGAAAAAGATCCTAGAGGAGGCACAGAGTTCCAGGTATTTTATTCATCCGGGTGCTACGAAGATGTATCGTGATTTGAGGCAGCATTATTGGTGGCGGCGAATGAAAAAGGACATAGTTGAGTATGTAGCTAGGTGTCTGAATTGTCAGCAAGTTAAATATGAGCACCAGAGGCCAGGTGGCCTACTTCAGCAAATGACTATACCGAAGTGAAAATGGGAACGCATCACTATGGACTTTGTAGTTGGGTTGCCGCGGACCTTGCAGAAGTTTGATGCAGTTTGGGTCATTGTCGACAGGTTGACCAACTCAGCATATTTCATTCCGGTTGTGACTACGTATACTTCAGAGAGGTTGGCCCAAATTTATATTCAGGAGATAGTTCGGTTGCACGGTGTGCCAATTTCCATCATATCAGATAGAGGTTCTCAGTTTACTTCACATTTCTGGAGAGCAGTACAGAGTGAGTTGGGGACCCGTGTAGATCTCAGCACAGCTTTTCATCCGCAGACCGACGGGCAGTTAGAGCGAACAATTCAGATTTTGGAGGATATGCTCAGGGTATTTGTGATTGACTTTGGAGGTCAGTGGGATTGTTTCTTTCCTTTGGCCGAGTTTACGTATAACAACAGTTACCAATCCAGCATCGAGATGTCTCCATTTGAGGCTTTGTATGGTCGACGATGTCGTTCGACCATCGGATGGTTTGAGCCCGGCGAGTCTATGTCGTTCGCCCATCGGATGGTTTGAGCCCGGCGAGTCTAAGTTATATGGTACTGATTTGGTGAAAGATGCCTTGGAAAAGGTAAAGTTCATTCAGGAGCGACTTCGTACAGCACAGTCCAGATAGGAGAGTTACGTAGATCAGAAAGTGCGTGATTTATCCTTTATGATGGGTGAAAAAGTTCTCTTGAAAGTTTCGCCGCTGAAGGGAATCATGAGATTTGGGAAAAAGGGGGAAATTGAGCCCAAGGTTTATAGGCCCATTTGAGGTGTTGAAACGAGTTGGGGAGGTTGCTTATGAGCTTGCACTGCCACCTAGCCTATCGGGAGTTCATCCAGTTTTCCATGTATCTATGCTCCGAAAGTATCATGCCGACTTATCACATGTGTTAAACTTCAGCACAGTTCAGCTAGATAATAGCTTGGGTTATGAAGAGGATCCAGTTACCATTGTTGATAAACAGGTTTGCCAGTTGAGGTCCAAGAGGATTTCTACAGTTAAAGTCCAGTGGAGGGGCCAACCAGTCAAGGAAGCGACTTGGGAGGCCAAGGAAAACATGCGGAGCATATATCCACACTTATTCAACACTTCAGGTATAATTCTAAACTCGTTCGAGGATGAACGTTTGTTTTAGAGGTGGAGAATGTGATGACCCAAAAATGTCATCTTTAAATTTAATAATTAATTCTATGTTTCAAGACCTCGAAAAGCACTATTTATCATTCCTCGACTTGCGTGCGCAGTCCGTAAATTTTTTTAAAAAATTTTTATGTGAAAAATGGATTAAAATGTGAATTAGAGCTTTCAAACTCAACGAAGTTGACTTTGGTCAACATTTTGAGCAAATAGACTCGGATCAGTGTTTTGACAGTTTTAGTAGGTCCATATCGTGATTTGGGACTTGGGCATATGCCCGGAATCAAATTCCGAGGTCCCTAGCCCGAGATATGAAATTTTGATGAAAAATTAAAAGTTTAAGTTCAAATAGTGACCAGATGTCGAATTATGTGCAAACGACCCCGAAATAGAATTTTGATAATTCCAACAGCTCCATATGGTGATTTTAGACTTAGGAGTGTGATCAAAATTTTATTTGGAAGTCTGTAGTGAAATTAGGCTTGAAATGACTAAAATAGGAATTTAAAGTTTAGAAGTTTGACCCGGGAGTTGACTTTTTGATATCGGAATCGGAATCCAGTTCTAAAAATTTTTACAGCTCCATTATGTTATTTATGACTTGTGTGCAAAATTTGAGGTCAGTCGGACTTTATTTGATAGATTTCGACTTCGAATGTAGAAGTTGCAAATTTTAAGTTTCATTAAGCTTGAATTGGAGCATAATTCGTGGTTTTAGCGTCATTTTATGTGATTTGAGGTTTCAAATAAGTTCGTATGATGTTTTAGGACTTGTTGATATATTTGGTTGAGGTCCTGAGGGCCTCGGGTGTGTTTCGGATGGTCTACAGACTTCCAAATAATTTTCCGGACAAGCTCCTAAGTCCAAAATCACCATACGGAGCTATTGGAATCATCTGAATTTGAATCCGAGATCGTTTACACATAAGTCAAATCTCCGATCAACTCTTCCGAAAATCAAACTCGGCCACACTCGCGGGTCATAATACATATTACGAAGCTGCTCGAGACCTTAAGTCACTGAACGAGGCGTTAATTCGTAAAACGACGAGTCGGGTTGTTACAGTGTTTTAACTAAAATATTGTTTGTTAAATTATTTCTTTATCTAAAATTTTGGGTGAGCTAAAATTAAGAATTTGAATAAAAAAGTATAATATTAGTATTTTTTGTATTCAATATAAATTATAATTAAAGTTGAATATAAGGTATTGGAATACTTTCGTGATACAAATTTTTTTCTTATATTAAGGTACCTAATTGGACCAATGTTCATCATTATTAGAAATTTATTTATTTTTGAAAATTATTTTGTAACACAAATATATTATTTAATAATTTTTAAGTAATTTTTTAAAACTTGTATACTCATTAATATAGACGTGCAAAACGTGTACCATGTTAAAAGCACGAAGCCCCTTAGCAAATATCGTTCATCTTTTTTACCCTTTTAAAATAGAGTTCATATTAAACAAAATAGTTATTTGATTATCTCATATTAATATTTAAGAATAGTAACTTAATTAATTTCCTACTATCTAGGAATATTAATTTAATTATTCCCCTAAAATAAATTTGAATTTGACCTTATAAATTATTTCCTAATTTAAACTATGTAACTTAACGATTATTATGAAAGAAGGACCCACGAACATTCTTTAAACAAATCTAGGAAATTGATTTCAATCCACCATCGTTGATATTGTTGGAGTTCTGTCTATGGTACAATAAACGATAAAGCATTCACAATTTAATTATTTTAGTGAAAACAATTTAATAAAATAATAAGAAACTACAAATAAAGTCGGGCACTGAAATAGCATAAAAATAGAAAACTATAAATAATGTCACTTCCTGCACTCATAACTTTTTAAAAAAAATATGTACACATGATTTTATTTTATTTTTGGTTAAATTATTTCCTAATTTGAATTTTATAAATTCAAATACTTCTATGATTTACTATTTAATTTGTTTACGTTTGATTTGTTTATAAGTTGGTGTATATTTACTTTTGTGATTTGTTCGATAATTTATTTAAGTCTGGTTTAGAACAAATAGTGAGCAAAAATAATTCTAGGATAAAAATTTAGTATCGTCTAATTTTGCCACGACTCAAAATCCATTAAAGGTCGTGATGACGCCTAACACCACTGTCAGGCAAGCCAACAATAAAAGTTTAACTTAATTACTCATTTTAGTATTTTTGAAATCGTAAATTTCCTTCAATTAAATAGTAAGAGATAAAATTTTACAGAGTAAATGATAATATCTTCACAACAACAATACAGAACAACCCATAATCATCCCCAAAATCTGGTGTCACAAGTGCATGAGCATTTACTAGGAAGTAAAATAAAATACAGCATCTATCCGGAATATAAATTGAACAGGAGAATATAAATAACTCTGAAGGAGACTCTGCTGGTTGCGGATCGTAACATGAAATGCAGCTCACAGTAAGTCCCCGCATCATCCGCGCCTCCGCGCCCAAAGGACCACCAGGCATAAAAGTACCTCCACAAAAAATATGCAGCAAGTGTAGAATGAGTACGTAAATCAACGTGTACCCAGTAAGTATCTAGCTTAACCCTAGAGGAATAGTGACGAGGAGTCGACATCGACACTCACTAGTGGTCCAATAATATCAGGTACAGTAAAGAGGTGACCAAATATGAGGCAGAGTATATAAAAAAAATAAACAAGTATAAATACGTGGTACGATTCCCCTCTTTACATTAGGCTCAAGCTCTCGATTAGCAAATTTCCTCCTCAACCAGAGCATATATATATATATATATATATATATATATATATATATATATATATATAATAGACCTCACCAAAATGGGTCGCTATACTTCAAATCAGGAAGAACTCACAGATACACTGGCTTCTTGCCAAATGTTACGTACGATTTCATGAGGATATTTTATAGAAATGCCGAGGCGTACGGCCCGATCCCATCATAATTTGTGCACTGTCGAGGGTCGAACAACACGAACCATAGATGCATCTATTAACCTACTAAAGCGAACGGACCGCTCCCATAAGAGTATGGTACATAAATCATGCCGAGGCGAACGGCTCGATCCCATTAGAGTGTGGTACATAAATCCTGCCGAGGCGAATGGCCCGATCCCATTAGAGTAAGAAACTTTAACGGGTCCTTGACCCACTCACGAATAAACGTGTGAGTTATAATTTCTTTAACGAAAAACCTTTCAATGAAACATACACATATATATCACGGACACAATTTCATAAGAAGAGTACAATTGTTTCGTGACTAATCATGAAACTCGTGACGTCTCTACAATAACGAGTCTATCACTCTACGCATGTCTAGTCTCAAGTCATAATACGAAATAAAAGAATTAAACGAGCAAAGATAATCTCTACAGTGCAAGTATAGCATGGTGTGAACCTAACTCTACCCGGACAATAACATGAATCTAGTTACGTACGGACTCTCGTTACCTCGTACGTACGTAGCCCCCGCATCAAGTTACACATATTAAATATATCACCTAGGGATAGTTTCCCCCTCACAGACTTAAACATGAGACTTACCTCGTCTCAAATCTTACTTTGCGATCTAAAATTGTGCTTTAAACTCTCAACTCGATGCCAAACGACCCGAAACTAGCCAAATGACATTTAAAATAGTCAATACATGTTTAAGAGTTCATTTTCTAACTATTAAAGTGATTTTCCAACCCAAATTGAAGAATTTCTAAAATTCACCCCTGGGCCCACGTGCCATGATTCCGGAAATATTCGGAGAAAATTGTTACCCATAATATTATAAACTCAAATATATGATTTTTACTTGATTTCATAACAAATTTCGTGGTTAAATCTCCTATTTATAAAAAAAACCTAGGTTTTCACCTAAACTCCAAGTTTTTCACTGATTTAAATGTTATAATCTATCCATAACTATGTATTTAACTCACATTTGATAGGAATTATTTACCTCAATTAGTTGATGAAAAATCCCTCTCTAACCAGCTCCAAAATCGCCCCCAAGAAGTGTAAGAAATAAGCAAAAATGCTCAAACCACGATTTAAAATACCCACTGCCTTCAGCAATTTTTCACACCTGCGGTGCCTTGGCCGCATTTGCGGCACCACATCTGCAGTGCTTAGGCCGCTTCTGCGGAGTTCTCAAGTCAGCGAGGGTCGCTTCTGCGGAGGGGAGTGCCGCTCCTGCGGTCCCGCTTCTGCGGCAATGGGGCCGCCCATGCGGAGGGATACGCTCATGCGCTCTTCAAACTCACACCTGCGGTCCACTGCCACTCGTCCCCTGACCGTTTCTCAGACATAACTAACGCACCTGCGGGCTCGCACCTGTGGCCGGCCAAGCACAAGTGCGATCACACAAGAAGCTAAAAGCTTTAGCACTTGCTTTTAAGTCCGAACTTGATTCGAGCCTCGTCCGTTTAATGCCTGGGGCCCTACCCGAATGTACCAACAAGTTTGAAATCATAAAACGGACTCGCTCGAACTCTCGGAACATACAAAACAACAACAAAACTAAGAATCATACCCCAAACTAATTGAATCAAAATATGAACTTCAAGTTATTCAATTTACTCCCAACGCGACGAAACGTACTTAAACTACTCGGAATGATACCAAATTTTGCGTGCAAGTCTTAAATGACATTACCGACCTACTCCAACTTCTGAAACCGAAATCTGAATCCGATATAAAAAAGTTCACCCTCGGTCAAACTTTTCCAAAAACTTCAAATTTCCATTTTTCGCCAAATGACCTCGAAACGACCTACGGACCTCCAAATCCATATTCGAACGTTCTCCCAATACTCGAATCACCATACAGAGCTATTCCTAGACTCGAAATCCCAAACGGACATCGATAACATTGAAATGCACTTCCACCCAAATTTATGAAATCCTTCCAAAATGCCAACTTTCCACAATAGGCGCCGAAACGCTCCCGGGTCATCCAAAACCCGATCCGGACATACGCCGAAGTCCAAAATCATCATACGAATCTGTTGGAACCTTCAAATCCCGATTCCGAGAACTTTACTCGAAATCACACCTTAGTAAATTCTTCCAACTTAAAGCTCCCAAAATAAAAAAAATCTTTCTAAATCAACCCTAGACTTCCTGAAATTCAATTCCGACCACACGTACAAGTCATAATACCTGAAGTGAAACTACTCATGGTCTCAAACTGCCGAACGACGCGCTAGGGCTCAAAATGACCGGTCGGGTCGTTACATATCCCTTGTTTGGTTACTAATATTGTGATAAGTTATCCATGGATTAAAAATAATACGGAGTAATTAACTTATACCTGTAAGAGGATGGAATAGTAAACCCAGGATAAAGGAGTAAAATTGACAATCCCGAGATTAATACAACATATCAAACGATCGATAAAAAATAATACCAGGATAACTAATCTCAGCATAACTAATCCTAATTTATTTAATTTAAATATAACTAATTCCAGCCTAACTTGTTTTCAAACCAAACGATACCTAAATGTAAAGACACTATAAGTTTAGCCGTGTTTTTGAAAAAGGAAAAAGTATTGAATATTGTATTCTACCTATTCTTAAAATTCTAAAGATGTATCAATCACCCATGGACTCAAATAGTTTGCACCAGTTCTTACCTCTATATAAGGGTTTTGTTGCCTCATTCTATTCTTTAATGATTGAGTTTATCAAAATTGCCGCATAAAAGTATATCAAACTTCCTAAATGTAATTATATTTACTTTATTGCATGAGTTCTTATTCATAGATAAATTCATGTATTTATCATAATGTGAAAAACCCACTGTGGTTGATTTTAAAGAGTCAACTGCGATTTATATATTGCGACTGTTTTTTTATCTCGCATTAACGATGTATAAATTTGATTCAATATTCAACGATGTTATCTTTTATCTTTGCGATAGTGATTTATTCTTTTCAACATGTTGGAAATAATTCTTATAGTATGTTTATTAATTAATGAAATATATCATTTGTATTTTTCTTGCACGAAAAAAAGAATTGTGTCATCTAGGATAAATAACTTGAGAATAAATACCTTTTCTAAAAAATCAGAAAAAATCTTAAATATTAAGGGTTATGTGATCTTAATGAAACTTTAAAGAGAAGTATGACAACTTGTAAAATTGAAGTAAATTATTTTTAAATTTGGAGTCAATTTGAAGTACATAGTGACAGTGACGACTTACGAAATAGAGTTTTAGCTTTGATTCAAGTTTATAACTCAAATATAAGTTTTAATACAATATTTTAGTATTTTATTAAAAACTATACTCATTGAGTTAGGATACGCGCGTTGACTAGTAATTAAAAAGAGAGGAAGAAGCATCCTCATTAAGCCAAGTGTCATCATCATAATAAGTTACTTTGCACTTTAGGACAATCCTCCAAGAAAATAGGAGCTAGAAGATTATTTTGAAAATTCCTTCAAAATTTCAGATTTCTTTATTTTTAAAATATTAAAGATTTTTTCTTTTTAACAAGTTAACTGATTCTAAAGCATACATTTATTAATTTTTAAAATTAAAAAGGAAATCTGATTTAGATTATTATTTAAAAATTAAACATTAAACGTTAAACATACGTTTTTGACTCTTTAACTTTGAACCATGAAGACCAAATTTTTTATTTTAAAGAGCTTTATTTAATTCAAAATTTTAGATTTATTTATTTTAAAAAAAATTAACTGATTTTAAAACATACGTCTTAAAAATTTAACTGATTTTAACATACGTTGTTTACTCCTTAACTTTAAAAAAGAAAATTGATTTAGATTATTATTTAAAAATTAAAAATCCACATTTAGAACCCACTTTCCCTACTCTTTTATTTTAAAATATTAAAAATTTCTTTATTTTTAAAAACTTAACTGATTTGAAAGCATATGTTTATTAATCTTTAAATTTAAAAAGAAAATCTGATTTTTGATTATTATTTAAAAAGTAAACATTAAAAATTGCACATTTTAAAACATACGTTTTTGACTCTTTAATTATGAACCATGAAGACCGAATTTTTTTAAAATAGTTTTATCTAATTCAAAATTATTTGGAAATAAAAACTCCTTCAAAATTCATTTAATTTTGAACCATGAAGACCGTAAAACAAAATTCCAAGAAAAGAGCTTTATTTAATTCAGTTTGTTTACTCTTTAACTTTAAAAATGAAAACTGATTTAGAACCCACTTTCCCCGAAATTTAGAACCCACTTTCCTCTGCAAAACCTCAAAACACGATTGAAACTCAAACATGCGCACGATTGAAACGGAACTTTTCCAAACTGGCGATGCCTGACTTCTATTTCTAGGACTTATAGGCGGTTCCTAAATTCAAATGTTCTTACTGCTATCAAAAATTCAAGAAAACATACGATTTTTGCAAAATATGGCTATTCACGGTGATTTAATCAAGCAAGTTCAAAATTCGGGTTGTTCATTTGTGGGAAGTACCAGATCGTTACAATTTTGATGCTATTTTTTCAAATGAATTGGTTCTACAAGATGAAAAGATATTAAAAATCTATTACTATCTTATAATTCTTTTTGCTAACTCTGTTTTTTAATTTGCATATGTGCGTATTCATGGGATAATCAGTAGCAAAAACCCGATTGAAGCATTTGTGCACCAAACATATGTATCCTCAAATATGTTTCTCAGTGATATACTTACAATATGTATCATGTTTTGCTTCTCTGATTTTTAATTTAAAAATCTGATTTTTTTTTGTTGTTCGCATAATTTTTTAATTTCTATATGTATGTATGTAATGTGATTTCTTTGTAGGGGATTAGATATATGCTTCTATTGGCAAGTCAGTGCTGCATCTTTTCAGAACACAAATTAATGAGTTTGGATTATATCTTATGGCGAACTTTGTCGTTTGTCAAATTAAGGAGATGTTCAACACCACAAAACATAACTTGAGGCTGGCCTTTTCTCAATAGACAACAGTGGCTGAAACAACTGATACACTTTTCCCAATGAATATCTTTGATCTGCGACCATATGATCAATTGATAAATAAGGTTGATGTGAACGAGACTGAATTATTTGGTAAAAATAACTTTCATCGTAAACTTCTAATTATTATTTTTTCTGCTATTTAATTAATATCTTCTTTTAATTAATTTTCATTCAAGCTTTATCCCCTTCACTTGGTATTATCGCTATATCTATGATTGAATTAATTGAGGAAGTTAGTGTACCTTCTCTGGAGCTTTTAGGATGATATGACCATTTACAATTTGAATTTAAGTAAATGTCCATACCTATTTTAATATTTTCTTTTTTAATTATTATTTTTTATATATTTTCCTATGTGGCAATATAGAAGCCTATCTTTGCAAACTCAAAATATGAAAGGACCTATTTGTAAACCAAAATCAAATATTTTTCCTTTACAATAGGAAAACTTCTCTGGAAAGACAAAACCCTTCGATTGAAAACCCTTCTGTCGATTTCAACGGGGAAAGAGCACTACTAAAAATCCGATAAAAATCGACCAAAAAACCGACCAAAAATGGTCGGTAATGGCCAATAACCGACCAAAACACGACTATTTATGTGTGAACGGTATTTTAGGGGTCGGAAAGGAATACCGACCAAAGTTGGTCGGAAATTACCGACCAACTTTGGTCGGTCAATTAAATTCAAAAAAAAATATTGCAAAAAAAAAACCGACCAACTTTGGTCGGTTTTTTCCGACCAAAGTTGGTCGGTATTTTAATTATGTAATCAAAAGATTTACCATCTGGGAATCGAACCGGGGTCTGTACTATGGCAGGATATTATTCTACCACTAGACCATTTGTGCATTTTGTTTTAAGACTGTCTTTTATTTGATTTATACTCTTTAATTGTATTTTCGCACGAAAATAACCGACCAAAGTTGGTCGATTTTATTAAAAAGTAAAATTACTGACCAAAGTTGGTCGGTTTCGTAATTAAAAAAAAATATATTTTGAAAAACCGACCAACTTTGGTCAGTTTTTGACCGACTAAAGTTGGTCGGTCGACCTTGGTCGGTTTTTGTCGAATTTCTAGTAGTGGAGGGCTTTTAAATTCTCCATTTTTCTTGTGTTTTTTAGTCCTTTTTGTTCTGCTATGTTCTATGATCCCCATTATTTCTTGTCATTCTATTGCTTTTTAAAATCTCCTTTTCTTTTGTCAATCAAATCACAAGAGATCGATGACGATGGAAGCTATTCCGAATGGTACTGTTTTTGGGTCGGTGTCCAATGGAGATAAGGTTGAGTCACAGGAAGGTGACGAGAAAAAACCTGAGGAGGAGACTGACGATGAACAAACAATGGAAATTACGATAAGGATGAGTCAGAGAAAGATAGTGCAGAGGAGGAAACTGACGAGGAACAAACAACGAAAGATGACGATGGGGACGAGTCAGAGAAAGATAGTGCAGAGGAACAAACAACAAAAGATGACGATGGGGACGAGTCAAAGAAGGATGGTGCAGAGGAGGTGGAAGTGACGGATGAGCAAGAATTTGCTGCTCGAAACACAAATAATGTCCAAGCTGGGAAAAATGAGGTAATTTAATTTTTTTGTTCCACTCGAATTTGTCGAAACTGGGGAAAATGAAACACAAATAATGTCAAATTTGCTGCTCGAAACACAAATATAGCTCGAGGACTCTGTATCGATTGTGATTGTTGTTTTTCTTCTCCGTTTGTATTTTACGTTTGAAGTTAATGGTATTTCTCAAATGTTTAAATATCTTAAATTGCTAATGTGTGTGTGTGTGTATATATATATATATATATATATATATATATATATATATATATATATATATATATATATATATATATATAGTGCGTGTGTGTGTAATCTTTTATGTTTATTCTAATATCTCTTGTGCTTAAATTAATGATCTCTTATATTTTGTTGTAATATCTCTTATATAACTAGTTTAGATCTCTTATGTTTTATTGTAAGATCTCTTATATAACTAGTTTAAAGTTTTTTGCTAATTTACTATTTTAAATTTTTTTACTGTAACTAGTTAAAAGTGTTGTAAGATCTCTTATATAACTAGTTTAAAGTTTCTATATGATCTCTTATATTTATTCTATTATCTCTTATGTTTAAATTTAATAATCTCTTATGTTTAGCTGTAAGATCTCTTATATAACTAGTTAAAAGTTTTTGCTAACTTACTATTTTAAAGTTTTAGTTGTAACTAATGGTAAGCACCCTCCACTTCCAACCAAGAGGTTGTGAGTTCGAGTTACCCCAAGAGCAAAGTGGGGAGCTCTTGGAGGGAGGGAGCCGAGGATCTATCGGAAATAGTCTCTCTACCCCAGGGTAGGGGTAAGGTCTGCGTACACACTACCCTCCCCATACCCCACTAGTGAGATTATACTGGGTTGTTGTTGGTAGTTGTAACTAGTTAAAAGTTTTTGCTAATATGCATTTGAATATGTAGGAAAACTTGCATGATGATCCACATGGACCTATGAAGTTGAGATACAATCTTAAAACAGTTCAAGACGAAACTGGTTATTTTTCCAGTAGAGTGACAGTTAGGTGTAGGATGGGTTATGCTATAGAGAGTTTGAAAAATTCTATTATTTGGACAGATCCCAGTGTTGTACTTTCTTTTTTATGTAAAACCTGTTCAGATCAATTTTTTGACATAAATCTTGGTTGCTGGAAGAGTTGCTTTCACGGCATCTTGTACCATTACTTGTTGCTAAGGGAAATTAAGATAAATAAAGAAAATGAAATGTGGTTTTTGATTCGCAACAAACCTATTCACTTTGGGATGAAGGAATTTTGCCTTGTTACTAGATGGCCAAAAAGGAAACATAGAATAGCTGAAATGATAAGGCAATCGTGCAAGCGTCGTCAACTGAGAAAAAGTACTATAGAAGTAGTTAATCCTCCTGCTTTGCTGGATGATTCTTTTGAAGAGTAGAGGAAGTCAGATGAAGAAGAGCAAGAAAATTCATGACAGTTACTTATGTTCTTTTTTCAAAATTCATGGAAGTAGAACTTGTTGTCGAGATGTTTTGAACCATCCAATTGCTATCAAATGTTTAGATGCTTAGAATCTAATGATTTTACATATATATATATATATATATATATATATATATATATATATATATATATATAATATCTCCTATACCTTATTCTAAATTCTCTTTTGTTAAATTCATTAGTATCTTGCAATTTATAATATCATATGTAAGAGATCTAACATTTAGTCATAAGAGATCTCTTATGCTTTATATATCAATCTCTTGTGTGAACAGAAATATCTCCTACATCGCAGCAGAGGAATCTCCTGCATTTTATATTAATATCTCTGTAACGATCCGGTCGGTCGTTTTGAGAATTAGAGCCCCGATCCCCAGGATTTGAGATAGCACTACTGGTGGAGGAGGATGGAGAAGGATATAGTTAGGTTTGTGGCCAAGTGTCTCAACTATCAGCAGGTCAAATATGAGCACCATAGGCCGGGTATATTACTTCAGAGGTTAGAGATCCCAGAGTGGAAGTGGGAGCAGATCATCATGGACTTTGTAGTTGGACTTCCACGGACTTTGAGAAGGTTCGATGCTATTTGGGTGATCGTGGATCGGCTGATCAAGTCAGCTCATTTTATTTCAGTGTTGACCATTTATTCTTCTAAGAGGTTGGCTGAGATTTATATCAGAGAGATTGTCCGCCTTCATGGTATTCTAGTATCCATCATTTCAGACAGAGGTACACAGTTCACATCACGGTTTTGGAGAGCCGTACAATAGGAGTTAGGTACTAGGGTGGAGTTGAGCACAGCCTTTCACCCTCAGACAGACGGGCAGTCCGAGCGCACCATTCAGATTCTTGAGGATATGCTCTGTGCTTGTGTGATGGAGTTCGGAGGGTCATGGGACCAATACTTGCCACTTGCAGAGTTCGCTTACAACAACAGTTACCAGTCCAGTATTCAGATGGCACCGTATGAGGCTTTGTATGGTAGGCGGTGCCGGTCCCCCGTGGGATGGTTTGAGCAGGGCGAGGCCCGATTTTTGGGTACAGATTTGGTCCAGGATGCCCTGGATAAGGTGAAGGTGATTCAGGAGAGACTTCGCACAGCCCAGTCCAGGCAGAAGAGTTATGTGGACCGTAAGGTTCGTGACTTGGCATTTATGGTTGGTGAGCGAGTCTTGCTTCGGGTATCGCCTATGAAGGGCGTCATGAGGTTCAGAAAGAAAGGCAAGCTAAGCTAGAGGTTCATCGGTCCTTTTGAGATATTTCGGTGAGTTGGAGAGGTTGCTTATGAGTTTGCCTTGCCTCGTAGCCTAGCAGGAGTTCATCCGGTATTCCACGTGTCTATACTCCGAAAAAATCACGGTGATCCGACTCATGTATTGGATTTCAGCTCAGTCCAGTTGGACAAGGATCTATCTTATGTTGAGGAGCCAGTAGCCATTTTGGACAGGCAGGTCAGAAAGCTCAGGTTAAAGAATATTGCTTCAATAAAGGTCCAGTGAAGAGGTCAGTCGGTCGAGGAGGCGACTTGGGAGACCGAGCAGGATATGCACAGCCAGTACCCTCATCTTTTCACAGTTTCAGGTATGTCTCTATACTCGTTCGAGGATGAACGATTGTTTTAAGAGGGAGAGAATGTAACGACCCGGCCGATCGTTTTGAGAATTAGAGCCCCGATCCCCTAATATCTGCTTTCCCCATATTTGTTTCTGCTTTTGGGATTTGCCGGAGTGTTTGGCTATGGAATTCGGGGAATTTTGGGACACTTAGTCCCTAATTGTGAGTTTAAGCCTTAAAGTTTGGACCATAGTCGGAACTGTGTGAAGACGGATCCAGAATAGAATTTTGTCGACTCTGTTAGCTCCGTTGAGTGATTTTGGGGTTAGGAGCGCGTCCGGAATGTGTTTTGGAGGTCTGTAGTAGATTTAGGCTTGAACTGGCAAAAGTTAGTTTTTCGGCGATTTCGGTCGATAGTGGAGATTTTGATATCGAGCTCGGAATGGAATTCTGAAAGTGGTTGTAGGTTCGTAGTGTCATTTGTGACTTTTGTGTAAAATTTGAGGTCATTCGAACTAGATTTGATGTGGTTCGGCGTCGTTTGTAGAATTTGGAAAATTTTAAATTCTTAATCTTGAATCCGTGCGTAATTCATGATTTTGGTGTTATTCGATGTGGTTTGAAGGCTCAATTAAGTTCGTATGGTGTTTTAGGATTGTTTTGTATGTTTGGTTGTGGTCCCGGGGGCCTCGGGTGTATTTCAGATGCTTAACGGAATGAATTTGGACTTAAGAAATATCTGGTGCCTTTGCTGATTCTGGTGTTTCGCACCTGCGGAAGGGAGGCTGCAGGTGCGAGAGCCGCAAGTGCGGAGGGAGTGCGCAGATGTGAAATTGGTGGGGCTGGTGATGGAGCACAAGTGCGCAAGTTTGACCGCACCTGCGAGCCCGCAGGTGCGAAGCGTGGGCGCAGATGCGGAACCTGGCTGCCTTAGTGAAATGTGCAAATGCGCCGATTTGGACTGCAGGTGCGAGGAATTGCCCGCAGATGCGGCCCCAGCCCGGATAAGTGACCATCGTACCTGCGATGATTTTTCCGTAGGTGCGTAATCGCAGATGTGGCCCCGTGAGCGCAGGTGCGGAAATCGTTGGGTTGAAGAGGCAACTTCGAGGGTTCATCCCTCATTTTTCACCAATTCGATTTAGAGCTCGGTGGGAGACGATTCCTCGAGGGATTTTGAAGGAGAACTATTGGGTAACTAATTCTAACTCTATTGTGATCATAATACATTAATCTATTATTGTTTTCCTCGTCTAATTAAGGAAATTGATGGTAGAAGTTTTTGAAAATCTGAGATTTGAATGGGAATTTGACGTCGAATATAGATGATTTTTGTTCGACTGAACTCGTGAGTGAATGAGTGTTCATAATTTGTAATTTTTACCCGATTCCGAGATGTGGGCCCGGGGAGACTTTTTGGGCGCTTTTCCTAATTTCACGCTTTAGCTTTGAATTAATTAGCTAAATTAGTTACTTGTAGATATATTTACATTATGCAATTAATTTGAATAGATTCGGGTCATTTGGAGTCGGTTACTCGTGACAAGAACGTGATATTGAGTTGATTTGAGCGGTTCGAGGTAAGTGATTTGCCTAATCTTGTGTTGGGGACTTTCCTTTAAGATGTTTGGTATTAATTGATGTGTGGGCGCCGTTTACGTGAGGTGACGAGTACGTACACGGGCTATTATTGCATAAATCCCATTTTTTCTTTCTAAATCATAAACTATTTTTCCTTATTAAATTGCACTAATACGTTTAATTGTTAAACATAGACTAGAGAAGCATGCTTACGTGTTTTAACTGCCTATTTGACATTCTGTGCGCCATGCTTAGTTAAGTCACTACTTTCCTTATATGTGTTAAGTATAAACTGTATAACTCGATGCCATACCTGTCATTTCATCTTGCATTGCATATTTAAATTGGGACTACGGACATATTCCGGGAGATCCCCCTATATTGCATATTCATTTGGAACTATGGGACGGTATCTCGGGAGATCCCCCAGCACTGCATATTTACTTTGGGACTACAGACGTATTCCGGGAGATCTCCCAGCACTGCATATTTACTTTGGGACTACGGACGTATTCCGGGAGATCCCCCTGTACTGCATATTCATTTGGAACTACGGGACGGTATCCCGGGAGATTCCCCACTGTGTTTATATTATTCTGAGTCGAGGACTCCCTTAACTGTTAAATTTTCGAGAATTTCTTTTTTCTGTGTTACCGTAAATCTTACTTATATCTTTTACTGTTTAATTTATTATATTTACTCCGATAGGGCCTTGACCTGACCTCGTTACTACTCGACCGAGGTTAGGCTTGGCACTTACTGGGTACCATTGTGGTGTACTCATGCCCTTCCCTACACATATTTTCGTGTGCAGATCCAGGTGCGAGCCATCAGCCTTGGGGTTAGTGCGTGCTGCTAACTCTAGGAGATTTCAAGGTACTACTGCTTGTGTCCGCAGATCTTCGGAGTCCCCTTCTACTCCCTCGCCTAGAGACTTTCTTTATTATCTTCAGACTTTTGTATAGAGCTACATAGATTATAGCAGCTTGTGACTTAGTGATATTACGGGACTTGAGAAATTATTTTGTATATGCCGAGTGGTACTACTCTTGGCTATTCACAATATGTTATTTATCTTTAAAAATGCTGTATTTTCTTAATATTTTTCGTAATATTAGGCTTACCTAGTCGTAAAGACTAGGTGCCATCACGACACCTTACGGAGGGCTAATTTGGGTCGTGACAATCTCCTACAGTTTACAACACAAATCTCTTGCTTCAAATTTCCATGGTCGCAAAAGATCTATATTATGGTCGTAAGAGATCATTAGTTGTTGATAAGAGATTAAGACCATAATATACACATTATCTTTCTTTCGTTTTAACTTGGAGTTATTATGAATAATTACTTAACAAGCACGACCGCACTTACTATCAACTAAATTTGAAAGTTTCATAACGATAAATTGCGTTGTAGTTAAAAAATAATAAACATAATAAAGGGTGACCACCAAATATATCTTGAGAGATCTACTCTTGGTCGCAAGATATATATATCATGGTCGTAAGAGATCATTAGTTATTCATAATAGATTAAGACCATAATATACGTATTATCTTTCTTTTGATGTAACTTGGAGTTATTATGAATAATTACTTAACAAGCATGATTGCACTTACTATCAACTAAATTTGAAAGTTTCAAAACGATAAATTGCGTTGTAGTTAAAAAAATAATAAACATAATAAAGGGTTACCACTAAATATAACTTGAGAGATCTAGTCATTGTCGCAAGAGATCTATATCATGGTCGTAAGAGAGCATTAGTTGTTCATAAGAGACTAAGACCATAATATACGCATTATCTTTCTTTTGTTGTAACTTGGAGTTATTATGAATAATTACTTAACAAGCATGATCACACTTACTATCAACTAAATTTAGACGTTTAATAAAGATAAATTATGTTATAATTAAAAACAATAATAAACATAATAAAGGGTGAGCACTAAATATAACTTGAGAGATCTATTCATGGTCGTAAGAGATCTATATCATGGTCGTAAGATATCATTAGTTGTTCATAAGAGATTAAGACCATAATATGCGCATTATCTTTCTTTCGTTGTAACATGAAGTTATTATGAATAATTACTTAACAAGCATGATCGCACTTACTGTAACGACCCGACCAGTCATTTTGAGTATTATAACTCTGTTTTCCTATTTACTGCTCAATTCATGTTTTACAGTTATTTTATGACTTATCGAGTTTGTTGGTTCAGGTCCGGAAGGATTTCAGAGTGAAATGAGACATCTAGTCTCTTAATTGAAAACTTAAGATGGAAAAGTTGACCGAATATTGACTTATATGTAAATGACCTCAGAATTGAATTCTGATGACTCCAATAGATCCGTATGGTGATTTTAGATTTAGGAGCGTGTCCGAAAAATTATTTAGAGGTCCGTAGTGGAATTAGGCTTGAAATGGAGAAAGTTAAATTTTTGGGAAGCTTGACCGGGGGGTTGACTTTTTGATATCAGGGTCAGAATCCGATTTTGAAAATTGAAATACCTCCATTATGTCATTTATAACTTGTGTACAAAATTTGAGGTCAATCGGACGTGATTTGATAGGCTTCGGCGTTGTATGTAGAAATTTGAAATTTCAAAGTTCATTAGGCTTGAATTGGGGTATGATTCATGATTTAGCATTGTTTGAGGTAATTTAAGGGTCCAAATAAATTTGTATGATGTTTTGGGACTTGATGGTATGTTTGGTTGAGGCCCCGGGAGGGGGGGGGCTCGGGTGAGTTTCAGGAGGTTAACAGATCATTTTTGGACTTGGCATGTTGGCTGAAGACTGCTGGTGTGTTTTTTTGGTTTCCTTCTTCGCGTTCGCGAGTGGGCCCTCGCGTTCACGAAGGGGAATTTGAGGCAGGCAATATTTTCCCTTCGCGTTCGCGAGGGGGGCTCGCGTTCTCGAGAGGAGCTGGGTTGTGCATCGCGTTCGCGTTTGGGTATCGCGTTCGCGAAGAAAAAGAAAATAGTGTGCATGGGTTTTTGCCTTCGCGTTCGCGAAGGGGAGTTCGCGTTCGCGAAGAAGCGCTCGGTAAAGTATCGCATTCGCGAGCAGTGTTTCGCATTCGCGAAGAGCAATGTTGGGCAGCACGACTTTGTGCTTCGCGAACACGAGAGACCTGTTGCGTTCGCGATGAAGAGAGGTCTGGATAGAAAGTTTAAGTTCTGAAAATGGGACTTCGTCCCATTGTCCATTTTTGACGGATTGGAGCTTGGGAAGAGGCGATTTTTGGGAGATTTTCAAGGAAAAAAATGGGGTAAGTGTTCTTAACTCAATATTGGTTAAATTACCCGAATCCATGGTTATTTTTAACATTTAATGGGTGAATTAAGTTGGAAAATTTTAGAAAACCCTTTTGGTTTAATTTGAAGATTTGAGGGTCGAGTTGAGGTCATATTTTGGTAAAATTGGTATGGTTAGACTCGTAGTTGAATGGGCTTTCGGATTTTATAACTTTTGTGGCAATTTTTGAGATAAATTTTGGATTTTGTTGGAAAATTAGCATTGTTTTATGGAATTAATTTCACTAAATTTTATTGACTGGATCGAATTATTTGTGGCTAGATTCGAGGCGTTTGGAGGCCAATTTACGAGGAAAAGATATTGCAGAATAAAGAATTACATGGCTTGAGGTAAGTAACAGTTTTAAATTTGGTCCTGAGGGTATGAAACCCTGGATTATGTGTTATGTGATTGGTTTTGAAGTGACACACATGCTAGGTGACGGGCGTGTGGGCGTGCACTATAGGAATTGTGACTTGGTCAAATTTCATGAAACTGTGCAGTTGAATTATCTCTTGATATCCGTACATTCTCTACGTGTTAGAGAAAATTGAGCTGAGACTCGTATTAAAAATCATGCTTGGACATATGCTGTTATTATTGGTACTCACTGGGGTAATTTCTGTGGTTGAATTATATGTTCAAATTGAAATTTCACACTCAGTCATGTTTACTCATTTCATATCATATCTCAATCTCTGTTGCTATTTATTAAAACATCATATTATCACTTTTTGGTTGATTATCATGATTTCTAAGAGCCCGAAAGACTGGAGAGGTTGATGACTGAGTGAGGCCGAGGGCCTAATTGTGAGGATATTTATGGATCGGGCTGCACGCCGCAGCATGTTTTCATTGATTTATGCCATGATTAGCTTGATCTAGCGCTTGGGCTGAAGGAGCCCCTCCAGAGTCTGTGCACACCCCCGGTGAGCGCAGGTACCTACTGAGTGCGAGTGCCGAGTGCGAGTGCCATGTTCCGAGTGATGAGTAACTGTGAGGAATGAGCGACTGTGAGGAAAGAGTGACTGTGAGGTTAGAGTGAATGGGAGGACTGAGTGACTGCTACTCTGAGAGGATGCATTGATTTCATTATTTGCTGCATTTCAGCTGTCATATATCATTATTTTTGGAAATATGGGAAAAACACTATTTTCTGTTTCGTTCAAACTTGATATGAAATTTCAGTGAAATCTTAAATGTTGAACTTGAGAGCATGCCTACTCTTTTATAGTGGAAAGTCCTATATTTGGACTTAGTTGAGAAGCTCGTCACTACTTTCAGTTCTTTATTTACTATTGTTACTTACTGAGTTGGTTGTACTCAGACTACATCCTGCACTTTGTGTGCAGATCCAGGTGATCCCGGATACAGTGGGTGTTTATTCTTTCATACAGTTAATTTTTTGGAGATTCAGAGGTAGCTGCCATGTTTCGCAGACCTTGTCTCTCCTTCCCTATCCTTTTGTTTATTGTATTTGGTCTCAGATTATTATAGACCATGTTTTCCAGATTTGTAATGTATAGATGCTCATGTACTCAGTGACACCGGGTTTTGGGAGTATGTTTATTTCTAATGTTTGTGGGATTTACCCCTAAACTTAATTATTATATTTTTAGTATTTAAAAGGAATTGTGGGTTATTGATGTTGTCGGCTTGCCTAGTATCGAGATCGGCGCCATCACGATAGGTGAGATTTTGGGTCGGGACAAGTTTGTATCGGAGCCTAGATTACATAGGTCTCACGAGTCATGAGTAGGTTTAGTATAGTCTTGTGGATCGGTACGGAGACGTCTGTACTTATCTTCGAGAGGCTGCCTAACCCTTAGAAAAATTTTACTTTCTTGTATTTTGTCGTGCGAATTGTTGATTCCGGAAATTAAATTTCTGTTGTTCTATTCTCTTAGAAATGGTGAGGACACGTACTACCAAATCGGACGATCAGCCACCAGTGCCACCAGCTAGGACCGCGAGAGGTCGGGGCCGTGGTAGAGGCCGGGGCCGAGGTAGAGGTCGAGGTATAGCTCGTATAGCAGTTGGAGCAGCACCTGTAGCACCACCAGGTGCTCCAGCTCAGGAGCAGATTCCAGATATAGTTGAGCCGACAGGACCAGCTCAGGCACCAGCTGTGCCCATTGAGATTCCAGGCCTTCAGGAGACTTTGGCCCAGATATTGACAGTTTGCACTGGCCTTGCTCAGGTGGTTTTGGCTCAGGCCGCACCTGCCACTTCTCAGGCCGGGAGAGGTACTCATACCCCTGTTGCTCATACTCTAGATTCGGTGGTACATGGACTTCAGATATCGGGGGCACTACCAGCCCAGACGGCTGCAGCTGTTCAGGCCCCGGTAGTCCCTGTTATGGCAGATGATGAGCAGAGGAGACTTGAGAGATTTGGGAGGCTTCGACCTCCATCATTTAGCGGTGCTGAGTCAGAGGATGCTCAGGGTTTTCTGGATAAGTGCCAATGGATGCTTCGGACAACAGGTATTTTGGAGTCCAGTGGGGTCTCATTCATTACTTTTCAGTTTTCTGGAGCTGCCTTCAGATAGTGGGAGACTTATGAGAGGCGCAGGCCGGTCGGTGCTGTACCACTTACATGGCAGGAATTCTCCGTTCTCTTTTTGGAGAAGTTTGTGCCGCAATCTCGCAGAGAGGAGCTGTGCAGATAGTTTGAGCAGTTACATCAAGATGGTATGTCCGTGATGCAGTACGAGATGAGATTTTCTGAGTTGGCTCGTCACGCAATTTGGTTGGTTCCCACTGATAGGGAAAGGATTAGGAGGTTCATTGATGGCCTCACATATCAGCTACGGTTACTTATGACTCGGGAGAGAGTATCTGGTGCTACTTTTGATGAGGTAGCTGACATTGCTCGGCAGATAGAGATGGTCTGGAGCCAAGAGCATGGAGAGTAGGAGGCTAAGAGGCCTCATGGTCCAGGTGATTTTAGTGGTGTTCTTTCCGGGGGTCAGTTTTACCGCGGTAGGGGTTGTCCTAACATACATGCTCAGGCGGGTCGTCTAGTTCACCGTGGTGCATCATCCAGCCAGGGTTCATATAGTTCTCATTAGGGCCAGTCATCTCTCAGTGCCCTGCCAGCCCAGAGTTCGTCCTGTGCTCCTTCATTTCAGGGTTCATTTGCACAGGGTGCTTCTAGCAATTATTCTGGTTCTCGGGGCCCGATTCAGTCAGCACCACCACCAGTACTAGGGATCTACTTTGAGTGCGGTGAATTTGGGCATATGTAGAGATAATGTCCTCGTCGCTCGGGAGGTCCAGTGCAGCAGAGAAGTCAGACTACGACTTCAGCACCAGTTACTTCACCACCCACCCAGCCAACTTGGGGTGGGGGTCAGTCAGCTAGGGGTCACCCAAGAGGGGGAGGCCGATCAGGTGGTGGTCATGCCCAATTCTATGCTTTTCCTGCCAGGCCAGATGTTATTGCTTCAGATGCAGTGATCACAGGTATTGTTTCAGTGTACCACAGGGAGGCTTCTATAATATTTGAGCCTGGTTCCACTTATTCATATGTATCATCGTATTTTGCTCGTTATTTGGATATGCCCCATGAGTCCTTAGTTTCACCTGTTCGTGTATCTACATCGGTGGGCGATATTATTACTATGGACCGTGTGTATCGGTCATGTGTGGTAACTATTAGGGAACTGGAGACTAGAGTTAATCTTTTATTACTCGGTATGGTTTATTTCGATGTAATTCTGGGTATGGATTGGTTTCTCCATGTCATGCTATTCTGGACTGTCACGTAAAAACCGTGACGTTGTTGATGACGGGGTTAACAAAGGTTGAATGGAGAGGTTCTCTTGATTTTGTTCCTAACGGGGTAATTTCTTATTTGAAGGCCCAACGTATGGTTGGGAAGGGGGTTTTATCATATTTGGACTTTGTGAGAGATGTTGATGCAGATATTCCTACTATTGATTCAGTATTGGTAGTGCGAGACTTTCCGGATGTATTTCCTGCAGAGCTGCCGGGTATGCCACCCGACAGAGATATTGATTTCGGTATTGATTTGGTGCCTGGCACTCAGCCCATTTCTATTCCTCCGTATCATATGGCACTAGCCGAGTTAAAAAAATTGAAAGAGCAACTTCAGGAACTCCTTGATAATGGGTTTATTAGGCCTAGTGTGTCACCTTGGGGTGCACCAGTTTTGTTTGTGAAAAAGAAAGACGGTACTAAGCGGATGTGCATTGATTACAGATAACTCAACAAAGTTACAGTCAAGAACAAATATCCTTTGCCGCGTATTGATGATTTATTTGACCAACTTCACGGAGCAAGGGTATTCTCCAAAATTGACTTGAGATCGGGGTATCACCAGTTAAAAATTCGGGATTTGGATATTCTAAAGACATCATTCAGGACTCGTTATAGCCATTATGAATTTCTTGTGATGTCTTTTGGGTTAACCAATGCCCCAACAATATTTATGCACTTGATGAATAGTGTATTCCAGCCGTATCTTGACTCATTTGTCGTGGTATTTATTAATGATATCCTGGTGTACTCACGTAGCCAGGAGGAGCATGCACAACACTTGGGTATTGTATTGCAGAGGCTGAGAGAGGAGAAATTTTATGCCAAATTCTCTAAGTATGAGTTCTAGCTTAACTCGGTGGCATTTTTGGGACACATAGTGTCCAGTGAAGGGATTAAGGCGGATCCGAAGAAAATAGAGGCAGTTCAGAGTTGGACCATGCCATCTTCAGTTACTGATATTCAGAGTTTTCTCTGCTTGGCCGGTTATTATCGTCGTTTCGTGGAAGGTTTCTTGTCTATTGCATCGCCTATGACTAAATTGACCCAGAAAGGTGCCCCGTTCAGATGATTGGATGAATGTGAAGAGAGCTTTCAGAAGCTTAAGATAACTTTGACTACAGCTCCAGTATTGGTGTTGCCTACAAGTTTAGGGTCTTATATTATGTATTGTGACGCATCGCGTATTGGTCTTAGCGCAGTGCTTATGCAAGACGGTAGGGTGATTGCCTATGCGTCCAAACAGTTAAAGGTACATGAGAAGAATTATCCGGTCCACGACCTTGAGTTAGCAGCTATAGTTCATGCCTTGAAAATTTGGCGGCATTACTTGTACGGTGTCCATTGTGAGGTTTATACCGATCACCAGAGTCTACAACATCTATTTAAATAGAAGGATCTTAATTTGCGGCAGCGAATGTGGTTAGAGTTGCTTAAGGATTATGACATCACCATTCTCTATCATTCCGAAAAGGCCAATGTGGTGGCCGATGCCTTGAGTCGTAAGGCAGAGAGTTTGGGAAGTTTAGCATACTTACCGGTAGCAGAGAGGCCTTTAGCCTTCGATGTTCAGGCCTTGGCCAACCATTTTGTTAGATTGGATGTTTACGAGCCGAATCGAGTTTTGGCTTGTGTGTTTTCTCGGTCTTCTTTATATGATCGCATCAGAGAGCGCCAGTATGATGATCCACATCTGCTTGTCCTTAAAGACACGATTCAGTGCGGTGATGCCAAGGAAGTCACTATTGGGGATGACGGTATATTACGTATGCAGGGCAGGCTATGTGTGCCTAATGTAGATGGTTTGCATGAGTTGATTCTCCAAGAAGCTCACAGTTCGCAGTACTCCATTCATCTAGGTGCCGCGAAGATGTATCAGGATTTGAGGCAGCATTATTGGTGGAGGCGAATGAAGAAAGATATAGTTGGGTTTGTAGCTCGATGTTTAAATTGTCAACAGGTGAAATACAAGCATCAGAGACTAGGAGGATTGCTTCAGAGACTTGAAATTTCGGAGTGGAAATGAGAGCGTATTACCATGGATTTCGTAGTTGGGCTTCCACGGACGTTGAGGAAGTTTGATGTTGTTTGGGTGATTGTGGATCGATTGTCCAAATCTGCGCATTTTATTCCAGTTGATACTAATTATTCTTCGAAATGGTTGGCTGAGATTTATATCCGCGAGATTGTTCACCTACACAATGTGCCAGTGTCCATCATATCAGATCGGGGCACGCAACATCACAGTTTTGGAGAGCAGTGCAGCGAGAATTGGGCACACAGGTTTAGTTGAGTACATCATTTTACCCTTAGACGGATGGACAATCCGAGCGCACTATTCAGATATTGGAGGATATGCTACGCGCTTGTGTCATTAATTTTGGAGGTTCTTGGGATAAATTTCTGCCACTGGCAGAGTTTACTTACAATAACAGCTACCAATCGAGCATTCAGATGACTCCGTATGAGGCTTTATATGGGAGACAGTATCGGTCTCCGGTGGGTTTGTTTGAGCCGGGTGAGTCTAGGCTATTGGGTAATTCGGAAAGAAGCGCAAGTTGAGCCCTTGGTTTATTGGGTCTTTTGAGATACTTAAGAAAATTGGAGATGTGGCTTATGAACTTGCCTTGCCACCTAGTCTATCAGGTGTTCATCAAATATTCCATGTATCCATGCTCCGAAAAATATGTCGGGGATCCGTATCATAAACTGGATTTCAGTAGAGTGCAGTTGGACGGTAATTTGACTTATGATGTGGAGCCGGTGGCTATTTTAGACCGGCAGGCTCGAAAGCTGAGGTCAAAGAATATAACATTAGTGAAGGTACAGTGGAGAGGCCAGCTAGTCAGAGAAGCTACTTGGGAGATTGAGCAGGAGATGCGGAGCAAATATCCACACCTATTTGAGACTCCAAGTATGATTCTAAACCCGTTAGAGGACAAACGTTTGTTTAAGAGGGGGAGAATGAAATGACACATTCAGTCGTTTTGAGTATTATAACCCCGTTCCCCCATTTACTGCTCAATTCATGCTTTACAGTTGTTTTATGACTTACCGAGTTAGTTGGTTCGGGTTCGAAAGTATTTTTGAGTGAAATGAGACACCTAGTCTCTTAATTAAAAACTTAAGTTGGTAAAGTTGACCGGATATTGACTTATATGTAAACGACCTTGGAATTGAATTCTGATGATTCCCATAGCTCCATATGGTGATTTTGGACTTAGGGGCGTGTCCGGAAAATTATTTGGAGGTCCGTAGTGGAATTAGGCTTGAAATGGCGAAAGTTGAATTTTTGGGAAGTTTGATCGGGGGATTGAATTTTTTATATCGGGGTCGGAATCCGATTCTGAAAATTGGAATACCTCCGTTATGTCATTTATGACTTGTGTACAAAATTTGAGATCAATCGGACGTGATTTGATAGGTTTAGGCGTTGTATGTAGAGATTTGAAATTTCAAAGTTCATTAGGCTTGAATTGGGGTATGATTCATGGTTTTAGCATTATTTGAGGTGATTTGAGGGACCAACTAAGTCCGTATGATGTTTTGAGACTTGATGGTATGTTTGGTTGAGGCCCTGGGGGGCTCGGGTGAGTTTCGGGAGGTTAACGGATTATTTTTGGACTTGGCATGTTGGCTGAAGACTACTGGTGTGTTTTTCTGGTTTCCTTCTTCGCGTTCGCGGGTGGGCCCTCGTGTCCGCGAAGGGGAATTTGAGGCAGGCAAGATTTTCCTTTCGCGTTCGTGAGGGGGTCTCGCGTTCACGAAGAGGAGCTGGGTTGTGCATCGCATTTGCGGTTGGGTATCGCGTTCGCGAAGAAAAATAAATAGTATGCATGTGTTTTTGCATTCGCGTTCACGAAGGGGAGCTCGCGTTTGCGAAGAAAAGCTCGATAAAGCATTGTGTTCGCGAGCAGTGTTTCGCGTTCGCGAAGAGCAATGTTGGGCTGCACGACTTTGTGTTGTTCGCGAAGGACCTGTCGCGTTCGCGATGAAGAGAGGTTTGGACAGAAAGTTTAAGTTCTTCGTCCCATTTTCCATTTTTGACGGATTGGAACTCGGGAAGAGGCAAGTTTTGGGAGATTTTCAAGGAAAACAATGGGGTAAGTGTTCTTAACTCAATATTGGTTAATTTACCCGAATTCATGGTTGTTTTTTACATTTAATGGGTGAATTAAGTTGAAAAAATTTAGAAAACCCTCTTGGTTTAGTTTGAAGATTTGAGGGTCGAGTTGAGGTCAGATTTTGATAAAATTGGTATGGTTAGACTCGTGGTTGAATGGGCTTTCGTATTTTATAACTTTTGTTGGGTTCCGAGACGTGGTCCTCACGGGTGTTACATTATTGTTTATTCTTAACTCAATATTGGTTTTTTACATAGTTCTTTATTTATTATTGTTGCTTACTGAGTTGGATGTACTCATAATACAACCTGCACTTTGTGTGCAGATCCAGATGATCCCGGATATAGTGGGTGTTGATTCTTTCACACAGTCAATTTTCCGGAGATTCAGAGGTAGCTGCCATGTTTCGCAGACCTTGTCTCTCCTTCCCTATCCTTTTGTTTATTATATTTGGTCTCAGATTATTATAGACCATATTTTCCAGATTTGTAATGTTTAGGTTCCCATGTACTTAGTGACACCGGATTTTGGGAGTATGTTTATTTCCAATGTTTGTGGGATTTACCCCTAAACTTAATTATTATGTTTTCAATATTTAAAAGGAATTGTGGGTTATTGATGTTGTCGGCTTACCTAGTAGCGAGATAGGCGCCATTATGACGGGTGAGATTTTGGGTCATGACATTTACTATCAACTAAATTTAGACATTTTATAAAGATAAATTGTGTTTTAATTAAAAAATAATAAACATAATAAAGGGTGACCACTAAATATAACTTGAGAGATCTACTCATGGTCACAAGAGATCTAAATCATGGTCGTAAAAGATCATTAGTTGGTCATAAGAGATTAAGACCATAATATACGCATTATCTTTCTTTCGTTGTAATTTGGAATTAATATGAATAATTACTTAACACGCATGATCGCACTTACTATCAACTAAATTTAGACGTTCCATAATGATAAATTGCGTTTTAATTAAAAAAGTAATAAACATAATAAAGGGTGACCACTAAATATAACTTGAGAGATCTACTCATGGTCGCAAGAGATCTATATCATGGTCGTAAGAGATCATTAGTTATTCATAAGAGGTTAAGACCATAATATACACATTATCTTTCTTTCGTTGTAACTTGGAGTTATTATGAATAATTATTGAATAAGCAGGATCTCACTTACTATCAGCTAAATTTAGACGTTTCATAAAAATAAATTGCGTTTTAATTAAAAAACAATAAACATAATAAATGGTGAGCACTAAATATAACTTGAGAGATCTACTCATGGTCGTAAGAGATCTATATTACGGTCGTAAGAGATCATTAGTTATTCATAAGAGATTAAGACCATAATATACACATTATCTTTCTTTCATTGTAACTTGGAGTTATTATGAATAATTTCTTAACAAGCATGATCGCACTTACTATCAACTAAATTTTGACGTTTCATTAAGATAAATTGTGTTTTAATTAAAAAAAAACAATAAACATAATAAATGGTGATCACTAAATATAATATGAGAGATCTACTCATGGTCATAAGAGATTTATGTCTGCTGTAAGAGATAAAAGACTTATAACATAGGAGATCGAATCCTTATAACATAAGTGATAAATTTAGTAAACTACAGGGGTTCAACTCTATAGAATAGAAGATGAAATCCCTGAAACAGTTGATTAAATAAGACTTAGGATTTATGAATCCTTATAAATATCTAGGAAATTGATGCAAATTAATCAACTACTCTTTTGGGACACTTCCCTTTGTTGTGATCTGTTTCCTTGCATATGGAACAACTTCTTTTTTGCTTCTTCCTCTTTGGATTCTCACCAACCGAAGGTATACGATTCACTTTCTTGGGACCTTTTTTCAATTTAACTAAAGGATGATGAACCGTTCTCTTTTCTTCTGATGGCGTCGTCCATGTTTTTGGATGAGGAACAAGATAAATTGTTCTATACCAAGCTTTCTTCCATCTCTCATTCTTGTATTTAGGATCACACAGTTTATATATCTCCTCACATATGTCTTGGCCTGGAGTTAGTTTCAAAACTGCTATCGTGTGCTCACATGGGAGTTTATCCACCTGAAAGACCCTACAAGTACGTGACTTGCACTCCAAATTAACCAAACAATCTATATCACCACCACGAACATGAAACTCATGTTCGTTTAAACGAGTAGGAGCTAGCAAACAAGAGGTAACATAACGTTCCTGAACTAATCCTTCAGCTTTTGGGGTAAAGCAATGAATGTTACTTTGAGCTTTGCCTATACGCTCAATGTACCACCTGGTCATATTATCTTGTTTTTTCAATTTCATCTGCATCCTCATGTAAACAAATATTCAATGTTGGCCTAGCACCTCGTTCATCAACAATTGTCAAATAGGACTTTAAATCAAAATCATCCTCTATTGGAGCATACGGAGTCTCTTACCAAGTTTTATCCAAAACCATTGGCTTGTAACTCATAGTAATATTTTTCTGATTACATGTTATCTTGGATCGCTGACATATTAAATCTCTTGTAATTTGTACTATTATCTCCTAAGTGTTAATATACAAATATCTTGCTTCAACAATCAAATCTCTTTTCTGGTTCATCTTCTTCCTTGAGTCCTCCTTCTCAAAAAATTTCATAAAATAATCAAAAAAAACAAAAGTTGAAGTAATGTATTACTTACCCAGATATCTATGAACTCAATGCATATATTTTTTCACGCAATATAAGTGTTGGGAAGCTTGGACTGATCACTGATGGAGGAAATTCGCCGGCTTCTTTTTCATCGTTGGCTTCTTTTTCCTAGGCATATGGTTTAATAATATTTTAATTGAAATGAGGCCCTTCAATTTGCACCAATTTTCTAACACAATCACAAATGCTGACTTGGATGGACTGTAGGTCCCACAAGGATCATAAACCAAAATGACAATTTAAAATATCCTCAAAGCAAAATGCCATTTTGTAAAGGACCAAATAATGAATTGACCCCCTTCTCTGTTGCTGCAATTTTATTGCCATTGAAAGTTGGATTCTCTTTGGTTGGACTGTTTAACAGGGAATGTGTCCTGGAGATTCTATTGTTGTTCCTCTGTATCCCTTTTTATAGGTTATGACAGAAAACTGTTTCGAATGGTGCAATTTATAGGATTGGTGAATACATCTCCATTTACTTTGATTCTAATTCAGAGAATGTAAATATATAAAACTTTCACCAAGCCTTGATGAACCTTTTTCTATCACTGTTTCTCAGTCATAATTTATCCTCCATGAAACATATTTGATAGTTTGAGATAAACACTTAGAGGAATACGTTTCAGGAACTTTATTCACCATTATGAGTTTCTTAGATGTAGAATATAAATTTTTTGATATTCAATTTGGTGGTTTATTCACCATTTTGCACTTAATTTCTAGTGCAAAAGAAGGGGCATAGCAGATCATCTGAGCATGAGAATCAATCCCTATGAGGTGTTCCAAGATGTAGAATTAAAGTCGATGGAGAAGACCCTTGAGTCCCCGCAATTGAGCTAGCTTGCTTACTTGATATAAATTGAAAAATCTTTGTTGTATAAGCTCTCTCTTTCTTTTTTCTTTATCTCATGGCTATTGATGAAAATCAATCTTTCATGTTCTTATGAGTTTTTCCTTCTTTAAATCGGATGTCTCGAAGAGACCTTGGGAGTTTTTTTTGTTTTCAATTAGGCAATAGAACCACACACAAAAAATGAGTGAATTTCTCTTGTTATTTTTGAAAAAACATTATAGCACTTTTAATTTTATACAAGTCAAGAATAGTTGACGGTTCTCTTTATACTGATTATCACTGGAATTAGACTCTATTTAAGTTTGTCAATGATAATATTTATTTATTCTCAATAAATATCTTCAAGGTACAGTTCATTGCATTTTCATTAGATCCACGTGGTTATTGATTTCTCTTCACCCATTCAATATATTATCGGCAACAATTCAACAACTACTCAAAATGAAAACGACAATCTAGGAAATAATTGATGTGAAACAACATAATGCATATGTTTATCGAACTCTGACATATGATAGAGGCATAGAAGTGTCACGACTCAATTTTACCTATAGGTCGTGATGGCGCCCAACACTACATCTAGGCAAGCCAATCAGTAATTTAAAATAATCAAGAAAATAAGCAACTCTTAATTCAACCAATGTTTGTGCCAAGACCTGGTGTCACAAGTGTATGAGCATCTATTAGATTATACAAAGCCTCAAATATTGTCTGAAATAAAAATAGACAGAATGAAAAATACAATGAGAGATACTGGTAGCTGTAGAACGGCTCAGAAAGGCAGCTCACCACTATGCCCCTGGATAATGTGGGTGTAAGACGATAGGTCCCCCACTAGTACTTGCCTCAGGTCCTGCACAAAAAATACAGCAAGTATAGTATGAGTACGTAAACAACGTGTACCCAGTAAGTATCAAGCCTAATCTCGAAGTGAAAGAGACGAGATAGTCGACTTTGACACTCACTAAGGGTCAACAATATTAAATAGAATAAAACAGAATTTATTTAACACAACATGATTTACAAAGTCAACAATAATTTTATTTAATCAGCAGAAATAATTAAATTGCTCAAATGCAACAATTCTCAATATATTAATTAAATTCCTTCAATTCTAATAAAATTTTTAATTTATCAATTAGCCTCATTTACACGAATAACAATAATTTCCTAACAAGCAGAGAACATGATTCTTTAAATTTCAGAGATTTCCAATTTATCAGTTAGCTTCACAAGCTACAATAAACTATCAAAGTATCATGTAATTATTATTATTAAGCATGATTTCTGCCGAGATCGT
This sequence comes from Nicotiana tomentosiformis, assembly GCF_000390325.3. Classification (NCBI taxonomy): domain Eukaryota; kingdom Viridiplantae; phylum Streptophyta; class Magnoliopsida; order Solanales; family Solanaceae; genus Nicotiana; species Nicotiana tomentosiformis. The sequence goes on along the minus strand of NC_090813.1, from coordinate 94,547,199 downwards.
TCGGCCCGATTCAGAGTTCCATGTACACTGTCGAGGAACGTGCGGCACAATCCATAGATGCATCTATCCTGCCGAGGCGTTCGGCACGCTCCACAATAAAGGAGGACATTTCTTATGTACCTTCGGAATGAGAGTATATTTATTATAAGATAAATTCAGGAGGAAAAATAATTTCTCTTAACTATTAATTAATTTAAACAGAAAATCAAGTATATAATATTTCCATCATTTAATATTTGTATCTAAACAAAGAATACAATTTACACAAGTAATTCATGCTTTGAGTCTAAAACTACCCGGACTTTAGCATTAATAGTAGCTACGCACGGACTCTCGTCACCTCGTGCGTACGTAGCCCCCACAATTAGCAACAATTATTACTTTAATTACCTATGGGGTAATTTTCCCCTCACATGATTAGACAAGAGACTTACCTCGTCTTGCTCCAATTTAATCTACTAGTAGGCCTTTTCCTCGATTATCCAACTTTGATTTGCTCGAATCTAACCAATAATAATTCGATACAATCACTAAAATTTGTAGGAATCAATTCTATAAGAAAATACTACATTTTCAATGAAAATCTCAAAATTAATTAAAAGTTCATCCGTGGGGCCCTTATTTTTATCTCGGAATCTGAAAAAAGTTATGAAATTCAACAACCTATTCAATTACGAGTCCAACCATACCAGTTTCACTCAAATCCTACTTCGAATCAATACCGAAATCTCAAAAATTCATTTCTATGAGATTTCTAAAAATTTCCCAAATTTCAATCTCAAAACACGAATTAAATAGTAAAAATAATGATATATTTGTGTATATAGACCAAATCCGAGTTGCGATCACTTACCCCAATATCTTTCCTTGAAAATCTGTCAAAAGTCGCCTCTGCTCAAGCTGAAGTTCGTCAAAAATGGCAAATGGGACGAATGCCCTCTTTTATAAATCTGCCCAGGCAGCCTTCGGAACTGGGCCTCGATCGTGGCTTAGATCATGGCCCTCGAGCCTGGGCCTCGATCGTAGCCTTGATCATGGCCCTCAAGCTGGGCCTCGATTATGGCATCGATCCTGGGCCTCAGTCATGGCCTCGATCATGGCATCGAGGCTGGGCCTTCGATTGTGACCCTCGATCTTGGGTCTCGACCCTGGCCCTCGAGCATTGCCTTCGATCATGGCCCTCGAGCTGGGTCTTCGATCATGGCTTCAATCCTGAGCCTCGTCCCTGGCTTCGACCCTGGACGTCCTCCCTGGTCTCGATATTTGGGCTCGATCTTGGGCTCAATCACAGCCTAGAATATTCAGCAGAAGGAAAAATTACAGCAGCTTTTTATGTCCAATTTTTTTGATCCATTAACCATTCGAAACTCACCCGAGGCCCTCGGAACCTCAACCAAATACACCAACAAGTCTTAAAACATTATACGAACCTATTTGAAACCTCAAATCACATAAAACGACGCTAAAACCACGAATCATGCTCCAATTCAAGCTTAATAAAACTTAAAATTTCCAACTTCTACATTCGATGTCGAAACCTATCAAATCAAGTCCGATTGACCTCAAACTTTACACACAAGTCATAAATGAGATAACGAAGCTATGAATATTTTCAGAACTAGATTTCGACTCCGATATTAAAAAGTCAGCTCCCAGGTCAAACTTTCAAACTTAAATTCTTGTTTTAGCCATTTCAAGCCTAATTTAACTACGGACTTCCAAATTAAATTTCGAATACGCTCCTAAGTCCAAAATCACCATACGAAGCTGTTGGAATCGTCAAAATTATATTCTGGGGTCGTTTTCTCAAAATGTTAACCGAAGTCAAACTTTATCTTTTAAAGCCAACTTAAGGAACCAAGTGTTCCGATTTCAACCCAAACACTTCCAAATCCCGAACAAACTATCCCCGCAAGTCATAAATCATTAAAAGCACATACGAAAAGTTTTATTTTAGGGAACGGGGTTCTAAAAGTCAAAATGACCGGTTGGGTCATTACATTCTCCACCTCTTAAACAAACGTTCATCCTCGAACGGGTTTAGAATTATACCTGAAGTGCTGAACAAGTATGGATATCTGCTCCACATGTTTCCTTCGGCCTCCCAAGTCGCTTCTTCGACTTGTTGGCCCCTCCACTGGACTTTCACTGCAGAAATCTTCTTGTACCTCAACTGACAAACTTGTTTATCAACAATGGCAACTAGTTCTTCTTCATAGCCCAAACTATTATCCAGTTGAACTGTGCTGAAATCTAGCATATGTGATAGGTCGGCATGATACTTCAGGAGCATAGATATATGGAAAACCGGATGAACTCCGGATAGATTGGGAGGCAATGCAAGCTCATAATAAACCTCCCCAACTCATCTCAACACCTCAAACATGCCTATAAACCTTGGGCTCAACTTGCCCTTTTTCCCAAATCTCATGATTCCCTTCATCAGCGAAACCTTCAAAAGAACTTTTTCACCTACCATAAATGATAAATCACGCGCTTTCTGGTCTGCGTAACTCTTCTGTCTGGACTGCGCTATACGAAGTCGCTCCTGAATCAACTTTACCTTTTCCAAGGCATACTTCACCAAATCAGTACCATATAACCTAGCCTCACCGGGCTCAAATCACCCGATGGGCGAACGATATCGCGTACCATATAAAGCCTCGAATGGACCCATCTGGATACTAGATTGGTAACTGTTATTATAAGCAAACTTGACCAAAGGCAAGAAACGATCCCACTGACCTCCAAAGTCAATTGCACATGCCCTGAGCATATCCTCTAAAATCTGAATTATCCGCTCTGACTGACCATCGGTCTGCGGATGAAAGGCTGTGCTGAGCTTTACACGGGTCCCCTATTCACTCTGTACTGCTCTCCAGAAATGTGAAGTAAATTGAGGGCCTCTATCTTATATGATAGAAATTGACACACCGTGCAACTGAACTATCTCCTGAATATAAATCTGGGCCAACCTCTCTGAAGTATACGTAGTCACAACTGGAATGAAGTGTGCCGACTTGGTCAACCTGTCAACAATGCCCCAAACTGCATCAAACTTCCGCAAGGTCCGCGGCAACCCAACTACAAAGTCCATAGTAATGCGTTTCCATTTCCACTCTGGTATAGTCATCTGCTGAAGTAGGCCACCTGGCCTCTGGTGATCATATTTAACTTGCTGGCAATTTAGACACCTAGCTACATACTCAACTATGTCCTTTTTCATTCGTCGTCACTAATAATGCTACCTCAGGTAACGATACATCTCTATAGCACCTGGATGAAAAGAATACCAAACACTGTGTGCTTCCTCTATGATATTTTTCCTCAGTCCATCTACATTAGGAACACATAGACGATCCTGGAGTCGTAGAACGCCATCCGCTCCAATAGTAACTTTCTTGGAACCACCCCATAGTACCGTTTCTTGAAGAACCATTAAGTGTGGATCATCATACTGGCGAACCTTGATCTGTTCAAATAGTGAATACTGAGCTACAACACATGCAAGAACTCGGCTGGGCTCTGAAATATCCAACTTCACAAGTCTGTTAGCCAAGGACTGAATATCCAAAGCTAATGGCCTTTCCTCTACTGAAATGAAAGCCAAACTACCCATACTCTCTGCCTTTCTACTCAAGGCGTCTGCAACCACATTTGCTTTGCCCGGATGATATAGGATAGTAATATCATAATCTTTCAGTAATTACAGCCATCTGCGCTGCCTCAAATTTAGGTCCCTCTGCTTGAACAAATGCTGCAAACTGCGATGATCAGTGTAAACTTCACAAGACACCCCATAAAGATAATGCCTCCAAATCTTAAGAGCGTGTACAATCGCAGCTAACTCCAAATCATGCACTGGATAATTCTTCTCGTAGGGCTTCAGCTGACGTGAAGCATATGCAATAACTCGCCCTTCCTGCATCAATACACAACCCAAACCAATGCGTGAAGCGTCACAATACACTGTATACATCCCTGAACCAGAAGGCAACACTAACATTGGTGCTGTAGTCAATGCTGTCTTGAGCTTTTGAAAGCTCACCTCACAATACTCGGACCATCGGAACGGAGCACCCTTCTGGGTTAATTTGGTCAAAGGTGCTGTAATAGATGAAAAACCTTCCACGAATCGACGATAATAACCTACTAAACCTAGAAAATTCCTGATTTCAGTCGCCGAAATGGGAAGACGCCAATTCTGAACTGCCGTAATCTTTTTGGGATCAACCTTAATACCTTTGCCCGATACAATATGCCCCAAAAATGCTACAGACTCTAGCCAGAACTCACATTTGGAGAACTTAGCATATAGCTTTTATTCCCACAATGTCTGAAGCACTACTCTCATATGTTGTTCATGCTCCTCCTTACTGCGCGAGTAGATCAAAATATTATCATTGAAGACAATGACAAACGAATCAATATAGGGCATGAATACCATGTTCATCAGATCCATAAATGCTGCCGGGGCGTTAGTTAAACCAAAGGACATCACCAAAAACTCATAATGATCATTCTAGTCCGGAAAGCAGTCTTCAGAATATGCGAATCCCGAATCTTCAACTGATGATACCCCGACCTCAAGTCGATCTTAGAGAATACCTAGCACCCTGCAACTGGTCAAATAGATCATCAATACGCGGCAATGGGTACTTGTTCTTGATAGTGACTTTATTCAATTGGCGATAATCAATACACATCTGTATTGTTCCATCCTTCTTTTTCACAAATAATACCGGTGCACCCATGTTACATCCCGTAATTTAATATTAGAATTAGTCGTAGTAATCCATATGAGCTAGAAGGGATTAAGACCATTCATGAGATTATAGAGGATTTGCGACTATGTTATTGTAAGACTCTGTAAGTTTAACAACATTGATACCGTTAGATATTATGTTAATGTGATATTTTCTTTTAAGTGGAGTATTTTACTAAAAGTTTTAGAAGTATAATTTTGGATAATTACCATTATTATTATTTTCGAATATGGTAAATTATACACACTACATAAGAAAGTTTATGAGATTTTCTTTATTGTAAAGATGGAAATTATTTTTTCACAAGAAAAGGAGGTTATTTTTTTACCATTTTTAGAATTAACTCTTTACATGAGATTAGGAAAATTAGAAGATGAGAAAATATATGTATTTTTACATGGATGTTTTAATGAAATAATAGTATATGTATTTATTTTATATGGTACCACATGGCCATTATAGTAAGTTATATAAAGTATGTTAAAAGTAAGTGGTATTTTAAATAGTTTGAGATAATTCTTAATTATATGAGTAATTAGTTAATTATCGGGTAACGGAGCATTACCTAATTAATTGATGAATTATAAGATAAGATTAAGAATCCCCTCCCCACGTGGCAGCACCCTCTAATCCTAGGAGTGACTCTTAAAGTCATTACGTAAGTGGCAAGCTTAGAGATGTGATATTTGAAAGTATAAGTCATGCTAATTCTTTTTTATTCTTTCATTGTGTTTTGCACTTCAAACTTAGATTATTTATGTCTGTATCTTCATTGTCTATGAGAGGTGGACTAATCTCTTTAACATGTCTTAGAAGATCATTTTTTCACTGTGTCAATATCATCTCTCTCTCTCTTTAATAACATGGTGGTGTGGACAAAACATGGGATTCAGTAACCAAAACTAATATGGTTATCCAACAAAATTGAGTCTACAAAGGGAGAGAGGATCTACTTAACCCATGTCACTTGTTGTATCGGCCAAGGCTTTACACCAGCGTGACATTTTCTGAATCAAAGTTCTTATAGAAGTATGTACGGTCTTTTAGGAATGGTTTCATATTCGAAAACCCACCTTTTGATCCTATTTTAAATTGTTCTGATGTTTCACTAAATTCTCAAACATGATTTTACAAAGTGACTCTTGCTTCATATATCTTGTTTCATATGACTCTTCTGTAAAGTGAGATAGATTGACGTGATTTTGCTCGTCAAAAATTTCATATGAAATTATATTGCGTAATAGCAACGGAATTTTGCGATTCTAAAGGAGTAAGGTATAATCTTTCTCAAGAGAATCGACTCAGGTATGTTAAGGCTAATCCTTCATTTTGGCATGATCCAAGTAACGATACATAAACGTAATGTTATTTCAAAAATAGTTCCACTCTTAGCAGTTAAGGAGGTCTACGTTATTCATTCCTGTAAAATGATATTCAAGCATGTCTAAGTATGTATCTAGTTCCCTATTGAGGTATATGATAAAGATGTTAATGTTTATAATATAGTAATACATGTACATGCATCTTTATGCATTTACCACTGTGCTACGGCCGGTCGGGCAATTACCACCGGTTGGGCAGTTATGTATCATTATTTACCGCTGATTGGGCAGACATGCATATTCATTTACCACCGAGCTACGACCGGTTGGGCAGTTACACATTTACTATCAAGCTACGGCCGGTCGGGCAGTTACCACTAATCAGTTGGGCAGTCATGTATCATACGATATGGATAATAGTCTGAAAAAGAAGCATTGCATATATGTAAGTATAATAAGTATGCATATACGGTGGCACTTTAGAGATTCGGGTTGATTCTTATATGTCTTTAATTAATGTTGACTTACTGTTATGTTTCAATTCTGCCTTACATACTCGGTACATTATTCGTACTGACGTCCTTTTGTTGAGGACGTTGCATTCATGCCTACAGGTATAGATAAATAGTTTGACGAGCCCTCATAGTAGACGAGATTGGCTTCAGCGAAGGATCGGTAAGACTCAACCTCATTCGAAGTGCAACCGAGTCTATGAGTCATCGTGTCAGAAGTTTTCTACAGACTTATGGGTAGGCCGGTACCCTGTCCCATTTGATGTCAAATAATCCTAGAGGTTTTGTAGATAGAGGTTCATTTTGTACAGTATGTTAGATACCTTGACGGCCCATATGTATTCATATTTTAAGAACGATAGTTTATTGATACAGTGTTGCCCACTTATAGTTATACATTACGAGTTATGGCTATATTGGCTCATGATAGTTGCAGAAGAAAAAAAAGAGTTACAGAGTGGTTTGCTCGGGCCAGACGACACTGGGTGCCAGTCATGCCTCCCCAGGTTTGGGGCGTGACAAGCCCAAGGCGATATACTCGGTCTGACGAATCCTTTGGCTAGTAACTCCTCAAGTTATTCTTTCAATTCTTTCGGAACCATGCGATACGGTGGAATAGATATAGGCTGGGTATCTGGAGCCAAGTCAATACAGAAATCAATATCACGATCAAGTGGCATACCTGGAAGATCTAAAGGAAATACATCAGAGAACTCCCGAACTACATGCACTGAATTAATAGCCGGAGTCTCTGCAGTAGTATCCCGAACATAGGCTAGATAAGCCAAACAACCCTTCTCAACCATGTGTTGAGCTTTTATAAAAGAAAGAACTCGATTCAATGAACTAACAGACGAACCCTTCCACTCCAGCTTAGGCAGTGCTAGAATAGCCAAGGTAATAGTCTTGGCATGACAATCTAGAATAGCATGATATGGAGATAACAGTCCATGCCCAAAATAATTTCAAAATCAGTCATCTCAAGCAGTAGAAGATCAGCTCTAGTTTCATAACCACAGAATGTAATAATACAGGACCGGTAGATCTGGTTCACAATAATAGAATCGCCCATAGGAATGGACACATAAACAAGAGTACTAAAGGACTCACGAGAAACACCCAGGAATGGAGCAAATAGAGATGACACATATGAATACGTAGATCCTGGATCAAATAATACTCAGGCATCTTTGCCGCAAACAGAAATAATACTTGTAATCACGGCATCTGAGGCCTCTGCATCTGGTCTGGCCGGAAAACATAGAACTGAGCTGGAGCACCAACTGGCTGACCTCCACCTCTAGGATGACCCCTACCCACCTGTCCTCTACCTCTTGGTAATCGGACAACTGGTGGAGCAACTGGTCCGGTAATCATAGGCTGCAGACCCTATTATACTAGCTTATCCCGAAGCCTGGGACAAAATCTCTGTATGTGACTGGGGTCCCTGCACTCGTAACAACTTTTCGGTTTAATGGGCTGTTGACTAAGAGTCTGGCCCTGGGGAACTGAATACCCACTGGGAGGACCCTGAATAGCTGGTGGGCGATAAGAACTCTCTGGTATAGCACTGAGATAGGGTCGCACTGGAGCACCTCGAGGAGGAGGTGGTGTTGGATATGGGGGCCTGCTGGATTTCCCTCTCACGAACTGACCTCTGCCCCTAGATGGAGCACCTCTGAACTCTCCAGAATACCTGAATCGCTTATCTCTAGTAACCTGCTCTCGGCTACGCTGACGTACACCCTCAATCCTACAGGCTATCTCCACGACTAGCTCATAAGAAGTACCCATCTCAACCTCTCTAGCCATAGTGGCCAGAATGCCAGTATGTAAACCCGCAACAAACCTCCGCACTCTCTCCGCCTCAGTAGGGAGTATCATAAGTACATGGCGAGATAACTCAGAAAATCTCGCCTCATAATCGATCACTGACATCTGACCATGTTGGAGCTGCTCAAACTGAAACCGCAACTCTTCCCTCTTGGAGGATGGAATATACCTGTCCAGGAAAATACGGGTGAACCTGTCCCAAGTCATGGAAGGAGAATCTACTTGTCTACCAAGAACATAAGACTACCACTATCTACGGGCTCTGCCCTCTAGCTGAAAAGTAGCAAAGTCTACCCCATGAGACTCCAATATCCTCATGTTGTATAGTCTATCCTTGCACCGATCAATGAAATCCTGGGGATCCTCATGTCTCTCACCCCCAAAGATAGGAGGATGTAGTCTAGTCCATCTGTCCAATAGTTTCTGCGAATCAGCGGCTGCAGCTGGCCTGGGCTCAGGTGTAGCTGCTGCCACAGGCTGGGCTCTACCCACAGGTAGTGCACCCTGGGTCTGATATACAACAACTGCCTGTCCATGAGCCTGTACGGTAGGGGTCTGTGCTCTCCCGCCCGATTGAGATATGGGTGGTTCTGCCAGAAATAAACCGGCCTGAGTTATATTGTCCATGAACCGCAGCATTACGACCCATAGCATCCTGGAATCCCGGTGCAGATGTGAAATCCACCGAAGCTAGCTCTGCCACAGGCACCTCACCTTGTTCTTCAATAATGGAATTCTCTGCTGGATACACTGGCGGCATAACTGGAACAGTCCTGGGACGTCCTTTCCCTCTACCACGGGCTGGAGCCCTCCCTCGGCCTCTAGCAACTGGGGGAGTAGCTCTTCCCTGGTCTGGAACCTCATTAGAGCGCGTTCTCACCATCTGTGAGAGAATAAGAGAAGGATATTTAGTACTACACTAATTGCACGATGGAATATGAAGAAAGATAGTTTCCTAACACCCTATAGCCTCTCGAAGATAAGTACATACGTCTCTGTACCGATCCGCAAAACTCTATTAGGTCTGCTCATAATTTGTGAGATCTAAGTGAACCTAGTGCTCTGATACCATGTTGTCACGACCCAATTTCACCTATAGGTCGTGATGGCGCCCAACACTACAGCTAGGCAAGCCAACCAGTAATTTAAAATAACCAAGAAAATAAGCAACTCTTAATTCAACCAATGTGTGTGCCAAGACCTGGTGTCACAAGTGTATGAGCATCTAGTAGATTATATAAAACCTCAAATACTGTCTGAAATAAAAATAGACAGAATGAAAAATACAAGGAGAGACACTGGTAGCTGCAGAACGGCTCAGAAAGGCAGCTCACCACTATGCCCCTGGATAACGTGGGTGTAAGACGATAGGTCCCCCACTAGTACTTGCCTCAGGTCCTGCACAAAAAGTGCGGCAAGTGTAGTATGAGTACGTAAATAACGTGTACCTAGTAAGTATCAAGCCTAATCTCGAAGTGGGAGAGACGAGATGGTCGACTTTGACACTCACTAAGGGTCAACAATATTAAATAGAATATAACAGAATTTATTTAACTCAGTATGATTCACAAAGTCAACAATAATTTTATTTAATCAGCAGAAATAATTAAATTCCCTCAAATGCAACAATTCTCAATATATTAATTAAATTCCTTCAATTCCAATAAAATTTTTAATTTATCAATTAGCCTCATTTACAGGAATAACAATAATTTCTTAACAAGCAGAGAACATAATTCTTTAAATTCCAGAGATTTTTAATTTATCAGTTAGCTTCACAAGCTATAATAAACTATCAGAGTATCGTGTAATTATTATTATTATTAAGCACGATTTCTACTGAGGTCGTTCAGCCCGATCCAGAGTGCCGTGTACACAGCTGAGGGACGTGCGGCACGATCCATAGATGCATCTATCCTGCCGAGGCGTTCGGCCCGCTCCACAAGAAAGGAGGACATTTCTTATGTACCTCCGGAATGAGAGTATATTTATTATAAGATAAATTCAGGAGGAAAAATAATTTCTCTTAACAATTAATTAATTTAAATAGAAAATCAAGTATATGAGATTTTCATCCTTTAATATTTTTATCTAACAATTCACAATATAATAAATATATATATATATATATATATATATATATATATATATTAAACAAAAAATATAATTTTCGCAATAATTCATATATATATATATATATATATATATATATATATATATATATATATATATATATAAACAAAAAATATAATTTACGCAAGTAATTCATGCTTTGAGTTCTAAACTACACGGACTTTAGCATTAATAGTAGCTACGCACGGACTCTCGTCACCTCGTGCGTACGTAGTCCCCACAATTAGCAATAATTATTACTTTAATTACTTATGGGTAATTTTCCCCTCACAAGATTAGACAAGAGACTTACCTCGTCTTACTCCAATTTAATCCACTAATAGGCCTTTTCCTCAATTATCCAACTTTGATTGGCTCGAATCTAATCAAAGATAATTCGATACAATCACTAAAATTTATAGGAATCAATTCTATAAGAAAGTACTACATTTTCAATGAAAATCCCGAATTTAATTAAAAATTCGTCTGTAGGGCTCACATCTCGGAATCCGGTGAAAGTTACGAAATCCAATAACCCATTCAATTACGAGTTCAACCATACCAGTTTTACTCAAATCCCACTCTGAATCAATACCGAAATCTCAAAAATTCGTTTCTATGAGATTTCTAAAAAAATTTCAAATTTCAATCTCAAAACACTAATTAAATGGTGAACATAATGATATATTTGTGTATATAGACCAAATCCGAGTTGGAATCACTTATCCCAATGTCTTTCCTTGAAATACTGTCAAAAGTCGTCTCTGCTCAAGCTCAAGTTCGTCAAAAATGGCAAATGGGACGAATGCCCTCTTTTATAAATCTGCCCAGGCAGCCTTCGGAACTGAGCCTCGATCGTGGCTTCGATCATGGCCCTCGAGCCTGGGCCTCGATCGTTGCCTCGATCATGGCCCTCGAGATGGGCCTCGGTTATGGCATTGAGCCTGGGCCTCGGTCATGGCCTCGATCATGGCATCGAGGCTGGGCCTTCGATTGTGACCCTAGATCTTGGGTCTCGACCCTGGCCCTCGAGCCTTGCCTTCGATCATGGCCCTCGAGCTGGGCCTTCGATCATGGCTTCGATCCTGAGCCTCGTCCCTGGCTTCGACCCTGGCCGTCGACCCTGGGCTCGATATCTGGGCTCGATCTTTGGCTCGATCATAGCCTAGAATATCCAGCAGAAGGAAAAATTGCAGCAACTTTTTAAGTCCAATATTTTTGATCTGTTAACCATCCGAAACTCACCCGAGACCCTCGAGACCTCAACCAAATATACTAACAAGTCCTAAAATATCATACGAACTTATTTGAAATCTCAAATCACATAAAACGACGCTAAAACCACGAATCATGCTCCAATTCAAGTTTAATAAAACTTAAAATTTCCAACTTCTTCATTCGATGTCGAAACCTATCAAATCAAGTCCGATTGACCTCAAATTTTGCACACAAGTCATAAATGATATAACGGAGCTATAAAAATTTTCAGAACTGGATTTTGACTCCGATATCAAAAAGTCAACTCCCTGGTCAAACTTCCAAACTTAAATTCTTGTTTTAGTCATTTCAAGCCTAATTTAACTATGGACTTCCAAATAAAATTTCGAACACGCTCCTAGGTCCAAAATCGCCATACGGAGCTGTTGGAATCGTCAAAATTCTATTCCGGAGTCGTTTTCTTAAAATGCTGATCGAAGTCAAACTAGGTCTTTTAAAGCCAACTTAAGGAACCAAGTATTCCGATTTCAACCCAAACACTTCCAAATCCCGAACCAACCATCCCCGCAAGTCATAAATCATTAAAAGCACATACGAAAAGTTTTATTTTAGGGAATGAGATTCTAAAAGTCAAAATGACCGATTCGGTCATTACAAGAAGTGTTGTGAGTTGTGACTATATATAGCTATGCATATAGCGATGCATAGAAAATGAAAGAATTTGATGTTTTTTCTCTTACTGGGCTCAACATATAGTGTGTTATGCACTTCAAAAGCTGAAACTTCATGGAAGATATCAACTTTAACTGATGCTTAAATTTGGTTATCAAAGACCAATTCTCCTACTTCATCAATTGGCCTTAATTTTAAGAATTTTTTATAGAAGTTATGGTAGTATTATCAATAACAGTTGTTCAAATCACAAACATTTTTTATTGACTTATTATTTTTGTATTTGTTTGGTATGCTTCACGTCACGACCCAAAATCCATTAAGGCCGTGATGGCGCCAGACACCACTGTCAGGCAAGCCAACCATAATCAATTAACTTAATTACCCATTTTAGTATTTTTGAAATCAAAATTTCTTCAATGAAACAATAAAGATAGAACTCATAGAGTAAATGATAAATATTTTTAGCAACTAAATTTTTAAACAATTCACAACCATTCCCAAAATCCGGTGTCACAAGTGCATGAGCATTTACTAGGGAATTAAAAATAAAATACAGCATCTGTCCAGAATACAAATTAGACAGGAAAATATAATAACTCTGAAGTAGACTCTATTGGCTGCGAATCGTAATACAGAATTCAGCTCACCTATGTCCCCACAATTATTAACTACACCTCTGAGCCCACAAGGCAGCTAGACATATATGTACCTGCACAATAAAATGTGCAGCAAGTGCAGCATGAGTACGAAAACAACGTGTACCCTGTAAGTATCAAGCCTAATCTCGAAGAGGTAGAGACGAAATGGTCGACTTTGACACTCACTAAGGGTCAACAATAATAAGTAACATAAAAATAGAAATATTTTTATCAACATGATTCACAGAGTTAACAATAATTTTATTGAACCAGCAGAAATAATTAAATTTCTTTAATTCCAATAAATTTTTAGTTTATCAATTAGCCTCATTTACAGGAATAATCATAATTTTCTTAACAAGCAGAGATAATTAATTCTTTCTATTTACAATAGTTTCTAACTTATCAATCAAATTCCTTCAAATGCAACAATTCTCAATCTATTAATTAAATCCACAAGATGCAATTAAAAATAGCAAAGTATCGTGTAATTATTATTATTAGGCACGATTTCTGCCGAGGTCGTACGGCCCGAACCAGAGTATCGTGTACACTGCCGAGGGACGTGCGGCGCGATCCATAGATGCATCTATCCTACAGAGGCGTTCGGCCCGCTCCACAAGAAAGGAGGACATTTTCTTATGTACCTCCGGAAGGAGAGTATATTTATTATAGGATCAATTCGAGAGGATGATCAATTCCTTTTAACAATTAATTAATTTAAACAGAAAATTGAGCATATGAGACTTTCATCTTTTAATATTTTTACCTAACAATTATCTACATATATATATATATATATATATATATATATATATATATATATATATATATATATATATATATATATATATAATTTATACAAGTAATTCATGGTTTGTGTCCTAAACTACCCGGACTTTAGCATTAATAGTAGCTACGCATGGACTCTCGTCACCTCGTGCGTACGTAGCCTCCATAATTAGCAACAATTATTACTTTAATTACCTATGGGGTAAATTCCCCCTCATAAGATTAGACAAGAGACTTACCTCGCTCCAAAATTTCATAACTAAACAAAATCCAATAAAGTAGATACACACTAATAATGAGAAATCAAAGACGAAGAGAAGAACTCCGAAATAGTTTCATCTTCACCTTTTTAATAACCAAAACTATCGTCCAATTTATGATATTATTAAACTAATCAAAACTCATGCTGATAAAAGAATTAGTATAAAATACCAAAGCAGCTAAGCAGTAAGGCATTGATACATTAGACAAGAGAATGAATTGGACATTATATAGAGGAGAAAGAATTTCAGCACATATAAGAATTTCAGCACATATCACTCTTACGAAACCTAAAAAAAAAAGTCAAAAATCATTATTATTTATATTCCACACAACAAGCACAAATTAAGCAAAACAAATAAACAATAAATAAAATTATCAAAACGTGATGAAACATAACAAATAAACCACTAATTTATGATATATGAAGTAAAAATTGAAGCAAGGTAGAAAAAGGAAAAGACCTTTGTATTATATAATTTTGCCTTGAATGTGATTGCACCTCGAATTCGAACAAAGCACAAGTTACTACGGACCAGATCTCAGCCTCAACCACTCGACATCAACTCTACGTTGCTTTGATAGATTAATTTCATTTGGATAGAATATAGCCACTGTTTATATTCAAAAAGAATATGAGGAAGATGAGTGATTGTGAGATTTCAAGCTCTCTTTCTTTTGTTGTTTTCGTATCTTTCATTTTTTGTTTCCTTCTTCTTCTTCTTTTTAGGTGCCTTTTTCGTGTCCCTTCCCCAAAGAAACCAGCCCCTCCTTATCGTTTCTTTTTTCTGTTTTTCCTTACTTTCACGTCCTCCCCCTCTTTTTTATTTCCTCCTAGTCCTTTTTCTAGATGAATCGGCCATATTCTTTCGCTTTTAGGTCGTTTTATTCAAAAGTCAAACCTTAGTAAATTTTTCCAACTTAAAACTTTCGAAATTAGAATTTTCTTTTCAAATCAATTCCGAACTTTTCGAAATTAAATTCCGACTACGCGTACAAGTCATAAAATATGGAATAAAGCTACTCAAACCGCCGAACGACGCGCTAGAGCTCAAAACAGCCAGTCGGGTCATTACATTCTCTCCCACTTAAACATACGTTCGTCCTTGAACTTGCTAAGAACTACTCCGAAAATGTCCAAAATCACTATTAAATACCTCGTGTACCTCCCCGTGCTACTACAATCCAGTTGCATACATTAGCTCGAGCCAGACTGAAAATCCTACATATAACCTTAGCTAACCAGCTTTAGAACTAAATTCCAACTTCTAAATTTCTTTACAAGACGTTATTCTAAAGCACGAACACAGTGCGAATCTACACATGCTGATTCCACACACAATCATGCACTCAGGCTAACATCACAAAATGCATCGCATAAATTGTTTGCCCAAGGCAACCTCTTCCAAGCACAACAGTTGAAACTTCACTGACCCGGCGGCCGAAGCACACCTCATAACACCTATGAGCCCGGTTCCAAAGCTCCAATGCTGCCACGAAGAACGAGATGTGTAGAAACTCATAACCACCTGCCGAATCAACAAATCCTGGAGTCTCCTCCTGACAGGAACCATTACCTTATTTTGAACTGAATCACGATATTTGTTCTTTAACAGGAACCATTAGCTAATAACCTCATCTCACCCAGTACAAGTTGTTCTGGCAATAAGCCATCTCAACCACTGACCAAAATCTCATATGACACCATCAATGTGCCGACAAGCCATAACTCGAATATGATATATAAAGAAAAACGAACTCTAAAAAAGAACTACCTAACCCACGTAACAAATAAAACAGTCGAACAGACTCTATGAACTGTCTTCAGTGAATGAGAAACAAAATACAAAGAAACAAATATATGTAACTGTATTCAGCATCCCGTTGTTGCGGTGTGCAACCCGATCCAAACAGCATACCTGTTGCGGCGTGTCACCCGATCCGCACAAAAAAAGAATCTATAAGGAAATACTTACCGAGCTAGAATGGTCATTACTATAAAATATCCAAATATCGGATACAAGCACACTAAGTGCATGATACCATACATGAGAGGACCGACATCGCCATATGCTACAAAACTCAAGCACAACTAAGGTGCGATATATGATCTGAATCTCGAGAGCCATCCTGCTCACATAGCACCATCGCTACACGGAACCTCAATACATAAAAAATTTATCAAGCAGTTTCACAACTCACACGGCACAATATAGTATTACATGAAATAGCCGACGATGAAACGACTTCCAACGTCCGAATACTCCTTCATAAGGAGCGCTATGCTGAAATGAACACATCCGGCCTGATATAAAGCCCATATTCATTTTTAAATCCATCCACATACCTCAAGCCGATTCTGATCACACCGTACTAGACTAATAACCTTTCAAGGATCCATAAATCAATACACAAGGTCTCTTACACCTGACATCGACCTTAGGTGACGCCGAAAACAATACCATCTTACTTTAAATATCTAAATCCTTTTCCTGTTCATCCTAGCTCAGGACATCATTGTCAACACCGAACCGAAATCTTGAATCCTCAACTTTCGAATCCCATGCTACTTAGTGTACTTAATCACGCAAATGTGCAGTAGTACAAAAATTCCATCATAACTCCTGAACCACTAATAGGGTAAACACTTCATCATATAGAAACCTTCTACTTAACTCATTTCAAGAGAACCATTACAACAAGTGACCGAATTCCCCTATCCGCAGAAAATACCGGCCTCAAGTAGTGGTCTAAACCACCATAACTCTTCTGGAATCCCTCTACACATAACATGCCATAATACTTGAATTCCTCCAAATAAAATCAATTACGGCGGTCGTCAAGCCTCGCACGTACCGCCACAAATCACATCCATAACTCAATTCTCTGAAGGAACTGATCATTGCCACCATCATGCCAATTCAACCATTGTTAGCCGACCCGTCTTTTCTCAATTTATTCTCAACTTGCCTTAGAAATAATAATAGTCCCATTCATTACATCACGAACTCAAATTCGCACTCATCCCGAGTGACCTTATTTCATGAGACCATGCTGTTTCAAAACTCACTAATCATCTCATATCCCTCCTTGTGCGCACTTTTACATCTTCAACTGGTACACCCATTCTGATACTTCTTTTATGAATCCGAAGTTATTTCCTTCCGTTTCCTCCAATGCTACACCGCAGACCGAAGATAACATAGAACACCCCAAACCCTTTTCAAAAACTGTTGCAAAAGCTCGATACTTAACCATACTACAGGCTCGAAATCATTAGGCACCACACTGTAACGTTTTGAATCCACTAGGACCATTATTGAGAGTCACCCATTCCGACCTGGTCCCGAATAAAATCAACTCCAAGGCTCTGCTAGCAGTTGAACACTCTCTCGAAGAAGCACCCAGCCGAATCACCTTCCTCGTACATCACATCAACACGAAGCATAGACTCTAAGTCTTCCCAAAGCCTGAACATGAATAGATAAGGCCAAATATGGCACACATTTCCCAAATCCTTTGCTCAAATTACCACTGATATTTTCATTCCTTAGTTGAAATGACCCACCAATACACCGATAACCAGAAACCTCACAAATAGATAACCATGCAATCCAATTGTAGACGGTGGGGCTCGATCTCCCACTTAGCTTTAAGATACCACCACATAATATCGAGCCTACAACTATTCCTCCTCCTCATTTACCATGATCTCGCGCTGTTAACCGCCAAATTCTCAAAATTCCTTTTGTTAAGCTTTCCCCGAACATTCTGAACTATTAGCCACAATCACCTATTTGACTTCTTACCGGGTAACAAGTAAAATTCTTTGTAGAAGCTCCATCAACACCACGCAACTTCTAACCTGCTCACAGGAGATATCCCACTTGTGAAAAATCCATGCTGACATCCTCTAACAATGCTGCACCGAGTATTATTACCACAAAACCAATAAACCAACCTGAGCCCGTGCTCGTTCACCAGCTGTACCAGTCCGTTCACTTCCTGTTGACCTTAACTAAAGGTGCGATGATACATTCTAACCCAAAGTTATGTTGCATCCCTCTTCATATTAAGCAACTCCCTCCAGTTGTATATAATCTTCCTCAATATAGCAGCTAATATTACAACTTAAGTCCGTAGTCCTAGTCGCTGTCCATCCTAAATCCCAAATCACTCCAAACTTTCCTCAAGACATGTAATTATCCTACCACGCAATCCATATGCTACCTTGCCACTCTCCCACTTTGGTCAAACCCTCTCCTTTAAGCAACTACTCGACTTCTGTTTTCTTACACTTGTCCTTCTCGGAACCTAACCACCACAAGACACCTTCAACATGTCCTTCCTCATTCTTCGCTGCCCAGTTATTGCCTTAACTCAAAAAGTAGCACTTGAACCAATTGATCGTTACCAACTTTAAACCTTTTCGAGGATCATCCTTCTCGAGCTATCAATACTAGGAACACCGCTTCTATCCTGAACCACTGCACACCGCGATCTCTAACAGCTTCTCCTCCTACACCAATTCCTAACACCCGCTGTGAAGGCGAGTTGAAGAAGACCATAACACCGGTGAACCTTAACGCATTTAACAAGGCGATGACATCACGTCACAATTGAGAACTCTACCACACTCGAAAATATCAAGTTTCGTTACTCCATCAACCCCCGAACCTGAACATTCATAGTCCGATTGCCTTTTCTCCGCTGGAAATAAAACATGGAACATCTGAATCATGTACTGAGAAAAATCTTCTTTCAATTCGTTTACTGTTGTGACACACAGACAGGCATTTTACCATTTCATAAATTCTGTACGATAACAGCGCACGAATCGTCATAACAATCAATGTCAAATCTCAAAACCTTAGGTAGTACTGATACTTAATTTGAAATGACAGAGCGGCCTTCCGCAAGGCGACGATAATAACCTAATTAATTACACAGGGAGAAGCATCATGCACTACATCTGTAGCACCATTAAAAATTTTCTCGATCCCTAATTTATAACAAGCGCTTCATATCGCATAAGATTGAATAGGAAGGAAATGAAGGCATAAGCCTCAAAGGAATCAAATCGCACGATGAGGAATCAAAAAGGGAAGTATTCCTAATAGCCCTGTAGTCTCTCGAAGATAATCACAGACGTCTCTGTACCGATCTGCAAGACTCTACTAGACTTGCTCATGACTTGTGAGACCTAAGTGAACCTAGTGCTCTGATACCATGTTTGTCACGACCCAAAATCCATTAAGGCGGTGATAGTGCCAGACACCACTGTCAGGCAAGCCAACCATAATTAATTAACTTAATTACCCATTTTAGTATTTTTGAAATCAAAATTTCTTCAATGAAACAATAAAGATAGAACTCATAGAGTAAATGATAAATATTTTTAGCAACTAAATTTCTAAACAATTCACAACTATTCCCAAAACCCGGTGTCGCAAGTGCATGAACATTTACTATAGAATTAAAAATAAAATACATCATCTGTCCAGAATACAAATTAGACAGGAAAATATAATAACTCTGAAGGAGACTCTATTGGCTGCGGATTGTAATACAGAATTCAGCCCACCTATGTCCCCACAATTATTAACCACACATTTGCGCCCACAAGGCAGCTAGACATATATGTACCTGCACAATAAAATATACAGCAAGTGCAGCATGAGTACGAAAATAATGTATACCCAGTAAATATCAAGCCTAATCTCGAAGAGGTAAAGACGAGATGGTCGACTTTGACACTCACTAAGGGTCAATAATAATAAGTAACATAAAAATAGAAATATTTTTATCAACATGATTCACAGAGTTAACAATAATTTTATTGAACCAGCAGAAATAATTAAATTCCTTTAATTCCAATAAATTTCTAATTTATCAGTTAGCCTCATTTACAGGAATAATCATAATTTCCTTAACAAGCAGAGATAATTAATTCTTTCAATTTCCAATAATTTCCAACTTATCAATCAAATTCCTTCAAATGCAACAATTCTCAATCTATTAATTAAATTCACAAGCTGCAATTAAAAATAGCAAAGTATCGTGTAATTATTATTATTAGGTATGATTTTTGCCGAGGTCGTACGGCCCGAGCCAGAGTGTCGTGTACACTGCCGAGGGACGTGCGGCGCGATCCATAGATGCATCTATCCTACCGAGGCGTTCGGCCCGCTCCACAAGAAAGGAGGAAATTTTTTTATGTACCTCCGGAAGGAGAGTATATTTATTATAGGATCAATTCGAGGGGATGAATAATTCCTTTTAACAATTAATTAATTTAAACAGAAAATTGAGCATATGAGACTTCCATCTTTTAATATTTTTACCATATATATATATATATATATATATATATATATATATATATATATATATATATATTAAATAAAGAATACAATTTGCACAAGTAATTCATGCTTTGTGTCCTAAACTACCCGAACTTTAGCATTAATAGTAGCTACGCATGGACTCTCGTCACCTCGTGCGTACGTAGCCACTACAATTAGCAATAATTATTACTTTAATTACCTATGGGGTAAATTCTCCCTCACAAGATTAGACAAGAGACTTACCTCGCTCCGAAATTCCATAACCGGCTCCAACACCACTCAAACACCTCAACCCGATGCCCGTCTCTTCAAAACTAGTCAAACATCGTACAAACCAATCAAAATATCCTCCACTACGTATAATTTATAATGATTATCAGCTTCGCTCAAAATCCAACAAAGTCAATCCTCGGGCCCATGCGCCCGGATTTCGAAAATTTTCGAAGATAAACTTTACCCATAATACCACGAACTCAAATATATAATTTATTCTTAATTCCATGTCCAATTTCGTGATCAAAATCCAAAAATACCAAATTCTATATTTTCTTCCAAAATTCCAAATTTCTACTAATTTCTATATTTAAATCCATATATAAACCATGTATTACACTTGTAATAAAACCAAGACGGAGGACTACGGAAAATAATTGAAAACTAAACTCAACATAAGACTATGTGGAATCAATAAAGGTCAGCTCAAAAAAAATAACTAAACAAAATCCAATAAAGTACATACATACTGATAATGAGAAATCAAAGACGAAGAGAAGAACCCCCCAAATAGTTTCATCTTCACCTTTTTAATAACCAAAACTATCGTCCAATTTATGATCTTTTTAAACTAATCAAACTCATGATAATAAGAGAATTAGTATAAAATACCAAAGCAGCTAAGCAGGAAGGCATTGATACAGTAGACAAGAGAATGAACTGAACATTATATAGAGGAGAAAGAATTTCAGCACATATCACTCTTACGAAACCCAAAAAAAAAAGTCAAAAATCGTTATTATTTATATTCCACACAACAAGCACAAATTAAGCAAAACAAATAAATAAAATTATCAAAACGTGATGAAACATAACAAATAAATCACTAATTTATGATATATGAAGTAAAAATTGAAGCAAGGTAGAAAAAGGAAAAGACCTTTGTATTATATAATTTTGCCTTAAATGTGATTGCACCTCGAATTCGAACAAAGCACAGGTTACTACGGACCAGATCTCAGCCTCAACCACTCGACATCAACTCAACTGACGAAATCGATCTCCATTACGTTGCTTTGATAGATTAATTTTAACCCAGCGGAATTTGGATAGAATATAGCCACTATTTATGTTCAAAAGGAATATGAGGAAGATGAGTGATTATGAGATTTCAAGCTCTCTTTCTTTTGTTATTTTCGTATCTTTCATTTTTTGTTTCCTTCTTCTTCTTTTTTTTTTTAGGTGCATTTTTCGTGTCCCTTTCCCCAAAGAAACCATCCCCTCCTTATCGTTTCTTTTTTTCTGTTTTTCCTTACTTTCACGTCCTCCCCCTCTTTTTTATTTCTTCCTAGTCCTTTTTCTAGATGAATCGGTTACATTCTTTTGCTTTTAGGTCGTTTTATTCGAAAGTCAAACCTTAGTCAATTTTTTCAACTTAAAACTTTCAAAATTAAAATTTTCTTTTCAAATCAATTCCGAATTTCCCGAAATTAAATTCCGACTACGCGTACAAATCATAAAATATGGAGTGAAACTACTCAAGATCTCAAACCGCCGAATAACGTGCTAGAGCTCAAAATAGCCAGTCGGGTCGTTACACTTCACATATATAAAACTCGTTCCTATATATGAATATGAGAGCATTGATTCAAGAGAGTAGGAAATCCTCACATTCTCAATCTATTTTATAATTTGATGCAGAAAATGATTGAGCTTGATGTATTTTGTTTTGTAACGCCAGTCATTTGTAAGTAGGAAAAAGACGTCTCACCTCTAAGATGAATTATGTTTCTCAATAAATTGTGAATACTTCTCCATTTACTTTAATGCTAATTCAGAGGAAGTCAAAAATATAAAAATTTCACCAAGCCTCGAGGAACTTTTTTCCATCACTGTTTCTCAGTCACAATTTATCCTCCATGAAACATATTTGATTGTTTGGAATAAACACTTAGAGGAATACATTTCAGGAACTTTATTCACCATTATGAGTTTCTTAAAGTAGAATAGGCTTTTCTGATATTCAATTTGGTGGTTATAAATTGTGATAAATTAAAGCATAATTTAGTTCTTTATTTTTCACTTACAACCAGTTGATTTTTATTTGAAAAATTAACAAGTAAAACTTTATACATTCGAATTAGTGTTTCTACCCAATTCGGCATGAAGCAAACAGTAACAGATAGATAGGTAAGTAGAAATGGAAATATGTTGATGTCGCAATCATGTGCCGTAATGAATACAATAAAATGCAGGCTACTTAAATTTTCAAGACAAAATTAAGGTTTCACTTACAAGACCAGCTATCTTGGAAGAGCTAAATGTTACAACAACTCTGCGCTCATTAAGAGGAACTAAATTGGCAGTGGCCTGCAGAGATTGTAAGAAAACTTACCTAAACTTTATTGCAAATATCAAAGATGAAACATTTTCTTCTTTAAATTGACAAGGGATAACCCTTTCTTAAATATATGTCAAATTTTTCTCTTGGAATCCAGGACAATGAGAATTTTACCATGATGGAAAACATAATTTTTGTAACTTTTAAGGATCAAAAACCAGCCTATGATATCTATCCTGACAGAATCGAGCATCAATTTTTTATCTCTTACCTTTTCACAACAGTTGCAAGAGTTTGTACGGCAGATCTAAGCTAGCTTCACATTGGGAAAATTTCTTAGAATAGTACGGTCATGTGGTCTTGAATTATGCTTGGGTCCTAATATTGGCCCCAATAAAATTCATCTTTATTTTTTGTTTTAATTCTTTTGAATTCGACCGTTAAATACATATGTTTCTATTATTTCTCTTCGCTCTTTTTTCTTTTGAATCGATCCGTGCATCACGCGGGTACATATACTAGTTACTATTATTAAGCTATGAAATCATAGCTGAAGTTCTACTAATTTGTAACTTTATCCTATTTTTTGTTTGTTTACGTAGAAAGTATTTACGATAAGAGTTGCCGATTAACTAGAGCAATTATAATCTAATGTCAAATTATAAAATTGCCAACTTATGAAGTCCAACACAAGGAGATCATCAAGTCGACAACACCAAATTGGTCGAATCATTATATTAAACCAATGATGATATTGTTAATGTATTAGTTTGCAAATAACGGGCTTTTTAAAACAAACAATAGAAATTTACTCAATCTCATTCAACATCACTAAAAGAAGAAAAAAAATACACCTTATATTATTCATTCGTGGATCTCAACTATCAAGAGCAGAAATAAGATAATTTTGGCATTGCGGCCAAATTTTGATTCCGTGCTTTCTTTTAACGCGTAGTCGTATATAAAATCATTTTGCTAGTATATCATTATCATTATGATCAGAAACAAGTATATATTTATCATTAACAATGTGTATATATATAACATCAGACAAAAAGAAAAAGTATAAAATTATCATTTGTGGATCTCAACAATCAAGATTATGCCGTTGAAGTCCACAAACCCAAAAAATACTATATAATTTTGAGTTCCGACCAATTTTTGATACCTTGCCTTTTTTAACGGCAGTCATATTTATAATGTAATCATTTTGCTAGTGTAAACAAGATCTATTGAGTAATTAGTTTTATCACAATTCAAATGGTCGATTTTGTTTAACTCTAAAACTATACATTTGAATTTATACGTGATTTCTAGATAATTGAATTAATTCGATCCTGAAATAATAAAAGAATTGAGAAAATATGCAATACTTAGCCTTGAGATCGAAATGAAATAGCAGAAACAGTAATTTCGGGAGCAAAGCTTCTAGGCACAATAACAATGAAATCAAAAAGTAAGAAGGTAAAATTATATAAAGCTTTTAATAGATTATAGCGTTAGTTTGCCAGAAAATTCGTTTCCTTGACAATGATAACAGAGCTCACTATTTATAACTGCACCTAGGGAATAAGGTCCTAGGATCATGCCCTTCTTTAATGTCAATTATGAGGGTCATTGAAAAATCTGTAACGGTAAGCATAAATGACAAATTCTTTGTAACAGACAGTGTACTAAATGTTGTAGAATATTTTCCATTAAATGCTACATAATTAGCTTCAGACGCCCCCAAGCATCAGGCCCTGAAAAGATTTCCTGTACAGTTGACTTCCTTTGAAGCTATATCGTGCTGCTTTGGCGCGCAGTGCCCGGGACGCCTTGGAGTCTTCGGGCAACTTTCCATGCTCAAAATAATCGATGATCTCATTCCTCCAGTCCCATACCAAATTAGTCGTATTTACCTCATAGTAGTTATATGCGTCCAAAACCGAGTGCATGAGCTGTACTACCGTCCCGGAGTCTGATCTCTTTATTTTCGTTGATGAGCCGAGGTTAGCTAATGCATATGCTTCTACATTTTCTTCCCTCGGGATATGAGTGATTGACCACTCCCGGAATCGAGCTAGCAAAGCCTGGACCTTCACTACGTATTTTTGCATGCGCTCCTCTTTGGTTTCGAAGATCCCATAGACATGATTTACTACCAACTGGCAGTCGCATTTGATTTCTATGACCTCAGAATCTAGTCCCTGAGCCAGTTCGAGTCCTGCAATCAAAGCTTCATACTCCGCTTCGTTGTTAGTTAAAGGGACCTTTCTTATGGCCTTCCTTAAGGTTTCTCCCGAAGGCGTGGTTAATAATATGGAAAATCCGGACCCCTTTACGTTGGAAGCTTCGTCCGTAAATAAGGTCGAAACCCTCGATGTCGATTCTGACACCATCACTGCTTCTTTGGTTGCTAGAGGTAGCAATCCCTGGACTGAAATCGGCCACTAAATTGGCCAAAACTTATGACTTAATCACAGTCCTAGGTTTATACTCTATGTCGAATTCACTCATTTCGACGGCCCATTTGGCCAATCTGCCCGAGAGTTTGGGTTTGTGAAGGATATTACGCAGGGGAAAGGTGGTCACTACAGCTATCAGGTGACTTTGGTAGTAAGGCCTCAGCTTCCGAGCGGCGACTACGAGAGTTAAGGAGAGCTTCTCGAAATGCAGGTAGTGAGTTTCTGCTCCTGTTAAAATTCTACTAACATAATAAATGGGAGATTGCGTACCTTCGTTCTCACAAACTGTCACGACCCAATTCTCCCTCCGTAAGACGTCGTGACGGCACCTAGTCTCTACGACTAGGTAAGCCTAACAAAAGCGGAAATAACAAAAATGGAGACAAAACTTAACAACTAACTGCAACAGATAACTAAATAACTGGTAACAATGCCGCTCGGCATTTAAAATAACCAACACTCTAGTAATACACAGTATTCCCAAAATTCGGAACATCATAAGTCACAAGCTACAGAAGGAAACTAGTATCTCTATACACCAGAGTCTAATAAAAGAAGTACGGAAGTTAAATGACACAGGAGAGAATGGAAGGGGACTCCGAGGTCTGCGGACGCGGCAGATGTACCTTGAAGACTCCGTACAGCAACAAGCACTCTCAGCTAATAGCGGGGCTGATAAGAAGTACCTGGATCTGCACACAAAATATGTGCGGAAGAGTAGCATGAGTACACCACAACGGTACCCAGTAAGTGCCAAGCCTAACCTCGGTCGAGTAGTGACGAGGTCAGGTCAGGCCCACTGGTAAATAATAAATAAGGCAGGAGAATATACAGTATAATAAGAGACTAGAATTTAGCAAAAGGAAACACAACAAAGCAACAGTACAACACACAGGGGTAAACATCAGGGGATCTCCCGAGATGCCGTCTCGTGCTCCCAAAATAAATATGCAGGGAGAACTCCCGAGGTACCGTCTCGTAGTCTCAAAAGTAAATATACAGGGAGAACTCCCGAAGTACCGCCTCGTAGTCTCTAAAGTAAATATGCAGGGAAAACTCCCGAGGAACCTCCTCGTAGTCTCAAAAGTAAATATATAGGGAGAACTCCCGAGGAACCGCCTCGTAGTCTCAAAAGTAAACACACAGCTCAAACCGATAAATATAACAATTAACATCAAGATTTCCACAGTTAATACTGATAAAGAATAAGGAAAAATAGGAAATCAACTAGGCATATGTAACACCCCGAAAAATTTTGAAGTACTTAAGTGTAAAGCCCGGTAAAATTTGCAAAGAAAATAATGTTTCATGGTGCTCAGACTTTTTGGGTTGAACAATGCACCGAAAAGTAAAGGAAAATTTTTGGCGAAAAAGCGCGTTTATGCGGTCCATTATGCGACTGCATAATCACTCTGTGGGCCGCATAATGGCCGCAAAAGTGAGTAGGAGAGGGCCATTCTGGAAGCAGCTATGCGGTCTACTATGCGATCACATAACTATTATGCGGTGCATTATGCGACCGCATAACAGTTATGCGGACCGCATAGTGACCGCATACACAGACAGATTTTTGATCATTTTTGTCAGCAATTATGCGACCGATATGCGATCTCATATGCGACCGCAGAACCGTTCCGGAGCTACTTTTTGGGTTTTTAAAACCCGACCTTATTTCATTAAATATACTCTTTGGGACATTTTTGAACTATAATCTTATATTTTAGAGTGAGAGAGAGTGCCCTAGAGTGAGAAGGTGTTCTTCAATAATTGTTCTTCAATTCTTGCCCAAGTTAAGGGAAACTCACTAGGTCTTCATCCTAGAGGTAAGATTCTACACCCTAACCCTCACTTTCGAATTTTGTATAAAATTGGATAATTAGGAAGACAATTTCTGGACATGAGGGTTGTTTATTTACATGCATGTGATATCAAGGGGTGTAGGAAGATTGTTGAACTAGGCATGATAAATATTAGATTGCGGGATGATGGAATTCTCCATAAAAGGGCCTTGAAACCTTATGCACACCTTGTGTATGATAAAATGCTCAAATGAGATAGAACCATGATCATCTTCCTAATTTTGGTTCAATTTGTTATATTTCTAAAATAGATTGAAGTTGCTAAGAATTCCGGAATATTTAGAGTGTAAGGAAGCTCAAGTGAGGTATGTTGGCTAAACTCTTCTTTAAGAATTGGAATTCCCAATATCCTTGTAAGTTCCGAGATGTTGATTATAAATGGAGTATTCCGATAAGTTTTATAATGAAGATATATGTTCAATTCATGTTTCAAATGCTCTTATCATATTGCATTATAAATTGAGGATGTGTCCCAAACTATAGATTATGTATCCACATGTTAAAATTTCTAGTCGTGATTTATGTGAAAGTTATTATGCCAAGTTGTGTAGAGATTGTGATTGTGATATACCTCCACCCGCATACATTAGGGTGAGGCGGAATGACCACTTTGTGTGGGAATTATGGTATAGAGATTGTAATTGTGATACACCTCTACCCGCATATATATATTGGGGTGAGGCGGCATGACCGTTTTGTGTAGGGATTATGGTATTGTGGGAATGCACCTCCACCCGCTTATATTGGGGTGAGGCGGTACGACCGATTTGTGTATAGTTTTGGTATTGGTGTGGCACCACCACCCACATACATTTGGGTGAGGCGGCATAGCCTCTTTGTGTAGGTTTTTGGTACTGTGGTTATACATCCACCCGCATACATTGGTGTGAGGCGGCAGGGCTGCTTGATTAGAGTTGTGGTATTGTACATACACTTCCACCTGCATACATCGGGTGATGCGGTGGGGCCGCTTTGTATGAAGATGATTACAGAGGATCTCATCTTAAATCCTATAAATGTTATTTATAGCT
Organism: Nicotiana tomentosiformis; assembly: GCF_000390325.3. Lineage (NCBI taxonomy): Eukaryota > Viridiplantae > Streptophyta > Magnoliopsida > Solanales > Solanaceae > Nicotiana > Nicotiana tomentosiformis. The sequence continues at coordinate 94,518,832 of NC_090813.1, read as the reverse complement.
TTTAATAAGCTTGCTATGGTTAAAACGGTTATCTATATTATTCTATTGCTGCACTGGTTCATCAAATTCATCTTGTATTTCTGAATTCTTAAATTAGTGTTTAGTTTTCATACTAGTACTATTCGACGGTACTAACGTCCCTTTTGCCGGGGGCGCTGCATCTTTTAAATGGATACAAGTGGTTCCACAACAGGAGATATTGATCAGTGATAGCAGCACACCTTCTTCCCAGCTGACTTGGTGAGCTCCACTTCATCCCGGGGTCATGTATCTTTTATTCTTTGTGTATTATGTTTGAGGTATAGCCGGAACCTTATTGCCGGCATTATCATTGCACTTATCTTTATCTATAGAGGCTCCGTGGATATAGTGTGGGTTGTATAATAGTGTTGGAGAAGTCAAACTCGTGTGTTGTGCTTGAATTACTATTTCCACTTCAGATTATGAAAAATGTGTTTGGAATTGAAACTTTAAAATAAATTAACTGATGGTAAGAAATTGGTATTGCAACATGATCACTTTATTGGTTGATTAACGAAAACATATATATTCTCTTTATTCATGAATGAGTTTGGGTAGAAGGAAATCTAATAGGCTTGCTCGGCCGGGTTCACTCGGTTGAGCACCGGTCGCGCTCTTTGGTTTTGGGGCGTGACAGCATGCTTCACAGAGTTCAAATAAGCAGTTAAAGCATGTAGACATGCGATATTAGACTAAACAGGATAACTACATAAGTTAGTATAACACAATTAAGAATGAAAAACAAATTACTACTCCGAAAAATGGTATAACCCAAATTAAAGGAAAACAGGTTGATACTCAGTAAAATCAGGTTTTACAACAAATAGCCTGTGTACGTACTCGTCACCTCGCGTACACGGCGCTCACATATCATAATAGTACCAAATCCTAAGGGAATTTCCCCCATACAAGGTTAGGCAAGCCACTTACCTCAAACCAAGATCAATCAATCAGTAAGAATGCCCTTTCCTCGATTATCCGACTCCGAATGGCCCAAATCTAGCAAAAAATAATTACATATCATAAATACAACTATAATAGACTAATCTAATTAATGAAATCAAGACTCTAACAAAAAATCTGAAATTCGTCCTAAAAAGTCGACCCGGGCCCACGTCTCGGAATCAGGTAAAAGTCACAAAATACGAATACCCAATCAACCACGAGTTCACTCGTACCAAAATTATCCAAATCCGAATCAAAACTCAAAACTTAGTTGAAGAACTTCCAACCTTTTTTTCCCAAATTTCTCAACCAAATTCCTTAATTAAATGATGAAAACAACTATAGATTAGTCGAATATAACCATAAATGAGTTAAGAATCATTACCCCAAAGTTCTCTCTGAAAAATCCTTGAATTATCGCCTCAATCCGAGCTCTCAAAGACCCAAAATTGAAAATGGGATAAAACCCTTGAACTTGGCTTTTTCTGCACAGGGATTTCGCACATGCGGACCTCTAGTTGCACCTGCGGAAATTCAATCGCAGGTGCGGAAATGGCTTAAGGTGACTGGGACCGCTTGTGTGATTTCGCACCTGCGATTCCTCTAGCGCATCTGCGGACATCGCAGATGCGGTATTTTTCACGCACCTGCGGCCCCTGACCAAACCTCCCAACTCTTCTTCTGCTCCATATTGCCCGCACCTGCAGGTCAGACTTGCACAGGTGCGATTACACCAGAACCAAAAAATCTTCAACAACTAGCCTAAGTCCAAAAATCAATCTGTTAAGCATCTGAAACACACCTGAGGCCCCCGTGACCTCAACCAAACATATTAACCAGTCCAAAAATACCATATGAACTTAGTTGAGCCCTCGAATCACATCAAACAACACTTAAAATATGAATCACCCTCCGATTCAAACTTAATGAACTTGAAACTTCAAATTTCTATAACCGATGCCGAAACCTATCAAATCACGTCCGACTGACCCCAAATTTTTCACACAAGTCATATTCAACATTTGGTACCTACTCAAACTTTCGGAATCGGAATACGGCCCCGATATCAAAAAGTCTACTTTCAATCAAACTTCCCAAAAATTCAACTTTCGCCATTTCAAGCCTAATTTATCTACATGCCTCCAAAACACCATCCGGACACGCTCCTAAATCCAAAATCACCCAACAGAGCTAACGGAACCGACGAAACTCCATTCCGGAGTCGTCCTCACATAGTTCAAACTACGGTCAAAATCCTAATACTTAAGCTTCCGTTTTAGGGACTAAGTGTCCCAAAATACTTCGAAACCACGAACAAACCTTCCGACAAGTCACATAGGCAGAAAAAGATATGGGGGAAGCAGTAAACATGGGATCGGGACCATTACTCTTAAAATGACCGGCCGGGTCGTTACACGAACTAACAATGTTTCACCTTCCTTCGGTTTTTCTAGTAACGGAGAGCTTGACAAGTACCTTTTCAAATATCTCAAAGCCTGTTGGCATTCTGGGGTCCATTCTAAAATGTTTTTTTTCTAGCAGCGCGAAGAAATGGTGGCATTTCTCTAATGACCGGGAAATAAACCTGCTCAAAGCGGTCAATCTCCATGTGAGCCTTTGATCTTATTTCACGCTTGATAGCTGGTCCGGGATATCTTCGATGGCTTTGATCTTATCGGGGTTTACCTCAATCCCCCTTTGTGATACTAGAAATCTTATGAACTTGTCGGAGCTGACCCCGAACGCGCATTTCTCAGGGTTAAGCTTCATGTTATTCTTCTTTAGGATGTCAAAAGTTTCTTGCAAATGCTTAAGATGATCACCTGCGTTCAAAGACTTAACAAGTATATCGTCTATATAAACTTCCATGGTTTTCCTTATATGTTTTTCAAACATCTTGTTTACGAGCCGTTGATAAGTGGCTTCGATGTTCTTTAGCCCGAAGGGCATCACATTATAGCAATATGTGCCGAAATTCGTTATGAACAAAGTCTTTTTCTGATCCTCCAGGTTCATCTTAATTTGGTTGTACTCAAAATAAGCATTGAGGAAACTCATTAACTCGTGCACGGCCGTTGCACCAATCATTTGATCGATGTTTGGCATTGGGAACAAGTCTTTTGGGCACGCCTTATTCAAGTCCTTATAATCTACACACATGCAAAATTTTATTTTTCTTAGGAACTACTACCACATTAGCTAGCCAGTCTGGATACTTTACCTCTCAGATTGAACCGATATCAAGTAGGCAAGTTACCTTTTCTTTGACGAATTTATTCCTGGCCTCCGCAATATGGCATTTATTTTGTCTTACCGGAGGGATGTTGGGATCCAATCTTAGCTTGTGTACGGCCACTTCCGTTGGGATACCTGTCATATCCGCATGCGATCACGCAAAACAATCAGCATTGTATTAAAGAAATTCAGTAAAGTCAGACCTGAGCTCGGGGTAAAGTCCTGTCCCCAAGTGGAATTTCCTATCCAAGAACTTTTCAAACAATGCAAGTTGCTCGAGCTCTTCCGATATGGACTTTGTTGCATCCGTCTCTTCTGTACCTGGGAGTATCTTGGCACCTGATAAGATTCCCACGCTTCTTCCCCCCTGGTTAACTTCACTTGATTCGAGAGCAGGCACCGGTTCCTGTAATTGCTAAATCGCATTCATCTCCCTTGCTGCCGGTTGATCGGCTTTTATATATTTAATCCCTTCGGGAGTTGGGAATTTCAGCAATTGATGATATATTAATGGTACGGCTTTCATCTCGTACAACCACGGTTTGCGAGGTTGAATCCGCCAAGGAGTTTTGTGGCCAGAATAATACTTCCGGTAAGTTTGGCTTGCCCCAATACCCCTCATTGTATGATATTGGCCGAATATCCTGGATCCACCAAAACACGTTAGATTTTAAAATCTAGTACATTTAAAGAAATTACCAATGCATCATTGTGCGGTAGCAACAGTCCGTTTGCGTCCTCCTTCGTGAAAGTGAATGTCGTCTTCAGCGACTTCCCAGAGTCTCTTGCTATGGTTATTGACACCTTCATCTTCTTTGCTGCCAAGAAGGTAACCCTGTTGATCTCGTTCCCCACGAAGATCATATTGATTGTCTGGCGCGAGGGGTCTTCTCCTGTTTTTGTAGTTCTCCGCGTTATCACGGTTGCTACCATAATTATTCTTGACCCGGACACTTAAGAATTCCCTGAGACGTCTATTTTTCAATAGTGTCGCCACCTCTTCACGCAGATGCCGGCAATCCCCAGTCCGGCGGCCATTCGTCCCGTGGTACTTGCACTACAAATTGGGATCCCTCTAGCTGGGATCGGACCTCATCGACTTCGGGAACCGTGCTTCTTTAATGTTCCTCATACCTGATACAAATTCAACTACAGTGGCGTCGAAGTTTTATTTTGATAGCCTGGGGTAAGAAGGATCCCTTGTACCTGATGTTTCTTTGTCCTGCAACGATCTGTTATTTTGACCGCGATCGGTTCTGATATCGGTAACGAACCTGTCTGCCGACCGAAAACCTCTGCCACGTCCTTCGACCTGTTCGTAGGGAAAAAATTGACCCCTCGAAGACCGTCTATCTGTGTCAAAATTGTCTTTTGATTTTTCTTTATTCTTCTCCTGTCCTTTTGCCGATGCCGGAAAGCCAATCTGATCATCTTCGAAACTTATCTTAGATTCATACCGGTTGTGAACATCCGCCCAAGTCGTCGCTTGGAACTCAAGTAAGCTTTCCTTCAATTTTCGGGAAGCATCATAACTTCTCGGATTCAGACCCTTGGTAAATGCCTCAGCCTCCCATTCGTCATGTATAGCTGGGAGCAACATCCTCTCCTTTTGGAACCGGGTGACGAATTCCCGCAGCAACTTAGACTCACCTTGTGCAATTCTGAATATGTCGGCCTTTCGGGCCCGCACCTTTCTGGCCCCGGTATGGGCCTTAATAAAAGAATCCACGAGCATCTCAAAGGAACCTATGGAATGCTCGGGTAACAACGAATACAACGTCAAGGCTCCCTTCGTGAGAGTCTCACCGAATTTCTTCAGGAAAACAGATTCAATCTCATGGGGAGCTAAATCTTTCCCCTTCATCGCCGTTGTATAGGTGGTAATATGCTCTTGAGGGTCCGAAGTCCCATCATATTTCGGCAGGTCGAGCATTTTAAACCGCTTCGGGATCAATTCTGGTATTGTGCTTAGTTTATACGGCAACTGAGTATACTTCTTCGAGTCCGGCTCTTTCAGCACTGGTGGTGCACCAGGGATTTGGTCCATGCAGGCGTTCACTTCCCTCATAAACTACAGGAGCTCGCTTTTGAAGGGATCGCTCTCATTGTTATGACTGGAACAACTCCCTCCGGCCCCATCAGAGCCGACCTCGCCCCTTGGGGTATTGTTATCGACCCTCTGCATTGTCTGATTTGCGGGCGGGGGACTGGACCTCGTCCATTTGCATTATTGGAAGCACCTGACAACGCCTGCTTTATTTCTGTCATAACCTTATCGGCTTATCCTGCCGAGTGAGATGGCCTAGAATGACCTCTTGTTGCTCTTGCAGGACCCTTGCCGCTTCAACAACATGGTCCTCTTCAGCATCATTGGGAGTTTCCTCTCGAACATGTCGCGGGTACTGCCTGTCGTGGATCGGCGTAGCATCGCTTTTCTCATTGCGGGTGTTATTGATTGAATCCTCGTGCTGAGGCTGGTTTCCTTGGTCCTCAAGATTGTGTATGTTGTTAACACCATTGTTTGCCATTTTTTGTGATTTTTTTATTAGGAAGAAATAATCAAAACACGTTAGTAAAAGAGGCAAAGATCAACTTAATTACACGACTGTCTAGGCCCCACGGTGGGCGCCAAACTGTTTACCCGTAAAACGGTACACTTGAATTTATACGTGGTTTCTAGACATGTGGATTAATTCGATCCTGAAATTATAAAAGAATTGAGAAAATATGCAATACTTAACCTTGAGGTCGAGATGAAATAGCAGAAACAGTAATTCCGGGAGCAAGGCTTCCGGGCACAACAACAATGAAATCAAAAAGTAAGAAGGTAAAATTGTATAAAGCTTTTAATAGCTTATAGCGTCAGTTTGCTAGAAAATTCGTGTTCTTTACAATGATAACAAAGCTCACTATTTATAGCTGCACCTAGGGAACAAGGTCTTAGGATCATGCCCTTTTGTGATGTCAATTATGAGGGCCATTGAAGAATGTGTAACGGTAAATATAAATGACAAATTCTTTATAACGGACAGTGTACTAAATACTGTAAAATATTTTTCATTAAATGCTAGTGGGTGACAGCTATTTATTGCATCTTTATGAACGTCATTCTTTCCGGTAACAAATGGAATAGTTGTCTTCGGTTTTAGCTGTCCTCTGTTTTCGACTCCACGTGTTACTCTCGTATGCAATTACCCAGCATAGCATATTTTTACCATATACAGATTTCAAATTCGAATCTTCTTAATGATATGCGAGCATTATGGTCTAATTAAGTCTTTCTTAGTAATATTATTTTTGGTAATTTCTTAAATAGAAAATAAGCAACTTAATTGGCGGAGAAACAGTCCTCGTCAAATGATGTGGTCATCAAATTCAAACAATTGCTTTCCTTCTGTTGAAAGGTCAGTTCAAATTGAAGTCTCAACTTTCATAAGCGGGGATTTAATATTTTAATTATAGTAAGTGGCAGTAATTATGACAAAATATAGGGGTATATTTGTAAACACGAAAATCGCGAATTTATGTCTTTGGACTCTCTCTGCTACGCGGTCACATGTACATTTCCCGTGCTGCCGGCCCAAGTCTGGTGTCAAATAGCGCCGTCCCATACTGCTACTGTTTTCGCCGGTTACAAATATCTCTTTCTTTCTCCTTCTACTCTCTACGCTTCACTCAGTATACACATCAAATTCTCTTTTGTTTAGTAGGTTAAAATCTGCTTTTGTTTTTGAAGAGGAGAGTTCAAATCATTTCGATTTGCCACATTTTTTCTGGTATCGTTAATCTTCGCTTACTGTTTATTTACTGTTTTATATGTTTGTGAAACTTTGGAAAATAGTAATCCACATTCGAAATTTCGAATTACAGATGTTGCTGAGCATTGCATTTTTGTGAATCTCTGCTGGAGGAATTTAATAGTATATATGTTTGTTGATTGTGCTCTGAAGTTGCTTACTCGATCTATGAATTTTTTTTCTTGCTGAGATCCTTGCGATTCTACTCTAAAATGTGTTCCGTTCCTCTTTTGGAATGTTTTTGTCTAGTACGTATTGCTTGTTCTAGTTGATTCTTCTGATCCAGTAGTGAAGATCCTTGCACCGATTATTTCCTGTTTAAAATGTTATACTAGGAATTTGTTAGTAATGATTATTGAAAAATAATACTGGAGTTTGATGTTTCTAATCATTGTTTGAATAGTGATTCAAGGTGATGTGTTGCTAACTTCGACGGACAAAGATAAGCTAATGATATCATTTGGACTTAACTTAGGGTTTCACGCTTGCTAGCTGTTCTTTTCTTTTCATTAAAATATTTTTGCAGCATGATTTGAGTAAATAGTGACGATCTACATTCACGATATCTACTCTACTTAATTTACTGGCGGAGTGATTTTCACATCTAATGCTGCCAATTTGGAGTGAAGTAATGTCGTCCAACTTTCAATGTTAAAGTTCATCAGATAAAAAATTGGATACTTCATTGAGAAACGTTAGATCACAATGTCCTTTTTCTTTTAGATCACTATGTTCTCTCTCCATTTCTCCAGCTATTGCTACATCATTTACTTTATAATGTGATGCTCTAGTTTATTTGGGAAATGTTGATGGTACTGTTATACTCTTATGAAATTTTCAATTCTCATTGAAGATGTTTTGAAAATATCTTCTATCCAGTGTAAACAAAAACTTCAACAAAAGGAATCTTGACATTCCAATTAGTCAAGGGACGGTGGAAAAAAAAAGGAACAAGTTAGTGAAGTGAAATTAACAACAGTATGAGAAAGCATAGTTGAGGTCCAAAAGCGCTAAACACCCAACAGTTGAGAAACCAAAGTGTTATGTTTTCGTATGTATGTTAGCTTTCTTAACCTTGATCAAGCCATCAAGGAAATTGAGTGAGCAATGCTAATGATTTCACTTATTCGTTCTAATGTATGAATTACAAATTTCATTGGAGGTTTGCAGCTAAGTCCTTGACTAAGCGTGCTTTAGTTCTTCAACATAAAGTTGTTCCACACTTTGAAAGCAATGCCTTCTATCTTTCTGGGATCATAGCAAATAAACTTCATTTATGAGTCTGTACTCTTAGTTTTGGTCACTGGTTCTTGGGCTATCATCCTATTGAGGCCAGAACTCCATCTTGTAGAATGTGGTCATGTGTATTATGACATTTTGATCGGAAAGTTGTTGGGTTGAAATGTTAGTTCTACCCTGGAGTTTAGATATCTGTTTATTTTGTTACTTTTTCCTCTTTATGCTATGAATAATGTTTGCTTAAGTGTATTGCTGACTTGGCTCTTAACAACCCTGTCCACTGCTGGTGTTTCAGAAGCTATTCTCTATAAGATGTCTGAGGAAGCGGCTCAAGATCTCACTGCACTACCTGAAGCTGAGAAGAATAATGAAAATTCCAGTAATGGGAGTGTTCCCGTTACAGTGCTTGAGAGCGTTGATAAAAATCATAAAGAGAAGGAAAGAGAAAAGCCTGTCTTACTGGTTGAGCTTGATCTTAATGGAGACAATAAGGTGAATACTGGGGCAGAGATTGGAAATTCAGAAGTAGAATACATAGAATCTGAGAATTTGAATGATTTAGAAGATGTCGACACAAGTCTGAAGGTAAAGATTCCTGATATAGTTTTGATATTGGCTTCTTGTAATTTGTATATCTGTTTACCTTATGTTGATTACACAAGTCTCTTTTCAATGTCGTTGCATCTCCTTTTTTCATGTTCTAGACTCTATTGACTGGACTAGACTCCAAGGACTGGGTTTTAGTGTGTGAGGCACTTAATGATGTTCGGCGTCTGTCCATATTTCACAAAGAAGCAATGGTTGATATGTTGTAAGTCACATTTGTAACTGAGGATATAACTTGAAAGATATTTGATCATGCTGTTCTAGCTGGTTTAGATAGATATCTTTGTATAATTTCCTTTTGTTTTATGCTTTCCTACTTATGTTTGCTACTTAAATGAGCAGGGGAAATGTGATCTCTCTTATTGTGAAATCTTTGAAAAATCCAAGAAGTGCTGTTTGTAAAACAGCTATTATGGCATCAGCTGACATTTTCAAAGCATACTGTGACAGCATAGTTGACTTGATGGATCCACTGGTAACTTTAATTTTAATTCTCATTTGTTGTGACTTATGATTGCATTTGCATTATAGTTTCTGGTCCATCTCCTTCCTTAAGTGAATATGGCCTTGTCCTTGTGCTCATGACGTGACTGTGTCCTTGCTTAGCTTGTACAACTTCTTCTGAAATCTTCACAAGACAAGCGATTTGTATGCGACGCAGCTGAGAAAGCTCTAATAGCTATGACGACATGGGTTTCTCCATCACTATTATTACCGAAGCTGCAACCTAATCTGAAACACAGAAATCCTCGAATTCGAGCAAAAGCTTCAATGTGCTTTTCTCGAAGTGTACCACGTCTGGTGAGAGTTCTAATTGCCAAAATATCTCTTTTTATGTGACATATACTCTGGCATATGAACTTTAGTTGTTTCATTCGTACAATTTAGTCCTGCTATTCATTATTTAACCATTTTGTTTGTTTATCTGCTGACTAAGATCTTTCCCTTGGCTATGTTTTGTTGACAATATACAGATAAGAAAGTAAGCTCAAGTTCTTTGAAGTATTCTAATAACTATTTACCTGATAAAAAAAAAGTATTCTAATAACCATTTACCGTTTAAGGAATGACTAGGTAACAATTTGTCAGTCTCTTGATTATATTTCTTAATAGTCATAGTTAAATAAAGCCAAGGAATTTTTGCATTTTGTTCATAATGCTATAGTAGCTGCTCTCATAATCTCATTAGTTACCCCCTCGTGGTCGTTTATTACTTATGTTTTTGTTTGGTGGTTCTTGTTGAATGAAAACAATAAAGATTGCTTCTTAGTGAACTGTTAGCAGCCACTGAAAACGTTAATCAGACATTTGTGGCTTTTCAACATGTTGCTGAAATATGAAAGAGGAATAAACTCTTTGTCCTGGTTCTGGCCTTTTGTTTTCTAGGTGTTTTGCTAATTTCCTTGTTACTACTAGATGTGGTCTTTACTAACAGAGTAGCATGCTTTGCAGGGAGTAGAGGGAATCAGAGCATATGGAATTGAAAACTTGATCCAAATAGCTGTATCCCAGCTCAGTGACCAGCTTCCTGAGTCAAGGGAGGCTGCTCGTACGCTGTTGTTAGAACTGCAAACTATCTATGAAAAAGCACTCAATGTTACCCCAACAGAAGTGAGTGAAGAGGCAGAAACAATTTCCTGGGAGCATTTTTGTCAATCAAAGCTTTCGCCTTTGAGTGCTCAAGCAGTTCTGCGTGTAACCAATCTCACTAGGGAGGGTATTGTTTTAGGTTCATAGCATTTGTGTGATGAGCTATAGTTCACTTTTGTCCTTCCTCATTTTTTGGTTTGGTTTTCTTATACCTGTATATACCATTAAAAGTTTGAGGTGTTTGCGAGGCAGTTGAACCATATCTAGAGCTATAGTTCCTATAGTATCTTGAATATATGGTTTAGATTACGTCGTATTGTGCTTAAAATCATTCATGAATGCTTGCTTTGCAGTATTACTTGTAATTGTGCTCGTTCATTGTTTGTCTTACTATTTTAATGGTTGAAAAGCGAAATGCGTTACTGTGAAGTCAAGGAAAGTTGTTCATCATGGCGAAACCGAGATTGTTTGTCATAATCTGTTCGTTTTCCTGGTTAAATATATTGTTTTGGGAATTGTGACATTTCATCAGCCTCTTCCTTCCAATGATTATGTTTATTTCTTCTCTATCATCATCTTGTGTTGGATCAAAAGATTTTCTTTGTCCACGTTCATCAGATTATTTACATGTGACTGATGTATATAGCTATACTTGTTAACTTACTTTATCTCCTATTAAAGGGGAGCCCTGGAAACCGGGTAAGAACAAACGTGATGGCTGGTTAGCACTTTTACTGTGTGACTGTCAACGACTATTATTGGGTTAAAACAGGAAACAATGCAGAAAAGAATGCTTTCCTGCGGAACTCGAATTGGCCAAGTGCATCACTTCATTACAGAAAATTTGTAACATAGGCTTCTCGGTCATTCACCCGAACCACCCACTTAATTTTAAGAAATGATAGGACGACTTAAAGCTTGTACTTTGTATCTTCAGAAACTTCATAAATACTTTTCAGTAACTACAGCAATTACGAGCCAAATCCCTGCATTTGTTTGTGTTACACCAACTTCACAGATTAAAACAACCCAAGCCCCACAGAACATTAAACTATTACAATTTTTTTTTTTTAAATTATTACAAATTCAAAACAGACAACGTTACCGTCAGCTACCTATACCGTCCGAAATTCTTTTAGGTGAATAAGACTAAAACTTATTCTTATGTAAGAACATATCTTAATCCTAAATTATAATAACACAGAAAGAATGCATGAGATGAAGCAGAATCCAAAAAAAAAAAAAAAGAGTAGACGAATATTTCTGCATTCCAATAGAATCATATCTTCCACCAGTCAATTGTTGCAAAACCTAAGCATCTTTTGCTCCAAATCCATTTCTCTTGGAACTAAGGAGCCAATATGTAAGTAAACTCTCACTGTGAATCTTCATTTCATCCTCAGAACATGAGTTTTTGTAAAGGATTTTAACTTATAATGAAGAACCATGAACTGGGCATTGCCTCGCGGGTTACTCGGGTTATAATCATGGCACTGGTGATATCAGTGATATTGCTACTTGTTTTTGTCGGAGTTCTTGTCCTGATTCATGTCTGTGTAGTATTGAGGGCATTTAGAAGAAGAATTGACAACGTTAATATGATGGAAAGAGGTGCCAGCATGTCCCAAGAGGATATAGAAAAGCTCCCTTGCTTTGATTTTCAAGCCAAAGAGAAGGGAATTAGTAGCACAGTGGACTGTGCAATTTGTTTGGATAGTCTCAAGGTGGGTGATAAGTGCAGAATTTTGCCTCAATGCGACCACTATTTTCATGCTGAATGCATAGATTTGTGGCTCTTGAAATCCTCCTTTTGTCCAATATGTAGGGCTAGCGCTGATATTCTGAGGGGTTGTTCCATATCCGCAGGAGAAAGCACCGGATACAGTGAAAGTGGACAAACCAGAGAACACAACGCCAACATGACTGAGACAAGAATTGAGTTGAGAGAAAGCCAATAAGTTGATAATTTTAATTAGTATCGACCTATAAAAAGCGTCCATGTTAAGTGGCTCATATTGATCGAAGGAACGAGTTGTTGTCTGGTTGTATGATCTTGGTATCTTGGATTACCTCACCTTCTGATAAGCAATTGAATTTCAAAGTTGAGTTAGGTTCATGGTCCATTTTCTTCGCACAATATCAAAATTAGACCCGCTCCTATTTTGGTTTAACCAATATTGGTTCTCATGTTATAATTGGTTTACACAATTATATTGTACTGCGTTGTGAGCTTTATGAAAAAGAGTAGCAAAATGAATAATGATGCATTCGGGTGATGCAAATGTGTTTTCGTAATATTGTCAGCAGTTTCGTCATAAATTACTCAATACTAAAGAACAAACAAGAAAAGATCCAAGGAGAGGGTTGACACCCCCACGCCGGGGAACACCAAACTACCTTCCAATATTTTTTTGGGCCTTGGCAGGGTGTAAATGGTTCGGTTATGCCGATTATTTTATAAAATTAATACCATACTAATTTTTCGGTTATTCTATAATGTATAATCAAAATTAGACTTTTTAAAACTGTCTTAATCATGTCGGTTTCTCTTCGACATCGGTACGGTTCGATTAATTTTCGGTATTTTTTAAAATGTCATGTAAAAGTAGTAGAAGTAGAATGCAATAACATACGTACTTTTATAGGACTTAGCAAAACTCTCTATACATTTTTACTATTTAAAGGGCGATGGATTAAGAACATGAAAGATGGTCAGAATATAGATCCATTAACTATTCTACAATAGCATAAAAGACACTAAGCAAAGACAAAGAAAATATAAATCACACGAGTGGAAAGATATTAACCAAGCTGAGACTCAAAAATAAAGTCTAGAGAAGATTAAATATTCAAAAAGATAAATCTAAATCATACGAAATAAAACGTATTCAATACATTGTACTTTGCTACTCATAATTGCTAGAATACCTTGTGTCTTGCTAGTGAATATGCTGAAAATAGTTTAGTTTTAATATGAGTAGCATAATAAGTTGAGAATTAGAATTTTGAGTTTAATTACTTCTTGACTTGTAACTGTGTTCATAATTACAAGTCCCACGGAAAAATTTAATGCTTTATTATTTTTAAACTTATATATAAATATATTTTTTATATATAAATTTATTCGGTACGGTTCGGTATTTTTTCGGTTTATTTTTATAAAATAAAAAACCTATCATAATTATCGGTACGGTTATAGAAATATATAAAAACCTATGGTTTTATTAAAAGAAACCTAAAAATCGGTTCGGTACGGTACGGATCAGTCAGTTTAGTCAGTTTTTAAATATCTATCGACAGTCCTGGGCCTTGGTATCTTATCAATTATATTCACTACTATTCAATTAAAGTAAAAGAATTGGCCAATACTAAAGGATATTTTAGTAAATTTTGCATTTAAAGGAAACTCTATATCATTTTATACATAAAGATGAATGTTGTTTTGTGAAAGATTTAATTTAAGTACGCTGATACTCGTAAAAATTTATGAAATAATTAATGATCTTTAATTTATTATAGCAAGTAACCTGCCTTGTTTTCGAGAATATTAATCTCACTTATTATTAAACATTACTCTATAGTTATCTTTTTGGTAACTTAGTAGTATTATCAAAGACAATTATGTATAATTAAATTAATGTATAAAAGTTAAACTCATTACCTCATTAAACCAATTGTTTTAGTATTTTTCACATCGTGAATGCATAGGCATATACTAGGATTATATATTTTTGACCTCTCTGGACTCTAGTCATTGGTTTTTTTATCGAATACAAATGGATAAAAGACAAAACTAAAAGAGCAAAAATCAAAGGAACGTAGTATAAGGCTATAAGCTGCTAGAAACCTTCCTACATTTCCATAATACGTATTAGCTCATTTGCAGGCAGGCGAGAAGTGCTAGTTTTCCCTTATTTTAGTTAAGGTGATGAGAATAAACATTTTTTGTTTCTGGTTTCTCAACTACTTTTCCTTCGGACAATTCATCAAAATCTTTCCGTCACTATCGCTATGTGAAGTTTAAACCAAGAATATTTTTTTTCTTTATAAGAAAGTAGCAATGTCAAATACTGACCTCATTTAACAACAAAACTTTTTTCTCTTAAAAAACTGAGACTTAAATTTTACCTCCATATTTAGCACTGCTTTTTTATCTTTTCTTGCTGACATAACGCAGCTATGCAAGTAGAGCAAAAACAATCATTTCTGTATACATAAAAAATTATCCCTTACTATAAGGTAGGATTTTAGTGTAACGCTAAAAGTGGTTCAAATTAAAATTGCTTTAGGTTAACAGGTTCAAATCTGGATTCTTGCATTTTCTAACCTTTATTAGAATTCCTGACTCGGCCACTTACTGTTTTCTCTCCGTTTTGAAAGTGTGGACAATCTTTAATGGGGATTTACACAAGGAACAGGACCAAACATCTTAATGTCATTACTGCTATCTGCATTTTCAACTTAGTCAACATTGCTAGCCTTGCATTTTCACAGCATTCTGTTGCTGAATGCATTTTTCAACTGAGGAAGTCTTCACTCTTCAGCACTGTATAAATCAGGTGATGGAGGTGGAAACTGGGGTGGTTTCTTGAATGATGAAGTTTGTGAAGAACCGTTCCGAGACTACATTTATGCAATGGGAATGAGAGCAAATGAAACAGGGCAGTTAGACCTGAATTCGACTCAGCAGACAAACTGCTTGACTAAGATTAATGAAGAAGGAAATGGGATAGTTGTATTTAGTTGTGGGATTGAGATACTAACAAGAGGTGGTGGCAGCTGCTCAGATTTCTCTGTTAATGATGCTAACATGAAGTTAGCAGACAAACTCAGAAGTTTGACTAATAACTGTCAATTTTACCAAGGGGGTCAGTCGTGTCAGTCCTGTATAAATAGCTGGAAAAATATAAAGGAAATGAACTCAGAAAATGACAAGTACATGAAGGTTCAATCAGATATATGTAGGTTTGCAGTTTTGGTAACACTTACAAGTACAAGAATTTGACAAGTAGATGCATCTGATAAGAAATTTGGTAATGTTCCTCACCAGATAAATAACTTAGATCCTTCTCACTTTTTTATGCCTTCCCTCTATTGTGTAATGGCGATAAATGAGATTAGCTTTGTGGAAACAGCAAATGATAGAGTACTATTCCTGGACACAAAGGCTTGAGATTGCAATAGATAGATAGTACTAAGGGACTCATGTTTCTTCACACCTACCATGAAGGAAGTATAATCCACCGTGATATAAAGGTAAAAAATGGTCACCAATATACTTCAAAGGTCTGAACTTTGGACATTCTTGAATAGATAACTAAATCGCTTACTTACCTTAATTCCACAGCCTACAAATATACTCCTTGGACAGAATTTTGAAGCTAAGCTGTCTGATTTCGGATTGTCCAAGGTGATAGACATTGATGAATCCTACATGATCTCAGAAGTGAGAGGCACTTTTGGTTATGTCGATCCTGAATATGAAACGAATCATTGTGCAAATTCAGCAGGTGATGTATACAGTTTGGGAATAGTACTTCTGCAGATCCTCTCTGGGAGGAAAGTTATCA
The DNA here is from genome assembly GCF_000390325.3 of Nicotiana tomentosiformis. Lineage (NCBI taxonomy): Eukaryota > Viridiplantae > Streptophyta > Magnoliopsida > Solanales > Solanaceae > Nicotiana > Nicotiana tomentosiformis. The sequence continues at coordinate 94,502,829 of NC_090813.1, read as the reverse complement.
ATATGAACATGGAGCATCCAACAACATTGGACAAAATTGTAAACAACTATCCCTTTTCATGAATGTGTCATTAATTAATCGTAAAAAAATAACCGGATGTTGATAAACACCTGTCATTTCAGGCGAGATTGCTAATGAGGGAAAGACGGGCAATGGAATTTGTTGATCCAAAACTTTATGGAGATTACTCAACAGAGGCTTTCCAGCTCACATTGGAGTTAGCTATTTCATGCATTGAACCAAAGCAAAATAGACCCTCCATTGAGAAAGTTGTTGACAAGCTGGAAGATGCACTAGCTATAACAGCAAGCAAACATGTTAGATGGTTAGAAAAATTTGAAAATTCATGAGTCGTACAAAGGCAAACGATCTCACAAAAAACTGTATTTCACATCTTATCTACGAAGTATAAAAAAAAGATCTCATGAAAACAGGATTGCATGTTGTATTAGGCCAGCCAAAGTATACAAAAGAAATACAAAAACAAATATTGCATGTTGCATCTTATCCAAATAAGTATACAAGCGACCTTAAAAAAGATTGTATGTTGCAAAATATCTACAAAAGTGCCACCACAAAACAGAAAAGAAAAGAAAAAGGAACTTTACACAAATCGTCGATTAAATTTACTGTTTACTTTTCTAGCTGATATACATATATTATACACTAATTATACATGGTTATTCACATATTATACATGGATTATACATATATTACAACATCCGCCAGCAATTTTTAATTTAAGCGGTTGGGTGGGCGGCTGTTTAGGTTAATTCTTCAAAAGAAAACTACATCCATGCTGGATTCTTCAGAGAGGTAACAACAGCTTTGACTTGCAAGTAGTTATTGAGGCTGTAGACTCCCTTTTCTCTTCCATGTCCACTCATCCTATACCCGCCAAAGGGAATGGCAGCATCAAATATGTTAAAGCAGTTAACCCACACCGTCCCAACTCTAAGTGCTCGAGTTATTGTATTGGCTACGTCAATGTTCCGGGTGAATACACCAGCCGCCAAACCATAATGTGTCGAGTTTGCCCTTCGAATGACCTCTTCAAGATCCCTGAATGTTTCAAAGTCAGGTTCAGAATTGATAAATGAAATACAGGCACAGCTAGAGAACGTAAAGATGGAAATGTAATCTCACTTGAATTTCAAGAGGGACTGTACTGGTCCAAATATCTCATCTTTGGCAATCAGCATGTTGTCCTAAATAGTTGAAAAATAATTTTAAACTAAACCATTAGATGCCATCACTATCATATTCGTCTTTTTAATTTATGTATGTATATATCTTATGGGCAATGGCAGTTGTACCTGGACATTTGAGAAGACAGTAGGTTGGACATAGAATCCCTTGGAACCCAATTTATCCCCTCCAGACTCGAGAGTAGCCCCGCTTTCAATACCAGACTTTATGTACTTAAGTATCTTCTCATACTGCTCGGTATCAATCTATTCATACAAGAAAAGGCCACGTTACAGCTACTTCAGAAATGCAAATAAAAGATCACAATTACTATTATCCTATGCTAGAACTTCGTGATTTAGGTTTATATGTAAGATGATGAAAAGGAAATAACAAAGGTACCAATGACACACTCTTTCCCTGAAAAGTTGGCTACTTCACATTGGTAAAGATATATTATTCCTTTCCTTAAGAGGGTAAAGCATTTATTAAATCATTCTCATTTTTTATTACAGGAAGAATAGTACCTGAGGACCTTGTTCAATTCCCTTCTTGAAAGGGTCGCCAACTACACGTTTTAAAGCACGGGCCTTGGCTTTCTCTACAAATTCATCATAAACTCTTTCATGCACAAATGTCCGAGATCCAGCGCAGCAACATTGTCCCTGCAAATATTTGAAAACTATGTTTTCCGGTGCAAGCACCAGGGGTCGCAATTTTCGGAGGGTGGAATACTGATACCTGATTAAAGAAAACCGCAGAATGAGCCAACTCAACAGCTTTATCAATGTCCGCATCTTCACAAATGATGAAAGGAGATTTTCCTCCGAGTTCCAAAGTCACTGGCTTTAGGTTGCTCTTTGCAGCTGCACTTAGTACAGCTTGACCAGTTTCTGTGGACCCTGTAAAAGCAAGCTGTAGACACAAAAATGAGTGATGTAGAGATACATTGCATTTTGGGCATCACAGATAAATATAAAAAATTCTGAAAAAACGACAACATAATATGCAAATTTCAGAAGCTGTTTAAAGTGAAGAAAACAGAAGATGTCAGTTCTCCTTCATTCTCCCTCACCTATTCCCGAATATTCATTAAAATAACTTTACACATCACAACAATATCAACAAAAGTGAGCATGAAATACAAAAGCTGAAAGGACATCAGGATGCATAACCTCTTCTTGTTGAGTTAGAAGCAAAAGATATAATTTTCTTCATTTACCCTACATGTGGATTGAACTGTCTAGCGCGAAGCTATAATCAAGGTTCTGTTTCCCTTCATTAGTATATTATATGCAATTTCAGGAACAAAGCCAACAACTTAAAAATACCTTATCGACATCCATATGACTGGCAAGAGCTGCACCTGCACTACCAAAGCCAGGTATGACATTCAAGACTCCAGGGGGAAGTCCAACCTGTCAAATGGTTTGAAGCACAAAAACAATGCTATCATCTTTTATAGATGGAGAATATCTTCACGTAGAGCTGCACCAACAGTGGGAAAGTTTTCACTTATAGATGTGAAACTACTGAATTTGTAAACAAATAGATCAAAATGAACTCAATGACAGTACGACTGCATATTCTTTAGAATTATAACTTAAAAGGTTCTGTGACAACAAGACCAAGTGCAGACCAAATGTACAGTTATCGTAGGTACATACCTCGTGGAATAACTTTGACACGTAGAGGGCAGAGAGTGGGGTCTGTTCTGCAGGTTTTAGTACAACAGTATTACCACAAGCGAGTGCAGGGCCAACTTTCCAAGCAAACATTAATAGAGAAAAATTCCACGGTATTATCTGCCCCGCAACACCAATCGGCTCATGCAAGATCTGAACATGGTGCAAACTGTCAGCAGGAGCTGTAAGACCATGAATTTTATCAGCCCAACCTGAAAAAGAATGTACATGAAAAACTTGGAAAAGTATTCGGGTGATTTCAGCAAACATTAGAATTTTACAATCAACAGGAAAAATATAACGCCATTTAAATTTTCTTAACCAGCATAGTATCTGAAAAGACGTAAAAGCATTGGTATTTCTTCATTTGCAGCTTGTTCGTAAGGTTTTCCGTTGTCATAAGTCTCAAGCTCTGCAAGTTCATCACTGTGCTTCTCAAGCAAATCAGCAAAACGCAACATTATACATGATCTTTCCTGGAAAAAAAATGATTCATTAAACAAATTATTATGCTTAAGTAAGAGAAGGCGTTTAAACAAGCAGCAACTGTCGGCAAAGGTGGATGGACAATAGATTTAATTGGTATAACTGAACCCGTCATGTTCGATACAGAACATGGATAGATATTTGAAAATTTACTAAAATGTTAGCAAATATAAAATTTTGCCCAAAATTTCAGAAGCTCAATGCGCCAAATAGTGTTGAACACATCAAATTTAAATACTGAATCCGCCTTTGTCTGTTGGGAGCAAGGAAGAGGATCGAGAAAGATAAGAAGGCTCAGTTACTGTATGTGTACATAAGCAGACATTTTAGGCCATGGTCCTTCATCAAATGCTTTACGAGCAGCAGAGACTGCACGGTTGACATCTTCAGTGTCAGCCTCCGCAACCATAGTAATGACATCCCCTGTCCTGGGGTCATATGTAGGAAACATCTTTCCTGAAGACATAGTATTCTCCATGTTACTCTTGAAGTTCATGACATGTTTATCGAATGGAGCAGAAGCAACTTTAGAAGAACAGTAAAAAAGAAAGAATTAAGGGATGAAAGGTCAACCTGAGGCTGCATCTACAAACTGTCCATTAATTAGAAGCTGCTTATATTTAACCTCAACAGGTGGAGTGATTGGCTCTTCATGCACCACGGCGCTACTAAAACTTCTGATACCATTTTTCGAGTACTCAAAGTATCTACCTTTAGATTGAAATCGCAAACTTACAAATCAGGAAGGGATAAAAGAGTAAATGAAAACATTAGTGTCTCAAACAAATCAAGCGGATGAATTTAAGTCACGATTAGCTTGTTTAATCATCACGATTCTAAAAACCAAGGTGAAAGTAACTCTTTTGGTCAGAAATGGACTACTCCTTTGTTCCATTTTCAGTCAAAAAATTGATTCCTTTGGATATCTAGAAACTCTTTAATCTTAAGATTTCTGTTTTATCGCTATAGGAAAGTAATCTAATAGGAATTGACACGGCATGACCACATGTACTTTTGGTATATTATAGGAGTATATACTACTATACATTTAGCTTATTGGTCAAAGACACATATAAGATCAAGAGTCTAACTTCTAGACATTAAGAGTATAACATGATTTTTATACTATCATATCATTTAAAAGATAACTACACGTAATTATTCGTAATTAATAAATAAAGTTAGCTACTTAAAAATACTAAGACAGACAACTTGCTAATTGCTAAAATAGGTTACGTTACACATAAAAGTGTAGATAAGTTAGATACTGAAATCAAATGGAGGCAATACTAATCAAGATCCGTCAAAATTACTTTGTGCAGAAACAAAGGTAAGAGGTATATTACCTGAAGTGCGAAAAGAAGGAAGAAAGGATGAAGCCAACAGAGAAGAGAACCGTTGAGTAGCCATATCATGCAACTGGCAGCAAGAGATCACTTAAAATTTGCTGATGAATTCACAAGTAGAAGGGGATAAGCACAGTTTAAGAAATTGGGGCATAGACAAAATTCGCTGAGAAAAATGCGTTGCGCGCGCATGCAAAGGAGCGATGTGGCAATTGAAAGTGTAAGGCAGTGTCTCTGTGGCAAACTAGTTAGTAGTTAAACGTAATCCAATTGCACAGATGCTCTTATCTGTTTTTTTGACGGATTAATTTAAATTTTGTGCCGCGTAAAATTTATCACAACATAAGTGCTTTACATCAGAATTTTTTTGTTCCAGCTCAAATGCTAATTAAGGGTAGCTGATTGGTGGTTAATATTCTTACATATGATTGTTCTTTCTGTTCCGTTTTACTTTTTTAACATACATTATTTTCTCCTTTTTATTTGTCTTTCATATTCTTTCAGTTTATGCTCTTTTTTAAAATAATGAAGAGGAAAATGGTTGAACTTTTTCTTTCTCCTTCCTGGCAGAGAAAGAGACCAACTTTTTGGCGGTACATTTTTTTCTGCACCAAACAAACAAGAGAAATTATTTTTCATTTGAAAAGAAAAAAAGAAACTATTTTTTGGGTGAAGTGGAGTTGTTCTGTTAAAATAATTCCATAAACTAATCTAGTTTGACCACCTAATCTGTAGCTTTATCATCTGTCACAAATTTAGGCACAAGCAAGTACAAAAGAAGGTTGTATTTCACATGATTGTAAAAGGAATATTGTAGTCAAAATTGACAAAGGCCTATGGCTCCTGAAATTTACAAAAACAAAAAGTGTACTAGCTTTCAGTAAAGCTGGGTGTTCTAACTAATTAATTAATGTCTTCATTCTGCAGAAAAATCAGGCTCATCTGGCTTAAACAACTTGGGCATCTTTAAGCTGGAAGAAGAATCAGTCATCTGAATCTTCTGTTCTATTCCTCTTCTCGTATTAGTAGCAAATCTTTTAGCCAAAATTGTAGCTCCAAGTTGTTGGGAACTATGAGCACTGCCTACTAATGGTTGCTCAAGACCAACATCTTCAAAAGCCTCATAATTTTGATCATAGTTGAAGTTACCCTCGTTGTTAGGATCTTGATTATAGTAATAGCTCTCTTGTAAAGCCAATTCAGTTTCCATCTTTTTCTTCCTATACCTTCTCCATGCAGCCTGTATTAAGCAAGCACCCCATGTTCTCCACTGTTGAGAATAATACCTGAATGCATGTTGTAGCTTCTTACTGTGAAGACGTTTAAACTGAACCGCGAAAAACTTCAGGTCTTCAGCTCGAAGTGCAAATGCTTCAACTTCAGAAAGTGTTCTCGCAGTTCGAGTTGAAGAAGGCAATTGCGTTGAATTAGGAACTAAGGCCCATGTCAGCAATTCTTCACCACAGAAATCACCAGGTCTAAGAGTGATAGAATTGAAGAATCCAGATCTTCCCCCATTTGTCGTGGAGCTCTCTAGTTGTCCCCTGATGATAAAGAGCATCTCATTTACTGGATCACCTTCTCGAACAATATAAGTACCCTTTATGCTTAGGGATGACACTAAACGTTCACAAATTGCATCAAGCAGCTGGTCGTCCATTTGTGCAAAAAATGGAACCTGCATAGACAGGAGATTTTGGGATCTCTAAAGCTTAGCAAACAGAAGTGGCTAGCTTAGGTATTTACAGAGTAGGAACACAAGTACAAGTAAGTGACTGAATGCAATACAAAATGTAAGGCACATCACAAGTCAAAGTTTAGTTGATGATTATAGAGATAAAATTATTTTCGTTATTCATTCACTAATACTAGTAATGTTTTTTATAGGTAACATTCATTAGTACAAATGCATTTCTTTTGCTCAATTCGTTTATATTTGTTTAACTTGTGGCCAAATGTTTTCTGTCTACAGCTCTTTTCCTTTATGTTTGCCTCCTGAAAGTGTTTCAATGCCAAGAGAAGTTAAATAGCGCAAACACCATATATCGGATGATCAGGTCATAACATATATATAAAGATCGTAATGGCATGGCCAACTTGTCATGATACTCCAATATAATGCACGAGTCTAGCAAAACAATGATCTATGATAGTGCAAGAAAGACATACTCGTCGAACAAGTTTAAGGCATAGGTGTCTTTGGATTTGACGACGAAGATCCAAAGGCAAAGATTGCAAGATGTCTTCTTCATTAACTCCTCTTGTAGCAAGCCATTTACATTGATCAAAACGGCGAACACGTTCTTGCAAGTCTTCAGGCAACTGTCGGTGCCTCATCCATTCTTCTATATCTCTTTTTCTAATTCTCCATTCCTCAATTTTTACGGTCATAGATTGCAGATAAGTCTGAAAGGGAAGAAACTCGTAAGTGTATCAAGGACAAAGAAGCATGTACTATACTAGATGAAACAAATGAAAAATGATAGCTCAAATTTTAAGCAAGTCTTACCAATCACCTACAAATCTAAGCATAATTTAAGAATAGATATCACTGTACCCAATTCAACTCAGAATTAATGTTGATTACTGGTTATACTACTAATGCCGATGAACCTAAGCTGCTTATTATATGAGAATTTTAGGAAACAGATCTTGAGTAATGGCACATAGCAGACATATTAACTTGAACTAGAAAAATTGGAGTTATGTCAGTCACCTTTACGTTGTGATAAATCACCTCTAGAGCAATATTAAGCATGATAGGACTGTCGAATGAGACATTGTTACTCTTGAAAGAACTAAATTTCCAACTCTGTGAATATTTCATGTTGCTGATAATTAACACGAAATTATATAAATCAACTATCACAAATTAACAATGTCTTATTCAACAGTCCTATCATGCTTAACATTGTTCTAGAGGTGAATCATCAGAACAACGTTAAGGTGACTGACATAACATGTATTCGAAATCAACGATGTACATAAACCATGATGAAATGGCTTCAGCTAACTGCACAAGGTGATAATAATGATCTATTCTGACATATTATCATCAAAATTTTACCTGCATGTTTCCAATAAGCTGTGCAAAGAGAACTAAGCCAATGATGCATAAGGAAATGCTGAATAATGTTTCGCCAATATAAGTGCTAGTATTCAAATTCTGCCCATATGAACTGCAAGACAGCATTTGTAAAGACAAAAATAAGATTCTCTAACCTGAAAAAAGATCTGAAAAGATTTGATGGTATCCTAAGCAACAAAGGAGACAAGAAATTCATTTTCATGAAATCAGTTATGAAAAATGAATAGAATCCTTCATTGTGATTGACAAAATACGGAGTAGTCAACAAGATCCAAGACAGAGCCTCTAGAGGATCTCTATGGAGTAGCAGGGAACATACTTTATAATTTACAATGATTAATAGCACTGGAAGTTTTTGCCAAAATTAAGTAGCCGAGATAGACAATGGTGAATATTTGTGAAATCATAGTTCAACTCTGAGCTGCCTGACGAACTAGCCAAACAGAAGAGACTGGGTACCAAACAGATAGAGTGACTTGCATATTCAGGATGCAGACCTAAACCCAAAGGGTCCTTTAAAAGTCAGGCTAATGTTTATAAATACAATCAGTTTGTATAAACTGTACTACATAGCAGCTAAACAGAAAAAATATACTCCCTCGAGTTCCATTTTATATGACATTCTTTCCAATTTAGTCCATTCCAAGAAGATTGACACCTTTCGATATATGGAAGTCTTTAATTCTAATGCTCCCATATTACCATACCATTATAGGAATTAATGACAAGGCACTAAGACCATAAAATATAAAAATATTTTTGGTATGTTACATACCAGTATTTTTGGTGTGGGATAATATTGGGTATGTTGTTGTTGTTGTACATATATTTAGCATGTGTAAATAGTTTTTCTTTCTTTCTTAAATTACTTCTTGACTAGTCAAATACTGTCACATAAATGAAATGGAAGGACTATATCAGAATAAGACTATGTATCTTAAGTTACACCCAAGCCAAAAAGGGGGAACAACTTTGAGAAGCCAACCTCCAAGTATAATCACCACTACCACTGAATATGCAAAACTAAGCTAGCCATCAATTATAAGCACCAACACCATTGAATATGCAAAACTAAGCCAAACTTCAAGTATAATCACCACTACCACTGAATATGCAAAACTAAGCCAGCTTTCAATTATAATCACCGACACCATTGAATATGCAAAACTAAGCCAACCTTCAATTATAATCAGCAAGACCATTGAATATGCAAAACTAAGCTAACCTTCAGTTATAATCATCAACACCATTGAATATGCAAAACTAAGCCAACCTTCAATTATAGTCAGCAACACCATTGAATTGCAAAACTAAGGAGGAAAAGACAAAAGAGACATAAAGGGAGCGAAGAAGAAAAGTAAGTTTGCAGTTTAAGAAACCAAACCTCAAATTTCTTAGACCCCACCAAAGACAGTATAAATATTTCTCCATGAATGTTGATGAAGCCACTTCATTAGTAAAGGCGTCAGCGAAAATTCCAAACTTAAAACCAGAATCTTCATCATTTATAGCATCACATTTTACAAGCACTTGCGTGCTGTTTCGCCAATAATCGCGTACATATGTATCCGTATCACTTGTACAATCTAAGAAATCAGGCACGCACGGTGGAACTGCATCACGTTCCTTCTTACATTCATTCGACCAGCAAGAGTACTGTCTTCCTATAGATGCCACATACCACGAAGCTCCTGCCACCTGCTCAGAAAGCAGAAGAAAACGCACACAACTCGCAAGTCAGGTGATTTCTAGTTTGTGTCTTCTGATACCAAATTCCAAAATGAAAGAGAGGGGCATGAATGTTTACATGACTGGCTAACATGAAAAGAAGGAGATTGTAAGCTGCTCCTGCCCAAGCTGTTTTAGCAATAAAACCTGTAGTTTTGATAATCTGCTGATTTAACGGAAAAATAACGAACAACCTTGGCACGTATTGGATGAGAACGATAAGAGCAAGAGTACTTTTGGAGTGACCAGATCCATTTCTTTTAGCTGCGGGTATTACATATTTAATGACAATCTGCAAGAGGTAAAGAGAAAAAAATGAAAAGAAGAATAATAGCAGTACTAAAATTGAATGTTCATGGTGATTATTCCAATTAAAAAACAAATAATTGTGTCCATGCCTCAAAAGATAAGATTGTGATGGCTCCTCAAGAAATCTGAAACATTGCTGCGTTTATAATTTATGAAAGACATTCTGATTACAACTTTCAAAAATTCAAATTTGGTACTTCCTCTATCCCAATTTATGTGGCATGCTATCGCGACACAAATGTCTTATCACTTGTATTAAATGACAAGTTTCAGAAGTATTTCTTTCTTAATCTTCGTGCTTGTTAAACAATAAGCAAAAATTAGGACGAAGGGAGTAACTTATTCAGATTTAATCATGACGTGATGTTTTCCCATACAATTGACATTTTAAACATTAATTCACTATTTTCTTCCACAATCACTATTTTAATAAAGTCAAATTATAGCATTAAATTTTGTGTCAAGTCAAATAAAGTATAAACACTTACTTGAGGCAGGGGAAGCGCGGCAGTAAAATCAACAATTAAATCAGTCTTGAGGTACCGAATCGCAATTTCTTTGGCATCCATAACAAGCTCACCCCGGCCAAAAACCCTCGAGCTGGGAGCCACAAAAGCCGTTCGAAACTTCATAATAATATGTAGGAAGTAAAAAACATCCGTAAGAGTACGATAGATGGTAATTTGTGTGGCCGCTTCGTCATCAGTGGCCATACAAGCGTTTTCGCTGACGTAAGGGATGTAAAAGTAAAGAGGATCGATGAAAAGAGAGATTAAACACGTGATGAGGAACACGTAGTTCCAGCGATTGACAATGTCGCTGTTTGGATCGAGAATACAGTGGCGCCATAAGCGGTTGATCAATTGAGGTTCGTCGGTTGAAGAGGAGATTAACGATTTGGTCTTCAGCGATTGCTTGAAATGGCGGAGGTGAGACGCCGGCGTTTCGAATATTCTAGTCATCTTCCATGGCGGAGTCCGATATCATTATCGGATTCCGGAAGATAATCCACAAAAATTAATATCTCTGTAAAAGAGGGGGAAAAAAACAAATTAAACAAACTTAGGGAAATAGAATTAACAAATGGATGCATATCAAGATGTGCGTGCACCTATTAATTTTAAATTATGGATCCACCTCTGAGTGATGATTGTGTATATAGTGATAATGTGAATGGTGAATACAATTAGGGCTAGAAAATGAAGGAAACGAATCAAGAGAAAAGGAAAACCAAATGAGGAGTGTTTCTTCAGGAGTGAAGCGCGAAGGTGCTTGATTAAAGCTTCATTCACCGCCATTGAAATTTCTGTGGGGAAAACCGAGGAGTTCGGAAGTTTGTATATCCATGGAAGAACGCGGGAAATTAGAGAGGAGATTGGTACATACTGAAATGGGCTTACTAGTGCGAGTACGGTATGGCCCAGGCCCAATTTGGATTCTTTTCTTTTAGGAATTTTTTTTCCTTCCCATATAATATTTGAAACTTATTTATCAAAATTATCCTAATTTTGTGTATTACTCGCCCTAAACAATGATTACTTATAAATTATATACATTCCACCTTAAAAGACTCACAATCCATTATTAGTATCTTAAATTAAAAAATTCATTGCTTGGAAAAAGGCATAACTGAAGGGAACAATGGTGTTAACCACCTTTCCCTTCCCTCATCAACTATATTTTTTTAAAAAGAAAAGAAAAGAAAGCAAACAGACGGGAGAGTACAAAATAAGCAATACTTCTAAGCAAATATCACCTTAATTGTTCTTTCTTTAAAATCTTTTTTATAGACAAGCATATTGTCTGAATTTTGGAAACAAAAGAAGAAAGAAAACTGCTTCAGCTAGTGCAATGATCGTGTAGCAATGTTAAGATGTAGATAAGTGAAGCTGAAAATATTTAAATAATTTCTCTAATAATTTTGACGAAAATCCCATCTCATTAGAATATAGTTTGATATCTTCTGTCACTTATCCATAAATAAAATACATATATCATATTATGCTTCTCATAAGAAAATATTTGATGGCAAACAGGACAGAAAAGGAGGACCCTCTTAATTTACCAACAAAAGAAATCAACTGACTTCTATAAGCTATGGCAAAAGTGGGCACAAGGTTAATAAGAAAAAGAAATAAAAGAAAACTAAAACACAACCTATTAAGTGGGGGCTTCTTTCATGACAACACAAGCCCCAGTTTACAAAAATCAATGCCTCTAATCAACACATCCTATTTCAAGAAAAGAATAATGCATTGTACAACATCATACAAATTAAAAATAAATTTCATAGAAATTTAATACAAAATTTGATATATCTACAACAACATACATAATAAAAATATATTTCATACAACTAATTATACAATATACAACTTATTTATAATTTATCTACAACTTTTATACATCCGTCTTACCCAGTTAAATACAACTACAACATCATACAACTTAAATACAAATTTCATACAAATTTTATACAATATGTCTTTTGTATATTTGGTATATATTTTATATTTGATTTGTATATATTTTGTATGTGGTGTGTGCTTCTTCCTCTCTAAAATTCCAATTAAAACTCTCTCTTAATACAATTTTGATACATATCAACAACTTTATGTAAAAAAAGATAGTATTGATAACTTAAATATAAATTTTATACAACGATTCATACATTATACAACTATTTTTAAATTTTCATACAATATTCAAATAATAAAAAATATATAACTACAACATAATATAATTGACATACAATTATACTACAACTTTACTACAATTTCGTAAGTATATGGTATATCATGTGTTCTTCTTCTTCTTCTTCGTCTTCTTCGAGTTTCAATCTGAAATTCAGCCAAAATCAAGTCTAATCTTCACCAAACACCCTCAAAATTGAGATATAAACTCCAAATAATATTCCCAATTGTTTGCAACAACACTCAATCCAAACAAATAATAGTTTTTGAAAACCCAAATTTGAATTCAAAGTTTTTTAATGGCTGTCCATGGTGGAGAGTCAAACACCTTCGAAATTTATTGATTGACAACTTCAATTTGAACACCAATTGTGCAACATGAAAGAAAATTACTAAGTTAAAACTCTATAGTAAAACGATTGAAATCCATTGATGAATTTCATTAAAAATATATACAACATGAAAGGATAAAAAATAGAGAACATCAGAGGAAGAAAATTTGGGGAAAGAACAAAGAATGAGAGATTGAGAGATAGAGATAGAGAGACGGAGAGAGAGAGAGAGAGAGAGAGAGAGAGAGAGAGAGAGAGAGAGAGAGAGAGAGAGAGAATAAGGATGGGAAATAATTGATTCCTTATTCAATTCCTAATATAAATGGATACTTATTTAATTCCTAAAATGTATATAATTGGTAAATTGTATATGCATATGTAATTAAATTGAAACGTGAGTAGGGAGGGTAATAAAGTTTCAAATAGTATATATGAAGGTAAAAATCCCTTTACACACTATTTGAAACCTTATTACCCTCCCTACTCAAGTTTCAATTTAATTACATGGTCATATACGATTTACCAGTTATATACAAATACGTTTTAAATGAGTATCCCTTTATCTTAGGAATTGAATAAGGAATATCAGTTATTTTCTTATTCATTTATGCTTGCCCACTCTCTCTCTCTCCCTCTCTCTTTTCGTCTCTCTACTCTCCTTCTCTGTTTTTTCTCCCAATTTTTTTTTCATTTGATGTTCTCTATTTTTTTATGCTTCTTGTTGTATATAGTTTTAATAGAATTCATCAATGAATTTGAATCGTTTTAACTTAGCAATTTCCTTTCATGTTGCACAATTGGTGTTCAAATTGAAATTGTCAATCAATAAATTTTGAAGGTATTTGACTCTCCACCATTGATAGCCATTAAAAAGCTTTGAAGCTTTGAAATCGAATTTGGGTTTTCAAAAACCATTATTTGTTTGGATTGGGTGTTGTTGCAAACAATTGGGAAAATTATTTGGAGTTTATATCTCAGTTTTGAGGGTGTTTTGGTGAAGATTAGACGTGATTTCAGATTGAAACTTGATCATGCCCAACTCTAGTCCTAAAAAGGATAAGTGATCGCTGCAAATATAATCCGGTCTAAAAGTCCGGAGTCGAATCCAACTGAGAACTAAGGCTTAGCTATAGCTTTTTAATATCACTAAGAAGACAAATTTGAACAATTTTCTAAATTATAAAGATTGAGATTTATATTTCTAACGAATTAACTAGCAAATACTAGAAAGCGGTAAAATTATCAACTAACGAGACAAAGGGTTGGAGACTAAATTAAGGAGGTCTAGAGTTATGATTTCCCTAATTTCCGGAATCCTTCCAGCTATGTTCCCAACAATTTCGCCGATGTATTCTCTACTGATCGTGAGCACTTTAGGTGTTGTAATTCTCTCTCGAGCAACTACAATAATTTACTAGACACATTCTCTCGAACTACGCTGGTTGGCTTCATCGAACTGCTCACTATGACCACGTCAAGGCTTTGTTATTTCTAAACCTACCTTTAAACCCACTGTATTGATTTCTCACATACGTTAAGAGTGACGTTGTTCAACAACCATCTAAATATGTATCCTTTCTCAAGCAACACATAACAAATAGGCACAGTCAATCGATGGCCATTCAATCAACTGAAATAAATACGTAGTTGAATAAATAGATAAATTCAAAGGCTAAATTATATTAAAACATAACAAGAATTCATCCTACAAAAGGTTCCATCAAAACCCTAGATAACAAATTAGCTATTCATAATAGTATGCAAACTACAATACTAGAATTCATAACCAATAATAGAAATAGGAAGAAGGAAGTGAGAAACTTGTAGAAGAATTCTCCGCTTTGCTCCTAGTGTGTTCTTGCCTCCTTAGGTCGAAACCCGAGTCTCCTTAGCCTCCTTAGGTCTAAATTGTGTCAAAAATATGTCAAAAGTACTCAAAATACCATTTTTCCATGTATATATACCAAGTAGGGTCGGGCCCAAATAATTATACCTTCTCCTACACGAAAAAGGATACTTTTTCAGGTCAAGACGTCCGCGGCCGCGGATTCAACCGCGGATTTTGGCCAGTTTCTGCCTCACATCTGCGGCCAGTGCGCGACTGCACACTTGTCGCGCATATATCACCCTGTTCTATTTGGAATTTGAAAAAACGTAAAACGTGAAAATTGTTGCCCTTTGAATTAGCTTTTTAACCATATATTGTGGAGCTTAAGTGAAGTTGTGAGAGAAAAGTTATGTGCATTTTACTAGATAGTGCGCAATATGCCTACTCGATTCTTCGTTCGTTCCTAACTATCAAATTTGATCCCCGAACACGATCCCGACTTAATTCCTTGGGTTTTTACTCAGACTTCAAAGCTCCAAATCACTTGAATTCATTCCCTAACATCTGCATAGCTCGGAATCACTCCTACAAGGCATAAAACACACAATTAGTGAAAAACACTAGCGATTAAAGCTCAAACTCAATTAAAGTGCAGTAAATTAGAGTATAATAAGCGACTAAAATACGTAATTATAGCCTATCATCAATACTCCACACTTAAACCATTGTTCGTTCTCGAGCAATCAAACTACACTTTATATAGACACGACCTTTTTAAATAATTCTTCTAACTCATCACACTAAGAATACTTAAAATAGACAAAGCACAAAAGCGTAACATCTTCACCTCAAGATTTGACTTACAAGTACCACGCATTATTCACAACTCACCACTTACTCTAACATAGAGGTCATTGACATTACCTTTCCTTCATGAATTAAGTGCCCTCACGCAACAAAAGAGAGTAATTCCACACAATAAAATTTAAGAACACTTAGGAACTCAAGATAGAAAGAATTCACTCACTCTCAGAAATAACATTCATATGCCACAAAAGATGCACCATAGGCTTGCCCATAGTGTACTACTCTACTAATCGAGCTCATTCAGTCTAGGATCAAGTAGGACTTTATTTGGTTGTAATGTAGGCTGCGGGACGGGTAGAATATATTTAGATATAAGAGTAACTATACCTCCCTAAGCACTTTAATACATATACTTTAACATTCAAACCCCATACTTATGTCAAACCAAACTCCACATTCACATCAATGTATATTACCCCATACTTCTTTAAGCACAATTACATCAAGAGTCACCACTTATAAAGGAATAATTTTTTTTTTCACAGCAATACAACTATTTTTTTTCCTTTTCTTTCTTTTTCAATTCAAGTGGCTCTTACTTTTTCAAAACAGTGCACCTTTCTTTTTGTTTCATTAGTTCCACTCAAAAGCCAAACCATCCACCCAACACTTTAACTTTTACACAGTTCATAATAATTCAAGTGCTCATGAGAGGTTAAAAGGTTCAAATAGATGGTTAATTCAAACAAATAGGTAAGGCTTGTAATGTGGTTGCCAAAGAAATAGGATTGCAGACTCAAATGGGTTAACTGCGATATATAACAATTAGGCGGGTAAAATATATATATAGCTCAACAAAGAAACGCCTGTATCACTTCCAAGACTGAACAAAACTACTACTTTGCTTTGCAAACACCCGGGGCAAGTTCTAGGTATCAAATGTAATACACAGAATAACACCCAAATCTCACACACACATGGCACATAACTCACTCAGGATTGGATTCATCAAGACACTCTAGTCAAAGCAGTTAAGCAAATTTAAAATCATATAATTTAAGGCACTTATACAAGAGTCAAGATTTGAACCTAAGCGTTACAACCAAAGTACTCACTATTCTCAAGGCATAACAAAGGCAAGAGATATTGCTTCAATTCAAAGCACAACACAATAGCTCTTATTCCTAAAAAAAATAAAACTAGCTACACCCGGTTCTAACAAAACCCTTGGAAAAGAACCGCGGCATAAAGAAAAACCAAGGGGGAATTACTATACTACCTACCAAAAAAATCTTTTTGTCTTTTTCCTTTCGACTTAAATCCCTCAAGAAAAATATCTAATAGATCCATCGTCGAAAAAAGTCCAATTTTTTTTATTTTTGTAAAAATAAAAAAAAATATTCAATTAAACTAACACAACTAAAATAGCATGGAAAGTCACCTAAACAATCTCCTCACCCCACACTTAAAATTGTGCATTGTCCCCAATGCACACCCATACATACAAGAGGGTAAAAGAAACTCCCTGGAAGGCCAAAGGCCGACACATTAGCATCTCATGGGGTACTCAAACTTCTCCCAGGCCTGGTCTTTCGTGCGGGTACCTCACACTTAGTTCAAACCATCTGGTTTGTTGTTGTATTCTTCCAATGGCTTTGCATTCCATGCTCCTAAAAAATTAAAAATCGACACTACAAAAATAATACTATAATAAAAAAAATAAAAATAAAAAAAATAAAAAAAAATAAAATAAAATAAAGCTGGGTTGCCTCCCAACAAGTGCTTGATTTAACGTCATGGCACGACGAAAACTACTTTTTGTCTCCTCCTTGAACTTATGAATTGGACCCCAAGTTTTGATTATGCTCTATGATCATGCTCTTGGGGAAATACAAATTGTTGCGAGCCAAAAATTAAATGAATTCTCATCCACTTTTTGGCTCTCTACTGAGGAGTGTCACCTTGCCTAGACGGCCTAGAGAATTTCAAAATATAAGGCTCATTTACCTCTTCCCTGGACTGCTTTTTATGCTCGTAAAGATTCATTACCATTTCACCGTCTGAATATAATGTAGAGAAGTGTTTGGAATAAGGTCCAACGCGCTCAAATACATGAACTACAAGATTTTTGACATCCTCAACACCAATCACGCTAGAGTCAACTAAATTTATATCCTCAACTTCCTTGGTTGACTCTAGTATCTCTTCTACAACATCGATATCCTCAAAATCTAGTTCACTTGATTGTTGGTGTTCTACCCTGTCCTCCTCCCTTAGCACCTCAATTTTTGCATCTAATACAAGTTCTTTTTGGCTACTATCCACAATATCAGCTGGTTAAGCATTAAATGCTTCAACTAATTGACGCACTTGTGCCTCCAGGTTGCGAATAACTGCATCTTGCCTTTTTATGTGAAGTTGTTTCTCATTATTTTGCTCCACAAGGCACTTTAGAATATCATTGATCTCTTTCAGGTCATCATCCCTGGGTTCTTTGTTCCTATTAACTTCACAAGAAAAAGAAAAACCATCATAGTAAGGGGTTGGGGGAAGATAAGAAGTATAAGCACAACCATAAAAGTGACTATCTTGACCACCACACATATCACACACATTCCACACATAACATTGAGTTGGTGCACATAACTCGCTCTTGGGAATATTTTGATAATTTTGCAATGGGTGGCTTCCTCTATAATACGCATAAGGAAGATCAAAAGTATAATTACCGACATCAAAACTCTCATAATTCCAAGATACCATGTCTCTCAAGTCAAAAATAAAATTTTAAAAAAAAAATCAGATACAAGAAAATAAAAATAAAAGTTCAAACTTGCAACCTAGAAATATGTATACCTACAGCTACACCGTTAATTCCCAGGCAACGGTGCCAAAATTTGATCACGCCCAACTCTAATCTTAAAAAGGATAAGTTGTCGCTGCAAATATAATCCGGTCTAAAAGTCCGGAGTCGAATCCAACTGAGAACTAAGGCTTAGCTATAGCTTTTTAATATCACTAAGAAGATAAGTTTGAACAATTTTCTAAATTATAAAGATTGAGATTTATATTTCTAACGAATTAACTAGCAAATACTAGAAAGCGGTAAAATTATCAACTAACGAGATAAAGGGTTGGAGACTAAATTAAGGAGGTCTAGAGTTATGATTTTCCTAATTGCCGGAATCCTTCCAGCTATGTTCCAAACAATTTCGCCGATGTATTCTCTACTGATCGTGAGCACTTTAGGTGTTGTAATTCTCTCTCGAGCAACTACAACAATTTACTAGACACATTCTCTCGAACTACGCTGGTTGGCTTCATCGAACTGCTCACTATGACCACGTCAAGGCTTTGTTATTTCTAAACCTACCTTTAAACCCACTGTATTGATTTCTCACATACGTTAGGAGTGACGTTGTTCAACAACCACCTAAATATGTATCCTTTCTCAAGCAACACATAACAAATAGGCACAGTCAATCGATGGCCATTCAATCAACTGAAATAAATACGTAGTTGAACAAATAGATAAATTCAAAGGCTAAATTATATTAAAACATAACAAGAATTCATCCTAAAAAAGGTTCCATCAAAACCCTAGATAACAAATTAGCTATTCATAATAGTATGCATAACTACAATACTAGAATTCATAACCAATAATAGAAATAGGAAGAAGGAAGTGAGAAACTTGTAGAAGAATTCTCCGCCTTGCTCCTAGTGTGTTCTTGCCTCCTTAGGTCGAAACCCCAGTCTCCTTAGCCTCCTTAGGTCTAAATTGTGTCAAAAATATGTCAAAAGTACTCAAAATACTATTTTTCCATGTATATATACCAAGTAGGGTCGGGCCCAAATAATTATACCTTCTCCTACACGAAAAAGGATACTTTTCCTGGTCAGGACATCCGCGGCCGCGGATTTGGCCACGGATTTTGGCCAATTTCTGCCTCACATCCACGGCCAGTGCGCAGCCGCGCACTTGTCGCGCATGTTTTACCCTGTTCGGTTTGGAATTTGGAAAAACGTAAAACATGAAAGTTGTATCCCTTTGAATTAGATTTCCAACCATATATTGTGGAGCTCAAGTTATGTTTTGAGAGAAAAGTTATGTGCATTGTACTAGACAGTACGCAATATGCCTACTCGATTCTTCGTTCTTTCTTAACTATCAAATTTGATCCCCGAACACAATCCCGGCTTAATTCCTTAGGTTTTTACTTAGACTTCAAAGCTCCAAATCACTTGAATTCATTCCCTAACATCTACATAGTTCGGAATCACTCCTACAAAGCATAAAACACACAATTAGTGCAAAATACTAGCGATTAAAGCTCAAACTCAATTAAAGTGCAGTAAATTAGAGTGTAATAAGCGACTAAAATACGTAATTATAGCCTATCATCAAAACTCGAAGAAGAAGAAGAAGAAGAAGAAGAAGAAGAAGAAGAAGAAGAAGAAGAAGAAGAAGAAGAACACATGACATACAATATACTTACAAAATTATAGTAAAGTCGTATTATAATTGTATGTAAATTATATTGTGTTGTGGTTATATATATATATATTTGAATGTTGTATGAAAGTTGAAAAATAGTTGTATAGCGTATGAATCGTTGCATAAAATTTGTATTTAATTTATCAATACTATCCTTTTACATAAAGTTGTTGATATGTATCAAAATTGTATTAATAGAGTAAGTTTTTATTGGAATTTTAGAGAGGAAGAAGCACACACCACATACAAAATATATATACAAACCAGATACAAAATATACAAAAGACATATTATATAAAATTTGTATTTAAGTTGTATGATGTTGTAGTTATATTTAACTGGTAGAAATAATATATGAAAATTGTAGATAAGTTGTAAATAAGTTGTATAATATATAATTAGTTGTATAAATTTATTTTTACAAGGTATAAATCAGATACAAAATATACAAAAGACATATTGTATAAAATTTATATGAAAATTGTATTTAAGTTGTATGATATTATAGTTGTATTTAACTGGTTAGAAATAATGTATGAATGTTGTAGATAAGTTATAAATAATTTGTATAATATATAATTAGTTGTATGAAATTTATTTTTATTATATATGTTGTTGTAGATATTCAACTTTGCATTAAATTTGTACAAAATTTATTTTTAATTTGTATGTTAATGTACCATTTATTGTTCTTTTTCTCAGTTGATTTATTAAAGAAAGAAAAGTAGAGAAGATAGAGATTACTTTGATAATCTCTCAAAATGTAACTAGGGGCTTTAACCCTTCAACTTTACTCTATGCCCAATTTTTTTAGAAGGAGACAGTTTGATTTTAAAAAAAACGCCAAAACATAAAACCAAGACCCAAGAGGAAAATAGACTATGCAGAACTAACGGTTACATTTGATTGTCGGTTATGATTCAGAGCAGAGCGAACTTTTCGACTATTACATCAATTTGATTACTTCTTCTTTCTGCAGAATTTATTTCTTTTATATTTCAGAAACGATAGTTAGGATTTGAAATTTTGGCCGTATAACAATTGGGTATAATTAAAATCGTTGGATTAAGTGAAATGTTGCCTCAAATGCAATTGCGGGATCGAGAGAGGAGAGAAAAAAGGAAAGGGGTATAACTATATCCCTTGATTGAAGGCACTAATAGTGGATTTGAAGTCTTTTAAGGTGAAATGTATATAATTTTTAAGTAATCCTTGTTTGGGGCAGATAGTATATAAAATTAGAATAATTTTGATAAATAAGTTTTAAATATTGTATAGGAAAGAAAAAATCTCTTTTTCTTTTTCTCCCGAGTCCAGACCATTTTTTGTCATCCTTTATTCCTTTTTGAGTGAAATCCTTTGGCCAAAAAAGAAAAAGAAAAAGAAAAAGAAAGAGTTTTAAAATTTATATACTTCACAAGTCTGAAAAAAAAATAGTTTAAGTTATATATACCGTCCAGTTAAAAATTATAACATGCCTTACTTTATTATATATGTCACTTTTTTGTATCTGTATGGAAGAATTAGCTATAGATATCCTTTGAATGACCTAGTAGTGTAGAAATTTCTTACATTAATCACGTATAAAACAACAATAACAATAACATACCCAGTATATTTTTATGTGTGGGTTTGAGAGAATAGTGTGTATACAGACCTTATCCCGACCTTGTGCAGATAGAGAGCATGTTTCCAAGAGACTTTCAACTCAAACAAGCACAGTCAGAGCAATAAAACAAATTAAAATATAAAAATAGTAGAATCATAGGAAAAGAAATAGTAGCAACAATAAGATACTAACTGACCGAAGCATTAGCAACATCAGATAATACTAAAAATCTAAGAAAAAGACAAAATAAGAGTAATACTACAACTATCGGAATGGAAGGTAGTATGCTCTACTACTACTACTACTAACCTTCTACCCTAATCCTCAACCTTCACAATCTCCTATCAAGTATCAAGGGTAATGTCCTCAGTCAATCGACTGATGCGTAATATCCTACCTAATCTCCTCTCCCTAATTCTTCGTTGGCCTTCCTCTACCTCTTCTCAGGCTTACGATATTCAACCTCTCACAATTCCTCACGGGGGAGGGGTGCATGGGCATCTCCTTTTCACATGTTCGAACTATCTCAGCCTCACTTACCGCATCTTATCCTCTACGAGAGTCACCTACACCTTGTCCCGAATAACTTCATATTAACTTTATGTCTCCTAGAAAACCCACACATCCATCTTAGCATCCTCATTTCCGTTACTTTCAACTTTTGGATATAAAAGTTCTTGACTGGCCAACTATATCCTAAACAGCATAGTCGGTCTGATCACCACTCCGTAGAACTTATCTTAAGTCTTGGTGGCAATTATTTCCAAGAAAAAAAAGAAGAAAGGAATATAAAAATCTTAATTGAACTTTTTTTTTAAATCATTATACTATGATTTTTTTTTAAAAATGTATACAAGTACGTGTAATGGTTTTATTTCCACAAATTTGGAGGGACAAATTGGTAGGCCACTAGATTTATAAAAAGTGAGAATGATGAAAGATATTGTTTAGATACTTTCAAATCAAGATGCCACACGTTTCCTACAACTTTGCTTGTTTCAATCCTCACCATAATCCGTTGATAGTGATGGGTTTTGTATAATATCCATCTCCTTCTCACGTAGAATACAGACTATTATTGATCTCTATTTCCCTTATTAGTATCAATTCATACTCTGAGAAAAGAAAGCATAGAAGAAAACCAACACCATTATTGGCATCGCTTAATTACTGTCTTGAATTTTATGCAGCAATTTTATTAATGCACACTAGAATTTTCAACTAATGAATTAAAAAGCCTAAATAAGTCTTAAATAAAGAAGAATTAAACTAAAAATACCCGGCGAATGTATATATATATATATATATATATATATATATATATATATATATATATATATATTCATGTATAACATATGTATAATTACATATAATTAATATATAATTTATGTATATCGACTAGAAAAAATAAACAGTAAATCTGACCGGCTATTTGTTTAACAATCCCTAAAATAAATGCTCACGAGATGGTAGTTTGTTGATATACTATGTTGTGTGTTTGCAATTGGTCGGAATAGTATTTAAAGTAAGATTTAAGTTATACACTGATACTAGCCGTGTAAAAATTATTATACTATTAATGCAAATTAATTAGCTAAAGTAGGCAATTAGTTTACTTGCCTGTTTAACATATCATACTTGTTATGAATAATTATTATTATTGTAAATAATTCAATCTGATGGTGTAAAAGATTAATATATAATGCAGAAAAACTCTTTAAAACAACTCTCTTGTTCTTAAAAGCAAAGTGAAACTGAATCGAGATGGATTAATTAAGGTGTTAACAAGCTATTTGGGGTTCGAATTTCACTTGAGAGGATCAAGACTTTGTCTTCCTCGATAACAATTAAAGCTAAATAAGATCATTAGAAGGCACGAATCGAGATATTTTTTTGACTCGTAGCCCTTATTCTAATGTTTGATTCGTTCCATAAAACTGTAGATCATTCTAAATTGAAGAACTAGTATATAGCATACCAAGAAAATTTTAATGGTTCTAGCAAGTCTAGAATACCAATTCGAACTTCTCAAGAGTCGATATTCTCACGCCACATAGTCGGAATAAAAACATAATACGAAACTTAAAGCTCACTATCACCATCCAGGTGCAATAATTAATGAATAAGTCAGAGTTAGAGCATAAGTTACGGATTTAATCGAAATCAACAATTCTAAATTTTATATTTTCTTCGTCCTATTTTAACTGTCGTTTTATCTCAAAAAAATTTATCCCAAAATAATTGTCACTTTAGGAATTTAAGATTAAATTTGTTAATTTATCCAACTCTACCATTAATATTAAAGTACTAGTTCTTTCTAATACTAATCAATTCTCAAAAAATATTTAATAGGGATAACTTAGTAAATTATACCTTATATTTTTAACAGGATTAAAAAATTTCATCACATTCCATTTAAAGAAGAATTAACCTAAATAGTCACTCACCTAATTTCTTAAACTAAAAATAGCCGGCGAATATATAATATATGCAGAACTCATACATAATATATATATATATATAACTATGTATAATTTATGTAAATCAACTGGAAAAAACAAATTTTGAATGTTGCCTGTTATTTGTGTAACACGATCTTTATTAATCACGATCTTTCCACATAGGCTGGTTTATTTCATTGATTTGACACTAGAAAATCCAGTTGGTACACGTTACCTCTTACTCTGGCACAGAGAAAAGCACTACTACATAAATCCGTCCATGGCAATACCCTACTGATCTCCCACGTAAGCTTATTCCACCATATTATTTTATTAAAATCTCTAATTAATAAACAGCATACTTTGGGAACAGGAAACAACAGAATCATAAGTTGATACTCTGATCTCATCTGCTAACTCTCTTATAAAATAATATTCCCAAATATTGTCCCTTGGATTGGTTAGTGTCCCCTAACTCTTTTTATTTTTCTTTGCCTTTCAGAATTCTAGTCTATTCAGTACTCCACATTTGTTGAGAGCAAATTGACTATTTTTTCTTTATATAATCACATGAAAATTAACTCATAATCTGAGAATTATCAAGAGAATACGAGGAAATACCAGTCACTTTTCAAATACTGGACGTCAGATACATGGACAATATTGTCCGAGAGCCAACATTGGGCCAAGAATAGAAATAAGTTCGTTTGATATGAGAAATGAAAATTAACATTACACCTAATTTAACCTCAAAAGATAGTTCATAATCGATTATATTTACTTTTTATATGTTCGGGAGTGGATACAAGTGTTGAGTATATATATGCTAGGATTTGAACGTGGCGGGTGCCACAATTGTTTTTAATATACACCTTGTAATGACTAATATAGAGTTTGTTAAGAATGTTTATTCGTTTCGGTTCATTTTTTTTGTTTGAGTTTATTCTAGTTAATTGATGGGCATTTTTTATTTATAAATATGAAAATTACATATTCTTAAATATCAAGAAACAAACGCAATAAGTATTTTAAGTAAGAGATCACACCTTTATTATTAACAACACAAGTAAAATTAATATTTTTATTATGGGAATATTACATCTTTTTCTATATACTAAAAATAAGTTTGCACAAGTAAAGTAACATCTTCAATAAGAAAATTACACCGATTAGAATAAGGAAAAAAATCTTCAACGGATAACTTATACCCCATAAGTAAATATAGAATAAGATAAATTGCAAGTTCCCAAAAAATCATAAATCTCATATTTTCTCTAAGCAATATTTACAAATTTTTTATCACAATTTAATAGTAAAGAGATTTAACTTGTATTTAACAACCATAGAATAGCATAAGTTTTTATGATATAATTAAAAAAAATATGAAAATTAAATTTGATGCCGATCCAAAATTTCCATCGAGACCAAAGTTTTTCAATTTTGGAAGAAGAAAACTCACAGATTTAATATTAAGAGATGCTTATTTTATGGGATTTTAAAATTTTGCCGACTCTTTTTTGAGTGTTCTCGCTCGAGATCACAGCTAAAATAAGAATAGAGGAAAGATATATAAAAATAACAAAATGATAAATTAGGAAATGGGAGGTAGCCAAAAAAGGAATTGAATGAGATAAAAGGAAATAAAGAGCACAAAAAAGGGAGAGTCGGGCAAAGTTCAAAATAAATTCGAACTTGGATTTTGCATACGAGAAAAGTTTTCAAAAAGATCTACCAGTCCTGGCACCTTCGTCTACTTTGCGACTGCAGGTGGCAAGATCATATATTTAATCTAATTTAAGAAAATTTCAACAAAAATATATAACAATTTTACCAATCTAGCGTGCACCATGCCATCTCCTCTCTAAAGGGTGGATGCCATAAGAAATATCAAACACACCGTTTTAGACTCGTTTTATATAATTAAATACTTAAGAAAATAAATATTTACACTAAGTTTGACATCTATCTTCGCATTACATCAGTTTACAAAAGCAGTTAAATCACTAATTAACCTAAAATCACGAATGTGTTGCTAATGTGGTTAGAGCACAATTCTAGAAAGGAAGTAGTGGAACTCCTTAATCTTGTCGAATACCTGCCGTTTTAGTTAACCTTAATAGGGAGAAGCATAATTACTTTCGACAATCCCAGTATAAGTTTTCTTTCTCAGATATTAAGGAGAAAAAAAGAAGAAAAAAATAGTACAAAGTGCTCAAAATTCTGTCTCATTTCCCCCCTTTTCTTTGATCAACATAATTTTGTGGAGCATGGGACAACATACTTGCAAGTTGGAAACACCACTAAAACAAAAAAGAAAAAGAAATACCCCACCACTTCTTTTTTTAATTTCCTATCCGCGCTAGTTTTGGAATTTGAATAATTTGGATTCACCCTTAGAAGTCCTATTTTTAAAATAAAGTGCTCAATACCAAAGATTAACTATATTTTCAGAGTTTAAATTCGAAACTACAAATAAAAAATTGAGGGATACCTACCATCTACAACAATCTCTTTGTCATCCCATCACTTTTCAAAAGTTAAATAAATAAACGGAAAAATAAGAGAGAAACTCTACCAAATATGTAGGCGTCGATATTAGATTTTTTCTCTTTTATTTTTTTGGCCAACCACCTACTTTTAGTTTTGTTTCTTGATTTCCCATCTCTTCAATTTCCATTTTTAAGCAAACTGTCACTAATAACTTTTTAAGTTCTTAAAAGCCAACCTTTCAAGCGATTTTCTTTTCTTCTTCAGGGAGAAAATTATTGTTTGTCCAAAAACGTACTGGAAAATCTCGAAGTTTTAGGTCTTTGTGAGTATTGACAAAATCAACTTAAATATACACAACCAGGGGTTATGATCGGATGAGGGTCTCTACCCCTTCCGGAGATTTCAGATTCGATTTCTGAGAATTAAAAAAATCTTGATAGGAAGTGCTATCATATTAGTAGGATCGTATGCAACGCGAATTTGAATTAGTCAGTTATCCGATAAAAATATTAGATATTGGGCGAAAACTAAAAAAACTTAAATATACATACATGTGGTTATTTTGGTTTGAGTCTTTGTTGCCTTCTTTCGTCACCAACTCTTCAATCTTCAAGGCTAGCATTTTTTTAATTTTTTTTATATTTATTCAAAAAAACTAAAAAGGAACGATAAGTGCTCAAGTGCAAGCTAAAGCTACTTTTAGAGGTAGGGGACACTTGATAGCCCCCTTTTCCTTCTAGTAGTAGTATTTTAAGTTGTCAATTTTCTCTCTTGAAGTTTCCGATCCTAAAAGTTGTGGTCCACAATTACAGAAGCAACCAAAAATTACCCAAATTTTATGTCATTTCACATTCACATATTTCAACATCTGAGTTATTAGTCCATAACATACACTTAAATGACAACGTTACTTTATTTGTTGTACTCACGTCACGTAATGTCAAAATTTCTCAGTCGAACCATCGACTAGTTTAAGTAAAGTTGGGTAAAATGTATGAATTAAATATAAGTAACTATTTTGCTTTATTTGGGTTTAATTCATCTTAAAGCTAACTTGCTTCGTATAATATGATTTTTTCGCTTTTACTGTCTTTTGTCCTTAGCAAAGTCACCATTAATTTGGAGAGATTATAGGTCTTTTAATACACCATTCCTCAATATGATTTTAGTCTTAGCTAGCTTTACTCATAGATAGATAGAAGTAGGTGTACAAATGAAACCGACAAATCGCATCAACCCGATAATTCGAGTCAAACCGAGAACAAAATACGACTATTGTTGGTTTGATTTGGTTTGGTATTGGAAAAAAAACCTGACCATATTTGGTTTGGTTTGGTTTTAACAAAAAAAAGTCAAACCCAAATCAAACCACCAGACATATATATATATATATATATATATATATATATATATATATATATATATATATATATATATATATATAGAAGTTTTAAATATATTTAATACATAAAAATATTTATGGCAGTATAGTTTATAAATATTTCTTAAGATTTTTCATAGTTTTATCTTTTAACATATTATTTCAAGTTTAGGCTTATAATTTTTGGATGCTCCAATAAGTTTTATAGTCCATAAATGTTAGTAACTCAAATAAATCCTAAACCAAAATCAAATCAATACTAATGCTAATAAAAGACATTCAATTCAATTGTACTATGAATGAAAATCGTGTTGGACATCTATTTTTTTAGTTTTTCCATGGTTTAGATAAAATGTATAACTTATTTTTCTTTTAGTGGTTAGTCATGTAACTAATAGTACTTACTAGTCATAATTATAGGTTATATTTATTTTTATTATGGCTTATTAATAATATTTATTTTATGCGATTTTATTATCTTTATTATTGAATATTTTAGTACAATGCCATGACTCATCTCATATTTATGTTATTTTTATTGAAAAATACCTTATATAGTTCTGTCTTACTATGATTAAAGAAATTTTTGAAGCACAAATTTTACGTTTTATGCTATGAAAACTTTATGAAAAATAAAAATAGAAAAACCAAAAACTCGAGAAAAATTTAGATTAAAAAACTTGACTTTTATTGGTTTGGTTTGGTATTTAGATTTAATAATCCGATATAATTGGTTTGGTAATTAGAAAATCCGAACCAACGCGACCCATGTACACCCCTAAATAGAAGAAACTAATAACCCTTATATTTAAAAGAACAATGTTTTACTTCAATCAAGTTTTTTCCCATAGAGAAGTGTAGTGTCATGAACATTGAGATTCTTTTGGTATTATTGTTATAAAACAATAAGAAGAAGAAGAAGAAGAAGAAGAAGAAGAAGAAGAAGAAGAAGAAGAAGAAGAAGAAGAAGAAGAGCATTAGAGAGAAAATTAGAGAGAGAGAATTCTTATTGATTTGGGATGAATTACAATGGAATGGAACCCTCTATTTTATAACGACCCGACCAGTCATTTTGAGCATTTACGCTCCTTTCAACTATTTGAAGTCTTGAATAATTTCCTATGAGGTATTATGACTTGTGTGAATTGTCGGTTTTAATTTTAAGGTATTTCGGAGTTAGCTTGAAAGAATGAATTTTTATGTTGGAAGTTTAAGTTGAAATAGTTGACCGGATATTGACTTATATGTAAACGACCTCGAAATTTAATTATGATGATTCCAATAGCTCCGTATGGTGATTTTGGACTTAGGAGCGTGTCCAGAAAATTTTTTAGAGGTCCGTAATGGAATTAGGCTTGAAATGTCGCAAGTTGAATTTTGAAAAGTTTGACCAGGGGGTTGATTTTTTGATATCGAGGTCGGAATCTGATTCTTGAAATTGGAATAGTTTCGTTATGTCATTTATGACTTGTGTGCAAAATTTGAAATCATTCCGGATTGATTTGATATATTTCGGCACAAGATATAGAATTTGAAAGTTCAAAGTTCATTAGGCTTGAATTGAGGTACGATTCGGGGTTTTAGCGTTGTTTGATGTGATTCGAGGCTTCGATTAAGTTTGTATGATATTTTAGGACTTGTTGGTATATTTGGTTGAGTCCTCGAGGGGCTCGAGTGAGTTTCGGGGTGGTTTTGGACCATTTCTAGGCCATTTTTAATTGCTGGTTTCTACCTACAAAGGTGTGCATCGCGATCACGAATATTTGGTCGCGTTCGCGAAGAGCAAACAGCAGTGTGGGACCTTGTGAATCGCGATCACGGAAGCTCTTTCGCGATCGCGTAGAACAAAATCTCTGTTGCACTAACCCGAATTTGAAAGCTTATGTCTCGCAATCTATAAGGAATTTGGAGATGATCTAAAAATAAAAGTTGTAGCTCTTGATGTCTAGTTTTCAGAAAGGTAAACCATTTTGTCATTTGGAATTGTGTACAAAAAGTTATGATAGATATACTATAGGCTATCTGGGAAGAGTTTGGAAATCTCTGTTGCACAGGGATAATTTTGGAAGCTTATATCTAGCAATCTATAAGGAATTGGGAGATAAGAAACAAATGAATGTTATAGACCTTGGTGTCTAGTTTGCAGAAAGATAAACCATTTGCAATTTGAAGTTTTGTACAAAATATTATGACCATTAAACTAGAGGTTGTCTGAAAGAGTTGGGGAGTTCGTTCTTCACGATCGCGAAGAGCAATTTTGGGCTGAAAAATTTTGTGTTTCACGATCGTGAAAAGTAAATACCTGGGCAATAGCTATATTTCGAGGTTTCGGCCATTTTAAACATATTTGGAGCTATGGAGCTCGGATTGAAGCGATTGTTTAGGCGATTTTCACCATATGGATTGGGGTAAGTGTTCTATATCCAAAAGTGATTATACTTCATGATTATATGGTTATATTCATCATTTATTTCGGATTTAAATGGAAGAAATCAAGATTTTTGCAAAATCTTCTAAAAATAAAAATTTAAGATTTGGAGGTCGAGTTGTTATCCGAATTTGATAAAATTGGTATAGTTGAACTCGTATCGGAATGGGGGTTCGGATTTGTAACTGTTGTCGGGTTCCGAGACGTGGGCCCCACAGGCGATTTTTGAGCTAAATTTCTGATTTTTATGGAAAATTAGCATTTTCTTATGAAATTAATTCCAATAAATTTTATTGACTGAATCGAATTATTTATGGCTAGATTCGAGGCGTTTGGAGGCCAATTCACGAGTAAAAGATATTGTAGAATAAGAATTTCTCTGTTTGAGGGAAGTAGCAGTTATAAATCTGGTCCTGAGGGTATGAAACCCCGGACATTGTATCATGTGATTATTTTGGAGGTGACGCACATGCTTGGTGACGGGCGTGCACCGGGGGGATTGTGACTTGGTCCGTCCCGTGGAAACTGTAAAGTTGAATAACTTGTTGTTAGCTATGTACTCTCTATGTGTTGTGGAAATTTGACTGTAAGTCATGTTAGAAACCATGTTTAGGATATATGTTGGTACTGTTGGGGCCCACAGAGGTCGTGTATATGTTGAACTATCTGCTTAATTTCTGTTTTGTACTCAGTCACAGTTTACTTGATTATTTTATCCCAGTCTCTATTGTTCATTATTGATGCATCATAACATTGTTGTTTGGGTTGATTTCATGATTGTTGAGAGCCCGAGAGACTAGAGAGATTTATGACTGAGCGAGGTCGAGGGCATGATTGTGAGATATTATACTATAGCACGTGAGTTGTCCCTGCAGCACGTGAGTTGTCCGTGCGGATCCAAATATTAGACTATAGCACGTGAGTTGTCCGTGCAGATCCAGATATTGATACTATAGCACGTGAGTTGTCCGTGCAGCACGTGAGTTGTCCCTACGGGTTATTGTGCTTGGGCTGTAGGATCCCCTCCGGAGTCTGTACACCCCTAGTGAGCGTTGTCACACCTCATTTTTCCCGAAGGATATGAGAGTTTTTCCAATTAAAGTGACATTATTCGTGATGAGATTATTTATTTAAATCAGAGTCGCCACTTGGAATAATTTATGGTGTCCCAAGTCACCGGTTTGTTTTAAAATCCCAAATCGAGGAAATTTGACTCTGTTTTAAAGTCCGCAAAAATCAGAAGATCGGGTAAGGAATTCTGTTAACCCGGGAGAAGGTGTTAGACATTCTCGGGTTCTGTGGTTTTAGCACAGTCACTCAACTATCAATAATTGGCCTAATTATCTGATTTAATACATATTTAAACGTATTGTGCATTTTTAAACTTTCTAACCGTTTTAAACTATTTTAATTGCTTTTAAGATTTATGGAATTCATTTGAACAAGGCGCGATGTCGCACACTCATTTGTTTTTGTACACATTGACAATTGCGCCACGTGAAACGTACCTGTGATTTGCAAACATGTTTGTTTTTATTATTATTTGAAGTTATGGTCAAGTCGCGTGAAACGCGCACTTGAATTAGGGTTTACATATCATGACTATGCCACAGGAACCGTACCCATAGTCACGATGATTTATTATTAATCGCGCCCAAAGCAAGCTACGGTGTTAGAATATTATTCAATTACTAATTTTGAGATTATTGTAAGGACACGAGGTATGAATATTGTTGTGGAGGAAATGAAGTAAAATAATTATGAAAAAGTTGGCTAGCTGTTTATTTGTTTTTGGTCCTGGGTAACAATTAGCCCATAAATACGTCGGGAAAGTCCAATTAAATTCTTACACCAATCATGGCCCAACCTAATCTCTTATAATTTTACTGCTAATCAATATTTGAAGCTAGACAAAATTTATGGTAGGAATAGATAGGTACGGACAGAACCAATTTAGTCACTAAGATAGGAGATCAAAATGAAACTAAAGCATGCTAAAATGGAAAGTCATTACTTCATTGAATAAACAAGAAAAGTAACAAATTAATACAAAGTAACATATCATCAATAAGATTAACCATATGAACTACCAAAAAGGAAAATAAACTAATCTTAACAAATACTCAACATGAGAACAAATTAATCTTAGCACACTCAGATGCAAACTCGACCATATCATACTCAAAGTTAAATTAAAACATAGTGACCCAGAATATTAATGAGAAAACAAAATAGAAAGAGAAGTGAACCTTTGTATTGATGATTGTGGATTTAAATTACAACCACTCAATGATCGGATAGCTCTCAACTGGACCCTTCAGACAGCGGAAAACTTGAGCGGAAAATCTCAACTTGCAACCTCAATCGACCTTGCAAAACCGACGATTTAGTGGCTATTTTTGGAGCTTTTTTTTGGGAGGGGGGGATTGGGGGGGGGCGTTAATGATGGCTCAAAAGTGGTCAAGGGCTGGTAGCTTTAGAGTGGTGAAACTTCTGGTTTTTCGAAAGAAAGACGAAGAAAGAATGACACGAATAGAATTTTTCTTAGCGTAGAAGAAGCAAAAACATTTCTCTCCAAATCCCTCCCCTCTATTTTTTCCTTTCTCTCCTCCTTTTTTTCTCCTCACATTTCTCTTATATTTATAGGAAAAAATTCAGAATTTTTTCAAAATTTTTATATATATTTTTTATTTTAGAATTTTATTATTATTTAATTAAAAAGAATTCCCACTTTCCATTTTTCTTATTTTTTTAAAAAATAATTCACCACTTTTATTTTTTAATTTCTCACCTTTTTACTTTTATTATATTTAAATTCTCACTTTTTTTATTTTTCTTTTTTTATTTTCCACTTGATGGACGCGTTAACACACCATATTCAAGGGGATGTGCCATGGTGCCTGCTATTCGCCGATGACATAGTTCTGATTGATGAGTCGTGAGTCGGTGTTAACGAGAGGCTGGAGGTTTGGATACATGCTCTTGAGTCTAAGGGTTTCAAGCTGAGCAGAACGAAGACGGAATACCTGGAGTGTAAGTTCAGCGCTGAGCCAGGGGAAGTGGGCATGGATGTGAGGCTTGATTCGCAGGTCATCCTGAGTAGAGGCAGCTTCAAGTACCTTGGTTCGGTTATCCAGGGGGGAGGGGAGATCGACGAGGATTTCACACACCGTATTGGGGTAGGATGGATGAAGTGGAGGTTAGCATCTGGAGTCCTGTGTGACAAGAGAGTGCCACCGATACTCAAAGGTATGTTTTATAAAGCGGTGGTTAGACCGACCATGATGTATGGGGCTGAGTGTTGGCCCGTTAAGAACTCACATATCAAGAAGATAAAAGTAGCAGAAATGAGGATGTTACGGTGGATGTGCGGGCACACTAAGATAGATAGAATTAGGAATGATGATATTCAGGATAAGGTGCATAAGGCTCCCATTGATGACAAGAAGCGGGAAGCGAGGCTTAGATAGTTCGGACATGTTCAGAGAAGAAGCCCAGATGCTCCGGTACGGAGGTATGAGCAGCTGGTTACAGAGGGCACGGGAAGAGGTAGAGGGCGGCCTAAGAAGTATTGGGGAGAGGTGATCAGGCAGGATATGGCGAGGCTCCAGATTTCCGAGGATATGACATTTGATAGGAAGATGTGGAGGTCGAGTATTAGGGTTGTAGGTTAGGAGGTAGTTGAGTCGTGCCTTACTTCGTAACATGGTGGGACTAGCCATGTAGGTTTTTTTTCCCTAAGATAACTAGTGGGAATGTTATGGCTTACTATTTCTCTTTTCATTGCAGGTCCTATTTACTAGCTATCGCTTTTGCTTTACATCTTTCTTCTAGATTTCATGAGGTTCCTATTTTTCTTATGACTGTTGTGGTGATACTAATATTTACTAATATTATCTCCCTTTACTTTGCATCTTTCTTTTGGATTTCATGGTGTTCCTATTTATCCTATGATTGTTGTTGTGATACTAATATTGTCTCCCTTTTTGCCCCTTTTGTCTTTTTATTTTTTTGAACCGAGGGTCTTTCGGAAACATCCTCTCTACTCCTTCGGGGTAGGGGTAAGGTCTGCGTACACACTACCCTCCCCAGACCCCATTAGTGGAATTTTACTGGGTTGTTGTTGTTTGTTTTTATTTTTATTTTTTATTTTCCACTTATTTTTTTTTTTTTAATTTTCACTTTCTTTAAAAAAACTAAAAAAAATTCAGATACATTTACTTTTATTTTTTAATTGCAACTTTCTTTCACTTTTCATTTTTTTAAATTTTCACATTATTTTACTTTTATTTTTTAATTTTCCACTTTCTTTACTTTTTATTAAACAATTTCCACCTACTTTTACTTTTACTTTTTAATTATATATTTCTACTTTTCATATTTTTTAATTCCCATCCATTTTTAAAAAAAAAAATATTTAACTTTTTTTTTGATTTTTAATTCATTTTATTTAAAAATAAAAATAATAATAATTTCAATTATTATTAATTTTTACCCTATATAAAAAAGTGTAACAAAGATAAAAAATATATATTAAATTTCTGAAAATATTTACATAGTAGAAGATGATAAAAATTTAAAAATAGTTAAAAATTAGGTGCTCACAAGCGTGGGTACCCATTGAGTGTGAGTGCTGAGGGCTGAGAGCCCAGTAAGTGATTATTGTCGTGAGAGGTTGTACTTGCTTTTCATTTGTTGTTGCACTTAGTTACTATCTGTCATTGTTGTAAAATTTTCTGAAAGATTTTATATACAGAATACATGAACTTGAACTGTATAGAATTGATTTAACTTAAAATATTGGATTTGAAAGCATGTCTATTCTTAGCTGAAATTACTGAAAATGAACTTTAACTGTGTAGCTCGTCACTATCTTCAGTTCTTTATTTATTATTGTTACTTACTGAGTTGGTTATACTCATACTACACCCTGTACTTCGTGTGCAGATCCGGGTGTTCCGCGATATAGCGGATGTTGATTCTTTCATGCAGTTAATTTTTTGGAGATTCTGAGGTAGTTGCCGTATTTCGCAAACTTTGTCTCTCCTTCCCTATCTCCTTGTTTACGGTATTTGGTCTCAGACTATCATAGACCGTATTTTTCAGACTTATAATCATATTAGATGCTCATGTAATCACTGACACCAGGTTTTGGGGGAGTGTTCGTATTAGTATTTTATGGGATTTCGTATTGTATTTAAATATTAAATTTTCAAACTTAAAGGAAATCGGGGGTTATTGATGTTATCGGCTTGCCTAGTATTGAGATATGCGCCATCACGACAGGTCAGATTTCGGGTCGTGACAAGTTGGTATCAGAGCTCTAGGTAACATAGGTCTCACGAGTCATGAGCAGGTTTAGTAGAGTCTTGCGGATCGGTATGGAGACATCTGTACTTATCTTCGAGAGGGTGTCGAACCCTTAGGAAAATTTTACTTTCTTGTACTCTATCGTGCAAAATTGATTCAGCTTGAAACATAACTCTTTGAATTCTTTCCAAGCATTCGTATGCTTACATGAGCGCTCGGTATCAGCTCTACATTGCCAGATTATGATTCTATGAACTAGGTTCAAGATGTGTATTCTGTGTTTTGATGATGGCCTAGTCTGGAGGACTTGAGGCCAGGTTTAGACCGCAGCTTAGGCTCGGTAGCTTCAGTTGTAACCCGTACATTTGGACTTATATGTCCGATAATATCCCTACGAGTGGAATTTGTGGCTCGATGAGCGATAGAATAGCTTTGTGATGAGTATGATGTAACTGCGGGTTATGTTAAGATGATTTGAATATGACGAGAAGTGTTTCCTTGAAATGCAAAGGAAGGCCATTGAGTGCTTTATTTTCGTTTTGATGTGACGTACAATCTCGAGTGTGAATGTTTTGAAAAATCTTTCACGTTGTTAAATTTTGGGACAAATTAAATTCTCGTGTCTGGTTAATGAGTTTGGACTCAGAAAAATTAAGTAATTTCATAGTAATTGTGGCTGCGAAATGGTATGACAAGATGCCAATTTAAGACTAAGCAGGTGGGTTATCTCTTGCGCAGTAATCTATGTAGGTGTGTTTCTTATGATGTGAATAGAGAGTTTTTTTTTCTACTAACGGGGCGTATGTGTTGAGATTTGAATTTGAATCGGGTTGAGAAAATTTGACTTGATTGTCGCGAGAATAAATGCTAACTTAGAGGATGATTGAGGTATTTTATGGTGGGTGTTGCATAAGCTTGAGAAGAATTTTCATTGAACTGACTGCAATATTATGATAGTAATGAAGTATGGGTATTATGAGTTATCAAGTATTTTGTTCTATGGCTTTGAGCCAAGTGGGAGAGTCTGCTATTGACAATTCAATTTCATGGATATATGTTAAATTTTAGTTTTGGTTTGAGGCATACTTGTGGGTTAGTTATGACTTACAGAGGTGAAGATCGAGGATGACTCGGGTAAGTAAATTTCTGGATATAGGTTACATTAAACTTTACGAAAATATGAAAATTATGAAATGATTAAGTTTTTATTTTGAAGGATGTAGTGCGCACGAAGTATGAATTCGATTGGTCGTGTTAAGGCAGGGTTACTTCTTTGAGTGTTAATCGTGCTAAAGGAGCACATGTCTTTCGGCCCGTTTGGGGCAGAGTAAATTAGATTTGAGCAGAGTGTATGACTCTCGAGAGGTTTCTAATGGATTCAAAATGTATATGTGAAAATTGAAAATTTTTCGAGTTTGTATATCACTAGAATCGGTTACTTACATTGGTTGGTATCGGGACGTGCGGTAATTCTGTTTGACTATGGATTCTATATTTTAGTATAAGAAAGAAAAAAGAAACAATTTTAAATTCGCATAAGGTATTTTCAGAGTGAGTGTTACAGCTGTGGCATTTATGGAGGTGCTTAAGAAGAATACAGTGGCTTATGGGCCTTAGGGCAGTGTAGTTTTATGTTAGGATATCTTGTAGTGAGCTTTGGGTAAAGTAGTGGTGTTCTGACAAGGAGAAATGACAACTTGAGGATAATCCAGAAGAAACTCGGAGAAAATAGGACAAATGGGTAACATGCTGGATCAATATGGTAATGGTATGCTCGGTTCTTTTAGTTCTTATGGTGAGGTGAGGCTTTATGGGTGTTTGTGGCAATACTCTCGGATTTGGCAACCTGTGTGGCTTGGTCGAGTTAGAGGAATTCAGTTCTGATAGCTTGGTTATGTGCAAATGGATTTCAAAGTGTTCATGATAGTTTTTACCATGGTTTGAAAATGATATTTTCTACCGATGTGGGGAACATGTTGTGTATTGTGATTTCCTCCTGGAAAGAAGTAAGAGAGAGGTTTCTAACTAATAGGGTATGTAATTTGCTGGTGACTCAGAGTTTATTATGAGATTCTCGTGCCTTTCACATGATAGATGTGATGTGTTGTGCCGGATTTAGATTTACATGTACAAGGTGGTAGTTCATTATTGAAAGGAAGATCACGAATTTTGGACAGAATGGTCAGTTTTAGATATTTAGATGAATGTTATAACTGCTCGATAATCCCTGAGAAGAGTGTGCATTATGTTTTGACTTACGGATGTTAATTGATATTGCAGTACTCACCTGGTTGATAGACCGCTGATATTCAAATTATTTTTATGTGGCACGGAAGAATTATGAAAGTATTCCTCTTGGAAAGATCGTGAATGGAAGATGTGTTAGTCATTCTAGTGCTGGAGTTGGGATGAGTTACGATGATTCATGTGTTTGATGAATTTGGAGACTGAGAGTTTTCAGAAGTATATTGTTTCGGGTTGTGGCCTGTTTGAGATGAGTATTTTCTTTAAACTCAGTGGAGGCACTAGTTGCGCTAATTATTTGTGTTAGCTACGCGCTATAAGTGTGCATATATGTGAGGTTTGAGCCAATGTGCGAGCATCAGGGCAAGTATTCATACTCGAAAGAATGCTTAGGCTATTATATGTCTAGAGTTGACTCTTAAGCGTAAAGTTATAATGTTTCTCATGTTCATACCTTTGTTGAAAACTATTTGGGCTACATTTGAGGTTACAAAGAGGCTAATTTCCTTGAATAAATGGGGTAGTTACTATTTCTGCGTTAAATTACCGATTTGAAGTGTGATAGCAGACTTTGCACATGCTTACACTATGGCGTGTTATTTATACCAGTCCAAGAGCATGATAATCTTATTTTATTATCATATACAAGTGTACTTGTTTAATTGCTCTTGTATGATATGCTGGGACTGGAGGCCTGTGACCATGCCGCGCGTTTTATATTATTGGCATGTGAGTCGTCCTTGCCGTGTGTGGGAATTTTATTTCTATGATGATTTATCTGATTTATTAATTTCCTTCCTCTACAATTGTGCATATGCGCCTACGGTTATCCTCTTCACGAAATTTGGGGAGTTGGTTGTAACATTGCAGTTGTAGTGGTGCTTGTTGAACTTGCAATACAGTTCTCTTCCTTGAGACATCTACCATATTTGGGTACACAAATTGCAAAATTGTGGCTTGAGTTATATTGATGTGGCGTGTCTATGGGATAGTTGTGTTTAATAATATAAGGTCATTGGACCTAGAATGGGTACTATCAGGTTTGATTACGGTATATTCAGGAGGATAATATTGAAAGTCGGCTTAGAAAGTGATTATGGTTCTGGTTGGGGCGAGAGAGCTCCATGACTTGTTGCTCTGATAAGGGGTCATGTGATTTCTGCATGTTTCTTTTATTATTAGTAGTGTACAAAGGTTTTTGGAACGAGGTTTGGCTTGATATGAGGTTTTATACTAGTACTTGGTTGGTTTTGAGTAGTTACTGTGATCAGAAATGGTGTTACGAGTATGCGAGTTGTGTAGTATGTTATGCGATTATATCTGAGATTATGGTTATGGCTGGATACAGCTTGTTCAGGCTTATACAATGTGTAGATGTGAGATTCGGGTCTTGAAAAGAATTCTGGATATTAGAAATTTGGCTCCAAGGTTTTTGGGCTAAGGTTAAATTAATGATTTTCAGTTAGGTTGTGTGGTCAGACCTATATAGAATAGGGTGACGTGAGATCACCTCCGGGTATGTGCGTGGTAAGGTGGAATAGACATTTGAAGGTTAAGAACAACTCTTGGCACGTTCGAGAACGAACGTATGTTTAAGTGGGGGAGGTTGTAACGACCCGACCGGTCGTTTTGAGTATTTACGCTCTTTAAACTATTTGAAGTCTTGAATAACTTCCTACGAGGTATTATGACTTGTGTGAATTATCGATTTTGATTTTAAGTTTTTTCGGAATTAGTTTGGAAGAATGAATTTTCATGTTGGAAGCTTAAGTTGAAATAGTTGACCGGATATTGACTTATGTGTAAACGACCTCGGAATTTAAATCTGATAATTCCAATAGCTCTGTATAGTGATTTTGGACTTAGGAGCGTGTCCGAAAAATTATTTGGAGGTCCGTAGAGGAATTAGGCTTGAAATACCGAAAGTTATATTTTTTGGGAAGTTTGACCGGGGGGTTGATTTTTTGATATCGAGGCCGGAATCTGATTCTGGAAATTGAAATAGTTTCGTTATGTCATTTATGACTTGTGTGCAAAATTTGAAGTCAATCCGGATTGATTTGATATATTTCGGCACAAGATATAGAATTTAAAAGTTCAAAGTTCATTAGGCTTGAATTGAGGTACGATTCATGGTTTTAGCGTTATTTGATGTGATTCGAGGCTTCGACTAAGTTCGTATGACGTTTTAGGACTTGTTGGTATATTTGGTTGAGGTCTCGAGGGGCTCGGGTGAGTTTCGGGTGGTTTTAGACCATTTCTAGGCCATTTTTAATTGTTGGTTTCTGCCTACAAAGGTGTGCATCGCGATCACGAACATTTGGTCGTGTTCGCGAAGAGCAAACAGCAGTTGGGGGCCTTGTGAATCACGATTGCGGAAGCTCTTTCGCGATCGCGTAGAACAAAATCTCTGTTGCACTAACCCGAATTTGGAAGCTTATGTCTCACAATCTATAAGGAATTTGGAGATAATCCAAAAATGAAAGTTATAGCTCTTGATGTCTAGTTTTCAGAAAGGTAAACCATTTATCATTTGGAATTGTGTATAAAAAGTTATGGTAAATACACTATAGGCTATCTGGGAAGAGTTTGGAAATCTCTGTTGCACAGGGATGACTTTGGAAGCTTATATCTAGCAATCTATAAGAAATTGGGAGATGAGAAACAAATGAACGTTATAGCCCTTGGTGTCTAGTTTGCATAAGGATAAACCATTTGCAATTTGGAGTTTTGTACAAAACGTTATGACCATTATACTAGAGGCTGTCTAGAAGAGTTGGGGAGTTTGTTCTTCGCGATTGGTTTTTCGCGATCGCGAAGAGCAATTTTGGGGCTGAAAAATTTTGTGCTTCACGATCGTGAAGAGTACATACCTGGGCAATAGCTATATTTCGAGGTTTCGGTCATTTTTAACATATTTGAAGCTATGGAGCTCGGATTGAAGCGATTATTTAGGCGATTTTCACCATATGGATTAGGGTAAGTGTTCTATATCCAAAAGTGATTATACTTCATGATTATATGGTTATATTCATCATTTATTTCGAATTTAAATGGAAGAAATCAAGATTTTTGCAAAATCTTCCAAAAATAAAAATTTAAGATTTGGAGGTCGAGTTGTTATCGGAATTTGATAAAATTGATATGGTTGAACTCGTATCGGAATGGGTGTTCGGATTTTGTAATTGTTGTCGGGTTCCGATACATGGGACCCACGAGCGATTTTTGAGCTAAATTTCGGATTTTTATGGAAAATTAGCATTTTCTTATGGAATTAATTCCAATAAATTTTATTGACTGAATCAAATTATTTATGGCTAGATTCGAGGCGTTTTGAGGCCAATTCACGAGGAAAAGACATTGCAGAATAAGAATTTCACGGTTTGAGATAAGTAGTAGTTATAAATCTGGACCTCGGGGTATGAAACCCCAGACTTTGTATCATGTGATTATTTTGGAGGTAACGCACATGCTTGGTGACGGGCGTGTAGGCGTGCACCGAGGGGATTGTGACTTGGTCCGTCCCTTGGAAACTGAAAAGTTGAATTACTTGTTGTTAGCTATGTACTCTCTATGTGTTGTGGAAATTTGGCTGTAAGTCATGTTAGAAACCATGTTTAGGCTATATGTTGGTACTGTTGGGACCCACAAAGGTCGTGTACATATTGAACTATCTGCTTAATTTCTGTTTTGTACTCAATCACAATTTACTTGATTATTTTATCCCAATCTCTATTGTTTATTATTGATGCATCATATCATTGTTATTTGGGTTAATTTCATGATTATTGAGAGCCTGGGAGACTAGGGCTGCTTATCGGGCGGATTGGGCGGTAATTTACTCTTAACGATTTGGCTTATCGGTTATCGACTTTTAAATGTATTAATCCGCTAGCCACCCGATAAGATATCGAGCAGATTGGTATCAGTTTAGCTCTTATCGGGCGGTTTATCAGCCTAATTCAATCTATATTACGTGCATTAATTGTTTGCTGACCACTGTGACTCAAAATAAAATTCCTATGCTCACCAGACTAAATTCCAGTCTATAGAATACAATAGATGAGTCCATTACATCCCAAAGCAGACTACATTACAAATGAGTCCAGAATACATATGTCTTTCCTCCGCCCACAACTGCAAAGGAAAAGTCAATGCTCCGTGATTCATTCTGAAATGATAAAATTCCAGTCTATATTCAAAGTGAGTCCAAAATACATATTTCAAAATAATTAATCCATAAGTGAGCAGACTACACAGAAATGTTTGGCCTGCAGCTAACGCCTAACGCCAAACAACAACTTAATCCATAAGTGAGTAGATCCCTGTAAAAAATATGCATACACCAAATTTCAACATTAGGCAATGAAGTAGAGACTGTGATAAATACTACTATCTTGATTCTTGTTTGATGTTTAGATGACTTTTCTCATACATATTCTTTTCGAATAGATCATTAAGTACTCAATATTTTTTTCGCAGCGTATTTTCTAGTAGAATCATCTCTGGGATGAGCCTATTAACAACTTATAACTATCATAAGAAATAGAAGAGAACACTTGGTATAATACATGACATCAAAATTATCTATATTCAACTCTGATTAGTAGGTTGTGAAAAGGAAATACATGAAATTAGAAACCTATTGATTAATGACTACTCCTTTGGAATAGGCTACTTTGCCTCATGGTTAGCAAACCAGTATATCTTCCCTTCCTAACTTATCTACTGAAAAACAAAATATTCTTTCCTCTCATCAAATGTTTCTAAATTCTAATCACCATAACCCAAGATGATGAAAAAGGAAAAAGCAGCCAAAATTAATTTATAATTTCCAAATCAAGGGATGGTGAGATACAAAATTCACAGTTTTCACAACCATTAGCTTGGTGAAGCATTTATGCTTATTAAGTACAACAATATAACTTAAGTTCTCTTTATCATAAGGAAACTATCAACTACTTATTAATGATAATAGAAGATAGGATGTCTACTGATAACTACTGATGCTGACTAATCATAGCAGTTGCAAGCACATATTCAATACTTGAAGCCTTGATGGGTTAAATTCGAATTCTTACCAGATATATTAACACTACACATCAATTATGGAAGGGCCTTTTCCATTGCTGGCTAAATCTGAAGAAAAAAATTAAAATAATGAGTCGTACGATAAATATAAGCATATCAACAACACTTATATACAACAAATATAGTAACAATATTATTACTTTGTTCAAGCTGCTCGATTTTAGCAAGATCTTCCTCAACATTAACAGGTTGTTTTAATATTTCATTTCGAAGC
Organism: Nicotiana tomentosiformis; assembly: GCF_000390325.3. Taxonomy (NCBI): domain Eukaryota; kingdom Viridiplantae; phylum Streptophyta; class Magnoliopsida; order Solanales; family Solanaceae; genus Nicotiana; species Nicotiana tomentosiformis. Next base: position 94,459,633 of record NC_090813.1, on the reverse strand, counting down.
CAATCTTAAAGACACACTAGAGTTTGCACCAATTTAGGAGTTAATGAACTCCTAAATAAATAAATAAGACGTCCTCCCGTACTAAACGCACATTTGGATGCCACACTTGAAATCGGAACATCTAATACATCACGAGCCATCTACGCAAGAATAGGAAATCTAGCTGAGTTAATTCGACGTACCGTCTTTGGTCTTAAAACAATACTCAATAAAGCAATAGTCACATTTTACTTTTGTACTCCCTTCAGAAGTAATAATTTCAATAAAATGATCCCACACAACAAATATTTTTTCCTTTTTTTGGTTATATTTGACTCCGTTGTTTGAGCTTAACTTATTGCATTTGAATTAGAAGCCCCACTTTCTCCCATCACCTTATCACTTTGTATATTTTCAGCCATGCTATGAGTCACTACAACAAGAAAAGAAAAGGAATGAGAATAACAAGTTGCTTAACAGATATTTATATATGTACTGTCAAAATCGATCTCAAAACAGATGAGTTTTGTGAACTTTAAAACATCCTGCTGATTACTCTTGCTTTTAAATTTTGTATACTAAGAACGGAGTCAAACATCCTAATTTTTGTATGCTTTCAAACTGAGAAGTTTCTGATTCTTCACAAAACTTGTGTTTATGTTTCAAAACAGATGAGTTCCTGTTTATGTATACTGAAGCAAGCATCTGAATACTTTGAGAATTGAGATGCTCTTTGATTTTAAAGACATCAACAAGAAAAGAAACTTACCATCTGCTGCTCTGGCTATGGCGAGAGGGAGAGGCGAGTCAGCGAGATGGAGAGGCGAGTGAGCGAGAGGGAGACGGCGAGTCGGCGAGACTGCGAGAGGGAGACGGCGAGTCGACGAGACCGCAAGAGAGAAAAGAGAGTCGACGAGATATAGTACTGGAAGCCAACGAGATAGAGTGCTGGTGGCTGCTGGTTGAAATTTAGGCATTAGGGTTTCTAAATATCTAATAGTAAATTAGTAATAGAGAATAGAGATAGAGTATTGGAAGTGAAATAAGGGTTTTTGATTATTTAATATATATATATGGATAAAAATAATTTTTATATATATATATATTCTTAACGGGTTAACGGATTATCCGTTAAGAAAATTGAATAATTCGCCCCCAAACCGATAAGCCGTTAATAAAAAAATTTTAATTCGTTCCCCATCCGTTAAACCGTTAACCCGATACCAATAAGACATTAAGTTTCGGTTTCGGTTCGGTTTACGGTTTCGGTTCGGTTTTGATTTCGGTTCGGTTTTGAACACCCTACGGGAGACTGGAGAGATTTATGACTGGGAGAGGCCGAGGGCCTGATTGTGAGATATTATACTATAACACGTGAGTTGTCCCTGCAGCACGTGAGTTATCCGTACGGATCTAGATATTATACTATAGCACGAGAGTTGTCCGTGCAATACGTGAGTTATCCGTGCGGATCCAGATATTAATACTATATAGCGTGAGTTGTCCGTGTAGCACGTAAGTTGTCCGTGCAGATTATAGCGCTTGGGTTGTAGGAGCCCCTCCGGAGTCTGTACACCCCCAGTGAGCGTGGGTACCCATTGTGTGTGAGTGCTGAGGGCTAGGAGCCCAGTGAGTGATTGTTGTCATGAGAGGTTGTACTTGTTTTTCATTTGTTTTGTACTTAGTTGCTATCTGTCATTGTTGTGAAATTTTCTGAAAGATTTTATATCCGAAATACATGAACTTGAACTGTATAGAATTGATTTAACTTAAAATGCTGGATTTGAAAGCATGTCTATTCTTTGCTGGAATTACTGAAAATGAACTATAACTGTGTAGCTCATCACTATCTTCAATTTCTTATTTATTATTGCTACTTACTGAGTTGGTTGCACTCATACTACACCTTGCACTTCGTGTGCAGATCCAGGTGTTCCCGGACATAGCGGGTGTTGATTCTTTCGCGCAGTTGATTTTTCGGAGATTCTGAGGTAGTTGTCGTGTTTCGCAGACCTTGTCTCTCCTTCCATATCTCTTTGTTTACTGTATTTGGTCTCAGACTATCATAGACCATATTTTTCAGACTTGTAATTATATTAGATGCTCATATAATCAGTGTTCGTATCAGTATTTGTGGGATTTTATATTGTATTTAAATATTAAATTTTCAAACTTAAAGAAAATCGGGGGTTATTGATGTTATCGGCTTGCCTAGTATTGAGATAGGCGCCATCACGATAGGTTAGATTTCGGGTCGTGACATATTTATACGGAAAAAGTGACTTAGCCACCAAGTAAAAAAAATCCTAAAATCTCTCTAAAATATAGACATTTACCATAAATAAAATACTATTTATAACACTCCCCCTTGAATGTCTATTCAATAGATAATGTGCCTCGTTAAAACCTTAACTAAAATAAAACTCAGTAGGAAAAAAATTCTAGAAAAGGAAAAAGAGTACACATGTTTAGAAATACGCCTTTTGGTTGCCTCGTTAAAAACCTTGCAAGAAAAATCCAGTGGGACAAAATCTTGTAAGGGAAAAAGAGTATAACGCGTATTAACTCCCCTAGATGAGAGCATCAATTCATATCTTTGAGCCTTCACATTCCAATCTTGTGCACCATCTTCAAAATATCGTTGGTAGAGATTTGATACACAAATCAGTCATATTAACTTGAATGAACATCATTCTTGATAGATATATAATGTCTTCATAAACTGTCGTGGAATGGCCTTTTCAATATCTCCATAGAGGTTAAAAAATTCTCGCTATCACATTATCATGCTTATAGTTATAGCAAAATACATTTGTGCATAAATTGCACTGAGGATATGATACTTCAAGATCAAGAATTGTATATGCTTCGAGCAATTGAAATCCTTCAGGGATTATCATATAAGTATAGTCAAATAAGCCATATAAATAGACTTTAGATTTATATCAAATTTTCATGTCATGCCGACATATAAAATACATGAAAGTGATTGCACACACCTATTGATTTTATACTTTCGAGTGTTTGAACTATATATCCAAAACTACATGTCTTTCATATGAAACCAAATTCTACTTGAATTGTTTCTCCAGACTTAAGATCTTCATATATATATTTAGCGCTATTATAGATGTCGTTGACAAATATTTTATATCGGTTCCAACCTCCTTATTTTTCATAAAGACATAACATAGAGATTTCTTCATTCATATATTCAGGTACCCGAATCTCTCATGAGATTTTATGATGTTTTATGTCATGTGATCTTCTAGATCACTTGCTTCCTTTATGATCATTTTGATCATTTACTTATCTTCTTTATCAAGAAGTTTATTTGAAACCGATTTGTCTATATACTTTAAGTGTACCATAGACTTTGTCCTTCTAGGACTTAATATGAGCATTTTCAGTGAGAATATAGTTACTTTCTTTGGGTCAAGAAATGCGTCTTGCATACTTTGCAATATATTGCATATGAATTATCTTTTTATGAACTTCAAGTTCATATTATCTTATTCGAGGATCTAGATGTAGAAATGATAATTCATTCCACGCAACTTTTTCTCAACTGTTTATCCTGTCTCTCCCTCATGTTAGAAAAACTAACTTGTTTCCTCAACTTTAGGAACTCATCTTTGTGCATTATGTTATTAATCAAAATATACACTGCACATCAATAATAATAAGATAAAATTATTTGGTTCCTGACCCTGAACCACTTATGAGGGGAGAATGTAATATACTTTCGTGTATAATGTATATCAAACTAATATAGATAACTTTATTCTCATAAGCAATAGTTTAACTATTAAGTGGAGGCACTCAATAAATCATTTTGCTAAACCAGCTGTGATGTAAACCAACTTATCAAGATGAACTGTCTTGAATAGAAAATCTGGAAATTATGCTCTAAATTAAATTATTGAGTAAGTTACCTCACAAACACCAGGTTGCGGGTTAATAATAGTCGCACATGTAACCATCTCATAGATACATCTTTATAAGGTTTACATGGCAGGTGAATGAGCCCATATTCACCTTTGATAAATTTCATAATTCAAGGGATTCATTCCCAATTTTAGTTTGTATAATAATCGCGAGAACAAACAACATAAGAGAATTCATAAAGAATCTTCTTCAACACTTACCCATGTTAATTCTTATTTATTTTGCGCATCTAAATCAAGATTGCTCAATAGGCCATGCTTGATAAAATTATCTGTATTAGTAAACTTCAGGTTTACATCATGACATGCACAATTATGAATAAACTCCAAGTTTATTATGATATGAGTTTTTATATCAATAAACTTCTACTTTATTGTGGCATTCTTTTGTTTGTGTAGTACAAATTGAAGAATAAAGCGGGTAGCTTTTCACATACATATCACCCGCTACAAGTTGTAGTAATATAAGATATTAAAATTTTCCTTTATTTATAGTCTCAATATAACCAATTGCTTTTGCGAATACTTTAGAAACTCAATAAGTTTATTTGAGACTTACTACAACATAATGCCTTATTGATAATCAATTTTATTCCTCCAAAATAGTAATAATTGGCTCTTCCAGTGCTCTCAATTAATTTTGTACTAACATATATTCATCAACATCCATATGGTGAATATCTCTTTTAAAGAGAAAGTTATACCATTATGGTTATGGTCAAAATTATATGCAAGATTTTTTTCTTGCATTACCGTTGTCTTTTAATAATCACATTGTCAAAATATTTTGGCGTACAATAAGTACGTGACCAATGGCCATTTATGCCATAATAATGACATTATTTTCTTATTTTCTCTCAAACCTCTTTCTAGAGGTGAGTGTGGTATATACCACTAGCACGCTCATATTCTTCCAAAAATGAATATCTATTCATAAATCACATGTTGTCACATTCACATCATGAATGGACCATAATCATTTATATGTGCTTTATAAAATCTCATGTCAAATCGATGACAAATGTTACTTTCACATAGTGAAGGATTATTTTGAGAATACTTATTGTTCTCATTACCACAATGATGACGATTATAATTTCGTCTATTGCCACGTCCAAATCCATTAATACATTCATGGTAATAATTTTATCTTCTTTCAGATGTATCACATATTGCTATCACATTCTCTTAAGGGAATGCGAATGAAGCAAATTCAATGGGACGGATTTCCACTTCTTGTGCTCACAATCATACATGAATTTGATCATGGCAAGACATAGAAACTTTACTATTTTGGTGGTTATAATTTCTTACAAATTCTATTAGAGTTATAATCAAAATTTATTGTCTTTGCTTGTATTTAAAATCAAATTATAGAATTTAAGGAATTCAAAAGAGAAAAATAAAGTAAAATACTTACTTTAAATCCAGAATTTAATCATGAAGGAAGTTCATGGAACAATTGACCATCATTATGCTCAATCCCAAAGTTTCTACTCAATTGGTTAGAGTCCCGTGCTGATAACGTGTTATAAAACAATAAAAGAAGAAGACGAGCATTACAAAGAAAAGTAGAGAGAGAGAATTCTTATAAATTTGGGATGAATTACAATGGAATAGAACCCTCTATTTATAGGAAAAAAGTAACTTAGCCACCAAGTAAAAAACCCTAAAATCTCTTTAAAATATAGACACTCACCATAAATAAAATACTATTTATAACAATTATTTTATTTTAGAAAAGGAAAAAAAAAAAAAAACTAAGGTGGTTGGAAGTTTGAATATATTGTAGTTTGTACATATTGGCCCGACAAAAACCGATCACTTCTGTTATTTCTTTGCTTTGTCCCTCACCATTGTCTATTTTTTATGTACATTGTTCTTTCCTATGGGACTCTCTTTGTTTTTACTTTTACTTTTTCTCAAGTTTAGCACATTCTTTCTTGTAACTGTTACCATTCGAGCCAACTCTGTGCGTTACTGAATCACCGGTCCGTTTATCAAATGTTTTTTTATACATCCTTGATTTAAAATCACTAACTGCACTAATTAAATTCGTACATTGTATGTCCACTAAAAACTCTCTATATTGTTATACAAATAGTCGGTCAGATTTCTTGTTTACTTTTTTTAGTCGGTGTTCATAAATTATACATAACATACACATATTATACTTCTCCCGGCTATTTTTAGCTAAATATCTTAAACTAAAAATAGTTGGCGGATGTATAATATGCATATAATTCATTTATAATATATGTATATATATATATATATATATATATATATATATATATATATATATATATAAAATTAATGCATAATGTATGTATACATGCTAAAAAAAATAAACATTGAATCTAGCCGGTTATTTGTGTAACAATTCCTTAAAAAATTAAATTGACCGTTATTTGGATTATTTTTTTTTAATTACTACAATTCGAATTTGAAATTTCTTGTTAAGTAAAAAGAATCTCATTTGTTTTATTATGAGGAGTAGAACCCGAGATATTTAATTAAAACGGAAAGAGTTAGATTTAATTATGAGAACTAGAACTCAAAATCTTTAATTAAGAGTGACTAACTTTTACTATTCCATTAAAACGCTTGTGGTGCAAATAAACCGTTGCTCTCAATGGGCAGTGCGATATGTCAGAATATCAGCTAAGTTGGTGGCCTGCAGTCAATACATTCATTCACTGACAAAAACTCACCCCTCTCCCCACCTTCCCCCACCCCCAAAAACTCAGTTGCCTCTGCAGCTTACGTGTTACTGGTGAATTTTATACCCACCCCACCCACTCAAAATATTCCACTACTCCATTACCAGAACCTCCAGCCAAGAAACAAAATCTCACACATTTCTTGTTTTAGTGCATCTGCACGTATATATTGGGGTTCTTGTCATATAAAGTTGAAAATTTTCTATTCCATAATTTAGTTTTAGGTGTGTGATAATGCCCTTCCTTACAGGGATTAGTGTCGTTATTTAAGGTGAACCAAAAGGTGTGCTCATATATTTTTGTCACCATTCATTCTATTTAGCAAAAAACAGCTTACCTCCAATTCCCACCAACTTTTTTTTTTTCATCTTTGTTTTTTTCCTCATGGTGTTATGTGTCTGTTCCTTAAATGTTCTTTCCTGTGGGTCGCTCAATTGCTCAGTCCACTCATAAGGCCAAAGCTTTATAATTCTTGGAATTTTGTTGCAATATCTTCAACTAAAGGCAGTGCTGCTCAACCACTAGCCATTTCAAGATTTTGCCTAGTATGAGCTTTTTTTCAAGTTCTTGATTAGCCCAGTAATGGATATTGAGAGTTGGGGTCGTGAAAATCCAATAAAGGTTAGATTTTTGGCAATATTATGTTACCCATGTTTGAAAAAATTGAGCTTTTGAGTCATTTTTGATTATCCAATTTTGTTGCAGAAAGAATCTTGGAGGACAGTTTTAGCCTTAGCTTATCAGAGTTTAGGTGTGGTGTATGGAGATTTGAGCACTTCACCTTTGTATGTATACAAGAGCACATTTGCAGAGGATATTCAACATTCAGAGTCTAATGACGAGATATTTGGAGTTTTATCATTTGTGTTTTGGACATTAACTCTTATTCCATTGCTTAAATATGTGTTCATAGTATTAAGAGCTGATGATAATGGTGAAGGTGGGACTTTTGCCTTGTATTCCTTATTGTGCCGTCATGCCCGTGTCAGTACTTTGCCTAATGGCCAATTGGCTGATGAGGATTTATATGAGTACAAGAATGATAGAAATTTGTCAGCTGATAGGATTGGAATGAGCTTGAAATCAACTCTTGAGAAACACAGATTTTTGAAGAAAATTTTGCTCATTTTAGCTTTGATTGGGACTTGTATGGTTATTGGTGATGGAGTCCTTACTCCTGCAATCTCAGGTAATTTTTACGCGGAGCATATATATAAAAATCACTGAAGTTTCAATATATATCAAGTTCTGAATCAGTGTTATAAAGTTTGAACTCGTTGAATTTAGTTTCTGAATCCGCCTTTGTGTATGATCCGTGTTAGACTTAGTTTATCTGCCAGATTGGAGATGTTGTGATACTGATAAATTAATCCTTTCCAATTTATTTAATTTATGATGCATTGAATCTGCAGTGTTCTCTGCTGTCTCTGGACTTGAACTTTCAATGGCAAAGCATCATCACCAATGTGAGTCCAAATCTTTTTGGCAGATTTATTGTTCCCATATGGCCCCCCTCCCTTGCCCGTACCACTTTGTTTAAGAAGATGAGGAATCAAAAGTCATATCTATTTTATTTTACAGCTTTATTCCATTATGTTAATAGATTTTCATCCTTGTTATGCCAAAGAATAATAATAGATGATATTCTGATACTCTAGCTGGCTGATGAACGAAAAGAAACAGTGAGCGTTTATGGCCGAGGCGAGAAGATAATAATTTGAAATAGTTTCATAATGAACTGTTGGGGTAGATAGAGATCAGTTCCTTATGGCTGCTCTCAAGTGATTATCTTTAGTTTTTCTTGATTCCTCTATCTTATATATTTTGATTTATGCTTAGTTTATTCAGATGTATTTGGGCTAGATGTAACAAGACTTGGGTATTTATTTAATATAATAAGTTGGTTCACTTTTCTGGAAACTTTTTCTAATGGTCATGCAATTTGTGACATGGAAAGGTTACCAATATCTGATGAAGATGCATTATTGTGGGTCCCTTAATACTAAATTAAGACAAAATGTATATGGTAATCAAAGTCATATCAACATCAATAAAGAAATAAAGTTAGGTGCTTTCCCCATTGTGATAGACCACATTGATGTTATCCTAATTTTTAAAGTGAGGTTTCAACTTGAGAAACATAGTTGTTTTTATTTCATAAAGCAGAGGATGGTGGATAATGTTTTAACTTACTGGAAATTATGTAATGGTATATTTAGTTGGGTAAACCACTACTATTAGCTATAAAATGTCGTAGTCTGATTAAAATGTTTATTCTGTTGAAATAGAAAGGAAGAAAATATAGCACTAGTATGAATGTCTCTTGGAGCTCCTTAAAGACAAGTGCCCTCTCTGTTTGTTCTTGTATCACGAAGCATATCTGAGATATAATATATAATGTGAGAAAATAAGAAAATATATTGCGAGAATGCCTTAGACAAGTTTTCTTACACCTGTGAGCTTTTATAGATAGTTTATCCAATATCCATAATACTTTCTTCTGGTCCGGACAATTTATCTAATCTAACATTCTGACATTCCAACACAGGAAAAGATTTATTGATAAAGCTACAATTGTGGATTATGATTATGACAAGGTCCTCTAGAAAATATTCTACCTAAATGATGGAGTACATCCCTTTGGTAGCATAATGTTAACCAATCTATGGAATTGTTTGGGAAATAGGCTAAGAAATCTTACTATTCATATAAATATTGCCTACGGCTCGTAACTTGAAAGCTTCATACTCTAAGATGAACTCATACTCGTAATTTATTGATTTTCAGTCAAAATTACTAGAATAATTTCGTTCCAATTGTAAGGATGAATTTCCAACTTTGTGTCATAGTATATCCTTCTGTTGTTACTTATATTCCTCAATGATAGTTAGATGGTTTATAGAAAATCAATAGTCCACGAGCGAACCAAAGGAGAAAGTCTGCTGTTTCCTTGCCTTTAATAATTTACTTGCGAAATGAACAGCAGGTAGTCGTCTGTAATATCTGAAAAATTGTCATGTTTTCTTACCTAGTACGGAGTTGCCATGATTTCTCTGGTTAGCTTTTGAAATTATGAGAGTCAGAAGCTAACTTATTTTGTTTCTATAATTGATGAATTCTAGGTTTGTCTGGTAAAATGATGTCATTCATTAATATTGTCTTCTAAATCATGTTAACAGTATAGTTCACAAAAATCTTCTTGTTGAAAATAAAGAAGCAACAACCATGGAACTAATGAATTTTGTGTTGAAATGCTTCTTTACCCGGCAGATGTAGAAGTTCCAGTTGCTTGTGTGATACTCGTGTTCTTATTTTTTCTCCAACACTATGGGACGCATCGAATAGGATTTCTATTTGCACCGATTGTGATTACGTGGCTTTTGTGCATTAGTGCAATTGGGTTATACAACATCTTCCTCTGGAACCCTCATGTTTACCAAGCATTATCTCCTTACTACATGTACAAATTCTTGAAGAAGACCCAAAGAGGAGGATGGATGTCCCTCGGTGGGATTTTATTATGTATAACAGGTACGTCATTCATTGATGTGAAACTTTTTCTCTTGATGTTTTTGGTGGGAATTTGAATTTATACTCTCTTTGCTTGTCCATCTTTCAGGTTCAGAAGCTATGTTTGCTGATCTTGGACACTTTTCGCAGCTGTCTATTCAGGTAATTAACTCAAATAATTTTGTTATGCAAGTCTTGAAGCTTATTATTGTAGACTGTTCAATCAAGCATGGAACTGGTATTTACTAGGTTAAATGAAAAAAATGAATTAGCTTTCAGCTGTGACTTAAAGTTACTACTTTGGATTATTTTAACCCATCTTTCATATTACTCCTGTCCTTATATGTTTGGCACTCTTTCCCTTTTGTCCGTGTCGGAAAGATTGGCACTGAATGGTTTTGTATCAGTTTCGTGAACTTGTGTTCTGCGATGAGGAGCAGTGATAGACAAACTGGTGCACAACATTAATTTATTGCAAGGTGATTGAGGAATTAACGAAACTTGAATAGAGGTACACTAGGTAGTCATACCTGCAAGTGCCTGTTTTCCTAATCTATTCTGATCGCTTCAAGTTTTCCAAAATTTCCTTGGACTGACTCTCTCATATTCTAAAGTCTTTCCAGGTTTATTTTCTTGAAATTGATTGGTCAAATCTAGTAATCTTAGCTTAGTAAGTTGCCTCAGCCTGCTTAAAAGCAGTATCCTGAGATGAACTATTTTCAACTTTGCTTCATAAGAGTGCTGTCGAATGTGTACCGCACATTTTGTAGGATACTGAGCTAATGTGTGTTGGAGTGTTTATTGTCAAACTGAGATTATCTGTAGATGTTTTGTTCAATGTGAATAAAGTTCCTTGTAGAGGTACCGAGTTAAAATGCTTTACGTTGGCAACTGCAAATTCAACGAAAGTCCTAATAAGAGCTGCTTCTCTGCAGATAGCTTTTACGTTTGTTGTCTACCCGTCATTAATTCTTGCTTATATGGGACAAGCTGCGTATCTTTCCAAGCATCATGTTATCCAAGGTGATTACCACATTGGGTTCTATGTATCAGTGCCTGGTAAGTACTTTGCTCCTCTCTTCGCTACATTCTCTCTCTTTTTTCTCTTAGTGCATTTGAAACTTGCAGCATGTATATAGTTTTAAAATTTCTACAATTCGTATGTTCATCATTGTCCCAGAAAAACTACGGTATCCTGTTCTGGCTATTGCGATACTTGCTGCAGTGGTTGGAAGCCAGGCCATCATCACTGGGACGTTTTCCATAATCAAGCAATGCTCTGCTTTAGGTTGCTTCCCAAGGGTCAAAATAGTACATACATCGTCCAAAATCCATGGCCAGATTTACATTCCAGAGATAAACTGGACGTTGATGTTGCTATGCTTGGCAGTTACTATTGGCTTCCGTGACACGAAACACATAAGCAATGCATCAGGTATCATTAACAACCAAATAATATGCATTGTCCATGGAGTCACTAAAGGATTCGAGTCTGTTATATAAACGCCTGATTAAGTGTCACGTTTTTATTATTTATTCCTCCCTTTCTTTTCTGATCGGAACAGAACTCTCTTTTAACACATCGGTGGATAGAATAGAAAATTCTTTTGTCCTGATATTTTCTGATTTAAAATTGATCGTGTTAGTTTATTACAATAATAGAACCTCTTGATTAGTTATACTTCACTATAATAGGGAAAAATGCAAGGATAAGTTGCAAGCCACATAATGTAAAAGAACGGCCTTCCAAATGTGCACGTGTTATTTCAGATAGTGAGAGGAAGTTAATTAACTCTCAACCTCGTAGAGAATATTATAGACAGACGACAGCAATGTTAGCTAAGTGTCTGCAATGCTTACATGGAATTAGATAATAGATATGCTGTTTTACTTTTTTCATTTAAAGCCTTTTCTTGAATGCTTCTGTATTGCTAAGCTTAGAAGAATGTTAGGCATGCTTGTATCAAGGTCTCAGTGTGACATTCAACTTTAGGTGTACCAACATAAATATTCACCAGATAATCACAACTTGCAGTTATCATTTTGTGCATCAGGCAATTGAAAAGTTTTAAAAGTAAACTGAATTTATTGAAATTCCCTCGATCTTAGCCAAAAGGCTGAGAAAGTTAGGACTAAATTTGGTTTGAAATCACTACACGTATTTGTTACCGTGCAAGCTTTTCTCTTGCAGGTCTGGCAGTTATAACTGTTATGCTGGTCACTACGTGCTTTATGTCTTTGGTCATTGTCCTGTGCTGGCACAAAAACGTGTTACTCGCCATTTGCTTTATATTCTTCTTTGGTTCCATTGAAGCCCTCTACTTTTCAGCTTCCCTAATCAAGTTCCTCGAAGGGGCCTGGGTACCAATCGTTCTCTCTTTGATATTTCTAGTTGTCATGTATAGTTGGCATTACGGCACCCTGAAAAAGTACGAGTTTGATGTTGAAAACAAAATTCCCATCAACTGGCTGCTCACCTTGAGTCCCAACCTGGGTATTACACGGGTCCGTGGCATTGGCCTCATCCACACCGAGCTTGTTTCAGGAATTCCAGCTATTTTCTCACATTTTGTCACCAACCTACCTGCTTTCCACCAGGTTCTTGTTTTCCTTTGCATCAAGTCCGTCCCAGTACCTCACGTGAGACCTGAAGAAAGGTTCTTGGTGGGAAGAATTGGACCCAAAGAGTACCGCGTCTACAGATGTATAGCACGATATGGTTATCGAGACATTCACATGGACGACGTAGAGTTTGAAAAGGATCTAGTTTGTAGCATAGCTGAATTCATCCGCTCAGAGGGACCAGCACAGAATTTTGAAACTGTTGAAGGTATAGACGACAACGAAAAACTGACAGTTATTGGAACAACTTCAACACATGTTGATGGAGTAACAATGTGCGAGGATGTAGACACTAAAGATACAGAAATGATCGAGATCAGTTCACCAGAAGTGCCAAGAAAGAGAGTGAGATTTCTGGTGCCAGAGAGTCCACAAATGGATTTAAGCGTTCGAGCAGAGTTGCAAGAACTGATGGAAGCGCGGGAAGCAGGCATGGCGTTTATACTTGGACATTGTTATGTAAGAGCTAAAAGGGGTTCAAGTTTGATAAAAAAACTGGTGGTTGACATAGGATATGACTTTTTGAGAAGGAATTGTCGCGGGCCAACCTATGCATTGAGCTTCCCTCGTGCTTCAACTTTGGAGGTTGGAATGATTTACCATGTATAATTTGTGCTTTCCGTTTCTATTTAAAGGATAGAACTGTAGTATATGCTTTTTTTCTTCTTCTTACTTTTGTATTTCAAATGTGAAAGCTGTAAATGTTGTGCTGGTACATGAATTTTGCTTTGTACAATGCAATACCACGAAACAAAATACTGAGCTTAGAGGCATGTATTGAATAAAGGGCTGAAAATATGAGTTTAACAAGTTGCGTACTGTCTTGCTATATACAGGTATATACATCTACTATGTGAAAGACGATCACTTTTCGCGTTGTGCTGTAAAACATGTATACGCTAGTTTAGGAGACTTACGAGGGTTAGATTGTCTAATGGACCAGCTTATTAGCTAGCACCCCTTCTGGATATACTAGATCCAAACTGCTATTTTTTCCAACACATTAGATATAAATTATATACACTGGTTTAACTTATGATAGCACATTAGTTATTATTTTTACCATGTTACCAACTAATGTTTTCTTAAGGATTTATATGTTACCTTTTTTACCTTATGATTGTGTTGATAATTTTCATATTATTAGTTCATAAAACTTAAAGTCTTATGTAATTATGCTGTAACATGTAGAACTTTTGGATAAACGTGAATCTTTTAGTTGAGTAGAAAGGACGCATTGCATCTTGGAACATCAAACTCAGCGTTAAGAAATGGCAAAAAATTGAGTCGACATGCCAAGATTGCTTATTCTTTCTTGACAAAACGTGATGATTACGAAAAAGGACAACTATACCATCTTTCTTTTAGTCTCAAATTACCGAACCCCAATGGGATTACATCTTTTTGACAGTCTTCTCAATGACAATTAGAGAAACAAAACTAAAAGAGAAAAAGAAAAAGGAAAAGGAAGAAAAACTAAGAGAAGAATAACAAGCATTATTCTTGAGATTGATTTTGCGGTTTGGTTGTTACAATAAGACTAGTCTAGTTAGTTAAAAACTCTACGTGTATAATTGCACCTTCTTTTTATTCTTTCCCTGCTACTATTTACCAATTGAGTTTAATTTTTTTACCCGAAAAAGTTTTAAAATCTATTAGAACACTTGAAAGATAATTATAAATACTTATTTATAATAAGTTAAAGCACTAACTTGAAAAACAAGATGTATAATTAAAATGCACTTAGTATATAGGCTAATGATCAAGGAAGTAAATGAAAAATCACGAGGTTTTCCGTTTAAATTTCAGTATTTATCTTATCTATCTAAGTTATGGTAGATAAATTTAATTGCTGCAACTCACCTAGCAGATATCAAGTAAAATTAGTGATTAGTGAGTGCGCAGATAGAAACACATTGTTAACATAGTAATTCTTCCACTTGTGTATATATAAGTGAAATCTTAAAAATGAAAAAAAGTAAAGAAACAGAGTAACCGGCTTAGCAGAGGCACGCATGAGTTGTGATTCATCGGTTCTCTGACATATGTTGCTGTTGTTTGTCTAGGGAAGATAACTTTCTAGACGAAAATGTCAGCATTAACCTTATCAATCTCGATTACAGTACCTGACTAACCAAGGGTATTTCAGACAATTCATCTCCTTGTCAGTCATGCGCCCACCTGCCACCCCATCTTAACTCAGTAATTTCACTGTGGCCCTGCAATCCACTCTATTTACTGTTTTATTAAAGAAAAATTAACAAGGAAAAGTAGAAGCATTTGATTCCTCTCTTTCTTTTAACCCAATTTTTGTATAGAGTTAACTTCAAGTTTTTAGCTTCCATAATATAATACTCTCTGTTTCACTGTATATATGTCTGCTCTGTCCTTTCACTAAAGTAAAAAGTTTTATATGCTGATTACCATGTATAAAGTCTTGGGAGACATTGTTTGTGAGCTTTTTGTCTACCAGTGTTTTTGCCTATAATTAAAATGTTCATGTTATTTCAACTTAACTGATCATTTCAAGAACCATGAGAAGGAATTTTGTCATCTTATTTCTCATTGTCTTTCTTCTACTTCTTGAATTTTCATCAGCCTCAGCCACCCCTGCTGCAAGTTAGTGCATGTTTCATTTGCTTAACTCAATGACCCCTTAATCTCAAATCTTTGTTTTGTTTAATAAAGTTCCAGTCTTTTTCATTTATATGCAGAGATTGTTGGTGGGGTTGTCACAAATGTTGCGTCTGTATTATTTAAGTGGTTGTGGTCGCTAAAATCGCCGGCAAAAGCAGGTACGTTTTGGTATGTTTTTTTCTTTTCAATTGTTAGTGAATTGTGCTTTTTGATTGTTTGTGGAAATGATGCGGTTTGTTTGATTAATCAGCTGTTTCCAGCCGTGCGATGATAAAGTTTGAAAGTGGATACATTGTTGAAACTGTGTTTGATGGAAGCAAGCTGGGAATTGAACCTTACTCAGTAGAAGTTTCTTCAACTGGAGAGGTTCTCATTTTGGACTCTGAGAATAGTAATATTTACAGGGTTTCAACACCATTGTCTCGATGTAAGTGGCTAATTAGAGCGTTTCATTTGGTTCTGCACTTCTATAATTATTCATTGAGGATCTCTTCTACTAGTTAGTTTAGTGAGTGTAATTCAAACAGTAAAGAAACTTGTTTAACAAAAGACTCTTGTTTTACTTCCCTAATTCTGAAGCTTAAGTTAAAGAAAGAAGGGCTTAATATTTTTTTTCATGGTCCAAACACGTTGAAATTCTTTTTGATAAGGATGACACTTGAACAAGACCTCTGTTTTCTCTCTCGGATACTATGTTGAAGTATGTGACTATCTTATCTATAAAAGCTTAAGGTGTCAGAGAGAGCATACGCTTAATTATGTCTTCATTACTGGGATATACAAAAATCACTGCCTTTTTTGTTCATGGTGGTTGTGATAACACATTCAAGGACTTAATCCAGAGAGCTAATATTCCTCTCTCTCAATCGTTTTCAAAATATTCTATTATTTTAAATGTTTCATTAACAAGCTCTCTGCGAATCTGAATTTTTATTACAATGAACTTTTATGTTTGGGTTTCATATTTGCTTTTGTTTAAATGAAGACTATACTTTTGGAGGTTCGGAATATCTTTTATTAAGTATAGTTAACTTGAATCTAGAAGCATTCCATCTTTTTTCTAGATTTGTTAGCTTCTGCTTTTCTTTAGGGACCAAGTTCCTTGAGTGAGTGCTAGGCTAACTTCTCTGCTTTATTCTTTTCTGGGACTGATTGAAACAACCATTTTTATGGGGTCCTCCATCTTTTTCTAATCCAAGATAAAAAGTGGTGTCTCTTGTGGGGAAAGAATTTAGGCATGCCTCTATACTAATTCATTACCTGCCAATCACTTTAGCCTTTTCTTTCAGCAGGAACTTAGACTGCTTGAGTTCAAGATATTATGGAATAGTCAATTCCCTAAGACATTACAAACATTGAATCATCCTGATTCCTGGGTGGCCCTGTAATGAGAATTACAATATATCTTCATATGCTTTTAGCACAAAAGTTGTAAAGTACAGAGGCGGAGTCGGGATTTGAAGTTTATGGGTTATGAACTTATCATCAAACTCATAACTCGTTTTAGTTACTGGGTTCATAATTAAATATTATTACATATTTAATGAATTTTCTACTACAAATACAGGATTTAAGCAAAAGCTACTAGGTTCGAACCTGTAGCTAATATTGTAGCTCCGCCCTGGTAAAGCATGGTACTACTTCTATTGAACCAATAACTTTCGACGCGGAGTAGAAATTTATGTGTAAAAATTCATTAAAATTGCAAAAATAATAGATTTGAATCCATAACTTCAAAAATATAATGAATTCAATGTTAAAATCTTAAAAGTTGAACCCATAGAATTTAAATCTTGGATAAGCCTCTGATGGTCTCTACTGTTTGAACTCTTACATTGTGTTTTGGTATGGTAGAAGTCATTTCCTCGAGGAAAATATTTTCTTGAAAAATCATTTCCGTCATACAAACACACCTCTAAGTTGCCTTCATTTTCTCTTGTGACCAACTCCTTCACTTGCTTCCATAATTTCTCTTGTGATCCTTTTCTTTTATCCAATTAAAATGAGCTAACTTTCAATTTGTTGGGGGCAAGAGTGGTATGTTTCATCACTGTCACTTGTAAAATTCTATTATGCTCTATAGTCCAGCTTTACTCACTTTTCATTTCCTTCCTTTGGATAAATGGGATGTGTATTTTACATGCAGACATGCACTTCTAATGAATGCTGTAATGTTATTCTTTAAATCAAATTTGACTTGTTGATTGAGTGGATGATTGAACTATAGATAGCCGTCCAAAATTGGTTGCCGGATCTCCTGAAGGATACTCGGGACATGTGGATGGGAGGTTACGAGAAGCAAGGATGGACCGTCCTAAAGGACTTACAATGGATGATCAAGGAAATATATATGTTGCAGATACCATAAATATGGCAATCCGAAAAATCAGTGATGCTGGTAAAATTTTGGATTTCTGTCCCGCCTTTGTCTTAATTGATGCTCTCTGCTCTTAAGGACTTACATGCACGTGATTGTAGTAAAATTGCACAGTAAAACTAGTTCGATAAGAGAAAATTAATGAATTCAGTCGAGTAATGTGCATAACTCAAGCATATTTTTCTGTATAGCAGGAGTTGTAACTATTGCTGGAGGGAAGTCGGCCCGAGGTGGAGGTCATATTGACGGGCCAAGTGAAGATGCAAAGTTTTCCGACGACTTTGATGTGGTTTATGTTGGAAGCAGCTGTTCACTTTTAGTTATAGACAGAGGAAACAGGGCAATTAGAGAAATTCAACTTAATGATGATGACTGTTCACACAACCAGTATGACGACAACAATCTCCATCTTGGTAAAAAACAAACTTTCTAATTCTTTCCAGTTATCAATTAATTCACCACTGATTACAAAAAGAAGGTATATTTTCATCCCTGCAGGTGTGGCACTGCTTTGTGCTGCTGGATTTTTCGGTTACATGCTGGCTTTATTACAACGTAGAATTGGAGCGCTTTTTTCGTCGAACAGTGTATGCAATTAATGACCTTGATAATCCCTTTCTTGGTTCTTCCCCTGAGTATCAGATCTGTATTATTCCATAGAAACTGGGACAAAATGGAGGGATAAAACAAAGGCAGGAAGATGGATATCTTAGGAATCCAAGAAATTTTCGTTTTCTATGTGAAGGTCAAACTCACTATGCATATAGATAAACAGAATGGATGAATTAGTGCAGAACATCATGCATTTCCTTTTTGATTGGCACAACAATATATTTATGCATTTCCTTTTTGATTGGCAGAAAGATCAACGGACTCCTGTTAGGGGCACGCAGCATGCACCGTATCAGCGAAATATGAAGCCAGTGAGGCCTCCTTTAATTCCGCCAGAAGATGAATACGATAAACCAGAGGAAAACCTGTTTCTATCACTGGGAAGGCTTGTCCTGAACACAGGTTCAACTGTGGGTGAACTATTCGGAGGAATGTTCTCAGGTTTTAGAAAGAAGCCTTACCCCCATCATGTCCAGCAGCATTACCATTACCCTCACAAACAATCAAGTGCATGGCCAATGCAGGAAAGCTACGTAATTCGAGATGAAGACGAGGCCCCGTCCCTAGACACGAGAGATCCTACACCCCGTAAAACCTATCCATTAATGAACAAAGAGCCAGAGAAAGCACGACATATGAGACAAAGTCAATCCCATTATGGTGGATGGAATGGGAATGCACATGGGCACGGCAATTTTCAGCAACATCAACATCAACAACAGTTTCTGCCACAAGTATATCAGCATCACGAGAAGCACCAGTCGTCTAGTCCTCAAACATACTACGAGCAAAGCTGTGAACCAAACGAGATTGTGTTTGGAGCAGTTCAAGAACAGGATGGACGACGTGAAACAATGGTGATAAAGGCCGTTGATTATGGGGATCCTGCTTATAATAATCACAACATCCGATCCAGGTACAACTACAGCACGGGTTACTCGTGCGGATATTGAATAAAATTATAGAATGCAAATGGAAATAGCTAGACTATAGAGTAGGCATCAAGTTGGACTCTCTCTGGATTTCACTTTCTTGTAGTATCTTTCACGGGGAATGAATATGATAATAGAAAGTAGCATAACAGAAGTGAGATGAATGTTCTGGGAAGGGAACCTTGGAGCAACGATACAGTTGTTTCCGTGTGACCGGGTTCGAGCTATGGAAGCAACCACTAATGCTTGCATTAGGGTAGATTGTCTACATCACAACCCTTAGGGTGCGGCCCTTTCCCGAACCCTACGTGAACGCTGGGATGACTTGTGCACCGGGCTGCCCATTTTATCATTTATCATGCTCTTATAGTGAATCTTTTTTTCATGCATCTATCTCATTGGAAATATATTTTTTCTTCTAGTAGCAAAATTTACTTAGATGGGGTGAGAATGGGACCAATTTTACAATTTTACATTTGGTAGCATGGCTGAAACGTTTGCAAAAGTTATAGGATGTGGAAGTTCGGTTTTAAGGAATGATTCCATTGGGTTTATAAGCAAGGTAGCTCGCGGTAGAAACTATTTACATATAAAAACGGTATAATTTTTGTATATAATATATATATATATATATATATATATATTTTTTTTTTTTTTTGATTATTATTTTTAGAGTGACTATACAATGTCAATTACTCGCAAGATAAGTCCAAATATGCTTAAAATTATTTAGCACTTTGGCAATTAAGTGCCATGAGTTAATATTTTTTGAGCTTCTACTTTGAAGTAATTGTTTTACATTAAATGTGAAATTACTAGAAGGATGATAAATAACTAGAAAAACTCTGTTTGAATTTTAATCAAATAGGAAACTATCTCATGTCTTAGCTAGGCACAAGAAATTATTTGTTTAACTACGTTTTGCCGTGCAATTTCGGATTCTGTTTCCAATGAAGAATACCACACATGCTCACCACTAATTATTCCCAGCTTAATAGAAACATCTATGACCAAACCAATAATCAATTGATTGACGTGCAAGGTTCAACGAGTGAGTTGGTCAAAAAAGACTGGTATATCAGTCACTATATTCTCATTTTTTTAATAAAATAAATTTAAAGTAAAATGAAATGACAAGAAACTTGAGATATTAGGGGTCGTTTGGTTACAGGTATTAAGTGGGATATACCAGTATAAAAATTGGGGTTAAATTTATTTCATGTTTGGTTACTGGTAGTAAATAATCCTGGTATAATTTTATACCAAATATTAGTATAAACTTATCCCACATTGGAGGTGGAATAACAATACCAGGATTATAATTCCTTGGATAAAGATTTCGTTAAGACATAATTACCTCTCCAAAACCCCTTTTCACTGCATCAGTACATACGATACAACCGAAATAGATATTAGCCGCAGTTTATACTTTCTTTTTGCTGGAGTTTTGCACAGTTCTTGTATTTATTTGCATTGTATTTGAATAATTTTTGCACAATTCCTGCACTTTTCTGCATTATTTCTGCACAGTTTCTGCATAATTCCCGCATTTTTCTGCAATGTTTCTACATTATTTCTGCATTGATTCTTGTCACGACCCAAAACCAACCGTCGTGATGACGCCTATCGTAGAACTAGGCAAGCCAATTACTCAACTATTCCAACATAACCAAAAGCTTTGAAAAAAAAAATACGGAAGCAGTTAATATTTAAGGAAAACCTTTGAAAACAGAAATAAATACGCAACCCAATACAATCTCTCCCAAAACCGTGGTGTCACCGAGTACATGTGCATCTACAACGGAAGATAGTCTAATACAATGTCTAAAGAGTAAAAACTGAAATTCAAGTAAAGATAACGAAGGAAGGTCAAGGTCTGCGAACGTCATGCAACTACCTCGATAGTCTCCCGAGATCCTGACTCCACACTCAGCAGCTGCCGTGACCGGAAGCACCTGGATCTGCACACGAGGTGCAGGGTGTAGCGTGAGTACAACCAACTCAATAAGTAACAAATCCAAACTTTGGACTGAAAGTAGTGACGAACTCAACCGACACAGTTCAATATAGAAGTAACAGTGCAGAAACGTAGGCATTCTTTCAAGTTCAGCACATAAACTCAAAACAGTAAAATAGATCAAATCTGAATGATAAGAAGAATATAACTTCTCTACTCTTACATGCCAATGCACATGCTGTATGTGATGCACCATGCTGACAGCCTCATGTGCTCACACTCTCAATTGCTCAATCGCTCAGTACTGTATATGGCCAATCCAACCTGTGGGGAAGATCCATCCCCAGGTAAATAATGCTTCGGACAAGATCCATGTCCAGGGAAGATCCATCCCTTAATATAATTAACCACGCTCACTGGGTGTGTGTGTGTGTAGACTCCAGAGGGGCTCCTTCAGCCCAAGCGCTATCATCAGTATAACCGCTGCGGCGTGCAGCCCGATCCCATAAATGTCACTCATAGTCAGGCCCTCGGCCTCGCTCAGTCATCAATCTCTCCAGTCTCTCTCACGGGCTCACCGTGTCAATGAAACTAGCCCGAAAATAATGATATGATGCATCAATAAATAACAACAGAGACTAAGATATGATGTGAAATGAATGAATATGATTGAGTACGAAATATCAATAAAATCAGTAAGATAACAACAAGAAACAACCACTATGGGTCCTAACAGTACCAGCATATAGCCTAGACATGATCTCTAGCATGTTTAACAACTTAATTACTTTATCACATGATGAAAATACGGACATCAACAAGATAAGTCCACTATATAGTGCCATGGAATCAACCAGGCCACAATTCTCATGGTGCATGCCCGCACGCCCGTCACTTGGCATGTGCGTCACCTCAACACCAATCACATAATACATATTTTGGGATTTCGAACCCTTAGAGCCAAGTTTAGAAGTATTACTTACCTCAATCCGAGCAAATCCCTACTCCAATACGCCTTTGCCTCACAAATCGGTCTTCAAATGACCCGAATCTAGCCACAAACAGTACAATACAATCAACACAGGCTAAAGGAATAAATTCCACAAGAAATTGCTAAGTTATAACTCAAAAATCCGAAATTGGTTCAAAATCGCCCCTGGGTCCACGTCTCGGAATCCAACAAAACTCACAAAATCCGAAAGCCCATTCAACCACGAGTCCAACTATACAATTTTTTATCAAAATCCAACACCCAATCGTCACCCAAATCCCCTAAATCAACTCTCCAAATCCCTAGCCTCAAACTCCTAAATTACACCTAAAAAACACCCAAACTAGGTGGAAAACCAATGCGGATACAAGATTATTGATTAAAAATAAGCAAAAAGGGACTTACCTCAAGAATCCCCTCGAAAACCCTCCCAAAAATTGCCCTAGTCCGAGCTCAAAATGTTTGAAAATGAAGAAAATTGCGAACCCTTATGTTTTTAATTCTGCCCAGCTAAACCGCTTTTGCGGTTTACTTGACCGCATCTGCGGCCTTTCACGCTTTTGTGGTGCCCAGTCCGCTTATACGGATACGCTTCTGCAACGGGCCGTCCGCTTCTACGAAGCTGCCTCACCAAGCGCCCATGCGCTTCTGCGATCCCATACCCGCATCTGCGGACACGCAGGTGAGGAAACGACCTCGCACCTGCGAGCTCTGCCAGCTTTCTTCTTGACCGCTTCTGCGGTCCCTTTCTCGCTTCTGCGAGCTCACATCTGCGGTTCCCAATCCGCAGGTGCGATTACACTAGCAGTTGCAAATCTTCAGCAACTCTTCAACATCAAATCTCGTTATGAAAATCATTTGAAATCAACCCGAGGCCCCCGGGACCTCAACCAAACATACAAACAAGTTTTAAAACATCATACGAACTTAATCGAAACCTCAAATCTCCTCAAACAACATCAAAAATACGAATCGCACATGGATTCAAGCCTAATGAACTTTGAATTTTCAAATTTCTACAACCGGCACCTAAACCTATCAAATCACGTCCGATTGACCCCAGTTTTTGCACACAAGTCACAAATGACACCACAGACATACTCCAACTTCCGAAATCGGAATCCGACCCCGATATCAAAAAGTCCACTCCCGGTCAAACTTTTCAAAAATTCAACTTTCGCTATTTCAAGCCTAATTCAACTATAGACATTCAAATCACAATCCGGATACGCTCCTAAGTCCAAAATCACCTAAAGGAGCTAACGGAATCACCAAAATGCAAATTCGGGTCGTTTACACATAAGTCAACATCCGGTCAACTTTTTCAACTTAAGCTTTCTATTATGAGACTAAGTGTCTCAATTCATTCCGAAATCTCTCCGGACCCGAACCAACTAACCCGATAAGTCATATAACAGCTATACAACACAAAAGGAGCAGTAAATGGGGGAACATGGCTACAACTCTCAAAACGACCTGCCGGGTCATTACATATTCCCCATCTTAAATAAACGTTCGTCCTCGAATGGGTCTAGAAACATACTTGGAGTCTCAAATAGGCGTGGATATCTACTCTGCATCTCTCGCTCGGTATCCCAAGTAGCCTCCTCAATGGGCTGACCTCTCCACTGCACCTTCACTGAAGCTATATCCTTTAACCTCAACTTCTGAACCTGCCAATCCAAAATGGCCATTGGCTCCACATCGTAAGTCAAATCACCATCCAACTGAACCGTTCTGAAATCCAAAACATGAGACAGATCGCCAATTTACTTCCGGAGCATAGAAACATGAAATACTGGATGCACACCCGACAAACTAGGTGGTAAGGCAAGCTCGTAAGCCACTTCCCCCAATCCTCCAAAGCACCTCAAACGGCCTAATGTACCGAGGGCTCAACTTCCCCTTCTTTCCGAACCTTATAACACCCTTCGTGGGTGAAACCTTCAGTAAGACCTTCTCCCCAACCATGTAAGCAATATCATGGACCTTTCTTTCGGCATAACTCTTATGTCTGGACTGCACCGTACGAAGCCGCTCCTGAATCAATTTAACCTTGTCCAATGCATCTTAAACCAAGTCAGTACCCAATATCCTAGCCTCCCCTGGCTCGAACCAACCCACTGGAGATCTACACCGTCTCCCATACAAAGCCTTATACTGAGCCATCTAAATGCTCGATTGGTAGCTGTTGTTGTAGGCAAACTCCGTGAGTGGCAGAAACTGATCCCAAGAACCCCCAAAATCAATGACACACGCGCGTAACATGTCCTCCAATATCTAAATAGTGCGCTCGGTCTGTCCGTCCGTCTGAGGGTGAAATGTTGTGCTCAACTCAACCTGGGTGCCCAACTCTCGCTGTACTGCTCTCTAGAACTGTGATGTAAACTGCATGCCTCGATATGAAATGATGGACACTGGCACACCATAAAGGCGGACAATCTCTCGGATGTAAATCTCAGCCAACCTCTCCGAAGAATAGGTAGTACCAACTGGAATAAAATGTGCGGACTTGTTCAGCGGATCCATAATCACCAAAATAGCATCGAAGTCCGTGGGAGCCCAACCATGAAATCTATGGTGATCCGCTCCCACTTCTACTCTAGAATCTCTAACCTCTGAAGCAATCCACCTGGTCTCGCATGCTCATACTTCACCTGCTGACAGTTAAGGCACTGAGCTACAAACCCCACGATATCCTTCTTCATTCTCCTCCACCAATAGTGCTGCCTCAAGTCCTGATATATCTTCGCGGCACCCGGATGAATGGAATACCGCAAATTGTGGGCCTCCTCAAGAATCAACTCACGTAGCCCATCCACATTGGGCACACAAATCCGACCCTGCATCCTAGTTACCCCATCATCCCCAATAGTCACATCTCTGGCATCACCGTGCTGAACCGTGTCCTTAAGGACAAGCAAATGAGGATCATTACACTGGCGCTCTCTGATGCGATCATATAAGGAATACCGAGAAACCACACAAGCTAGAACCCGGCTGGGCTCCGAAATATCCTATCCCACGAACTGGTTGGCCAAAGCCTGAACATCAACTACAAGAGGTCTCTCTCCCAGGAATGAATACAAGACTACCCATACTCACCGCCTTTCTACTCAAGGCATCAGCCACCACATTGGCCTTCACGGGATGATACAGAATGGTGATATTATAGTCCTTTAGCAGATCCAACCATCTCCGCTGCCTCAAATTTATATCATTCTGTTTGAACAAGTGCTGGAGGCTCCGATGATCCGTAAACACCTCACAAGACACACCGTAGATATAATGCCTCCAAATCTTCTATGCATGAACGATGGCAGCTAACTCCAAATCACGAACATGGTAGTTCTTCTCATGAGGCTTCAATTGGCGCGAAGCATAAGTAATCACTATACCCTCCTGTATCAAGACACACCCAATACCAATCCGAGAAGTATCATAATATACTGTATAAGAGCCTGAAGCTGAAGGCAAAACTAGAACTAGAGCTGTGGTCAAGGCAACCTTGAGCTTCTGAAAGCTCTCCTCACACTCATTCGACCACTTGAAAGGGACAATTTGGTCAAGGCTGATGCAATAAATATGAATCCCTTCACAAAGCGATGATAATAACTGGACAAGCCAAGATCCGAATCTCCGTAGCTGAGGACGGTCTGGGCCAACTCTGAACCGCCTCTATCTTCTTCGGATCCACCTAAATACCCTCACTGGATACCACGTTCCCCAAGAATGCCACTGAACTGAGCTAAAATTCACACTTGGAGAACTTGGCATAAAGCTTCTATAGCACCCCAGAAAATTTCGAAGTACTTAAGCGCTATTAAGAAAGTTGATGTGCGCTAATTATATTATTTTATATGTAGGCGAGGACTATTAATATAATGGATATCAATTGGATATGATAATAAGTGTACGAGGCATACTATAAGTGATGTGGGGTCTAAGAAGAGCCCTAACTCTAAGTCAAGTTGGAAATTACATGATAGACTAAAGTTCCAAATGAGTACGCACAAGACCAAAGTTTGGACGATCATATCTACATTTATATACGTAGTTATGTGATGTAAAACCTATCAAATGAAAGATCTTTGAGTCTAGTTTCTAACTCTTCAAACCGTTTGTCATTTGGACATTCTTACAAGAAGTTATGACCAAATTACCAAAGGCTGGCAGAGGAGTCTACGGATGCGAAGCATCGGGGGCCGCGTTCGAAAGAAAGGCTGGCAGTGAAGTGCTGCCATAGCGTCTAGGTTCGCATCTGAGCTTCAAAGAGGAGTGAAGTGGGGATGTGAAGCATCCAGGGCCGCATCCGAAACCTAGAAATCCGGGCTTATAAATACAAGGTCGGGGGAGGAAAGTATTTTGAGTATTTGGGGGTTAGGGTTCTTGAGGTGAAAAAGGCAATTTTGAGCTCAAATCAAGTCCAATCAACTAAGGTAAGTTGTTAATGATGTTTTGGATTGATTCTTACTCAATATACATGAGTTCTAACATCATTCTTGCATCCAAATGCTAGATTTCATCGTCAAATCCTCAAAAACACTAAATTCACCAAAGTTGTAATTTTTCAAGATTAAGCTACTAGAGGTAATTTCAATGCTTCAAACTCGTTTATTATGAGTAGTTAGAAGTATTTAAAGCATTTGTTATAAGTTTTAATGGTTGAAAGATTGGATTATAAAACTCTAGTTCATGGCATGAATAGTACTTTTGAGAAAATAAGAGAGAAGATGAATGGTAATCTTGGCAATGAAATTTATGAATACAATGAACCTATGGAATTATTTGTTAGTAAAAGATGAAAGTGATCAACTAAGTAATTACCCGAATTGTATATTTTGCAAGTTTTGATTATGGAAGATGATGAATAGTAACTTGGTGGCAATGGACAATTGATGTAGTATCATTAATGACTTCGAATGGGTATTAAAACATAAGAATGAAGTTGAATGGTCTAGAATGTAAAACTATTTGGCGATTTGAGTTGTTGAAGGCTTGTAGCCAACTTATGAGCCATATATGGATGTTGATCAATATCTTAGGTCATATTCTGATGTAATTAGGATATCTAATTATAGATATCGACTTGTTGGTGATGTTGAACATTTTAATCAACATTGGAATGATGGATGAGGATTGGAAGCTTGTGAATATTAATAAAGTGAAAGCGAGGTAAGTTGATTAAAATTTACTCTTGTTGAGGGACTTTCTCTAAAAGTATGTTTCGAGTTAATACTTAAGTTGTTTTCAAATGTGCTTTTGTGCTTGTGGGGACAAACAAGCACGAATGTCTCCATGTATTAAAATATTATGTTGCATATGTAGTGTCATGCTGTTTTATAAAATTTTATTTTAAATCTTGTTGGCAAAATGACACCAAGGTAAATGTTATAAGTTTTTATCAAAACTTACGTATTTACAAGAGTATACATATTTGAGTGCTAAAGATAAGTTTTCGTATAAAGTATTTTTTTTTTGGAAATTGACGAACAGAATGGCACTTGTGGTATATTTTAAAGATGGATGTTAAATTGCTAAAGGCTTTAGCATGTAAAAGGTTATTTATTTAAATTTTGTTCAAATGATTTAGATTTTTATAAATGCTATGATTTGATAAAAATAGATCCTTTGAGGCTACTATGCTATGAATCTATTTTTGAAGTATCAAATATTTTGGGAGTTACTTGTGACACCGAGATTAGCTTCGGATATATCGTGTTCGTTGTCATAAAACTACATGTGCCGGTGTAGGCGTAGATGGCCACTTTGTGGTATAGACTACGACAAAGTGCTCTCCCTCGAGAGAGTATTATTTTGTGCTATTATTAGCATGGATGAGTTGATTCGTACGTCACTATGATGAGACGACCTGAGCAAGTAGGGTATATGATACTTACCGCTAGGTACATAACCTAGTTGACCTTCTTATGTCGGTGATGGTATAGTACTCCCAGTGAAAGGTAAGGATGATTTTCTTATGTGTAGGCCTAAAGAGCCGAAAGTGATTTCGATGACTTAAAGCAAATGGAATAATTTTTTATATGATTTTATCCAAAATCTTGGATTGATGTAAATGTTTTAAAAGTTTATATTGCTGGTTATATTTCACTTGGTTGTTATTTAAAATAACAAGGGTCATGAATTGATAAAAATTTCTTATCGTTTATATAAAATATTGGTGCATTATTTTTATAAAGTTTGTCCCAAGAACTTAAGTTAGAGAGAGTCTATGACACTTATTGAGTACCGTTGTGGTGTACTCAGCCCTTAGGGGGGCCCCTCCAGGGCCCTGCTTACTTTACATATTTCAGGATGATGTATAATCCGTGGCATTCGGTCAGGCTAGGATGACTCTCTTTTCGAGGTATTATGAAGCACCACTTTTATTTCATGGTAGCTATCATGTTTTTCCTTATTTTATTTTGTTGGAATTACTCCAACCGTTAGTTCTATTTTTTGGTATAGAGGCTCCATAGATAGTTGTGAAGGTTGTAGTAACGGGGTTGTACATGACACACATGCAAGTATATTTATTTTACTTAGTCTCATTGTTATTATCATGAAAGACGTCATGTGTGATTTTAAATTGGAAAATATGTTATCATTTAACTTGAAAATGTATATGATTTTCATGGAGCTTCTGCAGTTAAATTGGTTTTCATGCATATGATTTGGGTGCATCACATGGTTTGGTTTGCTCGGGTCGGGTAGTGTTCCGGGTGCCGGTCACGTAGTTTTGGGTTGTGACAGCTTCTCCTCCCTCAACCATTGCAACACAATCCTCAAATGCTGGGCATGCTCCTGCTGGCTACGAGAGTACACCAGGATATCATCAATGAACACTATGACAAATGAGTCGAGATAAGGCTGAAATACACTGTTCATCATATGCATGAACGTTGCCGGAGCATTGGTCAGCCCAAAAGACATCACAAGGAACTCATAATGACCATAACGAGTCCTGAATGCTGTCTTTAGAATATCCGAGTCACGAATCTTCAACTGGTGATACCCAGACCTCAAATCAATCTTGGAGAACACCCTCGCTCCTTGAAGCTGGTCAAACAGATCATCAATACGCGGCAAAGGATACTTGTTCTTGATTGTAACTTTATTCAACTGCCTATAATCAATGCACATCCTCATAGTGCCATCCTTCTTCTTCACAAACAAAACGGATGCATCCCAAGGTGACACACTAGGCCTAATAAACCCCTTATCAAGGAGTTCCTGAAGCTGCTCCATCAATTCTTTCAACTCAGCTGGTGCCATACGATACGGTGGGATAGAAATGGGCTGAGTGCCCGACACCAAGTCAATACCGAAGTCAATGTCCTTGTCGGGCGGCATGCCCGGTAGATCTGCAGGAAACACATCCGAAAATTTCCGCACCACCGGAACATAATCAATAGTGGGAGCATCAGCACTAACATCCCTCACATAGGCCAGATAAGATAAACAACCTTTCCCAACCATCTGCTGGGCATTCAAATATGAAATCACTATGCTGGGAACATAGTCTAGAGAACCTCTCCACTCAATCCTTGGCAATCCAGGCATCGCTAACGTCACAGTCTTAGCGTGACAATCTAGAATCGCATGACAGGGCGACAACCAATCCATACCCAAAATCACGTCAAAGTCCACTATACTAAGCAGCAAAAGAACAACTCTGGTCTCCAATCCCCCAATAGTCACCACACATGACCGATATACACGGTCCACAATAGTAGTATCGGCCACGGGCATAGAGACATGAATATATGAAATTAAGGACTCACGGGGCATGTCCGAATGATGAGCAAAATACGATGATACATATGAATAAGTGGAACCAGGGTCAAATAATACAGAGGCATCCCTGTGGCAAACTGAGACAATACATGTGATCACTGCATCTGAAGCAACAACATATGGTCTGGCAAGAATAGCATAGAATCGGGCCTGACCGCCACCTGATCGGCCTCCCCCTCTAGGGCAACCTCTAGCAGACTGGGCCCTACCCCGAGCTGGCTGAGCGGGTGGTGAAGTAACGGGTGCTGAAGTCGTAGGCTGAATCCTCTGCTGAGATGGACCTCCCGTAAGGCGGGGACAATACCTCTTGATGTGACACATATATCCACACTCAAAACAACCCCTCCCTGCGAATGGCGGTGGGGACTGAAGGGAGCCCCGAGCACCAGAATACCCGCTAGAAGAACCAGGTGCCGATGAGCCTTGAACTAAAGGTGTATGGGATGAACCCTGAGCTGGAAGGGCATTGAGAGATGACTGGCCCTGATGTGTACTGTATGAACCATGGCCAGATGATGCACCGCGGTGAACTGGATGAGCCGTCTGAGCATGCCTATAAGGACGACCCCTGCCGTGGTGGAACTAACCTCTAGAAGGAACACCACTAAAACCTCCTGACCTACGAGGCCTCTTGGCCTCCCTCTCACCCCGCTCCTGACTGTGTACCATCTCTATCTGCCGAGCAATGTTGACTACATTAAAAGTAGCACCAGGTACCCTCTCCCGAGTCATAAGCAACCGCAACTGATATGTGAGGCCATCAATGAACCTCATGATCCTCTCCCTATCAGTGGGAACCAACCAAACTGCGTGACGAGCTAACTCAGAAAAACTCATCTCGTACTGCGTCACAGACATGCCATCCCGACGAAGCTGCTCAAACTATCTGCGCAGCTCCTCTCTGCGAGACTGCGACACGAACTTCTCCAAGAAGAGAATGGAGAACTCCTGCCATGTAAGTGGTGCTGCACCGACCGGCATGCGCCTCTCATAAGCCTCCCAGCATCTGAAGGCAACCCCAAAAAACTGAAAAGTAGTGAACGAAACCCCACTAGTCTCCAGAATACCCGATGTCTGAAGCATCCGCTCGCACTTATGCAAAAATCCTTGAGCATCCTCTGACTTAGCACTGCTAAATGATGGAGGTCGAAGTCTCCCACATCTATCAAGTCTCCTCTACTCATCATTAGCCATAACGGGGACTACCGGGGCATGAGCAACTACAGACGGCTGGGTTGATAGTGCCCCCGGATTCTGGAGTCCCGGCATCACCTACTCGGTTGTACGGGCGGTGGGAGTCTGAGTACCTCCCCCGGCCTGAGAAGTGGCTACTGCGGCCGGAACAGACACCGCCTGAGCAAGACTGGTACATACGGTTAGAATCTGAGCTAAGGCCTCCTGAAGGCCTGGAATCACGATGGGCACAACTGGTCCTTAAGTTGGCCCCACTGTCTCAACTGTATCTGGTATCTGCTCCTAAGCTGGAGCGACTGGTGGGTCTGCAGGTGCTTCCCTAGCTGCTATACGAGCTGCACCCCTGCCCCTACCGCGGCCTCTACCATGATCTCGGCCTTTCATGACCCTAGCTGGTGGTACTGGTGGCTGTCCATCATGCCCAGTAGTACGTGTCCTCACCATCTATGAGAGAATAGAATAACAGAAGTTTAGTTATCGGAATCAACAAATCCGCACGACAAGAATACAAGAATGTGAAATTTTCTAAGGGTTCAGCAGCCTCTTGAAGATAAGTACAAATGTCTCCGTACCGATCCGTAAGACTCTACTAAACCTGCTCATGACTCCTGAGACCTATGTAACCTAGGCTCTGATACCAACTTATCACGACCCAAAACCAACCGTCGTGATGGCGCCTATCGTGGAACTAGGCAAGCCAATTACTCAAATATTCCAACATAACCAAAAGCTTTGAAAATAAAAATACGGAAGCAGTTAATATTTAAGGAAAACCTTTGAAAATAGAAATAAATACGCAACCCTATACAATCTCTCCCAAAACTGGGGTGTCACAAAGTACATGAGCATCTACAACAGAAGATAGTCTAATATAATGTCTAAAGAGTAAAAACTGAAATATAAGTAAAGATAACGAAGGAGGGTCAAGGTTTGCGAACGTCATGCAGCTACCTCGATAGTCTCCCGAGATCCTGACTCCACACTCAGCAGCCGCTGTGACCGGAAGCACCTAGATCTGCACACGAGGTGTAGGGCGTAGCGTGAGTACAACCAACTCAATAAGTAACAAATCCAAACTTTGGACTGAAAGTAGTGACGAACTCAACCTACACAGTTTAATATGGAAGTAACAATGCAGAAACGTAGGCATGCTTTCAAGTTCAGTAGATAAACTCAAAACAGTAAAATAGATCAAATCTGAATGATAAGAAGAATATAACTTCTCTACTCTTACATGCCAATGCACATGCTGTATGTGATGCACCATGCTGATAGCCTCATGTGCTCACACTCACCATGTCAATGAAACTAGCCCGAAAACAATGATATGATGCATCAATAAATAACAACAGAGACTGAGATATGATGTGAAATGAATGAATATGACTGAGTACGAAATATCAATAAAATCAGTAAGATAAGAGCAAGAAACGACCACTATGGGTCCTAACAGTACGGACATATAGCCTAGACATTATCTCTAGCATGTTTAACAGCTTAATTACTTTATCACATGATGAAAACACGAACATCAACAAGATAAGTCCACTATACAGTGCCATGGAATCAACCAGGCCACAATTCTCACGTTGCATGCCCGCACACCCGTCACTTGGCATGTGCGTCACCTCAACACCAATAATATAATACATATTTTGGGGGTTTCGAACCCTCAGAGCCAAGTTTAGAAGTGTTACTTACCTCAATCCGAGCAAATCTCTACTCCAATATGCCTTTACCTCGCAAATAGGCCTCCAAATGTCCCGAATCTAGCCACAAACAGTACAATACAATCAACACGGGCTAAAGGAATCAATTCCACAAGAAATTACTAAGTTATAACTCAAAAATCCGAAATTGGTTCAAAACCACCCCCGCGCCCACGTCTCGGAATCCAACAAAACTCACAAAATCCGAAAGCCCATTCAACCATGAGTCCAACTATACAAATTTTATCAAAATCCAACACCCAATCATCATCCAAATCCCCCAAATCAACTCTCCAAATCCCTAGCCTCAAACTCCCAAATTACACATCAAAAACACCCAAACTAGGTGGAAAATAAATGGGGACACAAGATTATTGATCAAAAACAAGCACAAGGGACTTACCTCAAGAATTCCCTCGAAAACCCTCTCAAACATCACCCTAGTTCGAGCTCAAAATGTTTGAAAATTAAGAAAATCGCGAACCCTAATGTTTTTAATTCTACCCGACAAAACCGCTTCTGCGGTTCCACTTGATCGCATCTGCGGCCTTTCACGCTTCTGCGGTGCCCAGTCCGCTTATGCAAATACGCTTCTACGACGGGCCGTCCGCTTCTGCGAAGCTGCCTCACCAAGCGCCCATGTGCTTCTGCGATCCCATACCCGCATCTGCGGACACGCAGGCACGGAAAGGACCTCACACATGCGACCTCTGCCAGCTTCCTTCTTGACCACTTCTGCGGTCCCTTTCTCGCTTCTGCGAGCTCGCATCTGCGGTTTCAATCCGCCAGTGCGATTACACCAGCAGTTGCAAATCTTCAGCAACTCTTCAACTTCAGACATCATTCCGAAAATCATTCGAAATCAACTTGAGACCCCCGGGACCTCAACCAAACATACCAGCAAGTCTTAAAATATTATACGAACTTAGTCGAACCCTCAAATCTCCTCAAACAATATCAAAAACACGAATCGCACATGGATTCAAGCCTGATGAACTTTGAATTTCCAAATTTCTACAACCGGCGCCTAAACCTATCAAATCACGTCCGATTGACCCCAGGTTTTGCACACAAGTCACAAATGACACCACAGACCTACTCCAATTTTCAGAATCGGAATCCAACCTCGATATCAAAAAGTTCACTCCCGGTCAAACTTCCCAAAAATTCAACTTTCGCCATTTCAAGCCTAATTCAACTACGGACCTCCAAATCACAATCCGAACATGCTCCTAAGTCCAAAATTACCTAACGGAGCTAACGGGACCATCAAAATGCAAATCCAGGGTCGTTAACACATAAGTCAACATCCAGTCAACTTTTCCAACTTAAGCTTTCCATTATGAGACTAAGTGTCTCAATTCATTCCGAAATCTCTCCGAACCCGAACCAACTAACCCGATAAGTCATATAAAAGCTATACAACACAAAAAAGGAGCAGTAAATGGGGGAACAAGGCTACAACTCTCGAAATGACCGACCGGGTCGTTACAATTCTGCACTCTTTTTGCATAATTTCTGCATTTTCTGCACAATTTCTGCATAGTTTTTGCATTTTTCTGCATTGATTATGCATTTTTCTGCATATTTCTACACTATTTTAACTTCAGTTTGTGCACTTCTTTCCAACAGTGCAGCAAGAATATAATTATCTTGCATCTTGGATGGTATGAACTAATATCTTTGATTTTTCCCAATTCTGTTAGTTGGAGTTTG
The DNA here is from genome assembly GCF_000390325.3 of Nicotiana tomentosiformis. Classification (NCBI taxonomy): domain Eukaryota; kingdom Viridiplantae; phylum Streptophyta; class Magnoliopsida; order Solanales; family Solanaceae; genus Nicotiana; species Nicotiana tomentosiformis. Next base: position 94,424,930 of record NC_090813.1, on the reverse strand, counting down.
ATAAAGCTTTTTATTGGAGTTGAGTATTTGAGTTTAGTATGATAAGAAAATATTGTTGGACGGAGTTTTTTATTAAGAAATATTGTTTGTATAAGTCGTGCAATATCCAAGGTTAAAATAGAAAATAGAATTTTATCCAAGTTTATACACCTTTAACCCAAACACATATTTTAGATTATATATATATCCCATTTTTAATCCAACGAACCAAACAAAGTATTAGCGCTAAGTAACCCAAGGGATTATTAATCCCGAATTATAATCCCAGGATAATTCCGTCCGCGAACCAAACGATCCCTTAGAGATTTAGTTGAGTTTTTTTGGGTAACAGTTCAGCCCATAACGATATTGTCCACTTTAGATTTATGCTTGTACATCTCTTTATGTGTCTAGGACGGATCTACTGTTAAATACATCTAAACCCAATAATTTTGACGCAAAACATAATTTTATTTGTAAAATTTTACTAAAATTATATAAATAGTAATTATAACCTCATAACAGTATATATAGGTGGGGAGGAGCAGAAATGCGGAGGGGATTAGCAGGTGGTTAATCGAATTTTCATCAATAAGGTGGCTAAAATTTCATATTTTTAGTGCATTACTTACCTTACATTTGGGGCTTTAATGCTAAACTCTACTATATTTATGCTTAATTGAGTTTATTTTATGTGTAGGTACGCTGAAGATGAAATTTAGAGCAAAGTAGAGATTTTATATACTACAAGAATGGTTCGTGATTATTTGATGACGGAAAATATTATGATATATTATTGTGCCAACATTGAAGACAAATCAAAAGAAGACAAAAGAAGAATTGGAAAAAAGAAGAGAAAATATGAAATGAAAGAGTTAGGCAGAATGAGAAACGAAGCAGCAGCAGGCGTAGCGAGCCAATTTGCTCACGTTAGAGCAGGCGAGGCGAGGATTAAAGCTCGCGTTTGAGCTTGCACCTCCAGGGTTACAGCGAGATGGAGCTCGCGATAGAGGTCGTGACGCGAGGCCTGTAGAGAGGGTGTTCCGGATTTTAAAAGCCTATTTCATCTCCTTTTTGGTTTTGGACTTGGTTGTTTTGTCTAGGTCTTGTCCCTACACATATAAATAGTCATTAAACACCATTTTAGGAGAGTTTTGGCGACCAGAGGCAAGAACATCATGTGGAACAATTTTTGGAGGAGAAAATCATCGAGTTCTTCATTCCTTCATCTTTTCTTTGTAATTTGCTCATGCAAAATACTTGAAAAATTGTTACAACGAATATGAGTAGCTAAACTTCTAATCTAGGGTTTGATGGAACCTATTGGAAGATGATTTTCTACTAAGTTTAATATAGATTTGCCTTTGTTTTTTTTTCCTACTTATTCAACTACGTTTACATTGTGGTTGATTGAAGAGCTCTCAATCGACTGTGCCTATTTAGTGCGTATTGCTTGAAAAAGAATACATATTTAGGTAATTGTTGAACAACATCACTCCTAACGTATGTGAGGAATTAATATGGAGGGTTTAAAGATGGGATTAGGAATAACGAAACCTTGGTGCGATCCTAGTGAGCGGTAAATTAGAGTCAGCTAGTGTAGTTTGGAAGAATACATCTAGTAAATTGTGGTAGTTACTCGAAAGAGAATTACGACACTCAAAGTACTCACGATCGGTAGAGAATTCTTAGGCAAATTTATAAAAAATGTAGCGGGGAGGATTCCGACAATAGGGGAAATCATAACCTTAGACTGTTCCAAATCTCGTCCACAACCTTTTCCCTGTTAGTTATAAATTACTACATTTTAATTACTTTGCTCTTAGTTAGTAAACATTCAAATCGTTATTTAATATTTCTGAAGGTTGATTACTTGAATTCGTGCGAGTCTAGTAGTTGTAATTAGTAGGTTAATTCCATGTGGGATTCGACTCCGGACTTGTAAACCGGATTATATTTGCAACGACCGCTAGACCTCTTAGGAGGCATAGTTGGGGGGGGGGATCAAATTTTGGCACTGTTGCCGGGGACTTAACGGTGTTATTAATTATAGCTAGAAGAATTTCTAGGATTCTTAGTTTAATTAATTTTCTTCATTTTAAATTAATTATATTGAAATTCTAACGTTTGTAGTCTTGGGTGTTACATGTGCATGCCTAGAAATTCCTCAAGAACTGGTGAATTGTTTGAAGCATTATCGAATCCTGAAAAAGTTTTTTAGGCATTAAATCATGCAAACAAGAAGGACAAACGACAACAAAACTTAACAGAACGAATCGAACTAGACATGGGTGACGTCATAGACGACCAAAATAACCGAAACAATGTGATTGACCCGAATAATCAGGGTGTGGCACCTCTTGTGCCAGAAGTGACCTTGTATGATTGGGCACAACCCACCACTGAAAATCTGACAACCGCAATTACAGTCCCGCAGATACAAGCGGAGTTATTTCAAATCATAAATAACATGCTACATCTACTGCAAAATAAGGGACTATTCTTAGAGTCATACATTGAAGATCCACAGCAGTATCTGAAAAACTTTTTGTCAATTTGTGTCACTCAAAGGCATCCGAATGTGACACAGGAAGCAATCAGACTATTATTGTTTCCATTCTCAGTGACTGGAGAAGCTCATACTTGGATCAAATCTCTCCCCATAAATTCCATCACCACATAGGAGGAATTGGTCAAGCAATTCTTGAACAAGTTCTACCCGCCAAATAAGACTACCAAGCAAGTTGGTGAGATATTGAGCTTCAGGCAGAAATCAGCTGAAACACTACAAGAAACGTAGGAGAGGTTCAAGGGGATGCTGGTTAAGTGTCCACATCATGGCATTCCAGATCAGATGTTGGGACAAAGGTTTTATATGGGATTGGCAGATAGCTTGAAGGCCGATGTTGATGCTTCAGTAGGAGGAGCATTTTTTAGCAAATCATTTAGAGAGTGTAAAGTCCTGCTAGATAAAATGGCTCAAAACTCAGGATGGATGACAAGAGACACGACAATCACCTCTGAGTTCACTTAGTGGCTTTGGACCCAAACAATTCCATAGCCGAGAATATGGCCACTCTGATGACGCAAATGAGTATCCTCACCAAGAAGATTGACGAATCAGGCCAGAAGCAGGTACATGTAGTTGACCCGACTAATGGAGGCTTATGTACACCATGTATTAACCAACCATATGTGTGCTCGTGGAATGGTGAAAGTGACAACCAGAACTATCAGGAAAATATGAACTATGTGGGCAACTATGGAGGACAGAGGCAAGGTGGTTAGAATTGGGGGCAACAGAAACATTAGTATAGACCAGCACATCAGCAGTACAATAATAATAACAATCCTGGAGCTATGCGACCACAAGGTCAAGTTGTGCCTTACCAAAGGCAACAGGGATACAATCAGAAAAATCAGTAGCTAGCTTATCAACAGCCTCAACAACAACAGATACTGAGACAAGATGATGGGTTGTCTGAAATTAAAGGAATGCTGCAATAATTGAATGGGTCCAATGGAAAAATACAAGAGAAGGTGGAAGCAGATGACTCATCGATAAAAGGCATTGAGATTCAATTAGGGAAGATATCAATGGCTCTGAATAATCGACCCAAGGGACGTTACATGCAAACACACATGTCAATCCAAAAGAGCAGGGCCCGAAGCAGCTTATGGCGATGAGTCTAAGAAATGGTAGAGATCTTGATCTAGAGTAAGAAATTACTCGCGGAAGCCGACAAACTGAGATACTTGTGCCAGTACCAATTGAGGTAGATGATTCAATAGGGTTAATAGAGGTAACAGTACAACATGCACAAGAGGAAACAAGCAAATAAAAAGAGGCTGCGAAGGAGACTGAGGTAGTGCAAGAGAAGGCATTAGAAACAGTGCCCTAGCAGGATCAAACTCAAGTCACAGGAAAGAAGCGACCTCCAGCACCCTTCCCACAGAGATTGGCCAAATATCAGAAGAATGAGCAGTATAAAAAATTCATGGAGATGTTAAACAAAATCCAGGTGGACATTCCATTGATTGACGCCTTGAGGGAGATGCCTGGGTATGCAAAAAGGTTGAAGGACTTGATGTCTCGCAAGTTCGACGTTCAAGACTTGGCCACTGTTACACTAACTCAGATATGCAGTGCTGTTGCGACGAGACCCATAGCTGAGAAGTTGTCCGACCCAGGGAGTTTCACAATCCTATGCACAATAGGCAGCTATGCTTTTACTAAACCATTGTGTGATTTGGGGGCGAGCATAAACTTGATGCCCTTGGCTATCTATAAAAGGTTAGTAATTAGAAGAGCAAGACCCACGTCCATGTTACTATAGCTAGCCGACCGAACGGTGAAGAGGCCATCAGGTATACTGGATGATGTACTGGTGCAGGTTGGAAAGTTTGTGTTTCCGGTAGATTTTGTCATTCTGGACTACCGTGTTGACGAAGAGATTCCCATAATTTTGGGAAGGCCATTCTTGGCCACTGGGAGAGCTCTAACTGATTGTGAAACTGGAAAGCTAAAGATGAGATTGAATGATGAAGAAATAACATTTAATGTCCAAAAGTCTATGCGGCGACCCAGTGAGTTTGCAAATTGCTCTTTGATAGAAGCTGTGGATGTGATAATGGAGGAAGATGATGAGGCACTTAATGCAAAAGATCCTCTTGCGGTCTGCCTCATGAACTTAGAAGAGGTAAATGGTGAGGACTTGGTAGAGTGGGTGTTGGCTCTTGAAGGTCAATGGTACTAGAAAAGAGAGCCCAAATTTGAGTCTTTACACTTAGAAGAGAGAAGGAATCCTCCATCTAAGCCATCGATCGAAGAGCCACCACAGTTGAAATTAAAGTCGCTACCATCTCACCTCAGGTATGCATTCTTGGGACCTAACTCGACTTTACCTTTTATTATCTCATCTGGTTTGTTAGATGTGCAGGTAGAACAGCTTTTGCAGGTGTTGATAGAGTGCAAAACTGCAATTGGTTGGACCATTGCAGATATTAAGGGGGTCAGCCCGGCCTTCTATATGCACAAGATTTTACTGGAAGATGGGTACAAACCTTCCAGAGAACATCAAAGAAGGCTGAACCCCTACATGAAAGAAGTCGTGAAAAAGGAGGTGATCAAGTGGTTAGTTGCGGGAATCATTTTCCCCATCTCCGACAGCAACTAGGTTAGCCCAGTTCAGTGTGTGCCAAAGAAAGGTAAAATGACAGTGGTGCAAAACGAGAACAACGAGCTGATCTCAATAAGAACAGTCACGGGATGACGAATTTGCATGGACTACAGAAGATTGAACAAGACCACCCGAAAAGACCATTTTCCGCTGCCATTCATTGATCAGATGCTAGACAGATTAGCGGGGAGGTCCCATTTTTCATTTCTGGATGGATACTCAGGGTATAACCAGATCTATTGCCCCAGAGGATAGAGAGAAAATGTCGTTCACCTGACGGTATGGCATCTATTCCTTTCGGAGAATGCCATTTGGCCTATGCAACACACCCGCCACATTCCAAAGGTGCATGATAGCCATTTTTACAGATATGGTAGAGGAAATAATGGAGGTTTTCATGAATGACTTCTCAGTGGTGGGGAACTCATTCGATGATTGCCTTATGAACTTGAAAAGAGTATTGAAGAGGTGTATGGAGACTAATCTGATGCTGAACTAGGAAAATGTCATTTCATGGTACATGAAGGTATAGTCTTGGGACATCTAGTGTCAAGTAAGGGCATTGAAGTGGACCGTGCTAAGGTTGATATAATTGAGAAGTTACCTCCACCCACTTCTGTCAAGGCCATAAGAAATTTTCTTGGTCACGCCGGCTTCTACAGGTAGTTTATAAAAGATTTCTCCAAAATTGCCAACCCTTTGTGTAAATTGCTTGAAAAAGATAACCCCTTTGTGTTTTCTGATGACTGCAAGGTAGTGTTTGAGGAGTTGAAGAAGAGACTGGTGACTGCACCAATCATAGTGGCACCCGACTGGGGACAACCTTTTGAGCTGATGTATAATGCAAACGACTATGCTGTGGGAGCAGTTCTTGGGCAGAGAAAAGATAAAGTCATGCATCCGATCTACTATGCAAGTAGAACCTTCATTCCGGCTTCTACAAGCGGTTTATAAAAGATTTCTCCAAAATTTCTAACCCTTTGTGTAAATTGCTTGTAAAAGATCACCCCTTTGTATTTTCTGATGACTGCAGGGTAGCGTTTGAGGAGCTGAAGAAGAGACTGGTTACTGCACCAATCATAGTGGCACCTGACTGGGGACAACCTTTTGAGCTGATGTGTGATGCAAACGACTATTCTGTGGGAGCAGTTCTTGGGCAGAGAAAAGATAAAGTCATGCATTCGATCTACTATGCAAGTAGAACCTTGAGTGGTGCCCAACTGAATTACACAGTGACAGAGAAAGAGATGCTAGCAGTGGTGTTCACGTTTAACAAATTCATGTCATACCTGATAGGCTCAAATGTTTATACTGATCATGCTGCTCTCAGGTACCTAATTCAGAAGAAGGAGTCAAAGACACACCTAATTTGATGGGTGCTACTGCTGCAAGAGTTCGACTTGGAAATCTGTGACCGAAAGGGAACAGAAAACCAAGTTGCTGATCATTTGTCCAGGCTTGAAGGAGCTGAAAAGAAGGTTGAGGTGGAAGAGATCATGGAGACTTTCCCAGATGAACAACTTTTAGCCACGAGCCTTGAGGTAACGCCATGGTATGCAGATATTGCAAATTACCTGGCAAGCGGTATTGTTCCCTATGACTTGTCCTCTATGCAAAAGAAAAAGTTCTTTCGTGATTGTCGCATGTATTTCTGGGATAAACCATATTTCTTTAGGATTTGTATTGATAATATGATCCGAAGATACATTCCCGAGATATACCAACCTTCTGTTTTGCAGGCATGTCATGCTTCCCCGTATGGAGGTCATTTTGGAGGAGTAAGGACAACTGCTAAAGTGCTGGAGTTGAGTTTTTATTGGCCAACATTGTTTAAAGATGCACACTTCTGGGTGAAAAGCTATGATGAGTACCAACGGATGGGGAATATTTTTCGCTGACATGAGATGCCCATGAGCCCAATTCAAGAGGTGGAAGTATTTGATGTATGGGGAATCGATTTTATGGGACCATTTGTCATCTCATATAGTAAGAAGTACATACTGGTAGCCGTGGACTATGTCTCGAAATGGGTAGAAGCCGTGGCACTTCCAACAAATGATGCGAAGGGAGTTATTGGTTTCCTGAGAAAATATATCTTCACCTGATTTGGTACTCCAAGAGCGATCATCAGTGATTGAGGCACCCACTTCTGCAACTGAGCCTTTGCAAATTTGTTGGAGAAATATGGCGTTCGCCATAAGGTTGCCACTCCGTACCACCCACAAACAAGTGGGCAAGTAGAGGTGTCAAACATAGAAATCAAGAGTATTTTGACCAAAGCTGTAAATGCTACTCGTACTGATTGGGTGAGAAAATTGGATGATGCGCTATGGGCCTACCGCACTGCATTCAAAACTCCGATTCGTATGTCACAGTACAAATTAGTGTTTGGAAAGGCATGTCACTTACCGGTGGAGTTAGAGCATAAAGCCTTCTAAGCGTTACGATAATTAAATCTCAACTTGGAGGCCGCTGGAACGAGTAGAGTCACAGAGCTGCATGAACTTGATGAGTTCAGTTACCATGCTTTTGAGAGTACAAGGTTATGTAAGGAAAGAATAAAGCTGGTGCATGACAAAAACATTCTTGAGCAAAATTTTAAACCCGGAGATGTGGTATTATTATACAATTCGAGATTGAAGTTGTTTCCAGGCAAGTTGAAGTCAAGATGGTCAGGATCATTCCATGTGCGAGAGATGCATCCCACCAGAGCCGTAGAAATTGCATCAGAAGATGGTTCTCGCAAGTTTAGTGTTATTAGGCAAAGGTTGAAACATTACTTAATCATGAATGAGGAAAAAGTGGTATCAGTGACTTATTTGCATGAGCCAAAAATGTTGAGTGAACCTTAGATTCGATTGTCTGCATCGTGCCACGACGTTAAATCAGGCGCTTTGTGGGAGGCAACCCATTGTAATGTTGTATTCGTCATGCCGTGACGTCAACTAAGGCTCTCGTTGGGAGGAAACCCATTGTAATCTTTTTTTTTCTTCTAACTTATTCCCATTAAACCTTAACATAAACACACACGCCTCACTTAAAACAAATACACTGCCCATCCGATTTTTCCCATCTCACAACACACTCCATTCCTAAATTGCACAAACCTATCTACTGCCGCCCCAATCTCATAAACCCCATTGAAGACAATCACTCATACATTCCTTCACTCACTTGCAACATCAATTGAAGAGCATTCCCTCCTACTACGCATCTAAGGTATGTTTCTAACTCTTTTCTTTGGCAAGAATTAAGTAATGCAAATCCAACAACTTGTGGGTATATCTTCATAGTAATAACGTGCTTGCTCATCCTAATCCCATAGGTTTGGTATTGTTGTTGTGTGCAAGGGTAGTAACATGAAATCCCCAAGCCTATTTGGGGAGGGTGAGGCAATCCCATATACCTATAACCATTCTAACAACACTAGCGTACACTAAGTGTTTGGCAACATGCCTCAAAGGCACTCTTTGTCCCCATTGGAGCCCGAGTCTCCGGGATTATAATACTAGTGCTATGTCGCCATGCACCACTTGATATTTTAAGTATGGGGTGGCTCACCGGTATCCCGATGCTCCGAAATTGTAGAAGATATCATTGTGCCAGTGCTTGATTCTCATGCGAAAAGAACGAGGTGAAGTCTGAGTAGCCTAAAAAATTGTTGAACATCATGTGATGAACTCTTAAGTGTGGGGTCGAAAGACCATGTTTTGAAGTGATTCAATGCGTCTAAAACTTACTAATGTTCACGTGTGTAGGTATGAACATGCCTCCTAAGAAGGATAACGGTAAAGGCAAGGGCAAAGCCACTGCTCCGTCCAAAGCCAAGGCTTCCTCCGTACCTCCACTGAAAAAGAGAAAAGGAAGGGAAGCCACTGCAAGCCATGTTTAAGGATTGCAAGCAGTTACAGCTATAGCATCCACTCGCCCACAACCTGGGGGACAACGAGAATTTGGACTTAAGAGCATACCCCCAAATGTCAAGGACTGGTACAAGTGTTGTCGGTCGAGACATATACATTCTGAGTCAGCTGTTCATGAGTGTCACCTACAAGCCAAGTATCAAGCAATCTGGAAAGGTATTCATGATCTTGGGTTGAGCTATGTGTTTAGAAACACCGGGGATATCAATGTCAACCTTGTTCGGGAGTTTTATGTCGATTTTGATCCAAATAATCCTCAGCAGCCAGTGCCTATTCGGGGAAGGTTGATTGATTTTTCAACATCAGCTATATGCAATATTTTAGGTGCGCCGGATGTTCCACAGGAACCCTTGGACAACTTCATCACCCATCCAACGTATCGAGCACTGAGACACACTCTCTGTAGTGTCAATTCTGTGGTGGCTTGGGTTCGTGACAAGAAAACCAATCGCCATAGGAAATTTCCTAAGAAAAAAATGAAGTCAGAAGCTTATGTGTGGTTGAAATTGATTAACACGCGGCTACTACCATGCAACCATGACACTCTTATTAGCCGTGAAAAGACATGCGTGTTATACTTCCTAATGACTGGCCAGAAAGTAAATATGGGCCACTTAATACGCTACCAGATGACCCAAGTGAGAACAAGCAAGATAATTGATCGAATGTCCTTTGCGAACATGTTGACTCAGTGCCTAAGAAAAGAAGAGGTGGAGGAGGAGAAAGCTTTTGATATAGTCATTCCTCCGCCCCTACGACTAATGGACGTCACAAGCATCCGGGTTAAGGAAGAAAATGCTATGGCTTCACTGACAGGTGCCGAGCGCAATGCTCGAGATGACAACTTTTTGGCCCATTTATATGGGATGATGGACTTGCAGCTTAGGATTGGGGGACGGCCGGCCATTACATAAGAGAGGGCCATCTTGGAGGAGCGTTTCCCGCTCAATGCTCATGCCCAGCAGCTGGTTAGGCTTGGCGATGGCCACCAACTCCCAGAGGATGAGGATGTCAACACACCAGAGCAATCTGAGGCCGAGCCAGAGCAGTCCGAGGAGGAGGATGATGATGATGCTAAGGAGGGAGCAGAGGATGAGGTGTGGACAACTGCAGATGGGGCCTTCGAAGATGAAAGCGATGACGAGGACTGATCAGGGAGTTTTCATACCACTATTTTCTTTTTTGTGAATTTATATATTCACTGAGGACATTGCCTAGATTAAGTGTGGGGTGTGACTCGTAGATATTAGATACACTAATTATTTCTTGTTTTGATTTTTTTTAGTTTCGTCTTTTCTATTTTAGCATAGAAAAAAAATCGAAAAAGTGAGTACTTTTGAAAAAAAAAAAAGTTGAAAAATTGGACTTTTCCCGACGATGGATCTCCTAGACAGTTTTCTTGAGGGATTTAAGTCTAAAGAAAAAGGACAAAAAAAGATTTTCTTTGTAAGTAGTGTAGTAATTCTCCCTTGGTTTTTCTTTGTACCGCGGTTCTTTTTCAAGGGTTTTGTTTGAATCGGGTGTAGTTAGTTTTAATTTTTTTAGGAGTAGGAGCCATTGTGATATGAATTGAATTGAAGCAATATCTCTTGACTTTGTTATGCCTTGAGAATAGTGAGTACTTTGGTTATGACGCTTAGGCTCAGTTTTTGACTCTTGTATAAATACCTTAAATCGTATAATCTTAACTTTGCTTAACTGCTTTGACTAGAGTGTCTTGATGAAACCAATCCCGAGTGAGTTATGTTCCATGTGCGTGTGAGGTTTGTGTGTTATTATGTGCATTGCATTTGATATCTAGAACTTGTCCCGTGTTGTTTGCAAAGCGAAATAGTAGTTTTGTTCAGTCTTGGAAGTGATATAGGCATTTCTTTGTTGAGCCAGACATATATAGTTTATCCGCCTAATTGTTATGTAACGTAGTTAACCCCTATGAGTCTGTAATCTTGTTTCTTTGACAACCACATTACAAGCCTTATCCATTTATTTGAATTAACCATCTATTTGAACCTTTTCACCTCTCATGAGCACTTGAATTGTTATGAACTTTGTAAAAGTTAAAGTGTGGGGTGGTTGGTTTGGATTTTGAGTGGATCTAATGAAATAAGGAGAAAGGTGCACTGTTTGAAAAAATAAACCACTTGAATTGAAAAAGAAATAAAAAAATAGTTGTATTGTTGTGAAAAATATCCCTTGACAGTGGTGACTCTTGATATAATTGTGCTTAAAGAAGCATGGAGTTAATATACATTGATGTGAATGTGGAGTTATGTTTTGACATAAGTATGGAGTTTTAAATGTTAAATTATATGTATTAAAGTGCTTAGGGAGGTGTAGTCACTATTGTATCCAAATGTATCCTACCCGACCCGCAACCTACATTATAACCAATTAAAGTCCTGCTTGATCCTAGACTGAATGAGCTCGATTAGTAGAGTAGTACACTACAGGCAATTCTATGGTGCATCTTTTGTGGCATATGAATGTTATTTCTGAGAGTGAGTGAATTCCTTCTATCTTGAGTTCCTAATTGTTCTTAAATTTTATTGTGTGTGGAACTACTCTCTTTTGTTGTGTGAGGGCACTTGATTCATGAAGGAAATGTAATGTCATTGACCTATATGTTTAGAGTAAGTGAGTAAGTTGTGAATAATGCATGGTACTTGCGAGTCAAATCTTGAGGTGAAGATGTTACACCCTTGTGCTTAGTCTATTTTAAAGATTCTTGGTGTGATGAGTTAGGAGAATTATTTTAAAAAGTCGTGTCTATATAAATTGTAGTTTGATTGCTCGAGGACGAGCAACGTTTAAGTGTGGAGTAGTGATGTTTGGCTAAAATTCCATATTTTTAGTGCATTACTTACCTTACATTTGGGGCTTTAATGCTAAACTATACTACATTTGTGCTTAATTGAGTTTATTTTATGTGTAGGTACGTTGAAGGCGAAATTGGGAGCAAAGTAGAGATTTTATGTGTATTTTATATATTACAAGAATGGTTCGTGATTATTTGATGACTGAAAATATTATGATATATTATTGTGCCAACATTGAAGACAAATCAAAAGAAGACAAAAGAAGAATTGGAAAAAAGAAGAGAAAATGTGAAATGGAAAAGTTAGGCAGAATGAGAAACGAAGCAGCAGCAAGTGTAGCGAGCCAATTTGCTCGCGTTATAGCAGGCGAGGCGAGGATTAAAGCTCGCGTTTGAGCTTGCGCCGCCGGGGTTACAGCGAGATGGAGCTCGCGATAGAGGCCGTGATCCGAAGCTTATAGCGAGGGTGTTCCGGATTTTAAAAGCCTATTTCGTCTCTTTTTTGGTTTTGGACTTTTGTTTTGTCTAGGTCTTGTCGATACACATATAAATAGTCATTAAACACCATTTTAGGAGAGTTTTGACGACCGGAGGCAAGAACATTATGTGGAATAATTTTTGGAGGAGAAAATCATCGAGTTCTTCATTCCTTCATCTTTTCTTTGTAATTTGCTCATGCAAAATACTTGAAAAATTATTACTACGAATATGAGTAGCTAAACTTCTAATCTAGGGTTTGATGGAACCTATTGGAGGATGATTTTCTACTAAGTTTAATATAGATTTGCCTTTGTTTTTTTTTTTTTTCTACTTATTCAACTACGTTTACATTGTGGTTGATTGAAGAGCTCTCAATCGACTTTGCCTATTTAGTGCGTATTTCTTGAAAAAGAATACATATTTAGGTAATTGTTGAACAACATCACTCCTAACGTATGTGAGGAATTAATACGGAGGGTTTAAAGATGGAATTAGGAATAACGAAACCTTGGTGCGATCCTAGTGAGCGGTAAATTAGAGCCAGCTAGCGTAGTTCGGAAGAATACGTCTAGTAAATTGTTGTAGTTACTTGGAAGAGAATTACGACACTCAAAGTACTCACGATCGGTAGAGAATACTTAGGCAAATTTATAGGAAGCGTAGCGGGGACGATTCAGACAATACGGGAAATCATAACCTTAGACTGTTCCAAATCTTGTCCACAACCTTTTCTCTGTTAGTTATAAATTACTGCATTTTAATTACTTTGCTCTTAGTTAGTAAACATTCAAATCGTTATTTAATATTTCTGAAGGTTGATTACTTGAATTCGTGCGAGTCTACTGGTTGTAATTAGTAGGTTAATTTTCTGTGGGATTCGACTCCGCACTTATAAACCGGATTATATTTGCAACGACCGCTAGACCTCTTAAGAGGCATAGTTGGGCGGGATCACCAGTCAAATCAAATTTCCGTAACGAGCTTCTATGATTAACAGTCATAACAATATGTTGTCGAGATGATTGGATTGGACATTTCATATAATACCTCCTAAATTATGTTAATAAAATCCATTGTAGTAACATATAGACATGATAATCACAATCACAAACAGAAAGAACGACTAACGAGTGCTTTAGCACCCTTACTTTTGACAAAGGTACGTAGATCTCGCTGTCTAACTGTGAAGAATCGCCAAACAAGAACAACAAAAAACTTACTCTGTAGCTGTATACCGAAAATGATGTCCACAACTTAAGCTGCCTTATAGACGCTGGTAAAAAAAGATATGAAGTTGACAACCTATGATCACTTTATGTTTTTTTTCTCTCTCCTTTTCTTCCCCTAGAAGATTGAAGAGCAGTTGGTTATTATACGACAATTATGAATTATTTGGGAGACAAAGATTGGAATAAAAACATCACCAAACACTCTAATCAAAGTGCTAACAGATACACCGTCCACTAGATTCCATATTCCCTTTTCTCTCCAGTTTCAGCCTTTAATCCAACTCCCCTCTAATCGCCCATAACTATTGTGATGGAGCAGTAAATAATTTTTTTATCTTTAACTAAATATTTTGAGTTTTAGTTTTGCCTATGAAATTATCTTTGTGAGGAAGCATTTTACTCTCTCTATATGAGATTACTCATCACGAATGCGAATTTAATCGAGCCCAATATAAATACCGAATATCAAATGAGAATAATCCCCAAAGGCCCCAGGCCACTGATAGCTTTCTCCAGCTATACTCATATCGGCACACAAAGAGTTTGGTGGAATATGAAGCTTAGAACTTTATTCTACTGAATAAGTCAAGACAGACTTATTCTCCTTCTTTTGTTTCTCAAAGTTGACTAAAGTTAGTATTACTTTATAATGATAAATACAATATCTTTAGTTGAAAATAAAGAACTCAAGAGTTTTATATAGAGGTTGGTTCATCTTAAGAGAATTTCAATTAGGTACAAATTACGAACTTCAAGAATTTTATAGAGGTGCAATTTTAATCACTACAAAACATAAGCACTGATCTTTATTAGTTCAATAATTGGTTCGACAACTGTTCTTTAATTCAACTCATTTTGGCAATCAATCGATGATGCTTGAAATTTCATGAGTAGTTTTATTTTGTTTTACTTATATGCGTTTGTTCTAGGGCGTCAACATGACTTTAATATAAGAGCAATTTCATAGCTTGACCTATATTCTTTTCTCATCGTTTTATAATGTAAATGTAATCAATAATAAACTATTTGCAATTATATATCAAGATGATGAAATTATTAACCAATTGGAGAGAAAAAAGTCAAATAATTTGTATCTGAAAAAACAATTCGGTTATTAAAATGCTATAATCTGAATTGCAGTACAGCAAGTTTTGATTTTAATAGCCTTCTAAAACTGCCATTATATAAAAACGTTATCTACACAAACGTCTCTACTAAGTATAATAATATATTATCACCAGCCCGTTCTTATTTGCCCTGGTGATGGACGCATTGACACACCACATTCAGGGGAGGTGCCATGATATATGTTATTCGCCGAAGGCATAGTTTTGATTGATGAGATGCGAGGCGGTGTTAACGACAAGCTGGAGGTTTGGAGGCACACCCTTGAGTCTAAGGGTTTCAATTGAGCAGGACCAAGACAGAATATCTGGAATATAAGTTCAACGCCGAGTCGGGGGAAGTAGGCATGGACGTGAAGCTTGGAGCAGAGGTCATCCCCAAGAGAAGTAGCTTTAAGTACCTGGGGTCGATTATCCAGGGGGACAGAGAGATTGATGAGGACGTCACTCATCGTGTAGGGGAGGGGTGGATAAAATGGAGGTTAGCATTAGGAGTCCCATGTGACAAGAGAGTGCCACCGTTAATCAAAGGTAAGTTCTATAGAGCTGTGGTTAGACCGACTATGTTGTTTGGGGCAGAGTGTTGGCCGGTTAAGAACTCTCATATCTAGAAGATGAAAGTGGCAGAGATGAGGATGTTGAGGTGGATGTGCGGGCATACTAAGATGGATAAGATTAGGAATGAAGTTATTCGGGAGAAGGTGGGCGTGACTCCTATGGATGACAAGATACGGGAAGCGAGATTCAGATGGTTCGGGCATGTGCGGAGGAGGAGCCATGATGCTCCGGTGAGAAGGTGCGAGAGTTTGGCTCTGGCGGGGACGAGAAGAGGTAGAGGGTGACCTAAGAAGTATTGGGGAGAAGTGGTTAGAGAGGACATGGCGCTACTGCAGATTTTCGAGGATATGGCCCTTGATAGGAAGGTGTGGAGGTCGAGCATTATGGTTGTAGGTTAGGACGTAATCGAGTCCAGGGGTGAGGCTAGTTCGATAAGGGTGGTCTTAGACTGCTAGGGGTTTATATTGTGTTCTCCCTATCCTTACGTTTTCATAGCATCGGGCTTATTTTCTGGTTTTGTTATTGTATTTCAACTATTTTATAGTTCTTGTGATGCTAATATTATTTCTTTGGTTTCTGTTTGATGGTACTAATATATTGTCCCTTCCATTCTCTTCTCGTATTTTCCGTCTTCTTGAGCCGAGGGTGTTTCAGAAACAAGCTCTCTACTCCTTAGGGATAGGGGTAAGGTCTGCGTACACACTACCCTCCCCAAACCCTACTTGTAAGATTTTACTGGGTCGTTGTTGTTGTTGATAAATTGAGATGAGAATGTATAGGAAAATTATGCGACACAATAAATATATACATTGTATTTATCATTCGTAACAATACTTTAAAAAAATATCATTCGTAGTTATATTTGAATTTTTTAGCAAATCCACGTGTAGTACTGAAATAAGAAATCAAATGTTTTGAACTGAAACAAGAGAGCAATAAGCTCTCGTAGCTCGGTTGATATTCTATTTTTCTGTATTTTTGTATTTTGTCTTGGTTGTATTTGTTCATGCAATGAATATAATTGACACAGACTATATTCGTTGCACCTCTATACTTATAAATGATTATTAGGTAAACTATAATTACGTTTTGTAACTAACGGCAAGGCTTTAGGAAAATTTCTCTATATCGAATGTTTATCTATTTTGTGTACACTGAATGTGAATGAATCTTTGTCCGGCCAATATTTGGGTCTTTATTTCTCAGAACTGTAGTCTTTGTAAAGAAAAGTCTATAAGTGATTTAGATTTTCGACCGTTGAAGACTTTAAGGCCTTGCTAAAATTACCGGCAACAACAGGTGACTTTTAATTAAACTACCTGTTAATTGCTAGGCGAAATTACATTATCTTATGAGGCGCGACACAGGCCCACAGTTGATTAGCAGTTCCTCCAATCAAACATTGCCACGATTACAAACAAAACCTCGGCCCAATAATTGGTTGGCTCCAGCTGTGTACCTAACAGTTGTGTGCACCTCACCACCAGCACCGTCCCAATCATAATTTGTCACCGGCATTTCCCGGTTCCCCTTAATTCCTGCGATTTTTCCGTTATAATTTGTAAACATTCTCATATTCTTCTCTCCTTATATATAGAATCGAAAATCGAGGAAGAAATTGAGAATGCTTTAGGGTTTCTGTAAAGATCCACATTTTCTCTGCAAACCACAAAGCCCTAATTCAAAGGGTCTGCGGTTTGTAGAGATCATCATTTCTGCGGTATTTTCTTCTCCTTCCTCTGTTTAAATTTCAATTCTATCTTAATTGGTCGCAATTGTTGCTAATTTTCCGACATGGCGGGTCAAACCAACCCGGAATTCTCCAAAAAAGAACCCGACGTGAACGAAGAATTACAGGAGCTTGAATTTACCAAACGAGGCTGTTGTTTCTGGCTACCGTCTTTAAGGTGCGGACGCAGCGTATGGGAACGGATCTCAACGAACGATCAAAAGGAAGAACCCCGTTGGTGGGATAAGGGTATAAATGCCGTTAAGAAAGTTAGAGAGTGGTCGGAACTCGTGGCGGGTCCTAAATGGAAGACGTTCATCCGCCGGTTTAACAAGAACCGGTCCAAAACGAATAAATTCAATTACGACCCGTTAAGTTACTCCTTGAATTTCGATGATGGTCCAGGGGTAAATGATCAGTCGGAAGATGATCGTTTGTTTCGTGATTTTTCGTCGAGATTTGCGTCGATTCCGGTTTCAGCTAAGTCTTCAATGGATTTGGGCAAGGACCCACCGTCCTTCTTGTGACCGTCGGAAAATTGAGGCGAATTATGAAAGAGAGTGGCCATGATGTGGAATCTGATGAGCGGCGGCGGCGGTGGGGCGAGAATTGAGGCGGAGAAAATGAGTGGACTCTGTTGTTGGACGCTTGTGACGGTGATGAAACAGGTGGTTTTGATTCTCTGACATAAAAACTTAGGTCGGTTGATTGATTTGTTGTGATCAAACAATTTTTATTTTTCTTAGTTATATTTGTTTTATTCGGTTGATGTTAGTTACTGCAGTATTATTCAATTGAATACTTTAATCGGAAAATATTACCCAACTTTGTTCGTATACAGGTTCATAGGATACAATTTATAAAGGCGTTTTCGATTCCTTTTTCTCCATTTTTGTCTTTTTCATTTCCACCGACTGCCACATGATTTTGCATGAGATCTCATCAAACTCGTTAAAGGGATCTCTGATTAACGAAAATTCCTATTAAAAGGATTACGTACTGTATTTGCTATTAAAGAGCAAGAGTTGTACTGGTCCAGAGAAGATTAACATAATCCCTGTGAATGGATATTTACTAAGAAAAGAGTTATTTAAGTTGCCGAGAAACTAAGAGCATAATCATGTTGATTTCTGCTAAAGATAGTAAGTTTTGCTGTTACTTTATTTACAAGCTAAGTTACCGAAGTATGTACATTTGTTGGCATGTTGCTTTTAAGGAAGTAACCCAATGATCAAGTGGTTACATTGAAAATGTAATATCACGTGTTTAAATTGTGGTTACTGGTTTACTGCTATTAATATTAGTCTTGTCTGAGCCTTGTTAACTATATTCATAAAGAAGTGATTTGTATACATAAAATAGGTGGTAGGTTTAATACATTCACTAATTGAAATCATCTTTGCTATTAGGTCACTTCAAATATTCTTTTCTGAATATATATTTTGTCTTTCAGTTGGTCTATTGCTCAAATTTTTCTTAGTTTGATTCCCTAGCTAGTTGACAATAATTTGTTTCAAATGACTGGAGCTCTGCTTGTCTAGGTTGTGGTTGAATTTCTGAATATTTTTGCAATTTCGTTGAAGCTGAAACCTTATAGAATAGTTATCTCGCCTCATTTATCGATATTTACTATAGCTATATTTCATAGGCAACATACTTGGATTCTAGACTAACAATGTATCCTTGGGAGTAGTATAATATCTTAGTTGCCCTTAATTAGGGGTGTCAATGATTCGGTTCGGCCGGTTATTTTATAAATTTTGTACCATATCAATTGTTCGGTTATTCTATTATGTACAACCAAAATTAGACTTTTCGAAACCGTCCTAACTATATCGGTTTCTCTTCGGTATCGGTTCGTTTCGGTTAATTTTCGGTTTTTCTTAAATGTCATGTAAAAGTCACTAGAAGAAGTAAAATACAGTAACATACGTACTTTTATAGGACTTAGTAAAACTCTCTAAATATTTTTACATTTTAAAGGGTGATGAATTAAGAAAATATGAAAGATGGCTAGAGTATAGATCCATCAATATTCTACCGTAGCGTCAAAAAATTAAGCAAATTAATACAAAGAAAATATAAATCACACGAGTGGAAATATATTAATCAAGTTGAGACTGAAACTCAAGAATTAAGTCTATAGAAGATTAAATATTTAAAAAGATAAATCTAAATCAAACGAGAGGAAACATAATACATTGTAGTTTGCTACTCATAATCGCTACAATACCTTGTGTCTTGCTAGTGAATATACTGAAAATAATTTAGTTTTTATAGGAGTAGCATAATAGGTTTGGGAATTAAGATTTTGTGTTTAATTACTTGTTGGCTTGTAACTATTTTCATAATTACAAGAACCAAGAAAAATTAAATGCTTTATTATTTTTAAACTTAATATATAAATATAATTTTAACATGTAAATTTTTTCGGTACGGTTCGGTATTTTTCGGTTTATTTTCATAAAATAAAAAGAACCTATCCTAATTATCGGTACGGTTATAGATTTACATAAAAAGCTACGATTTTATTAAAAGAAATCGGTTCGGTATGGTACGGTTCGGTCGTTTTAGTCGGTCTTTAAATATCCATTGACACCCCTACCCTTAATTAACTAGTTAAGCATCTTTTGGCAAGCCAATTTAATCATTGGATCCGATCCAATTCTCCTTTTATATAATCTTTTTTTCATTTTCACTCTTTGCTGCATAATTGGCTAAGTACAACAACCTAGTGGGATCCCACAAGTGGGGTCTGGGGAAGGTAATATGTACGTAGACCTTGCCCCTAACCTGGAGAGCAGGGAGACTTTTTCGAAAGGCCCTCGGCTCGAGAGGAAGAATAGGAATGGCCAAGAAAATGATATCAACAATGCAAGGACCGGAGAAAAATAAATTGAAGAGAGCAGTAGCAATAGCAATATCAAAAGTAATATCCACAAGCAATAACACGATAGGGTACTAGAAAACCGAAGCGGAAGATAGTACTAAAATAACCCTAATACTAGCATTCTAAGAATCGAAGACAATGTACTAGTCAACTAGCCCTAATAAACCTGGAACAGATCAGAAAAACACACGACGACCTATTACCTTTCTACCCTAATCTTAGACCTCCATAACCTCCTGTCAAGGGTCATGTCCTCGGTAAGCTGAAGTCGCGCCATGTCCTCGGTAAGCTGAAGTCGCACCATGTCTTGCCTGATCACCTCTCCCCAGTGCTTCTTAGGCCGCCCTCACCTCTTCTCCTACCTGCCAGCGCCAGCCGTTCACACCTCCTCACTGGAGCATCTTGGCTTCTCCTTCTCACATGCCCGAACCATCTAAGCCTCGCTTCATGCATTTTATCTTCCATAGGGGCCACACCCACTTTCTCCCAAATAACCTCATTCCTAATTTTGTCCAATCTAGTGTGCCCACACATTTATTGCAACATTCTCATTTCGGCTATGTTCATCTTCTCGATATGAGAGTTCTTGACTGGCCAGTATTCTGCCCCATATAGCATAGCCAGTCTAACCGCCGCCTTGTCGAACTGACTCTTAAGTTTTGGTGGCACATTCTTGTCACACAGAACGCCAGATGCTAGCCTCCATATCCACCCCGCCTCTATACCGTGTGTGACATCCCCATCAATCTCCCTGTCCCCTTGGATAACTGGCCCGAGATACTTGAAACTTACTCTCTTGGGGATGACTTGTGAATTAAGCCTCACGTCTAGCCGGAAAATGTTCCGAATCTCCTCTCACTATCCTCACCCGAGTTTTAGCTCCAGCATACATGTCCCTAATCTCTCTAATGTACGCTACAGGAACATCTCTAGCCTCCAAGCATTTCCAAAGGACCTCCGGAGGGACCTTCTCGTACGCTTTCTCTAGGTCAATAAACACCATATGCAAATCTTTCTTCCTATTCGCCTAACAAGATGGATGGCTTCCGTAGTCGAACGTCCCGGCATGAAACCGAACTGGTTCTCAGAAATAGACATTGTCTTTCTAACCCTCGCTTCTACCACCCTTTCCCACACTTTCATCGTGTGACTAAGTAACTGGATATCCCTATAATTATTGCAATTTTGAATACCTCCTTTGTTCTTGTACAACGGGATCATCGTACTCCACCTTCATTCCTTGGGCATCACTTAATTGGCTAAGTGACAATTATATAAGTGTCTCAAGGAGAACAGTTTAGTGACCAAGAGAGTAGCATTGGAACCATGGTGAGAAGGGTATAGCATGAATCACTACTACTGTTTCAGTTGGATCCTTCCCTTTTATACACAGATTGCTGGACTCCGGGGAGGAGCTAACCTTCTGCTTACGGGTTCGGCCGAACCCAGTAGCTTTTGTGCAGACTCTGTATTTGTCTTGAAAAATTCATGGAATATGTATAAATTATTATTGTAGAACCCAGTAGCTTAAAAGAACTAGAAACCCGAACCAATAAGCTTCAAATACTGGCTCCGCCTCTGACTGGACTCCGCTAATATTTAGCAGTACCATTCTCCTTTTCAACTTTGATCATTTTCATCATCTATGGCCCTAATACTATGGTTCTCCGATCCGTCAAATTGTAAGCTCGCTATGTGGTCTACTTCTCTGTCTATGGAAACCTTTTCAAGTCATCCATTCTCTTTCGTATGTATACAAAGTAATCTGTCACGCCTTTCTTCACCAACATCCGTTTCTCATTCAAGAAACTGGTGAAAGTTTTTTTCCTTTGCTACAACTTTCACAGTCTCACTACTCCTTAGACTAGATTGGGCTGCATTGCCAAGGCTCCTCGAGATACTTTATTAAAACAGACTTTCCATAGTTTGATTGAAATTAGTATATTACGAATAATTTAACAATTGATTTCCATAATTTTAATTATACATGTGACGTGGGCAGAATGCCGTGAACAAATGTACCAGAAGCGAGATCCAGAACAAGAGACAAAAGAACTATGATCAATAATAACCAATAATGGACTTTGTCATGATTGAAAGGTGAAGTTTCATCTATGATTAGTGATGTGTGGACCACTTAACTGGTTGGCATCCAGTAAGTCAGTTTCCACATTCCAGTCATTGCAGAATACGGTTCCTCATTCACAATTCATTGTCTACACAGATAAATACGATGTGTCCAAATAAGCTAACGCCCGAGCCTATAAGATACGTACTAGAATAAATCTAAAATTCTCCTGGTCCACTGTACAATGATATGGGTCGTCATGTGGTGCAAAATTTCAAGTTTTCAACATATAGTCTTCGATAAGGACTTTTGTCCTACTATAATCTACACTCGTGATTCCATCTTGAGTGAAGATTCGAGTTACCCCTTGCTCTAGGATGTGTAAAACCTGTGCCTACAATCATTTGTTAGACTATGGTAGGACCAGGGAATTTTATGGGCCACAGCCCACAGGGTTTTGGTTCAAGTTTAGTGGTTGCAGTGATACGAAGATTAGACGCACGTCACAAGTTGAAACACTACATAGAGGTAATCCGGAATCTTGAACATGTGCGCCAACTATCGCCGAGTCCCCGGTATTAGAAGAAACAAAGGGAACTTTGTATGACAATCTAACTCTTTTGACTTTTAGTAGCCTAATCCTTGAAATTAGAAAGAAAGCTCCCATCATAGAGCTTCTTGCCGCTGTCTGAGTTGCGCGGACTCTTCGTTTCTCGACACAGGACGGCTGTGGGTGCGGGATACGTCCAGGATTCGGTCAACTAACTTCGGATACTTCATCGACAAATTCGGGGGAAAATTTGAGATTTTGATTTCTCACATTTTAAAAATAAAACAGATTTAAGACATAGAAAATGACATAACTTCAATATTGTAGTACTTTTGTTTCATATTTTTGCTGCTTTGTGTTTCATAAAAATCAAGAATTCAAGGGGTCGTGTTTTGAGTTCGGACTTCTGGTTGATAGTAGCAGCGATATAGATGGTGGGTTTTTCACATAGTAGCTCTCAAAATTTATAACATCTTTATAACTCTATTTTTTATAATTTTGAATTTTATTAGCCGAATCCCCGCACCCATATCCATACGTGCATCCGCACCCCTGAATCTTAAATTTAGATTTTGCCGAATCCGACACTCGGATTCGTGCCCGTATCGGATACCTGCACCCAAGTTCGAGCAACTTAGGCCGCTGTAGTGTGGTTGCTAAAAGTTCTGTGCCAACTTTTACCCTACATTTAGGGAAGGAAAGAAGAGAAGGAAAGGTACAAAGAACAAGAAAATTAATGCAGTCTATTCAAGAACAGAACTGTATTTGAAGCTGTTGATCAAGTTCCTTATGATATGAGACTGGAGCAAATTATGCAAAATTGTTAGAAATAGCAAAGTATAATGTGTTAACGTCGATTGGCAAAAGAAGTCATACTTATAAAACTAAGTAAATTTTGTATTGTTCCTCCATTAAAAGAAAAGTACATTCTCAGCTAATCAAAACTTCGGCTTCAGTGCAACACTGCAAAACATGAGGCTACAGTAGTATTGCCAATTCACCAATAATTAGAAGGGGTTAAGATATCTAATCTCTACTTGTAACTTAATCATTTCACCAACACTCTTTCTTTCAACAAATAACCCCATAACTGATGCCACTTAATCTGGTCTCCAACAAAGCACTGCTTCAATGGATCCCACCACTAAAACAAAAAGATTGTGTTCGAACTTCAAACACCACCCTTCCCCACAAACACCCCAAAAGAAAAAGATAAAGAGAAGAAAAGAAAGAGTGGAGTTTGCCGAAGTGAGGGGTGTAATGTAAAAGATAGGTCAATAAGACCAGAAAATAAAGGCCATGGAAGCCAAATTTTTAGGATACTTCGCAAAGATAAGAGAATCCCAGCCTTCACTTCCTATGAATAAAGATGACTGCGGCCCTAGGACTTTGTTTTGGTTTAGTGGTAAGAGCATAAAATGTGATGTATGGGTTAGGTAGATGTGCGGGCCGAGTTTCAACAGTACCCCAACTAGCACTTGTACATTCCTCGGTTACCAAAAAAAATGAACCTAGATAACTGTATACTCTCACACTTGAACTATGAGGAAATTACAAAACCCAACTTTCTCAAGAAACAAAGGAAGCTCATGGTCTTTGTGCTTGACAAGTAACATTTTTTTTTGACAAGGACAAGTAACGTTTTTTAACCTAGCAGCTTCCTTTTCTTTTTTATCCTTAACAACTTTTTGTTCTTCTGGAACACAGCATTATGAGCTTTACGCTTGAGGAAAGGGACTAAGTTGCAATTGTTAGGCATGTTACAGGTGGTTTCTAACACAGTTTATGACAAATGAAACAAGTGTTATCCCTTAATTCTGATCATTTAGCTTCATGGTTAATATATTAACATGAATGCTTATGGACAATATTGCGTTTAAGCTAAATTGTGGAAGCTGAAAGTATCAGGATGCAACAAAAAATCCGTTGTCATGTCAAGTAAGATTTCAAGAACCAACAAAATGAAGAGATGACCTATACATTTACAGGACTTAAAAAACAAAAGAGTAATGTAGTAAATAATAGTTGCAGAATCAAGACTGAAATCAAGCTGATTATCAAGTATGGCATGCTTTGCTGAATTTGCTTCTAAAAGAATACTACACAAAAGGCAAACTCACCTCTAAGTTATCATTTAACAAAAAAGACCAAACAAAGAGAATAAGAGATCAGAAT
The DNA here is from genome assembly GCF_000390325.3 of Nicotiana tomentosiformis. Classification (NCBI taxonomy): domain Eukaryota; kingdom Viridiplantae; phylum Streptophyta; class Magnoliopsida; order Solanales; family Solanaceae; genus Nicotiana; species Nicotiana tomentosiformis. The sequence goes on along the minus strand of NC_090813.1, from coordinate 94,400,230 downwards.
TCACTACATGCCTTCTGTTCTTCTAAGCCATGGCAAGTCCATACTAGAAGGAGGTCGATCGTCCATTTGAAAGTCTGAAGAACTCGCGAATTTGCCTCTTTTCGACCATAGCCAAATCTTGGAAACAGAATAGCTATCTGTTTTTCTCCCAATACCTATCTTTTTCCCCTCGTTATCTTCGTCAATTGATGGATTAGGATCCTTCTCAACCAAATTGGCTCGATTCATATTGTTTGCCTTCCGTTCACTGCTCAAGGCTACCTTAAGATTAACATCACCAACCACATACTGATATGAACCCATTGAAAAGCACCTTCTAGCATCCAAATTACTACTACTGCTTTCTCCTACACCTTCTCCTTCCCCTGCCCCATTATCCAATTTTCGGAACTTACCAAGTCTCACAGGAAAGGTCGCTTTAGCACCTGCAACTTCTTCTATTTCAATTGTTTTATGAGAAGTGGAGAACTCATGATCCGCATTACCACGATATCCATCATCTTCTCTTGGCTCATCGAAATCAAACATTGGATTTTCTATTGGAAACCCGGGATTGTAAAGGGCTCCTCGACAAAGGGGGCATGTTGAGTTTGAGAGGAGCCAAGTATCAATGCAGTTGATATGAAAAGCATGGCTGCAAGTAGGGAGCAATCTCAATTTGTCCTTGTCAGAGAATTCACACAAACAAACAGCACAATCAAATGGTTCTTTAGGACCCACAACTTCTTTGTACATAAAGACAGGCAATGCATCAATAAATGCTTGATCCAAACCAGAGTCATGTAAATGGAATAGCTGCTGTAACTGTCTTTGTAAAGCATCTGAAGTAGAAACTTCAGGGTATCCATTAGACTGAGATGATGCTGAAGAAGAAGGGTGTTTGATAAGGAATCTAACTAGCAAGTGGAGTAGACCAGATATGAAAAATAGGACAGCTAATATTACTATAATAAAAAGAACAGCTGGACTAATTTTGTTGGAAGAACTAGAAGTGTTTGGTTCATTGTGAAAATTAGAACTTGAGCCAAATGAAGGAGGAGATGGGGGAAACAGAGGAGGGGGATATGTAAAGACACCATCTTTTTTATGTTGAATCCAAGAATTTTTCAAATGGGTATGACCAGAAACCCATCTTTGTGACCTAACTTGAGCAAATGAACAAATCATCTTTAACAACACATTCAAAAAAACCAAATACCAGCAACTTTTCAACTTCTTTTCACCGTCTCTGAACCAAAAAATCCAACACCCGAAATCACAAATTTTATCCTCAGATTCAAGAAAATGGTGGTTGTCAGAAAGTTGCAATCTTGCAGCAGGTTGGGGCGGTGGTAAGGCAGCAATATTTTAATTGCTTTATTTCACTGACAGTGCAAATAACAGCAGATAGTGATGAAACCAAGCAGAAAATGCTAAAGGCAGATTCTTTACCTGTCTTGATTCCCACTTAGTAGGCACCATTATTCAGGACATAATAATACTTATAAGAACCCCCCTTAATATTAAAAATCACTTCTTGTAGCAGCAAAACCCTAAACACTTAGTACCTAATGAGGATCTTGAAATACCTTATACAGCAGAAATAAGGAAAAAGTTTGAATATTTGAGCCTACACCTCTTCTCTCTCTCTCTCTCTCTCTCTCTCTCTCTCTCTCTCTCTTTCTATATGTTTAACAATTTCTACCAAACTACAGAACAGAGAGTGTGTGTGTGAGAAAATATAAATAAATAAACAAGGGAAAAATGAGAAGTTGGGGTTCTGTTTTTGAACTGGAAAAGGACATTGACTTATTTGGAAGCCAAAGGCTGGCACTGACAAGCGTCACTATTCTCCAAAATAAACAGTAAACAATGCCATGAAATATAAAAGAAACAGTAAAGAGTGCCAAAAAGAAATACTCAGTACTGTCGCACTTTTTAATTCCTTAAATAAAAGATTAAAGGTAAAGGGGAAAAAAGTAAAGGAGAAAAAAAGGGGGAAAAGAAAAAGGAAAAAAAGTTTCAAATTATGCACTTTCCCAAAAAACTCACATATTTAAGTAGGAAATAAATAAGATTTAATTGGGAAACATTAATGATGAAATAACTGAAATGGAAATATTATTATTATGATTAGAATAGCATTCAACTGGAATGTACTTATACAAGTTTCAAATCTCTCACTCGCGCATGGTGATTTTATTCACACATTTAAAAGGAAATAAATAAAAGTTAATTGGAAAATATTAATGATGAAACGATTAAAATGAAAATATTTCATTACGATACAAATAGCAATGTCTTAACTATTAGAATTAGCCTCTAATTACTAATATTTCCTTTAATTAGGTATGTTGACGATATTCTTACACAATTAAACGTCTCCCTTTCAAAAATGTTTTTTTTTTGTGGTTTAACTTTCTTGAAGTTTAAGCAAATGTGACATACGTTTTGCAAGTTTAAGAAGATTAGATTCCTTTCATACTGCATTGGATCTGAGAAAAATTTAAAAGGATTTAAATGCATAAATAATCGTTTGATATAAAATCTCCCAACTTGGAAGAATTTAAAATTTATATTTGTTTAACGGCTTTAAAAGTAGTAAGCATTATAATTAGCATATCGTGACAAATCAAGCCAAGCTGGAAAAATAAAATATATCTACATATATCACATGAATGTTAAATCAGTACTTTTGCAAAAGAAATGGTTTAAGCCAAGCCTCTTAATTCCCTTTTCTAGAAAATTACGTGTAAATGATGATGCTGGTTTATTTAGCTGTCACTTATTGAAGGATAAGACTATATATGCAAGCAGGCTGGTTTATCTTTATTAAGAAGGCAATTAATTAGGTGAAGAATATATGAAAACAAGTGTTAGTTGTTGATAAAGGGATAATAAGCACATTATAATCCCCACATTGCACCACACGATGCGCTTACCTTCTTCTTGAATCATCAACAATGAATCAATAATTTGTTATTTCGTGATTGTGACTTCACATAATAAGTTGCTAATACAGACATTAGGGTTCCTAAAGTCAAATTCATAATTACCTACTTCCACATTATATATGTGGTCATTCAAGCTTATAAGTCCAAATTCCAACATTTTTGTCTTTGAGTTGTTTACTTGGTTGCACAAAACAAGTCTATTTCATGGTTCTAGGCCCAAAGTCATTTTGGCGCACTTTATCTCAAGGCCCAAAGAAGTTAACTTCTACGCGATTTATATGAAAATAACTTTGCATGGGCAGCCCGATACACAAGGTATCCTGGGTTCATGCAGGATCTAGGAAAGAGCCGCATTTCATATGGTACATATGCTGTAGACAACTTATTCTGATGCAATCATTTGTGGTTGTTTCTTCGCATGTGGAGGGTATTTTTGTAAACAAACAATTCTTAAAAAAATTATGCAATGCATATTATTTTTAATATACCAAACCAAACAATTAATAGAAAATAATCCAAGAATAGCTAATCTCAATATTACTAATACACTATATTCAATATTATTCTTACACACCCTACTAAACGATCCGTCAGTGTGCAGTATCAAATTCAACGCTAATAAGATCATGTTAGATATTCAATTGATGTGGCATGTCCACGGAAATTGAGGCCAACCAAGTTTTGTCAAAGTATTTCAAATGATATGTTCCAAGTCCGAACCAATCAAAAACGCCTTCATCACATTCCAAGAGGTTCTTCGTAAAGTCAAAGGATCTGCAAGATAGCCAAGAGAGTACTCTGGAGAACACTAATTTCAAGATCCTCATCAAAAAAATATTCAGTCATTTAAATGAAGTTCAACTTTCTATATCCTTTTTTTTCTCTTTTTTTTATTAACGAATCGGAATGACAAATAGGTGAATTTTAGATGCCATTTACAATATCCTTTTTCTAGCTAATATTGAAAAGGAGAGGTCATTAAAATAACTGAGCTTATTATAGTACACAAGACAATACTATAGACAAACAAATGCCAACTTGATTAATGACATCACCCTATACCCACACAAAACAAAACAAACATTGTCAATTTAGTACGGAATCATGTGTTTTGAGTCACTTGACACATACCAGTCATCTGAAAAGCTATTCTCATGTTTTTCATCTATGAAAAGCAACTGTCTTTTATCAGATTCTGAACAAGATTTCATTATTTATCATAGAATAGAGCACTGAGCAGCAACACTGAGAGTGTAAAGAAGAGAAATGGTTATAATGGAGATGCAATCTTGGTCAAAGGATGTTTTCCCTTTTGTTGCAATGGTGTTGGTGGAATGCTGTGAAATGGGAATGATTACACTTGGAAAAGCAGCTATGAATGATGGAATGAGTAATCTTGTTTATGTTGTTTACTATAATGCCCTTGGTACCCTTCTTCTTCTTCCTTTCTTAATCTTCCATAGGTGCAGGTTTGTCAAAATCAAATGCTCTTCTGCTATTTTTTTGTGATTACTTCTTTACTTTTTAGTAGTTCAAATTTCTATCTTTTTTTTTCCAGAAGCAATATGGCTCCTATTACATTGTCTATACTGTGGAGATTCTTCCTTCTTGGTCTGTTGGGGTATTGTACAAATTTCTTCTCTGTTTTATTGTGTTATCAAATTGGGGTCTTTTCGATTAAAACAAATAAAATCAGAACTTTGCTTGTAAACTCTATTGCAGAATATGTTTGCTGCAGGTCCTGGCCTATACAGGTATCAAATACAGCTCTCCTACTCTGGCAGCTGCTTTAGGGAATTTGATGCCTGGTTTTACATTTTTGCTTGCCATCATTTTCAGGTATAGGACTGCCAAATTGGGCTTAGCCAACTTCTACTTTTTGTTAGATTCAGCTTGTTTGGATGATTGTTATCTATAGTATTGTATGCTGTTACTTTAAATACAATATTTATTTTGATTGTTACTTTAATTTTGTTGTATCGTATCGTTAAATACATCGTTATGTAACGACGGAAAGTGTCACTTTATAAAACGACGGATTTGGTATGGTGGCGTCGTTTCTTTGCTTTTTTCCTCTCATCTTCCCCTTCTTTATTATTAAATAATTATATTTTATTCTTTATCCTACTTTTTTATATAATAATTCTATTATGTATCCTATTTTTTCTTAGTAATGTTGCAAGTTTATTCTTCATATTTTTAGTGCGTGATATCATGAAACCAGGGGCGGAGCCAAAGTGTTGTTTGCGGGTTCGGCCGAACCCAGTAGTTTTTGTTCAAACCCTATATTTGTATTAAGAAATTCAATGAATATGTACAAATTATTAATTTAGAACCCAGTAACTTAAAATGATTATAATCTCGAACCCATAAGGTTCAAATCCTAGCTCCGCCTCTGCATGAAACGACGGCAAACGATACAATCTATCCAAACATTGTCTTTATCTAACAATACAATACAATACAGTACAATACAATACGATACATTATGAAACGACATGTAACAACAATCTAAACATGATGTTAAGTAACATGCTCATACAGTATAAGGACTCTTATATTATCAGTTAGCTTAACATATTGTAGTAGAATAACTACCATTTTTATTAGGTAACCAAGTAATGTTTGTCGTAGAAATTTACCTATAATTATTTTATAAATGACCAGGCTGTATAAATATATTTTATACTGTTAGTGCAGTAAACTCACTTTTGTTTCTGAGTCAGAGTCCGCAGTTAGGGGTCTCCAGTACTTTTTTTTTTGGTTTCTTACTCGGTGTCCGCCTTGGCGTAACTCATAAAGTTGTCATGTGACCAGGAGGTCACGGGTTCGAGCTGTGGAAACATCCTCTTGCAAAAATGCAGGGTAAGGCTGCATACGATAGACCCTTGTGGTCCGGCCCTTCCCCGGACTCCGCGCATAGCGGGAGCTTAGTGCGCCAGGCTGCCCTTTATCCGGTGTCCGGTACTCGCATTGGAGCACGACTATATCTGGATTCGCACTGCGTAGGACCCCATTGGGGGGAAGTGCTCCCTGCCAAGATTTTTTCATACCCAAGGCTCGAACCCGAGACCTCTGGTTAAGGGAAGAGCAGCCCCATCCGCTGCACCACATGGTGTTTCCAGTACCCAAGTTATTTTCTCAAGGCATATGCAAAAAGTTGTTATCTTCTGATTTAAACACATATCTTTTGATAGTGCTGCAAAACCACTAGCTTCTGCCACTAAATAGCCTGGTCTTTTGGACCATGAGCTTTTTTCCCTCTAAAATAGTTGAATAGTAGAAGTGATACTATGCAAGATTGCAAGTTTTTAGTTGTATCTAGTGGTTCACATGTTCAGAATTTCTCAAGGTTTTTGCAAAATTTTCAGGATGGAGAAGTTAGATATAAGAAAGGCTAGCAGTCAAGCAAAATCTCTTGGCACCATAGTGGCAATTATTGGAGCATCTATCATGACTCTATACAAAGGGCCAAAACTACTTGGATCATCTACTTTACCTTCTCATTCATCTCATCATCACTCTTTACTTTCACAAGAATCAAATTGGCTACTGGGAGGTCTTCTCATTACCATCACCTGCATCATGTCTTCTGGATGGAACATTCTTCAGGTAAAACATATTACATGTAATTCAACAATGAGAATGAATTTGAAGTTAAAAACCATCTTCACAATCTTTCAGAGTTAGCAGTGTGTTTCGTGTATGTAGGACTTATTTCAGTTAATGATAATGCCGGTAGAACATCGTGGAAACAACCTCTTGCAGAAATGCAGGGTAAGACTGTGTATAATAGACCCTAGTGGTTTGGCCTTTTCCCCGATACCGCGCATAGCGGAAGCTTAGTGCACCGCGCTGCCCCTTTTTATACTGCCTGTAGAACATGTCATAGTAGAGGATGCTTCAATCTGTTTCCAATTCATACCTCATAAGTCATAAAAATTCATTTTGCCTCTAGCAACCTTTTGGTAGGCTCGATTCATTTTACACTTACTAGAATTTCACTTACTACTTAGTGCCTAAATCCTTTAATTGTAGACTGCTAAGTTGCTCCGACATGGCAGTTTAGGTGTCGTACCCGTGTCGACACGACACTAGTATGAGTGTGGGTATGGGATCCGTACCGGATCTGGTCAAATAATTTTTGGTACTTTGACCGCGACGGCCGGAAAAATTCGAGACGAGATACAATTTGATTCTCCGAGGTTAAATTTGAAGAAAACAACATACCTTATCTATGAAATCAATCATTTATTTACCTACAACTTGAGAATAAAAAAGAAATCCACACTTTACAAGCTATACATAAGTATTCGACAAAATTTCTCATAATTTAGATATTTTTTTATATTTTTTGAATTATATTTAGCCGGATCCCCGCACCCGTATCCGTACTAGGATGATATCCCCGAATCTTAGAATTTACATCTCGAAGGATCCGACCTCTAGATCCGCACCCGTGTCAAACACCCGCACCCGTGTCCAAGCAACGTAGGTAGACTGTCGTCATCTCAACCATTTTAACATTACTGTGGCTGCTAATTTGATATTGGTTTATAGATAAGCAGGTTTATATCTCAGAATTAGGACATTATTACAAATTCATTTCATGTTGTACTCGTTTAGACAGATACGGTGAAGAAATACCCTGAACAAATGACAATAGTGTTCTTCACTTGCTGCTTTGGGAGTATTCAGTGTGCAATTTTAACTCTGGTATTAGAAAGAAATCCAGAGGCATGGATGGTGAAGCCTGGGATTGGAATTATAGCCATTGTTTTCTCAGTAAGAAATTTGATGCTTCATTTTCAGTTCTCTTCTGCACCTTGTTCTTTAACAGATATCTGATTCTGTTTTCTTACACACTAGGCTGTATCTGGAAGTGTGTTTCGTTACAACGTTTTGACATGGTGCTTGGACAAGAAAGGTCCTCTTTATGTAGCGATGTTCAAGCCCTTGGGAATGGTAATTGCAGCAATCTTGGGGATCCTATTTCTTGCCGAATCACTCCATTTAGGAAGGTATATATAAAGCCATTCTTTTCCTCATGTTTACTGTTACGCGGCGCCTTCCTGAAGTTCCTTGGAAGGGCGACGTAAGGCTAGGCAACCGATGTCAGTACGGTTGCTGTCCGCCAACTGAGGTCCCCTCCGTACGCTAGACTAGATTGTCAGTGCCGTACGGGAAAACCAATGTCGTGAGCAATTGAAAGAGAGCAGAAAAGAGAATTGAGAATGAAAGAAAGCTTGATTGCATTGAATGAAAGCTATTACAGAAAACAAGACGGTGTCGGGGGGAGAGACACCAGTACAGAGAATTGTTTGCTTGCTTGAAAGTTTTGATTGCTTGGTCCCCCTTAATAATGCTTAAAAAAAATAAACCAAAGTTACATGACTAGACCTATGAAAGCTGGAAAATCACACTTAAAGAAAATGCAGCAAAACTACTCTATATTTACAATGAAAAGGACTTAGTCTTCTACAAAGCAGCAGCAAGTCCGTTGGCAGCAACTTTGTCTTTAGCATCAGGGTCTGCGCGCGCGGCATTGTCTGCGCGCGCGGCGCTGTCGGCTTTTGCCTGTGGCTGGGCGCTGGCGATGGCTATCGGTGGGGCGACAGAGGCACATGCGCGCTTGTCACTTGGAGCTGCCGAGACCACGGGGCCGACCGTGGCGACGGGCGTTGGGAGGCTGGCCAGGACGCCACGGGGCGCGTCCAAGGGATCATGGGGCATGGCTGGAAAGCCGCCCATGACATTCTCCCCCACCTGAGTTGGCGACGTCCTCGGCGCCTTCCTTGCAAGGTAATCATCAATCAGGCTCTTGTAGGCTTTGAGGTTTGTTCCCCTCTCCCAAGTATTCTCCTCTGCATCACATCCCTGCCATTTCACCAAGAACTCCTGGTGATCTTTTCTTGAGGCGTGAATCACTCGATCATCAAGAATAGCTTCAGCACGCCTTTTTCCGGTTGAATTGGGGCCTCGAATACTTGGTATTGTGAGTTGGCTTCGTGAAGGATCCTCCACATCTTCCCGAAAAGGTTTCAGGAGACTGACATGGAAAACAGGATGGATTTTCCACCAAGCTGGGGTATCCACCCGGTATGCAACTTTCCCAATGCGCCTTTCAATGGACAAGGGTCCAATATATTTTTGCAATAGGCGAGGGTCATGGACCCCTGCAAACAAGTACCGCTTTGGGATTTTGACCATCACTTTGTCTCCCACCTGGTATTCCACAAAGCGGCGATTCTGATCAGCATGCCTCTTCATCCGCTTTTGGGCTTTGACAAGATAGCTCCGCACTATCTCCAAATTTTGCTTCCATTCTTTTGAGAAGCTGGCAGCCCGAGGAGATTTTGACATGTTTGGTGCGTTCACTGTGTGTGGGAGTAGCGGTTGCTGTCCGGTAACAATTTCAAAAGCGCTTTTGTTGGTACTTGAGCTCTTTTGTGAATTGAAACACAGTTGAGCAGCATCCAGAAGCTTCACCCAATTCTTCTGCGATCCGGTCACAAAGTGCCGGAGATATTCCTCTAGCATGCCATTGAATCGCTCCGTCTGGCCATCAGATTGCGGATGAAAACTTGAGCTATGACTCAATTTTGACCCGAGGCACTTAAAGAGTTGGGTCCAAAAATTGCTAGTGAAGCGTGAGTCGCGATCACTAACAATGTCTTTAGGTAAGCCCCAATACTTGACGACATGAGAGAAGAATAGTCGAGCTGTATCTTCTGCTGATATATATTGTGGGGCTGCTATAAAGGTAGCATACTTGGAAAACCGATCCACCACAACCAAGATAGTTGTGAGATCTCCGACCTTGGGCAATCCGGTGATGAAGTCCAGGGAAACGCTTTCCCAAGGTCTTTTTGGTACAGCTAGTGGTTCCAAGAGCCCTGCCTGCGTCAAGCGGTCTGACTTATCTTTTTGGCATACTAGACAAGTCTTCACATACTGAGCGACGTCATCGACCATTTGAGGCCAATAATTTCCACGATGGGCCGTAATGCGTCAACCGTTCCCTCAAGGGTCGCGATGCGATCCCCATAATTCACCATGGTCAGAAATGGTGGTAATTGCAATGTGATCCCTCGTCCGATGTCGAGCCTAGGCTCTGATACCAACTGTTACGCGGCGCCTTCCTGAAGTTCCTTGGAAGGGCGACGTAAGGCTAGGCAACCGATGTCAGTACGGTTGCTGTCCGCCAACTGAGGTCCCCTCCGTACGCTAGACTAGATTGTCAGTGCCGTACGGGAAAACCAATGTCATGAGCAATTGAAAGAGAGCAGAAAAGAGAATTGAGAATGAAAGAAAGCTTGATTGCATTGAATGAAAGCTATTACAGAAAACAAGACGGTGTCGGGGGGGAGAGACACCAGTACAGAGAATTGTTTGCTTGCTTGAAAGTTTTGATTGCTTGGTCCCCCTTAATAATGCTTAAAAAAAATAAACCAAAGTTACATGACTAGACCTATGAAAGCTGGAAAATCACACTTAAAGAAAATGCAGCAAAACTACTCTATATTTACAATGAAAAGGACTTAGTCTTCTACAAAGCAGCAGCAAGTCCGTTGGCAGCAACTTTGTCTTTAGCATCAGGGTCTGCGCGCGCGGCATTGTCTGCGCGCGCGGCGCTGTCGGCTTTTGCCTGTGGCTGGGCGCTGGCGATGGCTATCGGTGGGGCGACAGAGGCACATGCGCGCTTGTCACTTGGAGCTGCCGAGACCACGGGGCCGACCGTGGCGACGGGCGTTGGGAGGCTGGCCAGGACGCCACGGGGCGCGTCCAAGGGATCATGGGGCATGGCTGGAAAGCCGCCCATGACATTACACATGATTGATCAATTAGCTTTGAGTTGCTTCTAGTTATATTACAAAAACTAGGTTGACAAACGTACACTACTAGTTTAGGCATAACTACTATTGCGATTAATACTACTACTAGTTTAGGTATAGCTACTGCTACTGCTACTACTACTAGTACTACTTCTACTTCTACTGTCGCACCCTGCTCCCTGTAATACTCTCTTTGTTTAATGTTTAAGTTTTTCTTTTGCTGACCATAAAAAAAGCTTGGGTTGCTTGCAAACAAATTAATGCATCTGCAATGCTCTTTTCCGCTGTATTGTAATTTATAATTACATGACTCATCTTCCTTCTGGTTTTGAAGTATTAGTTTTTAATGCACATATATAATTTCATGAAGTAAATTTTTTGTTACAATGTGGTGGGCAGTGTTATAGGAGCAGTTATCATATCTGCTGGATTTTATTCTGTGCTGTGGGGAAAGGCCAAGGAGATCAAGTCAATGCTTGAGATTGAGGACACTGTTTGTATAATTGACTCATCAAGCCAAAGAAGCCCTTTATTGCAAAAGTAAATTTCATTAAAAAAACACATAAAATAAAGTGTTACTTATGGCCCTTTGACTATGCTGCTCAGCCATGTTAATTAACACTACCCTTTCACAAGTATTTGAATGCATTGGCGAGTGCTGCTTAATTTCAGATGAAGATGATAAAGGCTAGTGGATGAGGCGTCAGATAAACGAGACGCAAATTAGCCACAAGTAGACCAGTACTACATAGAAGAAATGGATTCAGGATTTAAATTTGAAGAATTCAATATTTTTATTTATACGATTGAACTCTGTAGAATTTAATATTTATAGAAATTTTGGTTTTTCAAATATATATTTATGCTCAATGGAAAATGTTAGGTTCAATTGAACTCATGTTGCATCCGCCTCCACTTAATAGGCGTATGTGCCAAAACATATTGCATCCAAAAACTCTTGAAGAAAGCAGATAATTAGCTTAATTAATACCAGCAAATATTTTTAACCTCCAATAAAGATTGTCTGTTTGCATAATTATATCATTTGGTTAAACGTTGTTAGGGCAGAAATTCGCTATCCAGAAATCTACCCCTTTCGAGGAGTGCAGCTTAATTGATTAGTCTACTTCCTGGAATTCTGTCACTCTATAAGTATTAGGAGTATTCAAGTGACAGAAAGTTATTACTTTATAATTTATAAGTGTTAGGATATCGACTCACATGTGGACTTTTACCAGGCTAAACTGCAAATGCTACTCTATAAAAGAGAAAAAAATACTTATCTATTCCGTGTTTACAGCAAAATAGTAAACACTTTTTGTTTGTTGGAAATATTGAATGAAGATAAGTACTATTCACCCGATAAAACAGAGGACTAGTCTTCTTGTAGTAGTAACCTCCCCATTGGCTTCGTTTAACGCCCTCAACAAAGTCGCAAGTTCTAGTAGACAACATATAAGGAAGAAAGATTTGATTATTTGCTTAAGATAATATTATGATAATATATACCGCTGAATTAAAGATTTGATTCGGTCAAAAGGGGTTGGTTAAAGCTAGAATATTATTTACTTCAGATACTTTTTTTCAGAAAGAAAAGAAAAAACAGACCGGTTATTAATGATTTCAAAGAAGAGAGGGAAAAAGTGATCAATGGAGAAGGAGAACGATGCAAAGTGAAATATACATTCACCATTCACTTGGGAATTTAGATATTTAGGTGAAACACATGTCAAAGCTGGAACATAGAAGTTCTATGTTTGAATTTTAAGTCACACATTAACAAAAAAAAAATAAAAAAAAATCACTTGTTTGGTTAAAAAAAATCAAGCCTACACATGAAAGATTTTTAGATCATGAATAATACTCCTATAATTAAAAAAAATCCAATTTCTTAAAATATTTAATTCTCTTATCGCATACTTTGAAGTGTTCTCTAGCGTACCTTTGATCCGTAGAGCGAAAACATTTCCACATGCAACTTTCAAATCATTGTGGCTTATACAATTACACTTACAAGCAAAATCTTAATTTGACTTTGTGAGTTTAATCTCCTTATTCCTTAATGCACTTTTGTTTCAAAACAAACAGAAGGGTTCAATTTAGGATCTTCGCTACTGCTTTTTTTTTTCTTCCTTTTTTTTTTTTGATATATGTTTCTTATTTGGGAGTTGGGATTTGGCAAGACCATCAAATTTCCAATTTCGTTAGGCATCTCTCTTTGGATGATTGGTTCGTTTAATGACCCTTGCATTATTTAGCCGCTAAAAGTACCAATAATTGAAGGAAAAAGCGCATTGTCTAAATAGCAACTATCAAAGTGTCAGCATTCACCATCTACAGTTGCATGTCACTCCAACCTTCACTTGTTCTTTTCTCTTTTACGTGATAGAAAGCCAATAATATACAATTTGTAGTGCTGGGCACAATATTTATATTAAGTCAATAAATATAAGTTAGTATTTCATTCATTTCAATTTATGTGAACTTATTTCTTTTTAGTTCGTGTCAAATAGAATGATCTCTTTACTTACTTGGAAATAATTTACCTTTATGCAATGATTTATAGCTACACAAAATATATGTGTCTCATTTTACACCACAAGTTCAAAAGTCTTCTCTCTTTTCTTAAACTCCGTACCCAGTCATATGAGTTCACATAAATTGAAACGGAGGGAATACAACATCATACCTTAATCATGGTAATGGATGTGTATTTTTAATTAATTTTTTAACCATTAAGATTAAATTATTTAATTTAATATAAATATTATGTGCGGGTAAATTTTCTACCTAAAGGTAGATTGCCCCTTGTCACAAAAAGGCATAATAGTCACACGCCTTTATCACTCCCACAAGCAACTCTCATTTCTTTTTGAGGATAACTCCTACTTAGCGTGCCGATCAATCTAATCTTTTTATCTTCAATTAGATGCCAATTACATGCTGCTATGCAACTTCGTGTCTAAAATCAATATCCTTTCCTCAAAATATATGTGATCAATTATTAAATCAATCAAAGCCCAGAAGAATTTTGCAAAAATAAAATTATATACGGTCAAAACCGAGTTTGCCTTTCGAGATTGGAATATGGATGAAGATTCGTCATCGTAATATCGAGCCATGATTCGAAGTTTGATTGTCGAGCTCGAGACTCAAAGATCGACCGATACTGAGCTCGAGTCAATATCAAAGCTCGAGGTCCAGAGATCGATCAATATCGAGCTCGAGTTAATATCAAGGGTCGAGGGTAAAGAAAACGACCAATACCGATACCGGCCAAGACCGAGATCGAGCCAAGAGACAAAGAGCCGTTATAGCCGTACTAGGGAAGAGAATCTCGGCGGAAATCAAGGAAAAGCTAATTAATTAATCTATCATGAGATCCTTACTATGTATTTTTAATTATATCCAAAGTAGGATTCCTCCACTATATTAAGAGTGGCTATCATTTGTAGACACATTCATACTCTCACATTCAGAGATTATTGAGATTTACAGAACATCTAGCAAATATTATTTTTTTTGGGTTTTTGATATTGATTCATCTTATTTATTTATCAATCATTTTCTACTCAATTTGGGTTTGTATTCATTCTTTTTTACGGTAAATATTCGATATATCTCTACTTATTTTTCCAATTTGTACCAAGTTATACAACGTATCTTTAGAACTACGTATAAATTCAACTTTATCCGTTTTTCGGATAAACAAAAATAAAGTAAACAGAAGATCCAAATGGATTTGTAGAATATTAATTTAATAATTAACGATGATTAAATTTGAAAACCATTCGTTAGGCGCCGCGCTACTTGTAAAAATACTGCTTCGAGATAAACTAAATATGTTTCGAGAAGCCCCACGAATGTCAAAAAATATTGTGGGGACGGGCTGGTCATCCACATTCAGGAGCTAGTGGAGAGAGAAGCCCCACTAATGTCAAATTTAAAGTCATGAATCTCTCATATTGACGTACTCTCCCTGATATAAAATGGGAGAAAGGGATTTTTCTTTTCTTTTTTTTTGCAAGGGAAGGAAAATTGGGATATGGAATCTTAAGACTTCCTGAAAATCAAAGACAAACGAGAGTTTCTGTAGCTAGACTTTAATTTTAAAAAAGTGTATTCTAATCGAGATTCTCCGAAAATAGATTAATAGAGTGTGTTAAGAGCCTACGATTGATATATTGAAATCAATCCTTATTTAAGACGGGCTCACTTGTCAAACTGATTTTTTTGAGTTTGGCAATCATAAATGATTAGCACTGTTGATCTTGCCTTGTTTTAATTACAAATTGTAGTAATTACGGAGCATGTTTGATTCGAAAAACTTTCGCAAGTTGAAACTTGAAAATATAGTATGATTTGGAAAATTTCAAAAGATTCTTGTTGATAAATAGGTCATGGTTAGAAAGTGAGTTATGCAACTTCTAAGAGGAGAGAAAATGACATTTGAGGTGGGACCTAAAGAATATAAAAAGAGAATAAAGATTACAACTTTCAATATAATCTTAGCTACAAAAACAGTTACTTTAACTCTGGTCCCTAAACTGTTAGTGGAAACCAATATATATATGCGTATTAGACACACACACTCCTATGATTAATTATTTATTTGCTACCAGATTTTCAGGTAGAGCTCATGTCCGCCACGCGTAGTGTTCGATAATTTTGGAAGCAAGACGTTGAAGTTTCGAGAGAGAAAAAAGAGAAGAAAAAAATGGCAAGCAATAATGGAAGAATTAGAGAATCAACTTTTTACAAAGAAGTGTTACCATTTGCAGCTATGGTGTCTATGGAATGTATAAATGTTGGATTAAACACACTTTACAAAGCTGCTACTAACAAAGGAATGAGTAATCATGTCTTTGTTGTTTACAGTTATGGTCTTGCTGCTGTTCTCCTTCTTCCTTCTCCCTTTTTCTCAACCAGGTTTCTGTTTTTTTTACTCTCTGTTTTCTCAAGTTTTTGGCTCGGATTTTGATCAATTGTTATATGTGTAAATCTTATCAAGAATCTGATAGGGGTTGAAAATTGGAAATATCTGACTGCAGATCAAGAGTACTTCCACCCCTCAACTGCTCAATTCTTGCCAAAATATTTCTTCTTGGAGTTATCGGGTACCTTTTGACTTTTTTCTTCTTCTTGTTTATCACTCTTAATCTGTCAATCTGCAGATATACTATATGTCAAAAAGTTTTCTTCTTTTCCTGCAAATTAGGATGATGATCAGATGTTCTTACTCTTATTTATGAGGAAAAAATCTATTGAATTCAATTAAAAGTCTGATTCAGGGGTCTAACTACTGCTGAACTAATTTAGAGACATCATACAGCCAACGCCAATAGAGTCGATTGATTGGTTGACCAATATACTGTAATTCTGTTTCAGGAAATTTATTCAGGATAAGTTCAATAAGAATTCTTGTAAATTTAATCCTCTTCATTATTCATGACAAACAATTAACCCAAATAGCTGCCCATCTAATTACTTAAATTAAAGATAACCGATAAAGATAAAATATATGCATAATTTATGTATTATATGCGCATAATTATATATAATCAATATATAATTTATATATATTACTAAAAAATATAAATAATAAATATAACCAGCTATTTGGGTAAAGTTATTTTTATAACTTTTTTTCATTACACAGGGATCTTAGAAGGGAAACGGGAGTGGGGCATTTGCGCGAATGGCCTTAGTGGGGCGTTTGCGTGAATGACCATTTTGAGGCCACTATTTAAATTCTTTCCTCTTCAGTGTGGTAGATTAAATTTATCAAAAAAGAAAAAATCCACCCAACTTTTATAGGCGAAGTTTTGCTCATTGTGCCAACAGTGTCAACATATAAAAAGTGATATCAGAATTAGTCTAGAACAAAATTTATGGACATGATTTTGTTTTCTTGCTTTTCGATAATATATACGTATTATATTATCGAAAATGCAGGTGTACATCACAGATAATGGGGTATACAGGAATTAATTATAGCTCTCCTACGCTTGCCTCCGCCATCAGCAATCTCGTCCCTGCTTTCACTTTTGTCTTGGCTGTCACTTTCAGGTTTTTGCTTCCTCTTCTTTTTTATCTCATGTCCTTTATTTTCAGTCGTTTTCCTTGCTTTTTTTGCGATCCCCACTATAATGACACTAGTGTTGTGTTCTCTTTCCTATTTGTCAAGTGGTCAACAACTTTGTCAGCATCCATCAATTTGTCCCAACCAAAAAAAATTAGTTAAACTCGACCAGGGTTACAGATATCTAACTTTTAGACTAAAGATTGCAGCTTTATTTTGTACTTAACTCAAAATTTTATGGCACCGTCCAACCACAAAGAAAATTAGATGAAATGGGTTTGGGGTTGTCTTAGAAGATTCATGAAATCTAATCAGGGAGAAACTTGTACTGAAGCATAGAATGATTTTCAATTCACAAAAATAAGTAAAGAAAGGGCAAATTGATGAAGTTAAGTTGTTTTAACATGGCAAAGAATTTCCTCAGCTTTCTGTTTTTTATTGTTTAGTAGAATAAATTTGATGCAGTGGAAGTGTTAATAAACAGGATGGAAAAGATAGAATTAAAAAGATCAAGCACTCGAGCCAAAGTCTTGGGCACAGTGGTTTCCATCGCTGGAGCTTTCGTAGTGACTCTCTACAAAGGCCCAAAATTATTAGTGGCGATCACGTCCACGCCCAATTTCCTTAGCCAATCTCTCAGATCATCCCAATCGAATTGGATGCTTGGCGGCCTTTTCCTCACAACTGAATATTTTTTGGTTCCTATGTGGTACATTGTTCAGGTGAAATGCAGACTTAGTTCTTGAATAGAGAGCTACCCTTTTGCAACAAAACGAAATAACTGAATTTGAGTCATTTAATTTGATGACAGACATGGATTATGAAAGAGTATCCAGCTGAAGTGACTGTAGTTTTCTTCTACAACTTGTGTGTGAGCTGCCTAGCTGCTATTGTAGGATTTTTCACTGAACCAGATTCCAACAAATGGCGAATTAAACCAGATATTGCACTGGTCTCCATCCTATGCTCTGTAAGTGAATTGAGAAGTAGGTTTGATAGTACATCTTTGTTATATATATATATCAGGCAATGCATTCTCCAGCAAATCTAAATCAATGCAATTGGATGTCCAATTCGGGCATATATGACGTGGCCAATCATTTGATGTGAAAAGCCTACCACTACGCTTTCCCAAGACTACCAAGTTGTTGTCTTTTAGCCGTCCATGTATAGAGATGGCAAATACATGGGTCGGGTCAAATTTGGACAAGTTAAAACAAACCGGCAACGGAAACTTATCAAAGTTGGATCAAAACGAATAAGGTCAAGATGAGTAAAATAACGGGTCATAACTTAATCTGTCAAACATGACCCTACTTCTCTTTTTAACTTGTTTTTAGCTTTTAACAAAATTGTGAAAGTCAATGTATTTTTTCATATATTATTAGCTTAAATTCTTCCAAATTTACATAGTCTACAGTCTCCAAATTTGCTTTTGTGTTTTTGGGTTTTGGTTGAATTTTGACTCGTCAAGTTACACTATTTTGATCCAACAGTTTGATGTGTCCTTTTGAATTGAACTCGTTGAGTCAAGTCAACAATCGGCTCATAACGCAACCCGCTTGGAATTGGACCGATTATTAACATATGAGTTGATTTTGCTAGCTCCTTTCTTGTATGACAAAAAATTGTGTGCTGCATTACACAGGGAATTTTGGGCTCATCACTAAACAATACAATTCACACCTGGGCTTTGCGCGTCAAAGGACCAGTCTATGTAGCAATGTTCAAGCCACTGTCCATTGCCATTGCAGTTGCCATGGGAGTCATTATCCTAGGAGATACTCTTTATTTGGGAAGGTACTAACTCCTCAAGTGCTCATTTTTTGCACAATAAATATTTCCTATACTCAACACATTTATTTTCTTTCATAATTTATGTCATCGTCGATCTAATCCACAACTTTCTGCTTTGACAATCAGCGTTCTGGGAGCGACTGTAATTGCCATTGGATTCTATACTGTAATGTGGGGAAAGGCAAAAGAAATGCCTGAATACGATGATTCTAGTGATCTTGAGTCTTCTTCAGCTCAAAAGTTCCCCTTGTTACACAATTACAAAAATGAAGGCATCTCAAACAAGTAAACATGTTAGATAAACTCATCAAGCAGAAAGGCAAGTCACACAAAAAGCGCGCTGTTTCTGCAAAGCAAGAAAGAAGCTATTTTCTATACACAAGGGTAGCAGTTTTATAGGAAGAAACAAAAGGCTGCTATTGGGAGAAGCCGAGCAGCAAACTGTTGGCATATATCCTTGTTTTGTACAGCTCTTTTGAAACAACATGCTCAACTTGTATCTCAGGAATGAACTAAAGCCTATTCTAGTGAACAAAAATGTATCAGGTATATAATCAAGGCATTGCTAATTAATCAAAATTAAGCAGGATGTGTGTATCCTTTCTGTACTTCAACAGGCTCTAATGTACTTCTTTATACTAAGAAAGATTGTTAAACCATAATGATTCTGCTTATATTCTATAATTCATTTCCACAATTCCCAGAATTAATTGCAGCATCTATCTACAGAGTGCTCTCAAAATTAAACACTAAAACTTGCCAGGATATGGTTGGCAAGGTGGCAGAATCAACTTAAATGGATTGGACTCATTTGTTGACTTGATCCAACATGTTGAATCCAAAACGATTTATCAATCTATTGGTCAGATGAGTCAAAATAGTGTATCCGGCGGGTCCAACATACAAAATCGAACTTGAAGATTAGGAATTAAGTAAATTTGAAGGGGAAAAAAACATAAGCTAATAATTTAAGAAAAACATCCATTTTCATTTTTCTTTTCTTCTTCATATGTTGGAATTACATGACAACCGGATATCTTGGACATATTGGGCTGCATATAGTTTAGCTAGTTGGGCCACAGGCCCATTCTCTTTATTTATTTGATCCAATTTTTTATTCTTTGTAATAAGAGGCCCACTCTATAAATAGGCCTTAGAGAACATTCTGGACAATTTTTTGGGCATAATTTTTAATACACAGATTTTTCATTCGTTTTTTGCTTTCACTTCTCTCTCTAAAAACCCTAACCATGGCTTTATCAAATCCGGTCAATCTCTGAGTTTAACATAGTATCAGAGCCATGAAATCGTTGATCCTTCATCTTCTAATCTCAGCGGTGTTACCCCTTGCCGATTTAGTTCCTTAATCACCGAAATTTCTCATCTGTTTTTCGCCGGTCTCGCGGTCGGAGTTTTCTTCTGGTTTTGTTTGTTCTACTAGTTTTTCTGCTCAATTAGCTTGGGGCGTCGTCAATTTCTAGGAGACTCCTATGATTCATCTATTCATCGGAGTTTTTGGAGGTTTTCTTCGAAGTTAGGGTTTCAGATCTGAGTAATCTTCAAGGCCTTTTACTTCTTCATGTCGCGAAGAAGTTTGGTACACTCTTTTCTATTTCTCTACATCTATTGACTTTGTTGTGTTAGGTGATTGTCTGTTGTTAGAAATTAATATTTTTTTTTTTTGAGAAACTTTCTTAAAACCATAGGTCCAGTTCAAATATTGCTCCTTATGTTCCTGAACGTACTAGTCCCTCGTTCCTCCTTCCTTCCGATATCCCAGGCGTATCTCTTGTTACTGTACACTTCTCTGGGACAGGTTTTGGAGGTATGAAGCATAATATGATAGTTTATTTGTTCGCTAAAAATAAAATAGATTTTATAGATGGTTCATACACTAAACCTGCTGAGACCTCTCCTCAGCATAGGCAATGGGATAGATGTAACAACATGGTTATATCATGGTTACCAATTCTTTTTTTCCGGACATTGCAGAGAGTGTACAATATTCAGAGACAGCTGAGAGTATTTGAAAGTAATTAAATAACATATATGAGACCGTTAGTGGTACTAAAGTCTTTGAAATTAAAAGAGAACTTTCCTCCACTTACTAGGGATGCCTAGATGTTGCCTCCTACTTTAATAAACTTAAGAAAAATTTGGATGAGCTGGAGATCATGCGCAGCAGTCATGCTAGTGCTTGTGCTTGTGCTGCTAAAGAAGGTCTCCAAAAAGAAAAGGAAGAAGATAAGGATCATCAATTTCCAATGGGTCTAAATGAAGTTTATGTAGGAGTTAGAAGCAATATCCTAATGATGCACCCATTGCCATCCCTTGATAATGTCTACAATATACTACTCTAAGATGAAAAACAAAGACAAGTCCTTCCAAATGCACAAGCTTATTCTGAATCAGCCTATTTCCATGCAAATGCCAATAAGTTTCCTCCTCAATTCTCACCTCAGCAACCATATCCACAAAAACTAAAATTTGATCAACCTAGTCAGAGATTTAATTTTGATCACAACAAGGCTTTACTTTTTTGCAAGTACTGCAAGAAGCCTGGTCATACAATTGAAAAATGCTATAAGTTACATGGTTTTCCCCAGAATTTCAAGTTCACAAAGGGTAAAAAGTTTGGTACTGCTGCTAATGTTGAAGGGCAGTCTTCTGGGGTTCCTGATCATATTCTTTCACATCCTGAGGATTCACTGGTACCTGGTTTAATCAGAGATCGGTATACTCAGTTGATGAGCCTACTTCAGCAATCTAGTCTCAATAAATCATCATCTCAACCTGCCATTATGGGTTCTGCAAATTTTGCTGGTAGTTCATCTTCCTTGCCTTTGTGTTTGAATGGTAATTCTAATGTGTACATGTTAACTAGTATAGCTGGAATGATATGAATAGTGGATTCTGGAGCCACTGACCATATGACTTCAAATAAAACTTTTATTTTCAATATTACTCCCCATCATATTCTTTATCTAGTCTCTTTGCCTAATGGTTACAAAGTAAAGGTCACATGTACTGGGTCCCTTACTCTGCTACTTTCCCTCACTCTTCATCATGTTTTATACATACCTACTTTTCACTACAATTTGATTTCAGTAAGTAAAATGATTGTTCAATTCAAATGTTATATTTTATTCACATCCTATTCCTGTATACTTTTACATGCTCATTCTATGAACAAGCTTCTCGAGCTTGGTAGAATGGACCATGGACTATACAAATTCTACTTCAACCAATCTGCTTCTCCTGCACACCTCACCTCTGGTAATTTTGATAACTCTGCATCTATTTCTCATAATGTCTTGGACAATATTAAACAGTCTACTCATGTTGTTTCTGATTCACTTGTTTCTAGCCTAATACCATAGCAAAAGTAAATGATTTTCTATTGAATGCAAATGTAGATGTTCTGGATTCTCTTCATAATTGTCACGACCCAAAATCCATGTGACCGGCACCCGGCACACTACCCAACCCGAGCGAACCAAACCATGTGATGCACCCAAATCATATGCATGAAAACCAATTTAACTGCGGAAGCTCCTTGAAAATTATATACATTTTCAAGTTAAATGATTAAATATTTTTCAATTCATAATCACACATGATGTCTTTCATGATAATAACAATGAGACTAAGTAAAATAAATATACTTTCATGTATGTCGTGTACAACCCCGTTATTACAACCTTTCATAACTATCTATGGAGCCTCTATACCAAAGAATAGAACCAACGGTTGGAGTAGTTCCAACAAAATAAAATAAGGAAGAACATGATAGCTACCACGAAATAAAAGCGGTGCTTCATAATACCTCGGAAAGAGAATCATCCTGGCCTGACCACATGCTACGTATCATATATTATCCTGAAACATGTAAAGTAAGCAGGGCCCTGGAGGGGGCCCCTAAGGGCTGAGTACACCACAACGGTTGTACTCAATAAGTGTCATAGACTCTCTCTAACTTAAGTTATTGGGACAAACTTTATAAAAATAATGCACCAATATTTGATATTAAACGATAAGAAATTTTATCAATTCACGACCCTTGTTATTTTAAATAACAACCAAGTGAGATATAACCCACAATATAAACTTTTAAAATATTTACATCAATCCAAGATTTTGGATAAAATCGTACAAAATCATTCTGTTTGCTTTAAGTCATCGAAATCACTTTCGGCTCCTTAGGCCTAAACATAAGAAAATCATCCTTACCTTTCACTGGGAGTACTATACCATCATCGACACAAGTAGGTCAACTAGGTTATGTACCTAGCGGCAAATATCATATACCCTACTTACTCAGATCGTCTCATCGTAGTGCTGTACGAATCGACTCAGCCATGCTAATAATAGCACAAAATAGTACTCTCTCGAGGGAGAGCACTTTGCCGTAGTGTATACCACAAAGTGGCCATCTACACCTACACCAGCACATGTAGTTTCATGACAACGAACACGATATATCCGAAGTCAATCTCGGTGAATACAAGTAACTCCCAAAATATTTGATACTTCAAAAATAGATTCATAGCATAATAGCATCAAATGATCTATTTTTATCAAATCATAGCATTTATAGTAAATCCAAATAATTTGAACAAAATTTAAATAAATAACCTTTTACATGCTAAAGCCTTTAGCAATTTAACATTAATCTTTAAAAGATACCACAAGTGCAATTATGTTCGTCAATATATGTGTGTGTGTGTGTGTGTGTGTGTGTGTGTGTGTGTGTGTGTGTCCAAAGTTTGGTCTTGTGCGTACTCATTTGGAACTTTAGCCCATTATGTAATTTCCAACTTGACTTAGACTTAGGGCTCTCCTTAGACCCCATATCACTTATAATATGCCTCATACACTTATTATCATATCCAATTGATATCCATCAAATTAATAGTCCTCATCTGCACACAAAATAACATAATTAGCGCACGTCAACTTTCTTAATAGCGCTTAAGTACTTCAAAAGTTTTCGGGGTGCTACATTCTCCCCCACTTAAGGACATTCGTCCTCGAATGTTTTATAAGTCACTTCTAAGAATAGAGTTTCCATCCTTTTACCTTTAACCATTATGCATTGGTACTTATGACTACATGGGTCTTATATTTCCTTTCCAAAATCTTAACTTATTTATGGCCCTCAAAATTTGGCTATCTTTACAAATTTTTAAAAATTTCGGCAGAGCTTCCCCTATAACTAGGACAAATCCAAAAACTTTAACCTGTCCAGAACAAGCCCCTACACGGGCACCAATAACAATATCGCTCAACAACCAACAATACACAATATAATGTACCATCTTGACCTCACTCGGCCGTACATATACCATCAGTGCATCAAATGTATATCTTAAAACTTTTAACTTGTAAAATATATGAATACCATTCAATATCAATAATTGCTACTATACATAGCACCCATATCATTATTATACATGCATGTATTTTCTTTTGTCATGTGTACGTCAAGTTGTACCTGAAAAGTATTTTCAAGTAAACTAAAATTTCTCTATGATTGGAACTTTTACAAATTTTATAATGTAGAATGGCACATATCCATGCTGCCTAAATTCTCAGCTTTCTCGAAGCTATGGCTCATGCTTGTTGAGAGCAAAATTATATTGCCCACTTGGTACCTGTAAACTTATCCATTCCGACTCATAGTCTCGAAATTTTCTTATAACCAATACTTTCAAATCAGCATGTTGCCCTTTTTGAGTCTTGTTTCCAAGAAAAGTCTTCTCACTTAAAACTTTTAATATTCACTAATTATCAAAGCTATTTTAGAATGTTCTTTTATTCCTTCCAAAGATTAATAAGATATTTGTCTCAGATTTATCCATCATATGATAATTTCATACCCCCACTTTCGCTCATACCTTTAGAGCTCATGTTAGATCCATAACTTGATAACTATTGTTACCAACAAGTTTGCTCTAAAAATAATTCAACTCACTTCGTTTGAGTTCATGACACTAGTTTGCCACCTACTCGCGGACATCCGTGTTCTAGTTTTATTTCTTAACTTTTACCAATTTCTTGACACCATTGTGTATCTTGTGATATTTTTCTACCAAAAATTTAGGATTGCATTTATTTTCATGCGCACCATAGACATGATACCGTAGCCCGTAAGCTTTCAACAGTCAAGAGTCATCGTTACCACGATGGTACTTGCACCCTTTTAATATTAGTGCTCTTCTTTGAACCCGTTCTTTTTACTGACATACTTTATTTTTATATAGAAGTCTCTTCTCATTTAAGAATAAGCATTGCATTACCCCTTTCTATTTTATTCCATGCAAGGTATGCACATACTAAAAGGACTCCCTTATTCTATACAATTCCACGTATAATTCAAAGTACTCCCTCGTTCTCCACAATACTTAAATTTAATTCAAATCGCACCTATCCCTAAGTTGTAGGAATACATTCAAGTTGCCTATTAAATCCTTGACTATCAGACATAACTTTCAACATCCCTGATGCAGAACATCGTAATTATTGCTCGTAATGAGTTTGTAATTGTCGTATAAGCACTTCATAAAAATTGTACCCTTTGGATCATAAAGGTTACTGATAATACCTCATTCATCTCGTTTTTAGTAACTATAACCTTTCCTCTTCTTTTTTTTTTTTTAAACCATCACTTTAAAGGTGACATCTGCTTACTCAGACGCTCCCCCACTTAGGAACAAATAAAATTTGAAACTCTTACCTACCACTCAAAGAGTTAACTCAAAATTCGGATAAATTTTTTCGGACCATTTACATGCTCACCTGCTTTTACATCCTTTATTTTGTCAAAAGCTTTCTGGTGGGCTGCCCCAATTATAAATTTCTATTTTACCGCTTCAATCTTTAATCGTACATTGTCTTTTGTTTTATCATTATACCGATATGCTCATTATTTTGACAATATGATATATTGGTTATACTCGTAGAAATTGTTTTTGTTCATTTTCGTATCCAAGTATCACGTCGCTACTAGCTGCAACATATATTGCTAAGGGCCATTATTTTTCGCAGTTACGACGTCTTTATAGTTAGCACTTCACTCTTTTATGTTCACTCTACTGTTAAAATCTCTTCTAATATTTCACCCTTCAATATATACTCCAATACAGTTCTAGCAAGTACGACTACCTTGCGCCTCTCATCTCACGCTTAAATATGCTGAACAAGTGTGACTCCCTTAGGCTAAATCCACATATCATTATATAACTTTTCACAACATATACTATCTTTACAATGCTACATGTAAGATTTACACATCCTATCTTTATGCCACCATCACGTTCTCAAGCCACACACACACACACACACACACACACACATATATATATATATATATATATATATATATATATATATATATATGAGATTACGTAGTATATATCTCTGAAAATATATTTCTTGCTCTTAAGTCCTTTCATGAAACTTTATTTTGATGGTATTCCACTGAGTATGCTAATACTTATGATAAATATGGCATGCATGTAGGGTCTTATTACCTCATGTCTTCATCACAATGTGAACTCTTTTGGTCGTAGGTAATACCACGTATTTATATCAACACGTTTCATACGATAATTGTATACTTGCATATTTTTCCATTCTTCATGGTATTGTTAACCTCGTCCATACACATTCATGTAGAGATTTATGACACATTATCATGTAGTCTTAGAATTGTTGTAACTTCTCAATCTCCAAATTCGTACCATAACCGTTTTCAATCATTGTTTTGAGCCTTACGCCGTACACCTTATATGTGTAACTTTCCAACAACTTTAA
Source organism: Nicotiana tomentosiformis (assembly GCF_000390325.3). NCBI lineage: Eukaryota > Viridiplantae > Streptophyta > Magnoliopsida > Solanales > Solanaceae > Nicotiana > Nicotiana tomentosiformis. The sequence continues at coordinate 94,373,768 of NC_090813.1, read as the reverse complement.
CTTAGCCCATGAGCCATTTCTATATTTATTCTTCTTGAATCATAAGGATACGTTTACTCACAAGTTAACTATTCTTTCAATATTGGGCATATATAGAGTTGCTTTGAGATCATTCTCGGAAATTCTCAATTTCTTTTATAATTTCAACAAAATAAAATAAGACATACCTCGACTAGAAAAACTCAAGATTATCATTTCACAATATTTTTTTTTCTTCTCTAACAACCTATATTGTTTCCTATAACCTCCAAGATTATGCCTTTTGTGCATCTCATGCTTTAATATTTTCACGCTTACCCATATAAGTTCACATACTTTATCCTCGCATACCTTGGTATGCATAATTAGAGATTGACTTTTATTTGTATCACATTCATCATCTGGAGGAACTCAAGGTTGTCATGCCCATCTTTTACATATGGCATGTTTCATCTATCCTCAACTCGTACTTACACGTGGCACTTTATTTCTTATGTGTCACTTATATTACGTATGACACAATCATGACAACAACATATCATGTTCAGAGGAAACCCGATGTCTAGTATAATTAAGATTCATGTCCCTCATCCTGTAACATTCCATTTTCGAATCATCAAGAAAGTCTTTTTCTTTTTCTTTTGGGAATGTATCTTTGGTCATTATTGACATTGTCTTAACTATGCTAAACTTCTTATGAGTCATACTATGTTTACCACAAACTTGACTGATTCATATTTACTTATCAATTAGATCCATATCACCTCTCTATATCTTGTCATGATAATTTAAGACGCAACATCTACATTTACAATATTCTTTTTTTTTGTACCTTTGCTAAACTCGATAATGATGATTACCATAGTAAACAGTCCCTCCAACATCTTGACCAACGATCTTGAATTGAATTCTAGGGCCTAGCATATGTGCCCTTATTCACATCCTTTAGTAAAATTCTTTATAAGTCAGGACATCTTCCTGACAATACTAGCCGACATCATCACCATATTTTCTTCCATGAATTTTCAGTATTCGACTGATAATCTTTATTCACCAAAGTTATGTGTGTTGACTGTATTAGTCCAATCTATTCTCAACTTATCCTTCCATTTTGAAAAAATCTGACACTTTTTGGCCATTAGCTAAAATATCTTGTACTATAACTTGAACATTGAGCTTCATTGTCGTCACTTCAATATCTTTCTCACCAGAAAATCAATACGATCGAGAATCCGTACTCTCACTTCAGGAACAAACGCACGATATAGAGTATGAAAAAAAGTGAAACTCCCTAGATGTCATTGTAGCTTTCCGGATATAAGTGTGGCCGGCAACATACCGATAAGAAGGACTCTACTTGACACGGCTCCATAGACTTCCTACGACTCGACTTAGAACCTAGTGCTCTGATACCAAGTTTGTCACAACCTAAAATTTACGTGACCAGCACCCGGCACACTACCCAACCCGAGCGAACCAAACCATGTGATGCACCCAAATCATATGCATAAAACCAATTTAACTGCGGAAGCTCCTTGAAAATCATATACATTTTCAATTTAAATGATTAAATATTTTCCAATTCAAAATCATACATGATGTCTTTCACGATAATAACAATGAGACTAAGTAAAATAAATATACTTTCATGTATGTCGTGTACAACCTCGTTATTACAACCTTTCACAACTATCTATGGAGCCTCTATACCAAAGAATAGAACCAACGGTTGGAGTAGTTCCAACAAAATAAAATAAAGAAGAACATGATAGCTACCACGAAATAACAGTGATGCTTTATAATACCTCGGAAAGAGAGTCATCCTGGCCTGACCACATGCTACGTATCATATATCATCCTGAAACATGTAAAGTAAGCAGGGCCTTGGAAGGGGGGCCCTAAGGGCTGAGTATACCACAACGGTACTCAATAAGTGTCATAAACTCACTCTAACTTAAGTTCTTGGGACAAACTTTATAAAACTAATACACCAATATTTGATATAAAACGATAAGAAATTTTATCAATTCATGACCCTTGGTATTTTAAATAACAACCAAATGAGATATAACTCACAATATAAACTTTTAAAATATTTATATAAATCCAAGATTTTGGATAAAATCGTACAAAATCATTCCATTTGCTTTAAGTCATCGAAATCACTTTCAGCTTCTTAGGCCTAAACATAAGGAAATCATCCTTACCTTTCACTGGGAGTACTATACCATCACGGACACAAGTAGGTCAACTAGGTTATGTACCTAGCGGCAAATATCATATACCCTACTTGCTAAGGTCGTCTCATCGTAGTGTCGTACGAATCGACTCAGTCATGCTAATAATAGCACAAAATAGTACTCTATGGAGGGAGAGCACTTTGCTGTAGTGTATAACACAAAGTGGCCATCCGAACACGATGGAGAGCACTTTACAACGAACACGATATATCTGAAGTCAATCTCGGTGAACACAAGTAAATCCCAAAATATTTGATACTTCAAAAATAGATTCATAGCATAGTAGCCTCAAAGGATCTATTTTTATCAAATCAAAGCATTTATAGTAAATCCAAATTTGAACAAAATTTAAATAAATAACCTTTTACATGCTAAAGCCTTTAGCAATTTAACATCAATCTTTAAAAGATACCACAAGTGCTATTCTGTTCGTCAATTTCCAAATGAAATACTTTCCAGGAAAACTTATCTTTAGCACTCAAATGTGTATAATCTTGTCAATACGTAAGTTTTGATAAAAACATATAACATTTACCTTGAGTGTCACTTTGCCAACAGGATTTAAAATAGAATTTATAAAACAGCATGACACTACATATGCAACATAATATTCTAGTACATGGAGACATCCGTACTTGTTTGTTCCCACAAACACGAAAGCACATTTGCATACAACTTAAGTATTAACTCGAAACATGCTTTTAGGGAAAGTCTCTCAAGAAGAGTAAATTTTAATCGACTTATCTCGCTTTCGCTTTATTAACATTAACAAGATTTCAATCCTCCTCCATCATTCCAATATTGATTAAAATGCTCAACATCACCAACAAGTCGATATCTACAATTAGATATCCTAATTACATCAAAATATAACCTAAGATATTGATCAACATCCATATATGGCTCACAAGTTGGCTGCAAGCCTCCAACAACTCAAATCGCCAAATAGTTTTACATGCTAGACCATTCAACTTCATTCTTATGTTTTAATACCCATTCAAAGTCATTAATGATACTACATCAATTGTCCATTGCCACCAAGTTGCTATTCATTGTCTTCCATAATCAACACTTGCAAAATATACAATTCGGGTGATTACTTAGTTGATCACTTCCATCTTTTGCTATCAAACAATTCCATAGGTTCATTCTATTCATAAATTTCATCGTCAAGATTACCATTCATCGTACTATTCATGCCATGAACAAGAGTTTTATAATCCAATCTTTCAACCATTAAAACTTGTAACAAATATTTCAAATACTTCTAACTACTCATAATAAACGAGTTTGAAGCATTGGAATTACCTTTAGTAGATCAATCTTGAAAAATAACAACTTTGGTGATTTTTGTGTTCTTGAGGATTTGATGAAGAAATCTAGTATTTGGATGTAAGAATGATGTTAAAACTCATGTATATTGAGTAATAATCAAACCAAAACATCATTAAAAACTTACCTTGGTTGATTGGACTTGATTTGAGCTCAAAATCGCCCTTTCACCTCAAGAACCCTAACCCCCAAATACTTAAAATACTCCCCTCCCCGACCTTGTATTTATAGGCCCAGATTTCTGGGTTTCGGATGCGGACCTGGATGCTTCGCATCACCACTTCACTCCTCTTTGAAGTTAGGGACCTGGACGCTATGCCAGCACTTTACTACCAGCCTCTCTTTCGGACGCGGCCTCGGATGCTTCGCATCCGCAGGCTCCTCCGCCAGCCTTTGGTAATTTGGTCATAACTTCTTGTAGGAATGTTCAAATGACAAACGGTTTGAAGCGTTATAAACTAGACTCGATGATCTTTTATCTGATAGGTTTTTACATCACATAACTCGATTATATATATATATATATATATATATATATATATATATATATATATATATATATATATATATATATATATATATATATAGAGAGATATACTCATCCAAAGTTTGGTCTTGTGCGTACTCATTAAGAACTTTAGCCCATCATGTAATTTCAAACTTGACTTAGACTTAGGGCTCTCCTTAGACCCCACATCACTTATAATATGCCTCGTACACTTATTATCTTATCCAATTGATATTCATCAAATTAATAGTCCTCGTCTGCACACAAAATAACATAATTAGCTCACATCAACTTTCTTAATAGCGCTTAAGTACTTCGAAATTTTCCGGGGTGCTACATTAATCCTGTTTCATTACCACCTTGTAATAGTCATCAACATATAAATAAAAATTATGTTCTTTGGCATCACAGATTAGGTCATGTTCCTTTTGTACAAATGAAAAATATACCTTTTATCTCCTCTAGTTTATCAGCAAAGCAATTTTTTATTTGTCCTTTAGCAAGACAACCTAGATTGTCCTTTCCAAATAGCTCTTCTCACTGCACTACTTTGTTTCAACTTATACATGTAGACACCTGGGGACCTTACCACACTCAATCCTATTATGGAGCAAGATATTTTTTGACTATAGTTGATGATTATAGCAGGGCAAACTGGACACACTTGCTGCACTCCAAAAGCTATGCTTTCACCTTGATTAAGGCATTTATAGCAACGATCAAAACCTAATTTCAACTTCCCATAAAAGTAATTAGGAGTGACAATGCCTTAGAACTTGGCTCTTCTAATTCAGCCCTTCAGTTCTTCTCTGAAACTGGGATCATTCATCAAACCAGTTGTCCTCACACCTCACAACAGAATGGGGTGGTAGAGAAAAAATACAAGCATCTCCTTGAAACTTCAAGAGCTTTATTGTTTCAATCCAAACTTACCACCAAGTTTTGGGGTGATTGTGTCTTAACAACAACCTACCTTATAAATAGGCTTTCCTCTTCAGTTTTGTCCAACAAAACATTATTTGAAGTTCTATATAGTAGTCCACCATCATACTCCCACTTGAAACCTTTTGGATGTCTATGTTATGCCATTATGCCCAAATGCCATAGGGACAAGTTTCAACCAAGAACTTCCCCTTGTGTTTTTATTGGGTACCACTATGCTGAAAAAAGTTATAAGCTATACAACTTGCATACTAAGTCAGTTTTGTTCTCCAGAGATGTTATTTTATATGAATCTGTGTTTCCTTATCATTTGGTACCATCTACTACTTCTTCCTCTACTCCATCTCCTTCTATTCCCCTATTCTCTTCTGATGCTGCTTCTGACTTGCCTACTTCTACTCCTCTTGTATCATCATCTCCCACTGTCATTATTCCAGCTGTTTCACCTGTATCTGATTCTTCTACATTTGATCTTGTTCAACCAGCTTCCCCAATACCTATTCTTGACCCTGCTCAGTCAGCCCCTCCAACTCATCCTACTCCTGCACTTAGAAAGAGTTCTAGAACCTACCAAATCCCATCTCATTTGAAAGACTATGTTGTACAACCTCCTCCTTCTGTTTCTTCTTCCAATCCTTCCTCCCTTACCACTGCACAACATGCTCCAGTAGAACCTTATTCCTACACTCAGGCTACTGCTAGCCCTGCTTGACATGAAACTATGGCCAAAGAATTTGAAGCCTTAGAAGCCAACCAGACTTGGAAAATTCTGGAACTCCCTGCTGGAAAAAAGCCCATATGTTGTAAATGGGATTATAAGATTAAATATAAAGCTGATGGTAGTGTGAAAAGATTCAAGGCTAGATTGATAGTTAAAGGGGACACTCATGTAGAAAGGATTGATTTTAATGAAACCTTCTCCCCTATTGTCAAGATGTGCACTGTGAGATATTTGATTGCTATTGCAGTTAAGAAGCAATGGCCTTTTTTCAACTAGATGTGAACAATGCATTTTTGCATGGTGACCTAGATGAGGAGGTCTACATGAAGCTTCCTCCTGGGCTTTCTCTTTCTTCTGCCTCTTCCACTTCTGGCCCTTTGGTATGTAAACCTCAAAAATCTCTTTATGGGCTTAGACAAGCCTCTAGATAGTGGTATGTAAAGTTATCACAAGCTCTTTTCTCTAGAGGGTACACTCACTCCTTGAATGATTATTCATTGTTTGTTAAGATAACATAGACCTCTACTATTTTTATTGTTGTTTATGTGGATGACATCATATTAACTAGGGATGATTTATCTGAAATTTCTGCCCTTACGTCATTCTTGGATGCTCAATTCAGAATTAAAGACTTGGGACTCTTTAATTACTTTTTGGATATTGAGGTCTTTTATCACAATTCAGATGTTGTTTTGCATCAAAAGAAGTTTATTACTGATTTGATTGCTGAATACAATTGTTCTGATGTTTCTGAGGTTGTTAGTCCTTTAGACATTTCACATAAGCTGAATTCTAGTCTTGGTGATTTGTTGCCCCAACTTGACAAATATAGGAGCTTGGTTGGGAAGCAGAATTACTTAACTCATAGAATATAGGCCAGACCTGTGTTTTACTGTTCAGCATCTAAGCCAATTTTTACAGGCCCATAGAATTTCTCACATGACTGTTGCCTCACATGTTTTGAGGTACTGGAAGGGTACTATTGATCATGTGGTGTTTCTTAATAACTCCTCTGATTTCTCTTTGTTTGCTAGTTGTGATAGTGATTGGGCTGCATGCCCAACCTCTAAGAGGTCTGTTATTGGATTTTGCATTCATTTAGGGGGCAGCCTCATTAGTTAGAAGTCTAAGAAGAAGACTATTGTTTCTTTATCCTCAGTTGAAGCTGAATACAGAGCCATGAGTAAGGTGGTTGCAGAATTGGCTTCGATTGTTAGGTTGTTGGCTGATCTGGGTGTCCCTTTTGCTACTCCGGTTCCTCTGTTGTGCGACAACCAGGCTGCAATCCACATCGTCAAAAATCTTATATTTCATGAGCGTACTAAACATATCGAAGTCGATTATTACTTTATTCGTACCAAGTTAGCTGATGAGCTCATTTCCTTGTCTCATGTTCCTACTTCTTCTCAAATGGCTGATATTTTTACTAAGTCCTTGACAGGTTTGCAGTATCGCACCTTATCGAGCAAGTTGGGAGTGTGCTCACCCTCCAACTTGGGGGGAGGGGGAGGGTGTTGGAGTTACATGACAACTGGACATCTTGGACATATTGGGCTGCAAATAGTTTAGCCAGTTGGGCCAGAAGCCCATTCTCTTTATTTATTTGATCCGATTTTTTATTCTTTGTAATAAGAGGCCCACTCTATAAATAGGCCTTAGAGAACATTCTGGACAATTTTTGGGCATAATTTTCAATACACAGATTTTTCATTCGTTTTTGCTCTCACTTCTCTCTCTAAAAACTCTAATCATGGCTTCATCAAATTCGGTTAATCTCTGAGTTTAACATCTTAAAGCAGAATGATATTCATTGATAATAATAAAAAGAAAAAAATAGAAAGAGACGTGCTTGACCGAACGGATAGTTAAGGAAAACATAAGGAAGCCGTAGCCATCACAAATAGCCTCCTTTTATTTGTGGTGGAATCGTTGAAGCAGACTTTTTAATAATTGAATCCATTTAATTAGTAAGTCTGGTTTGAGACCAAAATGTTTTGGAATTCATAAACTCTTATTATCATCAAAATTAACGAAAATTCGGCAGCATTAAGAATGTATTTCAAAGTGATTAACAAATATTTAGAAGATGCTAAATACTAGACATATAGTATCCAAAAAGGAAGAAGAAAATGCGTAGTTTGTATTAGGAAATTTGTTCATTTGATTACTTATGCATTTAAGCAAATATTCGTCAACCAAATAGCTAGAGGTGTAATGTATCAACTATTGTTTTTCTAGAAATTTTTATTTCTACTATTATTAATTAGCTTTTTGAAGTGATAAGATTGACCTCCTATTTATTAGAGTACTCCAATTTAAAATTGGTTTTAATTTAAAACTTGAGACCATTCATCATCTTCGATTAGCAGTTTGGCACGTTAGACTCTGATGTATTCACATTCTGATATATTCAAATTCTTTGGGTAGTTAGACTCTGCACAAATAAGAGCTCTAGTCTCGGCTAAGTTCGGTTGCCTCTGATCGAAAAATAATGGCCAAGGAACTTGAAACGGCCAAGTTAGAGGCCGCGGTGGTTAAAGCCGACGCTGACGAGATGGTGGCCCAATATAAGGCCGATGCCGAGGCGGCCCATGACCACTTAAAAGATATTAAATACGAGAAGTGGCAGTCATGAAGACAGGCCCTCGAGGAGATTCATGCTTGGGGTTTCGATCTATCGGCCGATATCGAGACCGCTAAGGGGCTCGAGGCCGAGGCCAAGAAGTTGTCCTACCCTGAAGAAGAAGAAGAAGACTCTGAGGGTTCCGATGGAACCAGGGGCGAAGAAGACCAGGCTGTTTAGACGCATTTTTTTTTATACTTGTGTACTTTTGTATTTTGTTAAGGCCATTTTGCCTTTGTAAAGACTGTATATAATATACAAGGCTTATTTTTCCATTCCACAGTTTAGGAATTTTTTTTTCCTTTGCCTTATTTTTTATGTTTGCAAAGATCGAAATGCCTTAGCATAAAATAGTTATGTCATGTTCGGAGGTTCGAACAGGCCTTGCGTTTGACATTATTTTGTTTAAAGCATCGTGGGGGTCCGATATGACCAGAAACCTTTTCCCCAAAGTACTAACGATTTCCCGTAGCCTTTAGTTCAGGTGTTGCCTAATGAGCTTGTCACCTCGAGTTATCCAGGCTTTGCCTAAGATAACATTCCCCGAATGGGGATGGTCGTAGCCTTTAAGATTCGGGCGCTACCTAATAGGCCTCGTGCCCCCGGGCTCCGATAGCCCGAGCCGTCCGAGTTTATTTTTTGACGGAAGCCCCCGATTGGGAGTGATCGTTCGAACCCGGATAAAGGAGGTCCTTGGGCTTGATACTTTTAGGGGATCGAATGTAAGAAATTCCTTTAGAGGAAAAGAAAAAAGAGAAATTCTTAAGGGACAAGATATTTATCCGCAAGCTAGAAACTTCTTTTTATTATTGTGCGTAATAGTTACACGTGTGTACAAGTTTTGTGCCAGGGTTCGAGTAGTCTATGCGGGAATGGTTCATTTGACCGTTTGGCCCTTACAGTAAATCCTATCGATCGAGCTGAGACCATTCAATCATAAAGTTTCCTTCCTTGCTAAAGTGGTTATCCGAGGGTAATGCCCTCTAGTGTTCGGATCTGAGCATAGAGAGGCCTCGAATATTGGGTTGTTGTTATCTTCGATACCGGTTCATAACCGGTCTTTAATTCTAAGTTAGCACGATTTTATGTTGCCTCGTTAAAAACCTTATCGAAAAACCCATTTGGGACAAAACCGATTCAAGGAAAAAAGAGTGCAACGCGTGCTTTCAGGCCTAAAGATTGTATCGTTCTTTGATGATTGCCTGCAAGTGTTAATTTATAATGAAAAAAAATGAAAGGAAATGAATGGGGTCGTACCTTAACAGTAGTATCGCTTCAAGTGGGTTATGTTCCAGTTGTTCGGTAGTTGCTCACCGTTCATTGTTCCGAGCTTGTACGATCCTTTACCGGTTATCCCGATAATTTGATAAGGTCCTTCCTAGTTCGGCCCCAGCTTTCTTTCGTTTGGGTTTCAGGTGTTTAGTGTGACCTTCCTTAGCACTAAATCCGTGACATTGAAGTGTCGAAGGTTGGCCTTTCCATTGTAATATCTCTCGATCCGTTATTTTTGGGCGACCAACCGGAAAAGGGTTGCATCGCACCTTTCATCTAATAGATCTAGGCTCGTGTTCATAGCCTTGTTGTTTAATCCCTTGGTTGCATATCGGAACCTGAGGCTTGGTTCTCCGATTGGTATTAGAGCTTCGACGCCATAAACTAGTGAGAATGGGATGGCCCCGGTACTGGACTTCGAGGTCGTACGGTGTGCCCATAAGATTTCGGGCAGGATTTCCTTCCATTTTTCTTTGGCCAGTCATCCTCTTCTTGAGGTTTTGGAGTATGGTTTTGTTAGTCGATTTTGCTTGTCTGTTCCCACTAGGGTGGTAAGGTGTTGATAGGATCCTTTTGATCTTATGATCTTTGATAAACTTGCTAACTTTTCTGCCGATGAATTGAGTCCCGTTGTCGCACACGATCTCGACCGGCATATGATGTGGTCTCAAATGAAATTGATGACTTCCTTCTCACTGACCTTTTCGTATGCCTGGGCTTCCACCCACTTAGAGAAATAGTCAGTTATAAACAATATAAATTGAGCCTTACTGGGTGCCCACGGATGGGGACCGATGATATCCATTCCCCACTTCATGAACGACCATGGTGACAAAACTGAATGCAGCAGCTCCCCGGGCTGATGAATCATCGGAGCGTGTCTTTGACATTCATCACACTTTAATATGAACTCATTCACGTCCTTTTCCATATCGATCCATTAGTAGCCGGATCTGATCACTTTTCGAACCAATGATTTGGCGCCTAACTGATTTCTACAGGTGCCTTCATAGATTTCCCTCAAAACGTACTCAGTGTCCTCTAGTCCTAGACATATCACGAGTGGGCCATTGAATATTCTTCTGAATAGTGTTCCGTCTTCGGACAGGCTAAATCGGGCTGCCTTTGTATGTAGGGTCCTCAATTTCTTTGGATCCGAGGGAAGTTTTCTAGTCTTCAGTTATGCTATATATTTATTTCTCCAGTCCCAAGTTAGGCTCGTTGAGTTAATCTCGACATGATCTTCTTCCACTACCGATCTTATAAGTTGTACGACTGCCCCCAAGTTGAACTCGTCGTCCTTGACCGATCACCCTAGGTTAGCGAGGGCATCAGCCTCACTGTTTTGATCCCGAGGTACATGTTGCAAAGTTCGTTCTTTGAACCGAGGTAACATTACATGCATCTTATACAGGTACCTTTGCATTCGTTCTTCTCTGACCTCAAACATCCCATTTACTTGGTTCACTACAAGGAAGGAGTCACACTTGGCTTCAATTACCTATGCCCCAAAGCTTTTGGCTAGTTCGAGACCTGTAATCATGGCCTCATATTCGGCATCGTTGTTAGTCAATTTCACAGTCCTAATATATTGTCTAATTACATTGCCTGTTGGTGAATTCAATATGATGCCAAGTTCAGACCCTTTTGCGTTCGAGGCGCCGTCCGTAAAGAGTGTCCAGATTAGGTCAGACATAAAATAGGCCATAAAGTCTGACAAAATTTGAGATTTAATGGAGGTCTGGGGTCGATATTTAATATTGTACCCATTGATTTTCATAGCCCATTTGGCCAACCGGCCCGAGAGCTCGGGTTTATGCATAACATCCCTTAACGGGTAAGTAGTCACGACACATATGGTGTGACACTGAAAATATGGTTTTAGTTTTCTAGAGGCTCTTAGCAAAGCGAGCGCCAACTTTTTTAGGTGACGGTACCTAGTTTCTGCCTCACCTAAGGTCGTGCTAACATAGTAAATTGGAAATTGCGTACTTTGCTCTTCCTGGACCAGGACTCCACTTATCGCTATATCCGATACTGCCAAGTACAAGTATAGCTGTTTGTATGTCTTTGACGTGTGAAGCAGTGGTGGGCTCGATAAATACCGTTTGAGATCCTCCAAGGCCCGTTGGCACTCCGGAGTCCATAAGAAATTATTCTTTTTCTTCAATAGTGTGAATAACCGATGGCTCTTGTCGGAGGACCTCGAAATGAATCGCCCTAGGACGTCTATACGCCCGGTTAATCTTTGCACGACCTTCATGTTATCCACAACTGTGATATCTTCGATGTCTTTGATCTTGTCGGGGTTGATCTCTATTCCTCGGTTGGATAGCATGAACCCGAGGAATTAATCTGATCCAACTCCAAACGCGCATTTCTCCGGGTTCAGCTTCATATTGTATTTCTTTAATATGCTGAAGGTTTCCTGCAAATGTTTTAAATTGTCCTCTACTCGCAGGGAATTAACCAACATATCGTCAATGTAAACCTCCATTGATTTTCCTATTTGTTCCTCGAACATCCGGTTTACTAGGCATTGGTAAGTGGCACCAACATTTTTTAATTCGAATGGCATCACGTTATAACAGTATGTGTCATACTTAGTGATGAAGGAGGTTTTTTCCTGATCATCCAGGTTCATCCGTATTTGGTTGTACCCGGAGTAGGCATCGAGAAAACTGAGGATCTCGTGGCCGGCCGTGGCATCGATCATGCGATCGATGTTGGGCAGACGGAAGGAGTCCTTGGGACATGCCTTATTCAAATCCTTATAGTCTACACACATTCTTAATTTATTCCCTTTTTTAGGGACTACTACTATATTTGCTAACCAATCCGGATATTTAACCTCCCGAATGGACCCTATTTTAAGGAGTTTAGATACCTTGTCCTTGATGAAAGCATGTTTGACCTCGGACTGGGGTCTCCTCTTCTGCTTGACCGGATGGAACTTCGGGTCCAGGCTTAGTTTGTGAGTGGTTATCTCCGGCGGGATCCCTGTCATATCTAGGTGGGACCAAGCGAAAATATTTTCATTAACAATAAAAAATTGAATGAGTTTTTTCCTGATCTCGAGGCTTAACCCCGTGCCTAGGTATACCTTTCGATCGGGTAAGTGTTCACTCAATACGACTTATTCCAATTCCTCGACCATTGATTTTGTAGCAACAGAGTCATCAGGGGCTATAAAAGATCTGGGGACCCGGTAGTCATCGTCCTTGTCTACCCATCATTTCTCCGATTCCATCGAGATTGGTATCAGTGATTGCTATCTGGCCCCGTCTTCGACCATCTGGTTCGAATCTTCCGATGTTGAGATGGTGGATGTTTGGACCACATCATTGACCGCAAATATTTCCTTGGCAGCCGGTTGTTCCCCATAAACTGTTTTGACTCCGCTGGGTGTTGGGAATTTCAGCACTTGGTGCAGTGTCGAGGGCACTGCTCTCATGTTGTGGATCCAAGGCCTCCCGAACAAAGTGTTGTACCTCATGTCTCCTTCGATCACGCAAAACTTAGCTTCCTGGATGGTCCCGGCAGTGTTTACCGGTAATGTTATCTCACCTTTAGTGGTTTCACATGCCATGTTGAATACGTTTAGAACTTGGACCGCAAACACGATTTGATCTTGTAGACCAAGCTGCTCCACGACCCTATCGGATGATGTTGGCCAAGCTACCTGGATCAATTAACACACATTAAACTTGAATTTTATTTACGAGTACAAATATTACCAGTGCATCATTGTGAGGCGGCACGATCCCGTCTGCATCCTCGTCGTTGAAAGACAAGGTTCCTTCCAGTATGTAATTTCGAGCTCGTTTCTCACTCGCGATAGACACTTTAGTGCGCTTCAGCATCGGCCCCTAAGGGACATCGACCCCACCAATGATCATGTTACGTGTTGAGGTTCCTCTTGTTTGGTCTGTTTGTTAGAATCCCTATTCCTGAAATGATTCTTGGCTCAGTCGCTCAGGAATTCTCGAAGATGCCCGTTGTTGAATAGTCGGGCTACTTCCTCTCTCAACTGTCGTCAATCCTTCATTCTGTGGCCTTGAGTGCCGTGATATTTACATATCTGGTTAGGATCCCTTTGGGTTGGGTCAGATTGTAGAGGTCGAGGCTACTTGGTATCTTTGATGCGTTCGATAGCTGATATAATGGCGGCAACATCAACATTAAAGTTGTATTCCGATAAACTTGGTGCTTCTTTAGGCCCGATTGGCTTGTCGAAGCTGTTTTTGCTCATGAGTTACCGATTTCTCTGACCTCGGTCACTTATCCTTTCATTTTTCATAGAGTTCTGCTCTGATCCACTGCTTCTTCGGTCTCCATTATACGGCTAATACCGTTCCCTATTCGATTCACGATCGATGTCTCTCTTGACTCTGTCTATGGTTCTGACGGGATAAAAAAACCCCGAAAGGGCCCCGAGTTGATCATCTTCCACTCTGATCTTCAATCTATACCGGTTACGCACGTCGGCCCAAGTAACAACCGGATATTCTATCAGGTTTTGTTTCAACTATTGTGAATCCACCGAGCTTCGAATATTGAGCCCTTGGGTGAAAGACTGAATGGCCCAATTATCAGCGACCAGTGGCAAGTCCATTCATTCCATTTGAAACCGGGATACGAACTCTCTGAGCATCTCGTTATCCTTCTGTTTTACTTTGAAAAAGTCTGATTTTCTGTTCTAGACCTTGATGGATCCGGCGTGTGCTTTCATGATAGAATCCGCAAGTATAGCAAATGAGTCACTAGAATTAGGAGGTAAGTTGTGATACCATATCAAAGCCCCTTTTGATAGGGTTTCTCCGAACTTCTTCAACAGTACAGACTCGATCTCATCATCTTCCAAGTGGTTCCCTTTGATGGCACATGTGTAAGAGGTTACATGCTCATTTGGGTCGCTTGTTCCATTATACTTAGCAATCTCGGGCATGCGGAATTTTTTAGGGATCGAATTTGGAACCGCGCTCGGAGGAAAAGGTTTTTGAATGAACTTCTTGAAATCCAAGCTTTTCAATATTGGTGGTGCTCCTGGGATTTGGTCTACCCTGGAATTGTAGGTTTCTACCTTTTTATTATTAGCTTCGATTTTCTTCTCCCCTGATTCTATCCGTTTTGTCAGCTCTTCGAGCATATTTATGATCTCGGGGTTAGCCCCCTATTCGTTTTCATTTGACCTTTCTGCAACCGGTTCATCCCTGCTAGTGACTTCCCGGGGTGGATCGGGTTCAATTCTGCTAGGTGCACGACTTTGGTCCTGTAACTCAGCTATCGCCGCCTGTTGAGCCTGCAATATTTCGTAGATCACCTGTAAACTGATCTCGTCTCCTCCAACATTTTGTGTGTTTTGAATTATCGATCAGGCTCCACCACCGATGCTATTCTCGGGGTCGGTAGGCAAGTTTTCATTGATAGCCACATGTGAATTAGCGTCAATCGGGCTCGCGGTCGGAATTCGGATGGGATCAACGAGCGGTACCTCGTCACCGGACGCTATGTTATTTTCACCATAATGGCCGGACTCATTGTGAACATGTAGGGATGCTAATTGAGAGTTCGACATTTTGAGTTTTAACCTGAAATTAGAGACACTTCAAAGAACAAGTGTAAAACGGTATGTGTTATGGAGATTCGTACCAAATAATCACTATTATCCCGAGCTCCACGGTGGGCGCCAAACTGTTTATCCTCAAAATCGGATAACAATTAAATTTGTAAGTGGTTTTAAGGATACGTGGACTAACTTGATACAAAATGATAAATTAGATCGCAATTGAAATAAATAATGACAAAGTAAATGCAAACCACACGAATTGAATAGTATCAGCCTTGGAAGGTTATTCACCCTCGAGTCAGGTACGCTTTGATCGATATTAGAATACAGAAGAACAAGAGCTTAAAGAGAAATAATAACAATGTATTGCTTTGGGATGCGTGTCACATTAAAATAAATAATGACAAAGTATATACAAACCACACGAATTGAATAGTATCAGCCTTGGAAGGTTATCTACCCTCGAGCCAAGTACGCTTTGATCGATATCAGAATACAGAAGAACAAGAGCTTAAAGAGAAATAATAACAATGTATTGCTTTGGGATGCGTGTTACTATGTGTTAAATGAATTATCAGACCCCCCTTTATATAGTAGATGGGTTATACTTTAGGTACAATTCCATAAAAGGTAAAAAAAATCTCTTGATTTGCTGATTGCCGGTTCCTTATTGATACGTGCCGAGATTCCCGCCGTAATATCCAACCGGTCACGAATATTTCGGTCTTCTGTTATGCTAACAATGTTTCTTCGAGCTCGATCGGGGCTAAGGTCGACTCCGGGATTACAGACTCAATGTTCTCGAAGGCAGGCGTTCTGACCACGGGTTCTAACTCGGTGGGAATCAGAGTCGATCTTCAATCTTTGGTTGTGATGTTCCGAGCCTAATCTGCCATATCGTAGGCGAGCTCGATTTCGACCGTATACAATATAAAAGAGAAAGAACATGTTATTTGTGTTGAAGCTTATCCACCACAACACAAATAGCCTCTCTCTTTTTTTCTTTTTCTTTTTCTCTCTTTTTGATGGAATTGTTTACATTTTAATATACAGTTAGCATTCTTTTGGATTCCTTATGCATTTCAAATAATTTTCTCGTTTAAATATTAATCCTCAACATTACCGATTGGTGCAATGTGTCAAGGTGTATAAAATATTTACTACATTTACTTTTCAATGGATGAGTTTGGAAAAAACGAAATTTCAAATATCATTCGTGTAAGCGCAAAATTCTTATTGAGCCACCATCCAAATGGCGTCGTCCACGACTTTGAATGAAAAAAATTGTGAAGAAGGGAAATTGATGACTACTTGTTGGCCTCGAGTTTTAGAATATTAGTACTTCAAAATATTGACCCATTCATTGTATTCAATAAAATAGAAAATATTCTCGGTATACGCATGCCACTTTGAAAAAATTATATCCTCCATTTACTCAATTATACTAGCTTCCCATGAAGTAGATACATAATCCTTAGTCGTCTAGACGTACGACTGATATTTTTTCTGTGATTGTGTTTCTCTCATATTTCATTATAGTCCTTTGAGTTACCTATCAAGATTATTTTTCTTTCTTTATTAAACCAATATAATCAATACATTTAAACATACATTAACATGAGAACACTAACAAAATAATTAGCTGCACAAATCTCTTGATAGAAAAAATTCGGCATTACTATCAGGCCAAAGTTTTCGTTGGCTTTGTTTAGTTATCTTAGAAAATTCTAAATTGAGCAGGTATATATCCAAATGTAAATTAAAAGAATATAATTAATGAATGATTAGACGTTTTTAAATAAATAAAAGCTTGGCTGCAAAGTAGGTTAAAGAACAAAAGGATGAAGATATTGACGGTATTTTGGCATTTAACAACCCAAGTATGGACAATTCTCTTCTGGAACTCGCTATCTGTCTTCTTCTCCTTCTTCTTGTCTGTTTATATTTGCAAAGTCGATCGATGTTAGTTGTAATAGTGAAAATAGAAATTTATACTGTTGAATTTCATTAGAGTACGAAAATGTCCATTCATATTGTAATCATTAGGATTAACGAGGTAACCATCCTACCTACCGAGTTTAAAGAACTTTATATTTCCTTAAAAAACAATTAGATTAGATTATTGGAGCAAATTTTTCTACTTGGTTAAATTGTTATAAGATCAAATTATTCCTTTTTTTATTGCTTTAATGTGTCGTATTAGGCAATTCGATTTTAAAATAAGTCTTATCGTTGGAAAACTTGATCAGAAAATGTAAATGAAAAGTACCACTGCATATTTTAAAACGCACCATATATTATACTTAAGCATAATCTCAGCACGTAACAATTGTCATTTAATTTTTTTTTTTAGAAATTAGATAATTCTTATACTGAATCAACTGCTATATCTGAATGAAAGCGAAAGTGATGGTATGTCGTGTGCACGGCCAAATAACTAAGTCATTTATTTCTGTAAAAGGAACAGATGATCTCTATTAGGTACCGATTTATCATGAAGATACTATCATTTGTTATAAATTTCATAATATATGAATTGTGATACGATTAGGACCTATTTAATTAATTCTAATGCAACTTTTCTTTAGATACTCTTATTTAAGTATTCCTTCTTTCACATTTTATTCGGTACAAAATAGTATTGCAGAATTTAATATCAGAAATACCAAATTCTGTACTCTGTTATTACATTGCGTAGTTAAAACCGCGTCATATAAAAGTCTAGATTGGGTGGTTAAGAACTGCGACAGAGATTCACACGACACGATATCATTTCTACATTTTATTGTTCTTTCTTCTCTCCAAGTTAAACAATTTTAAACTGGGAATATATGAAGTTTTTAAATTTTTCGTTTCGTCTATGTCGTACTTTCAATCGTCATACACAATTGACAGTGTCAAATTTTAAACGAAAAAGCGGATCAGCTCACATTAAAAATTTATGCCAAAATAGTTTTAGGGCCCGTTTAGCCATAAAAAAATTTCACTTTTCCCGATTTTTTTCCACTTTTTTTCGGAATAATTGTCTGGTCATGAAATTTTCAAATCCAACTTGAAGTTAAATTCCGGAATTCGAAAAGCTCCAAAAAAAAAAAATTTAAAATTGGAATTTCACAATTCTGATGTCCAAAAGTCCACTTAGATTTTAGCTAAGTCCTCAACCGTGCGATTTTTTTCTACAAAAACTGGCTATTCAGTCACATATATACGCAACCAATCATCTCAAACTTACCACGAGAGGGTTATGGTGGGTGAATAATATCCGTTAACTATAGGTGTTGGATTAGAGCCATGTAACTTGTAAGTGAAAAAAAAAACTATCTAAATTGTGTATTGCGAATTATTTTTGTAGCAAGACAACGTGAGTTTCGATTACACTACATCATAAAGAAACAACACGTTTAATGTACTTACTTTTTATGCGTATTTGAAGTTGTCATTTGTACTAATTGGTAACCTATACGTAGCTTTATGGAGTTTAAGAGAAAAAAATATTTAAGACTTTTAAAATTTATGGTATTAAAAGATTAAAAGGGTAAAAGCTTTGTGAGATGATAATATTTGTGTGTCTCTAAAAAAATTTCATTAGGGGTAAAATAAATAAAATAAAAATTTTAAAATTAAATCATTTCCAAACATAAAAATATGTAATTCTTTCTAATAAGGAAACTGTATACAAAAATTGAACGGAGGAAGTGTATATATCGTCACATGAAAATAATTTTTCAGCGTTTTCTTTTTACTCCGTCTGATATTTTTCTCTTCGCGGTCCTTTTCTCAACGTATACAGCATTAATTTCCACCTCTCAAATTTCAAGTGGAACTTATCTGTTTGCCTACAATTTTAGAATTGTCAAATTAAAGCCATGCATCTATTAGTATATTTTTGCTACGATCCTGCCTTCTTCTTCTGTTACTTATCTCTATAAATAGAAAGGATGTTGCCTCCTTATGTACTCCAAAGCATACGACGTCATACTAAAAGTGATATTTCTTGTATTATAAACTAGAAAAAACAATGTCTTTGGTTATGGATTCCCTCAAGAATCTCTTGCTCTCCCCTCTTCGTGGTTTCATCCACAAAGATTTCCATGATATCTTTGAGAGAATGACTCTCTTGAGCAAGCTTTTGTTTCTGGTAAATTTTCACTTAGTTAATTATTCTGCCCTAATTCTTGATTGCCGTAATGCTAGTGGGTGATCATTTAATTTTGTTTTATTATTCAAAAGTCACTTTTTTTTTTGTTACGTAAAAGTTATTTCATTTTATATTCATTACCCAAAAATTACTTTTCTTTCTTTTGTTACACAAAAATTATTTTACAATGCTCTAGTTATCACAATAGTCACTTTGACCAGATTTTATAAATATTTTACTTTAAAAGTCTATTATGCCCTTGACATTATAAATCCTCTCATTTATGCAACACCTTCTATATTATATGCTATATAATATAATTTTATCCATGTATTTTTCTTATAATTAAAATAACTTAATATTATTTTATTTATTATTTTTATAATGTATTTGTACATTTAATTTTTTTTCTTAACATTAATTTTTGAGATATATAAGTAGCATTATTAAATTTATCGGTGATATTACCGTGAACAAATCTCAAGTCCACGTTCTTAATCATGCTTCATGAAATATTTTAATAAAAATTATAAAATCAAAGCTCACTGATTTATCAGCCAAGTTATACTCATTAATCCAATAAATAGAATACTTACATTTAGCACAATGATACATTGGATTATTACTTTCAAATAAATAATATCAACAAATAAAGCTTTAAAAAACTTAATATTAAACACAAATATATTTGAAACTTTTTCTAAAATTCTTATTAACTATAATAAAAAAAAAACTATCATTTGTTAAACAAATCTATTTTTATTATTTCAAATAAATATTAAAAATAAATATTTTTATTTTTTAATATTTAAAATATGTTCATGTTTGAATATGATTAAACAAATTGAGTGCCATGAAAAAATTAAATATACAGATATATTATAAAAATAATAAATAAAATAATATAAAATTATTTTACTTATAAGTAAAATACCTAGGTAAAAATATATTATATAATATAGAAGGTGTTATATAAATGAAAGGATTTATAATGTCAAGGGAATAATAGACTTTTCAAGTAAAAGTATTATAAAATCTGGTTGTTGTGACTTTTGTGATAAATAGAGTAAAGTAAAATGATATTTGTATAACGAAAGAAAGAAAAGTGACTTTTGAGTAGTGAACACAGAGTTAAATAATTTTTATATAATAAAAAAAAGAAAAATGACCGTTGAATAATGAACGCAAAGTTGAATGACCACCCATGAAAATTACTCTTACTTTATTAGAAAAAACTAGATTTTACCTTTTGAACTAATGGGAAGACTGCCTCCGACGATAAATTTGCGCTGCTTTTGGTCCTTTTTGCTATTATTTTTTTTAAAAAGTACAAAGATCAAAGTTGAGAAAAGAAGGA
This sequence comes from Nicotiana tomentosiformis, assembly GCF_000390325.3. Taxonomy (NCBI): domain Eukaryota; kingdom Viridiplantae; phylum Streptophyta; class Magnoliopsida; order Solanales; family Solanaceae; genus Nicotiana; species Nicotiana tomentosiformis. Next base: position 94,353,087 of record NC_090813.1, on the reverse strand, counting down.
CTATCCTCTAATTTTTTTTATACTTTACACGTTAAATATGAAACATATGTGTGATTTTCAAATCGCAAGAAGTGGCAGTTTTCTTCATTTTCCGCTTGAATCGAGTTTTATTCGATATCAGCTGAACCGATATTATATTCAGCTGATTTAAGAACTTGTTCATTGTACGTGTGCTCCTCTGTAGATACGTACATTAATATATGCTACAAAGTACAAACTTAATACTAAAATAATATCTTACCTCTAGCTTGGAATTGTATTTTAGTTTGTTCTTCTTGCATGCCACACCTGCTTCATTTTTTTTGGGTAATGTACGTTTTAATTATGCATGCAGATTGTTCATTTGGTTGATAAGCTGAATCTGTGGCACCGTCTACCAGTGTTGTTGGGGCTGCTTTATCTTGGAGCGCGGCGGCATCTGCATCAGGAATATAATTTGATCAACGTCGGAAAAACACCTGTCGGCGTCCGATCAAATCCGGCCGATCACCCTTATCGAACTGCTGACGGTAAATACAACGACCCCTTTAATGAAGGTGCAGGCAGTGAACTTTCATTTTTTGGGAGGAATATGCTACCTGTTGATCAGCATAATCAGGTATATTTTTGTGAGGTTATAAATTATAGATATTGTTTCCCTCCTATCTTAAAATTCAGCAATTGTCCAATAATCTTAGAAATGCTATGTTTATTTGAACTTTTAATAAATTATCAACCTCCTATATTCGATCTATATATGATTCATTATCGGCATCATGATATGGTTTTATTTTTTTTTTTCCTTTTCACAGTACTATTTGTTAACTTGACTTGTGTTCTTTCTTTTTCCGACACCATTTGTTTACCGTCTCTTTTATTTTAATTTAGTCGGTAGATTTTTGAGTTATGATTGTTATTTATAAATTACTTATTTGGAAGCATTTTTTTCGGTTTTGGTTTTGTTATTTTGTTAAACGAATCTTCCTTTCTTTGTTCAAACTTACTAATAGGTTAGATGAAAAAAGAAATGAAGAAAATATATCATGATACAAGAAAAAATAAATATACAAATTAAGAGGATGAAGTTTAATGTAACGGCCAAAGTAAACACTGCATTTTTGAAATCACTATTTTAGTTAGTGATAAAATTTTGAGATGGCATGAGAAAAATGTCTATAGTTAAAAATTGAAGAGGAAGTTTGATTTTCAACAGAAAGTTGTAAGAAATGTATGAGTTCATATAGTATCTCAAGTTAATTTAATAATTGGGTTCATAATTAAATATTTATTGATATATAGAAGATTTCTAAATACATATACAAAATCTCGGTAAAAGTTGCTTGATTCATATGAACTCATAGTAAATACTGATCCACTCGGTGCTAGAATTTTTATTAAGAGATGTCAAAATTTAAAATAAATAAATACTATATGAATAAGACAAGGAAAGTCAATACATAGTTTATATGCAAAAAATAATATTTTTTACCAATCAAAATAGTATAATTTTTAGTTGGAATATGTGGCTCCGCCACCGGGTAGATCCGCCTCTTATGGGGGTGGGGGTTTGGAGAAATTTTATGTTTCTTCATGTGAAAGAAATTAGGGGTGTGCATAGATTGGATCGGATCGGATTTAGCACATTTTGGATTGAAATTTCGGATTTCGGATTTCGAATTCTACAAAATGCAATCCGAATCCGATCCGAATTAATATCGGATCGGATCGAATTTTAAAGTTTGGATCAGATAATTGTTCGGATTTTCGGATCGGATTATACGTATTGCTAATATAATCGGCTAATACATCTGCCTTATTTGCTTCTTTTGTGTTCTGTGTGCTCATACAAACATCTCTTTGCTTTTCATCCCTTTTATCAGCATTGCATCTCTAAGAAAATATTTCTCTAGAGGTTCGAGTTGTTATGCCTCTAAGTTGCAAAACTCATACTTATATGTTTTTTTGTAGAAGAGGCAATACATCAAGAAAAAATCATGTTTCTTCAATTATGAGGGTACTATGGTACCAATATAGCTAAATCTAGCAATTGTAAAGGTAATAATTTGGAGGAAGATGTAAAGGAAGTACTGGCTATCTGAAATTAAAGTTTAGTATTTATGCCCTAATAATTTCGGATCGGATCGGGTTAAAATTATACCAATCCGAATCCGATCCGGATATCCAAAATTTTAATAAACATAATCCGAAATCCGATCAAAATATCCGAATTCGGATTGAGTGGTCGATTTGAATTTTGAATATCCGATCCAAATGCACGGCCCTAGTAGAAATCAATCAACAATACCTAACTAAAGAAAATGAACGTACAGTGCATGGCAACTTACAACGTTTGTCTCTTGCATTGACAATTATTAAGGTTAAGGAACAAAACAAACTTTTCAGATGTCTCATTTTGTTTCTGGCGCAAAGGTGACAGTGCATGCATGGTCCCAATTCGCCAAACTTAATTTCAGATTTAAAACCGTCTTAGGGGACCAGTACTTGCTCAATAGAAACAACAGTGCTCATAATATCTCTGTAGTCTTAGGCTATACTATTAATTAGGGCTACACAAGTTGGTATGCTTAAGCCCACCCATTGCCGAATTAAGCTAGTCAAATATACAGATTAATGGTATAGCTACTGACTTCATAGTACTCACTTCGTTTCAATTTATGTGAATTTATTTCTTTTTTAGTTCATGCCAAAAAGAATAATTCTTTTCCTTATATATTTGAAAACAATTATATTTACATTTATGCAATAATTTATAGCCACACAAAATATATGTGCCTCATTTTACACCATAAGTTCAAAAGTCTTCTCTCTTTTAACTCCGTGCCCAATCAAATAGGTTCACATAAATTAAAACGGGAGAGTATTAATTAAACCGTGCATATACAATTAAGTGCCTCATCAGTGAGCGGCCATGTATAGGTTTAGTAATCTTTTATAGATGACATAATTAACATATAATGAATGAGTATTAATTATATACACTGCCGGTGGATGAACTTTTACACCGTGGCGGAGGTAGCATTGTAGTTACAAGTTCAATTGAACCCATACATTTTGATTATGAGTATAAATTTGTGTGTAAAAATTCATTAAAATTATAAGAAATAGTAGATATGAACTCATAACTTTTAAAATATAATGTCATCAATGCTAAGAACCTTAAATATTGAACCCATAAAATTTAAATTTTGGATCCGCTTATGCTTTTACATTATCAATGTAATATCTCTAACAAGTTATAGCAGGTTTTTGTTACCAAGTTATCATATCATGCTTGATTAAAGATTTATACTATGATTGTATGTCATTTTACTTGATTATATAAATAATATATACAATAGTAGTGTTTATAATTTAAACGCTGAAAGGCTCTATATATATATATATATATATATATATATATATATATATATATATATATATATAGCAGTAAAATATGATTGCATTAATCATGTCAAGGGTGTATGGCGACGAAGTTGCTCGTTCAATTCATTGGTAATATTGATGATCATTTATAGTTCGCTGTTATGGTGGTATGGGACTATAGGTATTGGTACTCCTACCTCCTTTGCCGTGCACTCACAAGCTAAGAAGAAGAAAAAAAACCTACTAGAGTACTAGGATGCTAGTAACTAGTACAGGTTTTACAGGTTTACGTTAATTGATTTTGTAGCTCTTTATAAATTTGATTTTTGTTTTATGATCTTATTTTTTTTTTTTTTTTTACACATAAAAGAATTACTTTTACACGTAAGAGATTTATTTTTTATACATAAGAGATTTAAAAACGTCATTTTTTTTAATTTTAAAATTTTAAAGGGGCATGATATACAAATAACACCAGATTTTAGGGTCGGACATGGGGTGGGCACTTTTGTCTAATAATTTACGTAGTACATAGTACTTATTCAATAAGCTCAATGCTCACAAAATTCGTACAGTTATTAATTCGGAAATTGGCATTTATTTTTGTAAAGGAAAAATCAACAAACCTAATTTATAGAGGCATACATATAATTAAGAGAATTAATTGAGTAAATAATGGGCTCTAAACTGTTTTTTTTTCCTCTAAAAAAATGAAATGCAGTTAAAGAAGCCAGACCCAATGGTAGTAGCAACGAAGCTGCTAGCTAGGAGAAATTTTGTGGACACAGGAAAACAATTTAACATGATCGCTGCTTCTTGGATACAGTTTATGATTCATGATTGGATCGATCATTTGGAAGACACTAAGCAGGTCAGAGTTCAGACAAAGAATACTACTCCTTTTTTACATACCACTTCTCGAAACAATTTAATTATTAACGATATTCTTTCCTTAAATATGGAAAATTATTTCCACTTGAATTTAAGGTGTAGATACTGACATTGTAATTAAGTTTTTTAGTCAATTACAACATGTTACTTACCCTTTATTCTAGGTACTAATCAATTAAGCAATAAATAGATCTAGTTACATACAAGTATCTTTTGAGTACTACCATCGCAAATGATGTAAACCTAATAGTATATTATTCGAAGGGAATAATTCAGTGATGTAGTACATTTTTGGTACTGTAAATTTTGTGCACAGATTGAGCTTAAGGCAGCTGAAGAAGTTGCAAGTCAATGCCCACTAAAGTCCTTTAAGTTTTTCAAGACGAAGGAAATTCCTACGGGCTTTTATGAAATCAAGACCGGTCATTTGAACACGCGTACTCCCTGGTGGTAAGATTACATACTAAAATTTTACATTTTTACATAAAATATTATGCTTATCAAGTTTTTTAAAAAAACGTATTTTCTATTCTTTATATAGACGGTAAGTAATATGTAGTTGTACATGAAGGGATGGAAGTGCTATATATGGGAGCAATGCAGAAGTTTTAAAGAAAGTGAGAACATTTAAAGATGGGAAGCTGAAACTATCAGCAGATGGGCTACTCGAAATAGACAAAAATGGGAAAATCATATCTGGTGATGTTCGCAACACTTGGGCTGGACTTTCAGCACTACAGGCTCTCTTTGTTCAAGAGCATAATTCTGTTTGTGACGCCTTGAAGGTACTAATCATATTCAAATTTTAAGAATTAACCCAAATAGTCATGCATCCACCTAATATCTTAAACTAAAGATAGCCAACGGATATATAATATACGCTATATTTCATGTATCATATATGGATAATATGTATAATCTATGTAAACTAGACAGAAAAAGTAAACCCGCTATTTGTGTAACAATCCCTACACTAAAAATGTGAGATAATTACAGGTAACTATCCAATAATAGTAAATCAATAACCTAAATTTAAAAAAGGTTTATCTCCTACAGCTCAAAATCCTCGATATTATTATTATTATTATTACATAAGCTATGGACATTTGAGAATTTCTATAACTTGATTTGCTATGTTGCAGCAAGAATATCCAGAATTGGAGGAGGAAGACTTGTATCGTCATGCAAGGCTGGTCACTTCTGCTGTCATTGCAAAAGTTCATACCATAGATTGGACTGTTGAGCTTCTCAAAACTGATACCCTTCTTGCCGGAATGCGTGCCAATTGGTTAATGCTCACTCCCATATACTTTCTTCGTTCACTTTTACTTGTCCACTCTACTTAAAATGCATTTTCATTGTTACTTATCCACTATACTAAATCAAGAGAAAAATAATTTTTTTTTTCCAGTTTTACCCTTATCATTAACTGCTCATTCACCAAATAATTTTTCAAGACTTTTGGAAATACTATCATTATTATGGGTAAAATTATAAATACATACTTTATTTTATTTTTTTTAAGGAAGTGCAAAGTCAAATATAAACAACTAAAAGTGAACAGATGAAATGAATTACTAGTTTTATTCATTTTGTCATACTTCCATATTACTCCACTAGTTGGTGTCTAACTAATAATTTAAATTATATCGCAGGTATGGATTACTAGGGAAGAAGTTTAAGGATACATTTGGGCACGTTGGAGGTTCTATTTTGGGTGGTTTTGTAGGAATGAAAAAACCTGAGAATTATGGAGTGCCCTACTCCTTGACTGAGGAATTTACGAGTGTTTATAGGATGCATCAACTTCTACCTGATAAGCTGCAGCTGAGGAATATTGATGCAACACCTGGACCAAACAAATCTCTCCCTTTGACTAATGAGTAAGGCGTCATTAATATGTATAAGGAGTATTATTCTACGTGGTAAAATACTATTTCGCCAAAAATAACATTTCACTATTTGCAAGTATAAATTTGATCATAAGTATAAAAATAATAAAAAGGGCAGTCCGGTGCACTAAGCTCCCGCATGTGCGGGGCCCGGAAAGTATAAAAGTATAAGAGTCTATCGTACACAGCCTTATACTGCATTTCTGTAAGAGGTTTGTTCTACGGCTCGAACCCGTGACCTACTAGTCACATGACAATAACTTTACCAGTTACATCAAGGTTCCCTTCAGTTAAGTGTAAAAATAATGACCAATAATGATTGAAAATTTGAATTTTTTTGTTTTCAAGTGAAATTAATAGAAGTTTATGATTTTTACTCCACGAGACTTTAACCTTTTCTTTAAAGTAAAATTCATGCTTAAATAAAACTTAGCTTTCAAACGACTTTTCAACTTCAATTTCTAGTACATATTTTTCGACTTCAATCAAATATTTTTCAAGCTAAGCCCCTACTAAATAGCTTGTGTTTACAAATGTAATTTCCATGAAATTGTAGGATTCCCTTGGAAGATTTAATTGGGGGCAAAGGAGAGGAAAATTTATCAAAAATCGGTTTCACTAAGCAAATGGTATCAATGGGTCACCAAGCCTGTGGAGCTCTTGAGCTTTGGAATTATCCAATGTGGATGAGGGATCTTATTCCTCAAGATGTCGATGGAACTGATAGGCCAGATCATATTGACCTTGCAGCCCTTGAAAGTAAGTTCAAAAATATAAAATAATCGAAGAATGATACAGAGATAGAATAATCGAAGCAAATGACTTTGTAACTTCCACCTAAGAAAATTATAAAGTATACCACTAAAATTTTAAACAAAAGATAATTTATAAAATATTTTTTCTATTGTTTTCATCTAATTTTTATTTAATTTCTCTTAGAACACTAGTAAATTACATCTTTCTAGTAATCCATTCCACACAGTTAATTGATTATGTTTGGATATATATGACAGTTTATAGGGACAGAGAAAGAAGTGTTGCTAGGTACAATGAATTTCGCAGAGGAATGCTGCAAATTCCCATCTCCAAATGGGAAGATTTGACGGATGATGAAGAAGTCATTAATACACTTGGTGAAGTATACGGTGATGATGTAGAAGAATTAGATCTGATGGTTGGAATGGCTGCGGAGAAAAAGATTAAGGGCTTTGCCATTTCGGAGACTGCCTTTTTCATATTCCTCGTCATGGCATCAAGGTTGGTAAATAAGAAAGAAATAAGTTTTATTTAAATTCCATATACTGATTGTATAATAAAAAAGTTTACAAGCCGTGTATTTTAATTAAGTGTAGCACGTAACAAATCCTAATTTTTATGCATTATCGACTACAATCTTTTACGTGATATATTAGTATATAAAAGTTAAACCCATTTTTATGATAAGTAATAGAATAGTAGAAATGATAATTGATCTGCCATCATATATTCAACTGTAATGATAATATAATTTTTTTAATGTGAGTAAAACTCAAATATTTTGAAGAATTATTAATAGACAATGGTGGAGCCACCTTATAGCAAGGGGTATCAACTGACACCCCTTCGTGGGATAAATATACTTTATATGTAGGAAAAACAATTATATTCATATATACTATATGTTGACTCCCTTTGATATTTTCATATATTCACTTTTATATATTTCTACACCCCTTAATAAAAATCCTGACTCTGTCACTGATAGAAAGTTGATTTGCAAATATGCAGGAGGCTAGAGGCAGACAGATTTTTCACCAGCAATTACAACGAGGAGACATATACAAAGAAAGGATTGGAATGGGTGAATACAACTGAAAGCTTGAAAGATGTATTAGATCGACATTACCCTGAAATAACTGAGAAATGGATGAACTCAAGTAGCGCATTCTCTGTTTGGGACTCTACTCCACAACCTCACAATCCTATTCCACTCTACTTTCGCGTTCCTCCGCAGTAAATCCATCATTTGACTTATTAAGGCAACCGCATATTGGGATTCTACAATATTACTGCATGTTTTATCAAATCTTAATACGAAAATAATGTGCTTGATTTAATTTTACCTGCAAGTTTGTAATAAACTGAGATGATTATAGCCGGTCAAATTTATTATTTACTTTTTCTAACCGGTATATATAGACTATATATTGATTATACACAGTTATACATATACTATACGTGAATTATATATATTCATCGGATATTTTTAGCTTAAGACATTGCCGGCTCGACCCTGCAACTAAAGCGAAAGCTTTAGGCCCCCAAAAATAGGAGCCCCCAAAATTTACTACTCTTTTGTGTTTATAAATTATAACATATGTTTTATCTATTAATATAAAATAATTACTACTAATAGTTATGATTAATTATAAGAAATTTTTTGGATCATTTACTGGCTTACTGCCAACTTACAAACAATCAGTAGTCCCATACTTACATATTTTATATTTTATGTTATGTTTTAATAGATGTACTTGAGGTCATTATGAATAGAAGTCGTTGACAATTAAATTTGCAGTTACTTTATACTTATTTCACTCTAATTTGAATCATTTTTGTTTACAACTTTAGTTGTATATATTTTTTTCTTTTCAAGCTACCATAAACACGTTTCAAATAAATTAGTCCGTGAAAAAGCTCCAAATTAGAATATAAGTATTTAGCACATGATCGTTGCTTTGGAAGGCCGTGATCAAAATTATATTTTAAAAAATCTTATTTAAGATTAACAAAGTTTCAATAAAGATTGGATTGGTTACATTATCAATTGAAAAAAAAAATTGCTCTATAAAAACTGATCATAAAAAATAATTATCAACTTTGCATCTCAAAAAATAAACTTCAAAAAGAAAAATATGAGAATTTTATTAAATTTGTCTAAGGCCTCATGTTAAAGATTTAGCTTTAGGCCAACTACTCTATTGAGCCGCCTATGGTTTAATTAGGTAGGTGGTTATTTGAGTTAATTTTCATGATTTTAATTATTATATACAATAAATTAATCGAATGTGACATCAGTAAATTTCCTAGCAAAAAACAAACCGAACCAAACCATTTCGACTCTATATCCGTCCATTTGAAATCATTTACACTTGGGACTCACCTAGGCCCATTGGACAAGTGAATTAGTCATTATTCATAAGCCTAGTTTATTAACAACAAAGAATGATTTAAAAGGATCTAAGATATCCTTTCCTATCCCCACCCAAAGAAGAAAACTATAAGATGATAGAATAAAACTTTATCCTTATCTACTTATCTAGGTCATACTAGACTATAATTAAGGAACTAAGTGTTCCGATTTCAACTCGAATCTTTTAAAATTCGAACCAACTATCTCCGCAAGTCATATAATAGTAAAAACACATACGGGGAGGTCAATGAGGAACCTAATTAAGTCAAAAATTTCCTCCTTATAATCTCTAATAAAAAATCATTCCATGTATCAATGGGTCCTGGCAAGCACCAATGGATGCAGTCGCTGTAGCCCTTCATCCATTTATTACCCCAATATGCTCCGGGATGTCCATCTGCTCTCATTAACATGGCTCTAGTCACATCCATTATCTCGAAATTGTTCCCCATTTTCTTCCCATCTTTTCTTGCTCTTTCAACTTCTTCAATTTGAATGTTTCTAAACTCCCAATCTTGATCACCAATTTTAACTTCTTCTCTTGCAAATGGTCTTGTTCTATTGCAAAAACCTCCTTCATTCCATGCTCCATTCTCAAATTGACCCGCCGAAAATGTTCTCAAAAGTACAACAATACCTGAATATCAAAGGCGGATGCAGACTTTTAGCCATGATTCACCTGAACTTAAATTTTTCTGTCGATATTGTCATTTTAGCAATGTGTTTGTGAAACTACTAAAACTTCAACAAATATTATATTTGAATTCTTAATTTCATATGTTAAGAATTTTAGTAATTGAACCCATCAAGTTTAAAATCAGAACACGCTTATGTACCTGAGCATTCCTCACAATCATTTATGTACTTGAAAGCAGCTTGAAATGCTCTTCGAATAGCATATCCTGGGCCAAGATCTTGGACTCCTGCTTCCCCACAATAAACACATCCAATAAGATTGTCATTTTCATAAAGGTAATTGGGCCGAAGGAACCAGTGCCCATCTGAGAAAATAGCATAATCTACGTTGGGTAAATGTTGGGTCCAATTTCCATTTATTTTGTCCAAATGTAAGTCAAAGCCGCCCGTGAATGAGCCGTTGATTACTCTCTCAGTGGCAAAGACAAGGAATTCTGTGCGGAGGACCATAAGAGTGAAGTTGTGACGAGGAAATATCCATGTTCTGAATTTGTCTTCTGCATCCTTGTAAATGTCTGTTGGAGTTTCTTCCTGCAATTAATATTTTTCATTCTACTAGTGATAAAATGATTCATAGCACCGGGCCATATTTACTCCTTATTGTTTTTGCATGTCATTTATTTTCTGTTTCTTATGTCGTTGTTATTCTTTCTATGGTTTTTGTTGATGGTACTGATATGTTGTCTCTTCTCGCCTTTTTCGTCTTTTTGAGCCGAGGGTCTATCGAAAAACAGTTTTTCTGCCTCATCGGAGTAGGGGTAAAGTCAGCGTACACACTAACTTCCCTAGACTCCACTTGTGAGATTTTACTAGGTCGACTCGTCGTTGTTGTTGTAGTGATAAAATGAGTTAAATTTGCGTTAAATTATGACATTTAATTCTCCTAGAAAATGCATAATCAAGTTGCACATTAATAACTTAAGAAAATCATAATCTGATAAAAATTTCTAATTCAAAGTCTTGCTTTGTTGCGTGTGTAAGAGTGTATAGCTGTAAAAGAAAGTATTGAATTGTAAAATCATACGTAAAGTCTAAGTATGACCACCAAAGTCTCTAAGAACGATTAATAAATAGTGATTAAATTGAGAATGCATATCAGATCTATGAAATGGGCAAGAGATGAGAGCAGTTGGAGAATGAGACACAAAAGTCCGAAAAATAGTTCAACCACTTCCTAATTTGGCTGGATACAACGATTAAGATAAAAGGTTAAAAAATATTGATTAGTATTTGTCGAAAGAAAATGTAAGGATAACGTTGGCAGTTATAAAAAGAGTTTATATATATGTATTGCTAAATGCTAATGTAAAAATACTTACTCAAGAGGGACTTTTCTTTTCTTTTTTTTAAATTTTCGTATCGTATAAATTGTTTTAGATGTTATTCAAATAAATGAGTTTAATGTTTCAAGAACAAAAAAAAAATACTCCATCTTCTATCGACATAAAGATAAATAAAGATAAATGTACGTGATTTGCAAGTTGCGACATTCGCGTCCAAATTAACGGAACTTAGGGGACAATGTTTGTCTTTGTGCTAGGAGTGGCTGAGTCAAACTGACAACAAAAACCTACTACACCTTTTTATAAGTTAGCTTATTTCAAGAATTTAAAAGTGGCAGAATTAACAGATAATAATCAAAAATGACGCGCAAAGAACTAGAATCTCTATGCTACTTAACCTTCTTTTAAAGTATTTTCAATAATTAATATTGGTGCATCTAATCATGCAGTCCGAGACGTGATACTCGAATTACGATTTTCATCCTTTATTTTGTCGGAATGCATCTAACTAAGATTAGCTATTTCCATTATGAAATGAAATTGAAATTAAGATGTTTGTTTAAATTTTACACACCGAGGGTATAAAATGTAACGTATATAATTAGGTTATTTATAAAGTAAGTACAATTCTTTTCTAATGTTAAGTAATACTAAACTTTATGCTAATTTGTTAACTACACTATCATGTAAACTTTTTTTTTAAATATTATCAGTGCTTTTACAGGATCAATATATATAAAGTTTAATCTGTTATAATAAATTAGTAGTTATTATTAATTATTAAGATAATAATTAAAGTTTATCATCAAATTATATTCTTATTAACTTACGAATAACTTAAATGCACTGTAGTGTAGAAAAGAATTGCACATTAAAAATTTCGTTTAACATATTGTAGCATGTATGTAACAAACCTTATTTACCTTGATATAAACTAATTTATTTTTATAGACAATTACACATTATTATCTTTTGTAGATTACTAGATTGTATAAATATATTATAGCCATAAGCGCGAAAAACTTAAAACTCTGACGAAATTTATCCAAATGACAATAGCAACTCAGTTAATTGTCAATACTAACCGAAGATAAAAGGCAGAGAAGGGACTCCATATGGTTCCTTGCGAGCGAATCACCAATGAATGCCATTGTCTTTCCTTTTACAAATGTTAAAAATGTGTTAGCGTTGAAACGGGGGAGCATACATTGGTCTGGTTTCCATCTCCAGTGCATGAAATCTTCATCTGGTCTTCCGTTCAACAAACAGTTTTTCGAATAGGGGATTGTCGGACAGCTGAAGTTTGTATAATACAAAGAACTCTTCTGCTGATCCCGAACCCAGCTACCATTAAACAAGTCACAATCTGACGTGTTATTATCTGCAAAAATATTAAGAAACAGTTAATTGGCAATGGTGCATGTCGTCCTAAGATTAATATTCCTCCCATTTCATTATATATGGTGGCGTTTTGACACATCAAAAAGCATCATTAGAACTTGTGATCTTTAACGACATGTCTATGGCTATAACTAGAGCATATCATTAAGGATACATAAAAAGTTTAAAGTCAAAGGAGAGAGTTTTCAAATACTATATTAAGTTGTCATTTTTTTTTTTTTTACAAAGTAAAAAGAAAGAGTGTTTATATAAAATGAATATAAGTATTCGTAATGAATAAAGAAATAAAAATGGAATTATGATGAGTTATTGAGAACTTGCCAATTAGTAGTTGAGGTTGAATCATGTGTAAGGAATTATTAGGACGAGCTGCATCTTCTTCTTTGCTGTTTGTTGTGAAGTTGACGATGGGGCTGATGGAAAAATGAAACATGTAGAAGCTGAAAAGCATGGTTAAAAAGATTGAATAGAACAACAAGAAACCTGGGCTTCCCAAGTTTAAAAACTTCTCCCCCCTTAAAATGTAGTTCTGAACATTCTTTCGTGCCTGTACAGAACACAATTCCATGTCTGCTCTAAGACTAACCCGCACTAACTAGCTATAAGTAACAGAGACCAAAAGAGAAGTAGTAGATACAAAGCATGAAGATCCAGAGGACGCTAGCTACGTATTGGATCACTAAAAAGATTAATTTAGGAGGAACGTGGGAACAGGGGCGATGTAGCATATAATCGGGGCGGTTCAATTGAACTCATAACTTTCGACGCGGAGTAAAAATTTATATGTAAAAATTTATTAAAATTACAAAAATAGTAGAGATGAACCCATAACTTTAAAAATATAATGGGTTTAATGCTAAAAATTTTAAAAATTAAACTTATAGGGTTTAAATTCTGGATCCGTCTCTGCGTGAGAACAGACGAAAACACGTAGAGAGATGTCTACTTATATACTAATCCCTCTAATCCACTTTAATTGATTTTTTGACATTTTTTTGTAGTTCATAATATTTGATTTTTCAAATATCAAAAATAAATTAACTTCTCTTTTTCAAAATTGCTCTTAGAGTAGAGTGCCTCGAAATATTTATTTATATTTTCAAGAACAAATTAAGGTCAAGTCAATTTTATTATTAAATGTTAAAAGATGAATTTGCGTGAAAACCGCCAAAAACAAATTAAATAAAGTGGATTGGAGGGAGTATTGGACACGGTTTAAAATATATTCTTATACTTTTATGAATGGGCCAGGGGACGGTTCACTTTTCTTCAGTACAATACTGATTAGGTAATCCCCAACTGCATCTCAGTGCAGTACTGCACTAAAGCACATGATCAGTTGACCCAACATAGTACAGCAGTTTATTTCGTTCCCTCTCCACCAAATTTCATTTTTTGCTATAATATCCACCTCTTTCTACATCGGAACTTTCTCCGATCGACATATGCCTTTTCATTATTATTGTATTCGACCGAAATCGAACTCACCTACAACTTAGTAGATTAAGCTTGGAACGTGGCAGCCAAGTACTGAAGATCGACCTCGAGTCCCACCAAGCTAGAATCCGAGGTCGGAACGCCTGCCTTCGAGGAGCAGTGAACCCGATGTCGACATTAGCCTCGAACGAGCTCGGAGAAACATTGTCGAGTTAACTAACAAAAGACCGAAATATCCGCGACCGATCGGATATTGCAGCGGAAATCTCGGCACATATCAGTAAGGAACCGGCAACCAGCGAATCAAGAGTTCTTTTACCTTTTATAGAATTGTACCTAAAGTAGGATTCTTCTCCTATATAAAGGGGGGTCTTAATTATTCATGGGACATTGTAACACGCATCACAAAACAATATATTGTTATTCTCTTTAAGTTCTTATTATTCTCTTATTGTTCTATTCTGATATCGATCAAGGTATTTTTGGCTCGAGGGTGGCTAACCTTCCAGGGCTAAAACCGCTCAATTCGCGCAGTTTGCATTCACTTTTTCATTACTTATTTCAATTGCAAACTGATTTATCGTTTTGTATCAAGTTAGATCATGTATCCTTAAAACCACTTACAAATTCAATTGTTATCCGATTTTGAGAGTAAATAATTTGGCGCCCACCGTGGGGTTAAGGATAATAGTGGTTATTTGATACAAATCTCCATAGCACACACTACTTTACGCTTGTTCTTTGAAGTGTCTTTAATTTCAGGTTAAAATATAAAATGTCAAACTCTCAATCAGCATCACCCTTACATGTGGATAACGAGTTAGGCCATCAAGGTGAAAATAACAACATAGCACCCGGTGACGAGGTGCCGCCCGTTGATCCCATCGGAATTCTGGTCGCAGACCCGATTGATGCTAATTCACATGTGACTATCGACGCAAATTTGCCTACCGACCTCGAGAATAGCGTCCGCGGTGGAGCCCGATCGGCAACTCAAAACACACAAAAAATTGGAGGAGACGGGATCAATCTACGGGTGATCTTCGAAATGTTGCAGGCTCAACATGCAGCGATATCTCAGTTATAGAACCAGAGTCGTGCACCGAGCAGGGTTGAACCCGGTCCATCCCAGGAAGTCACCCGCAGGAATGAACCGGTCTCAGAAAGGTCAAATGAACATGAATCGGGGGCTAACCCCGAGATCATAAAGATGCTCGAAGAGCTGACAAAACGGATAGAATCAGGGAAGAAGAAAATCAAAGCTAATTACAAAAAGGTGAAAACCTACAATTCCAGGGTAGACCAGATCCCAGGAGCACCGCCAATATTGAAAGGCCTGGATTCCAAGAAGTTCGTGCAAAAATCTTTCCTCCGAGCGCGGCTCCGAAGCCGATCCCTAAGAAATTCCGCATGCCCGAGATTGCTAGGTATAACGGAACGACTTACCCAAATGAGCATGTATCCTCTTACACATGTGCCATCAAAGGGAACGACTTGGAGGATGACGAGATCGAGTCTGTCCTGTTAAAGAAGTTCGGGGAAACACTGTCAAAAAGGGTTATGATATGGTATCAGAACTTACCTCCTAATTCTATTGATTCATTTGCTATACTTGCAGATTCTTTTGTGAAAGCGCACGTCGTGGCCATCAAGGTCGAGACCAGAAAACTGAACCTTTTTCAAAGTAAAACAGAAGGATAACGAGATGCTTAGAGAGTTCGTGTCCCATTTTCAAATAGAACGAATGGATCTGCCACCAGTCGCTGATGATTTGGTTGTTCAGGCTTTTACCCAAGGGCTCAATGTTCAAAGCTTGGTGGCTTCACAACAGTTAAAATAAAACCTGATAGAATATCCTGCCGTTACTTGGGCCGACATGCAAAACCGGTATCAATCGAAAATCAGAGTGGAAGATGATCAACTCGGGGCCCCTTCGGGGTCTGTTTATCCCGTCAGAAACATCGACATAGTCAAGAGAGACATCGATCGAGAGTCGAATCCAAACAGGGATCGGTACTAGCCGTATAATGGGGACTGAAAAAGCAGTGGGTCCGGGCAGAACTCTATAAGAAACGAAAAGAAAAATGACTGAGGCCAGAGCAACCGAGACTCATGACCAAAAACAGCTTCGATAGGCCCATCGGGCCTAAAGAAGCACCGAGGTTACCGGAATACAACTTTAATATCGATGTTGCCGCCATTGTATCAGCTATCAGGCACATAAAAGATACCAAATGGCCTCGCCCTCTACAATACGATCCAACCCAAAGGGATCCTAACCAGATATGTAAATATCACGGCACTCACAACCATAGAACGGAGGATTACCGACAGTTGAGAGAGGAAGTAGCCTGATTATTCAACATTGGGCATCTTCGAGAATACCTGAGCAACCGAGCCAAGAATCATTTCAGGAATAGGGATTCTAACAAATAGAACGAACAAGAAGAACCTCAACACGTCATTAACATGATCATTGGTCGGGTCGATGTCCCTCAGGGGCCGATGTTGAAATGCACCAAAGTGTCCATCACGAGGGAGAAATGAACTCGAGATTACATACCGGAAGGAACCTTGTCCTTCAACGACAAGGACGCAGAAGGGATCGTGCAGCCCCACAATGATGCACTGGTAATATCTGTACTCATAAATAAAATTCGAGTTAAACATGTGTTAATTGATCCAGGTAGCTCGGCCAACATCATCCGATCGAGGGTCGTGGAGCAGCTCGGTCTACAAGATCAAATCTTGCTTGCAGTATGAGTTCTAAACGGATTCAACATGGCATGTGAAACCACTAAGGGTGAGATAACATTACCAGTGAACACCACTGGTACCATCCAGGAAGCTAAGTCTTATGTAATCGAAGGAGACATGAGGTACAACGCTTTGTTCAGAAGGCTATGGATCCACAACATAAGGGAAATACCCTCAACTCTGCACCAAGTGTTAAAATTCCCAACACCAGGCTGAATTAAAACAATCTACGGAGAACAGCCAGCCATAAAGGAGGTGTTTGCAGTTGAAGAGGCAATTCCGATATCCGCACTTGCAATGAAAAAGTGGACGAGTTCGATCACAAAGCTAGAAACTAAATAGCAATTACCGACACCAACTCCGAGCCAACCGGAGAAATAGGGGACTGATGAAGACGATGATTGTAATTACGGGGTACCCAGGTCTTGTAAAGCCCCCGATGATTCCGACACCACTAAATTGACGGTCGAGGAGCTGGAACAGGTCGTATTGGTCAAGCACCTACCCGATCGAAAGGTACACCTGGGCACAGGGTTAAATCCCGAGCTCAGGAAAAAACACATTCATTTTCTTATAACTAACATAGATTATTTCGCTTGGTACCACCTTGACATAACAGGGATCCCGCTAGAGATAACCACTCATAAGCTAAGCCTGGACCCGAAATGCATCCGGTGAAGCAGAAAAGGAGAGCCAGTATGAGATCAAACATGCTTTCATCAAGGATGAGGTATCTAAACTCTTTAAAATAGGTTCCATTCTAGAGGTTAAATACCCTGATTGGTTAGCGAAAATAGTGGTAGTCCCTAAAAAATAGAATAAATTAAGAATGTGTGTAGACTATAAAGATATGAATAAGGCATGTCCCAAAGACTCTTTCCCTTTGCCCAACATCGATCGCATGATCGATGCCACGGCCGGCCACGAGATCCTCAATTTTCTTGATTCCTATTTCGGGTACAACCAAATACGGATGGACCCGGGTGACCAGGAAAAAACCTCATTCATCACTAAATATGGCACCTACTGCTACAACATGATGCCATTCGGGTTAAAAACGCCGGTACCACTTACCAACGCCTAGTAAATCTGATGTTTGAGTAACAAATAGGGAAATCAATGGAGGTTTATATTGACGATATGTTGGTTAAGTCCATACGAGTAGAGGACCATTTAAAACATTTGCAGGAATCCTTCAACATATTAAAGAAATACAATATGAAGCTGAACCCGGAGAAATATGCATTTGGAGTTGGGTTAGGTAAATTCCTCGGATTCATGGTATCCAACCAGAAAATTGAGATCAACCCCGACGAGATCAAAGCCATCGAATATATCACAGTTATGGACAACGTAAAGGTCGTGCAAAGATTAACCGGGCGCATAGCCGCCCTAGGGCGATTCATCTCGAGGTCCTCTGATAAGAGCCACTGGTTCTTCACACTATTGAAGAAGAAGAAGAACAACTTCTCATAGACCCCGGAGTGCCAACGGGCCTTGGAGGAACTCAAGCGGTATCTATCGAGCCTACCACTGCTCCATACGCTGAGGATATAGACGAATAACTATACTTGTACTTGGCAGTATCAGAGATAGCGGTAAGTGGAGTCCTGGTCCGGGAAGAGCAAGGCACGCAATTTCCAATTTACTATATTAGCAGGACCCTAGGTGAGGCTAAAACTAGGTATCCACACCTAGAAAAGTCGGTGCTCGCTTTGCTAAACGCCTCCAGTAAGATAAAATCATACTTCCAATGTCAGATGAAATTATGTGGTCCGCACTTGTGAGCTTCTGTGCCTTTTATGGCCTTGAGTTTAAATCACTCCTTTTTGAGTTGGATTTCATCTCGGGAGTCCATCTTCCAATATTCCTGCAATTTCGCACATTTCATCAATTTTCGGGAACACAATTCAATGCTTTTAAACTAAAACAAAAGCTAAAAGGCGCTAATAAGTAGTCAAAATTCCCACTTATCAACTCCCCCAAACTTAAGTTTTTCGCTTGTCCTCAAGCAAATAAATTAGTTTCTACCTCCACAAGTTAAGGTGAGTCATTCCAGCTAATAAAAGGTGAGTCATTCACACATCAATTGGGACCAACAATTACCCACACCACTTATGAATTATCAATAAGGCAACAAGTTAAACTTTTATGTACAAATAGTTCTAATGTGACACTTGAGCATCAAGATTTGACTTTATTCATCATGGAAGCTCGTTCTTTCATGTAGGTCATTGTGGATCCCATACTCCTCCTCCTCTACTCTCCATTAGCCTATCTTGCTTAAGAGTTTTAGCACTCAATCCTAAGATTTGCGAAAGGTTTACTCATCTCTCTCAAGAGAATGTCGCAAGTATAACTTTAAGTACCATAGGCTTGCCCCCCCCCCCCCATGTAGATCACCACTAATGTAAGCTCACTCGGCGTGAAATCACGTAGGATTTTTTCATAGTGCAATGAAGGCTTTTGGACTAAGGTTGGATATGCTATGATAGAGTGGGTTCAACTTTCCTTAAGCACTCCATTTCCTGTTCTCGGCTCATGCTTTGCCAAGTCTTTGAGGCATTTTTCTTTTCCTTGGGGGAACTAGAGAGACTTAACATCACTCTTTCTTGATCATGACATTCATTTTCTACCTCTTTGATTTCTCCATGCTTTGCATCATTACTTTTTTTTGACTCCCTTCAACTCTTCCACTTATTCACTTCCTTCTTTTTTTTTGCTCTTTCCTTTTCTTGCCTTTCCTTCTCATCATTTCTTTTCTATTTTTGTACATTGATACCTCTTTCAAGTTCCTCGTCTTTCCCACAAACTTATATTTTTAGCCAATTATTTCACAAGAGTGTTATGGAAAGCTCGGGTGCCAAGAGAGGGTCACGACAAAATGGGTAAAGGCTTGTAACATGGTTATCAAATGAGAAAGGTTTGAGGCTCAAATGGGTTGACTAGGGATTACAACATTGGTAGGCAATGGAAAACTTCAAGCGGGTCAAGTAAATCCTACAATCACTTCTCAATCCAAGCAAAACTTAAGATTTCGTCTTGAAACACATTCATGGCAAGTTCTAGACCATTCACACGGGTACTTGGACTTGCAACAAAAATATCTCACCTCTCACGCAGTTGTATTGTTAAAGAGGATAGAGTCGAGGTCCCACAATAACCATATTCAAGATTGAAAATCACTATGGTTCGATTAAACCACTCGATGATTGCCTAAGTCAACACAAGAGTCACAAAGTCACTAACTAGAGCTATTTCTTTCCAAGAACCTTGTTTTTAACCATAAGCACATAGTTAAGTGTGTTGGTACCAAGTGAAGCATGTTTGACTCTTTGAGCATGACTCAATTAGGTCTTTTTTATTCATTACTACTACTATTATTACCTAAATACCAAAAACGGACTCAATCCTTAAAGAAGGTCGTCATGCCATCCATCGTTGGGAAGAGTCACCTGGTTCATACAAAAACTACCTTTGGAAAGAACTGTGGTATTAAGAAAATCAAAGGCTTATTATCTACTAAAACACAAAAATAAGCTATTAAATCAGAAAGAAGCTACTAATTCAAAAAGAAGTTACCTAGTTAAACACTAACTAATAAGAAAACAAACATAAAGAAACTACAAAGCAAAAACTATTGAAAGTGCAATGAATATACATAATGAGAGAGTATAGAGAATATATACATAATGAGAAAGAAGAAGAAAATAGTATTAAGTTAATTATAGGCCAAATGTCTCAAAATCAGCAAAATATATCAAATAAACTCCCCCCCCCCCCCCCCCGAATAAAAATAAGCATTACCCACAATGCTTAACAAAAAAAGAGTAAAGGAAGGGTAACAGTGAAGAAAACTCCCTATGGCTCATTGGCCATCTTTGTGTCCATAGCAGTGACACTGACCTCAGCCTCATCCAACTAGATCTCATCATCCTCAACTCCGGGAGTGTCTGGGTTAGTGAACATCTGACGTAATGCCTCGGCAGTGTCAGCAGCAATGTCTGGCTCCTCAGACTAGCCAGCTAGTGTTGTATGTGTTGTAGGATCTGGGCCTGGATCGTTTTGGTCAATCAACATGTCAAATGGAATGTCTCCGGCTGTTGCAAGCTTGGTAACCTGTCTTCGGAGTTTGTCCACTGACTTCTTGGAGGCCTAGGACTTCCACATCTTCTTCACTTCCTTGCCCATCTCTTATATCACTCAACCATGTTGCACCAAAGTGGCCATGATTGTGTTCTAATTCTCCAAGAGCTTCTTCAGAGTTTCTTCAACTGTGGGAGGAATCTGGGATGCCGGAATGGATGACTGTGCAGAAACATTACTGGATATGTTAGATAGCTTTGCAGTAGTTGTCTGTATCCAGTTGTTGAGGCTTGCCAGTGTAGGGAGGCTCATAGCGCAGATAGTTGAGCAGTGGGCACCGGCACCGGCTTCAAAGCCAAGGTAGAACCTGTAATGGGGGCTGCTGGAAGCATTGAGGCGGGAGGTGTTGCACTGGCTGAAGGCTTTGCTGACGTAGATGGCATGTCGACTGTCTGTGCAGCTACTACCAATGGCTCATCAGACTGGCCTATGGTGGTAGTCGGCTGACCCTTTTTCTTAGGGTTGTGTGCATCCATCAACGAATACCATGAGAAGGGCTTCTTTGCCTACACCTTCGTATCACAATCTCTCAGCTCCACCCGTGTATCCGTAAGATATTTAGTAATGGTGTTGGGATACGTATATGAGGTATCAGCTTGCCTGGCGACCACAGATATATTGGCCGACATCACGGCACCCACATTGATCGGGTACCCGGCCCTGATGGAGGCGACTATAATTGCCCGCGGGATAGGAAGATTTGTCTCATTCTAACACGGGTCGAGTCGGCTACATACAAAGTTATGTCACTCCTTCGTCTCGAAACTCAGGGTGTGTATGTGAATAGGCACCCCTGCTGTAATCCATGGTAGTGGTGGCCCAGGAGCTGCTAGAATCTCAGCGAGCCACGGGCGAGATACATCCCCCATTGCCAACTTCTCCAAATATAGGGCGGTCTCAACATCATCAAACCCCAAGTAGGTGTTCCATGTGTGCTGGTAAAAATGCACTTTCAAGTTCTTCACATTTATTACCTTTGTCCCTTTCTTGTTAGCCAAGTTGTCCTAGACTAAATCACTCTTTCTCAAGTATAGATTAAGTTAAATAGGCATAAACTAATGTTTTCAATCATTAATTCCACAAATTAAAGCATGAACAAGACTAAATAATAAACACTCAACCATAAACAAGCATCAAATTAAACACCCATAAGATTTACACACTAGGGTTAGGTCACAACCCAAGTAAAAATCTAGCTACTCATGCTTGAAATTGAATAAATAGAAAAGGAATTGACAAATAAACTCATAATGTGAAATCAAAATAATATAATCTATGTAAAAATATCCCAAAATATGAAAAACTACTAAAAGAAGTAAAGAGAAACGATTACTGTAGCTGCTGATGTCAAAAGTTGACATAAAATTATGAAACTCATCTATTTATATAGGGCTAGAAATTTCGAACAAAAATGCCCTTCGGGAGGTTCTGTGGCTGCACAATTCCATGTGCGATCCGCAGATTTCTTCAACTTGTCAGGACTGGAGGTCTGCGGCCGTATAATTCTGATCTGCGGCAGCAAGGCATTCTTTCTGCGGTCCGCAGATTTGTAACTGCGGTCACACTTGGTCTTCTGCGGTCCACACTTGGACTTCTGCAGTCCGCACTTTTATGTTTGCAGCCGCAAGGCACTTCTTCTGGAACCACACAATTCGTGTGCGTTCCGCACTTCTGAGGGCTTGGAAACTTGGGACTTTGCATGTCCTCTGAACTTTGTTCCTAGCCATCTTTTGCAGCCGCACAATTCATGTGCGGTCCGCACTTTGTGCACAAGTCTGCTGGCCTTTCCTTCATCATCTGCGGCCGCAGATGAAATTATAAGGTCCGCACTTGTTAGCTTATGTGCCTTTTATGGACTTGAGTTTAAATTACTCCTTTTTGAGTTGGATTTCATCTCGGGAGTCCATCTTCCAATATTCCTGCAATTTATCACATTTCATCAATTTTCGGGAACATAATTCAATGCTTTTAGACTAAAACAAAAGCTAAAAGGCGCAATAAGTAGTCAAAATCCCCACTTATCACCTGCGCCTCATCCTTTTCCTTTGCTGCTCGAAGCTGGACCTCAGCCGAAGTCAGTTGCACCCAAGCAACCTCCTTCTCCGAGGCTAGACGATCCATCATGCCCCTCCATTCGTCGGTCTCGGCCTTGACATCGTCCATTACAACTCGAAGTTAGGCAACTTGGTCGATTTTCTGTTGGACCTGCGGATTCCGATCGTTAGTTACCGAGCTTCGCTCATCATCGCTAACTTCAAATATATTTACTTGCTCGGCCACATCGGTATGCTCCTTCCGAGCCATCTCGAGCTCAGCTCAGAGGCTCTTACCCTCCCCCTCACGCTGCTCACTAAGAAGTTTGTAGGAATCTCTCTTCTCAGTGAGCCCTCGGACCTTGACCTCAAGCTATTTCAGCTCATCCTGGTATCGAAGGAAAGTCTTGTGGTGAAGCATCAGGCCCACAAACACAAAGAGAAAGTGTTATAGTTATCTGCAAAATAGCCTAAGTACAAATAGAAAATCATTAAGGAATATCTAAAGTTACCTGGTTTAACGCCTGTTGCGCTTTGTTGAACAGACATGGTGCATCTACCTCGTTCATCTTGGCCTGATCATCCCCTGTCACCAGACACCGAAGATAACTAGCCACCTCTACGGGGGCGGAGAGGACCCGGGAGTCCACCGGAAGGGAGAAAGTGATGAATTGCTTCTGGCCAGGATCCACACACGGGGCAGGGAATCGATTGACCGGTTTGGGACTTGAGGAAGGTACGTTTGCTCCCGCAAATGGTATCCTCCTCAGTATCTCTATATTGCCTAACCCGGTGACACCCTCTGTGGCCGTAGAGTCCACTCCATCAAAGAAGCCGTGGAAGGGATCGTTCGCTCCGAGGACTCCCTCATTGGGACGTCCTTTCACCGTCTGAGCCTCATTGTACATGGACTCAGTGAATGAAGGTAATTCAGTGATCTCTATCGCACAGAGAGCTTCCTTCGGCACACTGCCCATGTCCCGGGAAGCTTCGGTCTCGGCCTCGTTCTCGACCTCCCTAGCTCGATGAAGATCGGCATCGTCTCCCTCTGGTTCGGAGGCCCCTTGCCCTTCGAGTCGTGTCGAAACTCGGGCCACTATATTGAAGGCTTATTCATCTTGTTCTTCTTCGGATTTATCCCTCAGCAGATAGAGAGAATCCGAAGGTGGTGCTCGAGCACTGGTGATTTCTTTGGACTTATGCACCAGCATTTTCTTTGGCTTTTTCTTTTCCGAGCTCGGTGAACTCGGACCCCTTTTTATTTTCTTCTCTTCACCCTGTCTCGGAGCAGGGGACTCGGTTGGG
The DNA here is from genome assembly GCF_000390325.3 of Nicotiana tomentosiformis. NCBI lineage: Eukaryota > Viridiplantae > Streptophyta > Magnoliopsida > Solanales > Solanaceae > Nicotiana > Nicotiana tomentosiformis. The sequence goes on along the minus strand of NC_090813.1, from coordinate 94,328,711 downwards.
ACATCATCGCAACCAGATGGGGGCCTCATTTGGACGTCCTTGGATAAACCTGCAAAAGTGAATAAAACAAGTGAGAATTTTGCATAAGGAAAACCAAGTATTACCCATGAAGAAGATCGCACCATGTGAACGGGCCTCCCATCGACCCTTTGAAAGCTCGCGCCACGATCACTCGGAATAAGGACTTTGCAATACAATTCCCTCGACCCACTCCTTGAGTCGAGGAACTGCATTCGGGATCTGAGCAATAGTTATACCGTCACAGAACACCAATAAGAAGGAAGGAAAATGGCAATAAATAAAACCTTGAAAGCAAAATTATATACTTACGTTTCATGTTCCACTTCTCAGGAAACGGCATGTGCTCGACCGGGATCATGTCTGAGGTCCTCACTCGGACAAAATGACCTAGCCATCCTCGATCCATATATTTATCGATACTCGAGAATGCAGCTTTACTTGCCCGATGGTCAAGATTAATCAGTCCTCCCCGATAGAGTCGGGGACTGTATAATCGCATAACAAAGCGGAAGAGGATTACGATCCTCTAGAAAGAAGGGTGAATCCGGACGAGGGTTACCTCGCATCTCTTGTAGAAGACGATGATGAACGGGTCTAAGGGACCCAACATGAAGGGATAAGTGTAAACATTTTCAAATCCCTTGACGTGGGTGGTAATGGTTTCGTCAGGTTCAGGAACCACCACATGTTTGTCAGCCCAATTGCAATCTTTTTTGACTTCTGAGAGAACATCCTTGGTGATCGAGCAGATGTACCTCGAGACCTCCTCACATTGGCCTGGTACGAAAGAAGGTTTTTCAACCTTGAAATCGGCATTGACCAGGCACCCCCCAGGAATAAACATTTTCAGAGGAGGCTCCAGTACCGGTTCCTCGAGAGCAGTATGCGAGATAATTTTCTCGGTTGCCGGCTGCGAGGTAGAAGGAGTTTCTTTTTGGGGAACGGATTTTCAAATCTTCGCCATTTATTTGGAGAATAAAGGAGAAAGAGGAAGTTAAAAGAGTATGCTGATGGTTCGGGATAAAAACAGAACAGGAGTTCTTATAAAAGGATTTCAGCGTAACCAGAAAATTAATGCTTGGAAGTGTTGAAATTTCTAAGGTATGAGGGCAGAAGGTTTGAAAGTAAAGTTTGAATGAACTAATGAGGGAGTATTTATAGCTTCCCAGCGACAGTTCACATCTAGGAGTGGCTAACCAGCAACTAGCGAGCATTTAATGCAATTAAGACTTGATTGACGATACGTTTTGACTGTTTTGTCCTTTCTGTCACAAAATATCGAAGTCATGATCGAAAGTTCGTGTCGTTTCTCGTCATCTACTCTCCGAATAACGAGGGGACTATCTATATACGGTCGAAATCGAGCTCGCCTACAACTTGATAGATTAGGCTTGGAACGTGGCAGCCAAGGACTGAAGATCGACTTCGAGTCCCACCGAGCTAGAACCCGTAGTCGGAACGCCTGCCTTCGAGGAGCAGTGAGCCCGGTGTCGACCTTAGCCTCGAACGAGCTCAGAGAAACATTGTCGAGTTAACTAACAGAAGACCGAAATATCCGCGACCGGTCAGATATTGCGGTAAGAATATCGGCACGTATTAGTAAGGAACCGACAACCAGCGAATCAAGAGATATTTTACCTTTTATAGAATTGTACCTAAAGTAGGATTCCTCTCCTATATAAAGGGGGAGGGGTCTGATTATTCATGGGATATTATAACACGCATCCCAAAGCAATATATTGTTATTCTCTTTAAGTTCTTATTATTCTCTTGTTGTTCTATTCTTATATCGATCAAGGCACTTTTGGCTCGAGGGTGGCTAACCTTCCAGGGTTAAGACCGTTCAATTCGTGTAGTTTGGATTCACTTTTTCATTACTTATTTCAATTGCTAACTGATTTATCGTTTTGTATCAAGTTAGATCACGTATCCTTAAAATCACTTACAAATTCAATTGTTATATACGATTTTGAGGGTAAACAGTCACTCTAAGGTCAACTCAGTTAAACACCTCAATTAGATGCTTATATATCTAGTCTAGTGAAAACTCAAAATTGAATTAGCCTAAAATTAAAAGGCAGCAATCGAAACAAGTTCAATTCGCTTTTTGCCTAAAATTTTCCCTACTTGTTTGCATTAAGATTCTTATTCCATAAATCTTCCCTTGTTTAGTTCTTAAAGTTAATGTTATTCATCCCATTTATTGTCTCTTAAAAAGAGAACTGCAATTTTTATGTCATATTTTGATATGTGATAATTATATGTAATTTCACACTTTTTACGTTAATTACACCCAAGATCCTATGTCATAATTATAATTTCATTCTGAAATGATAATGCTAAAATAAAGAGTAAATACCCTAAAACCCTCCTAAACTATTGTCTTTTTGCCAATTTCCTACCTAAACAATCGTATGTCCCTAAACCCTCCTAAACTATATCCTCCTTCATATTAAAATTCCCGTAGTATTTTTAATGGTGTGTGTGATACACTCTCATAAATTTGTAAGAAATGTGCCATGTGGCACTCCACATGGATATTAATTGGCCTAATAAAAAATAACTTAATTACATATTTTAAATATTAATTCAAATTTATTAAATGGGTAAATATTATTCACATGATTAAAACACTACTAGAAAAAGAGTGATTTTCGACCATGATATCATTCGAAAATTACGAATTTCCCACTACTTTCCGATCAAAATTGATCGGTCGAAAATCAGTTGGTCGAAAAATAATTTCCGATCGAATCGGTCGGTGATGTCCAACCAAAGTAGTAAGAACGTTCAAAAGGCCAGACAACCAAATTATTTTAAAATTTCCGACCAAAGTGGTCGTAATTTTACCGATCGAATCCGTCTTAATTATTTTTATAAAAATAAATATATATTAATAATAAAAATAAATATTTACTGACCGATTCGATCGGAATTTAATAATTAAAAAATAAAATTTCTTTAACTTTCCTACCAAAACAGTCGAAAGTTTTAAAAAAAAATTATTTTTTTATCATTTCCGACCGAATCGATCGAAAATCTGGGTGTTTTTTTTTTTTGAAAAACTAGGCAAATGTCCAACTGTTTCCGTCAGTAATCAGTTGGAATTTTCGGTAAAATTAGGCAAACTTCTGCTCAATTTTGAGCTACACCACGTGTCAAACAATTACAATACAATAACCAAAAACCAATCAACAAAGGTCAACTAATATCATATCTAAACCAACAAATTCAATCATTTAACACAATCTAAACCAACAAATCCATTAAACCTAACAATTTCTGGCATAAAAATATCCAAATAGTAGCCCACATTCAAGTTTAAAAATAAAACATAAACTGTAAATAATTATGAAGTTAGTATTTTACATATGTGTCTGACGCACGCGTCTCCACCCATTGTTCTCTTGTATTGTCCTTCTTCTTTTTCTTATGCGTCTCCTCGAAGACCTCAGCATGACTCATATCTCGCCCTCTTTCCTTTCCTTCATAACAAAAAGTATGAGTTAGATATTACAATCATAAAATTCTATATGTAAGAAATTCTTTTAAAGTAATTACCAATTTTAGTTTACGGGCCGCAAAACTAATCGAACCTCTTGTGTGCAACGAGCAACCTTTAATGGAGGCGTGGTTTGCGTTTGCTTGTTCACTCATCTTCTTCTTCCATTCATCGGTATTCCATTTCTCAAGAAGTTTATTCCAAACATCTTCTCTTAACCACTCCAATATTTTACTAGCATTCCGAGCAGCGAACAGAGTATCTTTAATCCGCTTAGCCGCCTTCTTCTTGAAAATAGCATTCATTTTATTTTGATGCTGAGGATGCCATGTACACTTTGTCTGTAATATAAAAAAAAATATTATATGAAGACGATAATTATTAAATAAATTTTATAATTTTTTACTCTAAATTAATTCCACGTTTGCTCTATGATGTTGTACGGTATCTGTCTCCAAGAATTCCATGGCTCATGAAAAAATGACTTCATAGAATCCACAACCAAATGTGTAGACTGAAAGGATGGTAAAAACTTGCATTAAAGTTAACATATATAATTAATAAACATCTTGAAGTTTCAAAAGTTTTAATTATAAATAAATATTCCTTAATTTTAACATATCTAAAAGTACATTCAAAAGTTTAAAAATAGTATAAGAATTACTTACCCATTCTCGTAGGGAACGATTATCAACTGATTATAACTATGTACATCCCCTCCAAGATTCTGCTTGCGTCTACTAGAAGGTTTAGAAATAACACTAGATGTAACTTGCGGAGAGCCTCCAATATCCAACCTAGATATGCTGGGAGTGGATGATGATGATGGAATGGAAGATGATGGATCAACAAAAGACAAACTATCATGTTGACTACCAAAAAAGCTCGAGGATGCAGCAGCTGGTGAGCCACTATACTGACTACCATGAAAGCTCGAGGGTGCAACAGCTGGTGAGTCACCATGCTGACTACCATGAAATACCGGTGAAGAAGATGGTATAGAAGGTGGTGGAGACTACCATACTAACACCAAAACCTGGTATCTTAGATGGTGGAGACTCTACTACTTTAGGCCGATCCCTTACTCTGTTCCAAATTTTTTCTGAACACAACCACGCGGTGGATCCTCAAAATCAGCTCGGTTCTTCATAAATGCACTTGTATTTCGCCTAAATTCATGATTCATTGGTAAGAATCTCCGGTGGCAGTCGAACCATGTATTTTTACCTCCATGTTTCAAAGTAAATGTTTTTTTGTCTTTCATACAACAGGGGCAAGCTAACTTTCCAGCAATCGATTACCCGGACAACATTCCATAAGCATGAAAATCAATTATAGTCCACATCAAAGCAGCATGCAATCTGAAGCTTTGTTTAGTTGATATATCATATGTTTCCACACCTTGATGCCACAATAATTATAACTCATCAATCAAAGGCTGCAAGTCACATTGTGTGGACCTGGAACAATACAAATTAGGAACAGATATGCACTTGTCATACAAAACTCCGGCGAAAGATTATACGGGATAACAAATACTGGCCAACATGAATATGGTACATCAAAGACAGCAAATGGAGTGCATCCATCTACACATAATCCCAACCTAATATTTCTTGGTTCACTAGCAAACTCGGGGAACACCCTATCAAAATGCTTCAACGCTTCTCCATCTGACGGATGGCATAGAATACCGGGTGGCCTTCTATGTTCATAGTTCCATCTCATATGAGCAACATAGCTCATTGATGCATACAACCTCTTTAACCTAGGTATAAGAGGTAAGTAATGCATCGCTTTAACTGGAATCTTCTTTTTTGTATTGGCATTTATGACTTCCTTAAAACGAGACTGATTACAAAATTTACAGTTCTCTAAATATGTGTCATCCTTATAGAATAACATGCAACCTTTCTAACAACAATCAATTCTCTCTCATGAAAGGCCCACCTTAGAAACCAATTTCTTAGTAGTGTAGAAATCTTTTGGTAAGTCAATGTTACTTGAATTAAGTTCATTCATAAGCCCAATAATAGAATCCATGTCCGATTGGAAAATAGAACTATCTGATTTAATACTTAGCAATCTAACCGCAATAGACAACTTAGAATGCACTGAGTCTTCATACAATGGACGACTAGTTTCCTCTAATTGTTCATAGAAATGCTTAGCCTCATCATTTGTGTCACGATCCAAACCGATGGGAGGCGACGGGCAACCGGTACCTTACTCAACCGAGTATCAACGTAACATAATTTTCGTATCATACTATCATAGGTAAATGAGGCGTAGAGGTTGTCGTGAGATAAGTAGAATAAAACATGAGAAAATACTCAATATAGGGTGACCCAACTTAATATATCGACTTATACATATGACGTACTGGCCTATATGTCCATACCAATATCTGTATATATGACATCTTTCTACAAGCCTCTAAGAGTACATAAATATCATAAATGTCGGGACAGAGCCCCGCCATACCAATCAATGCATATTCAAATCACACTGACCAAATAGGCAACTCCGGAGCAAGTGGAGTGCACAAATACCTTCTGCGTATAAATGTCATACCATGCATAGGTATATGCGTACATAACATCATCAATCCTCTAATGGCATCCTATCATATCATCTCAGCCACTGTGGGCAAAGTCATCAACGTATACCAGCTGATCAGGTGGTGGTGCGTATATAACGCCATAACCTTTTTTCATATCCTATATACATATAATATACTCGTATATAACGTCATCTGGTCATGGGTCAATGCACATGTATACATGAATGAAATGCATAAGAAGTATGTTAATAAGATTTCTCAAAATGTCATAAGATCACTATGCCTTTGATTAATATCATGAAATAAACTTTATCAACTTGCGTATTTTTCTGAGACCCATAAACATATGATATAATAGTAAGACACACAGGGAATCAAGAATATAGACACCCCTAGTATTTATATGAATTGAGTCATTTATGAAAGTTGCGTATTTTGCTCATTTCATTTGTATTATTTGGATCATGCCAAAAAGAAAGAAGGGATAGCCTTAACATACCTTAACTCCGCTGAGTCCTTAATACCTTCCAAGAAATTCTTCAAACAACTCAATTCAATCTACCACATCATAAGGAGATTCAAAATCAGTGCTGAGTAAAGGCTAAGTCCGCAACTTAAACTAGTAGCTCGTTTACAAAAATTTGGGCAGCATCTCCCCTGTAACTAGGCCCTCCTCTAATACCATATACCAACAACAACAAGAACACAATAATGACAACATGTAAGCATCATTTTTCAACCTTATATCCATCACAATATACCACAAAATAACTCACACACCCTAATCACTTCATACATAAAACGACAACCAAAGTAGTGTCAAACAACTTAAAAAATATAACGACGAACGACCAGCCCACTATTCCGTTATTATGTGGTGTTTCTCCACACCATTTGTCCTCCAAAACTCCATTAAATAATAGAAAAATATACAGTCCAAAGGCAACACGAAACATCCCACAAAACAGTCCACTACAAGTCAAACGACTCGAACTCACGACTTCCGATCACCGTCCCGTGAGTTCTAACTATTAGGAAACGAATTTATCAACATTCCTTGATATTTAAACACTTAAATACAGAAAGTACATATTTTATTAACTATGAAGTACCTTCCAAAACTCAAACTACAAAGAAAAAGAGAGGGGATATAGCGATACTTACGTCATAGGGATCGTTTTAATGTTAACGCTTCTTGATTCCGTGCCCGAGATGATAATCTTATTTGAAGCTCTTGAAGAGAGTTTAAGATTAAAGTTAGGGGTGGTATTTGGGTGTGTTCTCTGGAAAAATAGAGAAAGAGACGAGATGGGATGAAAATATTCCTTTTTTTTTTAAAAGTAAAAAAGGTGCTACTTGGCACCCTATGATTAGCCCTTCTTCCAACGCTTATAACGTTTTATCCGGATGTCGTATGAACGAACGGTTAAGAGCGTTGGAAACTACATTCCAAGACAAAAATATGGTATATAATATGTCCCAAAAAGACCTCATATAGCACACGATATCTATTTCTCAAAAAGCTCTATTACAAGGCAAATCCTTAGTCGGTTTTTTTGCAACTTTAATCCGATTTTTCCCAAACTTCATATTTTCTATCCAAACATCATATATGATCATATTATGACTTTAAAATTATTTAAATAATGATTAACAAGTCTCATATTCATTACGTCACCTTGGGACAAACAGGGTGTAACAATTTGGTTCGGATTGAGCCCCAGGAAATATCCCAAAAGCATCCCTCATCATTTCATTGTATCGAGAATTTTAACATTATGCTACACTATGGGGCTACCCTCACCACCAAAAGAATTCTGAAAGTTAACATCATCTAAACTAGCATGATTCTCCCCGTGAACAGTCCATATATAATAATTTTCTACAAACCATTTCTTGTAGAGATGAACTTTAACTTCGTCTGTTTTCAATAACTTAACACACTTACATTTCACACAAGGGCACCTAATCCTTCCTCCAATAAGAAAATCATCAAGTGTTTGAGTCTTAACAATAAATTCAGCAATCTCTTCAATAAATTCATCCCTCAACCCAGCACGATTAGGATGATTCCTATTATATATCCATCTACAATGCACAAATTCTATCTACACGAATAGAAATCTAGAAATGAGATATTTAAAACAATTTGATTTATTTAAACTGATTACAAATTTATACTCTTTCAAATTCCTTTTAGATATATACGTATCATTCTGTCAAAGCATTTTAATTGATATATTTTATTTTTTAAATTAATATTTTTTAACACTCCAAATCTCACATCCATATTCTAAATTATATAAGTCTTTAACTATAATAATTAAATTTGAATAGCTTTTTAAATGTTCATATAATCCAAACTAATGATTTCTCAAATCTACAAATTAATTTTAATGTTGAAATTGAAAAAAATTAAATTTAGTATCATTCTATAATAAAACTAACAAGCAACAATGAATCTAGTATAACAAGCTTTACACTAAAGCTTTAAACTATAACTAGTATTAATACAATAAAAATCAATAAACTATAAAGTTAATATATCATTCCATAGATAAATTCAAGGCAATGGTGTTATGTTTTTCTTATAGGGAACCCTAAAAACTTATAGCATACAAAGAGAAATATACAATTAAATTGTACAAAATGCTATTTCAACAACAAAAATAACAACAACAACCCAGTAAAATTCTATTAATGGGGTTTGGGGAGGGTAGTGTGTACGCAGACCTTACCCCTACCCCGAAAGAGTAGAGAGGCTATTTTCGAAAGACCCCCGGCTCAAAAAACAAAAAGACAAAAGGACAAAAAGGAGACAATATTAATATCACAACAGCAATCATAGGAAAAATAGGAACACCATAAAATCCAGAAGAAAGATGCAAAGCAAAGGAAGACAATATTAGTATCACCACAACAATCATAAGAAAAATAAGAACACCATAAAATCTAGAAGAAAGATGCAAAGCAAAAGCGATAGCTAGTAAATAGGACCTGCACTTAAATGCGAAATAGAAAGACATAACATTGTCACTAGCTATCTTAGACAAAAACCCTACATAGCTAGTCCCACAATAGTACGAAGTAAGGCACGACTCAACTATCTCCTAACCTATAGCCCTAATACTCGATCTCCACATCTTCCTATCAAGTGCCATGTCCTCAGAAATCTGGAGCCTCGCCATATCCTGCCTGATCACCTCTCCCCAATACTTTTTAGCCCGCCATCTACCTCTTCTTGTGCCCTCCACAACCAGCCGCTCACACCTCCATACCGGAATATCTGGGCTTCTCCTCTGAACATGTCCGAATCATCTAAGCCTCGCTTCCCGCATCTTGTCATCAATGTGAGTCACGTGCACCTTCTCCCGAATATCATCATTCCTAATCTTATCTATCATAGTGTGCCCGCACATCCATCACAACATCCTCATTTATGCTACTTTCATCTTCTGGATATGTGAGTTTTTAACAGGTCAACACTCAGCCCCATACATCATGGCTGGTCTAACCACCGCTTTATAGAATTTACCTTTGAGTATCGGTGGCACTCTCTTGTCACACAGGACTCCAGATGCTAACCTCCACTTCATCCATCCTACCCCAATACGGTGGGTGACATCTTCGTCGATCTCCCCTCCCCCCTGGATAACCGAACCAAGGTACTTGAAGTTGCCTCTACTCGGGATGACCTGTGAATCAAGCCTCACATCCACGCCCACTTCCCCTGGCTCAGCGCTGAACTTACACTCCAGGTATTCCGTCTTTGTCCTGCTCAACTTGAAACCCTTAGACTCAAGAGCCTGTCTCCAAACCTCCAGCCTCTCGTTAACACCGGCTCGCGACTCATCAATCAGAACTATGTCATCGGCGAATAGCATGCACCATGGCACATCCCCTTGAATATGGTGTGTTAACGCGTCCATCACCAGGACGAATAAGAATGGACTAAGCGCAGAACCTTGGTGTAAACCCATTACAACCGAAAAATACTCAGAGTCGCCTCCTACTGTCCTAACCCGAGTCTTAGCCCCATCATACATGTCCTTAATCACCATAATGTAGGGAACCGATACACCTTTTACCTCCAGGCATCTCCAGAGAACTTCTCTGGGAACCTTGTCATACCCTTTCTCTAGGTCAATAAACACCATGTGCAGATCCTTCTTCCTCTCTCTGTACAGTTCCACCAACCTTCTAACAAGGTGTATAGCTTCTGTAGTCGAACGACCCGGCATGAACCCGAACTGGTTGCCGGATACAAACACTGTCATCCTCACCCTCGCTTCAACCACCCTCTCCCACACTTTTATGGTATAACTCAGTAATTTGATACCCCTATAATTGTTACAACTCTGGATATCACCTTTGCTATTTCAATCATACCTAAATCAAATAAACCTACAAAAACTAAAATCCCTAAAAAATCAACCATACCTAATTCAACTAGTTAGGATGTTCATATAGAAAATCAAATAAACTTATAACAATTAAAATAACTATAAATTTAACAATAAAATAAGATATGTCAACAAAGTACTTACCTCGCCAGAAAAAATACCGGAGAAAAAGGATGGTGGAATTGTTGCGGCGCCACTGCAGCAAAAAAGAAAATATTTAGTTGAAAAATTAAGGGAAAAAGAGAATAGGAGGTTGAAAAATCAATGGAGGGAGATGAATGAGGAGGGAGAGGGAGAAGAGAGGAGGAAACGAGAGAGAGATAGGGAAAACCTTACCTAGAGGGAGGAAAATGGTGAAGGTTGAGAGGGAGAAAGGAGGAGGATGAGAGGAAGAAGGATAAGGCGTCTGCTTTAGTTGGGAACTGGGTCGGGTAGGGTTTTAAAATAACTTTCCGACTGATTTAGTCGTAAATATTTAATTTTAAAAAAAAATAAATACCGACCAATTCGGTCGCTAATAAAGTCAAACAACTCAAACCATCAAAAATTAAAAGTTTAATACCGACGGATTCAGTCGGAAATAAATTTTCGGACTTTTGCACCAAAAATTGCGACCATAGTGGTCGGAAATGTGGTCAAAATTATTTTAAAAAAATATAATTGATTTTTTTTCCGACCGATTTGGTCGGGAATTTTCGATAATTATTTTCAGTCGGAAATTTCGGTTGGAATTCCATGATTTTCTAGAAGTGAAACCTATAAGAGGTCTAGGGCAAAAAGCATTCAGTAAAATTCCCTTCTCTGTCCTATATATTTGTCATGCCCTGGCCTCGCGGAGCGTGACAGGTGCTCAACCGAGATAACCCATCCGAGCAAGTCTGTTAGATTTCTTTCTACCCAAACTCACCCGTGAATAAAGAGGAGATATATTCTCATTATTTAAACACTGAGAGGATTTCATAAACAACCCCAACTCCATTACCATCAGTTACTCTATTTTTAAATCTCAAAATACAAATATTTTCATAGTTTGAAGTGTAACATGTAATACACATACGACATTACTAGCTTGACTTTCCCAACACCAATACACAAGAGCCTCTAATAGATATAAAAGTACAATGATAGTGCCGGCAACAAGGCTCCGGCTATACCTCAAAACATAACACTTGTACGGTCCGCAAAATGGACCGCATAATGGCCCTCCAGAACTGGGCGTTTCTGCTTCACTCTGCAATAGGTCTGCGGTCCGTAGACCAATTTTGCGGTCGCATAATGGAACACAAAACCTCCTTCTGAAATTTCTCATACGGGATATGCGTTGGGATCTACGGCCCGCATAACAGTTCTGCGACGGCATAACGAGCCACATAATGGTCCTCAAAATTGGCAAATCTTTCTGCTTTATTCCGCAGTCGATCTGCGGCCCGCAAACTGGTTCTGCGGTCGCATAGTGGACCGCAGAACTGCCATGTTCTGCAAACTTTTTTCTTCAACTCCTCGACGCACTGAGCAACCCCAAAAGTCTGTACCGCGGCTCAAACACATTATCTTACCTAGGCACCATAAAACTTTGAGTTCTAGGTAAAATTTCACGGGGCCTTACAATATCTTCCGATAATGGCTTTTCTTTCTCTCACTAGCAATTTTCTCCATTAAGCTTCTTTTGTGACCTTCATTTTCCCCCAATAACCCTTAATTTGGATTATTGGGTTATTTCCGTTTAAGACATTGATTTTCTTCTTTATGCAAAGTATTCAATTTGGATTGTTTAGTAGTATAAATTTGGGGTCATTGTTGTTTGTCATTCGATCTCTCTTATAGTTGGTATTCCCTGTCAGTTTCAAATCTTCCACAACATACTGATACAAATTATAGTCACCAACTTCATCCACTCTTTCCCACCTAAGGACAGAAGAAAGAGTTGCATGAAGGAAATAAGCGAGTGCACATACTTTTTAAATATATAATAGAATATTTATGTGGGTTATCTCCCTTGCATTATGAAAACTCTATTGTTCTCATATATATTGTTCTTCTGCAAATATTTTTGAGAAGTTTGAAGAGAATTTCAATAATAAGAGATGGAGAATTTCAAATGGGACCACATGGAGAAATGAAGGAGAAAGGCGAAAAAATGGAGAAGAAAGGTGAAAGAATGAAGAAGAAAGATAAAAATTGAGGAAGGAAGGTGAAATATAAAGAAAATGAGAAAAATACAATTTTTTTAAAAATAATAAGGGCTAATTAGCAGTTAGACACTATCATGTGGGCCATATTGACGAATTTTTCTAGCCTTTACACGTTTTTTCACCAATTATTACACACAATACGCCACATAAGCACGAAGAGGTTTTAATACGAATGAAAATATAATTCAGGAAATTTTTGGGGACAGGCTATAGTTTAGATAGGGAACTGGCAAAATGTGATAATTTAATCGGATTTTAGGATATTTACTGAAAAATAAATTGTTAAAGTTGGCAAGTCCAATTCTTCGATCCAATTGGACCTATGTCCAAGACTGCACTTCTGGCTTTGAACCACTTGATTTTTTTTTCTTTCACCATTCTTCAAAGCTTAGAGCTGGTTCATCTGCAAAGCTGAATTGAAGTGGAATTGAGAGATATCTATACAGAGAAAAAAAAACTTAAAATAGGTAAGAATGGAGGCTAATAAATAATTATAATAAGTTTCTAATATAGCATAAATAAGTAAAAAATATTCCTCAGAACATACATATCACCCCTTTTCCATTACTTTATGGCCTCGCGGAGAAAAATTAAAAATAAAGACCCCTATGGAGAAAAGAATCCTAAATAAGTATACTTATAAAATATTTAGAAGTTGATTGGTTAGTGGGTTAAGAAATTATAATCCTAAAATAAAGTATTTGCTTAAATCAACCTGTTGAGCAACAGATTAGTAGAGAGTGTTAAAGAAACCTGTGGGCCACTTAAAATACAGAAATAGTCAGCCCAATTCAGAATTTTATTGTTTGGGGGAATTTTCAGAAAACACAATTGTTTAGTGGCTATTAACTTCTTATAGCTATCATATACATAATTACTTCATATAACTACTATTCAGTTGTTATGGTAGTGTATTCAGGGCAGACAAGTTGTACGCGCATGTATTCACATGTATTCGCGTCATGTATTCATGAATACAACACTAAAAAGCGCCTAAAATCAGGGCAATCCAGCTGACGCGCATGTATTCATATGTATTCGCGCTGCTGTATTCATGAATACAACAGTAAAAAGCGCCTAAAATCAGAGCAGTCCAGCTGTACGCGCATGTATTCGCGCCATGTATTCATGAATACAGCAGCAAAAAGCACCTAAAATCAGGGCAGTTCAGCTGTACGCGCATGTATTCGCGTTACTGTATTCATGAATACAGTTGTACGCGCATGTATTCACATGTATTCCCGCCATGTATTCATGAATACAATAACGTCAATCCCTTAAAAATAGGTATGTCCAGCTGTCTAAGAGAGAGGAAAAACATAAATAGAGTATTCCATGCCTTATTTCATGCCTCAATGATAGTATATACCATAAAATACTTATTTTGCTATAAAATATAAAAGGTAGCTATAGAAAATTATATTTTAAAATAATTTTAGTTTATAATAAATAGGGTGTATACAAAATTTCCTTTATTGTTAGCATTACTAATCATAGTGGTAAAGATGACATCAAATAGCCGCTTTGAGCATCCCCTATTTAAAATAATATTCAAAATTTAAAAATCTATTCAAATTTTGTCACTTGAAATGTTTAGCCCAATTCAGGATTCTATTGTTAGAACGGTGATCATAGTGCTAAAGATGTCACCAAGCCGCTTTGAGCACCTCTATCATTAGCCGGTCAGATTTATTGTTTACTTTTTCTAGCCGATATACATAGATTATATATTAATTAAACACAATTATACACGTACTCGTAACTGTTCCACGCTTGCAACTTGCTTTAATCCTTGTGATTTGGTACTTATTTGGTTCTTTTGTGTTTGCTGAATTGATTTTGAAAAAAAAATGTGTCCTTGGCCAAGGGCAAGAATAAACTACCCGAACTTGAAAAAAGCAGTAAGAAAGTATATGTTTGTGAAACTTATTACGATATTTAGGGTGATTGTAAATACTTCTTTGGGGGATAATATCTGGAGAACATAAGATAGTACTTGATATTTGATTAGGTGAAACAGTAGCTATGCATTTGTTCCAATGATTGTATGATTGTATGTTTGATTAAGAATTCTGAAATTTCTGAACTTGTTCAAACTTTGATAAGGCTGTGAAATTGGCACTGTTGAAATTACGGCCTGGTCTTTAAACACATTGAATGGTTGTCCGTATTTATAGGACATGCATCTTATACTTGGGTGTTTTCAGTCTTAGCTATGATGTCTTGGGTCCCTTTTAATACTGATCGCTTTTGTTGAAACAAAGGAAAGTCTCTTGCTTTATATTTGTTGTCAGTCTTGTATTAATATAGACCATTAGTCGTTTTTGCATTATGTATTCTGACTACATTGCTCGAATGGATTCCCTGAGGTCGAGTTCCTGTTTGCTTTTTGGTTGTGGTAATCATCAATTTGTTGCTGCTATACTCTTGTTAATTTTCATAATCATCTAACGTATTTAACTTTTGTTTTTCAATCCAAACCGTCTTTAGGTTCTGGTTTAATATATGAGAGATATCCAGCGTATTATCGTGCATTTCATGAGTCAAGTATGTATTCTGTTAAATGACATTACTTGCTTGATGCTCTATTTCTTGTATCAGCGTGCAGCATCCTTGTGTAACTAGTTTCTTTATTTAATCTTGTGCAAATGTCCTTTTGGTGCTTTCTCATTTTGGAATGCCTGACAATTGTTGAGGCTTAACTTTGAAAGTGGATTGTCAATATCTTCATTTCCAGTTTGATGAATCGCAATTTCAATTTTCAAGTGCCATGAGATGGCTAAAGATGTTATGCTTGTGATAAGCTGTTTTTGATTATTCATCAATGATTTATTTCTAGTGCTTAATTTTTGTTAGCATAGATTTCTGTATTCAAGGTGATACAGTTGTTGCTTAAACGATTTCTGTTTTGAAGATAATTTTGTATACCATTTAGTTGAATTAGCGTTGCACTGTAACCGAGTGAGATTTAGTGGATGCTAATTCTTACTCATACTGTTGCACCTAAAGTGGTGAAGTATCTGATTGTAGATTTGTAGTCCTAATTTTTCCTTTGAGCACTCATAGGAAGAAACATGAGGAAACTAGTGAGGCAGTACTATATTTGCTTTGTCTCCCATATATTTGGGATGCGCCTTTTTTTCCCTCACTTTCTGGTGAAAAAACAAAAATTGGAGAGGGCTTAGAGATAGTTGAGAATCATAGTGCTTTAATTTTCTGTCAACATTTGAGGAGAATACCAATTAAGCTCCATGAAAACATGAATGTATCTGAACTGAAAACTCATACAATACTATATAATTAGCATTTGGAGATTCGACTTGAAAAGTTATTTTAGTACTACGTTTTTTATGGTTTTCAAGTGGATAATCTATATGAATCCAGTACTAGTGCTAGTAACTAATATATCTTTTCTGGTTTCTTTCAGAAGATTATCAAGTTTTCAACTTACATTTATAGAGTCGATCTTCCTTGTGCTGCCTTAAATCTCTTTTCCCTTATATTTTCTTCTATGCATTACTTTGAATGTTGTGCTAGCGAGGATACACGCTAGAGTTTCTACTTGTACTGTTGAAACTTTCGATGTACAGACTGTGTTTTCTAAATTTTCTGTTGTCCTACGCTTTGTTTCCTTTTTACCAATCTCTTGCATGTCTCAGAATCATCTCCTTTATCTCTGATGATTAGCTAGTCTTTTTATCAATGTAAAGATCACTATCTGGAAACTTTTTACACACATTGCATTGATGAAATTTACTATTGGAAGGGACTTTGATAAAAATTGTCACCAGTCTTCTTCAGAAGTATAATTTCTGAATATTTTGGACTAAGGGGGTACCCATTTGATCTCACAATCCGTGAAGTAGAAAGAGCTCAAAAACTACATGGTAATGGTCTAATTGGACCTTACTTGTTCATCTAAAACAAAAGCCAAAGGCAGCATGTTTTGCTTTTTCCTGGGAATATGGTGCCTTTTAAATGCATCGTTGTCCTTTCTCAAAGTCCCCATAACACTCTGTAGAAAACTGAGTTGAGTTTGTCAAGTAGTTGTATATTAAAGCCATATAAAACACTTCAATATTCCAAACGTATAGGAAAAGTGCACCAACGTCTTCCCTCTCATCACCCCTACACCCAAGATAACAACAACAACAACAACAACAACAACTCAGTATAATCCCACTAGTGGGGTCTGGGGGTAGTGTGTACGCAGACCTTACTCCTACCCTGGGGTAGAGAGACTGTTTCCAAATGACCATCGGCATCCTTCCCTCCAAGAACTCCCCACCTTGCTCTTGGGGTGACTCGAACTCACAACCTCTTGGTTGGAAGTGGAGGGTGCTTACCATCAGAGCAACCAAGATAAGAAAGGATAAATAAGAGAAATGACAAATTAAACAAATTTAGTAACATAGGCATGGGAAACCTTAGGAGTTGGCAACTATCTAAACTATCATCCAAATTTTAGTGGTCCAATTTTTTTCATTTTCCAAAGCTGACTAATGTTGATATTTAAGGTAATTTTGCAGGTAAGTTGGCTATCAATTGGGTGCCTCAATGTGAAGTCAGTGTCCCTAAAAGCGGAGTAGGACATGTCACCTACTAGGCATTGAATTGAAATTTTGTTCGATTATCCCAACATACTCACATTTTTGTTCATGTGCTTGTTTACAATTATAAGTTCTAAAATACACCATTCATGTTAAGGAAACAATTTGCCTTCTTCTGCTGTCTACCCTTGAGTAGTTACATTCTTCAACTTGCAGATTGGGTTTTCGTGTCATATGATAGAACCATCTTCTGTTTAGTGTATATCCATAGAAACTTTCTTTGCTTTTAGCATGTAGTAGTACTGTAGTATAACATTCTCATGTGCACAATTTTGTTATGTGAAGTTACTTGATATTGATCACTTATGGTACCAACTCCTTGACAATTTTTATTGTCAACATTTTCTACCTTATTATAGTTAATAAATACATGCAGATGAGGTGAATTGCTCTTTTGTTATTTTCCGCGATACTCTTTGATATAGTCCTTCAACTAGAGTCACTATTTCTGTTTGCATAAGTTTCTTCATTTTTTGTTTTTACTAACTGTGGTGTCGGGCCCGCTTGTGCGCACCTCGACTATGGAATAGGATACCTGCTACCTCCCACCAGCACAGGTGCTGGCTAGGTAACATTGTCCATAAAGGTTTGGACAGATAGTAAAAATCATCTAGTATTTTTACTCTGCTGAGAAAACTAACTTCATCATTTTGTACTTGAATACATTGATTGATTGATAGTTCTTTCCATGTGGAAGTTAAAAAAATGTTTAAGATTTTAGTTCCCTTTTTTTTATTTTCATTCAGGTTATAAATAGCTTCCCACTTTTCAAGTTTTATTATGCCCAAAAACATCTAAATTCGGAGTCATGTTCAGTTGATATGGTTGATTGAGAGAATCTGGATACTGTATTCCGGATGTTAGGCTAGAAGTAACTGTCAGTTTTTGTAGTGTAGCACATGATTTAATAAAGTCATTTGAGAGTGTTCAATCAGTGAGACGGGTTAGTTAAGTTATACTTTAGCATTAGTAGATCTGGAATACAAGTGTGGGAACATGGGTTATTAATGATAATGTTTTATTAGCTGGTTAAATGCAGTCTGATACATCATTAATACCCTCCCCTTCTCTCTTTTTTCCCATAGATTGTAAATGTAATAGTTATTCATTTTAAATATCATTGTCTACAATAAAGGCCTTCAAAATAAAAATATGACTTATGGTACAGCGAAGAACAGGGTGGCTAGGCACATGGGGGATTCAGATAGGGACATAAAAGGCCACATGTGGCCCTGTCTTAAGGCCAAGATATTAAAACTTGGTTGATTTACGCATATGCGCCGTATCCTTCGGTTATGACTTGCACTTGTGGTTGTGGGGTTGGATTCTGCTGCTGGATGAGGTTTGTGATCCATTGTTTGGTTGCTAGGGTGCATCACCATAACACCTTCGACCCCTATTTCGTTTTTCACTTACACATAAATTCAGCATTTAGAATCATGGGTCCGAGATTGCCATCGCAAGTTAATGGTATACAATAAGAACTGGGTTCACATTCAAAGATTTATAGTCATTTAGTATATTTTTTAATACATATATAAGGTCTCGGTAGAAGCTACTTGGTTTACGCGAATTCGTGACTTATTAGCTAGGTTCTCCCTCGAGTCCACAATCCAATTTCAAAAGCTAGTTCATGAGGTGAAGACTGTCAAAACCGTATAAGGAGATATATTCCATCAACCAATGGACATGTGGAGCGTGAACAATATAACATGAAGGTTCAACATTAGAAGTATGGATAATATAATTAACATGAGCGAGCAACACCATACAAACCAAGAATATGAACGGGTCAGGCTGTGATATTCAGTTAATTGGATAAAAACTGCCCCTCATTTAATTTTCTCAATGCTCATATCAAGCTGTGCCAATGGCTTGATATCCAGGATTTCTGTGATGGGTGTCACCATCAAGCTTTTGGGTTACTGTATATGAGCCAATTTCCTAGTGCAAAATGTGACAATGGCTTTTAATACTTTAATTTATTCAGGCACTTCTTTGGGTATTATTAACCTTAATGCTCAGATCACTAACACAGTGAAATTAGTGTGGAAGTCAAACCTGGACTAAATCTGGGATCTGATGCAATTACATAATGGAGCGTTTAAGAAATCAAGGAATCCACACAATAGATCTATGAAAAATAATTAGACTCAGTGTAGTAAAATTAATTAGAGTGTGATTCAAGGTCTAACAGTCAACTTTGTTTTTTAAGATGCAAGACGCATGAAGTATTTTATGTAGAATATGCTAAACTTGCTAAGGTTTTAATATGATTATTTTTTAGACAGGTGGATCAAATATTGGATACATGGTCACCACATCTAATAATGGTAATGGAAGGTACAAGTGAAAGGAAAACGGGTTAACGTGGGTTGTATGGACTATGGACCTACCAAAAAAAAAATCATATGGTAGACACAAATCGTATAATTGAGTCCAAATTGAAGAAATCTAATAAACAACTTGTTATTCAAGATTGTCTTCTCTACGTAAGCAATCAACATATATGAACAACATCTTACACTCCTTCATGTGAAAACCCAGAATACCCCGATCAGGAAATGCTCCTTAGCCTGTCTTTCCTAGCAAGTTGCACCATTTGGTGAGTTGGTGAAAAGTTTTCCACCTTTATCTATTTAGTTTTTCTCTTGAACTAAGCTTTTGCTATGCGCAGGGTTCGGGGAAAAAACGGACCACAAGAGTCTATTATACGCAGTCTTACCTTATATTTCTGCAAGAGATTGTTGTGTGTGAAAGTTTATACTAACTCATAATTTTGATATTAGGGGGAAAGTTACATGGACAAAGTTATATTTAATGTTGTTGGCAGTCTTTCAGTTAAGGGACATTTTCTAGGTAGTGTCATGTCTTTTTTAGGACAGTCTAAAATGTCTAATAACAAAAACTAAGGCACAAAACAGTAAACTCCCATTCTGATCTTGTTTAACTAGTTTTAATCTTCTATAAATTCTCTTTTGTGGTTTGGGGGTGTGTGTGTGTGTGTGTGGGGGGGGGGGGGGTTGTGGGAGGTTGAGGGCACAAGAGAAAGGAGCTCTTTTTGTGTTGTATAAATGATTTAAATTATATATACAAACTACGTATGGGTGTTTTTACATAACAAGTGTAAATTAACATATTGTATAATATATTATTTACAATTTGTTATAGGATAGCAATGAAAGTTTATTAAATATAGTTATCGCTAATTGTATTTTAAGTGATCTTATTGTGTAATTTTGTTTTTATCCCGCTATTGCATACAATAAAAAAGTGCAATGGTTGCTAATCATAAGTTAATTTTTGCGTTGACTAACTTAATTGCAAATTGTTCGGTTTTGTACTTACATGGCAGCGGCAAAGGCAGAGTACCGGATACGGGTTCGGCCGAACCTAATAGCTTTTGTTCAATCCATTTATTTGTCTTACAAAATTCATTGGATATATAAATTTTATTTAAAACTCAGTAACTTAAAAGGATTATAATTCCGAACCCATAAAGTTCAAATCTTAGTTCCGTCTCTGTTACTCGGATTTACTTTGGACCTATTAATGCGACTAAATGGTGAGCCATGTTAAACTTACAGTAAATTATTCTTCAATCATTTATGAATTGTACGGATTAGAAAGACGTCAGGATAAAAAGCAAATAGTTTCATAACGGATGTCAGAAATGGTTTTACATGGGAAACCAGACTGGCACATACTTTATATTTTACATTAAATAAAGTGCTTTTTAAGGGCTTCATTGAATTTGGAGAAGTAATAGTAATAAATTCTCCACTATATATTAATCCTAGTACTAAGTAGAAAAAGTACTACAGTAAAAAGGGAAGTCAACCACCGCGTTTTGTTATGAGTTATGTCATGGGCGACTTTCCAACCATGCCCCATGACCCCTTGGACGCACCCCGTGGCGTCCTGGCCAGCCTCCCAACGCCCGTCGTCACGGTCGGCCCCGTAGTCTCGGCAGCTCCAAGTGACAAGCGCGCATGTGCCTCTGTCGCCCCACCGATAGCCATCGCCAGCGCCCAGCCACAGGCAAAAGCCAACAGCGCCGCGCGTGCAGACCCTGATGCTAAAGACAAAGTTGCTGCCAACGGACTTGTTGCTGCTTTGTAGAAGACTAAGTCCTTTTCATTGTAAATATAGAGTAGTTTTGCTGCATTTTCTTTAAGTGTGATTTTTCAGCTTTCATAGGTCTAGTCATGTAACTTTGGTTTATTTTTTTTAAGCATTATTAAGGGGGACCAAGCAATCAAAACTTTCAAGCAAGCAAACAATTCTCTGTACTGGTGTCTCTCCCCCGACACCGTCTTGTTTTCTGTAATAGCTTTTATTCAATGCAATCAAGCTTTCTTTCATTCTCAATTCTCTTTTCTGCTCTCTTTCAATTGCTCATGACATTGGTTTTCCCGTACGGCACTGACAATCTAGTCTAGCGTACGGAGGGGACCTCAGTTGGCGGACAGCAACCGTACTGACATCGGTTGCCTAGCCTTACGTCGCCCTTCCAAGGAACTTCAGGAAGGCGCCGCGTAACAGTTGGTATCAGAGCCTAGGCTCGACATCGGACGAGGGATTACATTGCAATTACCACCATTTCTGACCATGGTGAATTATGGGGATCGCATCGCGACCCTTGAGGGAACGGTTGACGCATTACGGCCCATCGTGGAAATGGTGCCCGATCTAAAGACCAGCCTAGTGCAAAGGTTGGACGACCTGGACCGCAGACTCATCCAGGCCGAAGTTGACATAGAAAATATCAGTCGCGACTCTGAAGGAGACCGGCAAACAGCAGCCACAGTGGCAGCTGAAATTTTTGGTAAATTTGAGGTCCTCCAGCAGGAGCGTGCCGAGGATTTAGCCAACAGGGAACAAGAGGCAGACAGGGTGACTGCCATGCAACAAACCATAGACAACTTGACAGGCCAGTTCAATGTTGTCAATGCTGCTTTACAAGGCCTACTTCGAGGAGGCGG
This sequence comes from Nicotiana tomentosiformis, assembly GCF_000390325.3. Lineage (NCBI taxonomy): Eukaryota > Viridiplantae > Streptophyta > Magnoliopsida > Solanales > Solanaceae > Nicotiana > Nicotiana tomentosiformis. Next base: position 94,306,435 of record NC_090813.1, on the reverse strand, counting down.
AAACCAATTTGGGGGTGGTGTGAACCTCGCCCCCATGGCACAAAAGCTGAAAATTCCTGAGCCAAAGCCATACAGTGGAGCTCGGAATGCCAAAGAAGTGAAAAATTTCATTTTCGACAAATGACATCGAGCAATACTTCGATGCCGTGGGAAGCCTAGAAGAAGCTAAGAAGGTAGCAACTGCTGCCATGTATCTTCAGGGTGATGCCAAACTCTGGTGGCGGGTGAAGTACGAAGCCATCAAGGCTGGTGAAGATGCCCTCGAGACATGGGCGGAACTGAAGGCAGCCATACGCCTACAGTTCTTCCCCGAAAATGTTGAGTACAATGCCAGGAGAAAGTTGCGGGAGCTCTGCCAGACCAAATCAGTGCGAGATTACGTGCGGGAATTCTCCGCGCTCATGCTGAACATCCGTGACATGGGGGACAAAGACAAACTCTTCACCTTCCTGGAAGGGTTGAAACCTTATGCCCGGATGGAGTTGCAGAGACAAAGGGTAGACACGTTGCCTAAGGCAATCCAAGCAGCAGAGTGCCTTGGGGATTACCAAGTGGAAGCCCGGAAGGATAGGCCTCAACAGCCTGTCCGAGGAGGATACAAAGGGGGCCAACCAAACACTAGTGGCCCTAGCAGAAGTGGAGGAGACCGGAGTGCACCCAAATCCAAGGCTCCCTCTTACGGCAGTACTAGTGCTGCATCTAATAACAATGATCGGGGGAGGAAACCCCCCTCAGGATGTCGTCATTGCGGCGGACCACATTGGAATAATGAATGTCCATATGCACAGATGAACGCCCATCAAGCTTTTGAGGATAGGACGGATGACGACGCCGATGATGCGGACCAGACCGAGCCAGTAGGTGCATTCAATGCAATTGTTGGCTCCATTTCTGAGCCCTTAGCGGGAACCAGTGCCGGTATCCGCAAGAAGAAGGACCCATGTCCAATTGCCAGGAAAGGAAATAAGAAGGCGAATTTGAGGACTCCTCCTCATCAAGAGAGGACCCTAATGTTCGTTGACATGAAGGTAAATGGCAAGCCCATTCGGGAAATGATAGACACGGGTGCCACCCACAACTACTTAGCCTCGACTCAGGTGGAGCGTCTTGGACTAGTTGTAGGAAAGGGCAAAGGTCGTGTGAAGGCTATCAACTCACCACCTCAACCAGTGGGTGGAATAGCCAAAGAAGTACCAGTGAAGCTTGGCCCTTATGAAGGAAAGTTCAACCTGCGCGTAGTGATCATAGATGACTTTGAGTTAATAGTGGGGTTGGAATTCCTGAGACAGACCAATACCATGCCCGCACCGTATGCAGACATGCTACTGATGATGGGGCAAATGGGGCCAAGCCCTGCATTATTCCGTGCATTCCCATGAAGATAGCAGCCGAGAACATCTCGGCCTTGCAGTTGAAGAAGGGGGTAAAAAGACATGAACCCACATTCCTGGCTACCCTCTGCATGGAAGATATAGAACGCTCCTCGGGTCCCATTCCTGCACCCGTGAAGGAGTTACTTCTGGAATTTGAAGACATCATGCCATAAGACATGCCAAAGCATCTTCCGCCTAGGCGAACTATGGACCATGAGATTGAGTTGGTGCCAGGTGCGAAGCCACCTGCCCCGACGCCATACAGAATGTCACAACCCGAACTCACCGAGCTTCAGAGACAATTGACGGAAATGCTAGACACAGGGATCATTGTGCCCTCCAAGTCCCCATACGGGTCCCCTGTGTTATTCTAAAAAAACATGATGGTAGTTTACGACTCTGCGTGGATTATCGGGCTCTAAACAAAATCACCGTGAAAAACAAGTACCCTATTCCGCTAATGGCAGACTTGTTTGATAGACTGGGTGGTGCGACGATATTCACCAAAATAGACCTGAGAACAGGTTATTGGCAAGTTCGGATTGCAGATGGTGATGAGCACAAGACGATCTGTGTGACAAGATATGGGTCGTACGACTTCCTGGTTATGCCCTTTGGCTTGACTAACGCGCCAGCCATATTTTACACCTTGATGAACCATGTCTTCCGAGAATACATTGATGAATTCGCCGTGTATATTATTGGCCTCAAATGGTCGATGATGTCGCTCAGTATGTGAAGACTTGTCTAGTATGCCAGAAAGATAAGTCAGACCGCTTGACGCAGGCAGGGCTCTTGGAACCACTAACTGTACCAAAAAGACCTTGGGAAAGCGTTTCCCTGGACTTCATCACCGGATTACCCAAGGTCGGAGATCTCACAACTATCTTGGTTGTGGTGGATCGGTTTTCCAAGTACGCTACCTTTATAGCAGCCCCACAATATATATCAGCAGAAGATACAGCTCGACTATTCTTCTCTCATGTCGTCAAATATTGGGGCTTACCTAAAGACATTGTTAGTGATCGCGACTCACGCTTCACTAGCAATTTTTGGACCCAACTCTTTAAGTGCCTCGGGTCAAAATTGAGTCATAGCTCAAGTTTTCATCCGCAATCTGATGGCCAGACGGAGCGATTCAATGGCATGCTAGAGGAATATCTCCGGCACTTTGTGACCGGATCGCAGAAGAATTGGGTGAAGCTTCTGGATGCTGCTCAACTGTGTTTCAATTCACAAAAGAGCTCAAGTACCAACAAAAGCGCTTTTGAAATTATTACCGGACAGCAACCGCTACTCCCACACACAGTGAACGCACCAAACATGTCAAAATCTCCTCGGGCTGCTAGCTTCTCAAAAGAATGGAAGCAAAATTTGGAGATAGTGCGGAGCTATCTTGTCAAAGCCCAAAAGCGGATGAAGAGGCATGCTGATCAGAATCGCCGCTTTGTGGAATACCAGGTGGGAGACAAAGTGATGGTCAAAATCCCAAAGCGGTACTTGTTTGCAGGGGTCTATGACCCTCGCCTATTGCAAAAATATATTGGACCCTTGTCCATTGAAAGGCACATTGGGAAAGTTGCATACCGGGTGGATACCCCAGCTTGGTGGAAAATCCATCTTGTTTTCCATGTCAGTCTCCTGAAACCTTTTCGGGAAGATATGGAGGATCCTTCACGAAGCCAACTCACAATACCAAGTATTCGAGGCCCCAATTCAACCGGGAAAAGGCGTGCTGAAGCTATTCTTGATGATCGAGTGATTCACGCCTCAAGAAAAGATCACCAGGAGTTCTTGGTGAAATGGCAGGGATGTGATGCAGAGGAGAATACTTGGGAGAGGGGAACAAACCTCAAAGCCTACAAGAGCCTGATTGATGATTACCTTGCAAGGAAGGCGCCGAGGACGTCGCCAACTCAGGTGGGGGAGAATGTCATGGGCGGCTTTCCAACCATGCCCCATGACCCCTTGGACGCGCCCCGTGGCGTCCTGGCCAGCCTCCCAACGCCCGTCGCCACGGTCGGCCCCGTGGTCTCGGCAGCTCCAAGTGACAAGCGCGCATGTGCCTCTGTCGCCCCACCGATAGCCATCGCCAGCGCCCAGCCACAGGCAAAAGCCAACAGCGCCGCGCGCGCAGACACTGATGCTAAAGACAAAGTTGCTGCCAACGGACTTGTTGCTGCTTTGTAGAAGACTAAGTCCTTTTCATTGTAAATATAGAGTAATTTTGCTGCATTTTCTTTAAGTGTGATTTTCCAGCTTTCATAGGTCTAGTCATGTAACTTTGGTTTATTTTTTTAAAGCATTATTAAGGGGGACCAAGCAATCAAAACTTTCAAGCAAGCAAACAATTCTCTGTACTGGTGTCTCTCCCTCCCGACCTCTCCCCCCCCCGACACCGTCTTGTTTTCTGTAATAGCTTTCATTCAATGCAATCAAGCTTTCTTTCATTCTCAATTCTCTTTTCTGCTCTCTTTCAATTGCTCATGATATTAGTTTTTCCGTACGGCACTGACAATCTAGTCTAGCGTACGGAGGGGACCTCAGTTGGCAGACAGCAACCATACTGACATCGGTTGCCTAGCCTTACGTCGCCCTTCCAAGGAACTTCAGGAAGGCGCCGCGTAACAGTTACCGTGTTTATGGGTCTTAGCAAAATCCAATCTGATGATTATGACCTTCGTCCCTTTTTTATAGAAGGCCACTTGATTTTAAATGGGGTTTAGTTTGTATACTACTCCCGCCGTTTTAATTTATGTAACTTATTTGATTGGACATAAAACTTAAGAAAAAATAAAAGATTTTTGAACTTGTGATTTAAAATGAGGCACATATATTTTGTGTGGTTATAAATCATTGCATAAATATAAATTATCTCCAAATATAGAAAATAATCATTCTTTTTGGCACGAACTAAAAAGGAAATAAGTTCACATAAATGAAAACAAAGGGAGTATAATATTAATTACTTCCTCCGTTCCTTTTAAAGTATTTGTTTTTATGTTTAGTCACACTTATAACTTGTCTGTCCAAGATTCTAAAATCAACTTATTTTGAAAAATAATTTTTTTTAAAAGTACTTTTTAAGAAAATATTTTTTGTAAGTAATAGTTTGTGTTTGGCTATTTACTTTGTGAAAAATACTTCTGAGTAACGTTCAGCGAAACTTTTAAAAAGTACTTCTAAGTGTAATTTTTTTCTTAAGTATGCTTTTTTAAAAAAATACTTTTGAAGTTAAATTACTTTTTTCTGCTTCTCAAAAACTGTTTTTGCTTCTACTTAAAGTATTTTTTTTTTCCTTCCAAAAGCTTAGCTAAATACCTTAACTTTGGGGGAAAAGTACTTTGGGCCCAAGAAAGCTTGGCGAGATAAGCTATTATTAAGAAACTATATTAATAATATTAATTATAAGGGAATTTGACTAAATTATCTTTTATTACTTCTTTAAACGTGGAAAGATTATTAGATCAAGGGTAAATTTGAAAAAGAATAATAATGCCTTTTTAATTTTCTAAAATAATACTTATTTTGAATTACATTTAAAGAGCTAAAAAGATACTTAAAATGAACTGGAAGGAGAAATATTTCTGTATACGGTCGAAATCGGGCATGTCCGATTTCATAGGCACGAGGAGCTGCCTCGAGAGTAAGCTCGTAATAGACCAGATTCGAGCTTAATGGCAGAGTATGGAGAATGAAGATCGAAGTGCTCGCTGAAGATCGAGACCGAATATGACCGACTTCGAGTAAGGCATAATAACGGAATGGCGAGATATTAGCAACCGACCGAAGATCTCGGCGAAAATTCCGGAACATATCGAATCAAGCGGTTATTGACGCCAATCATGGGATTTGTTTCCGTTATTAGAATTGTACCTTATTTAGGATTCCTCTACTATATAAAGAGGGACCACATTCATTTGTAAGGGGAAGAATTTACTGATAAACATATACACATACACTGCTTTCTCTATTTCACTTACTATCTATTACTGCTCATCATTGTTTATTTCCTGTTCTTTATTGTTCTTGTTACCCAACCTCGAGATCATATCGAATCGAAGTCGAAAGCACTGCCAGAATACTGGTTTGATTTATTTTACTATTCAGATCATCTATTTAAATTCCTTGTTTATCAATTAGTATTGGATTAAATCACGTATCCTTGAAACCACTAAATATGTTTAATTGTTACTCGAATTTTAGGGTAAACAGTTTGGCGTCCACCGTAGGGGTAAGGGTAATAGTAATTTTTCAGTATTGATTCTGCTGAAACACACTATTTTATGCTTGTTCTTGTCAAGTATATTTGCTTTCACGTTAAAACATGTCAAACTCACAAAACGCGTCCACACACGGTGACAATGGCCTCGAATTCCATGATGAAAACGAAAATGTGATTGCTCCAGGAATCGAAGTGCCACAGGCTAATCACGGGGGAGCACCGTTTGCCAACCTCGTCGATGTCACTTCGCACGTTGCTCTAAATGCTGACCTAGGTGCAGATCTTGATGGGATTGTACGCAGAGAAGGCCGATCTAATGGCCAAGGAACACAAGGCAGATGAGACGAGAGAGTCAGTCTCCAAGTAATATTCGAGATGCTTCAGGCTCAACAAGCCGCTATTGCTCAGTTACAAAATCAACATAGAGCTCCGAATAGGGCCGAGTCGGAAATTACTCGCCGTACCGAGCCAGTATCGGAGAGGCCGAATGGTAACAAATCGGGGAATGATCCTGCGATAATTAAAATACTCGAGGAGCTCACCAAAAGAATTGAATCAGGAGAGAAGAGAATCCAAGCCAACGACAAAAAAATGGAGACATACAACTCTCGAGTTTATCAGATACCGGGGGTACCGCCAATCTTGAAAGGGATGGATTCAAAGAAGTTTGTACAAAAGCCATTTCCTCCAAGTGCGGCTCTGGAGCCTATTCCAAAGAAGTTTCGTATGCCAGACATACCCAAATATAATGATACCACCGATCCCAACGAGCATGTTACTTCATATACAAGCGCCTTCAAGGGTAACAATTTAGAGGATGACGAAATCGAATTTATGCTGTTGAAAAAATTCTGAGAGACCCTTTCGAAGGGAGCAATGATTTGGTATCACAACCTGCCACCAAATTTCATCAACGCATTTTCCATGTTAGCAGATTCTTTCGTAAAGGCACACGTCGGGGCCATAAAGGTCGCAATGAGGAAATCGGACCTTTTCAAGGTAAGACAAAGGGATAATGAAATGCTGAGGGGGTTCGTGTCCCGATTTCAAATAGAACGCATGGAGTTGCCACTGGTCACAGATGATTGGGCCGTTCAAGCTTTCACCCAAGGGTTGAACGAGCGGAGTTCAATAACATCACATCAGTTGAAACAAAATTTAATCGAATATCCAGCTGTAACTTGGGCAGATGTGTACAATCGATACCAATCGAAGATCAAGGTCGAGGACGATCAATTGGGAGCCCCTTTCGGTTCAGCACATCCAAACAGGTCGACAATTAAAAACCATAGGGATGTCGACAGGGAGCCAAGGTCGAACAGAGACAGATATCAACCATATACCATAGATCGAAGGAACAATAAGGATAATGGTTCAGGACGCAATTCCGCCCGGAACGATCAGAGAAGTGATCGAGGATAAAATTCTCGGGAACTTATGAGCAAGAGTGATTTTGACAAGTACGTCGATCCCACAAAAGCACCTCGGTTATCGGAATATAACTTTAGCATTGATGCATCAGGCATTGTATCAGCAATCGGAAGGATCAAAGATACTAGGTGGCCCAGACCCATACAAACTAATCCTTCTCAAAGAAACCCAAATTTGATATGCAAATATCAAGGCACGCATGGTCACAAAATCGAGGATTGCATGCAATTAAGGGAGGAGGTAGCCCGTCTATTCAATGAGGGCCACCTACGAGAGTTCCTCAGTGATCGAGCCAAGAATTATTTCAGAGAAAGAGACGCCAACAGGAAAAATGAACATGAGGAACCCCAACATGTCATTCATATGATCCTCGGTAGGGTCGACATTCCACAGGGACCCATATTCAAACGCACTAAGATATCAATCACTAGGGAAAAACGAACCCGAGATTATGTGCCTGAAAGCACTTTATCATTCAACAACGAAGAAGCATAAGGCGTTTCTTAGCCCCACAACAACGCTTTGGTAATTTCTATCTTATTAAATAAAGTTCAAGTTAAGCGTGTTTTAGTGGATCCAGGCAGCTCGGCGAATATCATCCGATCGAGGGTTGTGGAGACGCTCGGCCTACAAAATCAAATCATGCCCGCAGCTCGAGTCCTAAACGGCTTCAATATGGCCAGTGAAACAACTAAAGGGGAAATTATTCTACCGGCGAACGTGGCTGGAACCCCTCAAGATACTATGTTCCACGTGATCGAGGGCGACATGAGGTACAATGCCCTACTCGGAAGGCCTTGCATCCACAATATAAGAGCAGTCCCTTCGACTCTCCACCAAATGTTAAAATTTCTAACATCAGACGGTGTAAAAATAGTATACGTGTCACGACCCCAAATTCCCTCTGTAGGAGGTCGTGATGGCACCTAGTCTCTAAGACTAGGTAAGCCCATTAATGCAGAATAATCATAAATATCTGAAATAAATAAACTACATTCAAATAATGACAACTCCCAAAACCCAGTAGAAATAAGTCACAAGCTTCTAAAAATTTATTCTCAATATTTATATGTATCAAGGTCTAAACAAAAATAAGGAAGCAACATAAAATGATAGAAGGGGACTCCGGAGTCTGCGGACGCTGACTGATATACCTCGAAGTCTCCGTGCGCAAGTAACTCACTGACGTCTAGACTGGTAAGATATACATGGATCTGCACAAAAAGATATGCAGAAGCGTAGTATGAGTACACCATAGCGGTACCCAGTAAGTGCCAAGCCTAACCTCGGTAGAGTAGTGACGAGGTCAGGTCAGGCCCTACTGGAGAATAGATAATGACATGGAAAAATGTTTAAGCAATTTAATAAGATAAAATGACTATGGAAATGAATCAAATAGTATGTCACATTTAATGACACCAAATAATTGCAAATAATATCTCGTGGAATCAAAACAGAGTTCCTTTCAACTTTATGAAAATCACAACAATTAATCGAAGGCAACTATGGCCATAAATCAATATCAACAATGGCACAACCGAGGTACCGCCTCGTAGTCCTAAATCATAAATAAATTGACAATATCTCATTTTCTTATCTCACCGCGGGAGCCTTCACAATTTATTTGAAAGAAAATATTTTTTTCGAAATAGCATCCCGCATTTTAGCCATCATTATCACACCGCATGACTTCTAGTAGTTTCCCCTACTAGCCACGCTTATCAAGCCACCCTTATCTCACCGTATGTGTTTCAATACCCAGACATTATACCACCGCATGCGTATCAATATCACAATATATCATAATTTGTACCTCAAGTGCTCAAATAATGTAACTTGCCAAAATAATTCAACAACAATATTTTTCCAAAATAAAGAGCTCACGGCTCATGCCAAAATAATTCATCAATAATATTTTTTTCACAATAAAGAGCTCACGGCTCCATCACAATGAGTGCAAAAATCTTACATAATATTCAAGAATAAATAATTCAGGAAAATAATATTTCAAAATCTTTAATACGTTGCTTCAATATCAAATTTAAAATGTCAAATACTTCATATTAATAATGTTTAATTTAAAGAAAATCACCCTTCAAATAATGCACAGAATAAAAGAAACTAAGTTTCAACTAAACAGGTATAACAATTAGCAGAAAAAGGTCAAACAAATTAAAGGTATATATCTTAGATCAATGATGAAGAATATAACAAGATAAAATGATTTAATAAATGCGCAACAATGATCTACACAATTTAAAAATATAATCTTTCATATTTAGCCCGTGTACACACTCGTCACCTCATATACACAACTTTCAATATATTTCAATAATCGCATTAATATCAATTCTAGGAAAAATTTCCCGGACACAAGGTTAGATAAGTCACTTACCTCGACTTGCTCCAATTTAACCAAGTAGTATGCTTTTTCCTCAATTTTCTGATTCCGATCGACTCGTATCTAGTCATAATTAATTCGATATATTCAACAAAAATTATAGAATCAATTCCATAAGAAAATACTATATTTTTCAATAAAATCCGAAATTAACTCAAAAATGGCTAGTGGGGCCCACGTCTCGGAACTCGACAAAAGTTATAAAATACGAAAGCCCATTCTACCACGAGTCTAACCATACCAATTTTATCAAAATCTGACCCCAACTCGACCCTCAAAGCTTCAAATCTTATTTTCAAATCCCTAAGTTCCAACCCCCGATTTACACCTCAAAAACATGTAATCTAATCGGATTATTTGATGATAATTCAATATTATGGAGTAGAAATGATCACAAGGGACTTACCTCAAGTTTTCCCGTGAAAACCTTGCTCAAAATCGCCCAACCCGAGCTTGAAATGCCCAAAAAAATGGCAAAAGCTCGGAACCCCTCTGTTTTTGTACTGTCTAGGGATTTTCGCATCTGCGGCAACTTGGTCGCTTCTGCGCCTACCCATATGTGGAAAAAGTCCCGCATCTGCGCCTTTGCCCGCATCTGCGTGATTGTTTGCGCTCCTGCGGAGGCCGCTTCTGCGCGCGTCCCTCCGCATCTGCCCACACATAGGTGCGGAATTTCCCTAGCAGCTGCGACCATTGCCCCATAGTCTATTTGTGCATCTGTGCTTGCCAGGCTCGCTTCTGCGAGCTCGCACCTGCGATATAATTTCCGCAGGTGCGAATGCAGCAGAGGGCAGAAACTTTAGCTATTTCTTCTATGTCCGAATTTGATCCGTTAACCATCTGAAACTCACCCGAGGCCCCCGGGACCTCAACCAAATGTACCAACAAGTCCTAAAATATCATATGAACTTAGTCGAGCCTTTAAATCGCATCCAACAACATTAAAACACGAATCACACATAGATTCAAGCCTAATGAACTTTGAAATTTCTAATTTCTACAAATGACTCCGGAACCTATCAAATCACGTCCGATTTACCTCGAATTTTGCGCACAAGTCATAAATAACATAACGGAGGTACTCAAATTTTCAGAATTAAATTTTGACCCCGATATCAAAAAGTCAACCCCTCGGTCAAACTTGCCAAAAATTCAACTTTCGGCATTTCAAGCCTTCCACTACGGACTTCCAAATAAAATTCTGATCACGCTCCTAAATCCAAAATCACCATACAAAGTTGTTGGAATCATCAAAATTCTATTCCGGGGTCGTTTGCACATAATTCGACATCCGGTCACTATTTAAACTTAAACTTTTAATTTTTATCAAAATTCCGTATATCGGGCTAGGGACCTCAGAATTTGATTCCGGGCATACGCCCAAGTCTCAATTCATGATATGGACCTACCGGAACTGTCAAAACACTGATCCGAGTCCGTTTGCTCAAAATGTTGACCAAGGTCAACACAATTGAGCTTTAAAGCTCTGATTCATATTTTAATCCATTTTTCACATAAAAACTTTCCAGAAAATTTTACGTGCGCTTTAATTATTAAATTTAAAGATGACATTTTGGGTCATCACATTATTCACCTCTAAAACAAATGTTCGTCCTCGAACGGAGTTAGAAAAAAGTACCTGAGCTGGTGAATAAGTGTGGATAACGGCTGCGTATATCATGCTCAGTCTCCCAAGTCGCCTCCTCGACCGGATGACCCCTCCACTGAACCTTCACGGAAGCAATATTCTTTGACCTTAGCTTTCGAACCTGCCTATCTAAAATAGCCATTGGTTCCTCAATATAAGATAGATCCTTGTCCAACTGAACCGAACTGAAGTCTATAACATGAGACAGATCGCCGTGATATTTCCGAAGCATATAAACATGGAATATCGGATGAACTGCAGAGAGACTAAGTGGTAGCGCAAGTCTGTAAGCCACCTCTCCAACTCTTTCAAGAATCTCAAAATGCCCAATATACCTAGGGCTCAACTTGCTCTTCTTCCCGAACCTCATCACACCCTTCATAGGCGAAACCCGGAGCAATACCCGCTCACCAACCATGAATGCAACATCACGAACCTTCCGATCCGCATAACACTTCTGTCTAGATTGGGCTGTACGAAGTCGATCCTGAATCAACTTAACCTTTTCCAAGGCATCCTGAACCAAGTCTGTACCCAATAGTCTAGCCTCGCCCAGTTCGAACCAACCCACTGGAGACCGGCACCGCCTACTATACAAAGCCTTATACGGAGCCATCTGAATGCTTGACTGGTAACTGTTGTTGTAAGCAAACTCCGCAAGTGGTAAGAACTGATCCCAAGCACCCCCAAAATCTATCACACACGCACGAAGCATATCCTCCAGTATCTGAATAGTGCGTTCGGACTACCCGTCCGCCTGAGGGTGAAATGCTGTACTCAACTCTACCCGAGTACCCAACTCACACTGTACTGCCCTCCAAAACCGTGAGGTAAACTGTGTACACCGGTCAGAGATGATAGAAACCAGTACACCATGAAGTCTGATAATCTCGCGAATATATACCTGAGCCAGCAGGTCTGAAGAGTAAGTAGTAATCACAGGAATGAAATGAGCTGATTTGGTCAGCCTATCCACAATCACCCAAACTGCATCAAACTTTCGCTGAGTCCATGGGAGCCCAACAACGAAATCCATAGTAATCCGCTCTCATTTCCATTCTGGAATCTCTAACTTCTGAAGTAATCCACTCGGTCGCTGATGCTCATATTTCACGTGTTGACAATTTAGACACCAAGATGCATACCCCACTATGTCTTTTTTCATCTGCCTCCACCAATAGTGTTATATCAAGTCCTGATACATCTTTGCAGCACCCGGATGAATGGAGTACCGTGAACTGCAACTCGTGCAGGTACTCTGGCTGCACAACGTGGTCTTCCTCGGGCTCTTGCGGCTCTAACAGGGGGCGCGGGTATCTGATCATCAGATCTAGTTGTGCGTGTCCTCACCATCTGTGAGAGAATAGAAAGACAATTGTTTAGAACTTTGAAATCAACAAAGGCGCACGATAAGGAATCAAAGAAGTGAATATTTCCTAACAGTTCCATAGCCTCTCGAAGATAAGTACAGACGTCTCCGTACCGATCCGCAAGACTCTACTAAACCTGCTTGTGACTCATAATAGCTATGAACCTAGTGCTCTGATACCAACTTGTCACGTACCAAATTCCCTCTGTAGGAGGTCGTGATGGCACCTAGTCTCTAAGATAAGGTAATCCTATCAATGCGGAATAATCATAAATATCTAAAATAAATAAACTATAATTCAAATAATTACAACTGCCAAAATCCGGTAGAAATAAGTCGCAATCTTCTAAAAAATTTATTCTCAAAGTTTCTATGTATCAAGGTCTAAAGAAAAATAAGGAAGCAACATAAAATGATAGAAGGGGACTCCGGAGTCTGCGGACGCTGGCAGATATACCTCGAAGTCTCCGTGTGCAGGTAACTCACTGAACTGGTAAGATGTACCTGGATCTGCACAAAAAGATGTGCAGAAGCGTAGTATGAGTATACCACAGCGGTACCCAGTAAGTGCCAAGCCTAACCTCGGTAGAGTAGTGACGAGGTTAGGTCAAGCCCTACTAGAGAATAGATAATGACATGAAAAAATGTTTAAACAATTTAATAAGATAAAATGACTATGAAAATGAATCAAATAGTATGTCACATTTAATGACACCAAATAATTGCAAATAATATCTCATGGAATCAAAACAGAATTCCTTTCAACTTTATTAAAATCACAACAATTAATCGAAGGCAACTATGGCCATAAATCAATATCAACAAGGGCACTACCGAGGTACCACCTCGTAGTCATAAATCATAAATATATTCACAATATCTCATTTCCTTATCTCATTGCAGGAGCCTTCACAATTTATTTAAAAGAAAACACTTTTCTCGAAATAGCATCCCGCGTTTTAGCCATTCTTATCACACCGCATGACTTCTAGTAGTTCCCCCTACTAGCCACGCGTATCAAGCCACCCTTATCTCACCGCATGTGTTTCAATACCCAGACCTTATACCACCACATGCGTATCAATATCACAATATATCACAATTTGCACTTCAAGTGCTCAAATAATGTAACTTGCCAAAATAATTCAATAACAATATTTTTTCACAATAAAGAGCTCACGGCTTCTGCCAAAATAAATCATCAATAATATTTTTTCCACAATAAAGAGCTCACGGCTCCATCACAATGAGTATAAAAATCTTACAAAATATTCAAGAATAAATAATTCAGAAAAATAATATTTCAAAATCTTTAATACGTTGCTTCAATATCAAATTTAAAATGTCAAATACTTCATATTAATAATGTTTAATTTAAAGAAAATTACCCTTCAAATAATACACAAAATAAAAAAAACTAAGTTTCAACTAAACAGGTATAACAATTAGCAGGAAAAGGTCAAACAAATTGAAGGTATATATCTCAGATCAATGATGAAGAATATAACAAGATAAAATAATTTAATAAATGTGTAACAATGATCTACATAATTTAAAAATATAATCTTTCACATTTAGCCCGTGTACACACTCGTCACCTCGTGTACACGACTTTCAACATATTTCAATAATCACATTAATATCAATTCTAAGGGAAATCTTTTCCACACAAGGTTAGACAAGTAACTTACCTCGACTTGCTTCAATTTAACCAAGTAGTATGCTTTTTCCTCGATTTTCCGATTCCGATCGACTCGTATCTAGTCATAATTAATTCGATACAGTCAACAAAAATTATAGAATCAATTCCATAAGAAAATACTATATTTTTCAATAAAATCCGAAATTTACTCAAAAATGGCGTCTCGTAACTCGACAAAAGTTACAAAATCCGAAAGCCCATTCAACCACGAGTCTAACCATACCAATTTTATCAAAATCTGACCCCAACTCGACCCTCAAAGCTTCAAATCTTATTTTCAAATCCCTAAGTTCAAACCCCCGATTTACATCTCAAAAATATGTAATCTAGTCGGACTATTTGATGATAATTCAATGTTATGGAGTAGAAATGATCAAAAGGGACTTACCTCAGGTTTTCCCATGAAAACCTTGCTCAAAATCGCCCAACCCGAGCTTGAAATGCCCAAAAAAAATGGCAAAAGCTCGGAACCCCTCTGTTTTTCTACTGTTCAGGGATTTTCGCATCTGCGGCAACTTGGCCGCTTCTGCGCCTACCGCATGTGCGGAAAAAGTCTCGCATCTGCGCCTTTGCCCGCATCTGCGTGCCTGTTTGCGCTCCTGCACAGGCCGCTTCTGCGCGAGTCCCTCTGCATATGCGCTCATGCAAGTGCGGAATTTCCCTCGCACCTGCGACCATTGCCCAATAGTCCATTTGCGCATCTGCGCTTGCCAGGCTCGCTTCTGCGAGCTCGCACCTGCGATATAATTTCCGCAGGTGCGAATGCAGCAGAGGGCAGAAACTTCAGCTATTTCTTCTATGTCCGAATTTGATCTGTTAACCATCCGAAACTCACCCGAGCCTTCAAATCGTGGCCCCCGGGACCTCAACCAAATGTACCAACAAGTCCTAAAATATCATACGAATTTAGTCGAGCCTTCAAATCGCGTCCAACAACACTAAAACATGAATCACACATAGATTCAAGCCTAATGAACTTTGAAATTTCTAATTTCTACAAATGACTCCGGAACATATCAAATCACGTCCGATTTACCTCGAATTTTGCGCACAAGTCATAAATGACATAAACGAAGGTACTCAAATTTTCAGAATCAGATTTCGATCCCGATATCAAAAAGTCAACCCCTTGGTGAAACTTCCCAAAAATTCAACTATCGGCATTTCAAGCCTAATTCCACTTCGGACTTTCAATTAAAATTTCGATCACGCTCCTAAGTCCAAAATCACCATACGGAGCTGTTGGAATCATCAAAATTCTATTCCGGGGTTGTTTGCCCATAATTCGACATCCGATCACTATTTGAACTTAAACTTTTAATTTTTTATCAAAATTCTATATCTCGGGCTAGGGACCTCGGAATTTGATTTCGGGCATATGCCCAAGTCCCAATTCACGATACAGACCTACTGGATTTGTCAAAATACTAATCTGAGTTCGTTTGCTCAAAATGTTGATCAAGGTCAACACAATTGAGTTTTAAAGCTCTAATTCATATTTTAATTTATTTTTCACATAAAAACTTTTCAGAAAATTTTACGGACTGTGCACGTAAGTCGAGGAGTAATAAATAGTACTTTTTGAGGTCTTAGAACATAGAATTAATTATTAAATTTAAAGATGACATTTTGGGTCATCACAATACGGGGAGCAGCATGCTGCAAAGGAAATGTTTGCGGTCGATGAGGAAACACCGATTACGACACTATCAACCTCGGAAAGGTCGAGCATCAAAGATAAACAGGAAGTCAAATACCAATCACAGCCACCAGCCTCGACCGAATCGGGGAAGCGGGAGATAGAAGAAGAAGGGGAGGATTTTTTGAACCCTCGAACTTTTGTTGTTCCCGAAGATACTGACACCACCAAATCAACGGTCAAAGAGCTGGAACAGGTTATATTGATCGAGTACCTGGCCGAGCGAAAGGTATACCTGAGAACGGGATTAACCCCCGAACTTAGGAAAAAACTTATTCAGGTTCTTGTTGATAACATATATTATTTTGCTTGGTCCCATTTAGACATGACAGGGATTCCACCAGAAGTAACGACACATCGGCTAAGCCTGGACCCTAGATTCAAACCGGTGAAGCAAAAGAGAAGACCCCAGTCCGAAGTAAAGCACGTGTGAGCACCTAATTTTTGACTATATTTGAATTTTTACCACCTTCTACTATGTAATTACTTTTAGAAATTTAATATATTTTTTTAGCTTTGTTACATTCTTTTAATATAGGGTAAGAATTAAAAATAATTTAAAAGGTCAAATTATTACTATTAGTATTAAATTTTATCTTTATTTTTAAATGTAATAAATTTTTAAAAAACGAAAAAATAATATATTTTTTAAATTTTTTTGAATGGGAATAAAATAATAGAAAAATTAAAAGTATGGAATAAAAAAAGTAAAAGTAAAAGTAGGTGAAAATTATTATTTTTAAAGTAAAAAAAAGTGGAAAATTAAAAAATAAAAGTAAAAGAATATGAAAATTTAAAAAATAAAAAGTAAAAGAAGTTGGAATTAAAAAAATAAAAGTAAAGGTTGCTGAATTTTTTTTTTTTAAAAAAGTAAAAGAAAGTGGAAAGTAAAAAAAGAAAAGTAAAATAAGTGAAAATTAAAACAGAAGGAAAGTAAAATAAGTGGAAAAAAAAGTAATGTAAAAAAGTGGGAAATTAAAAAATAAAAGTAAAGAAAAGTGGGGAATTATTTTTTTTTAAAAAGAAGAAAAATGGGAAGTCAGAATTCTTTTTAATTAAATTAATAAAATTTAAACAAAATCTGAAAAAATTCCGAATTTTTTTTCTATAAATAGAAGAGAAATGTGAGGAGAAAGATAAGAAAAAAGGAGAGGAGGGAATTGAGAGAATTTTATTTTCTTCTTCTATTCTAAGGAAATTTCTAATAGTGTCATTCTTTCTTCGTCTCTTCTTTTCGAAAAATCTAGCTATTCATCAACCAAAACCCAACAAAAATACTTCATAACATCCCTTTTTACATGCCAAAAAGTGAAGTCAATAGTCGAGGTCGAGGATTCCGTTGGAGCTCCGTTCACTAGCTTTGATGTTCTTCTTCGCTTATGCTTGTTCGACGTTCGTCTGAGTTACTGTACCTGTTCTTGGAAACTCATTTAATTGGAAATTTTGCATTAAAGGTTTATTCTTTCCTCTATTCTTTTAATTTTATTTCATGTGATTTTATTTATTTGCCTTTAAACTTTATAAATAATAATGTAAATTAGTCCTTAAATGCTATATACTTAATCATATTTCTGGAAATATGGTATTCAAACTTGCTTGAAAGTTGGGAAGATTAGGACCCTAATAAGTTTGGGCTTCAATGGTTAGATTGTAGGGTATTGGTATATGACGGTTTATTTATTCAAATATCTAAAATCATACACTTCTTCTACAAGTAATTCCATAATTCATGACCTTATAATAATCTCAAATATATAGGAAGAATAATGAACACTGATAGAGTGTTTTAGGCACGCCTTTAATTAGTTTATCGCGATTATGTATACGTTCGCGTGGCATAATTGTGATTTCCAAAAATAAAACCGAAGCATATGTTAACTATGGCCAAAACAATCTTAATAATAAAATTCTATTAATTGTGTACACGTACGCGTGATAAGATTTTGGCATAATAAAAAAAATGGATTCACACACGTGATTCGTTTCAAAGATAATTTTATATTTTAATAATTAAAAGCGGATAGATAAAACATGAAAACTAATAAATCACAGTTTATCCAAAATTAATTCAAGCCAAGTTGTAGTCAATAAAGCGACTGTGCTGGAACCACGGTACTTGGGAATGCCTTACACCTTCTCCCCGGTCAACAGAATTTCTTACCCAGACTTTGTTTTCGCAAACCAATAATAAAAGAGTCAAATCTTCATTTGAATAGGGATTCAAATAAAAGGTGACTTGGACCACCCAAAAAATCAATTCCAAGTGGCAGCTCTGTAAATAAAATAATCCCTACTCAGATTTGTCACTTTAATTGGAAAAATCCTTTAACCCACAATAATCCATACACATATCTTTTGTGGGGTAAAAAGGGGTGTGACAGTTTTGGCGACTCTGCTGGGAAAAAGAACCCAGAACTTCTGGTTCAGGGTTCAGAATTCGAGCTTTTAATGTGATCTATACTTGGATTTCTTGATTGTTAATATTACTGTATTTGTGGGCCTAATGTGCTAATTGCCGTTCATTTGCCGCTTTGATATTATTTAAACTATATAAATTGCCTTCTTACGCTTCCCTTCTGAGTCTTCTGAATTTATGGTGCACACGTGCGCGTGGCCCACTTTTCTGTTAGAGGCCATACCAAATAGAACGAGGCTAGATCAATAACTAGGCCGGGTACACTTTCGTGCTCCCGTACGTTGCCCCCCACCTCGGCTTGAGCTGTACGCTTAGGTAAGCCAGGTTTAAACCCCCCCCTCCCCCCCAAGATTTTAAACCTAGAATAACATAGCCTCAAGCCATTTCCCTAGTAGGAACATTTGTTTGCATCACATGCATTTGACTTTGAGGACTCAACACAGGGGTTGGGTCCGTCTAGGACATGTGCACCCGATAATTACAAGACCATCTCGATGCATCTTATGTGCTACATGTACATTATATTTGATTCGGTTTGTGCATGTTGACCGGCTTCTAAAATAAAAAAATAAGAATTGAGAGAAAATCAGAAAGAAGAAAATAGAAGAGAGAAACTTTACCCGGTTTTTAAAAAATCTCGAAGGGTTTATAAAACTGACCTTTTTTTTATAAAACTAAGAAGACATTCAAAAGAAGTTTTTTTATTATATATTGATAAAAAAGGTTATGTACAAGAGACCGATCAAGGTCTTACAAAAAGAGAAACTAAGTCCTAACTGCGGTCGGTTTTGACCTCTTGTCCGGGAGAAACTTCTCCTTCAGGCCCCTCATGGGATCTGCCTCGACTTCCTTCTTCATCATCGTCTTCGTCATCGAAGGAGGCAAGCTGCCTTGCTTCAACCTCAAGCACCTTGGCTCGGGCTATCTCCTCGTAGAGGTCAAAGCCTCGAGTATGGATTTCCTCGAGGGTTTCCCTCCGGGATTGACACTTTGCCGAGTTAGTGATCCATTGCTCTCGGTCAGAAGCCTCTCTTAGTTGCATTTGAGCAGCCTCAGCATCGGCCCGGTACATGGCAATGGACTTATCCGCCATGACCTTTGTCTTCTCGATCTCCGCCTTGGCCTCAGCAAGACCGGTTTCAAGCTCCTCGATCCTCTTGGCTTGGGCCGAACTTTTCTCTTTGATGCCCCGAAGTTGATCCTCGGTTGATGACAGTCTGACCAAGGTAGTTTCTTTTTCCGCAGCCAGGAGGTCCATATTTTCCTTCCACCGATCACAATCGGCCTTGACCTTATCGACTTCTCCCCGAAGCAGCTCGATCCTTTCAACCTTTTGCTGCAGCTGAGATAATGAAGTATTAGCCTCCACAGTTGGGTTGAGTCCATACTTTATCAAAAGGATGCTCACCTGCTTATCTAGCTCGGCCTCTTCCTTACGAGCCTGGGCCAAATCCGCTTGAAGGTCCTTTATAGTTTTGTCCTTTTGGCCGCAAAGAAGCTTCAGAGTGTTCCTCTCCTCCGAGACCTTTTGGAGATCGGTTTCACACTGGCTAAGGTCAGCTCGAAACTTGGCGAAGGCCTATACAAAAAAGGAAAATACAAGTCAGATTTAGAGAAAAAAGAGTAAAGAAAAGAAGTGCAGTAAACCGATCCTTACCCGAGATAAGAGACGTTGGGCCTCTTCTAAACGAATAGAAGCATCACTGATATCAGAGGCATCATCGACTCCAGTAAAGAAATCCCGAAAGGGATCCCCTACACTAGAGCCTCCGCCTATATCAGGGGTCTTCAACTCTCGAGCCTCCCTTAGTGCCTCCTCAGAAAAAGTTGAAAGAGAAGGCAAGTGACCTGCTGTCATGGTCCCGAGCAAGTCGCTCGGGACGCTCTGATCGATCTTCGGGGTCTCAGAACCGGCCCCGTCCGGTGTAGTTGCAGATTGCCGAGAAACGATCTCGGCCTCTGGTAATTTGGGATCCTCAACCGATTTCGTTTTGGAAGCCTCCTCGACACGAGGCTTGATTTTAGCAGCCGTGGTCGGCTCAGAAGGTTTGGTGACCTCGACGGCTTTCCTAGGTTGGACCGTCAGTGTCGAGGCATTTTTCTCTTCTTCCTCTTCTTCGTCTCTCAGTTTTTAGACCGAGTCCATCGTGAGAGCGATTACTTTCCTCCTCACCCTTCGAGGTTTGGGCTTGGGGTCCTCGGACTGCGAGGCAGTTTTCTTCTTCTTGTCTTTCCTCGGCTTCGAAACCGGGGACTTGGTTTCTTCCTCGCCCTTAAAGGCCTCAAAATGGCATCCTTGGTCAGGCCTGCATGAAAGAAAATTAGTGACGAATGAAGTAAAAAAGTATTTTAGAACATGAAAATGAAGATCCTTACCGTGGTTCTTGGCCTCCCATCTGCCCCTTGCCAAATCACGCCATGCGCGTTCGGCATAAGTAGAAGTTGAGGCTAACTTCCGAACCCAATCTTCGAGGTCAGTTATCGATTGAGGCATCCAAGGAATAGTTGCATGTCGAAAGGGGATATCAGGCGAAGTCAAAGAAGGTACGAAGAACAAAGATTAAAAGATCACTTACGGTCGAAGTTCCACTCCTCAAGGAATGACATCTTCTCTTCTGGAATTTTATGGTCTTCTCCCATATAAAACGGCTCATCCAACCCCGATCCTTGTCCTCGTCGATGCTAGAGATCAAGGCCTTCGTTGCCCGATGTTGGAGCCTGATTAGTCCTCGATAGATTCGAGGCTGGTACAACCGCATGAGGTGATTTAGAGTAAACTCTAGCCCCTCAGCGGATTTGGCCGAGGGTGACTTGATATCTTTTACAGAGATCAATAATCACTGGGTCGAGGGGACCCAATGTGAAGGGGTAAGTGTAAACACTTAGGAACCCCTCCACATAAGTGGTGATGCTCTCTTTGGGAGTAGGAATTTGCACCACGACCTCGGGACCCCAGTTGCAGCCCCTCTTCATGGCCTCGAGGTGGCTCTTCGTTATCAAGCACATGTACATTGACATATGCTCACATCGACCAGGGATCGATGAAGGGTTTTCGTCCTTGAAGTCGGATTTTAGAGTACACGGGCCGGAAATATACTCGTGGGGAAGCGGCTCCACCGACGCCTTGCCACCGGACGACCGGGAAGAGAAGCAATAATCTTTCTCCTTCTGGGTACGGTCTTTGAGGTTTTCGCCATTTGTATAAGTAAAGAAGAGCGAAGGAAGATGAAAAACTGGTGGTTTTGGTGCTAATGAAGGTGGCTCTACAGACGGCGAAAAGGAGGAGACGAAAAGAGTGAGAAGACTTAGAGGTTTTATTAGAGCAAAAATAAAGTTTGATTCAATGAAGGAACGGGTATTTATAGGCTCACGTCGACGGTTCGGTGGCAATAGTGGCCGACCGCTAACTGACAGGCATTAATGATTTGGGGAAGTGAACCGACGGGACGTTTCGGTCACATCCGTCACTTACGTCATGATCGAGGTTTCGAAAAATCAAGGCTCAAACCGTTTCTTATCATTTTATTCCAAGAAACGCTGGGACTATCTGTATACGGTCGAAATCGGCATGTCCGATTTCATAGGCATGGGGAGCTGCCTCGAGAGTAAGCTCGTAATAGACCAGGCTCGAGCTCAATGGCAGAGTATGGAGCATGAAGATCGAAGTGCTCGCTGAAGATCGAGACCGAGCATGACCGACTTCGAGTAAGGCATAATAACGGAATGGCAAGATATTAGCAACCGACCGAAGATCTCGGCGGAAATCGAAACAGATCGAATCAAGCGGTTATTGACGTCAATCATGAGATTATTTCCGTTATTAGAATTGTACCTTATTTAGGATTCCTCTACTATATAAAGAAGGACCCCATTCATTTGTAAGGGGGAAAATTCAATGATAAACATATACACATACACTGCTTTCTCTATTTCACTTACTATCTATTACTGCTCATCACTGTTTCTTTTCTGTTCTTGTTACCCAACCTTGAGACCATCTCGAATCGAAGTCGAAAGCGCTGTCAGAACATTAGTTTGATTTATTTTACTATTCAGATTATCTATTTAAATTTCTTGCTTATCAATTAATATTGAATTAAATCACGTATCCTTGAAACCACTAAATAAGTTTAATTGTTACTCGAATTTTAAGGTAAACAATTTCAATAAGAAATTGTCTTTGTTTAAAGTACTTCTTATTAAAAAAAATTCATTTACTATCTTTAATTTGAGATCTTTGATTAAGAATTACGAATCCCAACTATTCTAACCACCCGTTGATGTTGAAAATATCATTGTAAAATTTATGGAAGTTATTAAATTAATACAATAAGTGGGATATTGTTATGTTAATTAAAAAGAGTGTCGTGTAAAGATTGACTAGTGAGCAAAATACACCGAACACATTTGACTTCTGAAGGGAAATAAGATTAGTTCATAACAACAACTGTAGTAACATGGAAAGAGGAACACCGGCAGACGCCGTTTCTTTGTTGTTACTCCTTGTAATAACCAACCAACAATATCAACAACAACAACAATAACATACTCAGTATTATCCCACATCGTAAAGTCTGGGGAAGATAGTGTGTACGCATACCTTACCCTTACTTTGTGAGGATAGAGAAATTGTTTTCAATAGACCCTCGGCTTAAGAAAGCGTAAACTTCCATTGATGAAAATATAAACAAGAAAAGACAGTACCAAAAAGTCATATAAAAGCAGAATAAAAACAACAAGATAGTAAGGTGATCAACAATGAAAGAAAACAACGGTTAATTATAAAAATCTAATACCAACAGAAAGCGAGATTGCGTGCCAATACTACTGTAATGAACACTCTAAACTACCGACTCTACTATCCTAATTCTCGACCTCCATACATTCCTATCAAGCGTCATGTCCTCATTCAGCTGAAGCTGTGACATGTCTTTCCTAATCACCTCTCATCACCTCTTCTTTGGTCTACCTATACCTCTCTGTATGCCTTCAAATGTCAACCTCTCATACCTTCTTACCGGGACGTCTGTGCTCATCCTCCTCACATGACCAAACCACCTTATAACAAACAACCAAAGAAGAAAAAAATGAAAAGACCAAAAAATGCATGTTTAACGATCCTAATCTGCGGAAAAAGACGCGGTATTTTACAGATCATCAGACGTGGAAATGTTTCCTTTTCAGTACTACTATTGTTTTCCACGAAAAAGAAACGGAACGGCTGTAGAGGGGAGAAAATGACAAAATAGTACCTTAAGTTTGGGATTGGTCTAAAATAGTCTTTCAAACATATAGTTGAGCAGTTTTTGGTCCTTTATATATGCGAAAATTGACTGATCAATGTTATATTTAAAATTCACGACGATAGCCTTCTTTAACATAATACGCCCGTGAGAAGCACATGAACTGTTTAAACTGATGGAACCATTGGGATTGACTTCTTCGCATTCATTTCTACCAATTTGCACCTTAAGAAAAATCATATGAGTAAATGAAACGCATGAATATAATTTATTTCACCCTCCATTATATAAAATAGCGAATGCATATCTGGTTCAAGCTTACAATATCATCATTTATTGCCAAAACCTTAAAGTTAGAAATAGGAAAATGAATTCAAAGCAGAGGTGAGTCCAGGAAGGACTTTTGTATTCAACCAATATATGTTTTCTATGTAGGTTGTCACTACTAATATATCACTAATTTTTCTAGAGACATATAGATGTATACATGAATTTTCGCCGAACTTTACGGGTGCCGTGACCCTTCTGGTATAGCATAGGTCTGTCTCTGATTCAAAGAAGTCTGTCCCAATAGTTTCTTTAGCTTAAATAGTTCACGTGTTTGATCTTGAGCTAATTCCGTCAAAGATAGTTACAACAATACATTTTAAATCTAACAGAGACCAAATGCGTTCAATTTTGATAATATAGAAGACTAAAACTGCTGAGATATATACTTAAAATGACTCGTTTTAAAATCTTCATTTTCTAGCTGCGAAGGCATATGGAGAAGTAGCGGGGGGTAGATGACTTGGTTGTAATATTTAGGCATTGTTCACTTTGGCTGTAATTGGCTGTCATTTGTTTGTTTGCAAACTGGTTTTGTTTTTGTTGATTGACAGCCAAGAGGAATCTGGTGTTCTCACATTACTCGCTTTTAGTTGACAATACCTTATTATTATAAATTATAAATTTATAATATAGTAGTAATTGTCTTTCTTCCTTAGACTCACCAATCACTCTCCACGCTTTCCCTTTTTGACTGGTCCCTTTTGTATCTGATTTTTTCTTTCTCTTACGCTTAAACAACTACTGCACTAGTACTATTAAGATATTAATTACTTCACTAATTACTTATTTAGCAGACATTAAAGTATCCCAAGATTTTTAAATTATAGCCGAAGCTTCCATGTGCCACGCCAGTCTCCACTGACACCTGATCTTGCCCTTTTCTTCTCCTCCTTTTATTTCTTCTGCTGCTTCTCACAATTAACTACCATATTCTCCATCTCCTATTCTCTTCTCTTCTCTTCTCGTCTCATCTCTCTCTCTTAGCTTTGACTTCAAACTCCCAAAGTACAATATAAGAAACACCTCTTTGCCCAACTCTCTCTCTCTCTCTCTCTCTAAATTCCTGTGCCATCTTTTCTGTTTCAAGATCCAGAATTTCAGATCAAATTGTACCATTCTTGTAATGGGTGTCACTGTCTCAATGTCATAATTGAATTGTTAAGATTCATTTATTGCTTTTCCCCTCAAGTTCCTCATCTGGGGTTGTTGCCTTTTCATCTATTTTTGGATTGCTGAATTAGAGTACATCCAAAAATGGCACCAAGCTCTGTAGTTGTCACTATAGAGAATCCAAAGAGCATTTCTTTAGTTGAAGTCAATGATTTGAATTCACCAGCTTTTAGGGATAAAAACAAAGCTGCAAATCCAAAAAGATTTACTAAAGTTCTCTTTCTCAAAGCCCAAAGAACTCTTGGTTGTATTCCTTGGTTAGCTAATAGTTTGTGCACAACTTTTGCTTCTGTTAAAAAAAGGATTGCTTTATCAGATAAAAATGATGAAGACCCTAAATACAGGGGAAAGTTGTACAGATTTATTAGAGCTTTTCTTGCTATTTCAGTGGTGGCTTTGTTTATTGAAATATTTGCTTATTTCAATCAGTGGCAGTTAAATATGGTGAATCCTTGGGAAGTGCAAAGCCTTTGGCAATGGACTTATATGGCTTGGATTTCTTTTAGAGTTGATTATATTGCTCCCACCCTTGCTTCGCTTACTACATTTTGCATTGTGCTTTTCCTCATTCAATCCGTAGATCGCCTACTTCTTTGCCTTGGTTGTTTCTGGATCAAGTTAAGGAAAATCAAGCCAATTATCAATGAAGATGCAAGTGATCCTGAGGATGGATCCAATTTCCCTATGGTTCTTGTACAGATTCCTATGTGCAACGAGAAAGAGGTAAGAGAACGAGATATTGCATATCTTAATATTGTAGTCATTCTTGCTAAATCAGTTTAATCAGAGGTGATTTAAAAACTTGAATTTGATGTGTTCAATATCTATGTTCTCACCACTTAATCCATTGCACTTTTGCGATTATGGGTTCTGAACTTAGTGTTTGTTGAAATTTTAGTAAATTTTCACACACATATATATATATATTTATGTTTCATGTTAAAAATACTAGTTCACTTGAACTCATTGAAACTATAGTGCATCCGCCTATGAGTTTAGCTTGTGTTGTTTTTCTTTAATTACCAATAGTGGTTTTGGTGAATTTGTAGATTTGATCTGACTATTTAATTTTCTTGAACTGAAAGGTTTTCGCCCAATCAATAGGTGCTGTTTGTCAGCTGGATTGGCCAAAAGATCGATTCTTGGTCCAAGTATTGGATGATTCAGATGATGAAGTCCTGCAGCAAATGATCAGGAATGAATGTTTATCTTGGAAAGAGAAAGGGGTCAATATCATCTACAGACATCGATTCATTCGAACTGGTTACAAAGCTGGTAATCTTAAATCAGCAATGGCTTGTGACTATGTTCAGGACTATGAATTTGTTGCAATTTTTGATGCGGATTTCCAACCGAATCCTGATTTCCTTAAATTGACAGTACCTCATTTTAAGGTAACAAACTAGTTCAATTACTCAATCTGAATAGCCAATTGCTAATCATAAAGTTCTTTTTTGCTTCTTGAGCCTGTTTGGTTTAACTGGTTAAAAGTAGCTGATAAGCAGCAAGTGATGAAAATCATTTAAAGTGTTGAACCTGATTTTATAAATGATCAGTTACTTGTTTCAATAGAACTGTTGGAGCTGATAATAAGTATTGCTATGCAGGGAAAGCCGGATGTTGGACTAGTTCAAGCACGATGGACTTTCGTTAATAAGGATGAAAACTTACTTACTAGGCTTCAGAACATCAACTTGTGCTTTCATTTTGAGGTGGAGCAGCAAGTAAATGGTCACTATCTCAATTTCTTTGGATTCAATGGAACAGCTGGTGTTTGGAGAATTAAGGCTTTGGAGGAATCCGGAGGATGGTTGGAACGAACAACTGTAGAGGACATGGATATCGCCGTCAGAGCACACTTGTGTGGCTGGAAATTTATCTATGTTGATGACGTAAGGGCTCTTTGTGAGTTGCCAGAATCATATGAAGCTTACAAAAAGCAGCAGCACCGTTGGCATTCTGGTCCAATGCAGCTCTTTAGACTATGTCTTCCTTCAATCTTGAAGTCCAAGGTGAGTGTTGCTTTATATTTTCATACTCTCAATTCCACTTGCCAACCATATGAATTATGGAATCGCGGACTAGTAGTAAATTTTTAACAATGTCGTATATTTTTTGCACAGATCTCTGTCTGGAAGAAGGCCAACCTGATATTCCTATTCTTTCTTCTAAGGAAGCTGATATTACCTTTTTACTCATTCACACTGTTCTGTATTATACTTCCACTAACAATGTTCATACCAGAAGCCGAGTTACCCCCTTGGGTGATCTGTTATATCCCTATAGTCATGTCCATTTTGAACATCCTTCCATCGCCAAAGTCTTTCCCTTTCCTAATGCCATACCTTCTATTCGAGAACACAATGTCCGTGACAAAATTCAACGCCATGGTGTCGGGGCTATTTCAGTTGGGCAGCGCCTACGAATGGGTAGTCACCAAGAAAACAGGTAGAGCATCTGAGTCGGACTTACTAGCACTTGCTGAGAGGGAATCGAAGAATATGAACGAAGAGAAAATTTCAAGACGGTTGTCTGAATCTGGTCTAGAACTATTTGGCAAATTAAAAGAACACGAAGAGGTGCCCAAGAAAAAGAAGGCAAACAAAATCTACAGGAAGGAATTAGCACTTGCTTTTCTTTTGCTCACTGCAGCTGCAAGAAGTCTGTTATCTGCACAGGGCATACACTTCTATTACTTGCTGTTTCAAGGTTTAACTTTTCTTATAGTTGGCTTGGATTTAATTGGAGAACAAGTCAGCTAACAAAAGCAAAGAGTTTAATACTACTTTATTTGGCACATCATCTGTTTAGAGAACCAAAATTCCAGCTGAGTAGCAAGCAACACTTGGCTACAAACTGGATTTTCACCTTAAGAATAGTTTACAGGTGAATTTTAAACAAGTAGCATACTGAGATTCATTCATATATACTTTATTTTTATTTCTTTTCATTTGTGAAATTTGTAATTGCTCTTACTGTTTCAAGCATAATAATACATTGGAAATATTTGTTGACTTACTCTGTCTGCAGCAGGATATATACTTCTGAGTTTACATAATTGCCTTTCTTCTTTTGGTCAAGATTATGTGGTTTGTGAATGCAAATTACTGTATGCTTTGGGATGAATAAAGTGAAAAAGTAGGCAAATATTGAACACATTTCACATATAATAACTTCGTAAAATCTCTTGTTCTCTGAGATGAATACTGTAAAGCAAATTTTCTTTTTAAGTTACAAACAACAGAGTACCAGACTGTTAATAATTACATATGCATTAACGACTATTCAACCACTAAAACTATTGATTACCAAATGCCATTGCAATTTATGATATATTGCAGAGCTGTATGTATTAAGCACTAGCGATGTAGAACAGAATGGGACTTTTAAGGGGGAGAAATTCAAAAATAGCCAGATTTACAAGTGGTAATTGAAAAATAGCCACAGTTTCAAAAGTAATCGAAATTTAGCCACTTTTCATGTAAAGATAAATCTGAACGAAAACACTGTACAAAATCTGGAAAATATTCCAGCATAATATACAGGAGTTCCTCCAGTATAATATGTTGGAAGTTCATACACATGTGCTCCAATCTCCAGTATATTATGCTGGAACTTTCCGCGTGTTGGAGTTCCAGCATAATATGCTGGAAGTTCATACACAGGTGCACCAATCTCCAGTATATTATGCTGGACCGGTCCGTGTTGCAGCAAAATAGTGGTTATTTTTCAATGACTTTGCAAACACTGATTATTTTTGAATTACCAGTCCGAAAAATAGTTAGCCCGTGCTATTTTTACCTTTTAAGTGGGTTTGTGACGAAAGTCACAAAAACTGTTAAAACCATACACATTCATTAAAAACAAACTATGTAGAAATGAGGGGGAAGTGCACAAATAACCACTAATTTGAGATGTCTTTACTTTTTAGCCATTGTTTTAAATGTATTTACTCTTTAGCCAGTGCTTAATAAATTTTTACCCGTCCGGACAAAAATACCCTTGTGATAGACATGGGTGCTGTGTAAATATTAGGACATAGTGTCCTTAACTTCATGAGTGTTGTGTAAATATTAAGGACAAAGTGTCCTGTATTTGCACCTTCTGCTGCTAAACTTTAGGACATCATGTCCTTAACTTCATATGTGCAGTGTAAATGTTAAGGACATGGTGTCCATGAGTGCTGTGTAAATATTAAGGACATAGTGTCCTTAACTTCATGAGTGTTGTGTAAATATTAAGGGCAAAGTGTCTTTGTATTTGCACCTTCTGCTGTTAAACTTTAGGACATCATGTGCTTAACTTCATATGTGCAGTGTAAATGTTAAGCACGTGGTGTCCTTGACTTCATGCGTGCAATGTAAATGTTAAGGACGACATAATGTCCTTAACTTGTATTTGCAACTTGTGTTGTTAAACTTTAGGACATCATGTCCTTAACTTCATATGTGCAGCGTAAATGTTAAGGACATAGTGTCCTTAACTTCATGTGTGCAATGTAAATGTGAATGACATAATGTCCTTATTTTGTATTTACACCTTATGTTGTTAAACTTTCGGACATCATGTCCTTAACTTCATATGTGTTGTATAAATGTAAAGACATTGAGTCCTTAACTTCATGTGTGCATTGTAAATATTAAGGACATAGTGTCCTTAACTTTATGAGTATTGTGTAAATATTAAGGACATGGTGTCCTTAACTTCATGAGTGATGTGTAAAATATTAAGGACATGGTGTTCTTAACTTCATGAGTGATGTGTAAAATATTAAGGCATGGTTTGTCCTTAATATTTACACAACACTCGTGAAATTAAGGACACTATGTCCTTAATATTTACACATCACTCATGAAGAAAGGGTAAAAATGACTTTTTGTATCAATTTTAATAAAGTAGTGGCTATTTTTGCTCAATATTAAAAACACTGGCTAAAAAGTAAATACCACTTAAAAAGGTAGCTATACCACGCCATTTCTTGCAATATGGGCGCATCATATGGCCCGTTATCAAATTAGACAAAATCTTGATCCTCGAAATGAAGTATATAGTTTGTAATAATAGCACATGGTTCGGTTTGATACTATGCTATCCGATAAATCAAACAAATTTCTATTTAACATTGATTTTTAAACATTTATAACTACTAATAGTTTATAATATTCTTAATAATGAATTCATTATATGAGAAATCAATATCCAACTTCATACTGGATAGTTCTCTTATTTTAAGCTTCATTATTCTTTTGAAATGGAGGGAATATTGTAAGCGTTCTTTTCTTCTACAAATAGTCAAAATGTGTTTTTGAAGTGATATTGTTAGAGTATGTTATGAAGAATTAACCTAAATAGTCGCCCATCTAACCTCTTAATATATATATATATATATATATATATATATATATATATATATATATATATATATATATATATATATATAAAAATCGTGTATAGTCATAATTTATGAATATTGGCTATAATAAGTAAACAGTAAATTCAATCGGCTATTTCTATAAAGATCCTGGTTATACATGCTTGATACCATAACGGGCTAATGGGCCATAAGTGTACGTAACTGGATAACCAATTAGTGATTGAAGAATTAACCCAAATAGTAGCTCACTCAACTACTTAAGCTAAAAATAGCCGGTGAATGTATAATATATGCATAATTCAAGTATTTTATGTGTATA
Source organism: Nicotiana tomentosiformis (assembly GCF_000390325.3). Classification (NCBI taxonomy): domain Eukaryota; kingdom Viridiplantae; phylum Streptophyta; class Magnoliopsida; order Solanales; family Solanaceae; genus Nicotiana; species Nicotiana tomentosiformis. Next base: position 94,275,735 of record NC_090813.1, on the reverse strand, counting down.
ATTAAGGTATAATCTATGATAGGCCTGGCAAGTGGGCCGGTCCAGGCCCGGGACCGGCCCAGGACCGCGGGCCAGACGGGCCAAACGGCTAAACGGGCCAGGACCGTTTGGTCCGGTTTTAGCGGGCCTGGTCCGGTCTCGTGGGCCGGTCCTATGATTGGGCCCGCCAGGCCCGGGACCGTTTGGCCTGCCAGGGCCCGGGACCGGACCGGTCCCCTTAGCGGGCCTAGCGGGCCCAACGGCTATTTTTTTTTTAAAAAAAAAAACGTTGGACTGTCAAAAATAGCCGTTGGCTATTTATGAAATAGTCATTTAACCCCTCAACTTTGTTTTAATCCCAATTTTTTTATAATTACATTTTTTCCCTATTTTCAACTATAAATACCCCATCATATATAGTATATCGTAAGATGTATATATAGTATATAAATCGAATATAGCTTATATATAGTAAGATGTATATATATTATAGTATACATATAAGCTTATATTTATACTATACTATAGTCTATACTATATATACATCTCATAAGATATATAAACTATATTTGATATACTATATATACATCTTAAGATATACTATATATACTATACTATATATACATCTTAAGATATACTATATATACTATACTACATATACATCTTAAGATATACTATATATACATAGTATACTAGATATACATGTATATATAGTATATCTTAAGATGTATATATAGTATATAAATCGAATATAGCTTATATATAGTAAGATGTATATATATATTATAGTATACATATAAGCTTATATTTATACAATACTATAGTCTATACTATATATACATCTCATAAGATATATAAACTATATTCGATATACTATATATACATCTTAAGATATACTATATATACTATACTATATATACATCTTAAGATATACTATATATACTATACTACATATACATCTTAAGATATACTATATATACATAGTATACTAGATATACTAGATATATATAGTAGATATACATGTATATATAGTATATCTTAAGATGTATATATAGTATATAAATCGAATATAGCCTATATATAGTAAGATGTATATATATTATAGTATAGTATAGTATAGTATACATATAAGCTTATATTTATACTATACTATAGTCTATACTATATATACATCTCATAAGATATATAAACTATATTCGATATATTATATATACATCTTAAGATATACTATATATACTATACTATGTATACATCTTAAGATATATATACATCTTAAGATATACTATATATACTATACTATATATACATCTTAAGATATACTATATATACTATACTATATATACATCTTAAGATATACTAAATATACTAGATATATATAGTAGATATACATGTATATATAGTACATCTTAAGATGTATATATAGTATATAAATCGAATATAGCTTATATATAGTAAGATGTATATATATATTATAGTATACATATAAGCTTATATTTATACAATACTATAGTCTATACTATATATACATCTCATAAGATATATAAACTATATTCGATATACTATATATACATCTTAAGATATACTATATATACTATACTATATATACATCTTAAGATATACTATATATACTATACTATATATACATCTTAAGATATACTATATATACATAGTATACTATACATCTTAAGATATATTAAATATACTATACTATATATACATCTTAAGATATATTAAATATACTATACTATATATACATCTTAATATATACTATATATACATAGTATACTAGATATACTAGATATATATAGTAGATATACATGTATATATAGTATATCTTAAGATGTATATATAGTATATAAATCGAATATAACTTATATATAGTAAGATGTATATATATATTATAGTATAGTATAGTATACATATAAACTTATATTTATACTATACTATATATATATATATATATATATATATATCGAATATAGCTTATATATCTTAAGCTGTATATATAGTATATACTATACTATACTATAATATATATACATCTTACTATATATATTATATATATCTTAAGATGTATACTATCGAATATGATTTATATACTATGTATATATAGTATAGTATGTGTGTGTGTGTGTGTGTATATATATATATATATATATCTTAAGATGTATATATATATATATATATCTTAAGATGTATATATAATATATAAATCAAATATAACTTATATATCTTAAGATATATACATAGTATAGTATAGTATATATATATATATATATAAGCTTATATATATATGTATATCGAATATAGCTTATATATCTTAAGTTGTATATATAGTATATACTATACTATACTATAATATATATACATCTTACTATATATATTATATATATCTTAAGATGTATATTATCGAATATGACTTATATACTATGTATATATAGTATAGTGTGTGTATATATAAGATGTATATATAGTATAGTGTGTGTATATATATATATATATCTTAAGATGTATATATAGTATATCTTAAGATGTATACTATAGAATATGACTTATATACTATGTATATATAGTATACTGTGTGTGTATATATATATATATATATATATATATATATATATATCTTAAGATGTATATATAGTATATAAATCGAATATAGCTTATATATCTTAAGATGTATATATAGTATAGTATAGTATAGTATATATATAAGCTTATATATATATGTATATATACTATAGTATATCGAATATACTATGTATATATAGTATAGTGTGTATATAACTATATAACTATTTATATATATATATATATATCTTAAAATGTATATATACACTATAATATATATACATAGTTTATAAGTCATATTCGATAGTATACATCTTAAGATATACTATATATACATCTTACTATATATATATATATATAGCTTATATATCTTAAGATGTATATATATCTTAAGATGTATATATAGTATATTTTAAGATGTATATATAGTATATAAATCGAATATAGCTTATATATCTTTATTACTATTTTTTTCTCTAACTTCTATAAAAAAAAAAAATTAAAAAGAGAAAGTTTCTGTTGGGCCCGTTTGGGTCCGGGACTGGACCGGGCCCAGCCCACTAAACCCGGGCCCGTTAGTCCGTGGTCCCGGTCCCGAGCCGGTTCCAGCAATAAGCCCGCGAAGCCCAGGACCGTTTAGGACCGGACCGCTTAGGACCGGCCCACTTAGAACCGGGCCCGCGAAGTCCACTTAGGACCGGGCCCGCGAAGTCCACTTAGGACCGGGCCCGGCCCAGGTGCCACCCCTAATCTACGATATGGCTAGAAAAAATAAATAATGAATATAATCGGCTATTTGTGTAAAGACCCCGTAGTGATTATCCCGCTAAGCAGCCCAAAAATGCAGTTTGGGACCAAAATCAGCTCGACATGTTACACGACTTCCGAAACTGTAAGTATGTGAGTGCAGAGATCAGCTGCTGCTGACTAAAAAACTCCATTAAAAAGTTCCCTCTGTTCACCGTCCCACGAACTACTCCCTTCACTCTGCTCCTCTCCTCGGTAAGAATTCTTCCACTTTATGTTTCGAAAACCCTAATTCATTCTCAATTTGCTTAACTTAGGTTTTTAAACATAAATTTATGCCTAAATCATATACTCCCTCTGTCCCAATTTATTTGACTACGCACCGTAGTTTAAGAAAGAAAAGAATTTTGAAACTTGTGGTTCAAAACAAGTATTAGATATTTGTGTGGCTATAAATCAACTCATTAAGGTAGAAGGGGAATTTTAAGTTAAATTGTTTTTAAATATAAATGTTACTTTGTTTTTGGGACAGACTAGGGAGTAGTAATTGAGTTTCAATGGTACTAAATTAACTACACTGATCATACAGGTTGAGGTAAAATATTGACTGTATATTGTCCGTTGAGTTGTTTGAATAGAGTTTTGTCAATGGAATTTGGACTAGTATTTATTATTTCTGTTTCTGCTTTTACTAAGTTATAATGTGTTGGTACAGTGGTGGAGTAACTTGCACTGTCAAGTAAAGGCGTTGGAGTTGGACAAATAAATGGGGGACGAAAAGGACGCTTTTTATGTTGTTCGTAAAGGGGATGTGATCGGTGTTTATAAGAACTTGAGCGATTTACAAGCTCTGCTCCGAACTTCTGTATGTTTCTTTTACTTTTATCGTCAATACTTTCTGCTTTTGGGCCAAAGGCGGCTTCTGGTTATCTATTAGACTACTTCTTTGGGGGAGGGGGGTCGTTTAGGGGGTAAATACTTATGCGCACCGGGTGTTTACACCATACTATAGCAATTTACCATGGTTAAGTGATTTTATTCTGTGAAAATGTGTAGTAATTACCACTGATTAAGTGATTCGAGACTATTTTTAAATACATGGCATTCACCTATTTGTTTGGTGCAAACACCTAGTGTGGGTAAGTTTTTACCTAGGTTAGGCCTCAAGTATAAGAAGAGTTGGGGGAAGTTGGAAAAAAATGAGTATTTAAAGTCGGACAATATTTGGTTGAAGTTGAAAAAATAGAGTATTAGAATTGAAGTTAAAAAAGAGTACTCCTTTAAATGTTGAATTTGTGTTTTGACATGACTTTACTGAAAAGAAAAGTTGTAGTTTTGTGAGTGAAAACGATTATTTCGCTTGAAACACTCTTCAAAGAAGTTTTTCAATATCGCCACGTGTATTTCAAATACTGAAGTTCAACATTTACAAATAATGATGACCAAACAATTATTTGAAAATACTGAACTACAAGTATTTCTAGAAGCACCCATGATAATTGTCCGGAATATACATCCTTTTTTGGGACGGAGGCACACGTGCTGAAAAAATCGACTTGGGTACGCCACACGTCATATAATATAGAAAATGAATGATATTTATGGCCAAACATGTAATTATGAATATTTTTTGAACAATGAAGAAGAAATAAAGCAAAATGCATACAATATAGCCGACCCCACTAGTCGGGTGAGGCTTAGTTGATTTTTTAGAGCTCAAGCAATAATATTAACTAGGTGTTCCTTTTTTCTCTGAATATTTTGTTATTTTTTTCTGATCTTTCAGGTTGGTGAACCAGCCATAAGTGTTTTTAAAGGGTACCGCCTGGCTAAGGAATCTGAAGAGTATTTGGCCTCTCATGGACTCAAGAATGCAATGTATTCTATGGATTTCAGCGATGTCCGAGATGATCTCTTTGGGATACTCATCCCATGTCCTTTTCGGGTTAGAAAGTTGATCATTTTAATGTTACTGAACGTTTTTTGCTGTTTCACTATGTAATTTAGGACTCATGTGCCCTCTTCTGCACTTGAGGAGTTTAACCTAGCGGTAGACTTAGTTGTCTCATCTAATTGATGATAGTTGGGTCAAATTTTGGCTAATGGGGGTGCTAAATTGTCCTCCTTTTTAAGTTTTGTATCATTCCTTTTGTTGTCATGATATAGACACATTTTAGTGCACCGCGGGGCCTTCACTGTCTGCATGATTTTTCATCTTAAAATTTTTTATCAGGCTGAACTGCTTCTCCTTCTGATCTTTCAACTATGTTACTGGCAACCGAGTGTTAGTGATTTACATGTTGTATTCACTCCACTTGGTGGCTTTTTTCTGGCAACCTAGTGGTAGCTATTTACATGTTGTATTCACTCAAGTTGGTACTGTGTTTTTTGCCTAGTCGTAATGTCTTCTTTGCATCGCATTGTCTACAGTTGTATACAGTGGATGCGACTGTTATTTCTCTCTTTACAACAGTTATTTCCATCTCCTTTTCCTATTAGCTTCACTTTCATCTGATCGTCGAAGTAAGAGAAAATACTTCTTGTAGCTCTTAAGCATTCTCTATTATCTTTTGCTTCAATCATGACACTATTACCTGGCGCTGCAGATATAGTTTTGGACTAATGAGATTAATTTTTCCTATAGGCTCCAAATAATAATGGGCCTTCTGCTGTGTATGAGGAGAGTATCACTCCATCATCTACAATCATATGCGAACGAGCATAACTGGAAGAATTTATTTTATCGTTCAGCTAGCATAACTGGAAGAATCCCTCGCTATATTCTTTGGACACATTTTGGTCAAAGAAATTCTGAGTATTTTTAACAAAAATATTCAGGTATTAAAATATTAAATAGTAACTAATATATGCTGGCGATGGTTTTTTTGAGGTGATTATCGAAGAGGTGACAAATAAAAATGATGTGATTGAATAAACTTTTACCACAGGAGAACTTTAGGTTAAGATGCATGAGAAAGGAAGTGAATATTGAATCAGATTTATATGTATAGGTAAAAAATTGAAAGGTGGAGAACTGGGAAGAAATATGTTTCATTGCTGCGTTTGATGAGAGAGCAAACCGAGGTGCTACTATGGAAAAGCTGTACGTGAATAAATTGAAGAGGATTCTTTTCTAAAGTGTTATCCAATTATGTGGTACATGGAAGCATTTCAAAGGGAAAATGTCACAGTTGCCTATTTTCTGGTTTACATCTTCTTGGTGATAATGCTACTGCCATACGTTATATTGCTTCAAGACCAATTCTGGTAATTTTTTGGGGGGTGGGGTGGGGTGGGGTCGGGTGGGGGTATTCTGGTTTGTGTCAGATGCAGAACTGTACTTTGTTAACCTTAAGGTCGTAGAAGCTTTTGCTAATAGTTTTGAGTATGAGATTCTTGAGGTCTGAATTTGATGCCAATGATAGGTATAATCACTTGGTGGATTTGTTAGTACTCGGTCAATTGCCGTCATGGCAACTACTTCTCCCATTTTGTGTCTTTCGGCCACTGACTGGTATTACAGAATGCGCATAATACTGCTTTTATATTTTGCAGTTAGACTAAACTTGAAAGGTTCAGATGTTTTGGCAATCAATTAGTGAAATGTCTGTCTCTTTTTTCTCTGTCAAATTCAGCAGTCTATAGATAACCTACATTTTGTGCCTTGATTTTTTTGACACTTTTTTTGTAGTTTCAGGTTTACATCAAGGACCATTTCATGCATGGTAATATTTTTTCTTTTTATGTTTTTGCAGCAACCTGGCTCTTCCAAAGATAAAATTATTGGGAAGAATTTTCAGGAGAAGAGGATGCAGGTAATCTCTTAATGGTCAACGAGTCAATCCATATTATTCTTTCATTGATCAGATAGAGTCAGTATAGTGAAAAAGTTTTGCTATTATGAAAATGTGATCTGTGGAGCCTTTGATATTCACATGATTATTCCCTTCATTCAGACAGAGGTGGTGGCATCTCCTTCATTTTCAGCTGCTGGTCAGCAAAAACATGCCAAATTAGACAATTTCCTTGAAGTTCCCCCAATTTCGTCATATTGTGTAAGTTTCTTTTAATATTTTTTTGAATCAATATGCACAAATGCTTGTCATTATCTGCTTTACCTGTTTGTTGATAGTCTGAAGGGGGTGGATAGGTGGGTGCTGTTAGCCTTGGTAAGGACTTGCTCCTATTTTTTTACATTATGGTGCTGATGAGCAAGCAATAGTTAGGAAAGTGATGTTTATTTGAGCTAATGGAAAAAAGAGGCTTAAAAGTCAATATGTATTGGGATAAGAGAAAATTGTTTTAGTCTATTGTATATGTTGAAAAGTCCTGATTCGGCAATGCCGAGCCAAGGGGGCCAAGTGACTCTTAAATCAAATTGTGAGGACAAAATGCAACTTTCCAGGAGTAAGTTCAGTAAATGTCCAAAGTTTGAGGATTTTTGGCAAAGTTTACTTTTGTGTGATAAGTCTATTTTAGAATACAAATGTATTTGGAGCATACTAACCTGTTTCACGTGGAGCACTTCCATTAGGAGCCAAAAAGAACGCAAGTGCAAGAAATTCTCCGTTGAAATAACATTCAAGATTACTTATCCCTTATAAGAAACATAAAAGATTATACGTCACTTGATTTAAAAAAACATACAAGATTTTGGACTTATGTGCCTAAAAAAAAGAAGATTCTGTTTGGACTTATGTTTTGACTTTTCAGCCATAGTTTAGTGTATTAATTCTGTTTGTACTTCAGTTTTGCTCTAGTGGTAAGCACCCTCCACTTCCAACCAAGAGATTGTGAGTTCGAGTCACCCCAAGAGCAAGGTGGGGAGTTCTTGGAGGGAGGGAGCCGAGGGTCTATTGGAAACAACCTCTCTACCCCCCAGGGTAGGGGTAAGGTCTGCGTACACACTACCCTCCCCAAACCCCACTAGTGGGATTATACTGGGTTGTTGTTGTTGTTGTTGTTGTTTCCTAGTCATGATATCATGTCTTCCATGACATGAAAAAGACATTGATTAGCCACATTGGTCTTATTTCATTTTTGCAAAAAGGGTGGTCTGTGACTCGCTTGTAATATGGTGAACGTACTGTTTTCTTTTAAGTGCTACTATCTTAATGTGATCTTTGCTTCTAGCTTGGAGGAACATCTTATAAATTGATACCTTCAGCCCCCCTATATGCAGTGTTCTTGCACTCTTGAGTTTGATGGGGCTTCAAAGGGGAATCCTGGACTAGCTGGTGCCGGGGCTGTTCTACATGCTGGTGATGGAAGTATGGTATGCTCCCTATCCGTTTAGAAGATGTGGTTTGTCACCATAAATTTACAGGTTTTCGACTTGTAATTCCTTTTCTGTAGGTTTTCCGGTTGCGCGAAGGTGTGGGTGTTGCAACTAACAATGTTGCTGAATACAGAGGCCTAATCTTAGGGCTAAAATATGCTATTGAGAAAGGTTTCAAACATATTAAAGTTCAGGGTGACTCAAAACTTGTCTGCATGCAGGTCTTCTTTTCTCGTTCTTCTTACTTCTGCTTTTTTGTTTTAGTTTTTGCTTATTATCCACTTCCCCTTTAGCAAATTAGTCAATTAGTTCTGCTTTCTCACTTGTCCTGGGAAAACTTGCTTCTCAACATCCCAAGGTGAATGCTGGAGAACAAAGTGTAGGTTCACAATTAAGTAAGGAAATTGGTTTTATATATTTATTTTGCAGAATACCTGAGAGATTTTGCTGTGACTGGTTTAGGAGTATAGGATTTGAGACATGTTCAGGCTACCTAGTTCAATAGGAATTTTGGTTCGGTATAAGCTTGCCGTCTAGAAACAGCCTCTCTACTCCTTCGGGGTAGGGGTAAGGTCTGCGTACACACTACCCTCCCCAGACCCCATTAATGAAATTTTACTGGGTTGTTGTTGTTGTTGTATAAGCTTGCCGTCTTGATGGTACCTTACCCAATACCATCCTAGGATACACCTAAACCAGTTTAAAGTGAAGCTATTCTTTCCCTTGCAACCTATATGATCTTTCGCACTACCATTCTAAGCTACATCTAAACCAGTTTGAAAATGAAGCGATTCTTCCCAACAAATAAAAAATGAAGTTGAAGCTACGTGATCTTTCAATGAGATCATATGCGCGCTCACAGTGCTATTATATTACCTTTAGTGCTTTTGCTGGTACTACTTATGGGCCAATCTCTTGTTCTTTACAAATTTTGTCATGGAACAGACTCAGGGAATCTGGAAATGTAAGAACCAGAACATGGCTGAGCTATCCAAGATCGTCAAAGAGCTTAAAGATCAGTTTATATCATTCCAGATCAACCATATATTAAGAGTATGACCAACTTTCCCCTTTTGCTAATTCGGATCGTGCTCTATACTGAACAGGTCTATCAGAATTTTGATGTGCCGAGGTTCTTATTATATCTTACGTCTGCATGTTATTTATGTGATAAAATTGCAATGTGTGCGTGTGTTCTTTTACAATCCCGGGACCATAAGAGGCGCAAGTGAAGTGTGTTCGAATGTCATGTTTACTTTATGCGATATACAATTTCTCTCTTCTTGCTGATGAGCTATATGACCTCTCTTTTCCTGTGATGGAGAGTTCATAATTTATTTATTCATATTCACTGTTCGCATAATCGTTCCTTTCTTGTAGTCATCGAAAGCTATCCTTTCATCCCCTTCTGAGGGTTTTGCACTTTTACTTGTTTTAACATATCAGGAAGGCAATACTGAAGCTGATGCCCAGGCAAATTTAGCTGTGTATCTCAAGAGTAAGGGTCTTTCTCTTGGACCCCTTTGTTTTGTGTTAAAAAAAAATCTCCATTTTCCTATGAGAAATCTGATAAAACTTTTGTTTGTGCAGATGGTGAAATTCAAGTGGAATGTGACATGAAATAACTTATAATAATGTGAAGTTACCGACTACCTCAATTATTGGGATTTTGGGAAGGATGAATGACCCCAAAAACGAGTATTGGGTTCTCTTTGGTCTCAAACTGCGTCTTGTAGATATATGATCTGAATTATGTGCATGTAACCTAATTATATGCATCTGGACTAGTGTAACTTGTGTTTAGGGTGTACTCGAATAAACTATTCTCTGGTTTCAGGTGCAATGAAAATTAGTAGGTCTAATTGAGTTTTGAGAATGTGAAAGTCGTCTCTCTCTAGCTGAGAAAGCTTCTTACAAGTAATGATTCAACGTAATTGGTATTTCGGTGACTCAACTCATATTTCTTTTTAAAAAGGTGCGACAAATATGAAATATATAATGAGGGACTAGATTTCAGATTAGTCGGTAAACAAGAAAGATGTGAAGAAAAACTATAACGAGATTTCTTAAGAGCGGATGACGGAAAAAAGAAATATATATATACATAGAGTCATAGACTGAAGATTTTGAAGCCTATCTACACATGCGTTTTCTGAATCACTTAGCCAATTAGGACAATAGTTTGAGTATTTAATTTTTCAATGTGGATTTGTTTTACATGCAATTGGTATTGGTATACATTATACAGATTCCTTTTTATATACCAGTCCTTTATTCTTGAGACAAAATGACCATAAGGTTGAGATATCTAATTTTTAACAATTCTTTTTCACTAAAAGGTGATAGTTGCCGCTACTTCAAGACCTCAAGAAACTATATGGATAATAAAAGATAATGAGTTAGAAATTTGAATTTTCTTTCCAATTTTATCTTTGTTGTGAAATTTAGTAAAGGAAAAAGTTCTAGTAGACGAGTAAAATTGGCGACACTAAACTTTTTTGTAACTATTATATATTCAAAATTTACTAACTAACTGGCATTATTTTGTCCCAAATATCCAGTCCTTTCCTTTTGTGCTTTGGCTTCTGGATAAGAAGTAAAAGAATCACTCTGAGGAAGTAGTGTGGAGAAAAGAAATGGCCACCGTCTTAGCATTTTCGGTTTGCGGAGCTAAATCGCATTCTCAAATTCCCCATTCTTCATCTATTGTTCTTCCCCAGTTGTTCCCAATTCAATTCCTTCGATTTCGAAGGAACGGGGCCATTCCCGTCGGCTATTCTCACTCTCGGAGTTTGGTGAAAGCCAAGGCACCTTTGAGAAATACTAGGATATGGTCCGCCACTGAGGAAGAAGGTGCCACTGCTGTTGTCGATGAAGCATCTGCTGCTCCGACAACTACCGTTGATCAGACTGTTTCTGTTTCCGTCTCCCCTTCCGATGTCCTCACCATGTTCTTTCAGGTTTAACCCTCTGACCTTAATTCTAGTACTTTTCATTTTTTATTTCTAGTTTGTAAAATGTTGGCCTGAGCTGAATTAAATGGGGGACATGGTAAGTGAGGATTCATATAGCAGATTCCAACTTGTTTGGGACTAAGGCATAGTTGTTTAATTTTGTCAAAAACTCCACCTATGTGAATTCACCATGTCCCGGTAAAGGAGGAGGTTTGTAGTAGGTTGACGCTCAGTGTAAGAATAGTTAATTTATGATGAATTCTGGTAGTAGTGACATTTTCATATTGGTATGACATGGTTTCGGCTAAGAATCCATATAAATGATTCATATCGGAGGAGGAGGGTTGCAGTAGGTTGATGCTTAGTGTAAGAATAGTTAGTTTATGATGAATTCTGGTAGTAATGACTATGTATTTCTGTCGTGTTCATATTGGTATGAGGTGGGTCCAGAGAATAATGCATATAAGTGATTCATATAGCTCGACTCCAACTAGTTTCGGGATTGAGGTTTAATTAATTATTTGATTGATTTCTAATACTGTCTAGAAGAATGACAAGCGTTCGATGTGTTAGTTTTGCTTCCTTTTTTTTTCCTTTCAAATTGTTAGTTCTGGATTTTCTTGTGAATGATAACTGAATTTATATTATTATCACAGGCAGAAGGAACAATGAATGAAGCAGCTGTTCCTAATGTGACTAAGGCTTTAGAGGTAATTCGGTTTATAAAGTTCAGATCTTTATGTTGTACATGCCAATTTGTCTGCCCTTTCTTATCGATCGTTGTCTTTGCTTTTCAAATACAATGTAGTTGAAGTTGCTCTGCATTTTTCTTTTTCTCTGTAATTTAATGGTACTTGTAGCACACCAGAAAGACTCACAATTACATTCTAGTGGGAAATAAACAACATGGGGTTCTTAAACTTTAATGGAGAAATTAGAGAAACCAAAATGTTCTGAGCTTTCTAGGCGTTTAAATTATTTTCCTTTGGAACTAGGCATATCTGAAATTTTATAACCTAGAACCAAAGTACAGGTATAAATACTCATCAGATTTTGTGTGTGTTTGGTGAAGAGCTATATCTGTTTCTCCATCTTTATTTCAAATTTGTAGTGATATTGCCTGAAGGAAATTTTCGGTTAAAAAACAATATATTTTAGCTAATAATAACTTAGAACTTAAGAATAGTTGTGGTTTGACCTTCATTGTCTGTCCATATATATACAGGAGATAGAAGGCATCACAGATCTCAAAGTTCAAGTTGTTGAGGGAATTGCAAGCGTGGAGGTGATTTACATCTATAATGCTTCTCTTGTATTTACTCGTTAATAGTACTAGTATATTCTGTTAGAGGAAATATTGCTGTAGAAAGTTGACATCCTGAGCAGCATAATGCACCTTAGAGACACTGCACTAAATTAATTTAAAAAAAAATTCATTTCTTCTTCAAAAGTAACTGGAATAAAAGTAAAAAAGGGTGTTTAAAGTACTTGTTACATTTTGAACTATAAAATCTTCTGTAGAATGTCTAACACTGTCAAAAATATCCTTTTAAGCTGCTATTTCCCCTAGCATACAAACTACAGAAATCCCTATAAGTGTAAGAATTTCATTGACAACATAGATCAAGCATACAAAAGTGGGAAGGTAAAGTTACCATCTATTTCCATCAGAATTTGAACCTGAGTTCCTCATTTCAGCTTACCACCTTCAGTTTATATAAGTATCCTTGCTGGGATCTTCATCATCTAATTTTTAGCCAACAAAATGTTAGTAATATATAGGTGAATTATGCAATAACACCTGTATAACCTAAACATGGAGAAAAATTTCCTCTAAACTTCACTTACAAAAGAACGTAAGAAGCATTTAAAGACATGTCTCTATTTTTTACATTCAGAAGTTAAATAAGGCATTTGAAGAGCCAAGAGATGAAACATGGCATAATTAGTCATATATTCCTTGGTTCGGTGTTGATCTAACTTGTTATTTTATGCAGTTAACAAAGCAAACGACAATACAAGCTACAGGGGTGTCTTCCAGTTTGGTTGAAACTATACAAGGTTCAGGCTTCAAGTTGCAAACATTGAATCTCAGCTTTCAGGATGAAGAAGATATTAGCTAAAGGGTGGCTACGAACACTTGTTTTGGAGTTCAGAGACGATGATGAGATGATATCTTTCAGGAACGTCTTAAGAGATTTCTATTCCCCTATTGCGATGCAAGTAGTTCAGTAGGCCTATTTCTGTAACATTTTTTGGGATTATGCATATAGAGAACTATATAATTTCCTTTTTAGCTATGTTGTTATTTCAGGATCTTGGTGTTATCGCTTAAGCTTCTATCTGCATTTTAGTTAGAATTTTGAGAAAGTACTTCTGTACAATCTTGCACTATCAGCGTTTAAAAATAAAATGCAAGAGAAAAAAACAGCATCAGTTGCAGGGCGAAACTTCTGTAGAACCTCGCTCAACTGCTACTGGAGAAGAGAAGCATTACTAATGCTATTTGCTTGAGAGTTCATAACGGGCATCCAAAGCGCACTGTGTTATTTCACAAATTATAAGTTCCTAACATGAGTTAACTGCAACTATGACTAATTTGAATAATAAACACCCATGTGGAATCACACGTCAGAGTCAGATGAAAATGTATCTCAGTGCCATGATATCCATATATATTTAACGGCAAAGGTTCAAATATATCCCTGTACTTTCGAAAATGGTCTAAGAATACCGCTCGTTATACTATTGGGTTATTTATACACCTGCAGTCATACTTTGGGTTCAAATATACCCCTCATTTAAACGGAGGGACACGTGTCATCGTCCTGTTAGTCAATTCTAAATATCTCCTAATTAATTAAAAAGACTCATTACCCATACCCGAAAAGCAATTTTCTAAAGTAATTTTTTTTGTAAAAACTGGAAAAAACTGAATTTTTTTTTACTAAAAACTGAAAAAAACGAAAATATTTTTTTTTCCAGTTTTTACAAAAAAAAACTACTTTTAAAAAAACTGAAAAATATTTTATAAAATAATGTTTTTGTAAAAACTGAAAAATAATATTTTTGTAAAAACTGGAAAAAACTAAATATTTTTTTACTAAAAACTGAAAAAAATAAAAAATAATTTCTAAAGCAATTTTTTTTGTAAAAACTAAAAAAAATGAAAGCAATTTTCTAAAGCAGTATTTTTTTTCCAGTTTTTACACGCTTTAGAAAATTATTTTTCAGTTTTTTTTTTCAGTTTTTTTTAAAGCAGTTTTTTTGTAAAAACTGAAAAAAAAAATATTTTCGTTTTTTCAGTTTTTAGTTAAAAAAAATCAGTTTTTCCAGTTTTTACAAAAAAAAATTACTTTAGAAAATTGCTTTTCGGGTATGGGTAATAGGTCTTTTTAATTAATTAGGAGATATTTAGAATTGGCCAATAGGACGATGACACGTGTCCCTCCGTTTAAATGATGGGTATATTTGAACCCAAAGTATGATTTCAGGGGTATAGATAACCCAGTAGTATAACGAGGGGTATTCTTAGATCATTTTCGAAAGTAAAAGGGTATATTTGGACATTTGCCGTATATTTAAGGAATAATACGAGGTGGCTATTCTTAATGTTTAAAATACCAACTTGCTATTTCCTGTTGTAAATGAGACAAATGCAACCTGGCTTTAGCCCTCATCATAGATACGGAAGCTCAAGCCAAGCCATATTGTTTATAATGCATCTGCTAACTAGGCAAAGTTATTTGATGTTTGAGTTGGTGAACAATAGCAAATATTCAGTAAAATAAGCAACATGCACGTAAGATGATCCGAACATGACCACCATAATAAAACAAGTATTCAATAAGTGCGTTTGCAACAAGAATTAGATGATCTTAAAACCGTTTCTACCATAGATGATCACAAGTGCAAAAGGGAATATTCACCATAATTTAATAGCATTCAGTTTCTTAAATAAACCATCCTCAGCAGAATAACACTATGTTGTGGAGGAACGGTTGGTTGCTGTATATTGGAAATTAAACGGAAGAAATGTCTTGGAAGCATACATCTAAGAACATGAGTTTTAAAAATATATACTAAGTATAATATATCACATATATTCTAAACCCACTGAATTTAAATTTTAGGTTCCCATATGAGTCCGAAGGCTGAAATGCTCTAGCTTGAGAAGACAAACATCGTGGAACCTTAATTAAAAAAGCAAAAGCACGCTCTGTTATCTCATGTAAATATATTAGTTTACAAGCCCAACGGCATGTGGGTGTGAATTGAAACAATAATTATAATTAGGGAATCTACTCCTAGATAGACTCTGTAGCTAGAATACTAGGCACGGATTTGGACGAATCCAATAAATTTTGTTTAGATTCTATATGTGCATTAGAAAATTCATTAAATATATAAGTATTTAATTGTAAACTCAATAACTAAAACGAGCTATGAGTTCGATAGCAAATTTAGAATTCAAATCGTGACATGATCTTCGATCTAGCTAATACATAGTTGTATCCAAGGTAGATCTCACCTGATAGTAACAGAACATTATTAGTATCTTACATAAGATCAGTACTATTTGGCTAGCTTATTCATATGATTTTGTGTCTGTCCTAACGCCCTATATATACTCTTTGCTTATGTCCTAGATTATTCACCAATTAGCTTTTGCTCCTATCTGCTTTCTTTCTGCAGTTGCCTGGTTTCACCATGTCTTTCAAAACTATGCCACTAGCTTCTCTTTGCTTTTTTTCTTCTGGTTACTTCCACTGTATGTCTCTTTACAACTTTTTATTTTCTTTTTCACTTTTTTCACAATTGATATTCTCTTAGTTAACTATGCATACAGCCTTAAGAAAAAGAACATGTGGAATATAGCTATATTAGCATGCCTTTAAATACTCCATACATGCATTGTGTTATGATCATCAGAACTTTGAATTCTATGCATCCTCGTGACAGAAATAAAGCATGGGGTAGTAAGTTAGAATATAAGTTCAGAATAAATGTGATATTTTAATATACACATATTTTGATTTTTTAATATGTAAACATAGTTTCAACGGACACTAATGCGTTCATTTGAACCCGTTTGGTCCTTATGTTTTCAGAAAGCAAACAGCAAAGTGGAATCTGACCTTGGTAGCTCAAAGGGTAAGGCATATTCGAGTCCCCCACCACCAGTCAAAGCACCTGCTTCAGTCCCTAAGCCACCTACCACCCTGTATCCACCAAGAAAGACGGCGCCCCCTCCTCCACCACCACCAGCGGAGGCACCAACTCCTCCGGCAGTCAAGGCACCACCTTCTCCTCCTCCTCCTCAATCAAGGAACA
This sequence comes from Nicotiana tomentosiformis, assembly GCF_000390325.3. Taxonomy (NCBI): domain Eukaryota; kingdom Viridiplantae; phylum Streptophyta; class Magnoliopsida; order Solanales; family Solanaceae; genus Nicotiana; species Nicotiana tomentosiformis. The sequence continues at coordinate 94,258,875 of NC_090813.1, read as the reverse complement.
AAAAAGGTACTCACCCTGTTCCATTTTATATGAAAATGTTTGACTAGACACATAGACATACCAAAAGTATCACTAAAACTTGTGCTCTTTAAATATGTTATGACATTTTAATGGCTAGAAGAAAATATTATTAAGGGTAAAAGGACTTCAAAATTCAAAAGTTAAAAATATAAAAAAATGCCAATCTTAATTGAAACGAACCAAAAAAAGACACTTATAAATGCCACTTATGAAAAAATTGGTAAATACTACTTATAAATTGCTTGGTAAATGTGACACTATCAAATGCGGCTTATAAATTGTTAGAAATTACATTTATCATATAAATTCCATTTACCAAATGTGATGTATCAATTGCCATTTATAATCGCATTTGAAAGTTGCGACTTATTAATCGCATTTGAAATTGCGACTTTTAATGGCATTTGACAGTTGCGACTTATAAACTGTATTTGCAAATGCAACTTACAAATTGACAATTGTATTTAAGTGGCAATATAAATTGAGAATTGTAAGTCGCATTACTGCACTACGCCTTGTAAATCGCATTAGAGCACTACGCCTTGTAAATTGCATTCGAGATTGCGATTTACAAATCGCATTAAAAGATTGCCACTTAAGAATTGTATTTGCCAATGCAATTTGTGGCTACGGGTATCTATTTTGCTTCACTCTTCCTTTCTCTCTCTACTACTTCCTTTCTGTTTCTCTCTCTATTATCGGTTTCTGGAAGGAAAATGTGGAGAATCGATGCGTGTATTAATTGCGTAGATCCTCTTCACCGCTGTTCATGTCACCTTAACCAATGGGTGAGATAATAAGCTTCGGATACTAGTGTCATATAAAATTAATGGAACAAAAGGAATATATTAAATAAACGATTTGCGTGTATTCTTGGAATGATCTTTGGTAATAAGTGTTGGATACATTGAACAATATGTGCAGAGTGTATTCCACTTTGCATGGTGAGGTGCAAGTCGCATTCAAGGCAGAATGTGTGTCTAAGAGCATGCACGAGTTGCTGTGAAAGATGCAGATGTGGCCAATCCGGCAACCGAGAGAAGTGTGGAAAATGTTACACAGACATGACCACTCACGGCGGGTTGATCAAATGTCCCTAAAAAGGCAGTCCGTGCACTGAGCTCTCGTCCGGAGAAGGAGCCTGAAAGTTGAAATTAAAACTATTTATATGACAAATATGTTGCTTACTGTTAATTAATTTGGAGATGGATTTTGAGAAATAAATGCTCTTGGCATGTAAAAGAGCAAGGTCATTCAAGTTTATTTTAAATGATAGATATTACCGTTTTATTTCTTGTGCCATACGATGTCGTCTTTCATTAATGGAGTACTATTACTGTGATGAGATTGGTAAAGCTTTGTAATCTCTGTTTTCGTTTTGTTTTTCCCTTCCCTTGTGTAACTAAGAAGAGCTGATGGTATTTATCAAGATTTCTTTGCCAAACAAGGGCAATTACGTACGGTGGTGTAGATGTTAAATAGGATGGTGCAACAATCTAAGCATAATAGAGATTGAATGCAACTTCCAAAACCATTATTCAGAAAGTACGCATGTTATATATATTGATAGCATATATATTTTTTACACGATCTATATAGCTTAATTATTATAGCATGTTATTTATCGGGTCATCTATTATAATACTTATCATAAATATATTTGCAAGAGCTTGATACAACTTAAAGTTACCGGGGTCATATGAACTCAATACTTTTAACACGGAGCGTGAATTTATGTGTAAAAATCCACTAAAATTATAACAAATAATAGACATGAATCCGTAACTTTAAAATATATTCACATTGTCAGTACCAAAAAATTAAACTCATCTTAAAAAATATACTAGAAGATATATAGGAAGAGCAAGTTGTCATGTTAATGGTTAATCAGATCAAGTCATACAGACATTTGGTTATTCCTCATTGTGTCTTGAATAAAAATAAGAACGAGCAAGAGGATAAACTTAATATGTGACAATTAACGTTCCAAATGGATATATTGCAATTCGGATTATCCAAAAGAATCAGTAGCAATTTTACCAAATTACTTTGTCTTGGGAAGGAATCGAATTCCAAACATAGCACTCCAATCTGTAAGTAGTGTTTGGGAATAAACCCCCTCCAGAAATAATATTTACATTAATAAAAGCGGAATAATAACGTAGTATCGAAATACGGTAATTAACAAGAATAAAAGAGTGACAACGACACCAAGATTTTTACGTGAAAAACCTTTTTGAATAAGGGAAAAACTACGGCCCTGAGACAAGCAATTGATATCACTATAGCAAGGAATTTTACACTTTGTAAGTGCGAGTAAAATACTCCAAAGACCACTACAACACTTAAAAAAGAAATAACCTTCTTTTGATATTCCCACCTCACTATAATATCACTCACTCTCTATTTTTCTCACAAACTATTTTCTTATACCTAATTTGTGAAACCTCACTCTTTCTTTCTCTCTTTGTTGGTGTGTAGAAATGAGAGCTGAAGCTCTCCTTTTATAGCCGAAGCCTCACTCTCTAAAGCCTATTATATTTGACAATTTGCACACATTTTTCCTTCTTTTTCTTCAATGTTGACAATTCAACAAAGTTGGCTACCAAACCAAAGAAATTCAACAAAGTTAGGTTAGCAAACCAAAGAAATTTTCAGCCAAATAATTTTCTTAGGCACATGCCTATTACTTTGATTTTTGAATGAGATGGACCACATCAATCTCCCCCTCCAGTCTCATTCATCTAGAGGAGGTAAGCACTGTCTTCTAGTTTGAGTGCATGCCGACAAGTTCTTTGGTTACCACGCGAGCCTTGTAGCGATCAATAGTCCCATTAGACGTTGACTTTCTCTTGTATAACCACTTGCGAGCCACTTCACAAATTTATAAATCAAAATTTAGCAGGAAAATGGGATGAAGCCCGCCAGAAAGCTTTTGACAAAATAAATGACTTCATTCTAGTGCCTACAACGCCAGGAAGCCTTTATTACTATACCTATCAGTCACTGAAACTACTATGGGGTCTATGTTGGCTTAATACGATGAAGACAGACGGAAGTAAAGGGCTATATATACCAATTTGGAGAAAACCTTCTTGTCTTTGGTTTGGGTAAGGCGGAAATTGAGGCATTACATGCTGTTTTACCCAACACATTTAATAGTTTCCATGGACCTACAAAAAAAGTATTTGTTCGAGAAACCTGTCTTAACGTAACGGGAAGGACCGCAAGATGGTTACTGCTTCTGTCTGAATTCGACATCACGTATGTAACCAAAAAGGAAGGGCGATAGCAGAATACCTTGCACTCTATCAAGGAGGAACATGAGTTTAATGATTGCTTCCCAGACGAGGAAATAGCTGTCACAAAAGAGGTGCGCATGAAAATTTGACTTTGATGGCACGACTAATCAAAATGGATACGGAGTAGGGGCATTGTTGATTGAACCTGATGAGTCGCACACCCTATTGCCATTAAGCGAAACTTTTAAGGAACTAAGAATACCACAGAAGATGAAGCATATATCCATGAATTAAAGACTGCCTTGACCCTGGGAATATAAAAAATCGAAGTATTTAGGGATTCGACGCTTATCATCTGCCAAACTCAAAAGAAATTAAAAACAAAATATGAAAAACTTTTGACATACCATGCTTATCTTGAAAAGCTCACTGAGCAATTCAAGAAAATCAGTTTCTCTCCACAACCCAAAGAAAAAATAAGTTTGCGGATGCATTGGCAACACTGGCCTCCATGATAAACATTCCTGAGGGAAAGTCTGCCCAATCATGATAGAACAAAGAAGCAACCTGGTGTATTGCAACCTAATAGAAATATTTGAGTTGACTCCCGGCATGTTCAATAGTGATCTTTTGGCCATTGAAAGGGAACCCACCGGTAAACAATGGTTTACTGACATCATGGAATATATTGAACACCAAACGTATCCCAAACATGCAACGAAAAAATGATAAGAAGACAATCAGGAGGTTGGCAATGCAATTCGTTGCACGGGGATGCGATTCGCCAAGCTGGGAAAAATCTTTTCCCTATCTCTAAAGGGGTTCGACTCAATACTATTGTGTGTATCCTTTGGCCACCAATCTAGCCTTCAACCTCTCAACAACTCCATCAGCTTTTTGTTGACTTTATAGACCCATTTGTAGCCCACTATTGATTTCCCTAGAGGAAGAGAGACTCAATCCCAAGTAGCAAACAATTCTAGTGCTACGATCTCTTTCTGCATAGAGCTGCCAGTAGGGTTGAGATATGGCCTCTGCAAAGGTATCATGCTAAAAAAGAGGGATGAAATTGCAAAAAAGACTCGTAGAAAGTAGACAGAGACTTAGTTGATTCAAACCTATGAATAGGAAAACGAAGACGGGTGGATCTACGTACCCAGAGAATATAAGCTAGAGAACCTAAGTCTGAAGAAGAGTCTTGGTTTGAAATATAGGGAGAGAGGGAGACCACTGAATCAGTTGGCTCAGCTCTGAAAACTGAGTGACGAGAATCTGTCTTCACAAACCTGCGAAACTTCCCCTTAAGTTGATCAAGTTGCTGATCACTCTGGTCACCCGGATCTTGCTGACTCTATACGGAGAATTCTGATGTTATCTCACATAAACTCCTTAATAGTTCCACCCCTCCCCTCTAAGGGGAGACAAGGGAACATAATGGCCCACCATCACAGGGAATCTCAAAGCCCCGAGCTCCGTAGTAAGGCACATGTTTGAAAAATGTGACATGTCGAGAAAAGTGGAATCGTCATGTAAAAAGATCATTAACACTTGTAGCCCTTTTGAGAGAGGAGTACCCCAACCTCACTCAAGAAAACACATAGAGTGAGATGTAGGGCTCAGTTTGTCTTGTGCAGGATATGGAATTTTAACAAAGCACGTGCATCCGAATACTCTGAGGTTTGAATAGTCATATCTTTGAAAGAGAGTAAAACGCCCAAAGATAACGTGTAGAGGATATCTCTCACCAATAATAGGAGCCATTGTCTTCTTACTCAAATAAGCGGTCATCATTAAATTGGCTTTACAAAGGGATCCTATAATAGGGAACTTTCATTCCCAGTAGAAGTCCTCGATCAACTTGCATAATACTAATAAATAAGGGGAAGGCCCAATATTTTATCTTAGTATAAGGAAGGCGCTAGCTAGCGCCCAACCTATACAGGGGATTTCCACCTCCATTTGGTCGTACTGCTATGATGTAACGTGCAGTCGTCCCAAGGCAGCATGATGTATGGTATAGGGCCCCTTATTTTATCTCCCTTAAAGTCCTTTTATAGATTTCGAGTCAGGAATAGAGCAGTGGCTTATTCGGCGCTATATCACAATTCATTCTCGGGCATAGTTGTTCACGAAAGGTCAGACCAATCCCATTCATCCTGGTTCGATCCGAATAGATCTTGTTGAATGAATTGATCCATTGTTGTATGCCCTCTTCTTAGTAAATTTCTTCCTACTCAGACCTGCCGTACTTCCTTTGACTACTCCTGAGATATAGTGGAAACATTTCGTTATGGTGGAAAGTGCTGAGTGAAAAGACCAATCCAACAGAGAACGACTGCATGAATCGGAATCCACTTATTAAGACAGATGACCGAGAAAGAAAGGTTCCGCGTTCAGACATTGGTTGATCTTAGCTTCATTTCGTATAGTGATAACGCTTTCTCTTTCTTAGCGCTCCGCCCCCTTGTATAGTAAGGGCTACTTTGGTTGCGCACCTTTCTCTTATAGGGTGACTTGACTCAACTTGACCTACTTGACTCAGCGGTTAGAGTATCGCTTTCATACAGCGAGAGTCATTGGTTAAAATCCAATAGTAGATAAAACCGACCGAAACCCCTGCTTTTGCCAGCATGACAGCAAGCACGGACTGGCAGCAAGGAGTCCATTGAATGATCAAAGCACCGGTTGCTTCCACATGTGGCCTTCTTCGACTGCCTTGACACCTTAATATCAAGGAACCCCCCCTATTCCACAAGTAGGTGGAGACCTGGAGTGTCGAAAACCCCAACGGGAAACCTTTCACCGCACCACACGATTCTTTCCTGAAGCGCTCTTTCCACTCCTGCCCCTGCAAGCAAAGAGGTTTCAAGATACCAGGCGACCAAGTGAAAAAAAAAGGCTCCGAGAAAATCTTCTAGAGAGCGTACCCTTAGTTTCAACTCTTTATATATTCTAAAAATAGAAAAAAGAAAAAGAAAAAGAAGCCAATTTTTATTCTATGGACCCCTTCCACCAAATTACTTTACTAACTGTAATTCATTCAAAAAGAGTAAAGGAACTGGTTTAACAAAAGGGCTCTCAAAAGTGATCTGATACCTTCTTCCCTTGGTCTGGGAGGTAGGTTATGTAGGCGACAACTGTTCATAGGTTGCTCGATCAAGCCAAATAATCGATTTTGAGTATGCCTGAGTTTGCCATAAGACCTTCTCCCTCTTGGAAACAGGCTAATCAAAAGGGGGCACTTTTTTCATTTTACTTTTTTAAAATTTTCCGCTTTCTTGCCTTATTATATTATGGGAGTACAATGTTTATGGATAGTATGTTGCATTGGTTAAAATTTTAACCTCACATCAGTGCCTAGGGCCTACTGAAGCACTGCAGATCCTAGTAGAGTATCATGAATGAAGGCCTAAGTGATGCTCGTCAGTGTCGGGACAGCGCCAAAAAACGAATAGATAAGTGGTTCAATATAGTTTTAAGTAAATATCAAAAAAAGAGTTTGTTAATTATATACCATATTTTGATGGTTGAGTGACGAAGGAGAAGAAAGATAGAATCCAGACTAGCTAGCGATGAGGAGAAAAGAATCCCAATGTATGGTCCTAATTTAAACACTCCACCTACATGACTCACTACATAGGTTGAAGGAATGCAGGATAATATGGTTCTTCATCCCTCGATATAAAGAAGTTTAGAAGGCAAGAATGATAAGCATTCGGGCCTCTAAAGCAAGATTAAAGTGTCCTCTTGGATAAGAAGACCCAAAACACCAGTCAAGGGAGATGACCTTCCGCCGCAGTAGTATGTGCCTTCCCTTTCCTTGATGTTACACATGATGCACAATGGGGGGTAGTACGAGATGAGTGATGGCATTACATTATAAGAATAGAAAGAGATGTTAAAAAGAACGACCATGGAGACTTGGGGATCTAGAGCAGGTCTTTCTTGTATATCCCTCGTGTCGAGAGCAACTTCCTCGAATATCAATGCAGGGAGCTGCGAAGAGAGGACTTCCAGGGCTCGATCTACGGCTGCGTCCAGTGGTTTGGTAGAATAGACACTTCCAAGGATAGTCTACACACACAAACCCAATCTCGTTTTCATAGGGTTATGGTGGTACTATGTTTAAATTGACTTCCCCTCCCCTTTAACCAGCCCCAACTCCCTATATATATTATCAAATAGAAGAGTCAAATATAAGAAATGTAGTAATCCTACCCATTGTGAGAGGCATCTTCCACTTTGTAATTGAAGGGTTCCAAACCTCGCTTCGTCGCTGTGATGATCCAAAATGTCATCTTTAAATTTAATAAATAATTTTGTATTCCAAGACCTCGAAAAGTATTATTTATCATTCCTCAACTTGCGTGCGCAATCCGTAAAAGTTTCCGAAAAGTTTTTATGTGAAAAATGGATTAAAATGTGAATTAGAGCTTTAAAACTCAAGTGAGTTGACTTTGGTCAACGTTTAGAGTAAATGGACTCGGATCAGTATTTTGACAGTTCCGGTAGGTCCGTATCGTGATTTGACACTTGGGCGTATGCCCGAAATTGAATTCCGAGGTACTTAGCCCGAGATATGGAATTTTGATGAAAAATTAAAAGTTTGAAAGCTTATGAGTTTTAAGAAATTAATGATGTTGGATTTATGGACACCAGATCCCTATTTTGGTTTCAGTTCCCGGTATAGGTCCACTATAATATTTATGACTTGTTTGCCGAATGTGGTGAGAAACGGAGTTGATTTGACATGATTCGGATGCCCGATTGTAAAAATATAAGTTTTAAAGTTTCTTGAAAATTTCCTTTGATTTGGTGTCTGATTCATAGTTTTAGGTTCTATTTGGGCAATTTGATCGTGCGAGCAGGTCCGTAGCATGATTTATTATTGAAATTCATATATGGTTTGTGTCCGGGAGGTTCCGGATGAGTTTCGGGGTGAGTTTTGAGCGAGTCCGGGCATTTCGGCACTCTAATATTGTTCTGGCATTTTCGGGGTGCGAACCGTGCATTTTGGGATGCTGAGGCGAAGGAGAGGTGCGGACCGCAGCAGAATTTCGCGGACCGCGGTAGAATTTTACGGCCGCGCTTGGAAGTTATGCAGATCCGCCGGTCCGACTTCGGAAGCCTATATCTTTTAATCTACAAGGAATTTTGAGATGCTTCAAAAACGAAAGTTGTAGCCCTTCGTGTCTAGTTTATAGAAAGGTAAAGTCATCTTTTCGACATCTGTATAGAAAGTTATGGCGAAAATACTAAAGCCTGCCAGTGCAACCCCAAATAGAAAGTTTGGGGCGCGGCCGGGCTTGGAAATTCGCTGACCGCAAAATTTGAGTTCAGAGGATGTACTATATATCCGAGGTTTAGGTTATTATTTTATTTTTGGACTTTGGGAGCTCGGTTGGAGACGATATTTCGTGGGTTTTCAAGAAATTTATCGGGGTAAGTGATTCTAACTCGGATTTGGTTAATATACATAAATATATCGTGGTGTACTCATACTACGCTTCTGCACATCTTTTTGTGCAGATCCAGGTACTCTTTACCAGCCCCAACTTCAGTGAGTTACCCGTGCACGGAGACTTCGAGGTATATCTGCCAGCGTCCACAGACTCTGGAGTCCCCTTCTATCATTATTATGTTGCTTCCTTATTTTTCTTTAGACCTTGATATATAGAGACATTGAGGATAAAATTTTTAGAAGCTTGTGACTTATTTCTACCGGGTTTTGGAAGTTGAAATTGTTTGAATTGTAGTTTAATTATTTCAGATATTTATTATTATTCTGCATTGATAGGCTTACCTAGTCTTAAAGATTAGATGCCATCACGACATCCTACGGAGGAAATTTGGGGTCGTGACAAGATAGGTATCAGAGCCCTAGGTTCATAGGTGTTATGAGTCACAAGCAGGTTTAGTAGATTCTTGCGGATCGGTACGGAGATATTTGTACTTATCTTCGGGAGGTTATGGAACTGTTAGGAAAATATTCACTTTTTTGATTCCTTATCGTGCGACATTGATTTAGCTTGAAACATATATCTCATATTCTGTTGTCGACGGTTCGTGATGGCGCAGATGGACTGCGAGGGGGCCAGAGACGCTCAAACATTGCCTCAACGTGTGGTTCAGACTAAAGATGCGGACGTATTGAGAAATCACTCAGTGAATCATGTGGGAGGGTGCATCGGACATTGTGACCTATGACTTCGCGCCGAGTGGTGGGAGTCCACTATCAATGGATTGATTGCGGGGTCATGTGTTATATCAGTTTTGGCCTGAAATGTATATATGTGGTACTGAAAGGTTCCCTAAAATTTACACATGTTTAAGGCCTGAGATATTTGTAGAGGATAAGGTTGGGACTTGCGGTATGTCCGCCTCCTTAATAATCCTATACTTCAATACCAAAGAAGTTAGAGAAACAACTCTAAATCTACAGAAAGTCTACTCCCGCGTGGACGTCACAGTTGCAGATTTTGGGGTGCTTCGAAGGAAGTACAGTTGTTGATGAGATTCTGGACTATGTGGTTCATGCCAAGATTTGTCTGTATGTAGCTCTACTTTTGTGATCGTTGTGTATAAATAGGGGTAAGGGTTACCCCAAAGAAGAATCGAAGAGTATGTTAAGAAATGGGTCAGCTCTATAGTGTTGAGTCAGCATAACAAAAGAAGAAATTGGCCTGGTGTTCGTGGCAATCCTATGAAGAGGGAAGACCAGCCAATACAACACCACCCACTTTGGCTCAGTTCTCAGACACGCTTTTGAAAGAGTTTGTTTCCCGGACTCTCCATAATGCGTGGCGCATAGGGTTCAACGGTTGCGTCAGGTCACCATGACGGTGTCAGAATATGCCATCAAGTTCAATAAGTTAACCCGCCATACTCCTACTTTGCTTCCTACAACCAGAAAGCGAGTCCACAGACTCATTAAAGGACTCAATTATGATCGTAAAATTTTGTACGACTCGGGAGCTACATGCTGATACTTCATTTCTGCCAGTTGTAGAAATTGCCAAGATATTAGAACGTGTTCGGTGTAGGAAAATAAAAAAGTAAGGAGACCAAGAGGTCTCGAGGTTCTGGAGGATTCAGTGAATTCTACTCTGCAAATATAAATCATTATGGCGGGGGCTCGGGCAGACGGCCAGCCCAGTCCGCACATCGGATTACTCGGGGTACTCCCGTAAGTTCGTTTAATGCACCACCGACATGAGTTTCCTACAATGGTTATTCCAGTTATCTGGCACATACTTAATATAAACAGCTAAACCCGCAAAGGGGTTGTTATGAATACGGTGATACTAGGCACATCATGAGAAAATTGTCCCAAACTTGGGAGAGACATATTTCATCAAATCACTCAGGCTACGTGCCCTATTGCAGTTACTACACCACCCACACGACTAGTTAGGGGTGGAGGACATGCGGGTAGAAGGCATCCTAGAGGTGGAGACCCAACCATTGATATATTTGTTTTACGATATGGCGGAGGTCGCTACATCATATGGTGTCGTTACAGGTACGACCTCGATTTAATATGAAATAATAGTTTCCTTAACTTGATTCGGTTCTCAGTATCGAAACAAGTCCTCCTGTGGTGCTCCACTTATCAGTGAGCTTCGTAATTCTATAATCTACTTATGTGTTTACTCCCGTTGGGAGATTCTATGGAGATAACTATGCCTATCATTCCATGTTGGTCACTGATAAGAGCTGTGAGGCTAAATGTGGCTTTCTGTTACTCATTTCGGTAAGTTTTGATGTAATTTACAGATAATTAATTACAAATTGTGAATTATATGCCCTACCGGCATGGGGTTCATTATATGTTGTGATTTTGTTTAACAAAAATTATTTAAAAAGAGCAAATGGAAAGTTTCGATTGGCACGAAGTGCATATTACTTGTGATTCAGAACCGAGGACGAGATCCTCGTATTTAAATATAAACTAATATATTTAAACCGGGCTACAAGTTGCGGTAGAAGTTATATAAGGATGAGATCCTTGTGAGGAAAATTCTTGTGTTTAAGTTCTTCCTTGTGAAATTTAATTTGTACTATAGTACTAATAGGGAGTCATGCCTGTTAGACTTATTTGAAAATTCTTATATGAAATTCTCTGTGCATACTTGCCAAATTTGTATTGTAATTATTGAGTTTTAACCTACGAGGTAGGTTCCCGCCCAGGTAACGCTAAATGTGACTCATTAATTCGGGTAAATAATTATGAGGTCTTCATGCCTCGTGTCTCGTTATTAGTATTGTGAAGGTTTGAAATGAGATTTTTATTAACATGAAGTTAATTGACGATTTTGTAATTTATTATGAACAACTATTAAGACCAGATTGACCCAGAAGGCTGCTCCGTTCAGATGGACTGAGGAATGTGAGAAGAGCTTCCAAAAGCTCAAGACAGCTTTGACTACAGCCCCAATGTTGGTATTACCTACAGGTTCAGGGTCTTATACTGTGTATTATGATGCGTCGCGTATTGGTCTCGGCGTAGTGTTGATGCAAGACGGTAGGGTCATTGCCTACGCGTCCAGACACTTAAAGGTACATGAAAAGAATTATTCGGCTCACGACATTGAGTTAGCAGCTATTGTTCATGCTTTGAAGATTTGGCGACATTATTTGTACGGTGTCCATTGTGAGGTCTACACCGATCACCGGAGTCTACAACATCTGTTTAAACGGAAGAATCTGAATTTTTCGGCAGCGGAGATGGTTGGAGTTCCTTAAGGATTATGATATCACCATTCTCTATCATCCTGGAAAGGCCAATGTAGTGGCCGATGCCTTGAGTCATAAGGCGGAGAGTTTGGGCAGCTTAGCATATTTACTGGTAGCAGAGAGACCTTTAGCCTTGGATGTTCAGACCTTGGCCAATCAGTTTGTCAGATTGGATGTTTTCGAGCAGAGCCGAGTTTTGGATTGTGTGGTTTCTCAGTCTTCTCTTTATGATCGTATAAGGAAATGTCAGTATGATGACCCCCATCTCCTTGTCCGTAAGGACACAATTCACCACGATGATGCCAAGGAAGTCACAATTGGAGATGACGGTGTATTACGGATGCAGGGAAGGCTATGTGTGCCTAATGTAGATGGTTTGCGTGAATTGATTCTCTAGGAGGCTCACGGTTCGTGGTACTCCATTCATCCAGGTGCTGCGAAGATGTATCAGGACTTGAGGCAGCATTACTTGTGGAGGAGGATGAAGAAAGACATAGTGGAATATGTATCTTGGTGCATAAATTGTTAGCAGGTGAAGTATGAGCATCGGCGGCCATGTGGGTTGTTTTAGAACTTAGAGATTCCAAAATGGAAATGGGAGCGGATCACTATGGATTTCGTTGTTGGGCTCCCACGGACTCAGAGGAAGTTCGATGTAGTTTGGGTGATTGTGGATAGATTGACCAAGTCAGCTCATTTCGTTCATGTGTTTACTACTTACTCTTCAGAGCAGTTGGCTCAAGTATATATTCACGAAATTGTCAGACTTCACGGTGTACCGGTATCTATCATCTCTGACCGGGGTACACAATTTACCTCACGATTTTGGAGGGCTGTACAACGAGAGTTGGGTACTCGTGTGGAGTTGAGTACAACATTTCACCCTCAGACGGGCGGGCAATCCAAACGCACTATTCAGATACTAGAGGATATGCTTCATGCGTGTGTGATAGATTTTGGGGGTGCTTGGGATCAGTTCTTACCACTTGCGGAGTTTGCTTACAACAACAGTTACTAGTCAAGCATTCAGATGGCTCCGTATGAGGCCTTGTATGGTAGGCGGTGCCGGTCTCCAGTGGGTTGGTTCGAACCGGGCGAGGCTAGGCTATTGGGTACAGACTTGGTTCAGGATGCCTTGGAAAAGGTTAAATTGATTCAGGATCGACTTCGTGCATCCCAATCTAGACAGAAGAGTTATGCATATAAGAAGGTTCGTGACGTTGCAATCATGGTTGGTGAGCGGGTTTTGCTCCAGGTTTCGCCTATGAAGGGTATGATGAGGTTCGGGAAGAAGGGCAAGTTGAGCCCTAGGTATATTGGGCCTTTTGATGTTGGATTTATGGACACCGGGTCCGTATTTTGGTTTCGGATCCCAGTATAGGTCTACTATAATATTTATGACTTGTCTGCCAAATTTGGTAAGAAACGGAGTTGATTTGACGTGATTCGGATGCCTGGTTGTAAAAATATAAGTTTTAAAGTTTTCTTGAAAATTTCCTTTGATTTGGTGTCCGATTCGTAGTCTAAGTGTTATTTGGGCAATTTGATCAAGCGAGCAGGTCCGTAGAGTGTTTTATGATTGAAATTCATATATGGTTTGTGTCTGGAAGGTTCCAGATGAGTTTTGAGCGATTCCGGGCATTTCGGCACTCTAATATTGTTCTGGCACTTTCGGGGGCGCGGACCACGCATTTTGGGATGCTGAGGCGAAGGAGAGGTGCGGACCGTAGCAGAATTTCGCGAACCGTGCCTGGAATTTCGCGGACCGCGGCAGAATTTTGCATACTGCGGTAGAATTTCGCGGTCACGCTTGGAAGTTCTGCAGATCCGCTTGTCCGACTTCAGAAGTCTATATCTTTTGATCTACAAAGAATTTTGAGATGCTTCAAAAAAGAAAGTTGTAGCCCTTCGTGTCTAATTTTCAGAAAGGTAAAGTCATCATTTGGACATCTGTAGAGAAAGTTATGGCCAAAATACTAAAGCCTGCCAATGCAGCCCCGAGAATTTTGCGGCCGCACCATTTTTTCGCGACCGCGGGACCTGGGGCGCGACCGTGCTTGGAATTTCGCTGACCGCGAAATTTGAGTTTAGAGGATGTACTATATATCCGAGGTTTAGGTTATTATTTTATTTTTGGACTTTGGAAGCTCGGTTGGAGACGATTTTTCATGGGTTTTCAAGAAATTCATCGGGGTAAGTGATTCTAACTCGGATTTGGTTAATATACATGAATATATCAATGATTTCATCATCTGATTAGTACTTTGAGATGAAAATTTGGGGAAGATTGTAGAAACTTCATAAAATAAAATTTCGAGATTTGAACACCGATTCAGAGTCGGATTTTAGTGAAATTAGTATAGTTGAACTCCTAATTGAATGGGTTGTCGGATTTTGTAACTTTTGTCGGGTTCCGAGACGTGGGTCCCACATGCTATTTTTGAGTTAATTTTGGATTTTATTAAAAATATAATATTTTCTTATGGAATTGATTCTATTATTTTTGTTGACTGTATCGAATTAATTATGACTAGATACGAGTCAATCGAAGTCGGAAAATCGAAGAAAAAGCATAATACTTGGTTAAATTGGAGCAAGTCGATGTAAGTGACTTGTCTAACCATGTGGGGGGGGAAATTTTCCCTAGGATTGGTATTGATGTGATTATTAAAATGTGTTGAAAGTCGTGTACACGAGGTGACGAGTGTGTACACGGACTAAATATGAAAGATTATATTTTTAAATTATGTAGATCACTGTTGCGCATTTATTAAATTATTTTATCTTGTTATATTCTTCATCATTGATCTAAGATATATACTTTAAATTTATTTGATATTTTTCTGCTAATTGTTTTACCTGTTTAGTTGAAACTTGGTTTCTTTTATTTTATGCATTATTTGAAGGTTGATTTTTTTTAAATTAAATATTATTAATATAAAGTATTTGACATTTTTAAATTTGATATTGAAGCAACGTATTAAAGATTTTGAAATATTATTTTCCTGAATTATTTATTCCTGAATATTTTTGTAAAATTTTCGTACTCATTGTGATAGAGCCGTGAGCTCTTTATTGTGGAAAAATATTGTTGTTGAATTATTTTGGCAAGTTAAATTATTTGAGCACTTGAGGTACAAATTGTGATATATTGTGATATTGATACGCATGCGGTGAGATAAGGGTGGCTTGATACGCGTGGCTAGTAGGGGAAACTACTAGAAGTCATGCAGTGTGATAAGGATGGCTAAAACGCGGGATGCTATTTCGGGAAAAATATTTTTTTTCAAATAAATTGTGAAGGCTCCCGCGGTGAGATAAGGAAATGAGATATTGTGAATTTATTTATGATTTGGGACTACGAGGCTGTACCTCGGGAGTGCTCTTGTTGATATTGATTTATGGCTGCAGTTGCCATTGATTATTTGTTGTGATTTTCTTAAGGTTGAAAGGAATTTTTGTTTGTTTCCACTAGATATTAATTGCCATTATTTTGTGTAATTAAATGGTGACCTGCTAATTGATTCATTTCCATTGTCATTTATTTTGTTTTATTGTTAAACATTTTACCATGCTATTATTATTTTCCAGTAGGGCCTGACCTGGCCTCGTCACTACTCTACTGAGGTTAGGCTTGACACTTATTGGGTAACGCTGTGGTGTACTCATACTACACTTCTACATATTTTTTTGTGCAGATCCAGGTACTCTTTACCAGCCCCGACTTCAGTAAGTTACCTGTGCACGGAGACTTCGAGGTATATCTGCCAGCGTCCGCAGACTCCGGAGTCCCCTTCTATCATTATTATGTTGCTTCCTTATTTTTCTTTAGACCTTGATATATAGAGACATTGAGGATAAAATTCTTAGAAGCTTGTGACTTATTTCTACCGGGTTTGGGAGTTGAAATTATTTGAATTGTAGTTTAATTATTTCAGATATTTATTATTATTCGCATTGATAGGCTTACCTAGTCTTAGAGACTAGGTGCCATCACGACATCCTATGGAGGGAATTTGGGGTCGTGACAGTCACTTAGTCCATTGCTCTTTCCTCCTCTTTTTCCTTTCCGGCTCTTTATACCAATGTGATTTAATTCCAGGTGCATATTTCAATTACGTCTTCCATGATTCTTAGATCCAGAGGTAGCATCGGTCCATCAATAGCAACATATCTTCCTCTCGCACCTGGTCTAGTATCTCTTGGGTCGATATCCCATAGCTCCAGTAGCAGCAGAGGGAGACGATCGATAGTAGAAGGTAACGAACTAGAGACTCATAGAGAGATCAGAGGCAAAACTCGGCAAGGAAAGGAGAAGGCAGAACCCAGGTGCTATACTAAACTAAGCGTTACATGGGGCCGCACGACTCAGGCAGACTCTCTACCCGTGCGCGTGCCTATTTCTCTTTAGGAGGTATCAGAGTGGAGTTTTGGCTAAAAACCTTTCGATTTCTACTAATTCTCTTCTTGTTGTACCATGTACATAACGATAGCAGTGGAGTGCTGTCAGCGCGACTATTGTTAAGGAAACACTCAAGGATCGAGTGACCCAACTTGATGGCAAGGTCGACCATTTGGACGGACAAGTGTAGACTATGACAGAAAGGTAGGGGAATCCGGAATCATTGGTCACCAGATGCTCGCTAATGAGTACCGTATCTTCCCAGTGAAGTAGAGCCGTCTTCATGGGGCCTCAACGATCCCGGTGGCAATGTCCAAAGCGTGACAGACCGGGTCAAATTGAGGAGCTTGCTGTGGAGATAGGTTTCCAGTTCGTGAACCGAATGTCTCACCTGGCGACTCTAGACTTGAGTCCCGGAACCACAGCCATTCAACGGGATTCGAAATGCCAAGGCTCGAAGACCTCTGGGACATGGAACAGTACTTTAAGACTGTTTGTGCCTCTTTTGATGACCAAGGCACAATGGCAACAATCTATCTCTCTGGGGATGCGAAGAATATTTGAAACGACTTTCGAACCATCACACGACCCAACTACTGTAAGAACAGAATGGAAGGGAAAAAATGATTCTATGCGCAGACGTGAAAGATCTATCAATAGAAAGATTCTAGCTTCTTTTTATTTAGAAAGGAATGATTCCCTCGTCTGAAAACCGCCATTCACATACTATTCCTCCCCACTAAAAAGAGCGATTGAGAATCTCGAGAACCTAAACAAAAATGCAGAAGTGAGCGTACCCTAAGGCTCTCCTCTCTCCCCTTTTTTTAGCCAACACCATCAACCCCATTTTTCACTGGGTCAAAGCCTAAAATATGATGGATAGAAGGAAAGGAGATCAGAAAGATAGGTGAACGACTTGACTATAGTATAGGTCGGATGTTTCCGTGAGCAGTAAGCAGTAGATCTCCCCATATTTTGGGAAAGCTGGTGGCCGCATGTGAATTCTTTCAAGGCAAAGGGCGGCCTGATTCGACATTCTTGTTTACTCTGATACGGTCGAGGTGGTTTTCGTTTACCAGCACGTAGGTGTTCTAAATTCCTATGACCGAGTCTTTCTGGCCCCTGTGAATATCTTTTCTTAATGTATTAAAGAGGGCCTCTCTAACCGGTGAAAAGTGATGGGTGTCCACTAACGGCCATTCCTGGCTCGGCTCCGATAATGCAATTCCGGGAGGACTCGGTAGTTGGGCACTGGATCCCTTCAGACCTGGAGAATATGTGACGCAGGGTCGGGGTTTGGTGAACCAACTGGTCGCTCCTCTAGTTGAAGTATCAGGCCCATTTTTCGTTGCCTAGGTTACACCTTCGGAATACCCATAAGGGAATTTTTTTCTACTCCCCCCAATGTTCACTTTACGCCACGCCGACTCCCCTTTCGTCATAAGGCGTGGAATTAGACCAAGGGGAATCTTTATAGGAACTAGTCCCTTATATTTTGCACATAGGAGATCGAGACACAGCCCCAGGACTATGGGGAAAGATGTAGATCGATCGCCTAGATAGACAACTACATAGAGGGTCTCTACTAGTCTATATATTCTTTGATTTCGTTCCCCCTGTAAGAAAAATATTACAACCTATGAGGTCTGCAAGTTTCACATCTAAGTAATACCCGATCTGATAGTTTACGATATAGATAGATAGATATATATTTCTAAAGAACAATCTAAGAAAAGATATTAATAGATATCGGTAGTTGTCCGGTCGTACCCAAACAATAATATTCCAGAGGGAAATGCACCTAAGATCAAATATTTTAAGCCGGCTTCCGTAGAAAATTCAGACTTTCTTTTTGATGCTGCAATCACATAAAAACATAAACTTTCAGGCTCAATAGCTAAATACATGGCAATTGAATCATAAGCCAAGATCATAAAGAGCATACCGCAAGTAGGAAGTGGAATTAATACAATGGATTCAAAAGCATCAAACCTCTCTTGTTCGAAAGATTTGAAACACATCGAAGTGGTACCGACCGTACTTAATAATAGAAGGATTTGGCAGAAATATGTAAATATTTCCTCCTAAAAAGATTATTCCAGAATAAATGGGTAATAGTTAGGAGAGGTGCGCCAGCGGCGAGCAGAAGTAAGGTTATTAGATACCTCATGAAAGCCCGGCCAGAACCACACGTGCAAGTTTCCCTGCATATGGCTCGTCCGTGATAACTTCTTCGGATTTGCGTGAACTAGCAGACCGATCACTAAGTGGGGATGCTCCCTCTAGCATGAGCGAACCCTTTCGGAATTGGTTAAGAATGGGCGGCATTATCCCAGCCCGGATCCAACCAGGTTCTATTGATCATATCCCCTTCCCAACAATTGTACCTTGTCTTGGGGCGTCTTTGGCTTTACGATAGAAATCTCGCCGGAGAAAGCCAGGTGCCGTAGGTGAGCTCTATTTGGCCCGGAGCATTGATTTCCCATAACGAATAGGCTAACTCTATCTCTCAATTACCTATCCTATGCTCGAGAAGGCCCCTCAGTTTCTTGGCAGCACCTCGAGGTGCATTTAGTTGTCTTACATGAGACGAGGGCTATTCCCCACTCCATGGCATGACACTTTTCGCTCATCCATTCCACCCGTTCAGACGCGACACCCTTTCTCATTATCATCTACCGCCCTTTTTTTCCTCCCGGCTATTCACGCATGAAGATCATCGTATGTATGCTCGACTTCGGTTGTCGGTGCTATAATAGGTAGAAGTACATTATGGCAGGATCAGTCACCCGGGCAAACAACCTTCCTCCAAGAAGAATTGTGCTATGCCCCCGATCCCTATAGAGCGAAAGAGCTGCCTGGTGATCCCTAGGTTGCAGCACGTCCGGTCGTTAACTCCTCGCGCCACTGCCGCCGTTTCTAGGATCGACCGACGCCTCACCTGCACAGGTACCTACGTAGTGTAGTCTCGATTGCACATTCAACATAGCATTCGGATTCATGTGCCTTCCAGAACCGGGGGTATTCGAGCCTACTACGTACGATTAGCCAGCCTTGCGGTGGCAAAAGGATTAGACGTCCCCCCATGCTACGGTTCCCTGCAGTCCAAACCCGGTGCCGCTTTAGGTTACAGAGCTGGACGATAATAGCTCTTTCGCATCCCAAAGGGCGCTGCCCTCCTAGGCGTGCAACACTAAGTAATCCAAGCCAACCCACATTACTGACTAGCGGCGGATAATCATTTAGAGGTACTAAATACAACTCCATGAATGAGCAAAATAAAGATTGCATTAATGATAAAGATCTCTGGGGAAACCGCTAAAAAAAGATTGAACATGTAGGAGGATCCGAATGAATTTTGCTTTTATTTCCCCCGTATGGAGCACTGAGTTACTTACATTACGGTCTTCAGCAGGCAGGCTGTACTCTAGGCTCTAGGAAGGCTCGCTAGACCAGTAGCCAGAGCAAAAATGAATGTGTAATGATGGTGATTCCACACCAGGCTCAATAAATAATTGAATATAGAAAGGGGATCCTAAACAAAAAAGGAGTCCGTTACCCTTTTTTAGAGCGTATAAGGGGAGGCCGAATTCCAAACCTTTTCTCTCGAGTATACTCATTACTAAAAAATATACGTTACTTTGGGACACATGCGCATAGCCGCCGCGCGTGGCTAAAGGTCAACCAAAAAAGAGAGCTCAAACTCTTTTTTTTTTAGTTCCACTTAGAAAGTCTTTTCTTATAAAAGACGCCACTCTACGAGGGAAGATGCAGATAAAAGGCCAATAGCCTGATGTCAGCTTCTACGGCATAAGCTTTAGATCTATCATCGAATAATAAACATTTCATAAGAAAATAAATTTTTTTTGTTTAAATCTCAAAGAAAGGTATAGGTGAAATTTGGAATAGTCATTTCAATCTTTTTCTTCCAATTCTAAGAAAGAAAAATCCCGAAAAATCCGTCAATAAATGACGAACTCCATTATACAGATGATAGGACAGGGCTAAGGCAGTAATCTCGACGGAGATTAGGATGAGCTTTGATGAATAAAAGAAGAATTGGTAGAAATTCTCATAGGTGAAGCAAATCAAACCAATTTTCAGACAAAGAAGATAAAAAAAGAAAAGTATAGTGGCTAGGAAAGCTCCGGAGATTCTATGGGAAATTGAAAACGTCGAAGTAAGCTGTGGCTTATAAATAGGAAGATGAGGAGATAAGGGGCGAAGGATATTCATGATATTCGGAAAGATTTATGTTCATTCGCTCTGCTCGCAGAGCGGTATACCGAAAAAAAGAAGCGACTACCTTACTTAAGCAATTCTTCTTATTCTTATTCTTTCTTAGTTGAAGTTCTTATATTGGTTTTTTCTTTCTTTTATGAATGTTATAACTCCTAATTCTTTGGTAGCGGACCTCTTTGATAGTTCGACCGTTATCCCCCGTCTAACTCAACTATTCGACTGTACAACTATTGTGATTGCGAGAGAAAGGAGGGATGGCGCCTTCCTTTACCATCTGGCAGTTGAAAACAAAAGTTCTTCCAGGTACATGGCTGTTAGGCTCATCCAAGGCGTATTTACGAAAGTAGCAGGGAACTTGACCATCAAGTTTGAAAAACGTTGGCCAAGCTTGTGTCACTTTCTTACGTCAGGAGAAAGGGAGATCAAAGAAGTATGGGGCCGATACGGGAAGGATCAAATCATAGAGATTGCGGATCTTAAGAGGCGGAAGAAAAGGAACCTCGGCGACCCAGAGATCGCGGAGTCCGCTCCCGTGCCGGAAGTGAAGAAGCTTTCCTCTCCTTTCAGTCGAGCATGCCCGCCCTTTAGCACTTCCCTTCCCAAAGTGGGAGTAGGAGAAAGGAAAGCGCACTCGATCAATTACCATGCCGTGTCGTAAGACAAAAAGTCACCCGCAGAAGCTTAAAACTAATATCTTGGGGAAATGCCTCTACTCTACGAATCAAGTCTTTCTGACGAGGCACCAACTTTCTTTTTTGATCCCTGAGTAGCATTTTCTTTCACTGAGGAATGGGCGGATGCTTTAACATAGGCGGATGTGGGACACAGAAAGAATAGATTCAGGTGCTCCTGAGTGAAGATATTCTTCTCCCTAAGTAGCATTCTTGTAAGTACAGAAGGAATTCTCCTGTCTCTGAAAAGATAAAGCTAAAAGCAATCTCTGGTATAGATAATGATATTGACCCGCCTCTATGGAAGGTGGGTAAGGATCAAGAGAAGCAAGGTCGGGCACATCATACTCTTCAGGGATTTTGTCATGTCAATTTTCATAGTGAATTTCTTGCGTATCCACCCTGAAAGCGAGAGCTCAAGGCGGTGGGAAAGGAGAATAAACAAGATAGGATGCTCTGTCCTAACTAACAAGAGTGGGAAGATTCCAACTTTGAATCTTGTGCTTGACGGTGATCATTTCTGCCACGTCGTAACAGTATTTAGTGCTTTCTGTTTCAATGGTTTGGAACCCTTCTTACTTTCTTTATTATATCGGAATTTTTTTTCTCTTGGTCCGCTAACTCCATAAAGGGCTGGTGGGTGAGGGTAGAGCCTCTAGCGCCAATGTCGATGAATCAAAGGTGTTTGTTTATGGTATGGAATAGGAAGAGTAAGAATGGAACCTCCACCTGGCCAATCCGGCAACAGAGAGAAGTGTGGAAAATGTTACACAGACATGACCACTCACGGCAGCTTGATCAAATGTCCCTAAAAATGCAGCCCATGCACTAAGCTCCCACTATGCGCGGGTCCAGAGAAGGACCCTGAAAGTTGAAATTAAAACTATTTATATGACAAATATTTAGTGGTGTTGCTTACTGTTAATTAATTTGGAGATGGATTTTGAGAAATAAATGCTCTTGGCGTGTAAAAGAGCAAGGTCATTCAAATTTATTTTAAATGATATTACCGTTTTATTTCTTGTGCCATACCATGTCGTCTTTCATTAATGGAGTACTATTGTTGTGATGAGATTGGTAAAGCTTTGTAATCTCTGTTTTCGTTTTGTTTTTCCCTTCCCTTGTGTAACTAAGAAGAGCTGATGGTATTTATCAAGATTTCTTTGCCAAACAAGGGCAACTACGTACGGTGGTGTAGATGTTAAATAGGATGGTGCAACAATCTAAGCATAATAGAGATTGAATGCAACTTCCAAAACCATTATTCAGAAAGTACGCATGTTATATATATTGATAGCATATATGTTTTTTACACGATCTATATAGCTTAGTTATTATAGCATGTTATTTATCGGGTCATCTATTATAATACTTATCATAAATATATTTGCAGGAGCTTGATACAACTTAAAGTTACCGGGGTCATATGAACTCAATACTTTTAACACGGAGCGTGAATTTATGTGTAAAAATCCACTAAAATTATAACAAACAATAGACATGAATCCGTAACTTTAAAATATATTCACATTGTCAGTACCAAAAAATTAAATTCATCTTAAAAAATATACTAGAAGATATATAGGAAGAGCAAGTTGTCATGTTAATGGTTAATCAGATCAAGTCATACAGACATTTGGTTATTCCTCATTGTGTCTTGAATAAAAATAAGAACGAGCAAGAGGATAAACTTAATATGTGACAATTAACGTTCCAAATGGATATATTGCAATTCGGATTATCCAAAAGAATCAGTAGCAATTTTACCAAATTACTTTGTCTTGGGAAGGAATCGAATTCCAAACATAGCACTCCAATCTATAAGTAGTGTTTGGGAATAAACCCCCTCCAGAAATAATATTTACATTAATAAAAGCGGAATAATAACGTAGTATCGAAATACGGTAATTAACAAGAATAAAAGAGTGACAACGACACCAAGATTTTTACGTGAAAAACCTTTTTGAATAAGGGAAAAACCACGGCCCTGAGACAAGCAACCGATATCACTATAGCAAGGAATTTTATACTTTGTAGGTCAGAGTAAAATACTCCAAAGATCACTACAACACTTAAAAGAAATAACCCTCTTTTGATATTCTCACCTCACTACAATATCGCTCACTCTCTATTTTTCTCACAAATTATTTTCTTATACCTTGTCTGTGAAACCTCACTCTTTCTTTCTCTGTTTGTTGGTGTGTAGAAATGAGAGCTAAAGCTCTCCTTTTATAGCCGAAGCCTCACTCTCTAAAACCTACTATATTTGACAATTTGCACACATTTTTACTTCTTTTTCTTCAATGTTGACAATTCAACAAAGTTGGCTACCAAACCAAAGAAATTCAACAAAGTTAGGCTACCAAACCAAAGAAATTTTCAGCCAAATATTTTCCTTAGGCACATGCCTATTACTTTGGTTTTTGAATGAGATGGACCCCATCAATCTTCCCCTCCAGTCTCATTCATCTAGAGGAGGTAGCACTGTCTTCTAGTTTGAGTGCATGCCGACAAGTTCTTTGCATAGCTCGAACTTGTCTCTTGGTACCACCTTTGTCAAGATATCAGTAGAATTTTCACTCGTGTGAATCTTTTTGACCTGTAAAAATTCGTTCTCCACCTGCTCACGAATCCAATGATATCTCACATCTATATGCTTTGTTCTTACATGGTACATGGAGTTCTTGTTCAAGTCTATTGCACTTTGACTGTCACAATAGACGACATACTCCTTTTGATGCAATTCCAGTTCTTGAAGAAATCACTTGAGCCATACCATCTCCTTGCCAGCTTCTGTTGCGGTAATGTACTCTGCTTCAGTTGTTGAAAGTGCAACACACTTCTGCAATTTAGACTGCCATGATATAGCCCCTCCTGAAAAAGTAAATAGATATCCAGTAGTGGATTTTCTATTATCAGTATCACCGGCCATATCAGCATCCGTGTAGCCCTTCAAGATTGGATTAGATCCTCAAAAACACAAGTAATCTCCTACAATACCTCTTAGGTACCTGAGTATCCACTTGACTGCTTCCCAATGTTCCTTTCCAGGATTTTCAAGGAATCTGCTCACAACACCAATTGCATGAGCAATATCAGGTCTGGTGCATACCATTGCATACATCAAGCTTCCAATTGCTGAAGAATAAAGAACTCTAGCCATGTTCCTTTTCTCCTCCACTGTTGTAGGACACATCTTCTTGCTCAACTTCAGATGACCAACAAGAGGTGTGCTGACAGGCTTAGCATTCTTCATGTTGAAGCGTTCCAGTACACGTTCAATGTTCTTCTCCTAAGACAGTCACAACTTTCTGCTTGTTCGCTCTCGAACTATCTTCATACCCAAAATTTATTGTGCTGAGCCCAAGTCCTTTATATCAAATGACTTGGACAAATCTTCCTTCAACTTTGTGATCAACCCCTTGTCTTTTCCTACAATTAACATGTCATTCACATACAACAACAATATAATAAAGTTATTCTCAGAAAATCTTTGAAGCATACACATGGATCCAAATATGTCTTTATGTATGTTTGACTTTTCATGAATGAGTCAAACTTCATGTACCACTGCCTTGGTGTCTGGTTCAATCCATAAAGACTCTTATTCAATTTGCACACCATATGTTTCTTTCTAGCTACTTCAAATCCTTATAGCTGCTCCATATAAATTTTCTCTTCCAAATTTCCATGAAGAAATGCAGTTTTCATATCCAACTGCTCCACTTCAAGATCTAGGCTAGCTGCTAAGCTCAAAATTGTTCGAATAGAAGTCATTTTGACAACATGTGAGAAAATTTCGTCAAAATCAATACCTTTCTTCTGTTTGAAACTTTTTACCACCAATCGAGCTTTGTATCTGATCAGCTTGCCACATTAGAGTGGTCTTTTTCCCTTTGGAAGTTCAACCAGCTTGTACGTGCCGTTTTTCTGTAGAGATTCCATCTCCTCTTGCATGACTTTCATCCACTGGTTCTTTTCTGGATGAGACAACACCTGCTTAAGACTTTCTGGCTCCCCTTTATCACTGATGAGGACATACTCTGTGGAAGGGTACTTGCATGACTCTACCCTTGGCCTCTCTGATCTCCTCAGAGGTTGAGGTTGTTCTTCTTCCTGAGTGGGGTACTCCACTTGCTCGACATTATCATCAGGTTGCTTCCCCTGCTCAATAACCTCACCAGGTTGCTCCCCCTGAGCGAGCAGAACCAGTGCTCTGATACCAGTTGTTGGGAATAAACCCCCTACAGAAATAATATTCACAGTAATAAATGCAGAATAATAACGTAGCACCAAGATACGGTAATTAACAAGAATAAAAGAGTGACAACAACACCAAGATTTTTACGTGGAAAACCCTTTTGAATAAGGAAAAAACCACGGCCCCAAGACGAGCAACTGATATCACTATAGCAAGAAATTTTTACACTTTGTAGGTCCGAGTAAAATATTCCAAAAATCACTACAACACTCAAAAGAAATAACCCTCTTTTAATATTCTCACCTCACTACAATATCGCTCACTCTCTATTTTTCTCATAGACTATTTTCTTATACCTTGTCTGTGAAACCTCACTCTTTTTTTCTCTCTTTGTTAGTGTATAGAAATGAGAGCTGAAGCTCTCCTTTTATAGCTGAAGTCTCACTCTTTAAAGCCTACTATATTTGACAATTTGCACACACTTTTCCTTCTTTTTCTTCAATGTTGACAATTCAACAAAGTTGGCTATCAAACCAAAGAAATTCAACAAAGTTAGACTCCCAGACCAAAGAAATTTTCAGCCAAATATTCTCCTTAGTCACATGCCTATTACTTTGATTTTCCCGTCAAGTTGCTCATTTTCTTACTAGTTAATGGATGTATGAAATTGGACAACGAAAAAAGGCAAAAATACTCTGGTTAGGCTAAGGCCAGCAAACATCCTTAATTAATCGAACGGAGTTTTCAACTTTTGCCACTTGGCGATTTTTCGCAAGTTATTAAGCGTTTTATGTAATGCAACTATCGAAAAGGACAAGAAGAGTTAGCTATGAATTATCTTTTTCTAAAGCCAGCGACTCATTTAATTAAACAATAGCAAAGGGCATGCATTTCCTATAAATAGCTTGCTTGGGATCTTAGGACATCCAGATACTAACTAATTAAAGAACAACCTTAATTTCCATCAAATAGATAAAGATGTCTCTGCAAAGGTTTGTTTTTGTAGCAGCAATTATGCTTGTTTTCATGGCTTTAGCTGTGAAAGCACAAGTAGAAGCACCTACTCCTACACCAGGGGGTCCTAATTCAGACAACTCTATTGCATCGCCAAAAGGACTTATTTCGTTTCAGCAGATGTTGCTTGGTTTTCTGAGCATTGGCATGTCCTTGCTTTTCTTTGTCCTCAAAGACATAGTTTGACACTTACAAATTTCGATCGTCCAATGTTTCAAGATTCGCAAGTTAATGTTGCAGTGTAACCTTTGGCTGTTCTCTTGTTATCACTTGAGGTTGTATGTGTTTCACTATTATGTGAATTCAATGAAGTTCACTCAGTGTCCAGTTTCCGTTGTTAGGTGGAAACCATTGTCAATTTGCTTTTAATATCATGTCTATGAAATACAGATATACATTTATGGACTGTTATTTAAATAGCATAAAATCACATTGCCCCATATCGGAACTCGTGCGAAATTGTGTTGATAATAATAAGTTTAGGGAGCTTGCGCAACATCACTGTCTCGACATCATTGTTTTATCAAAGTAGTGTTGATTTTTCTCTCTTCATCCATCTCTAAATAAAGTCTTATTAAGCAAAATGTAAATAACTAAAACTCTGACATTACTGTTTGCTTCTCCTAACATCTTTTTGCTTTTGCATTTTCTGAAAAAATAAATTGTCTTTCAACACGATGTGCTGTTTTATTCTAACATGACAGTGTAATTTCCCAAGTTTGGCTTTCCTTTATTAATGTTTGAATTATCTGTATACGGTCGAAATAGATTTCGGCCTTCCTACTTTCGATCGAGTTCGAGTGTTAAGAAGTCGGAATGAGATTTTGGGAGTGAGCTTTGAGGTCGGTACTAACGAACCTCGAGTCCGAAGGTCGCTCGAGGAGGCGGCTCGATAATCCTATCGATCCCGTGACCGAATAGATCCGCTAGGCACTGCTTCGAGGTTGGAAATGCGCGACGCCCATCTCGAAGGTCGAACTCGATCCAAGACCGAAGGGCCCAACCCGGTAACGAGTTCGAGCTAGTATCGAGCTCACAGTCAAGAGTCGTTGCAACCACACCAAAAGAGAGAATCTTGGCGGGAATCAAGGAAGAGACAAGTCATCATGAGTCTTCCACTACATGTTTTACTTTATTGTATTTTGGTAATGACCCTCTTCTATAAAAGGGGTAATCCTTGTAAGATAGAAGTGGGGGAGAGAAAAAGATCACTTCTTATATTGATAGTTATCCCATTGTGCTTGTTTTACTTATTCATTCTTTTTGCTTATTATTTTCGTTCTTACAGTCAACAATACACATATTTTCATTTCTCTACGCGATTTATATCAAATTGTATCGCATATCCTTAGAACCATCCACAAATCTAACGTTATCCGATTTTTCCGGTAAACAGTTTGGCGCCCACCGTGGGGCTAAGGATAACAGTGATCGTTTGATATAAACCTAAAGTACACGCCAGTTTGCAACTTCAAATCAGCAATGGCTTCATCTATCGACCACGAAGCCGCCCTTCAAGATGAAACCAACAACTTGGCACCCGGGGCCGGAAGGCCACTCGATGAAGGCGCTGAAGCCGAATCGAAGCACCCGAAATTCGAGCCGAAGTATCATTGGATGTCAATTCACAAATAGCTCTGGAGGCGAATCAGCGTTCCAAACCGGAAAGAAGCATCCAGGGAGTTCTCGATCCGTAGCTCGAGACACCCATAACGTGGAGGAGATCAGAGTCAGCTTACGGATGATCTTCGAGATGCTACAAGCCCAGCAAATAGCGATAGCTCAGTTGTAGAGCCAAACTCAAGTACAAAGCAGGCCGGAGCCCAATCCGCTTCGAAAAGTCACCCACAGAACGGAACCAGCCATAGACAAGCCAAATAAGCAAGAATCGGGGACTACTCCCGAAATTACTAAATTGCTTGAGGAACTCACAAAACGAGTCAAAATCAACGATAAAAAAGTAGAAACATATAATTCCAGGTGTCGACCAGATCCTGGGGGTTCCACCAATGATAAAAGGGCTAGATTCGAAAAAATTCATTCAAAGGCCTTTTCCCTCGAGTGCAGCCCCAAAACCAATCCCCAAAAAATTCTGTATGCCCGAAATACCCAAATATAACGGAACGACCGACCCCAACGAGTACATCACTTCTTACACGTGTTCCATCAAGGGCAATGATTTGGAAGATGATGAGATCGAATCTGTATTATTAAAAAAAATCGGTGAAACCCTGTCAAAAGGGGCAATGATATGGTATCATAATTTACCATCTAACTCCATTGATTCTTTTGCTATGCTTGCAGATTGCTTCATAAAAGCTCATGCCCGAGCCATAAAGGTCGAAACCAGAAAGTCGGACCTATTCAAGGTAGTGCAAAAGGATAACGAGATGCTAAGGGAGTTCGTAGCTCGTTTTCAAATGGAACGAATGGATCTGCCACCAGTCACAGACGATTGGGTTGTTCAAGCTTTCACTCAAGGTCTAAATGAGCGGAGCTTGAGGGCTTTGCGGCGGCTGAAGCAAAATCTGATCGAGTACCCAGCTATTACTTGGACCGATGTGCACAATCGATAGCAATCCAAAATAAGAGTCGAAGATGACCAGTTGACTTCTAGGACCATTACGAAAAAGCAAAAGTCGACCAGAGATCGATACCAGCCATATAGCGGAAACGATACTACTTCTGAGTATCCGAGGCCTCTTTAAAGTCAACCTCGTACACATGGGGGCTTTATCATTGAACGCATCTGTGATGATTATCAAGTTCGGTGCAAAGGAAGTTACTTCGTTATTTCATGACAAACAGTGTCTCAACGGGAAACGTTGTAAGGGCCAAATGGTCAAAACGAACCATGCTAATATAGTTGGCCTGAGCCCTGACGCAAAACATGAACCCATGTGTAATGACCTGCAAAGAAAGCTCTTTTCTTTACCGATATTCTATGTTCAAGATTTATTATGCAAACAGGATCGAGTGTGAATCATTCGCTCGACTGCCAAGCCTACGAGCTACCTTTATTTCGAGTTCGAGCAATCACTCACTCGACCATTAAGCCTACGGGCTACTTTGACTATTATGCCTACGGGCTACATTGCATCGAGTTCGAATCATTCACTCGATTGCCAAGCCTACGGGCTACCTTTATTTCGAGTTCGAGCAATCACTCACTCGACCATTAAGCCTACAGGCTACTTTGACTATTACGCCTACGGGCTACATTGCATCGAGTTTGAATCATTCACTCGATTGCCAAGCCTACGGGCTACCTTTATTTCGAGTTCGAGCAATCACTCGCTCGACCATTAAGCCTAAGGGCTACTTTGACTATTACGCCTACGGGCAACATTGCATCGAGTTCGAATCATTCACTCGATTGCCAAGCCTACGGGCTACCTTTATTTTGAGTTCGAGCAATCACTCACTCGACCACTAAGCCTACGGGCTACTTTGACTATTACGCCTACGGGCTACATTGCATCGAGTTCGAATCATTCACTCAATTGCCAAGCCTACGGGCTACCTTTATTTCGAGTTCGAGCAATTACTCACTCAACCATTAAGCATACGGGCTACTTTGACTATTACGCCTACGGGCTACATTGCATCGAGTTCGAATCATTCGCTCGACTGCCAAGCCTACGTGCTACCTTTATTTCGAGTTCGAGCAATCACTCACTCGACCATTAAGCCTACGGGCTACTTTGACTATTACGCCAACGGGCTACATTGCATCGAGTTCGAATCATTCGCTCGATTGCCAAGCCTACGGGCTACCTTTATTTCGAGTTCGAGCAATCACTCGCTCGACCATTAAGCCTACGAGCTACTTTGACTATTACGCCTACGGGCTACATTGCATCGAGTTCGAATCATTCACTCGATTGCCAAGCCTACGGGCTACCTTTATTTCGAGTTCGAGCAATCACTTACTCGACCATTAAGCCTACGGGCTACTTTGACTATTACGCCTACGGGCTACATTGCATCGAGTTCGAATCATTCACTCGATTGCCAAGCCTACGGGCTACCTTTATTTCGAGTTCGAGCAATCACTCACTCAACCATTAAGCCTCACTCAACCATTAAGCCTACGGGCTACTTTGACTATTACGCCTACGGGCTACATTGCATCGAGTTCGAATCATTCACTCGATTGCCAAGCCTACGGGCTACCTTTATTTCGAGTTCGAGCAATCACTCACTCGACCATTAAGCCTACGGGCTACTTTGACTATTACGCCTACGGGCTACATTACATCGAGTTCGAATCATTTACTCGATTGCCAAGCCTACGGGCTACCTTTATTTCGAGTTCGAGCAATCACTCACTCAACTATTAAGCCTACTGGCTACTTTGACTATTACGCCTACGGGCTACATTGCATCGAGTTCGAACCATTCGCTCGACTGCCAAGCCTACGGGCTACCTTTATTTCGAGTTCGAGCAATCACTCACTCGACCATTAAGCCTACGGGCTACTTTGACTATTACGCCTACGGGCTACATTGGATCAAGTTCGAATCATTCGCTCGATTGCCAAGCTTACGGGCTACCTTTATTTCGAGTTCGAGCAATCACTCGCTCGACCATTAAGCCTACGGGCTACTTTGACTATTACGCCAACGGGCTACATTGCATCGAGTTCGAATCATTCACTCGATTGCCAAGCCTACGGGCTACCTTTATTTCGAGTTCGAGCAATCACTCACTCAACCATTAAGCCTACGAGCTACTTCGACTATTACGCCTACGGCCTACCTTTATTTCGAGTTCGAGCAATCACTCACTCGACCATTAAGCCTACGGGCTACTTTAACTATTACGCCTATGGGCTACATTGCATCGAGTTCGAATCATTCACTCGATTGCTAAGCCTACGGGCTACCTTTATTTTGAGTTCGAGCCATCACTCGCTCGACTATTACGCCTACGGGCTACTTTGACTATTACGCCTACGGGCTACATTGCATCAAGTTCGAATCATTTACTCAACTGTTAAGCCTGCGGGCTACCTTTATTTCGAGTTCGAGCCATCATTCGCTCGACTATTACGCCTACGGGCTGCATTAGTTCAAGCAAAACTACTCATTTCTTCGAATTAAAACAAACACTTGACTGTTTAAGCTGAAGGACACTCGAACCCGATAAAACAAAGGGGACTACCCACGAGGCCCGAAGGCAACAGAGATTTAAATTCAAACTGTTTATTTAGTTTGAAAGGCCATTTCTCTTCAAAAAAAAGAAGAAAGATTTGTATTTACAGAAGCGGTCCGATTCAAAGCATGTTGGGCCTCGTTGAAAAGACAGGAAGCCGCTCCGCATTCATATCACTGATTGATCTTCTCCGGTCACCAAGGACCGAAGGTAAATGGCAATTCCCACTGGGGAAGAGAAAATTCGGGTATCCTCAATGAAGTCGGGGACTATAAAGACGCATAAGATGATCGAGCATTACATACGTCATGGTCGGGATCGATAAAAACACCAGTGTATATCTGAACGAGCTGTTGGGAAGTCATATCGTTTCTCGCCACATCCTTTTTCGAGAAATGAGGGGACTATCTGTATACGGTCGAAATAGATTTCGGCCTTCCTACGTTCGATCGAGTTCGAGTGTTAAGAAGTCGGAATGAGATTTTGGGAGTGAGCTTTGAGGTAGGTACTAACGAACCTCGAGCCTGAAGGTCGCTCGAGGAGGCGGCTCGATAATCCTATCGATCCCGTGACCGAATAGATTCACTAGGCACTGCTTCGAGGTCGAAAATGCGCGACGCCCATCTCGAAGGTCGAACTCGATCCAAGACCGAAGGGCCCGACCCGGTAACGAGTTCGAGCTAGTATCGAGCTCACAGACAAGAGCCGTTGCAACCACACCAAGAGAGAGAATCTTGGCGGGAATCAAGGAAGAGACAAGTCATCATGGGTCTTCCACTACATGTTTTACTTTATTGTATTTTGGTAATGACCCTCTTCTATAAAAGGGGAATCCTTGTAAGCTAGAAGGGGGGAGAGAAAAAGATCACTTTTTATATTGATAGTTATCCCTTTGTGCTTATTTTACTTATTCATTCTTTTTGCTTATTATTTTCGTTCTTACAGTCAACAATACACATATTTTCATTTCTCTACGCGATTTATATCAAATTGTATCGCATATCCTTAGAACCATCCACAAATCTAACGTTATCCGATTTTTCCGGTAAACATTATCCAATTATGTTTAAGAAAATGATGCAATAACTCACGATAAAGAAATAAAGAGATCCCTTCTTTTTTACATTTAAATTATATCAAGTAAAAAAGTAATAGCAAGATTGTTACATTACATGTAAAGAAGAACGAATACGCAATAGTTTCATCTGCCAAACAGTGTTAGTTTTGATTTTAGATAATTGGAAGGTTGATCATACGTTTTGACATGATTTAAATCAGTTTTAATTTGATTTAACAATTTTCAGTGAATAGTTTAGTTGAAATTTGTAGAGTTTTACAAAGCAGAATAGTTCCACCTACTCAAAACTAAGTGACATAAAAGTGTAAATCAATGTTACTAATAGTTTATATTTAGGTAACTGTTAGTTTGATCACAAGTTTGGAATGATTTAAATTACTATTAAAATTGATTTAACAATTTTCCATGAACCATTAGCTAAAAAACTTTCCTTGCTAAATGTTGAATCTTTTTGAAATTTTGAATAACCTATATACCAAATATAGCCGCAAGATGAGCCTATAACTGTTCTCAGAATTGGTCAAAATCACTACACTAAAAACTGGACATTTTGGTTACACAGAGCTGTTAATAACTACTAGTATATAAAACATTCTTTCGAAAATCAATTCCAAAACATACAAAACAAAAAGAACCGCGACAGATCGAGATACTTGAAAAAATTTCAATTTTATAGTTATATAGACAATAGACGTTGGAGATTTGGTGATAGTGGATGCGAAGGTCATGAGGACCGATGGGATCTTAGGAGTCGAAGACAGAGATAGTAAAAGATCCGCCATTAACACAGCTCGAAACAAGCAGAAATGGCTGAGCAGAAAAGAGAAATGGCTGGTAGTTCTTGGTGTGATACTTCATGCAGTGTACATGCTCAGTATCTTCGACATTTACTTCAAAACCCCAATTGTCCATGGCATGGACCCTGTCCCACCTCGTTTCGTTGCTCCAGCTAAGCGTCTTGTTCTTCTGGTTGGTGCGTTGCACACAACCTGCTCGATGAATTGACACAACGCTAATTTCAGCTCATATTCTTACATTTTTGCATTGAATTGTTTTTTATAATAAAATTGCAGCGGATGGTTTAAGGGCTGATAAGTTTTTCGAGCCGGATTCGGATTCAGATGGAGGTTATAGAGCACCATTTTTGAGGAACATTATTAGGAAACAAGGTCGATGGGGAGTATCACATGCTCGTCCTCCAACAGAATCTAGGCCTGGACATGTTGCTATTATTGCTGGATTTTATGAAGATCCTAGTGCTGTCACTAAAGGTATAACTTTTGCTATACATATATTTCTTGAAATGCTTTAAAATTTGTCATTACTAGTTTAGGCAACTGCCTCTCAAACTCAAGAAGCTCAACAATTTTGCAGGTTGGAAGGCAAATCCTGTAGAGTTTGATTCAGTATTTAATCAAAGCCGGCATATATTTTCCTATGGTAGCCCAGATATTGTTCCCATATTCTGTGGGGCCTTGCCACATAGCACTTGGAATACGTATCCACATGAATTTGAGGATTTCGCTACTGGTGCGTTACAGTCTTCAAAGTATCTGTTTTGATTAAATGTATCATACATGAAAGTCACATGGTTATGTGATAATGAAAATGAAATTTGTTGTTCATACAGTCAATACATAGTAGTAGTGCAGCCACCAATGCTTTTCGGTTCTTGCAAGTCATTACCTAATCCCAGTTTATCAATGCTTTATCAATTTGACAGTGGTTATATGCAGATGCTTCGTTTTTGGATGAGTGGTCATTCGATCAATTCCAGAACCTCTTGAATAGGTCCAATCAAGACCCAAAATTGAAGCATCTTCTAGAACAGGATAAGCTTGTTGTTTTTCTACACCTGCTTGGCTGTGATTCCAATGGTCATGCACATAAGCCCTTTTCGTCCATCTATCTAAATAATGTTAAGGTGGTCGACAAGATAGCGGAAAAAGTTTACAATCTTATGCAGAGCTACTTCAAGGATAATCAGACTGCATATATATTTACAGCAGATCATGGAATGAGCGACAAAGGTAGAATTTGCGTCAATTGCTTTTATATTGTTTAATGAGTATAAATAGATCTTTGACCATGTAAACATGCACGGAAAACAGCTTTTACATGATCATTTATTATATAGACTAGAAGTGCGCACAAGTTGAACTATTTCCATGATGGAAAATTACTTTTCACTTTTCTAGTAAAAGTTGTTTGTCTTTAGTTACCGCGGATTTTTTACTAGGTTTATTCTCTGATTAAGCATCTAAAGTGTAATGTAGTGTAATGACTCAGAGAAAATTCTGGTACAGGGAGTCATGGAGATGGACATCCGACAAACACCGATACACCTCTTGTGGCATGGGGAGCAGGCGTCGGGTATCCCTTGCCAATTTCCCACAGTGACCATCATGAAAATACTGCTGCTCGTTTTATTGATGACCATCTGCATGATACAGCAACACCCTCAGAATGGGGCCTCAGTGGCATGACGAGGTTGGATGTTAATCAAGCTGACATTGCACCACTGATGGTCGATTACCTTATCCTCTTCTAAAAGTCTTAAGTTTGAAGTGCATTACTATCATATCAACGTCTTCTGAAATCTGACACTGATATGATCCCTAAAATTGCAGTCCACTCTTCTTGGTCTGCCATGTCCTGTCAATTCAGTTGGCAATTTGCCACTTCGTTACATGAATCTGAATAAGGTCAGTTGCATTACTATAATGTCCCTGTCTATTTTGCATGGTATGACTATGTGGTGGGTTGGGAGAGATATAGTGGTTTGCTGGTTTTTTGGCTCTATTGCGTTCATCTTTGTATTAAGACTGAATGCAGGTCTTACAATCACTTTTATGTCCAGGCAGAAGAAGTTGAAGCTGTGCTAGCCAATACGAAGCAAATCCTCAATCAGTTCCTTCGAAAGTCACGTATCCTTTCTTAGTAACTCAGATTGTATTTTTACTTATTTATCTTGATTGTTGACATCACTCATCATACATGTGTATATTCCTAATTGTATTTTTGGTTACAATTAATGTCAGTCAAAATAGAAGTAACTCGTAGAAAATTTTGATAGAAATAAAACATATATTAGAACTAAGACAATTTAACAATTTTTGGACCAATATAGAGTAAACGTGATAAAACTAAGTCTTACGCTCTACATTTGGGGCTTGTCCTTTTTTCACCTTTTAAAAACATTAAAGAGAACAAGCTTAATTTTTTGAGTGTCCTTGACAAATATATAGAGTTAAAGCAGTCGACCTCATTATTCTTCAAGCCTTTCAAGCCATTGGCTAGCTATTCATCATTATTGCGTCAAATCGAGCATCTGATTTCTCTCAAAGAGTACGAGACTGCAATGAAGCTGTCTGAACATCTTAGGAGCTTGGCACTTCAAGGACTTCACTATTTCCAGACATATGATTGGTTGATGCTGATGACTGTAATTACACTTGGCTATGTTGGTTGGATGATCTATGTGGTACTCCATGTCTTGCAATCTTATACATCCCTACCTGCAAATATTTTTAGCAAGGAGCAATTACCTAATCCGAGAAGAAGTAAAGTTAAGGTACCTGTTTTGCTCTATACGCACGTGCCTTAGTGTATCCTCCGTATGCTTTGGTTAGATAGAGGAGGGTTGTAAAAGGGCGGTTTAAAAGAAATTATCTATCTGGTTGGTGTTATAAGCATGATAGATCGGTAGGAAAAGGGGGGAGGAAATTGGACATATAAATGCATTTATGCGTGAAAAGTATATGTGTTGTGCAAAATTCAGCTAATTTTCTTCAATCCATTTCAGAGGTGAGACCGTAGTCACTTTATCTATGCATTGTAAAAGGGACGGGAAGGCTCTCCACCAAACTTTAGAAAATTAGACTTATTAATGAAAGATAATTGAAATCTAAGCTGCCCTTCCGGGTAGGAGTAAGGCTGCGTACATCCTACCCTCCCCAGACCCCACTTGTGGGAATACACTGGGTTGTTGTTGTTGTTGTTATAATTGAAATCTAAGGGCAAAGTAGGAGTAGTTATAACCAAGTGGCTTCTGGACATGAATCCTCTTGCCTTTCTTTTTCTTTCAACACCCCAAAAATTTCTCCTTTTTGCCAGGTATTTCCTCTTTCTAAAATGTTCCATAACAGTTGCACTCAGAGTTGGGACCATGTTTGCTTATATTATGTCTCTATTCTGCCTGATCTCCAAAGCTATTGAATTGAGCCCTCATCTGGGACTTCTCTTAAGGGAGAACCTTTAAAAATTGAATCATCAGCGTCCTCTATTGGCATATTCATTCTTTTTCTTTATTACTATATTATTTTGGCATTACAAATTGATGTTTTAAAACACATGCCTTCGTACCAAAAAGAAGATGGATATTCTGGAGATTCAGTCTTACGGTAATACTAGAAAAAATTGTTATCCGACAAACTGATTTCCCAGTTTTTCCACTTTCACTTCTATGGACTTTACAAACTGTATTTATTATGTATTTGATTTATGAAGCACTCTCCCCTCATTTTAAATTGTTCCTTGCTTATATTCTTTTCCTTTGGCAGGTACATCTTTTAGGCGGTTTGTCAATGGGAGTAGTGTGCACTGTTCTGTTGGTTGAACAATCTCCTCCCCTTTATCACGCATATGTCGTGATGACAATGTTTCTGTGGACGCAAATATTTAGTGAATATCGATTTCTTAAGGCATTGTGCAAATACTTGTGCGGGAAACCTAATGATTACTATCTTAAACTCATTGCAACTTGTATTTTCTCCGTGATCATTCTTGAGCTTCTGGTGAGGCTCTCCACAGCTAATGCGTGTTCCTTTAGGCAGCAGTGAATTTTTTTCTGAGCACTTCGATATTTTGATCATTATGTGTGATTTACCTTACAGGTGAAAAGCTTCACAGACAGAAAGCTGTATACTTGGTGTTTCTTAACTACAGGGGTTGCGGTTGCTTTTTATCTGTTTCGATCATTACCTTGGAGATCTGGAGTACCAATCTTTGTATGGGTAGCATGTTGGTTTTTG
The DNA here is from genome assembly GCF_000390325.3 of Nicotiana tomentosiformis. NCBI lineage: Eukaryota > Viridiplantae > Streptophyta > Magnoliopsida > Solanales > Solanaceae > Nicotiana > Nicotiana tomentosiformis. Next base: position 94,221,077 of record NC_090813.1, on the reverse strand, counting down.
TCCGCTTTTACTCTCCTGCCCCCTCAAATTCCAGAAAACACCCTGCTTGTGTAAGTAACTTCATGTTGATATGTTAACTTGCAAATCCACTTGCAGTAGGTTGATTGAATTCGTTGTACTGAACTTCTGTACGTAGAGTTGCTGGTGGTCTGATGATTATTGCAATTGCCATAATCCTTCGATATGTGGAACTACATGCTAAAGATAACATATATTGGCGTAGTCTCGCTGAACAAGACTCGAAGAAACTCAAGTTCCCCTTGCTCTTTCACTTGCAGGTAAGCCATGACATTCATGAGCAATGTTGTCTAAAATTATCTTAAACTTTCCAGATAGATTTTTGAATTTTTTTTCCACTTGGATTAGATCCTGTTGGTTGGCTTAGCATCTGTGCTGGTTTGGCTTTCAACATCTCATAGAACAGAGAAGCGGGAACTGCTAGTCCTACACCAACTGATGAATTGGTCAATTGCTGGTAGTCTTTTTTGCTTTTATCTGTCTGCCTATGTAGCTCAGTCTTACCTAGAAATATCCTGGGATGTTCTTTGAAAGCAATTAATGCAGCCTGTTACACCCACTTTTCCCTTTAATTGTTTGCTTTCTTTTTCCTCCTTCAATGGGATGTTAAACAATGAATCCTAAGTTTTGTGATTTTAATGTTTCTATAATTTTTTTAAATAATAGGCATGCAATCCACACTTACTTTGTAAGAATTCTGCTGCTACACTATGGCTTCAGGTTCAGACAGCTGCTTCCTATGTTACTGGACTCTTCATCAGCATGGTGCCCCATGTCAAATGCGTAGGACATGAATTTAAGGGTTATACCTTAACAGAAGTCCATGTAACATAGGCTGCATCCTATCATAAATAAATAACATTCGCTGAAGCAGACTATTTTTTCATCTGGCCAAAGCAAGAGAGGAAGGCTCGTGACTGGGATCGAGTGAGGTGCATCAAAGACGAGGAAGGTCGTTATGGAGGAGGCCCGGATTAAGCAGAGATGGCAGTCGTACTTTCATAGACTTCTGAATGAAGAGGGAGACGGAAACATCGTGTTAGGGTAATTGGGGCACTCCGAGAGTCACCAAGACTTTAGGTACTGTAGGCGTATTAAGGTTGAGGAGGTCGTGGGAGCGATGCGTAAGATGAGTCGGGGCAAAGCGACCGGACCAGACGAGATTCCAGTAGAATTTTGGAAGTATGTGGGTAGAGTAGGCTTGGAGTGGCTGACTGGGTTGTTTAATGTTATTTTCTGGACAAAGAGGATTCCAGATGAGTAGAGGTGGAGTACGATGATCCCGCTATACAAGAACAAAGGTGATATCCATAATTGTAACAACTATAGGGGTATTAAGTTACTAAGTCATACCATGAAAGTTTGGGAGAGGGTAGTGGAAGGCAAGGTAAGGTGGGTGGTGTCTATATCAGAAAACCAGTTCGGGTTCATGTCGGGTCGTTCTACTACGGAAGCTATCCACCTTATCAGGACGTTGGTGGAACAGTACAGAGATAGGAAGAGGGATTTGCACATGGTGTTTATTGATCTAGAGAAGACGTATGACAGGGTCCCTAGGGACATTCTTTGGAGATGCCTGGAGGTGAAAGATGTACCGGTAGCTTATATTAGGGCGATAAAGGATATGTATGATGGAGTTAAGACTCGGGTTAGGACTGTGGGAGGTGACTCAGAGCCTTTCCCGGTGGTTATGGGGTTATACCAAGGATCTGCGCTCAGCCCGTTCTTATTTGCACTGGCGATGGACGTACTGACACACCATATTCAAGGGGAGGTGCCATGGTGTATGTTGATCGCTGATGATATAGTTCTGATTGATGAGACGCGAGGCGGCGTTAATGAGAGACTGGAGGTATGGAGGCAGGCCCTGAAGTCTAAAGGTTTCAAGTTGAGTAAGACCAAGACGGAATATTTGGAGTGCAAGTTCAGCGATGTGTCGGGGGAAGCGAACGTGGAGGTAAGGCTTGACTCACAAGTCATCCCTAAGAGAGAGAGTTTCAAGTACCTAGGGTCAATTATCCAGGGAGATGGGGAGATCGACGAGGATGTCACGCACCGTATCGGGGTGGGCTGGATGAAATGGAGGTTAGCGTCTGGAGTCCTGTGTGATAAGAAGATGCCACTGAAACTTAAAGGTAAGTTCTATAGAGCGGTGGTTAGACCGGCCATGCTGTAAGGGGCCAAGTGTTGGCCAGTCAAGAATTCTCATATCCAAAAGATAAAAGTAGCAGAAATGAGGATGTTGAGATGGATGTGCGGGCACACTAGATTGGATAAGATTAGGAATGAAGATATTCGGGAGAGGGTGTGCGTGGATCCCATGGACGACAAGATGCGGGAGGAGGAGCCTAGATTCCCCGGTTAGGAGGTGTGAGCGGTTGGCTTTGGAAGGTACGGGAAAAGGTAGAGGGCGGTCTAAGAAGTATTGGGGCGAGGTGATCAGGCAGGACATGGCGCAACTTTAGATTTCCGAGGACATGGCCCTTGATAGAGAGGTGTGGAGGTCGAGCATTAGGGTTGTAGGTTAGGGGATAGTCGAACGTTTTTCCTCATGTACCGGCTAGTCTGATAGTGTTTTGTCTAGGATTGCTAGCGGTTTTTGTTTCATCACACTATTTTTATTTTTATTATTATCATTATTATTGCCCTTCCCCTTATTTGTTGTCTCTTACGGTGCTGATATTATTTGTCTGGTTTCTGTTGTTGTTATGGATCCTTTGTCTCTTAGCCGAGGGTCTCCCGGAAACAGCTTCTCTACCCCTCCGGGGTAGGGGTAAGGTCTGCGTACACTCTACCCTCCCCAGACCCCACTAGTGGGATTTTACTGGGTTGTTGTTGTTGTTGTTGTTGAAGCATTTGGTAAACCTCTTAGTTTATGTATCACCTAATTGCAATAGCGCAATGCCCTTTGCTCTTTTGTTTCATAACATACATTTTAATATAGAATTTTCTTGAATGATGCTTCCCTGACTTGTTTTTCAGTATAAATGTTCCTTTCCCCTTTCAATGGTCTTCAGCTTAAGTGAAGTTTCATATATTTTATTTTCTTTGTGAAAATTCCGATAACCCTGCGTTTATCATTTGGCTTTTTTCTTTAGGCTTTTCGATGATACTCCCACTCTTTTCAGCTACCGGTCTCTTGCCCAGACTTACATCCATTTTCCTTGGCTTTGCACCTCCCTTCCTGCTTCTATCGATCGGGTATTCCATCATTTTTGGCATGGGCTAGGAGTACACTAGATTTTTATACCATATATGAGTCAGAGTTTGAATAAAGCTTCTGAATAACCTGCAGATATGAAGCTCTCTTCTATGGCGCTCTCAGTCTTGCACTTATAGCATGGATACTGGTGGAAAATGCTTATCTCCATATAAGCAAGTTCAGATTATCATCAGCTCAAGTCAAATCCATGGAGGGTAACTTTAACCTTGCGCATGATAATAGGTGCCTGGAGTTATCTGATATGAGGATCCCATTAGCCTTTGTAAGTTTACGTTCTGCTTTTCTTAATGATGTTATAGACTACTTACAAACAACAAAGAAATAGTGGCATCATTTATTATTTAACATCTTGAGGTAAGGCATAGGGTTTTTCATCCAGCTTTATTGTCTTTGCACATTTCCAATTAGTTATATCGAATCTTCCTTGGATACTGTACATCTTCCTTTCTTCCTTGTTGGCATCATTTCCTTATGTTTTCAGTGCGATGTATTGATAATTAATCACCATCACATACTAAGTAGCACAGATAATTGTGCAGCCAGGAACAACTGGAAAGGCTTCACAATTCATTGTTTTTTAGTTTCAACTTCACAATTTCAAATTTAGCATTGTGTTTGCTCGCCTAAAGCACGTCTACCTTCTCTGGAAGTTGAACTCTTGAAATTTCTTGCATCCAATGTAATGTAACTCAAAAAGTTAAAATGACACATTCAAATCACTTGGTTCACTTTGCTATGCATAGAGAAGGAAAGCTTTGTATAGAAGATTGGGTGTCTTTCGTACTGACTCATATCTTTCTGTAGATTCATTACTTTTTTGGTACACCTCTTGTGTACAGGAGTTTTCCCATCATTTATAAAATTATACTTTACTTGATCAAGAAGAAATGAAATCTTAAAATACGGTGCATAGGGACAGCACTTTTTTTTTTTGGTTTTGGGGAGGGGGGGGGGGGGTTAAACCTTTTTCCTCTCCCGAACATGGTAGGGCGAAGCACTGAAACAAAATGACATAAAATACCAACTTAAAATAATTAGTCAATGAGGTTATTTGTGAACATTGATAGCATATCAATTAATCTTCCTACATGTTACCATTCTCAAAAAAAAATATCAATTAATCTTCCTCTATACATATCCAAAAAGGAATAGTCCTCCCTCTGCATTATACTGCCTTTTATGTAAATTACATTTGTCACTGGTCTTAAGATTTGTGAAATTTTAGTTCTTAAGTGGTTCTGACCAGGCCCAATTTGAAGGGACCAAAATGGAAAATAATAACATTTTCCTTAGAAAGTCAAATCCTGGGGAGGAAGTTGGGCCAGGGTGAATTGGTCATTCGCAATTGTGCGCTTCTGATGCAATTTCTGCTTTTTTAGATGGTCTTTTTCAACATTGCATTCTTTGGAACTGGTAATTTTGCAAGTATTGCAAGCTTTGAGATCTCCTCCGTGTATCGGTTCATCACTATTTTCAGTGTAAGTGAAATTGAACATCTTGTTTACAAACCTTTTCCTTTATTTTCCTTTCATTTGTATATGGTGTTATATGAGATTTTTCTTTTGCAGCCTTTTCTGATGGCATCGTTGCTTATTTTCAAGTTATTAATACCATTCATACTTGTCATGTAAGTAGAACTTGCGTATTTTCCTCATCAATGATTCTCAACGAAAAACCACTGTACTTATCATCACCCTTGTGGAGAATCATTAACAAACTGGGAAAATATTTTCATGGCTGATTTCATATTGGCTTCAAAACTCAGTATTGGAGACCAAGAGAATTAGTATTAATATGAAAGTAGAAGCATTTTGGAGTTTCTTGGTCTTTGCTGAGACCAGTGGTGCACTATGGATAACTTTTATTTGTTGGTGGGGCTAACTGCAGATGTGTGTTTAGCGCAATCACTAAATTGGTGCAAATTCCATTGTTGGGATGCTATTTTCTGGTGATCTTGTGCTCAGATGTAATGACAATCCATTTCTTCTTCCTGGTACGTAGTCGTCTTATTCTTCATGGTGTGCAACTCTCTTATGTTTTTTCACCTATATTCCATCCGATGTGTTTTGCTGGGAAAACTCAGGAGTCCAAGTACCAATCTATTCTTTTCTGTATTAATATCTATCAAGCCTTTTGAGTTTACCTCTTTCAGGCATTCTGACTGCATTTTCTCCAGAAATATGATTCTGGGGATTCTTCATGGTTAGGATCGATCTCTTTGACTCCTCTTACTTGTTTTCTTTCTGGTTGGTAACAGGTCCGAAATAAAGGAAGCTGGATGGAAATTGGCAACAGCATTAGCCATTTCGGTATTATGAGTGCTCAAGTTGTGTTTGTCCTCATGCTATTTGCTGGTACAAATGTATTCACGAAAGACATCCTAGTTAGATCAGCTCAGCAGTTTTCTCGTAAAAAAATGTGATTCATTTGATGCTTCATTCTTTTCGATGTCCCACATTTCTGGGTGGCAGTTTTGCTAGAGTAGCAATTAGTTCACACGAATCTTTATATTTGACTAGCTACATGAAGCAAATCGTTCTTTTCGATGTCCCATATTTCTGGGCAACAGGCTTATGGTTCTTTCGAAAACAGAGTGGCTTAGTTATTTCGAATGAATGATGATGAGATGATTAATTCCAATTGTACTTGAAGTAATGGTAGCTGACTAGCTGCTTTGTTGGATTAAAATAGTCTTTTTGTTACTTTTGGTTTGGAGAGCGAAATCATTCCTGGAACTGCAGAAGCAAAAGAAAGGTCAAAGAAATTAAGGGAAATTCTGATTTATTCTTATGTTACAGTCGTACAAAGAAGTATTGCCCCTTTAATCCGTTTGTTGAACACACACAGAACTAGCTCATGGTTAATTCAAGTTTTATTGGTGCATTCAATAACACCAAGTTCAGAGAAAAATGGTGTTATGTTTTGCAGTCGAAATGCTCTTTTTTTTCTTTCTTAGAAGGAAGAAATTTGGTGGAGTTTTTGAGAAATGAGCTGCTTTTATGGCTCATCCGAAAAAGAGAAGTTGATCGTATTTTCTCTCAAATAGGAAGTTTACCGGTCCAACAATTTCACCTATAGATGTTTAGTACTACTTCTATTGTGATGTTCAGATGCTTAATTTAAATTTAATTAATGATAATGGCATATATTTCTGGATCAAGTATTTTTCAAAAATAGGGAGGGAAGGTTACGTTGACTCGCATTACTCTTTCTAATAAATTCAACTCATTTCTTTTCATGCCAAACCAAAATGATACATTCATATACAATGTTTTATATTAGTATTTCTTTCATATTTCAAATATGTTAGTTTTCAACGACGAGTGGCTCTTTAATTTCACATTTCTCATAACAAGAAAACGTTACCAATAAATTTGCACGTTGGATATTTCGAATTTTCAAATTTTGTTGTAGGAGTATTTTTGTGGTTTCTCATCTGCATGTGTTGGATTAGGATTTAGGACTTTTCTACCTAACTAGAGGAGGTAAAGCCCGTGCTGTGCACAAGCCCAATATTGAAAACCTAAAATTGTTCTTGAGGTGTTCCAACATTTTTAAATTATCTTTTCAAGTATTTAAGTATTTAACTGATTAAAATTTGCATATTGGCCGAAGAATAAATAAATATAATATACATTGCATGGATTAGTAATAGAAATTGTTCCAAGTGCATACAAGCACTGAACTTCACGAACAAAAGTATAGATGGCATCCATAATTAAAGAAACTCAGTAATCATTATTCGGTTCTATTCATCAATAACTTCAAATAGCTTCTGAATTTTAAAATGCCTAATATCCAATTTAATATATATAAAGTAAGATATGTAAGGTTCCAAAATAGGTTGTGTATTGATCAATCTTTCATGTACCAATTATTATTAGCTTGTTAATAAATCAACAAAAAACAGTCCCAATTTATTTTATCCTTATGAATAACCAAGGAGCTTGAATTTTTCTTTGTTGACATTTGAATAGTTAATAATATTAAATAAAATGATATATTTTTTTTAACAGAAGGAAAAATAATCATAAAATGCAAATGATAAAGATATTAATCTTTCGACAGTAATACCATGAGTTCTAATTTGATCCCATGATATTAACCTCAATATCTCTTGTCAAAAGGAGTGCAAAATTCACAGAAGATATAAAAATATAATTAATTTATCACTGTTATGAAATAAAAGTAATTTAGTAAAACATGAATAAGAAATAAAAGTAATTTAGTAAAACATGAACAAGAAATGAAGATAGAGAGAAGGAAGAGATTTTCTTCTTCAATTGTGTGTATTTTCTTATCTATTACAAGGCCTTTATATAGGCATGAAGTGAAGAAAAATATGTCATTGAATATATCATTAAGCATAGAAATATGTCATTAAGCATTTGAGAAGATCACAGAGGAAGAGTAGACATCCACCGTAATTTAATTTTTCTTATAACACTCCTCCTTGGATGTCCATAGATAATGTGTCTCGTTAAAACCTTATTAGGAAAAAATCATATGGGAAAAAAAATTCTAGTGAAGGAAAAAGAGTACACATGTTTAGAAATACGTCTTTTTGTTGCCTCGTTAAAAACCTTGCAAGAAAAATTCAGTGGGACAAAACCTTGTAAAGAAAAAAAAGAGTATAACGCGTATTAACTCCCCCTGATTAGAGCATCAATTCACATCTTGGAGCCTTCACATCCCAATCTTGTACACTAATTTCTTGAAGGTTGACGTCGGTAGAGATTTGGTGAACAGATTAGCCATATTATCACTTGAACGGATCTGTTGCACATTGATATCACCATTCTTTTGAAGATCATGTGTGAAAAATAACTTTGGTGAAATTTGCTTTGTCCTATCCCCTTTATGAATCCTCCATTCAATTGGGCTATGCATGTTGTATTGTCTTCATACAAAATTGTGGGTAGTTTGTCACACTTCAAACCATATTTGTCTCGAATAAGGTATATTATAGACCTCAACCATACACATTCCCAACTTGTTTCATGAATAGTAATTATCTCAGCATGATTAGATGAAGTAGCCACGATTGATTGGTTAGTCGATCACCAAGATATGGCAGTGCCTCCATATGTAAACACATAGCATGTTTGAGATCGAGCCTTGTGTGGGTCATATAAACACCCAGTATCAGCATAACCAACAAGATCGGGACTGCAATCATTGCCATAAAATAATCTCATATCGGTAGTCCCTTTTAGATATCGCAATATGTGTTTGATTCCATTCTAATGTCTCCTTGTAGGAGCAGAGCTATATCTTATTAAGACATTAACTGAAAAAGTTATGTCAGACCTTGTAATGTTAGAAAGATATATTAGTGCACTAATTGCACTAAGATATGGTATTTCGGGACCAAAAAGTTCTTCATTATTTTCATGAGGTCGGAATGGACGTGCTTTATCCATATAGAGTCGCTTTAATATCATTTTAGTGTATGCTGATTGATGGACAAAAATTCCATCTTTCATATACTCAATTTGTAGACCCAGACAAAATTTTGTCTTTCCAAGATCTTTCATTTCAAATTCTTTCTTTAAATAGTCTACTGCTTTAGGAAGCTCCCTAGGAGTTCCAATAATATTTAAATCATCAACATACACGGTGATTATAATAAATTTAGATACAGATCTTTTTATAAATACACAAGGACAAATTGAATCATCTTTGTACCCTTCTTTCAACAAGTACTCACTCAGGCGATTATACCACATGCGCCCTGATTGTTTCAATCTGTATAAGGATTTTTGAAGCTTTATTTACTAAATTTCTTGGAAACCTTAATATGTTTCAGAACAATTTAAATTCTTCAATGATTTCCATTATACGCATATCATGTTTTTCTTGTATTGTCAGATTAAAACCTGAAATGGCGACATCCACCACAAGAGAACATGTCTCTATATAATTAATGCTATGATATTTACAAATCTTCTTGTGACACAAGTCATCTTTATGTCTATCGACTTGACCTCTTTGTTTTTCGCACAAGAACATATTTATACCTTCATTGGCTTTATACTTTCAGGTGTTGGGACTATCCGGCCAACTTCATATTTTTCAGGTGAAATCAATTTTCATTGCGTATTTTTCATTTGGACAATCATTTATCTGTCCAAATTTCATGACAGATTTGAGCTCAAGATCCTCGTCAATATTAATAATATTGAGCGCTACATTATATTAACAATATCGTCGACGATCATTTTATATCGGTTCTACTATTACCCAATAAAGACATAACTTATTGAGATCTCTTTATCTTATTATTTTCAGGTACCTGAGCCTCTCCCATGAGGTCTTATGAAGTGTTATGTCGTGGTGCTCTTCTAGAGCACTTGCCTCCTTATTATGACCATCTTGAACATTTGCTCCTCTCCTTCTTCAATGAGTTTTATCTGTGGAACTGATTAGTCTATTATGCTTCATGCATGCCATAGACTCTATTCATTATGAACTTTATTTTATTTGGAGCATTAGCAGCTGAATATAACATTTAGTTTTGGGTCAGCGTTTGGCAATATTTTGTAAATGAATTATCACTTAAAATTCAAGTTCACATTTTCTCATACGAGGATCTAGATGTACTCATAATAATTCATTACATGCATTACTTTTTCAGCTGTCCATTTTCTTCTCCTATTATTGGGATCACCAACACATATCCCTAGTCTTACTTGGGGATCCATCTTTATGCATTGTGGTGGAACAATTAAATCATATAGCACATTCATATTTCTAGATAAAAATTATTTGGTTCCTGACCCTAAACCGATTGTGATATGGAGAACTCGTTATAACTTGGCTAGATGCGTACAAGTACTGTTGTATATTAAATAATACATCACATACCAAATTTTATTTTGGCAGTTTTGTTCTCATAACCAATGGTTTAGTTATAATTGGAGGCATACAATTTCTGCTAAATCAACTTAGATTTAAACCAGTATTATCAAGATAAATAATCATAATTTATATTTTGGAACTGTGCTCTGATAATTTGAGCAATCAATCTTGCAAAAGTCAAACTGCAAGTTGATAACAAATGCACATGTGACCATAAAATAGATGCATCTATTAAAATCATATAATAGTAAACGGTATACATGGCAGGTGACTGGGCCCATATATTTATCACCTTTTATTAGTTTCAGAAATCAAAGGATTCAATCCCAACCTTAACTGGTGTATCATGAAAATAAGTAGCACAAGAGAATTCTTGAAGAATCTTATATTTCTTCAATATATGTCAATGTAATTGGCAATTAATTTTTCGCATCATAATTGAACCGAGATGGTCAACCGGTCATGCCAACTAATATTTGTTTCAGTAAACCTCTAGTTTACTTGCGACATATTATTCCATCATCATGCTTATATTTGTGTAGTATAAATAGAAAAAAAATCGGGTAATCTTTCATATTTACCCGTTATGATTATAGAAATATGAAAATATTCAATATTCCTTTCATTTATAGTTTCAATATGGCAATCATTTTGACTTATATATTTGAAACTCAAAAAGTTTCTTTTGAGACTTTGCAATATCAATGTCGTGAATAATTTTATTCATCCGGGTAGAAACAAATATCCAAAGATCTTAATAACTTTTGTACTACAAGATCTTTTGTCACACCATTCATATGGTAAATGTCTCCTTCATGGAGAAAATTATATCATAATAAATTATCGTAGTCGAAATTATTTCTTGCTTTAATTTTGTTTTTAATAACCTTTTATAAGGCACAACAAAATATTTTTTTTGGCGTATCATATGTACGCGACCAATGACATATTCATGTAACCACACAATAATATTTATTCTCGTTGTTTCACTCAAACCTCCCTTAGAGGTGAGTTGTGTGGTATTCATCCAATCATGCATTGCATGTCTTTATTCATTAAGTTTATCACATATTGCAACATTCATCTTTAGGAATGGGTATGCATTCTCAATGCCTATCACAAGTCACATTCTATTCAATGAATGGATCATAATCAGCGGCGTGCTTTATTATTTTTAATACTAATTTGATGGTAAACATTGCCTTCATATTTTGAAGGACTATTTTGAGAACCCTTATTGTTCTCCTTTTATAATCACAGTGATGATTATTATTATTTTGATCTTTGGAACGCCCACGTTCATTGTTCAACCACTTGTCTTCATTTAGACTTATTGTGTGCCGCTACCAAATTCACTTCAAGAATGGAACAAATTAAATGGGACAATCTTCATGCTTTTTTATGAAAAATATATTATTTTTCTTTAGTCATCATTATATCATCAATATGGTACAGTGAGACTCAAACCCAATGTCTTACCAATATAAAGGTATGTTAAGCCATAATGAATTGAGACTCAAACCCAACTCTTATCATCATGGAGCATCAGGACTTGATCCCGATGTCTTACCCTCATGGTGCATTGCGACTTGAACTCATTGAAGTTGATATCATCAATAGCAAAGGACAAAAATAATTTTAAATACAGAGAAAATGCTTACCTCTTGAGTTAAACTCTTCATAATGTCATTTGGATATAATTCTCAGCAATAGACTTTCAAATCAGCTAAGTAATTAGTGTCAGCTAGAATGAATAACATTCTCTAAGTATTCACCTGATAGATCTTTGTTGGCTAGCTTCTTTAGCCTCTCTGAGTTTTTTCTTGTTAAATCTCTATTTCATATTCTTTTAATAAATATTAATCAAGATAAAGAATATATTTTCAGTTTGAAGAACTTGACAAATAGGCTAATCATACTTAATAGGTATGAAATTTAAGTTTTGCCAGAAAATAGATAAATGATATACATATCTTAATTTTAAGTTTATGATAGAATAAAATGAGTATCTACAGCAAGTCTTACTATAACATGTCCTTTCTAGTATCTTAAATAAAATAACAATAAAGGCTTTCATAGCCATATAACTTTGAACATTACTAAAATACTGCTACTCCAATATTACGCAACAGATGAATTCCGAGCACTTAGATCAAGACTGAAGATTTACTTGCTAGGAAAGTGAATTGCCATCAAAGTATTTTTTTTTATCACATTGAGAATTCTTACAAGTCCAATATTGAATATCACACAAAGAATAAACTCAAATATAAAGAATAAGATGTGAAGTATATATGTAGTTTTATGAATTTCACATCATCTCATTTACTTGTAACAGTTCAATTATTAAGAATTGAATACCTTCTCTAGTTAGGCTAGAGGTTTAGAAGTAAGTTGTTCATAGTGGCTGATTCCATAAACTAATTGCTAGACCAACTTTGCTTCTAACATATGTATCGAAAAGAAAAATTGACTAACTCTGGTAGGAAGAAGATAAAACCTGATTAAAGCAGACAATCTCAATTGGTTAGAGCATCGTGCTGATAACGTGTTATGAAATAAAAATAATTTAGTAAAACAAGAAATAAAAGCAATTTAGTAAAACATGAACACGAAATGGAGATAGAGAGAAGGAAGAGATTCTCTTCTTCAATTGTGTGTATTTTCTTATCTATTACAAGGCCTTTATATATGCATGAAGTAAAGTAAGCATAAAAATATATCATTGAATATGTCATTAAGCATTTGAGAACATCATGGAGGAAGAGTAGACATCCATCATAATTTGATTTTTCTTATAACAATCACTAATATTTAAACTAAATTGGAGCTAGTGTTTTTTAAAAAAAAGGGGAATGGCTTAAGTAATGACTAATAAAAGTAACTTAACGTTTTGATTTGAGATGGTGCAATATCATCTAAGAATTAGCCATTTATCAATAATGAAAATGCACTATTATTTTCACGTTGTCCGACATAGTTGACACATAATTCACTTATATAATTGCTGAAGGCCACTTCAAGAATTGCTGCAGAATACAAAGAAAGATGGATGTGGGAAAATATATTCTCATATTTCTCCTATTTGAATAAGCTTTTCTGCACATGTCGTAAAAAAAATAAACAAAACGTGTTACAGAGGTCAGCAAGGATAAAGTTGGAAGGCCCCACAATGTCAGTAATAAATTATGTTCCATCCGTTTCAATTTATCTGAACTCATTTGATTGGGTACACAATTTAAGAAAAGAAAGAAGACTTTTAAACTTGTGGTGTAACATGAGGCACATATATTTTGTGTGGTTATAAATCATTGCATAAAGGTAAATTGTTTCCAAATAAGTAAATGAGTCATTTTTTTTAGCACGGACTAAAAAAAATAAGTTTACATAAATTGAAACGGAGGGAGCAATAGTAATATCTTGGGAACACACTTTAACAAATGGGTCCACTGTTTCATCTAGCTCTTCACACGTGTCCCTGGGACAGTAATAAGAAATGATGGGCTTTGAAAATGCCTCCCTTTATTTACCAAATTCCTTGATGACAACAAACGTAATCATATTGAAAAGCAAAAAAGACGACGACAACAATAAATTTAGCTTAATCCCATAAATTCAGCTTAATTTCATATATGGGGTCTGGTATAATAGTATGTACGCGACTTTACCCTTATTCAATAAAGTCAGAAAGGTTATTTTTGATGGACCTCCGACTAAAAAAAAGTAAAAATAAAACAACAAGCAATAATATATTAATATCAGTAATATAATAAGTAATGGAAGCGAGTAACATAACAAAGTAATAAAGAACTAAGAATACAAGAATAGTACTAATACTATTGGTAAACTCACAACTATCTGTCAATCCACCCCTAATTCTCGACCTCCACACCTTCCTATTGTTAGTCATGTCCTACCTAATCACCTATCCCCAATACTTCTTTGGCCTACCCCTGCCCCTTCCTCAAGTCCGACATGGTCAACCTCTCACACCTCCTGACCAGGGCATCTATGTCTCTCTTCTTCACATGCCCAAACCATCGCATCCTCGATTCCCGTAACTTATCTTCCACAGATGTCACTCCCACCTTATCCCTAATAACTTCATTCCTAATCTTGTCTTTCCTACTATGCCCACATATCTATCTCTAACGTCTTTATTGAAAAGCAAGGGTAAAAATATAAAAGTTTAAGCTGGCATGTCGACGAAGTCCTGTCAGGTTCACCTGTTAGGCACTTCTTATTTCTGCCTAATTTACCGGGTTGGGCAAGAGATGTATTAGTAATGGGCTGATTTGCTAATAGCCCAATATAACTCGTTTCAAAAGAAGAGTAGTTAGCCCAATATCATCGCTCAAATCAACCCGTCTTTCAGATCTTCGCCCAAGTTTTTCTCTCTCCTCTGTGTTCTCGCTCGAGCGAGACCCAAACAATTGATTCGTCCATTTTCTTCAACAGACCAAGGTACGCCCTATCATTTTTATTCTTTCATTTTCATTTTGTTTCCATTCCGCGCTGTTCCCATTTTGAAATTTCATGAAATCAGTTTTTTTTTTAAAAACTTTTATGTAAGTCATCAGCAACTGGTTTTTAGCTTTTGAAATTGCTATGTCGTTTTGGGTTTAGGAGGCATATCATTTGTTAGTTTTATTTGAAGTATCTGAATGTTGTGTTGAGTAAAGTTTCAAACTTGGTGGGTCATGCAATGTTTTCTGCATTTTGCTTCCAGTGGGTGATCTTATTGGTTTCTAGGTTTATTAACAGCTTGTTTGGATGGTTGTTACCTATTGTATCGTATTGTATTGTTATGCCAGAACAATGTTTGTTTTGATTGTTTCATTAAAATTGGTTGTATTGTATTGTTAAATCCATTGTTTAAAAGTCCTATTACGTCAAAGGTGTTTTGCCTTCTTTTGTTTTCTCCTAATTTGATTTTATCTCCAATTCTAATTATCTTTGTTCTGCCAATTCTCGTTTCTTTCTTTATCATAGTTCTTTAACATTTTATTATTATTATGATCTAGTTAGGAATGGAGTGTACTTATTATTGTTTTTAATATTATTAACTTGTTCCACTAGTTTTGTTATAATTTGCATGAATTTAATTGCTTAATCTATTTATAAGACATATTTGGTGATAAATTAGTAGAAAGAGATTTTCTTAAATTATTTTTACGCGTAATTCTTGATAAATTTAATATTTAAACAATTGAGGGTATTTTAGTAAACTTATCAGTTACAGTACAGTACGATACAGTCAAACCAAATAACAAAATATTATTTAACAATAGCAAACAATACAATCTATCCAAACGTTGTATTCATAAAACGATACGATACAATACATTATAAAACGATAGGTAACAATGATCCAAACAAAGTGTAATAAGGGTATGCTACGGACTTATCTGTTAGGTACATGGTTTTCACTTATTTTACTTGCCTTTGAAATGCCTTGATTCTTGTTTTAGTGGGCATGAATCTTATGCTAGTGAGTTGTCTAGGAAATTGAGTGTCGATACTGAAAATGTTGTACTCTTTGGGTATATATAACTAGATCAGCATTTCGCATTTTTCTGTTGGTTCTGATTAGTGCTAGTTGATGGTTTCCAATTGGTTTATTATATTCTTTCTGATCATCCTTTGCATAGTCCTAAATTTTCTGTTTCACGCTAGTTGAATCTTTTATATATTTGTAATATGGACAATTTTACATGTTCAATGTACAAATGTAAAAGTTTGAATTTTGACTGCTACCTTTTACAAAAAAAAAGTTTGAATTTTGCAAGTCTTTTCTCCTCTTTCATAGGTGTGTGTGCTTATCCCTCTCTATCTCTCTCTTGGAAAAGGATGTTGTTCATTCTGTAGTATATTAATAATGTGTTTCATTGCTTAAATTTTTTGTTGACTGTATGGTTTTTTACCATTTCTAGTTTTTCAAACCTGGTGTTTGAAGATGTTACAGAATGCTCAACACCAACTTCTGCAATCGCCGGCCCGGCTTGGCCTGCCAACTCCTAGTTCACCTTCTCTTCAAAACCCAACCACTCCTCCTAAGTTCTCCTCGCAATTGTCACAACATCTTCAACCTCATCAACAGGCAAATATATTAACTACCAGTACCACCTCATCAACACTGCTTCCTCTTCTCCCACCTCTCTCTAGAGCTCAGTCTCTTCTCATTCAAATGGCATCTCTTTCTTCAAGACTCTTTGAAGTCTCACCTAACCGATCCCATTGGCTTAGTGCTTTTCGAGGCTCTTTCCCTTCATTTTTGCCTTCTGCAGCACCGGTTCCTCAAGATTCCTACCCATCGTCCTCAAAAGAAATCCTTTCTGTGTTTACTTCTCTTCAGACACAGCTGTTTGAAGCAGTTGCCGAATTGCAAGAAATTCTTGATCTTCAAGATGAGAAGCAAAAAGTCACCCGTGAAATTAGGTCAAATGATTCTGCAATTCTTGCTTTCGCCAATAAACTCAAAGGAGCTGAGCGTGTTCTTGACAATCTTGTTGACGATTACTCTGATTATCGCCGTCCCAAACGGGTGAAGTTGGAAAATGATATTGATGAATCTTCAGTAACAACTGTAGCAACCCAGTTGAAATTATCTGACATATTGTCATATGCTCATAGGATAAGCTACACTACTTTTGCTCCACCTGAATTTGGTGCTGGACAGGCTCCTCTTCGGGGAGCACTCCCACCTGCTCCACAGGACGAGCAAATGCGTGCATCTCAATTATATAATTTTGCCAATCTCGATGTTGGTTTACCTAAAATAGATGATGACAAAGAGAAGATCATTGAGCCGCTCATTGAACCTTCAGCAGATATTACCAATCTTTCAGCAATTCCAGGCCTCATCCCTCCAAATATCATAGTGCCATCTGGATGGAAACCTGGTATGCCTGTCGAGTTGCCCACTGACCTCCCACTTCCTCCACCTGGGTGGAAGCCTGGTGACCCAATTGCTCTCCCTCCAGTTGATTCTCTTCCACTTCCTCCAAAAGTGGAGGAAGCGCCAGCACGACCAGTACCTCCTCCAGGACTGCCAAGAATGCCCGAGCCAATACAGGTTCGGCATGTGCAGCTTGATATTGAGGATGATAGTAGCGATTATAGTTCTGAGGCCAGCTCTGATAGTGAAGATTGATGTTGTTAGCTGTTTTGAGTAGCTAAAACAGGTTAGCCATATGCATTTTGCTTCTCCTTGTACAAAGCAGCGGTACCCCTTTTTGCCTCCCTACTGGATGAGTTATTTTCTCTCAAACAACAGGTACCACTGCTCTCTTCTGTATAATTGGGGGACATGTCTGTATAATTGGGGGACATGTGAGTTTCAGTTTCATGTTCTTGAGCTTTCTCTACCGTGTGTGTAGTTTAGGTTTTCTTATCAGTTTCGCTTTGCCTGTTGACCATGATATCCCCAAGAAATAAAGAGAGCTAGTGTAAAGGTGATAACATGTATTATGTGGTTTCTTTCCCACTAATTATGTGGCTCATTTTGTCCCAACAGTGTTCTGAATAGTCAAGATCAAACTGTGAGGTTGTTTCTTTGTTTGTTTATATTTGTAACCTGTAAAAGCTGTCATAATTATGCTCTCTGTAGAGTAAAGATCATTCCATTATTCAGCGAATATTTGAAGACAAAACAAAAGTAATGCATTTCTAACATTGATTCTATCGAAATTGACAGATAGTGAACTTGAAGTTCAGTACAACCAGTAAGGATAAGGATTTCATTTTGTGAAGTCTTGATTTTGAGGTGTTAATTTAGGCTTAGGGAGCAAAGTTTACTTTAGTCATATTGGTAATACTTCGTGCATTCTGCTTGACTGCAGTTGAGCAGTTTGAGTCCCATCTACTTTTCACCTTGTTTGACAACATTTCCCAAATTTTCAATTAGCGTCCCCCTGCTTCACTTTTGGTTCGTCCCTCTTTTTGGCAATGTCTTCCGACTAGTCATATCATAATGTTAAACATGGAATTCATGCTTTCCTACACGTAGTCTCAAGCAAAGATCCAGTCCACAGATATTTATTCCATCTGATAACAACTTTGCTGATTCTGTTCCTCTTGTAATTACAAGCCATATGTACATTTTGCTGTGCACAGAATCAGACTGTTCTTGTTTTGAGGAACCTGAATCAGTTCGGAAACTTTGTTTTGAGTCGTCCAGAGACATCTTTCTTGATTAATTCTACGAGGCATGAGCAGGTACTAGAATGTCTAGAGTGTAGATGAGATTTATTGGACTACACGGCTGAGTGATTCCAGAGTGGATCACCTTCAAGCAGGGATGATTTTACAGGTAGCAGAAATTGGATTTGATGGACAGCTTAAACAAGTTAAATCCCTAAATGGCAAGCAAGGGCAGCTGACCATTACCGAAAGGAAATGAGTAGGAAACTAATTTCCAGAAAGCATATAACAGACTGATAAAAGCTAGAAGCTTCCTCGCCAATTGTCCCTTTTAAAGATAATGATAACTTTGATGTCAGAACAGCATCTCAAAAACTATTTGTATTGTCCTCAAATATCTCCTCTGTTTCTTCTCTTAACTTCGTGCATATGTATATCCAATAGCAGCATAGTGGCACGTGTTCTCTCGAAATTTTGGAGAAAAGGGTGGAAGTTATTTTCCTAAAAGAAAATTATTGCATTTTGTCCCGACAAGAAGCTAATGAAATGAAAAAGATACGACTTATTTTGAGTCGTACAAGAAAGTCACAGTGAATGAAGGTGTCTATGACATTTTAAAAAGCGGAGTTCAGGAAGCAGAGTTGAGGTAAAAACAAAGAAGAAAGTGTCAAGCACCTCTAAACCTCACTGGGTGCCGGAAAGGAATGGCTTTAGATGTAGAGAAAAAGCCACAAAAAGAGCGTCTAATTCAATGGCTGTATGCAGGGACAAACTATAGGACAGTTAAGCCGTTTTGATACAGAGAAATCTACATGAAAGGCAGCAAAGACCATATAAACCGAGTAAGATCTTAGCATTACAAATTATTGGATAAATTGCTGAATGAAGACAAAATAGTTGGAA